>NC_082699.1:4981200-6181200 GCF_949987515.2 Delphinus delphis | reverse complement strand
ATTTTGTTCGTTGTCTACTCTGAATTTAAGAATGTGGTGGAGAAAATGTTTACAAGGCAGTTAAGACTTAAAAGTGTTCTGTGTCTGTAGCTGCTATACTGGGAATAGCAAAAGGGGTAAAAAAGGGGCATTCTTTCAGTATTTGAAAATGACTGACTGATACAGGAAGGAAGTAGCTGCTCGTGTCATGTCATTGAGTTACTATGTATATTGTGTTGTTTCACTCACATCTTAACTTGAATGAAGGTATCAACCGACATTGGTGACATTCATGACAGGCAGTCCCTCTCTTTTTAGCTTGTGATGGAAGCTATAGTACCTCTTCCCATTCTTCTCCAAAGAAATGATCACAAGTACCTCACTTCCCCTCCATTTCTTACTATTTTATATTCTCAAAGTGATTGAGGGGGTTTGAGAATCATGGAACTTATTCATTCTAAAGTTTCTTACCGTTTACCGTAAGCTACAAATCAGTCTTTTTTATTTATTGATTTATTTATTTTTGGCTGCGTTGGGTCTTTGTTGCCGCGTGCGGGCTTTCTCTAGTTGCAGCGAGCGGGGGCTACTCTTCATTGCGGTGCGCGGGCTTCTCTGTGCGGTGGCTTCTCTTGCTGTGGAGCACGGGCTCTAGAAGTACAGGCTTCAGTAGTTGCGGCACGTGGGCTCAGTAGTTGTGACTCACGGGCTCTAGAGCGCAGGCTCAGTAGTTGTGGCGCACGGGCTTAGTTGCTCCGTGGCTTGTGGGATCTTCCCGGACCAGCGCTCGAACCCGTGTCCCCTGCATTGGCAGGTGGATTCTTAACCGCTGTGCCGCCAGGGAAGTCCCCAGAGTCATTTTTAATTCCTCTTTTTCCTTTAACCTCACAGTTTATTGTTTACCAAATCTTTTGATTTCTCCTCCAAAATATCTCTTCTTCACCCTCATTGGACTGACATGGTACAAATTCTTTTTCTTTTAATTGAAATAAAATTGTAATAGATTTAAAGTGTACAGTGTGATGATTTGATACATGTAAATCTTGTGAAAGGATTCCCCCCATCTGGTTACTTAACATACCCATCACCTCACATATTTCCTTTTATTCTGGTGAGAACAGTTAACTTCTACTCTCTTAGAGTAGAACTTCAAGTCTCAAATTTCAATTATGCAACACAGTCAACTACAGTCATCATATTTTACATTAGCTCCTCAGACCTTATCTTATAATTGAAAGTCTGCAAGTAGACCTCTTTCCGGGAAAAGACTGGGAGATGGGCATTTCTGTATGCTCCCTCTGCACTGAGCCCTGTGGTGACAGCCAGTTAGGAGCTGTTCCTTTGTTTGCTACGGTCTGATAGGTCCTACAAATGCAAGCCCCACTGGTCCCCAGAGCCAGACAATCAAGGGGTGCATCTCCTGGGTTGCATCTGCAAAAGCCAGGCGTCAGATGTGCGTACAGGCTCCTTCCAGGGAGAAAACTGTGACTTGGAGGCAGACCTAGGGAGTTGGTGGAGATGCCCCTACCAGACTCCCCAGTCTCCATGGGGGGCAGCAGGTGGCCCCTAGGCATGTGCTAAATTAGGGGCCTGACCCTCAGGCTGCAGATTTTAAGGAATGCAAAGAGACCTCTTTTAGGTAAAAACGAGGAGGTGGGCATTTCTGTCTGCTGCTTCCGCACTTAGCACTGGGGGGCAGCCATGAGGTGTCCTCACAAACCCATTAACAACTCTTTCTTTCTTTGCGTTACCTTTGTACCATAAGCCCTGTTGGCTTTTAGAGCTAGGTGTTTTGGGGGCCCATCCCTTAGGTGGACGTTTTAAAAGCTAGGGCACTAGATGTTGGGTCGAAACCCCTTGCTCCCCAGGGAGAAGCTGGGAGTTGTGAGTTCCCTCCTGACTGTATGTCACTGCACCGGAGGTGGGGTTTCTGATGAAAGTTTCAACCTTTCCTACCCGTTTTGATGTGGATTTTTTTCTCATTTGCCTGATGTGGAGGAGTTGTCCAGCTAGTTTTTGCATTTCTTTCAGAGGGAATTGTTCTGTGTGGAGCTGCAGATTAGAGGTGTCCATGGGAGGAGGTGAATTCAGGAATCTCCTATGTTGCCGTCTTGGACCGGAACTCTCCGTCGGTTTACTTGTAGAATTTCCCTTTCTCTCTGAAATTCCTCACCTCTTCACCCATCAGATCCCTCTTTTCCTATAGATTCTTTAGCATATTTCTTTTATTTATTTAAGAATCCCTGACTGCTGATTCTAACATCTGGTCATTGCAGGGCCTGTTTATAATAACTGCTTTTTAACTTTTTAGAGATTGCGGGTCACATTTTCTTGCTTCTTTGCATAGCTAATATTTTTTATTTGTATATTGAGTATTGTAAAGGCTACATTATAGGAGCTCTGAATTCTTTCATCTTTCTCTGAAAAGTGTTGTTTTTTTGTTGTAGGCAGTAAGTCCTAAGACATAGCCATTAGTTTTAAATGTGGCCCTTTATTGTATGGTGACTCTTCTGGTACTCAATGGAAAACCCGAAGTATTTACCAGTTCCCTCTCATTTGGCATGACTTGAACTCCAAACGCTGCCTCTCAAGAAGAGAAAGATGCTGAAATCTCTGCCCAGGTCGTTTAGGCTCTACCTTCTGCTGCTTTCTGCTCTGTTGCTTGGACTCTCAGCTTAGGTCTGCACAGTTAAGGAGCTAGTCAAGGATTTGAGAGGAGTTTTGCACAGATTTGGGGACGCCTTCCTTTGGCTGCCTCGTTGCTAGGATTCCTCCTCTTAATTCCCAGCCCCGAACTCTGACCTCTGAATCCTTGGCCGGATGAACCTGTCCCTTTCTACTTGAGCTCCATTTCCTGTGTGCAGCACAGTTAGTGGAGCCGTTAGGTGAGAAGTCAGTAAATTTAGATCAACCCAGCCTGCTTCCCCTCTTTTAAGGCTGAGATCGCCTGTGACATCTGCCTGTCTTTGGTCATGCTTGTGTCCAGAAATTCTAACTATTATTAGGAGGAGATCAGTCTGATACAACCTATTCTGTCACTGCTGGAAATGGAACCTCAGTTTGCTAATATTGTTTGGAAGTTTGCATTTATGTTCATGAATGATATTAGCCTATAATTTTTCTTTCTTGTAACGTCCTTGTTAAGTTTGGGGATCAAATTTATTCTGACCTCACTGAGTGTATGGAGAAGTATTCCCACTTTTTTTTAATTCCATGGAGGAGTTTCTCTTACGTTGGTGGTTTTTTCTTCTCTAAATTTGAGTAGAACTTATTAGTTAAGGCATTTGGGGTTAGACTTTTCTTTATGGAAAGTTTTCAAATTACGGATCACAGAGCTGTCTTCCCAGTCCTGGACCTCAGTTTCCCTTCCTCTGTAGACAGGTACCATGAGATCCTCCGGACTTGTCTCTCTGGATCTCTCACCATCTACAGAGTTGTGAATTCACTTCCTGGACTTACTCTTAGTCCAGAATCCAATCTTTTCAACTAAATGTATTCAGGAAGCCTTCAACTCTGTAGAAACATAAAAAGATTTTTTCTAAACGCCACAATGACTTTATGCAAAGCAGATGCTGCCAGCCTCTTTGACTTAACCTCACCCTCCGCTCTCCTCAAGAATGTCAGGAAGGTGCACATCGAAGCTCTAAGTGTATGTCCATTGTGTTTCCTTCGGTTCATTGTAAAGGCCTCTATTTTTCTGTCGTTCGATTTGCTTCTCTTTTCTGTTCCCAGAGTTGAGCATCTTCTAAAAAGTATCTCCAAAAAGCATGACTGGACATTTATATGTTCCGGAATCTAAATGTTTGTGGTTGACCTAAGAGAATCCAGAAGTAAAGTCACCTCTACGGGTTTTGCTGATGGGAGATTTTGGGTTCAGATGGTCCAGGAGCAGCGTGATGACATCACTGATCACCTTGGAGACGACTGTGGTAGATGGGGCTGGTGGCCTGCTGATAATAACTCCCGATCATATCATTGCTTCTCCTCTGCTTTTTATGTTTATATGTATAATGGATGCTTGAACAACATGGGGGCTAGGGGCGCCGACCCTCCGCATAGTCGAAAACCTGCCAGAAGTTTACAGTCAGCTCTCTGTATCTGTGGTTCTGAATCTGAGCACCAACCGTAGATTGTGTAGTACTGTAGTACATATTTGCTGAAAAAAATGCACGTCCAAGTTCAGTCCTGGGCAGTTCAAGCTGTGTTGTTCAACGGTCAGCTGTATTCTCTTTATCTACCAGCTGTTTCTTTTTTCCCCCAGCTGTTCCTTTTACAGACAAATATTAGATCTACCTATAGAAGTAACAACCTTTTATTTTATTATAATCTTGAGTATTAGATAATCTAAGTTCTTATGACTATATGTAAGATAAAATACCCATCGATACGGGGGTTCTTCTATATGTACAATTAGCATATGTGTACGCATCAGTCAGGAAAGGCACTGCTCGGGTGACAAAGTGTCCACACGTCTCAGTGATGCTTACAGACCACGGGGTGACAATGAGTCAATGGGGACAGTCTCTGTCTCATGATAGCTTCGCTCAGAGACCCAGACTGATGCCACCGCCACCCTCTGGGACAGTCTCTGCTGTCACACAGGGGGAAGGACATTTGGAAAATCATGCTCAGGTCTTAAAGCTTTTGACTGGACCTGGCACGTGATGCTCCCATTCATGTGTCCTTGGCCAGAGCGAATCCGGAGGCCCTGCCTGACTGTCCAGGACTTGGGGGATGCAGGAGAGCTGGAGCTGTGATCACACGAATGACTATTTCAGTGTGATTCACAAGTTAAGAGCAGGGGAGCACCCAAGGCTTTCCTGCACTGTTCTAAAGTACTGGTCCTGGGAGTAAACAGTCCCTTTCATCTCATTCTGAAATTGTAACAGAGATACAGTACAGTGGACTAGTAAGTGTGACTAAGAAAATGCAGTGGTGTAATAATCACTACACGATTCCCCGAAAGCTGTTCTTTTTATGTCTAAAGCCACCGAGGTCTTCCCTCTGTCATCGCAGTGAGAGAACTTAGACCTGTTCTCAGATAGTGGCTTCAGAATTATGTGAACAGAGCATCACTCATGCACAGGCTCTGCTCTTCACAGGCATCTCCCCCTTCATGCTTCCTTCCCGGTTCTCAGCTCTGTGATACGTTACTGCCTTTGTTAGTGAAGTATTTAGACAGGGAAACATCACCAGGTAGAGCAAGGATAAAACCAGAGAGTAACAGCCACCGAAATTGCAGCAGTGAAGTGCTGTTCACCTGTGCCTAAAAATAGCGCAGTGGAGTAAATGCACGGAAGTTAGCAGCTCTGCGGAGGCTAGCCGGGGAGCGCTCAGCAAAGGACTAGATTCCAGTACGACCTGACGACACATCCAGGAGGACGAGGTGCAGGCCTGAGACCTTGGCCTTGTCTAGGGGTGGTCGTCGCTCCTGTTGACCAGTCTTGGGCACTGCGTCAGCCCACATGCAGCCTACCTACAGCAGAACCTCCTCCGTGGGCCCTCGGGAGGCCACACAGGTTTGAGGTACTGACACCTCTGAACTCTTGGGCAACAGCACAAGCTCTGGGGTGGCCAGAGGCCCTGCACCTCTGTCAGCCAGCTACGCACATGTCACTACTTGCTGTGCTTACCTTGCTGGGAAACACTGACCTATAGCTCTGCTTTTGTCACTTTTCAACCACTGCTATAGTGTTGACTCAGAGATGTTTGAGTTTTATGAATTTATGCAGCCCTCCAGTGAAGGACCGCGGTGCTTCTCCTGGAACACTGGGTTTCTACATTCAGCTGTGCCTTCAGACTCTGGGTCTGTGCCTCGCGGGCTCCTGCCCCCCTCAGCCCCCCAAATCACCCAGGACACAGAATTCAGCTTCTT
The DNA here is from genome assembly GCF_949987515.2 of Delphinus delphis. Taxonomy (NCBI): domain Eukaryota; kingdom Metazoa; phylum Chordata; class Mammalia; order Artiodactyla; family Delphinidae; genus Delphinus; species Delphinus delphis. Next base: position 6,175,349 of record NC_082699.1, on the reverse strand, counting down.
TACCGTTTTCCGCAAGAGGCCGACCAATCTTCTTTGCTGAAGATTCGGAGGGTCCGGGTCGGGGCTCAGCATCTTAGATCTCTCAAAGCGAACTCTCCTTATTTCGCATGTATTTTCTGTGGCCTCTGTTCTACCGTGCTCCCCTGTCCCCAGGGTGAGGGTGCAATTTCTCCCTCTCCAATTCCCAAATGCAAACTCCCCATCCTTTATCAATCAGAACAAACATTTTAAAAAACAATTCTTGCTGATCAGTCCCTTGCAGTTTATCTGCCATTCCAAGTTATTATCAAGCCACCTCTGTACCTCTGTTAAACAAGGTCCCTGACAAGAACTCTGGTGAACCCAGTCAGCTAAATAAGATTCGTGTGTTTTGGATCATTCAGGGATCATTTGAGATGACTTCCTGATTGTTCTTGGCTTTACGAGATGTTTCTTGGCCTGCAAATGAAGTGCTCCTTCCTTAAAAAACACAACAGCGCAAAAAACACCCCAAAACAAAAAAGCACGTGTAACGTGAAAAATGTCCATCAGAGGGCGCACCAGCCCACAGACTTGAGCTGTAACTTGAGATTCCGGCTCCAGCTTCCTCTCAATCTTTGTCGGACAAAAGAAGGTGGAATTCTCAGGGATACAGGTGTTACATAAGGTATACATTAAGAGAAGGTTAAGTACATTACTGTGGTTATTTTTTATGTAGAACATAAAGTTGAGTTTAGTAAAAGAAAGAGAGAGAATTGCTGATGTGAAATTTGCAGCAGTTGTTTCCAAAGGGCCTGATGCAGGATGCGCAGAGCAGCGGTGCGTGGGCAGGCGAAGGCTATTGGCTCATGCTGTGGCCCCAATTTTGTCTCCATGTATATCATTATTACTGCTACTACTACTACTACAGTTTTGGGCAGAGGAGTTTAATTACCTGCTAGACCATCCAGATGGAAAAATGCGGTGAAGGAATGGAAACAAGGGTCGTAAACTTAGAAGCAAGGCAGACACTTGTGGACCAGTTTAGGTTTAGACATTCACCAGATTGGACTATTTTTTTTTTTTCTTATTTTTTTAAATTTATTTTTTATTTTTTTGGTACGCGGGCCTCTCACTGTTGTGGCCTCTCCCGTTGCGGAGCACAGGCTCCGTACGCGCAGGCTCAGCGGACATGGCTCGCGGACCCAGCCGCTCCGCGGCATGTGGGGTCCTCCCGGACCGGGACACGAACCCGTGTCCCCTGCATCGACAGGCGGACTCTCAACCACTGCGCCACCAGGGAAGCCCCTGGACTATTTTTTAACATTTAACATAAAACATTTTACCACAAGAACAAAGCAGTGTATTAAAACTGACTTCCAGAATTGTGCAAATTATTTTTTAAACACATAATTTCCCCCGCATTTCTTTAACTGTCAATTTGGGGAGAGGGCAAATTTACCCCAGATACCAAAATTTCATTTTAGAACTTAGTTTATACTTATATTACAGAGTGCCCTAAATTGATACCCTTCTCTAAGCCCTGGGTTTATATCTTCCCTTTAAAATGTGTAAGTACCTTTTAATTAAACTGTCATTCTCAAAGATCTTCTGGAGAAACAATTATGAATTAAACACCTATAACTTCATCTTCCTTTCAGTTATAATGTAGCATTTATCATCTAACCCACAGGGGTCTATCAAGTGAGTAAGGCTGAGTCTCTTGTTTCCTCAGAATACCTGACTGCAACACCTGAGGTACCAGCTGCTCTTCTTCTTCATTAATTACTCCTTGTTTGGGAAGATTCTCACACAAAATCATTTTGGAGCCCACGGTCTGACCAGTTTCAAGTGACTGAGATTGCCATGCACTGATACTCTTGAAGGTATTTTTCAAATATATCCTTTCTTCACGTTCACTGTGTGTTTAACATTTTCTTGAAATTCACACACCTTTCTCTCTTGAAGATGCTGGTGTCTCTGAAAAGGTCTGATTGCTTTCTTCATTCTTGAGTGTAAGATGTTTTACTGCACTGTAACAGGAGTATGAAGGGAGGACCTTGTTTTCCTCGGTGGTCCTCCAAGGGTTCACTCGCAGGGTGTTTTCTTCCTTTCTTTTTTCCCCTTTTTTTCTTATTTATTTATTTAAAAAATTGGAGTAGAGCTGATTTACAGTGCTGTGACAGGGCACTTTCTGAACTGCTGCTGGGGGCGTAGATCAATCGGCTAAGGCCTGGGCGGTGCTGAGTCCCATGGGCTTTCCATCTTGAAACTGCAATCTTGGTTCACCTCGAGGGAAGGGAGCTTCCTTCTCCACAGCCCCAGCTCCTGGAGGGGGAGTCCAGCTCTAAGTCATCCAGGCTGCTTTTCTCAGCATCCCATCTTCCCCGGAGCACAGAGAGCTGGGGAGCAGCCTGGCCAGGCGCCGTCCCATCCCAGTGGGGGGCACTCAGTGGGCAGCCGTGTACAACAGTGCCGCAGGGCTGCCATGACAAATTACTGCACATTGAGTGGCTTACGATCACAGAAATGTATTCTCATGGTTCTGGAGCCCAGAAATCAAGGTGTCCCCAGGGTTGTTCCTTCTGGCGGCCCTGAGGGAGAATCCACTCCCCGCCTCTCTCCCAGCCTCCGGCAGTGGCCCTCCGTCCTCTCTGTCCCTTGCCTTGTAGGTGCATTACTCCAGTCCCTGCCTTTGTACTCACATCACCTTCTTCTCTGTGTCCCTGTGTCCTCTCCTTTTCTGTCTCTTCTAAGGATACTCTTACTGGATTGTGGGACCACCTAATCCAGGATGATCTTATCTTGAACCTCACATTTGCAAAGACCTTATTCCAAATAAAGTCACATTCTGAGGTTCAGGGTAGACATGAATTTTGGGGGGACATTATTCAACCCAGTACACCACATATATAATTCTGCCTACCTGGGGCTGACATGCCCTCTCAGAGGCATCTAAACCACTTCGAGGATGATTGCTCTAACAGGCCCACACTTTTTTGCAAATTTGAGGTTATTTAGATTGTGAAATACTTGTTATGGAAATGTTTAAGTTGGAAATCCATTCATGTCACCAAAGAAATTTTATCATTACACTTATCAATGAAAGAAAAGAAAAAGACATTAAAATTGAAAACAGACTTTCATTTATGTTAAAATCTGTGCATAGTTGTAAAGCAATACAAATTTGGTATATTAGTGCAAATATGTTTTTTATCAATGGTGGTCATCAAGAATTAGCTTCAACCATTTTTAAAGGTCTTGATCAGGGATTGCATATAGACATTTCAAGTATTAAGTCCTGTATTAAAAAATTGTATTAGCAGGAAAAAACTTAGAAGTACATTAAATATTTGAAAATACTTTTGGAAGCTTAAATTTAGCATTTAATGTCATTCCAAATACTGTATAGATTTTATAATAATTTTGTACTATAAAGAAGACATCATGATTTTTTTTTTTACCAACTTCCACATAGATGCTTCTAAATCCTCTTTAGTTTGTCTCAGAGCATAGGACAACTTTTTTGCTATGTGAGTCATAACTTGAAAAAGATGTAACACATCGGCTTGAGAACTTTCTATGCATAAGCAAATGCATATATTTGTTCATGTGTATACATATATAACATACATTTAGCATATATATTTATAAAATTATATTTATGTAAAACCATACGTTAATATATTTTGTATTGTAAACATTTATAAAAGTCTACACGTTTACACAAGTGGAATGATAGAACACATATAATGCAAAAACTGGCCCTTTTTCTTTAAACAGAAAATTTAGTTATCTTTTTTTTAAGTTTATTTTTTATACAGCAGGTTCTTATTAGTCATCCATTTTATACACGTCAGTGTATACATGTCAATCCCAATCTCCCAACTTATCCCACTACCACCCCCTTGGTGTCCATACGTTTGTTCTCTACATCTGTGTCTCAATTTCTGCCCTGCAAACCGGTTCATCTGTACCATTTTCTATGTTCCACGTATATGCGTTAATATACGATATTTGTTTTTCTCTTTCTGACTTACTTCACTCTGTATGACAGTCTCTAGATGCATCCACGTCTCTACAAGTGACCCAACTGCGTTCCTTTTTATGGCTGAGTAATATTCCATTGTATATATGTACCACGTCTTCTTCTTCTTATTTTTTTTTTTGTGGTACGCGGGCCTCTCACTGTTGTGGCCTCTCCTGCTGCGGAGCACAGGCTCCAGACACGCAGGCTCAGTGGCCATAGCTCATGGGCCCAGCCGCTCCGCAGCATGTGGGATCTTCCCGGACTGGGGCACGAACCAGCATCAGCAGGCGGACTCTCAACCACTGCGCCACCAGGGAAGCCCTGTACCACATCTTCTTTATCCATTGGTCTGTCGATGGGCATTTAGGTTACTTCCATGTCCTGGCTATTGTAAATAGTGCTGCAGTGAACATGGGGGTGCATGTCTCTTTTTGAATTATGGTTTTCTCTGGGTATATGCCCAGTAGTGGGATTGCTGGATCATATGGTAATTCTATGTTTAGTTTTTTAAGGAACCTCCATACTGTTCTCCATACTGGCCGTATCAATTTACATTCCCACCAACAGTGCAAGAGGGTTCCCTTTTTTCCACACCCTCTCCAGCGTTTGTTGTTTGTAGATTTTCTGATGATGCCCATTCTAACTGGTGTGAGGTGATACCTCACTGTAGTTTTGATTTGCATTTCTCTAATAATTAGTGATGTTGACTAGCTTTTCATGTGCTTCTTGGCCATCTCTATGTCTTCTTTGGAGAAATGTCTATTTAGGTCTTCTGCCCATTTTTGGATTGAGTTGTTTGTTTTTTTAATATTGAGCTGCATGAGCTGTTTATATATTTTGGAGATTAATCTTTTGTCCATTGCTTCATTTGCAAATCTTTTCTCCCATTCTGAGGGTTGTCTTTCGTCTTGTTTATGGTTTCCTTTGCTGTGCAAAAGCTTTGAAATTTCATTAGGGCCCATTTGTTTATTTTTGTTTTTATTTGCATTACTCTAGGAGGTGGATCAAAAAATATCTTGCTGTGATTTATGTCAAAGAGTGTTCTTCCTATGTTTTCCTCTAAGAGTTTTATAGTGTCTGGTCTTACATTTAGGTCTCTAATCCATTTTGAGTTTATTTTTGTGTATGGTGTTAGGGAGTGTTCTAATTTCATTCTTTTACATGTAGCTGTCCAGTTTTCCCAGCACCACTTATTGAAGAGACTGTCTTTTCTCCATTGTATATCCTTGCCTCCTTTGTCATAGATTAGTTGACCATAGGTGCATGGGTTTATCTCTGGGCTTTCTATCCTGTTCCATTGATCTATATTTCTGTTTTTGTGCCGGTACCATATTGTCTTGATGACCGTAGCTTTGTAGTATAGAATGAAGTCAGGGAGTCTGATTCCTCCAGCTCCATTTTTTTCCCTCAAAAATGCTTTGGCTATTTGGGGTCTTTTTTGTCTCCATACAAATTTTAAGATTTTTTGTTCTAGTTCTGTAAAAAATGCCATTGGTAATTTGATAGGGACTGCATTGAATCTGTAGATTGCTTTGGGTAGTATAGTCATTTTCACAATATTGATTCTTCCAATGCAAGAACGTGGTATATCTCTCCACCTGTTGGTATCATCTTTAATTTCTTTCATCAGTGTCATAGTTTTCTGCATACAGGTCTTTTGTCTCCCTAGGTAGGTTTATTCCTAGGTATTTTGTTCTTTTTGTTGCAATGGTAAATGGGAGTGTTTCCTTAATTTCTGTTTCAGATTTTTCATCATTAGTATAGGAATGCAAGAGATTTCTGTGCATTAATTTTGTATCCTGCTACTTTACCAAATTCATTGATGAGCTCTAGTAGTTTTCTGGTGGCATCTTTAGGATTTTCTATGTATAGTATCATGTCATCTGCAAACAGTGACAGTTTTACTTCTTCTTTTCCAATTTGTATTTCTTTTATTTCTTTTTCTTCTCTGATTGCCGTGGCTAGGACTTCCAAAACTATGTTGAATAATAGTGGTGAGAGTGGACATCCTTGTCTTGTTCCTGATCTTAGAGGAAATGCTTTCAGTTTTTCACTATTGAGAATGATGTTTGCTGTGGGTTTGTTGTATACGGCCTTTATTATGTTGAGGTAAGTTCCCTCTATGCCCACTTCCTGGAGAGCTTTTATCATAAATGCGTGTTGAATTTTGTCAAAAGCTTTTTCTGCATCTATTGAGATGATCATATGGTTTTTATTCTTCAATTTGTTAATATGGTGTATCATGTTGATTGATTTGCATATACTGAAGAATCCTTGCATCTCTGGGATAAATCCCACTTGATCATGGTGTATGATCCTTATAATGTGTTGTTGGATTCTGTTTGCTAATATTTTGTTGAGCATTTTTGCATCTATATTCATCTGTGATATTGGTCTGTAATTTTCTTTTTTTGTAGTATCTTTGCCTGGTTTTGGTATCAGGGTGATGGTGGCCTCATAGAATGAGTTTGGGAGTTTTCCTTCCTCTGCAGTTTTTTGGAAGAGTTTGAGAAGGATGGGTATTAGCTCTTCTCTAAACATTTGATAGAATTCACCTGTGAGGCCATCTGGTCCTGGACTTTTGTTTGTTGGAAGATTTTTAATCACAGTTTCAATTTCATTACTTGTGATTGGTCTGTTCATATTTTCTATTTCTTCCTGGTTCAGTCTTGGAAGGTTATACCTTTCTAAGAATTGGTCCATTTCTTCCAGGTTGTCCATTTTATTGGCATATAGTTGCTTGTGGTAATCTCTCATGATCTTTTGTATTTCTGCAGCATCAGTTGTTACTTCTTTTTCATTTCTAATTCTATTGATTTGAGTCTCTTCCATTTTTTTCTTGATGAGTTTGGCTAATGGTTTATCAATTTTGTTTATCTTCTCAAAGAACCAGATTTTAGTTTTATTGATCTTTGCTATAGTTTCCTTCATTTCTTTTTCATTTTTTTCTGATCTGATATTTATGATTTCTTTCCTTCTGCTAACTTTGGGTTTTGTTTGTTCTTCTTTCTCTAGTTCCTTTAGGTGTAACGTTAGATTGTTTATTTGAGGTTTTCTTTGTTTCTTGAGGTAGGTTTGTATAGCTATAAACTTCCCTCTTAGAACTGCTTTTGCTGCATCCCATAGGTTTTGGATTGTTGTGCTTTCATTGTCATTTGTCTCTAGATATTTTTTTATTTCCTCTTTGATTTCTTCAGTGATCTCTTGGTTATTTAGTAATGTATTGTTTAGCCTCCATGTGTTTGTGCTTTTTACGTTTTTTTCCCTGTAATTGATTTCTAATCTCATAGCGTGTGGTCAGAAATGATGCTTGGTATGATTTCAGTTTTCTTAAATTTACTAAGGCTTGATTTGTGACCCAGGATGTGATCTGTCCTGGCAAATGTTCCATGCACACTTGAGAAGAAAGTGTAATCTGCGGTTTTGGATAGAATGTCCTATAAATATCAGTTAAATCTATCTGGTCTATTGTGTCATTTAAAGCTTGTGTTTCCTGATTAATTTTCTGTTTAGATGATCTGTCCATTGGTGTAAGTGAGGTGTTCAAGTCCCCCAATATTATTGTGTTACTGTCGATTTCCTCTTTTAGAGCTGTTAGCATTTGCCTTATGTATTGAGGTGCTCCTATGTTGGGTGCATATATATTTATAATTGTTATATCTTATTCTTGGTCATTATGTAGGGTCATTATGTAGAGTCCTTGGTCATTATGTAGGGTCCTTCCTTGTCTCTTTTAACATTCTTTATTTTAAAGTCTATTTTATCTGATATGAGTATTGCTACTCCAGCTTTCTTTTGATTTCCATTTGCATGAAGTATCTTTTTCCATCCCCTCACTTTCAGTCTGTATGTGTCCCTAGGTCTGAAGTGAGTCTCTTGTAGACAGCATATACATGAGTCTTGTTTCTGTATCCATTCAGCAAGCCTGTGTCTTTTGGTTGGAGCATTTAATCCATTCACATTTAAGGTAATTATCGATATGTATGTTCCTATGACCATTTTCTTAATTGTTTTGGGTTTGTTTTTGTAGGTCCTGTTCTTCTCTTGTGTTTCCCACTTAGAGAAGTTCCTTTAGCATTTGTTTTAGAGCTGGTTTGGTGGTGCTGAATTCTCCTAGCTTTTGCTTGTCTGTAAAGCTTTTGATTTCTCCATCGAATCTGAATGAGGTCCTTGATGGGTAGAGTAATCTTGGTTGTAGGTTCATCCCTTTCATCACTTTAAGTATATCATGCCACTCCCTTCTGACTTGTAGAGTTTCTGCTGAGAAATCAGCTGTTAACCTTATGGGAGTTCCCTTGTATGTTATTTGTCTTTTTTCTCTTGCTGCTTTCAATAATTTTTCTTTATCTTTTATTTTTGCCAGTTAGATTGCTATGTGTCTTGGCGTGTTTCTCCTTGGGTTTCTCCTGTATGGGACTCTCTGCGCTTCCTGGACTTGGGTGGCTATTTCCTTTCCCATGTTAGGGAAGTTTTCAACTATAATCTCTTCAAATATTTTCTTGGGTCCTTTCTCTCTCTCTTCTCCTTCTGGGACCCCTATAATGTGAATGTTGTTGCATTTAATGTTGTCCCAGAGGTCTCTTAGGCTGTCTTCATTTCTTTTCTTCTTTTTTCTGTTCCACAGCAGTGAATTCCACCATTCTGTCTTCCAGGTCACTTATCCATTCTTCTGCCTCAGTTATTCTGCTATTGATTCTTTCTAGTGATTCTTTCAGTTATTGATTCTTTCAGTTATTGTATTGTTCATCTCTGTTTGTTTGTTCTTTAATTCTTCTAGGTCTTTGTTAAACATTTCTTGCATCTTCTTGATCTTTGCCTCCATTCTTTTTCTGAGGTTCTGGATCATCTTCACTATCATTATTCTGAATTCTTTTTCTGGAAGGTTGCCTATCTCCACTTCATTTGGTTGTTTTTCTGGGATTTTATCTTGTTCCTTCATCTGGTGCATAGCCCTCTGCCTTTTCATCTTGTCTATCTTTCTGTGAATGTGGTTTTTGTTCCACGGGCTGCAGGACTGTAGTTCTTCTTGCTTCTGCTGTCTGCCTTCTGGTGGATGAGGCTATCTAAGAGGATTAATGGGAGGGACTGGTGGTGGGTAGAGCTGGCTGTTGCTCTAGTGGGCAGAGCTCAGTAAAACTTTAGTCCGCTTGTCCGCTGTTGGGTGGGGCTGGGTTCCCTCCCTGTTGGTTGTTTGGCCTGAGGTGACCCAACATTGGAGCCTACCTGGGCTCTTTGGTGGGGCTAATGGCAGACTGTGGGAGGGCTCATGCCAAGGAGTACTTCCCAGAACTTCTGCTGCCAGTGTCCTTGTCCTCATGGTGAGGCACAGCCACCCCATGCCTTTGCAGGAGACCCTCCAACACTAGCAGGTAGGTCTGGTTCAGTCTCCTATGGGGTCATTGCTCCTTCCCCTGGGTCCCGATGTGCACACTACTTTGTGTGTGCCCTCCAAGAGTGGAGTCTCTGTTTCCCCCAGTCCTGTTGAAGTCTTGCAATCAAATCCCACTAGCCTTCAAAGTCTGATTATCTAGGAATTCCTCCTGCCGTTGCCGGACCTCCAGGTTCGGAAACCTGATGTGGGGCTCAGAACCGTCACTCCAGTGGGTGGACTTCGGTGGTATAAATGTTCTCCAGTTTGTGAGTTACCCACCCAGCAGTTATGGTATTTGATTTTATTGTGATTGTGCCCCTCCCACCGTCTCACTGCGGCTTCTCCTTTGTCTTTGCATGTGGGGTATCTTTTTTGTTGAGTTCCTGTGTCTTCCAGTCGATGATCGTTCAGCAGTTAGTTGTGATTCTGGTGTTCTCGAAAGAGGGAGTGAGAGCATGTCCTTCTACTCCTCCATCTTGAACCAATCTCTAGTTATCTTTTCTTATAAGTATGCATAGAACTATGTTATTTTAAAAAATGGCTGCACAATGTTCCATATGTTATAGCTGTATCAATGCCCTATAACTTATTTTGTCAGTCTCCTATTAATAACATTTAGATTGTTTCCAAATTTATTTCATTTTTGCTATCACCAATAATGCTGCAGTGATTATTTGTGTAGAAATATCATTATAAATCCCTAGGAGTAGAATTATGGCATCAAAAGCTATGTGATTTAAATTTTTGATGGGTGCAATCGTCCGCCCTTACCCACAGGGGTTACATTCCAAGACCCTCAGAGGATGTCTGAAACCACGGATAGTACCAAACCCCGTATACACTATGCTTTATCTTATACATACGTATTGATGATAAAGTTTAGTTTATAAATTAGGCAGAGTAAAGAATTAACAATAACAATATAAAATTATTTTATAACTACTAATAAAATAGAACAATTATAACAGTGCCCTGTATGTAATACAAGTTATGCGAATATGGTCTTTCTCTCTCAAAATACCTGATCGTCCTGTATTCACCCTTCTTCTTGTGATGATGTGAGGTGATAAAATGCCGACATGATGAGATGAACTGAAGTGAGTGACCGTAGGCACAGTGACGTAGCATTGGGCTCCTACCAGCCTTCTGCCAGTGCATCAGAAGGAGAATCATTGAACTGTGATGCTGTTGGTGGTTGGACGTCAGGTGTAGATGATGTTGATTGTTGGGGCTCCTGCATAAGACGGAGCAGCGTGAGATTTCATAATGTTAATCAAAACGGCTTGCAATTTAAAACTGATGAATAGTTTATTTGGTATTTTCGGACTGCAGTTGACCCGGAAAGTGAAGGCACGCGTGAGAGGGGATGGGTGAGCTTTGAAATTACCAGCAAACTTTGGCACCAACGTACACTCTCACAGTTTAAGGGGGAGCCTGTTTTCCCACCCGGTTTCCAACAGTCTTTTTAAAGTGTTGATCTGAGAGATGGAAAGTGCTGTTTCCTTTCTTTCTTTAATTATAGGTGAGAAAATAAAAGGGAGAAATGAGAAATGAGATTGCTCATACTAAATAATTCAGTCAACAGTCACCTGTAGGAGATAACATAAGAACTTCAGAGAGACTTAGCTCTTAATTGTTCCATGAGTCAGTAAAAAAAAAAAAAAAAAAAAAAAGGAAATTATGATAAATAGGTTTGATAGGAAAACCAACTTTACTTTCACTTCAAGAGTGTTTTAGCCATTATTGTAATGGACACTGACAGTGAACGTGGCGCCTGTCATGCTGGAAGAGCAAGTTATAGAACTCAGATCACGGGACTGAGAGCTAGGAGACCCGGAGAATAGTTATATATGTAATTGGTCTCATGTCGTCATCTTTTGTATAATTAGTAGTGTGATTGGGGCAAATCATTGAACCATTTAGCCCTTCTGTGTCTATTTCCTCATGTGTGTAAAGAATAAGGTTAGGATCTTGAGACCTTAAAAAATGTGAATTTAGGAATGTCTAAATTGAATAAATATTGCTATTGATGAGGATTTCCAAAATGAGAAATTTTCCTATCCTATTTCTCCAGTAGGTGGTGATATTATAACATTCAAAATAGTTACTGATCTAGTAACTAACTGCAATTCTCCCCTTAGGATTCATTTTAGAAATATATTCTTTGCCATTGTAGTAAAATTTTAGTGTTATATACAAAGAGTACATTTATGAAATGTATTATGTTACATTTAATATAGTTACTTAGGGTATCAATTGATTGTTCATTTGTTCTTTTAATGTCTATAAAATCAGACTCCAAATCTAATTACCTCAGACATGACTTCCAATCTGTTATAGTTTCTTTAATTCAGTCAATTTTATAAATAGTTTCAGTTTTAATTAATCCATTTAATTAGAAGACTAAGAGTGGAAATAGATTGAACTTTGTTTATTTTACTGAAACTGTAAAAATACCGTATAAGAAGTTATTTGAAGGAGAGCCTCAAGTAAGGTCTCTGGATATCTTTTTAGAAAGTCAACATTTACTAATTGTATAATTATACAGAAAATCAAGGACATCAAACCAAAAAGTGAAATTTCACCAGAGTTGCAAGATTTTAGCATAATTAAAAAAAATCAATTTCATACATACATTAATGACATAGAGTTAGACAGAAAATAAAATGTCAACATGTTATGTAATAACAGCAACAATAGCTGTGCATAAATGGATAGTGATTTATCTTTTAACATAAAATATATATTAAAGAAATACAATAAAACCTTATTGGGAAGAATAAAGGAAGACACATAATTACAGGGATTAAATATAGTAAACATGAAAATACTATTCTACGTTAAACATAGATTAAACATAAATATTTGTTAAGAGCCTGTATGGAACATTTTATACAACTTGATAAGTTAACAGTGAAAATCTTTTGGAAAAATCAGCAAGCAAGTACATAAAATATGTTTTTTAAGATCATAATAATAGACTTACTCTGTAAAATTTTAAAACACTTTATGAAACTTTTGTCAAAATTAAATAGTAACTGGAGAATAATGTTAAAAGTGATCTTGGAAATAAAAAAAGATTTAGAAATGATTACGATAAAGCTGTCTTATTCCCCAAATGTGGCATGCTTACAGATCCTTATATCATATAAAAATATCTATGTTAATACAAAACACTTATACAAGAATTGACCCTGCTGAATGCCACTGATAAATAACCAACACTGGTCCTTAATATGTAGGTTAGAAGACCTAGAATCATTGTGTGCTACTTAGAAGAAAATCTTTGAAATTTTGCTTTATCTTTAAAAAAAAAAGATTTAGATTAAGAATTAGAAATCACAGAAAGAATTGTTACACACTGTTTTTTAAGCAAGACGTGTAATCTTACTGTAAAATTTTAAAGTAGGGTGGCAATACTGAGTTGATTTAGGAGGTATTACCTGAAATGAAGGATAGGGGATGAGATAGAGACTGTAAATTTCAATTTTCTTTTCTTACAGAATGAATAAATCCAAACTCTCAAAACCCTTCCTATATGAACACCGGAACCCAATAGACTTGGATAAGTGTATCTGAACTCTCATAATCTGGACTCAGGAACTAAATAGATAAAGATAATAAGGGATACTTACATATTATCACAGATTTGAGCAAAACTGAAAGGAGAAAGGAGCCTAAGAAAACCATAGTCTAATTTTGTTAAGTGCAGAGAGGTCTGTGCAGACACAAGAGCGTTCCTCTGTGTCCTGGGCACACAGCTGGACCACTGCTCCCAGCCTGCCCTCAGGTGGGTGTGGCCATGTGGGTGGGAGTCTGTTCAGCCTTTCAAGCCAACTGGTCAAAACCTCCTGTGTGGCCCCTCACACTTTTCCCCCCGCCTCCCCACCAAGTGCAGAGGAAGGAATTGGCCAAGGGCTCCATGGCCTAGGGGATGTGTAGAACCACACATGGAAGGAGGCTGGTCCCTTAGCTGATGCTTCCCTGGAATATTTATATTCAACTTTGCATGAATGAAAAATCTCACAGTCAAAATGAGATTCGGGGATTTGTTTTACGGCAACAGGTGCTACTTTTTCTAACTAATACGTTACTGAATTTTTATTTCTATTTGTTAAATTACATTTTTTCTTAGTTTAAATTAATGTATGATTGATATTTTACATGCTACTTTTTTTGCTTAACATTTCCATGAACTTATTTTCGTATGTAAAGAATGTTGACATGCTAACCATCTTTAACACCATATTCATATTTCATAGTGGTCATATTCTCTTGTATTTACTTATCAAATCTCGACTCTTTGGCATTAAGTTTCCAATTTTTCACCATAAGTTATGTTTCTTAGTACCTCTGTACCAATTATTTTGGGGGCTTTATTCAAAGTGAATTATGTGGTCAAATAAATGAACGGTTGAAAAGGATAAATGTGGTCAATGGCTGTCACGCACTCTGTGAATTCCTAAAAATCACTGCGTTGTGCAAAACTGTGTGATAAAAAACATGACCCACTAACGAAAAAAATGGTAAGTTGGACTTTATTAAAATTATAAACTTCTGCTCTGTGAAAGACACTGTTGAGAGAATGAAAAGATAAGCCAGATTTCACAAAAATATACAAAGAATTCTTAAAACTCAACAATAAGAAAAGAAGCAACCCAGTTAAAAATGGGCAAAAGATCTGAACAGACACCTCACCAAAGAAGATATACAGATGGCAAATAAGCATATGAAAAGATGCTCAACATCGTATGTTATTAGGGAATTGGAATTAAAACAACAGGATACTACTACATACCAATGAGAATGCCTAAAAGCCAAAACACTGACAGCACCCAATGCTGGCCAGGGTGTGGAGCAACAGGAACTCTCATTTACTCCTGAGGGGAATGCAAAGTGGTATAGCCACTTTGGAAGACAGTCTGGCCGTTTCTTGCAAAATTAAACGTGCTCTTACCATGTGATACAGCAATAGTGCTCCTTGAGTTGAAAACTTAATAGCACTGAAATGAACTGAAAATTTATGTCCACCCACAAAGAAAACCTGCACACAAATACTTATAGCAGCTTTATTCATGATTACCCAAACTTGCAAGCCACCAAAATGTCCTTCAGTAGGTGAATGGATAAACAAACTGTGGTACATTCATGCCATGGAATATCACTCAACAGTAAAATGAAGTGAGCTATCAAGTCACAGAAATACGTGGCAGAATCTTAAATGCTAAGTGAAAGAGTATAATCCGAAAAAGCTACACACTGTATAAATCCAACTATATGGCATTCTGTAAATGGCAAAACTCTGGAGACAGTAAAGACATTAGTGGTTGCTAGGGGCTCGGGGGGAGGCAGGAATGAATAGGTGGAGCTCAGGGGATTTTTAGAGCAATGAAACTATTCTGTATGACACTGGGGGATACATGTCATTATACATCTGTCAAAACCCATAGAATATGCAGCACAAAGAGTGAACTATGGACTTCAGTTAATGTACCAATGCTGGCTCATCAAATGTGACAAGCATACCACACTTATATTAGATGCTAATAATAGGGCAGTCGTGTGTTTGGGAGTCTGTGCTTTTTGCTCAGTTTTTCTGTACACGTAAAATTGCTCTAAAAAATAAAGTCTATTAATTAAAAAACAAGCAACCAAAGCAACAAATAAACACCACAGGGCAAAAATGGGATTAGGGACATGACACTCAAATACTTCATGAATGATATGCATGAATTTGACAGACTGATTTAGAAATAATATTTTTAAAACATTAAGCACAGCTTTAAAAAACACTAAAATTGTCAATGTTGGTGTGACAAAGAAGAAACAGTTGGATGTATTTATTGCCACTCATCTTCATGAGTAATATGTGTACATAACTAGGGATGTGGATGTGTGTGTCTTGGTTACCTGGTACATGGAGTTAACTGGTACATAATTGATGGGAGTATATGTGTTTCATGTTTTCCTACCCAGTTTAGCTGGGTGCAGTATTCCTAGTGCTTCTTACAGACAAAAATCACACATAAGGAAATGGGAAATTTGCATTATACTCAAATTGTTCTCAAATTAAATAACTAATTAATTGTGCTAGAAAAAATTTGATTTTCAAAGCAAGCGTTGTAACAAAAGGGAGTGTAGTATTAGAAGGCTTATAGAGGGACTTCCCTGGTAGTGCAGTGGTTAAGAATCCGCCTGCCAATGCAGGGGACACAGGTTCGAGCCCTGGTCTGGGAAGATCCCACATGCCACGGAGCAACTAAGCCCGTGTGCCACAACTACTGAGCCCACGAGCCACAACTTCTGAAGCCCGCATGCCTAGAGCCCGTGCTCCGCAACAAGAGAAGCCACCACAATGAGAAGCCCGCGCACCGCAACGAAGAGTAGCCCCCGCTTGCTGCAACTAGAGAAAGCCCATGTGCAGCAACGAATACCCAATGCAGCCAGAAATAAGTAAATAAATGAATACATTTATTAAAAAAAAAAAAAGGAAGGCTTATAGAAAACAGCAGTCTGCTGTTCTACTATTTCTACTCCAGAAGTTCGGCCAACAGAGCTGTGACTTTCCGCACTGTTTGTCTGTTTCTTCGGGTAATCAAGTCCATTTTATTAAAAAAAAAAAGCTTAAATTGCTATTTCTTTAGTAGTAATTTTAAAAATTAACTACTGCACAGACTTAAGTTTTGTACACCCCTCACCCCCATGTTCCCCCATGCTTGTGTCAGTAGACGTTGTGTGTTATCATGACTTTGTAAATATTGCTTGACATTAAGTCAAGTGGTTTCCTGTGAATATCTTTCCTTTCCTGCAGAGTTTTTGTCTTTAACATTGACTCTTATTATTTGTATTTATTATGGTTGGTCTCACAGCCGTGTGGTGGTAGTGAAATTTATTTGATTTATATTTCTTTCCTGCCTCCAGTGAAATGTGAGCACTGGCATTATTTGTATCAGTTCTGTATATATTCGGAATGTGAAACTTTTATTAGTTATGTTGTCAGTTTGGGAATTTCGTTGCTTTCTTTTTAAAACATTTATCCGTGTCATTTTCCACATCTTTCTATTTTTTTCTGACATATATAGTTTTAGTGTGTGTTTTACACTGTAACTCATTTAGAATGTATTACGGTGTATGATGTGACATTTGGATCTAATTTATTCCTTCTTTGTACGGACATCCAGTACTCCAGACATTTCATTGCCAGTGATTTTTCCCTCATTGGCCTTGCTTTATTTGTTTGTTTTTAGAATTACGTCTAGCTCATTGTTCATGTCATTTGTTCTCTCAAAACCTGCACTATTCTCATAGAATTGATGGTTTGTTAATAATGTCTATACTGGGATTTCTTTCTTCGCAGTTGAACTTTATTTCCTTGAGTATGGTTTTAGTGCTGCTGACTCGGTTTCCCCTAGTATCTCTATTATTTGGTGGTTAGATGACCCCATTCGCCTCCCGCCATCATCTGCTTGTGTCCTCAGCTGGTGGTTCACTTGGTTGTCATATTTTTTTTTAATATTTATTTATTTATTTGGCTGCATCAGGTCTTAGTTGCAGCATGGGGGAATCCTCATAGTGGCATGTGGGATCCTTCGTTGTGGTGCACGGGCTCTTCGTTGTGGCGCGTGGGCTTCTCTCTAGCTGTGGCTCGAGGGCTCTAGAGTGCTTGGGCTCAGTAGTTGCGGCGCACGGACTTAGTTGCTCCACAGCATGTGGGATCTTACTTCCCCGATCAGTGATCAAACCAGAGTCCCCTGCATTGGAAGGCGGATTCTTAACCACTGGGCCACCAGGGAAGTCCTGCTCAGGTGTATCTTAAGCACTACAGTTGTCCCCCCTTATCTGCAGTTTCGTTTTCTGTAGTTTTAGTTGCACATGATCAACCGTGATCCAAAAATATTAACTGGGAAACTCCAGATATAAACAATTCATAAGTTTGAAATCACATGCCATTCTGAGTAGCCAGATGAAATTTCGTGCTGCTGGGGATGTGTGTCATCCCTTTGTCGGTGTATCCCACCCGCAAGTCACTTAGAGGCTGTCTGGGTTATCAGATCAGCAGTCGTGGTATCTCAGTGCTTGTGTTCAAGTGACCCTGATTTTACTTAATAATGGCCCCAAAGTGCAAGAGCAGTGACGCTGGCCATTCAAATATGGCAAAGAGAAGCCGTAAAGCGCTTCCTTTAAGTGAAAAGGCGAAAGCTCTTGAATTAATAACAAAAGGAAAAGAATTGTATGCTGAGGTGGTTAAGATCTATAATAAGAATGAATCTGCTATCCATGAAATTGTGAAGAAGGAAAAAGAAATTTGTGCTAGTTTTGCTGTTATGCCTCAAACTGCAAAAGGTACGACCACAATGTGGGACAAGTGCTTAGTTAAGATGGAAAAAGCATTAAATTAGTGTGATAAGAGATTTTTGAGAGAAAGAGAGAGACAGAGGGAGAGCGATCACATTCACATAACTTTTTAATAGTATATTGTTATAGTTCTATTTCATTATTAGTTACTATTATTAATTTCTTACTGTGCCTAATTATAAATTAAACTTTATCCTAGTTATGTACGTATAGGAAAAAACATAGTGTATATACAGTTTGGTACTATCTGTGGTTTCAGGCATCCACTGGGGGTCTTGGAATGTATCCCTCGCGGATGAGTGGTGACAACTGTATTCTACTAATGAGAGTATCTTCACTTACTTCCTGATCTTTTGCTCTTTACCTCAGAAGGAAAAAATTTGAATGGAATCTTGGTTGGTTTATTTTTTTGAAAAAATAAGTCATGGTTGTTAAAACGGTCAAACTTTGTTGCTTTTCTTATATTTGTTGTTGGATTAACTCAGAATAGGCACTATGATTATTATTTCAACATCTGTTCAGAAGTGTCAATACTGTGATTTATTGAATGAGGTTTTCACTTGGCCCCTGCAAAAGGAAGAGGGCGACATTGAAGACATGTGAAATGAGTAGCCTGTTAATTGATTTAAAAACAAAATCATATTCATGAGCAAGGACTTTACCCAAGGGTACATACTAGAATGCAAAGGATTAGCTTCTGACCGACAAGGCCCAGGGTCACTTGTCACTCCCTCCTCTTGGAATATTTACTGACCTCCGTGGCCCACAGTGATCCTCTGATGCACAGCATTTATTGCCTCTGCCGCTTCTTGGTCATTTATATTCTGCCGCTTAGAGCTGTCATCTTCCTATGTGTTGGTCTTTTTGGCCCAACTGAGTGATAAGCTCCTTGAAGGTGGGTCTCAGTAAATTCCTTCTCTTGTATGTCTTATGGTGTCTAGATCAATTTTTCATGTAAAGTAGGTGCTCAAAAAATATTAACTGATTGAAACTTGGTAACTTTTGGTCATCGAATCCCCTAGTGTAAAATTTTACCAATAGGCACACATCTTTTTTGTGATCTTGTCTGTATCTTTGCTGACACATTAGATTTTGTGACTTCCAATTTTGCCAGATCAAGTGTGACACAATATTGCTAACTTCTACCTAAAAGGGAGTCTTGGAGGGTCATGTACACCATGTGTATCACCAGCTCTCTTGTCCTTTTCTTTTTTGCAGAATTGTACTTTTAGGGATGTTTTTCTTCTCCTAGCAAGACACACAGGAAGTTCAAAAATACATCTATAAATGTACTTCTCAGAAAATGTTTAGGTGTGCAGGATTACTGATTAGAAGCAGGCTCTCTCCCAACTGCAAGAATATCCTGATGGCATTGTTTCCTTTGTGGCTTAAATAACCATCTATTAATCTGAATTTGAAACCATGGGTTTCAACCTCTTTTTAAGTTGTTAGAAATTGCTAACCACTAGCTTAACAACAAGGGTAAAGCGAAATTTGTCATTCGTTTTTTGAGGTTGCAGAATAAATGAAACTTCAGGAACAAAAGATAAATGTGGCCTTTGTTGCACTGACTGACGTAAATTGCTCAGCCCAGCGATAGCGGCAAACATACACAGTAAAGATGATAAACCAAGGTTATGATTGAACAGGCAACTTCACAATGGAGAAAAACTTTACAGGATGAGAATATAGCCCCAGAAGCATTCAGAGTAGGGTTATGTTTACAGTGAGTCTCTGTCCACTGTTATTTAAAGATGAAGATCTGTTTGCTTTAAAAAATATATTTATTTAGCAAGGTTTTTGACAATCTGAAAGAACTTATCACAATATCACAAAGAAATAGATTCTTCTAAGACCATATTTGTAAGGCGACGTTATAACTTCGTTGAGATCGACAGCCTGCACTTAGTGTGAAGTGTGTATTTTATTAGGTTAAATCATTAAAAGTTAGATTGATAAGTTTTAAGGTCTAATGCTATGCCTTCAAACAGCTGTTCCATTTGACCCCAAAAATGGCAATGCTCTTGTGAAGTGGTTCATATGTTTTAAATGAAGCAGGATTGTCTATTGTTTCATAATTTATTCTTTTGACGGTGATCAGAAAAGAGTAAGCGCTGCCTGCCTCATTGCTTGAGAAGCATCAGGAAGCACCAGGGACCTTATTGGGCCTCGGGTCTGGGATATCGCCAAATCGGGGTCGGCTGTTTAAGCTTGAAATGTGAGCACTACGAATGTTCTAAATGGGGAGCATTATAATGATCCCACTTTCATAAAATGCTCCTTCCTCTCCATCCTCCCACAATGGATCAACCCCTTCAGGCTTTCTCTTGCTAAGCTCTCACTGGCACCAGTGAAAATCTTGCACAAAAGAGGCAGAAGGACTGGACTTCATTGAAATGGAGTCACTTTGTACATACGTAAAAATTGCATCCATTAATTTTGTCACTGAGATGGCTGGTTAGTGAAATAGTTGAGCTGGAAGTGGGAATAGTGGAAGGCTGAACTTGGGCGCTTACATATGAATCAGCATCTGTCTGGACCATACAAGTGGCTTATCTTGGTGGGGATTATCCATGGCGTTTAGCGGGGAAAGCGTTCTTGGGGATGGACAGAAACAAAGGAAAACTCTAACCACTAAGAAGGACTTAGAGTTTTTATATAATGAGAGTGGCCTAGGACTAAATAGAAGTACATCGTACACAGTGAGTGAGTTGGTCCAACACACGTGTCTTGAGTGTCTATTGGAGACAGCACTGTACTTGGCTCTGGGGTATAAGGATCCATGAAGCAGACCTCCCCTCATAAGGAGCAGGGGACAAATGCAGTCAGAATGCTATCTTCCAGATGTATATATAATACTTCCTTCAAATCCATAATTACGTAGCACCTTTTATGTGTATCGGGAACACAATTCCCTATATATATTTCTGACATTTTATACACGTTTACATTTATTTTTCTATTTGACACTGAATACGTAAATGGCCAGTTTAAGACACATGAGCGTCCAATTTAGGTTTTCTGTCTTTTAATTTCAGCATGATAGTAATTTCACGCTTGTCACAATTATCTTTTCCTTAGTTTCATTACTTTTATTTTGTTCATTTCCATCCATTCTTACAAACTTCAAAGCAATTTTCCGGAAATTGCATCTCAGCCTGCTGACTGATCAAGGTAGTAATCTTGCAAAAGTGCAAATGTTTTCAGAGAGATTCTGTCCTGCACGGTGGCTTGAACTGTGTGTTAAGAAGCGGGTGTACGCAAACCCAAACTGGTGCCCCCCAAAAAAGTGTTCTAGGCACAACAATGTCCGATCACAAAAATTCTGCTTGTAAGAAAGACTAGTCATTTGAAGGGCTGCCTGTAAGTCAGATCATTTTAGTTTAGTGCAACGTGGTAAGCTGGGCATTGGAAGTGTTCATTGCCTAACTCATGGGAATGGGGAAATGTTATTAGAAAAAGAATAAAACCCCTCATCCCAAGAAATTTAACATTTGAATAACTTATTTGGTTGATGATGGCATAAAAGCAGCTGTGCAAATAGAAGGTCCCAAGAGGTGAAAATCACCTGACTGTGAACTCCGTATCCCGGCTTGGCATGAACTTGAAATTTTGGGCTCCAGGTAAACATTTGGAAGTCCATCTTTCCTATTGCCCATCATGTAGTTTTCTGGTTGCCAAACTTTTGAGAATGTGGACTCCTCTGTTGCTAGTGATGATATTGGTGTTAACTCTGCAGTCTACAGACACGACTTAGCATGGAACTTCTAGGCTTGAGGGTTTTGTGTACTAGTTCTATGCTCCTCTACATGGACCATAGATCTCAGCGGAGAGGCCTCTGGGGAATGAAATAGCAGTGGCTGGAGGGCCAGTATGTTCTCCCATTCTGCTTTTCAACTGTAAATGTGAATTGGATTTCCGATGAATCCCAGGATTAGGTAGAAAACAAACATGATTCAGGGAGAGACAGTTTATGGTCTAAGAATCACACAGACGTTATCTGGCACTGGAATAAAGGCAGTGCTCATTATTATGTATAAGATAAAACATCTCAAGGCCTGGATACCAAGTGCCCTTGCTTGTCTTGGAAGTTATCAATTTTTTTTTTTTTTTTTTTGCGATACGCGGGCCTCTCACTGTTGTGGCCTCTCCCGTTGCGGAGCACAGGCTCCGGACGCGCAGGCTCAGCGGCCATGGCTCACGGGCCCAGCCGCTCCGCGGCATGTGGGATCCTCCTGGATCCGGGCACGAACCTGCGTCCCCTGCATTGGCAGGCGGACTCTCAACCACTGCGCCACCAGGGAAGCCCGGAAGTTATCAATTTTTAAAGCTTCTGTAAGATTTGACATAAATATGACAAGGGAATAAGGAATTTCCATTTTAATAGGTTGTAAGTATAGTTAATAGTAATTTATCCCTCTAGCTCTTCCTTCATCTCTCTTCCCCTTGAGTTTCTTAGCGAGATCACTTATAAAAATGAATACTAATTCCTCTCTCCCTCGCCCCTTGTCTTCTTCTGTAAACATGTGTTGAGCACCTACTGACTCCAGGAATTCTGGCTAGGTGCTCAGAATAAAGGGAAGAAAAAAAGCAGAGTCAAATGTATAGGTGACCTAAACAAAAAATTCTAAAAGTACAAGAAGAAAATAGAGTAGTCTGTCTCCCCGCTTCTTGGATTTGGGAAAGATTTCTTCAACAAACAACCGTAAAGGAAAAAAAACTGTATGAAAACCAAGAACTTCCATAGAGTAATATAATGATGATAATAGTAATAATAACAGCAAGAATAAGAACAACAATAATAATAATTGCTATGTACTGACCGATGTACGTGTATCGACTCAACCAATAAGGTGGTTTAACCAATTATAGTTTAAGTTTTACAGATAAAAAATATAAGATACATAAGTGTTATGTAACTTTCTCAAGGTCACATAGCTAGTACATGGCAAACACCACAAGCAAGGTTAAAAGACAAGCAGTAGATTGACAAAAGATATTTGCAAATTGTGTAACGGACAAACATTAATTTTCCAGACTAATGTAAAGAACTCCTATAAGTCAATAAGAAAAAGGCTGGCCAATTTAAAAGTGGGCAAAGCAATTAAAAGGCAAGGAAATTCAAATGTTCACTATGTATATGAAAATATACTCAACTTCACTGGCTAGTGAGAAAATGCAGATGAAGCCAGGAATGGGAGGCCAATTTTTATTTATCACGTGGGCACAAATAACATACCTGGCAATCTCAAGCCTTGGTAAAGATATTTTAGAAGCAATACTTTCATATACTGTCTGGTGGAAGTAGATGGTGGCACAGAATCTTTGGTCGCATCCAGAAGAAACGGAAACAAGCCCTCTAGAATATTTGTCAATTCCACCTCGGGAAGTATACATCCAGTGCTGTGCTGGCAGACTGTCTTTCCGGTTGGGGAGGGAGTTGTGAGTTTGATTTGTAGGTTTGCCATTTCCCATAATGCAAATGCTCATATTTAAGCTACTGACATTACATCACTGAAGGCAGGGTAGGAAAGATGTGCACCATCGGCTCTCATGGTCATCGGAGGCGGGTCCAGCACACTTGGTACACGAGCTCAAGAGACACGAATATGTTCACGGAAGATGGTTGGTAGCAGTAAAAATGTAAAGCAGAGTAAATCTCCATCAGTAGGGGAATGAATATATAAACTCTGATAAGTTGTGATAAGGTCATACTGAAGTTAAAAGCAGTGAACTCTTTCTACATATATGACTACAGAACTGTATCTACACATTACTGGATACTGCGTGATACAGACAAATTACACAGCAGTATTATCATATCATTCTATAAGAAACAATATAATAACAGATATTTTAAATTTCATATATATATATACAGAAATGGAAAAATGGAATAGAAGGTTAAATATCAAAGTTATACTTGCCTTTGGAGTGAGAAGATAATGGTACAAGTGTGTGTGTGTGTGCACGTGTGTGTGTGTGTGTGTGTGTGAGATGATTAAAGGCTAAATTAATAGCGGTAATATTACTTCTTTTCTGACAGTATCACCTCTTAGCCTCTTCGAATTTTATTAGAAAAACTCTAAAAAGTTTTCTGTATTTTTACTGTACAGATTCAGTTAAAGATGCATCATCTTAACAGCAGCTTTTCTGGAGTCAAAGGAACATTATCACATTAAACATGAATATCAATTGTAAGACTTAACTCCTAATGTTCAGAAACATTAAAATGTTTATCAGGTGCTCAAAATGAAGGAATATGATAATTCAGCTGACTGGGATGGTTTAGCAGCTGTTAGGCATAAAATGTCATTACTTTTTGATAATAGATATCTGATTTAAAAAAATAATACAATAGTTCTAGGGATTTCCCTGGCAGTCCAGTGGTTAAGACTTCGTCTTCCAATGCAGGGGGTGTGGGTTCGATCCCTAGTCGGGGAGTTAAGATCCCACCTGCCTTGTGGCCAAAAAACCAAAACATAAAACAGAAGCAATACTGTAACAAATTCAATAAAGACTTTAAAAATGGTTCACATCAAAAAAAAAATCTTAAAAAAATAATATAATAGTTCTTAATGTATCGGGAGGTATAGTAGACATTCAACACTTGAAATAAGCATCTACAATTGTTAAGTAACTGTATGTACACAGGACTTGTGAATGACATGAAGGTATATAACAGAGCCCTACGGAAACGGACAATCTCAATCCCTTGGGATATAGGCAGCAATACAGAAGTAAGGAAAAATGCCTCTGGGTGGCAAACCCCTCACGCTGTGTCCTAAGATATGTGCCTTTTGTGGTAAAATTGCTTGTGAAGTAAGGGAGAAGGTGTGAAACAGCATGGCCTGGTCTGGATGAGAAATGTCAGCAGCCCGGCAGGCAGCTGGGGCCACTTAGGACAAGGCAAACCATCCTCCTTGTTGCAATGGCCCTGGGAGCTCTCAAAAGCGTAAACGTTTTTAGTGCATCTGTTTCTTGTTTGCTTGTTTGGTGGGACAGAGCACAATAACCGATATTGTTAACGTTGCCCTAGAATCATCAGGAAAATGCAAGACATGTTTTTCTCTGAGTATGCTCAGAGATGTGAGATTCAGACGTAGTTTTCTAAAGGCTTGGCTTCACGTGGAGCACCCTCTGAAAACACCAGGGAAACGAGACGTTGATTTATTTTAAAAGAGTTTATATTTATACATTTTCTATGCCATGCTAAGTCCTTCTGAGAAGCAGGCATTTTCTAAACAAGTGATGTTACCGTTTTTCAAGCTTTTACTTTTTTTCAAAGAATTTTCATCTTAGTCTTGTAATATTCTTTTTAGTTAGGCGATCTCTCTGGAACTACCAGTCCCCAGATGTTGAAATGCCTGGGGCCACAAAAATCTTGAAATGTCTTGCTTGATGTCTCTACAGAGAGTCCTTGTGAGAGCCATGAGTGAAGTCCAGGTTTCCTGAAGATTAGCAGCCTCTTATTCTTCCTACAGTTTTATGTCAAAAGACACAAGTCCACGCAGACTTCTTTTGGGGCAGGAAGTCTATTTGATCTAGTGTGAGAAACAGTGTCAACAGGGTTTGTCTTTACGCCAATATTTGGGAAACTGCAGTTACTATCCTGAGCCCACGGGAAGACGATGCTGACCAGTGAGTGGACCCTTTTCTTTCTGGAAAATCTGGGAAGTCATCATGACATAATCAGATTAAAAAAAATTCCCATTGTAGTCAGTCATTCAGTCCTGGGACAGGTAAAATGTGACAGGAGTAGCATAAAAAGAAAGCAAAGGAACTCTAGGAAGGTTACAATCAATTTGAAATTTTCCTTCTTGGAAAGTATGGATTGAAATGACCCTGCTATGGGGGTAGAATTGCCAGAAAAAAATATAGGACTCCCAAACAGAACAGTTGGGACATAGATTTAAGGACAGTTATCTAAAATGCAAATATATCCAAGCATCTTGTGCTGTTATTGGCTAAATCTGGCAACATTATGTTAGGGACCTACCTCCCCTGCCCATCAACGGTAACACTGGGCTAATTGGTGAAACAAAGAGGCTTGCAAGGCAAACGCCCTTGCTCCCCGATGAAAGATGGGAGGGAGGAGGAACCATCGGCGTCTTCCTCTTCATTCCCTGATGGAGAAGGTTCTTATGCCACTCAAACTCTTGTTTTCTTGATGAAAAGAAAAGGGATTCTTGGAAAGAGTGATTCAAAGTTATACATGGAGCCAGACTCCAAGTGGCTCCTACCACCGGAGCTTTGGCCTGACCCCTGGCTCGTGAGCCAAGATCCTGCAAGCCATGTGGGGCGGCAAAAAAAAAAAAAGAGAGAGGCAATAACAAAGGAAAAAATAAAATTAGACTAGGAAACTAACAGATATGTTAGAAAGAATGTAAAAATAAAAGTGATGATGAATGAAGAACTGGAAGGTACAACAGTAACACAATAGTAAAAACGAGGAGGAGGGAAAAGAAAAAAAAAGCGGGGGAAAAAGCCTTGTCTGTGGAGGCAGGGCCTAAGCAAGGGCAAGGTTTGGGGGGTGGGCGGGGCCTATGCTCAGGACCCACAGAGCTGGAAAATTCCCTCGGGGCTGTGGGGGGTGGGGTTTAGGCTCAAGGAACAGAAGGGGCTCAGGCGTGCCCCCCCACCCCTGGTCTCAGAGGGCGGGGACCTCACCTGGGAGCCCAGCAGGCTTCCTGGGCTTGCGTGGGTGGGGCAAATGCCCTCCTCTCCTCTCCTCTCCTGCTCCTCGGGTCCCAGAGGACCCCTCCCACCTGCCTCTCCTGATCTCCCCACCCTCAGGGGCTCTGATCCTTTCTGGCTTCCACTTCTCCTCTCCCCTCAGTCCCCCCACATCCTACTGGTTCACTTGGGGGTTCCTCCTGTCTCCTTGAGCATCAGGGTTCCCCACCAGCAGCTGGCAGGCGCCCTAGTTGTGGGGAGATGCTAACTCGGCATGTTCCCACATTGCCATCTTCCATACTAATTCTTTTTTCGAAATATTATAGCACCCGTTTAATAAGTAATCACCAATGTTTCACACTGCTTTTAGGAAAGCCAGATTTGGAGAATAATAGGAAGAAGAAAAACTTAAGTTATTTAGTCTTAGACTCTTCTTAAATCTCTCCAATAATTAGTAGACACTGGATTCTCTTGAGTATAGAAGTCAGTAAACTGGGAGAATGGCACCTGATAGATACCAAAAGACCCTTTCTCTTCCCTAAAGTGAACTTTTGAAGCTGGTATTTGTCATTTGGCTAAGTTTTTCCTAAAAGTTGCTCACAGTCTACTCTGCTGAAATAATAGGGAATCTCCATGTCATCGTGCCTCCCCAACTTGTGATGTGTGCAGTGATGTAATTCAAGTGACTTTTTTTGCTCAGAGAGCTTAAATTGTCTTATGATGAGCAAATAATATTCTTAGACTTGAATCACCCATGTTTACAAATTAATTACATAGCGTATCTTTGCTTCACTGGTCTGCACAGTGATCACGTGTAACTCTGAAGGAAATGTGATTATTTTGTACCTGTATTAATTCAGAGCACAGTTGTGTGATCATTTGAGTCGCTAAGACAGAAACATCAAAGTCTAGTCAGTAGCAAGAAATTATAATGCAATCCTTGTCTTCTGCAAGCAGATTCCGTATTCTGCTGCTGATAAGCTGTTTTCTGTTGGCAATCAAATGATTGTTCAACAGGACAAATGTGGTATTATTTTCTATTTATAAGCATGAAATTTCCATCTCTAAGACTTTTAGTGTCCACCAGCCTTCAGCACTTCAGAGCCAGCCACAAGTGCTCATGTAATGGTCGCCTGAGACCAATCACTTACCGGCGACTTTCTTGATGAACTTGTTGGAGGCTTTCCGTTGGCAGTCGGGGCTGATGGACTCTCGGTCAGCACACAAGTGACAGAAAACGCTTTTGTCACGTGAATTCACTCCTTTGATACACAGAGCTCACATTAGAGGTCAAGTAGCCAAAACTGATATTGTGTAGCATCTCAAATTCTATTTCTGTATCCTGTTGGGTGCACCTGTGGCTGAGTTTGGCAGAAGAGGCCTCGTTAGAAGGACACATGGTATTTCCACGGTTGACTTTTTAGCTTGATTTCAATCTCCAAGTGACAGTCTTTTCCCTTTTTGCTGAAAACTAACTGATTAGTCTCATAACCTGCTTATTTTGTCAGGTCATATTCACAGGAACCCTTTCCAAAGAGGAAAGAGGTACATGAGGAAAAGCTAAAATGAAGATGAAGCTATATACTGCATAGGCTCTGATGTCAGATGTTCTGCATTTAAAATTACTCAGCCTCCCCCTTCGGTGATCAGCTCAGGTGATCATGGGCAAGTCACTTAATCACCCTAAAGCTCATCTTTACAGTGGGAATGGATTGCTTTATTTTTCCCTTTTAGTACAAATAAGATATTATAGGTAGAGCACTTATCATAGGGCCTAGCACTCAGTAAATGCTCAGTAAATATCAGCTAATAATATACTAATAATATTAGTATTATTTTTTTCATCTTTTGAATCCATGATGACAAAGTTTTTTCAGGCCAAATGATCTCCTTCACCAAACTTTAAAATCATGAGAACAGTGATAAAGGAATGTGTTTTGCTACACTAGAGCACTGAGCAGGACAGTCTACTTAACTCGGTAGATTATTTAAGATTTGCCTACATGATGTTAAACCTCCAATTTGGGGATTTTGATTAATATGCTGCCTGTATGTATTTAAAAATTGGTGTAGTGACTTTAAGAACTGGCACTGTGAAAGTACAAAGTAAGTTCTTCTTAAGTTCCAGTTTCTTCATCAGTAATTTTGGGTTGGTAATGTGTGTCTTATGATTACATCAACAAGTGCACTAATGATAATGTCAGAAGACTAAACCCACCTCCTGGCACACTTGGAGATGATCAAAAAGAGTAACAGCCTGAAGAGAAGGTCAGGATCAAATTTAAATGCAAGTGGCAACACCTTCCATAGCAAAACATATATAAATATATATATATATATATATATATGTATCAGTATATATGTAGTAACATTTTTCTGCTTGGATAAATTTCCTTCTTTAAGGTTTGAAGACAATCTGACAATCTCTGCCTTGTTTCTGTCAGGTTAAGCCCTTTTAATTTAATTATTAATGTGGATAGATTAATGTCTGTCATCCTGCCAGTCTGTTTTCTATTTGTCTCATCTGTTCTTTGAGTTTTTCTCTTTATTCCCATTTTCTTTTGGGTTAGTTAAGTGTTGTAATAATGTTTTTTATTTCCTCTATTGGCATACTAGCTATATTTCTCTGTTTTGCTTTTTTAAGTGGTTTCTCTAAGCCTTAAAATAAGCATCATTAATTTTTTACCATTTAACTTTGTGTATTACATCATTTTATATATAAGGTGAGTACATTATACTTTTGTGTTACCTATTGTATCCTTTTTGATATTTTGTCATATGTTATACTTCTACATATGTTATATATCCCACTATATTATTATTATGATTTAGTCAGTCAACTGTGTTTTAGAGAAATTGAAAGAGAAGAATATTAGTTTATATTTACCAATATATTTGCCATTTACAGTGTTAGTCATTCTTGGTGAAGATCATAATTTTTTTTGGTAGCAATTTCATTCATGCAGTGCAGGTCTGCTAGTAATTAATTTTTTTCAGCTAATTTCTTTCTGACAATATTTTTATTTTGTCTTCATTTTAAAGGGATGATTTTTTTTTACTGACATTGAGTTCTAGATTAGAAGGATTTTTTTTCAAAGCACTTTAAAGGTATACTTTTATTGTCTTCTGACTATCATCATTTCTGATGATGAGTCTGTGCATTCTTATTTTTCTTATGAAAGCTACCTTTTTTCCCTCTGGATACTTTTAAGATGTTCTCTTTGTCTTTTGTGTTCAGTACTTTGACTGTGATGTACCTAGGTGTATTGTTTTTTATCTTTATCCTGCTTAGGGTCCCCTAGCTTTTTAGATCTATGTTTATGCTTTTATCGAACACAGGTAAGTTTTGACTCCTATTTCTTCAAATACTTTTCTGCCCCATTTTTTCCTCCTTTTTCTTTCTGGAGCCCCAATTACATTTAGACTGCTTGATGTCACCCCACAGGTCAAGAGTTTATATTTACTTTGTCCAATTCTCTTTATCTCTGATCTTCATATTATAAAAGTTCTACTGATCTATATAAATTTAAACACTTATTTTGGCTGTTTACAATTTGCTGTTAAACCCATACAGTGAGTTTTTAATATCATATATTGTATTTTTCAATTTTATAATTTCCGTTTTTTATAGTTTCTGTTTCTCTGCTGATTTCCACCATCTGTGCATTCATTATGACCATCTTTTCCTTTAGGTCCTTGATTATAGTTATAATTACATCTGGATCATGACTGGATCTATTTCCATTAATTTATTTTTTCCTTGATTATGAGTCATGTGTTCCTGCCTGCTTATATGTCTAGTATTTTTTATCGTATACTATGGAATGTTTTGTGTGGAGTCTGAATTATATTATCTTCCTTTAAAGGATATTGAGTTTTGTTTTGATAGCCAGTTAAATTAATGGTGAATCCTTTTTGTCCTATTAATCTTCTTTATATTCTTATTAGGAGAACCTCTTTTGTTTTGAACTTAGTCCTAGGGCATGGCTCTTACTCCAGGGTGTGGCTACTCAGTGAGCAAACTACTCTGATTATACTGGACCTCCAACGTCTCTCATTACTCTGTAACCTCTGGTATTACCATGAAGAGCTCAGCTATATGGCACACAATCTTTGCTAGTCTTTCTAAGAGTCTTGCCTTGCAGATACACCCTGCAGTTGCATAGCACAGCCCTTGGCCGAGGACTCAAGGTTTATGCAGATTTATAGGGAGACCCTCTGTGCTTTCCCTACTTCTCTAATACCCTGCTCTGAAAATTCCAGCTGCCTCAGCAGTCTAGAACTCAGTTCTGTTCATCTCAGTTCATTGAGACTGCTATTCTGCCTGGGCTTCCCCTCCCTGCCGCAGAAGGAATTTGCCCCCAGGAAGAAAATTGGTGTTATCGTGGAGCTTATTTTGTGTGTTTTCCTTCTCTCAAGGATCATACTTCTCTGCTTCCTTTTTTTCAGTGCCTGAAAGCAATTGCCTCATACCTTTTTGTCTAGTTTTATAGCTGTTTTTGGCGGGAAGGCAAATCTCCTAATTGATCTATCAAGGATGGAAGTGGAAGTTCTATATTCAACTTTCATATTCTGATACAGTTTATCAAGGGTGAGCTTTAAATCCCAACATGATTTATCCTGACACCTTCTTCTCTGGGCCAGTCCCTATTTATTATGATTGTGCTTAGGATAAATGAGTCAAAAATAGCTTAAATGTATTTTTTTTTCAAGAGAAAACAGTTCATAAGATAAATCTATAAGGGATTGTAAATATCAAAGTCAAATATTAACTATTTTTCTCTGCTTTATTTCTTGATTCTTGTAGATGATTAAGAATTGACTATTTTATACTAAATATAATTTTCTAGATGACCCTTTTGTCTAATGACAGTCTTTTTCTCTCTTCTTTTTATGTTTGATAATAGAACTTTGGTCAGAAGACAGTTTTAAATGTCTGCTCACATAACCATCAAACAGAGATTCTAACACTAATTGTATAGTCCTTTCAGAAGACGAGACTTTATGTTGATCAGAATTTATAAGAATCTTGGATTACAAATTCAATATTGTAGAGTTCAGCTTCTAGTCTTGGAATGTATTGGCTTCCTAGATGTTCCAATAAAGCTTTTAACCAGCTGTTCTGGTTAACTGTATCCTTTTGTGTGTCTAAGAGAGACAAGATGCTAAAGCTTTAACTTCAGATTTATTTGCCTTGCCAAATACATAGGACAAAAGATTGAATTTCATAAAAGTTCAGCACATCAGTATATTGAATCAAACATGTTTTCATATTACTTGAATTGCAGATGTGCTGGACTTTTACCCTACTGCTACCTAACTCTGTTATGTGGCTTTTAAATCCACAGTCTCCTTGGTTCATTTCTCATATATGCTTTTGGGTCAATTACAAATCTGCCTCACTGCCTGCCTTGTTCTCTGCCAGCAAGATAAACACTGAACAGAGCCTTTTATCCTAGCAGGGCCTCTCCAGATACTGCATTAGAGCAACTTTTCTCTCTTCAATGTATTATTTATGGGATTTAAAGTTTTTCTTTCACTTTGAGTGTGAACCCAAAACTTTCTTATGCACTATAGCAGATGTGGCGATAAGTACCAGTGATCACCTGTCTTCCTGTGATTTCATCTGCGGCACGTCCTTCAGCTAATCACTTTCAGCTGAGTTGTTTTTCTGGCACTAACATTATGATCTTGGGTTTACTGGACTTTGTGACTGAGGGATATTTTAAACCAGGCATGTTGAAGGATGACATACAGCTGTTTTGGACAGAGGCTATTTATGGTGACGGCGACCACAGATCCATTCACAGTTGCATGTCATGGCTCTACTTGCCAAGATAACCGGTCACCACATTAGAATGCAAATTGCCTTCTGCTTTTTGGTGACTGTTTCCTGAGATGGCGTTTCTCAAAGACTGTCCGTCGGTCACCTCCCTCTGAATCATCCTGGGCACTTGAACTGCACCCAGACCTGTATTAAGTCTTTGAGGCTGAAGCCTGGAACTTGCTTCAGCAAGCATCCAAGGTGGTTCCCATGCACAGAAAACTTTCAGAAACACTTTTGTTTTTCATTTTATTTTATTCTTTTACACAGCAAGTTCTTATTATTTATCTATTTTATACATATTAGTGTATGTATGTCAATCCCAATCTCCTAATTCATCACACCACCCCCACCACCCCCTACCCCCGCTTTCCGCCCTTGGTGTCCATAGGTTTGTTCTCTACACCCGTGTCTCAATTTCTGCCTTGTAAACCAGTTCATCTATACCATTTTTCTAGATTCCACATATATGCGTTAATATACGATATTTGTTTTTCTCTTTCTGACTTACTTCACTCTGTATGACAGTCTCTAGATGCATCCACGTCTCTACAAGTGACCCAACAGTGTTCCTTTTTATGGCTGAGTAATATTCCATTGTATATATGTACCACATCTTCTTTATCCATTTGTCTGTTGATGGGCATTTAGGTTGATTCCATGACCTGGCTATTGTAAATAGTGCTGCAATGAACATAGGGGTGCATGTGTCTTTTTGAAATATGGTTTTCTCTGGGTATATGCTGAGTAGTGGGATTGCTGGGTCATATGGTAATTCTATTTTTAGTTTTCTAAGGAACTTCCATACTGTTCTCCATAGTGGCTGTATCAATTTACATTCCCACCAACAGTGCTAGAGGGTTCCAATTTCTCCACACCCTCTCCAGCATTTGTTCTTTGTAGATTTTCTGATGATGGCCATTCTGACCGGTGTGAGGTGATATGTCATTGTAATTTTGATTTGCATTTCTCTAATAATTAGTAATGTTGAGCAACTTTTCATGTTCCTCTTGGCCATTTGTATGTCTTCTTTGGAGAAATGTCTATTTAGTTCTTCTGCCCATTTTTTGATTGGGTTGTTTGTGTTTTTAACATTGAGTTGCGTGAGCTGTTTATACATTTTGGAGATTAATCCTTTGTCCATTGATTCATTTGCAAATATTTTCTCCCATTCTGAGGGTTGTGTTTTCATCTTGTTTATAGTTTCCTTTGCTGTGCTAAAGCTTTTATGTTTTATTAGGTCCCATTTGTTTATTTTTGTTTTTATTTCCATTGCTCTAGGAGGTGGATCAAAAAAGATTTTGCTGTGATTTATGTCAGAGTGTTCTTCCTATGTTTTCCTCTAAGAGTTTTATAGTGTCTGGTCTTACATTTAGGTCTCTAATCCATTTTGAATTTATTTTTGTGTATGGTGTTAGGGAGTGTTCTAATTTCATTCTTTTACATGTAGTTGTCCAGTTTTCCCAGCAACACTTATTGAAGAGACTGTCTTTTCTCCATTGTATATCCTTGCCTCCTTTGTCATAGATTAGTTGACCTTAGATGCATGGGTTTATTTCTGGGCTTTCTATCCTGTTCCATTGATCTTATATCTGTTTTTGTGCCGGTACCATATTGTCTTGATGACTGTAGCTTTGTAGTATAGTCTGAAGTCTGGAAGCCTGATTCCCAGACTGGAATTCCTCCAGCTCCTTTTTATCCCCTTAAGATTGCTTTGGGGGCTTCCCTGGTGGCGCAGTGGTTGGGAGTCCTCCTGCCGATGCGGGGGATGCGGGTTCGGGCTCTGGTCTGGGAGGATCCCACATGCCATTGGAGCAGCTGGGCCTGTGAGCCATGGCCACTGAGCCTGCGTGTCCGGAGCCTGTGCTCCGCAACGGGAGAGGCCACAGCAGTGAGAGGCCCGCGAACTGCAAAAAAAAAAAGATTGCTTTGGCTATTCGGTGTCTTTTTTGTCTCCATACAAATTATAAAATTTTTTTGTTCTAGTTCTGTAAAAAATGCAATTGCTAATTTGATAGGGGTTGCATTGAGTCTGTAGATTGCTTTAGGTAGTATAGTCATTTTCACAATATTGATTCTTCCAATCTAAGAACATGATATATCTCTCCATCTGTTTGTGTCACCTTTGATTTCTTTCATCAGTGTCTTATAGTTTTCCGAGTACAGGTCTTTTACCTCCTTAGGTAGGTTTTTCCCTAGGTATTTTATTCTTTTTGTTGCAATGCTGAATGGGATTGTTTCCTTAATTCCTCTTTCTGATATTTCATTGTTAGTGTATAGGAATGCAAGTGATTTCTGTCCATTAATTTTGTATCCTGCTACTTTACCAAATTCATTGATTAGCTCTAGTAGTTTTCTGGTAGCATCTTTAGGAATCTCTATATATAGTTTCATGTCATCTGCAAACAGTGACAGTTTTACCTCTTCCTTTCCGATTGGATTCCTTTTATTTATTTTTCTTCTCTGATTGCAGTGGCTAAAACTTCCAAAACTATGTTGAGTAAGAGTGGCGAGAGTGAACATCCTTGTCTTGTTCATGATCTTAGGGGAAATGCTTTCAGTTTTTCACCATTGAGTATGATGCTTCCTGTGGGTTTGTCATATATGGCCTTTAATATGTTGAGGTCGGTTTCCTGTATGCCCACTTTCTGGAGAGTTTTTATCATAAATCGGTGTTGAATTTTGTCAGAAGCTCTTTCTGCATCTATTGAGATGATCATATGGTTTGTATTCTTCAATTTGTCAATATGCTGTATCACATTGATTTGTGTATATTGAAGAAACCTTGCATCCCTGGGATAAATCCAACTTGATCATGGTGTATGATCCTTATAATGTGTTGTTGGATTCTGTTTGCTAGCATTTTGTTGAGGATTTTTGCATCTATATTCATCAGTGATATTGGTCTGTAATTTTCTTTTTTTGGAGTATCTCGTTCGGGTTTTGGTATCAGGGTGATGTTGGCCTTGTAGAACGAGTTTGGGAATGTTCCTTCCTCTGCAATTTTTTGGAAGAGTTTGAGAAGGATAGGTGTTAGCTCTTCTCTAAATGTTTGATAGAATGCACCTGTGAAGCGATTTGATCCTGGACTTTTGTTTGTTGGAAGATTTTTAATCACAGTTTCAATTTCAGTGCTCATGATTGGTCTGTTCATAGTTTCTATTTCTTCCTGGTTCAGTCTTGGAAGGTTATACCTTTGTAAGAATTTGATCATTTTTTCCAGGTTGTCCATTTTATTGGTACAGAGTTGCTTGTAGTAATCTCTCATGATCCTTTGTATTTCTGCAGTGTCAGTTGTTACTTCTTCTTTTTCATTTCTAATTCTATTGATTTGAATCTTCTCCCTTTTTTTCTTGATGAGTCTGGCTAATGGTTTATCGATTTTGTTTATTTTCTGAAAGAACCAGCTTTTAGTTTTATTGATCTTAGCTATTGTTTACTTCATTTCTTTTTCATTTATTTCTGATCTGATTTTTATGATTTCTTTCTTTCTGCTAACTTTGGGTTTTTTTTGTTCTTCTTTCTCTAATTGCTTTAGGTGTAAGGTTAGGTTGTTTATTTGAGATGTTTCTTGTTTCTTGAGGTAGGATAGTATTGCTATAAACTTCCCTTTCAGATCTGCTTTTGCTGCATCCCATAGGTTGTGGGTCGTTGTGTTTTTGTTGTCATTTTTTTCTAGGAATTTTTTGGTTTCCTCTTTCATTTCTTCAGTGATCTGTTGTTTATTTACTAGCATATTGTTTAGCCTCCATATGTTTGTATTTTTTACATTGATATCTAGTCTCATAGCGTTGTGGTTGGAAAAGATACTTGATGCGATTTCAATTTTCTTAAATTTATCAAGGCTTGATTTGTGACCCAAGATGTGATCTATCCTGGAGAATGTTCCATGAGCACTTGAGAAGAAAGTGTATTCTGTTGTTTTTGGATGGAATGTCCTATAAATATCAATTAAGTCCATCTTATTTAATGTGTCATTCATAGCTTGTGTTTCCTTATTTATTTTCATTTTGGATGAACTCTGCATCGGTGAAAGTGTGGTGTTAAAGTCCCCTACTATGATTGTGTTACTGTCGATTTCCCCTTTTATGGCTGTTAGCAGTTGCCCTATGTATTGAGGTGCTCCTATGTTGGGTGCATAAATATTTACAATTGTTATATCTTCTTTTTGGATTGATCCCTTGATCATTATGTAGTGTCCTTCTTTGTCTCTTGTAATAGTCTTTATTTTAAAGTCTATTTTGTCTGATATGAGAATTGCTACTCCAGGTTTCTTTTGATTTCCCTTTTCATGGAATATCATTTTCCATCCCCTCACTTGCAGTCTGTATGTGTCCCTAGGTCTGGAGTGGGCCTCTTGTAGACAGCATATGTACGGGTCTTGTTTTTGTGTACATTCAGCCAGTCTATGTCTTTTGGTTGGAGCATTTAAGCCATTTACATTTAAGGTAGCTATTGATATGTGTGTTCCTATTTACCATTTTTTAAATTGTTTTGGGTTTGTTATTGCAGGTCTTTTCCTTCTCTTGTGTTTCCTGCCTAGATAAGTTACTTTAGGATTTCTTATAAAGCTGCCTTGGTGGTGCTGAATTCTCTTAGCTTTTGCTTGTCTGTAAAGGTTTTAACTTCTCTGTCGAATCTGAATGAGATCCTTGCCGTGTAAAGTAATCTTGGTTGTAGGTTTTTTTCTTTCATCACTTTAAATATGTCCTGCCCCTCCCTTCTGGCTTGCAGAGTTTCTGCTGAAAGATGAGCTGTTAACCTTATGGGGATTCACTTGTATGTTATTTGTTGCTTTTCCCTTGCTGCTTTTAATATTTTTTCTTTGTATTTAATTTTTGACAGTTTGATTAATATGTGTCTTGGCATGTTTCTTCTTGGATTTGTCCTGTATGGGACTCTCTGCACTTCCTGGATTTGATTGACTATTTCCTTTCCCATATTAGGGAAGTTTTCAACTATAATCTCTTCAAATATTTTCTCAGTCCGTTTTTTTTTCTTCTTCTTCTGGGACCCCTATAATTCAAATGTTGCTGCATTTAATATTGTCCCAGAGGGCTCTGAGACTGTCCTCAATTCTTTTCATTCTTTTTTCTTTATTCTGCTCTGTGGTAGTTATTTCTACTATTTTGTCTTCCAGGTCACTTATTCGTTCTTTTGCCTCAGTTATTCTTCTATTGATTCCTTCTAGAGAATTTTTAATTTCATTTATTGTGTTGTTCATCATTGTTTGTTTGCTCTTTAGTTCTTCTAGGTCCTTATTAAACATTTTTTGTATATTCTCCATTCTATTTCCAAGATTTTGGATCATCTTTACTATCATTACTCTGAATTCTTTTTCAGGTAGACTGCCTATTTCCTCTTCATTTGTTTGTTCTGGTGAGTTTTTACCTTGCTCCTTCCTCTGCTTTTTGTTTCTCTGTCTTCTCATTTTGCTTAAGCTACTGTGTTTGAGGTCTCCTTTTTGCAGGTTGTAGGTTCATAGTTCCCGTTGTTTTTGGTGTGTGCCACCTGTAGGTAACGGTGGTTCAGTGGGTTTTGTAGGTTTCCTGGTGGAGGGACTGGTGCCTGTGTTCTGGTGGATGATGCTGGATCTTTTTTTCTGGTGGGCAGGGCCACGTCCAGTGGTGTGTTTTGGGGTGTCTGTGAACTTATTATAATTTTAGGCAGCCTCTCTGCTGATGGGTGTTGTTGTGTTCCTGTCTTGCTATTTGTTTGGCATAGGGTGTCCAGCACTGTAGCTTGCTGGTCATTGAGTGGAGCTTGGTCTTAGCATTCTGGTAGTGATCTCTGGGAGATTTTTGCCGTTTGATATTACATAGGGCCGGGAGGTCTCTGGTGAACCAATGTCCCAAACTTGGCTCTCCCACCTCAGAGCGTCAGGCCTGACACCTGGCCGGAGCACCAAGACCCTGTCAGCCACACGGCTCAGAAGAAAAGGGAGAAGAATACATAAATTAAAAAAATAAAATAAAGGTATTAAAATAAAAAAGAAAAAAATATTATTAAAAATCAAAAAATGAGGGCTTCCCTGGTGGCGCAGTGGTTGAGAATCTGCCTGCTAATGCAGGGGACACGGGTTTGAACCCTGGTCTGGGAAGATCCCATATGCCGTGGAGCAACTAGGCCCGTGAGCCACAACTACTGAGCCTGCACGTCTGGAGCCTGTGCTCCGCAACAAGAGAGGCCATGACAGTGAGAGGCCCACGCACCGTGATGAAGAGTGGCCCCCGCTTGCCACAACTAGAGAAAGCCCTCGCACAGAAACAAAGACCCAACACAGCCAAAAATTAAAAAAAATAAATTAAAAAAGAAGGCTCAACATTAAAAAAAAATCAAAAAATGAAAAAGTAATAAGCAAAAGAAAGAAAAAAGAAGAGAGCAACCAGACTGCAAAACAAATCCACCAATGATAACAACCACTAAAAAGAAGCATAGAGATATACACTCACAAAGGAGAAAAAGGAAAAGTATATATGTATTAAAAAAAAATTAAAGAGGAAGAGAGCAACCAAATTATTAATCAAATCTACCAATGATAATAAGCTTTAAAGACTAAAATAAGATAAACTGAAAACGAGAAACAAATTAGATGCAGAAAGCAAACCCCAGGTCTACAGTTGCTCCCAAAGTCCACTGCCTCAATTTGGGATGATTCATTGTCTATTCAGGTATTCCACAGATGCAGGTACATCAAGTTGATTGTGGAGATTTAATCCGCTGCTCCTGAGGCTGCTGGGAGAAATTTCCATTTCTCTTCTTTGCTCATTCATCTCCTGGGGTTCAGCTTTGGATTTGCCCTTGCCTCTGCTTGTAGGTCGCCTGAGTGCGTTTGTTCCCTGCCCAGACAGGATGGGGTTAAAGGAGCAGCTGATTCAGGGCCTCTGGCTCACTCAGGTCAGGGGGAGGGAGGGTACAGAATGTGGGGCGAGCCTGCCGCGGCAGAGGCCAGCGAGAGGTTGCAACTGCCTGAGGCACGACGTGTGTTCTCCCGGGGAAGTTGTCCCTGGACCACAAGATGCTGGCAGTGGCAGGCTGCACAGGCTCCTGGGTGGGGTGGGGTGGGGTGTATAGTGACCTGTGATCGCACACAGGCTTCTTGGTGGCTGCCGCAGCAACCTTAGAGCTTCGTGCCCGTCTCTGGTGTCCGCACTGATAGTCGTGGCTTGCGCCTGTCTCTGGAGCTCGTTTAGGCGGTGCTCTGAATCCCCTCTCCTTGCGCACCCCAAAACAATGGTCTCTTGCCTCTTAGGCAGTTCCAGACTTTTTCCTGGACTCTCTCTCAGCTAGCTGTGGTGCACTAGCCCCCTTTAGGCTGTGTTCATGCAGTCAACCTCAGTCCTCTACCTGGGATCTGAACTCTGAAGCCCAGCCTTAGCTCCCAGCCCCAAACCGCTCCAGCGGGTGAGCAGACAAGCCTCTCGGGCTGCTGAGTGCCGGTCGGCACTGATCCTCTGTGCAGGAATCTCTCCGCTTTGCCCTCTGTACCCCTGTTGCTGCGCTCTCCTCTGTGGCTCTGAAGCTTCCCCCCTGCCCAGCTGCCATCTCTGCCATTGAAGGGGCTTCCTAGTGTGTGGAAACTTTCCCTCCTTCACAGCTCCCTCTCACAGGTGTAGGTCCTGTCCCTATTGTTTTGTCTCTTTTTATTTTCATTTTTCTTTTGCCCTACCCATGTATGTCTGGGAGTTTCTTGCCTTTTGGGAGGTCTGAGGTCTTCTGCCAGCGTTCAGTACGTGTTCTGTAGGAGTTGTTCCACATGGAGATGTAGTTTTGATGTATTTGTGGGGAGGAAGGTGATCACCATGTCTTAGTCCTCTGCCATCTTGAAGCTATTGGGGCTTCAACTAACTTTAGTCGTTTGTAAATGTCAGTGTTATCGGTGCTATATGTTTACTCAACTTTGAATTTTTCATGGGCACTGTTAATATATCAGAAATACGAAGATCTACATGAGTTCGAGGGTAACCGTGTAATTTATTACCCAAACCAGGATGCTTTTGAGAGTGAAAGGGGCATATTATTAATTATTGATATATTGGGACCACAGACACATACTGATGATACCAACCAGGGTTCTTGGACTTCCCCAATCAATGAAAATCGACTAGAGGCAAGACAAGGAGTTCAGGCAAGGCTTTACTGGGGGCTCCTGCTGCAGCAGGGAGGACCAAGAACAAGTAACAGCTTCCCTTGCTCACGCCCCAAGTTGGGAGGGAGCTGGTTCCTTATATGGGGTGAGGGTACGGGTGTGTCCAGGGATCGGGTCAGAGGGGTGGCTGAGGTGTTTTGCTCACCCCTTTGGTGGTGTGGAGTGCAGGGGGCATGCCCAATACTGCTTTGCTCCTGGCACCCTGTTTTTGCTCCTGGCTCTTCAGAAGTGGCAGTTGGGTTTTTTGATCTTTTTGTATCTTTTTGTCCATGATTTGCCCCAACTGCACATGCACACAGTTATTTTTAATCCCATATAGTTTCTTTGTATTTTGTTGCTTGCTGAAATGTTTGTCCAGGTGCGAGCATTGCAGCAAAGGGTCCCGGGTCCCAGCCTGTCTCACTGAGACTGTCCTGGTCAAGAGGGGCATGGGTCACCCTGTTTATTCTTTGGGTCAAATAACTTTGTCTACATTTATGGAATGACTGAGTTGGTTTAGATCAGGTCTGCAAACTATAGCCTGCGTGCCAAATTCAGCCTGATGTATCTTTTTGTAAATAAGGTTTTATTGGAACACAGCCACACCCAATCGTCTGCATGTTTTCTGGAGCTTTTTTCATCCTCCACCAGCAGTGCAGAGTCAGTACAATCGAGACTGCCTGGCTCATAAGACCTAAAATATTTACTATCTGTCCCTTTACAGAGAAATACTGGATTAGATGGTATCTAAGAGCTATGTTGGAATCTAAAAAATAAAACAAATGGAAGAATATAACAAAGCAGCAACAGAGTTACATATATTCAGAACAAAGTAGTGGTTACCCGTGGTGAGAGAGGGATGAGGGGAGAGGCAAGTTAGGGGTAGAGGGAAGAAAAAGAAAAACCTGTGCTTAGTAAATGTTATTTCAAGATTGCTAGATTCAGCTTTGGTGCAAAGCAGCTGTTCGATATGCAGCCCTGGGACCTGGTGAGGTTTTGGTGATCTGTTTCTGGGAAGCTATGGCAGGGGTGCGGCATATGGGATGAACTCTGAGAAGTCCAGCAGAAGGAAAACAAAGGTGGGGCTTTCAGGGTCCTGGAAGATGATGACTCATCAGACACCTTGGGAGAGAAGGACCTGACTATCCCAAAGGCCCTGACAAATTCTAGGGTTGCTGGTATATCTGAAAGTCATTCATCAAACTCAGCCTCCTTTAAGAACGTGTATTGCAATAGATAAAAAATCTCACATGTCATGCTCATTGATCTGAGTTTTCAAAATTATTTTTGTCTGAAAATTGTGTGTTTGAGTTTTAATCTTGTGAATGCACTTGAATAGTTGGATTTTTTTTCTAAGTGTGATCTTTGAACAGTGTCCTAGAGGTAAGTTTGTATATGTGTGTGAGGGTAGCAGATTATGTAGATCCCTGTATAGACTTTGGATTTCCCTTCGAGTGAGATGAGAAGCTACTGCAGGAGCCTGAGCAGAGGAGTAACATATCTGACTTAAGTTTTAAAATGGTAAATATAGCCATTATGTGGAGACCAGAGAAAAATGGAGTCAAGGTCAGATGCAGGTAGGAAAGGAAGGAGGTTATTGCAATAAGCCAGGTGAAAACTGATAACAGCCTGGATGAGGATGTAGTAGTGGAGATGATAAAAATGGATGCATTCTGGACATTTTTTGAAGGTAGGGTTTGCTGGTGGATTTTGTGGAGTGATGTAGTATATGAATGCAGAGAGAAGTCGAGCATGACTCCAGGGCTTTGGACCTCAGCACCTTCAGACATAGGGCTGCCATTTACTGATGGATAGATGTTCAAGTGTCCTCCGTCTTTAAAGGGAGAGGAATATTAGGACCTCTGTTTTGGAAGTCAAATGTGAGAGGTCTGCTTGGCATCACAACAATGGAAATGTTGAGGAAGTAATTGGATCTATGAGTTCAAATTTCAGGATAGAAGTACAGCTAAACTGGGATGAATATATGTATTAGTTTAATGACGTAAGTATGCGCTGAATGTATATTCAGTCCAGTTTAGTCAGACTTCTCTATTTCGGGATATACATATACACATGTTTGGGGATAGAATGAATGAACACACACACACATCATCAGCGTAAATAATGTTTACAAGCATGAGATTAGCGATCACAAAGGGAATAAGTATACCTAGAAGTCGGAGACCTAAGCCCTTGGGTACGCGATGTTTAGAAGTTAGGGAGATGAGGCAGAATCCATAAAAGAAGTGACGAGTGGCTGGCGGGAAAGGGGGAAAATTACGTGTGTGGAAGCCAAGGGAAGAGCTAGTGTCAGAAGGGGGATGTGATGGGCAGTAAATGGAGATCAGTAGATTGGTCAAGTAACGGAGGACTGGGAATTGACCTTCGATTGTCATGTAGAAATCGCTGGTGACATTGACAAGAGAGTTTCAGGGGCTCAGTATGGACAAAAGCCTGATTGGCATGCATTTAAGAGAGAATTGAAGGAGGAGAATGTACATCATTGGGTGTCGATGACTCTTTTGCCTTTCCAGCCAAAGACCATCAGGGTTACACCGTAGTTGAGCAAGTTGGGTTTATTGCTCATTACAGTGAGGGAGACCATACACTACAGGAGCAGTGGGCCTCTCAGCAAGGTGTTGGGTAGTTTGGGGGCAGGTATGAGGAACCAGATCTTTGTTCTGGAGTGGAGGCTGTCTGGAAGCAGGGAAAATTCTGTGCTGGACTATCTTAATAAATCTTAACAGAAAGACTAGAGTGAGGTCAAAGATGTAGTTAGTAGAGCTGTATCAGTCACTCACATTAGTCAGAAGAGGGGGGTGTTGGATAGTTTTGTGGTTTTCACAGTGACCTTGTTGTTGCCTGTCCTTAGATAAAATGATGAATG
Organism: Delphinus delphis; assembly: GCF_949987515.2. NCBI lineage: Eukaryota > Metazoa > Chordata > Mammalia > Artiodactyla > Delphinidae > Delphinus > Delphinus delphis. The sequence goes on along the minus strand of NC_082699.1, from coordinate 6,132,120 downwards.
GGCCTTTTTTTTTTGACCGTTTTATCATGCTCACGGAGTGACCTTGTCTGATGTCGATGTCCTGTGAAATTGTTTATGCTCAAAGGAAGAACACCAAGGTCTAGCTGTGAGTGGTGTGCTGTTACACAGACCACCACTGAGGAAGGACTCAGGGAAGAAGTAGGTTACACAAGGTTTGAGTTTTGTAACTGAATGTTGTTATATGTGATCCGTCTCTCATTCCCCACACAAGATAATTAACATGTTTGGTTATTTATTTTTCTTTCTATCTCACTTTTCCAACTCTGAGGTTACAGGTTTTGGGGATTAGCATTTACCTAGCACATGACATTGTGAGTTTCATAAACTGGGCAGAAAATGGTGGTACATGAAATCTTAGCAAAAGCCTAATTTGTAATGCTAGAGTCTCATTAGCTTTATTTGGCCATAGAAACAGAGATTATGCATTCCAAACTAATCAATCAGACATGCGAGAATATTTACTTGAATATATCAAGGCCCCAAGTCTTTGGTTGTGTGGTCTCTTCATGATTGTGTTTCTTACTTGTGAGAGATGTGCTACATTTTCTGTATAATTGGTAAACAAGGTCCCTTAGGCTGTGGGTTAGTACCCATTAACAGCACTGAATTTTATGGAATATTGAATAGTCACTTAAAAATTTTTTTTAATTTAATTAACTGGTAACACCATCACATTAGTAATAATTTTGGATATTAGAAAGACTTTTATTTTCTTGATATATTTTTGTTTTGTATATTTGGCAGGAGAATCCAAAAACTATGTTCAAAAAGTAAAAATGTGTATAAATTTGCATAAAATTTGTTCCATAGAAAGTTTAATTTTATCTCCCACAGTTTAAGTGATTTTTTTTTTTCAGCTGTTTTCCAGTCGGATGAACCAAGACTAGTTACCATAACAACTGTGGTTATTACCACTGAGGTAAGTGGTCTTTTCTTACACCAACACATTTATCAACATGTTCACGGTACAAACATTAAAAGTTCATGATGTGAAAAGAAAGTCTTCCTCATACCCCCCAGCCACCAGGATCCCTCTCTAGATATATTCATGGGTATCAACTTCTTTTTATATCATTCAGAAATATTTAATGCTTATACAAGCATTTACACATATATTCTCTTAACCTTACAGAAATGGTCTGCCCTTGTTTTTTTCACTTAACAATATATCTTGGGGCTTGTTTCCTTACAAACTATATAGAGTGATTTCATTCTTTTAAGCAGTTAGTCTATTTTATAGCTAGCAAATGTTATTTCAATAAGTCCCATTATTGGATATTTAAATTATTTTCAACATTTTACTATCACAAATCATTCATCATTGAACAACTTTATACATGTCCTATGTATCTGAGGAACAAATTTCCAGAGATAAAATTTCTGGGTCAAAGGTCATTGACATTTTAAAATTCAGTGACTATTACCAAATTTCTATGTACAGAAGTTGTACCAATTTCCACTCCCACTAGCAGAGGATGAGAATGTTCCCATACCATTGCCAACATGCTATGTGAGCAAACATATTGCTTATTACCAGTCTGTTAAGAGAAAAATGTTACTATGATTTCATTTTTCCTTTGGAATTTTAGGCTTTTCTTCTTGATATAAAATTGAATTCTTATAGTAAATATGTTTTCCTCAGTTTGTTATCTTTTGACTTTGCAATGGTTTTCCTTTGAAGACATCTTTTTATTTTTATGGAGTTGACTTAATTTTGGATTTTGTAGCCTCCAGCTTTTGTGTCATCTAAACAGGTTTCCCAACTCTAAAGTTACCAAAAACAAAAGAGGTACATAAACAAGCAAACAAAAACCTTCTTTCATAATATTTTTTCTAATATTTTAATATATGGAAATTTTTTTAACAAAGTTTTTTTAATCTGGATTTTTTGGGGGTATAAAGTATGAGTTATAGATTCAAGTAAAAGTTTTCAGGGGCCAATCTAATTGTTCTATTATCCTTTACTGATTAATTTATCTTTTCACCATCTGTGAAATACAACCTTGATCACATATTAATAGCCACATGAATTTTGTTGTATTACTGGACTTGCTATTCTGTTACCTTAATCTAACTATTCATGTGCAATATATGTAGCCCCTAAAAGTAAGGCTAGTTTCCCCTCAGTACTTTTCTTTTTCATAATTTTCCTGGCTATGGAAGTTTTTTCTCCTTTATGTCTTCATGTGGACTTTTGAATGAGTTTACATAATGAAAAGAAATCTTAGTAATTTGTTGATGTCACATTAAATGTTTGCATTACCTTAGAGACAATTTATGTCTTTAGTTGAGTTCTCCCTTCCGAGATCACAGTAGGCCTTTCCATTTGTTCAATTCTTCTCTTGAATAATGTCTCCCAATACTAATGGGTTTTTGTCTGTTTTCCATGCCTTTTCTCTGTTTTATTAATGTTAAAACTGTTATCTGGCAAATAGGTACTCAAAATCATCAGATCTTTGTTGTGGATTCCATCTTTTTTCAATTTAAATACATTTAAATTTTATTATTGGGTGTCAGCTTGGGGAAACTTGCTGTTCTGCTCCCCTGTGTGTTCTTTATTCTACTACCAATATTATGCTCTCTTAGTTATTACAGCTGTTTAATAATCCTTTATATCTGGTAGGACAGTCCCCATCCTACCCTAACATGTCATTCTTCTTAAATCTTAAAATTTGTATGGAACCATGAAAGACCCTGTATAGCAAAACTATACTATACTATACTATAAATTTAAGAAGAAAAAAGCTGGAGACATCATGTTCCCCGATGTCAAACTATATTACAAAGTTACAGCAATTAAATTAGTATGGTATTGGCATAAAAACAGACACATAGATCAATGGAATGGAGTAAAGAGCCCAGAAATAAATTCACACATATATGGTCAATTAATTTATGACAAAGGAGCCAATAATATACAATGGGGAAAGAACAGTCTCTTCAATAAATTGTGCTGGGAAAACTGGACAGCTACATGAAAAAGAATGAAACTGGACCACTGTCTTACATCATACACAAAATTTAACCCCAAAATGGATTAAAGATTTATATGTAAGATCTGAAACCATAAAACTCCTAGAAGAAAGTATAGATGATAATATCCTTAACATAGGTCTCAGTGATGAGTTTTTTGACTCCAAAAGCAAACACAACTAAAGTAAAGATAAACATGTGGGACCATATCAAACTAAAAAGCTCTGCACAGCACAAGAAACCATCAACAAAATGAAAAGGCATTTCGTGGGAGAAAATATTTTCAAATCATATATCTAGTAAGTGACTAATATACAAAATATATAAAGAATTCATACAACTCAATAGAAAAACCCAAATACTTTAATTACAGAATGGGCAGAAGATCTGAATAAACATCTTTCCAAAGAAGACATATAGATGGCCAACAGGTACATGAAAAAATGCTCTACCTCATTAATAATCAGGCAAATGCAATTTAAAACCACAGTGAGATCTCACCTCACACCTGTCAGAATGTCCATCATCAAAAAGACAAGTGATAACAAATGTTGGTGAGGGTGTGGAGAAAAGGGAACCCTTGTGCACTGTTGATGGGAATGTAAATTGTTGCAGTCATGGTGGGAAACAGTATGAAGGTGCCTCCAAAAATTAAAAATAAAACTTCTATATGATCCAGCAACTCTACTTCTGGGTATTTATCTGGAAAAAATGAAAACACTAGTTCAAAAAGATACCTACCTGAAACTCCATGTTCATTGCAGCATAATTTACAATAGCCTAGATATGGAAGCGACCTAAATGTCCATCTTTGGATGAATGGATAAAGAAATTGTGGTATATGTATACAATGGAACATTATTTAGCCATTTAAAAAATGAAATCTTGCCATTTGTGACAACACAAATGGACGTTGAGGGTACTATGCTAAGTGAAATCAGTTAGACAGAGAAAGACAAATTACATGTTGGAGGGGGTGGGAGACACGGGTGAACTGCTTTTGTTTTGTTTTTAGTTTTAAAAAAAGAGCTGCTGCAAAGCCACAGTAGTTAGAACTGTGTGAAGTTGGATCAGAGCTAGATTGATAGATCAGTGGAACAGGATACAGAGCCCAGAGGTCACTCATACATAATACGGACATGTGGTTATGAGTGGGACAGCAGTGCCCCTTGCACCTTCCACCTCTAGGAAGGAAGCACAGTGCCTGGTAGGCCTCATCAGGTTCTGGAGACAGTATACAGCACACCTGGGAAATCTGTTCCAACTCATACATGAGGGGACGCAGGGCCGGCCAGCAATGAGTGGGGCGATTCAGCAAAGGGCTCAGCAGCAGGTCCAGACTATAGGACACACAGCCTTGACACATGGGCCATATGACCTAGTCGACTTTGCCTATTATAGTAAAATTGTCAGCGGTAGCAAAAGATGTTGTGTGGCGTTTATGGCAATCCTCAATGCAGAAATTATCACATGATGCCTTGATCTCTAGAGAAAGATATTACAGGAGAATTATAGACGTTTTGATAAACAGCTCCAGGCATGCTACTGGACTCTGTCTGAGACAGAGTACTTGACCTTGAATGGCAATGGGCTATGTTCCCAGAAGCTGAACAAGTAACACAGATGCCATGTTATCAATGATGGCTACACCGTCACCTCTCCCTCAGCTTATATTTGTTGCCCAGTGAGGGATCTCTTATGAGCAGCTGATGGAGAAGAAAAAAGCCCAAGCTTGGTTCATGGTTGGCTTGGGTCATGATGTGGGTATTAGGTAAAAATGGGCGATGGTTGTATTGACCTGCATTCAGGAATGGCATTGAAAGGCCGTGGCGAGAACACATCCTCCTGGGATGAACATCCAGCAAAGTTTTTCTGCTTTGTGTGCAATGAGAAGCTGCCTTCTCTTTGTACAGGTTATAGGTGTAGGTTATAATGCAGATAAGGAACTCCAGAGTAGTGGCAAATGGCCAGAAAAAAGACTGAAGGATTGCAACTCACTTTGCTTTCTTTATACCAATAGAAAAATTTGAACACTTATTTAATTGTTTCATCATGGAGTCAACACAACTCAAAGCTCTGTTTTACCTAAAATGATTTCAGTTGAAAAAGACTTACAGTGGTGTTGGTAATAATCCCAGGATTACTACCAAATTTGTTTTTAGCCAGGTTACTATACTTGTGACAAATAAATATTGATAAAACGAGCTAATTTGCACTTACTGCCTCATGGCATCGGATATCCATGGAGCTTTACAATCTCCTTTGCTCTTTTCATTAACAAGGTTATACATGTATTGAGAGAAGACTTCTGCTTATCCCCCAAAGTCCTCTGGCTAGCCTCTGGACACAGAGGATGTCTCGTTGACTTCTTCGTCAAGGTAAATAATCTAATCAAGTACCAGGGCACTCACATGTTGTCAGATGGCTTTTTAAGCGATGTGTCTGAAATTTTACTTACAAAACAGATACATTAATCTTTGACTTACATAGATTTGGGAAGCTAGAATTTAAAAAAATCAAACAACACTCAGTGTTTCATATTTTTCTAATAGAAGATTACTTTGACCTTTTGATTGGTAGCTGGTAGTTTAATGCTGATATTTAATGCTTGCGTCAAGAACTCTTCTTAGTCTTGTGCTGTCCAGTACGGAACCCGCTAGTGACACATGTCTACTGAGTGCTTGAAATGTAACTCATGCAGATTGAATTGGGCTGTAAGTAAAAACTATGAACGGAATTTCAATGACAAAGTATACAAAATGTAAAATATTTTATTAATAATTTTTGTTTTAATTATGTGTGAGATGATAATATAATATTTTGGGTATATTGAGTTAATTAAGTAAGTATAAACTCCTATAATTACCAATTGTTTAGGGTAAGGTACAAAATATCTGCACACGCTGGGCTTCCAATTGTGATCCTATCATTTATTTCATCATATTTCCTACCATTATTAAGTATTAACCCCCCAATTTTATACTGATCGTGATTTTTATCCTCTTTACTCCTTGATCCGCACGCTAGACCCACAGGTGTGTTAAGTGAAATTTATGGGAAGGGCTGAGGGATCGTCCATGAGTGGAACAACAGCGACAACAGAAAAACAAAGTATTGAGATGTGGTTCTACCTCGACTATAGTGATAACATAAAGGCATAAATACCACGCAGGCATCCATTCCAGAGAACTCCATCCATTCCAGGCTTCTCCTCTACTTTTTCCCTTCCCCACTTGCCCCCCTAGCCAACCATTCCCACCATTCTGCCTCCTAAGTAACTCTCAGATGTGTGCTTTACCCTCACATCTGTTGCTACTATCTTGGCAAAACCCCTTATTATCTTTCCTGGGATTATTTCAGTATCCACGGCTTGGGTCCAGAATTCCGAGTCCCTTTGTCCTACTATTTATTCTTCAAAAGTGGACCAACTGTTTTTTTCCTAAAATGCCAATCTGTTCAACTTTTTAATTGAGTCCTGCAAAAATCTGACTGCCCACACGATAAAGTACACACTGCTTAGAGAACATTCCCTTGTGCCGTCTCTCACCATATCATCCCCCGCGTCAGCCATGTTGGACTGGTGTACATCCCCGACGGGCTGTTGCTGCCGGAGACTTTCAACCTGTGCTCACTGGCATATTTAATCGGCCTTTAGGAAGTAATGAGGTCATAAGAGTGGGGCCCTGATCCCATAGGATTAGTGTCCTTATGAGAGGAGACACCAGAGAGCTCTCCCTCTCTCCCTGCCTCGTGACAGGGACGAAGTCAGAAGGCAGCCATCTGAAAACAGGAAGAGAGCTCTCGCCAGAGACCAGCTTTATTGGCACCCTGATCTCTGACTTTCAGCCTCAAGAACTGTGAAAAAATAAATGTTGTGTAAGCCATGTGGTCTATGGTAATTTTTTGTGGCAGCCTGAGCTGACTGATAAAAAGGCTCTGCTCAAACTTTGTCCCTGGAGAGTGTGCTCCAGTATCTAGGCTAGGTGTCTTTCCTCTGCTTCCATACAGCCCCTAGACTCTGTCATCAGAGCCTCACATCATTCTGTGGTTATTGTCATTTTGATCTTCTGTCCTACTTTGTGAATTCCGTGAAGGCAGAGTACAAGTCTTTTATTCATCTTTGCATCAAAATCCTCAGCACATAATCGTTCATTTTAATGTTGAAAGAGGTACAGGACAGAGATGATGTTTTGCTGTTTGAGCATTTAGGAATGTTTTGTAAACATCTTCCAAGGCAAATAAAGAGTGTTTGGGGGAATACATTTCATGCAGAGTTCTCACAAGTAACTTCCACCTTGAGGCCACCTGGACAGAGAGAGCAACAGGGATTCCAAGCTGGTCAGCCGGTGTGTCTGGGGAGGTCTTGGGGAGCCGTGTTTCTTGGGAAAGGTACCAACCACACAATTAATGGAGTTATCTCCGTGAGACATCCGTGTTAAAGGGACTTGCTCCCTCCTTCTGTGACCTCAAATGCAAATGGTTAAAGACAAGAGAGTAAGGAAGAATCTTTAGTCATCAGAACACGGTGATCCAGTGCCTTCGAGAAGCAAACGGGACTGCGTCTTTCGGAGGGCTCCGTTTCTGCAAGCGCAAGGAATAAAACAATGCTGCAGCACAGTTGTTCAGTTTTCACACGTTCCCAGTGCAAGAATAATGGGGGCGGTTTTCTCAGGCTTCGCTAGGGCTGTACCGTTTATTTCTCCCTTCAGATTACTTTGTGAACCCAGTCAATTCTGTGCAATTTTATGAGATCCTGGGTAGTGGAGATATGATATGATATAGTGTGTATTCATTGATTTTTCTCTTCCATTTTTTTATGTCTTTATCAGTTATCTTTCTCTTTTCATTCGTGGCCTACTTCTTTACTGATTTTCCAGGCATGCCGTGTTACCTTGTTTGTACAAATTAGACTTGGCTGGTTTGGGGGATGTCCTGGAGAGTTTTCAGGAGTGGAGGGGTAAGCCTCCAACAGTTACTACTAGCTAGCCTGCTGGAAGAGGGAAAAGGCATGGTTTATCCATGGGGTCACACAGACTTGTTCCTAGACAGTCCTGGGTTAGAATGCTGAGTGACATTTATTTGCTGTGTGATCTTTGATAAGCTTCTTGACTTCTCTGAGCCTCAGAATCTGTAAACTGGAAATAACGATGCTTACCTTGCAGTGTCGCAAAGACGAGAGACAGTAGGCACTCAAAAAATGTGAACTCTTGTTAATAATGCCCCTTGCTGCCCCATTGTCCTTGGAAGGTATCTACCTCTGTGGCAAGGAAGAGGTAAAGATGACTAAGGCATATAGGAGACTTGGGACGTGGAAGGAGCCTGAGAAATTGCTATTTTCATCTAGAGGGATGTCTAACTCATTCACGATAGATAGTTTTGATTTTCTTCTTTAATATCTCTGGGAAAGAGATTTAACTTCAACACTTCACAGCAAAATTCATCTTAGTGTTTCATCATCATAATGAGTAAGAAGTTTTTCCTTATATTCAGCAGAATTCTGTCTGGTTTTAAAGCAAGCTCATTTCCTCACATTCAGACCCTGGGGGAAAGCGAGAAATCTGTTGAGTCTCTCAGTTGAGAAAATCTTCACATATGGAATCATCGCTCTTTTTCTATTTCTCCCCGAGTCTGAATGAGCGCAGGGCTGGGAATGGGTCCTCATGGACACGGGTCCCCATCGCTTTGTCATCTTCCACCTTTCATGTGAGGTGGGTTCATTTTCTTCACATCTGGTTAAACGTGTGTCTGTACTCGGCAGAGTCAAACGACTACAGAATAGAAGGCAAGGATGTCTCCTCAAGGCTGCAGAAAAATACAACTTATTTTGATGGTGTACTACCAAATCCCAGTACTTTTAGAAAAGCGTCTCCTATCCTAGTCAGGGCCTTTACAGAGGATTCTGGTGTCTTTTATGATGGAGCATAATAACAGCGTGGTGGTTAAGATGACAGTTCTGGAATCACACAGGCACAGTTGCTGTGTGTGTGACCTGTAGCAGTCATTGAACTTGTCCAGCTCAGCTGTCTGCTCTCTACAACGGGACAGCACACCTAGATGCCCCCAGGGTCTGGAGGTGACCATATGTTCCGGTTAGCAGGACACTGCTCCAGGGTGCTTCCTGCAAGCATCTCTCCTTCACAGTGCGCTCCGCAGGGAGGCCCAGAGGAAGGTGGGGAAGCACTCCCTGGGGTGAGGGCTATAGGAGCCAAGTGAGCTCTGCCCCGGCCTCGTGCCCAGACCCTCCGCCTGCCCGGTGATCACCCTCCCACCGCTCTCTCTGGCGGAGACCAGCGTCCTGAGGTCTCCTGCCCACACTAGCGCCCCGACTCCGCCTGCTGGCCCCGTGGGTCTTGCCTATGCCTAGAAAGTTCCTTCTGAGCCACACGCCGTGTGCACCCCCATGGCACTGGTCGCTGATCGCAGGCACCCTGCCTGCTCCAGATGGCTGCCCTCTGCTCCCCGCGACAGCAAACAGCAAACTGCCTGTTATCTGAGGAGCTGAGCTATTCCCTCTGCAGAGACGTCTGAGGCCCCAGCCTTGGGGAGGGGGTCTTTCCAGTCTGTCATTTCTTGGTTTCGCTCTGAACCATCTCTCCCCAAGGGCAAAATACAGAGTGTCTTTGTATCTCATAGTAACACTTTGATTAGAGTTTGATTCTTCTTTATGTTAAACCTCCCCCGTTTAACTCACGGTGTGGTTTCTCTCTCCTAATTGGACCCAGGCTGATCAAACATGAAACCGGCCCCCTCAGACCCCTGACTGTAGGAGAGGGTCCTACAGGTGACCCAGCTGCTGTGCTCAGATACCTGTCGATGTACCAGAGCTAAGGAACAACTTGGTTTTGGTTCCTGGTGAAGAAGTTCTTATTGTTGTTGAGTTACTGTTCTTCTAATTACCATCATTTAGGGACACAGATGTGTTGGGTGGTGACAGCCCTGACTGGTTGTATTTCTAAAGCTTTTCATTCATCTTCTTTCCCTACATCTGACCAATAAACACAGTGCCAGCGAAAGCTCCGCTTAGCAAACTGGAATGCTGTATTTCGGTCTCTGCTTACCGCCATCTTGTTCTGATAAGTCGAAGAAACGTGCAGTAACGTGGTGAGACCTCAGCTTCACACGTTACACCCCACTCTGCTCATCTCAGAAGCCGTTTCTAATTCTTGTTCCTCAGACTAACACCTAGCAGAAACCGATATCTAGGTTCTGTCCACTCTTAGGCTCCCATGGTGCTGATCTGGCATCCCTAGATGCTTAGGTATTAGTTTACCTTTTTTTATTGGTAGAAAAAACATGTGAGTTGTTCACAGTGTTTTTAAAATTAACTGTAAAATCATTTGCTTTCGTGGTTGTAGTTCAGAGTTAACAATGGGACTTTCTTCATCTCTGGAAATAGTATACAGATCTGAGCACATGATGGAAAGAGTTTGTCCTACCTCATGGAAGGAAAAATAGACAAGAAATTGGAGACAGTTGGTCTGATCCTGTTAATGTGACTTGGATACATGATGCTGACTAGTTTATTATTCCCAAGACTTCCCCTCCTTTGGCTCTAAAATATGCTTCAAGGACCCAGGCTACTGAGGGATGTGAGTAGCTCTCCCGGCCCCATTCTGACATGATTTGTGATATTTCCATCTGTGCAATATTCGGCCTCCGGTGCCTTGGTGGCCCGTGTGTGTGATGTATGGTGTCCTATGAATAACTGGTACCCATTTTCCACTAAGGAGCTGATTGCAAGAGATTTTGCTGTAAGTGAATAAGAAATAATTTCATAAGGTTTGATTCTCCAGGGAGCCCCACCGGATGCATGTGGGACTTTCTAAATTAATTCAGAGCCAGAGCCAGAGAAGGTGGCTAAACATTTTGGCCGATTCAATCACGGCCTGAGTGTTCTGACTGGCCGTGTTCAGAGAGCAACAATTTAACCTCAGCAAGGTAACCTGGATGGGGTGTGCTATTATGGTAGTTTATTGGTTTGGTCATATTCTTGTTGCAGGAGAAGAGATAATTTTGGTAATTGGGAATATTTCCAGACTTACATGCTCAGCCACATACACCATTAACATAAATGCTTCTTTTCACTCAGGCCCTGGAAATAGTAGCTGTGATTAACATGCTCACCCGTATGCTTTTTTACACCCTTTAAAAGTGAAAGATGAGTTTTAAAGAATTAAACATGGACCGGAATTCATTCTGTAATCGCTCGAACAAATGGCATTTTAAAGGATCTAACAGGAGAACGTTTGTGCTGAGAAGAAACGGCAGCTAAGAAATTGATTTCTTATGACAAAGAGAAGCTTTTGCCGTTTCATTTTCAATGGAATAGAAAGAGAATTCTAAAATATGCAATATAATCAGGCTCGCTCTTGTCTTTGGCTGAAAGCCAAAGCTCGATCTTATACTGTCATTCTGGATTCTCTTTTCTGCCTCTGCTCCCTTCCTACCCCGGCCTGAGCCTAACCCACAGAGACTCCCTCTTTCCCAGGCAGGAGCATGCCGGGATTTGCAGGGATGTTCGCCTCATCGTGCCTTTACACGACCAGCATAGATCTCCAGATGTTTCCAAGTCACGAAGGGAGCTGGGCGCCCTGGAAATGTAAACTCACCTCACCCAGTGGGTCGAGAATGGACTCAGGGTTACTTAAATGCCTCTCGAAAGCCCACTTTAAAAATTGAATTAGCAGTCAATCAGCAATATATTCCTGAATATATTCTCTTATGCTTGCTTTTATGCTCCGGTAAGCCTTGTGTGCCCATCTGCTGCTAGTGTGATTCTTTGCCAGCGAGCCCGTATCTAGTAGACTGTCTTTGATAAGGGGCATGTGTGCTTAGAAAGGTGTATATTAGAGGAAAAAGATATTCAATTTAAATGAATAGTACACTACAGATAGGGAATGTGTTTATAAGAGTTATTATTTTTGTCATGTCCTGACATGAGAGTGGCCTGTGATTTATTACTGCAGAGAGCGGGAGAGGACAGGCCAGAACAGCACACGATGCAGCTTCAAGTGTTGCAAATTCCACTCTGATGTGCAAATGGCAGTGTCACCCAAGAGTTTGTCAGCTGGCCTTGGCTGACCTCTGCTCCCTGGTCTGGATCAGCCCTTCGTGTCCTGTGGCCCTCATTTTAGGGCAGTCGTCAAATTTGTCATCCCTGTCCAGTGCTGGTGGCACAGGACAGGCTGTGAGCCTCACGACGGCAGGGCTCTGATTTGCTTGTTGCCGAATGCTCATAACCGACACGTGCCTGCCTCTGTAAGTGCTCAATCCATGCTGAATAAGTGCCGTTAATACAGGTGCAGAGACCTAGCAGGCAGCGATCCATGGGGCTGAATGTGGAAGGTCAGAGTAGAGGCAGGTCATGTGTCCCAGGCTAGGGACGTGGGGAAACAGGAGCCTCCGCATCAGTCGCTGAGAGGGAGCTGCCCACGGCATGGCCAGGAGGACTCCGCCTGGGGATCACAGAGATCGGAGACCAAGGGAACGGCCAGCCCTGGGCTGATGGCAGTGTGATGATCCAGGGCAAGGTCAAGTTTCTAAGTGGAGTTTAAGGAGGCCCAGCTGTGAGAGAACAAGGGCTGTAGGAGCTGAGATCCAGGCTCAGCCTGATGCTCTGCCTGTAATGAAAACCTGTACCGACATAGATGTGGCCATGCTAATTCTCAACTGGTAGCGAGAGTGATGACCTCATCATCAGATTCTTTGTCTCCCAGTCCTGGCTCCATCAGTTACTAACCACAAGTGGGTCAGTTAGCCATGCCTAGTCTCAAGTTGCTCCTCAGAAAAATGGTTCCAGTAAAGTGCTTCTTACCAAATGAAATAATAGCTTATACCTGTTTTCAAGACTCTGTAAAAATTAAAAGGGAAAATTACATTATAAGAAAATATTTTACGATATTAATCATGATGCACTCAATCATTCTCTCGAAGCCGCAAATGGCTCAGAGATGAGTTCTTGCCTAGTCCTATTGGAAAAACTGCCTTGACCCTTGGGTGCCTCTGTAGCTCACCTTCAAGCGCAAGGATAGACCTTGAACGTGTGCTCAGAGCCTGGTGGGGTAGAGAAGCAGGATGGAGGGAGGGTGTACAACCCATGCCTGAGCCGTATTCCCAAGGACCAGTGGAGAGGAGTCAGGGGGCCCTGGGCAGGAGGGTCTTCCTGTGTTGCCTCAACTGGCTTCCCCTGCTGCACCTCTGCCATTCTGTGGGCAGGGAGGCAAGCGAGTGTGTGAAGACGCAGACTTTCCCAGGGGTCAGGACTCATCTGTCCATTCATCTGTTCACTCGTTTAGGCACAGATATTTGTGAACTCCTGCTACATGCCAGGCTGGATGGTGAGCCCTGGTCCCAGGCTCAGGAAGCTCCACAAATACTCTTTGTGAATCTTCACCAGTGGGCAGACGGTGGGCTTCCGTCTTCTCTGGAGGGATCGTCCCATTCGGGGTTCTGTCATCAACTCAAGTTATTTCATGGAACGCTTTACCTCTCTTACGTATTTATATACATACTTTTTAATCCTACCCCTCTTTTCCAATTCGTGCCCTTACCTGAGGAAGAGGTCTTTTTTCGCACAACCTTAACTATAGCTGATAAATATAAGGCTATCAGGGATGATCCATCTCTGTCAGGGGACAGGAAAACCATATAAAATTAAAGTCCCTGTAATTGACTGAATAGATCTCCATCGTTTTCGTACTGATCTGTTTTACTACTTCTGATTAATTTATTTCTATCTCAAGAACCAGCCTTTAAGATAATCTGTCTCAAATACAAATTTAATTTTTGTTTCGTCCTATTTTTGTTTCATTTAAAATACACAGTATTGTGGCAACTCGATGATTGGTCAAGGGTTTTAGGGCTCCCTGAGGTCCCAGGCGTCATTTATTACATGAGTTGAATGGAAAAATGTGTTTTAAATTTGAAATGCATGTCAGTAGGAAGCAGGATTTTAAACTCATTGTAGACTAAATTGTGAAATTTATTTGCAAATTCATGGTTATAAATCTATAAAACACTGGCACTTTCAGGCTGTTTTAAAGCAGATCCTCTCTTTTATGTATTAATTCTCCTGTTTTCACATTCCTTGGGCCCCAGCAGACTCCTCATCCTAACAGCTGGGGCAACAGTAGTTCCGGGACTACATGATACCCTGGGATAGAAAGTTTAAAAAATTTCAAAATGCAGTCTGCCAAAGAATGTCCCCAGTGTCCTCCAGAAAGAAACAGCTGCTTGATTCTAACCTGGATCCAGCAAACCCAGAGTGCACAATTTTCTGGCTTTTTTTGTGCTCGAATAGATATTTAAGTACTGTATGGACTTTTGTCCATTCAACACTGAAAGTCTAAGCTTCTGAGTCTCATAATACACATTGTATATACTTTTTTTTTTTTTTTTTTGCGGTACGCGGGTCTCTCACTGTTGTGGCCTCTCCCGTTGCGGAGCACAGGCTCCGGACGCGCAGGCTCAGCGGCCATGGCTCACGGGCCCAGCCGCTCTGCGGTATGTGGGATCACCCGGAACCGGGGCACGAACCCGCGTCCCCTGCATCGGCAGGCGGACTCTCAACCGCTGCGCCACCAGGGAAGCCCTGTATATACTTTTTATTTAACAAACACTTCAAATAGGATGTTGAAGCAAGAAAAGCTTGTCTTCTGGAGTTTTCATCATTCCTTCTCTCCAGATGGATCCCAAAATACTTGCCAGGAACACTGCCTTATTCATAACTTAGAATAGAAATACATAGAGAACCATAACAATTGTCCCCACTAAAACTATTTTCTGCAATTATCAACGGAAATAACAAAAATGCTAGGAAAACACATTTTCATCAAAATAGCAGATTTTTTTTTCTTTGTGAGCTGTAATTAGTTCCTGGGCCAATTTCCATTCTCTGAATTGCATACTCAATGATAGGCATTTTTATTTTTATTTATTTATTTTTTTGGTGAGAGAAAAATGAATGTATTAATTCATAAGCACATCCTGACCAGATTACAAATTTGTTTCTCTGGAATGCATCAGCAAGAAACAAAGTCTTTCTGAAAGAGAAGTCCTCTTTCCTAGAAATGTTTATTTGGAAACATTAATTTCCATTCTTCATGTATCACTGTATTTTTTGGTGTATGTTAGTCCCTACAATGTCAGAGAAGAATACAATACACATGCATTGCATGTTAATAGCAGTCATTTCAGGGTAAAATAAGAATTATTTTATTGCAGTAGCCCCTTCCTACTTTCCTCCCCGCTTGGCTTTCACGCCAGTAAATAGAGTGTATAATGAATATGGAAATTTTGGTTCCGTTTTACAATAAAAGTTATTGAGCATTTCCCATGTGCTATGCACTATCCTAGGAGAGTAAAAAATAAACACAGTAAAATCCCTGCCTCAAGAGCCCCTAGTTTAGAAGTTTCCTGCCACCAACTCCTTCCAGACCCTCCAGGGCCGGGCTCCCCGCAGAAGGACGAGCATTTCCCAGGGGGCTCCAGCCTGTGACTTTTGTCCACCTGCAGAGTGAGAATGGGGTAGGTCTGGTAGTGCTAAGCTGCATTTCTCTTAATAAAAGTGCAACTGAACACATTCTCATGCTTTTGTTTTAAGAGGATTCGTGTTTACTTTTTTAGTGAACCGACACTGTATTTGCCCATTTTCTATTACACCGTTGGTCATTCTCTTGACATATTAAAGAAGTTAGCCCCTTGTTCAATCTGAAGCCGAAACACCCTTCAGAGCCTTCTCTCAAGGTTCTTCCCCCAGAGTCTTCTCTCCCTGATGGCATCTGAGTGGAGGAGGGGTTTACGGCGGCAGCAGGAGGGTCTCTGCACAGCGTGCTGCCTTTTCTGGGCATCCTGCGCCAGTGTCCACTGAGGAGACCTGCTCTGGCGCCCCTGCCGACCGTGTGCCCACAGCATCTCAGGTGGTGAGGGTCCTGCACTCTGCAGCCTTCCCACTCATCCCAGGCCTCTGCCGGCGGCATCTGTTCCTCCTCTCTTGGGGAGGGGGTAGGTTTCTGTTCTCCCTGCAAGAGTGGGTGACACCCTCTACCCACCCCCAGGTGTCTCTACAAGCTCACCTTCCTTTGGCTTTGCTTGTTGGGCACGGCCTACGCTGGGGCCTTGACAGCCTCTCCGAGTTCAGCCCAGAGGAGGCCTGGGCTGTTCCTGGATTCCTTTTATGTCAAGGCTCCTTCATTCCGTGAGCTTGTCAACTGACTTAACTTCCTGTGCCTCTGTTTCCTCAGCTGTACAACAGGTGTGGACATAGTACCTAAATCATCATGCCATTCTGAAGAGTAAATATAAGTGCTCCCTAGATATTTGCTGTTTGAAAATTGTTCCGCTCTGCTTCCACCTTGAGGATTAGAGAAGCTTCACCTCCCAGACATTTATTGACTGACTGAGCATCTTTAGTGATTTCTTTCAGCAAGTGAACAAGATAGCTTCCTTAACTCCTTCCTTTTTAAAAAAAATACTTATAATTGAAGCTTTTCATCTGGATGCAAAATTATTTTAAAAATAAACTTAGGCAGAAACTTCCTCTTATGGGTCTGACAGACTAAGACCCTCCCTGCAGGATTCCCTGTCTTGGCAGAAAACAACCGTGAAAGCTGGAAATAACAGCCTGAGGTTCTAGATAGTGAACAGAAGCAGACAGAGCCTGCCGGCTAGCGCACGTGTGCTTGCAGGAGAAGAGACGCGGATCTATAGAAGTAAGTTTCCATCTCCATGGCTTTTGGTCTGGGGCTTAAGTGTAGTCTGCCTGGCTTGCATAGTGGTAGCAGGGGCACATATAGAAAAGTCAGTTTTTCTGGCCTGAGAAACTATAGTGAAGCCAGGAAACTGAATGCTAGAGAGAGTAGGGGTAGTCCTGGAAGGAAAAGAGGCAGAGAACGGATCCCCAATCTCTGTCCACAACATCTCTGATGGACCCCAGAAATATGTGTGCGTGGGAACAGACTCAAGGCACCCCAGCTAAAGACAAGAGATCCAAGCTGAGACTGAACTTCTGCCCAGGAAACAATTTGCACTTCGAGACCAGCCAAGAAAATTATCTGCTAAAACAAAGAAAACAGCACTATCAGAGGAAATAACAGTATCCAGGATCTGTTAACGTTCATAATGTCTAAGTTATAGTCAAAATTATCCAACTTTGTATAGATACAACTTTGTATCTTTCTTGGATACAAAGATCCAAGAAAATGGAATACATTCTCAAGAGAAAAGAAAATGAATTGTATCTGACTAGGAGATGAACCAGATGTTGGAACTAACAGATAAGGATATTAAAGCAGCTATTATAGCAATAGCCAACGAAGTAAAACAGAACATGTTTTCACGGAACGAGAACCTCAGGAGAGAAATGGGAAATCTCATCAGAGAAATAAAAACAACAAAATGAGAACAAATGGAAGTCATAGAACTGAAAATTAGAATTATGATAAAAATATTCACTGGAAAAACTTAATAGTCAAATAGACATGACAGAGGAAAGAGTGAGTGAACTCAAAGATAAAGCAATAGAAATTGTCCAAGGTGAAAAACAGAAGAGAGATTTTGGAAAATGGATGATGTCTTGTTAGATTGGATAAAATAATCAAACATATAATAGGAATATCAGAAGGAGAGGAGAAAGAGAGAACAGAGCAGAAAAAAATATTTGAAGAAACAATAGCTGAATATTTTCCAAATTTGATGAAAGTTAGAAATGTTTAGATACAAAATGCCATACAAACAAAACCACAGTGAACACAGCAAATCCAAGGCTAAGTTACATCATGGTAAATTGTTAAAAGCCAAGGATAAAGAGTAAATCTTGAACACTGACACATTGTATATAGAGGAACAATGATGATTAATAGCCACCTTCTCATCAGAAACCATGAAGGACAGAGAAGAATGGAATAACCTTTTGAAAATGCTGAAAGAGAAACAACTGTCAACCCAGAATTCTATATCCTTTGAAAGTGTCATTTAAGAATGAAGGCAACTTCCCAGAACAACGGTATATTCACTCAAACCTCTGCGTAGCCTTGCACCTGGGGTCAGAGCCAGACGTTGTTTCAAGGATAATGGGAAAGTGCTCTGGGGCTGTCTCGAAGAGTTTCCAATTCTGTTGGCGATTCTGTTTATTCAGATTGTCATGGGTGAAGGACCAAATGCAAATTCAGTACTAACTCTCCAAGAGAAGGGAAGAGATAAGACCATATGTGTAAATATAGGAAAGATAGATCTGCAAAGACCTCATGGTGACAGCAATGGGAAATCACATGAAAAATTCATTAGGTAAGGAGGTCACATAATTGGATCAATAAACAAAAATGTAGTTGCATGTTGAAATTCTAAGTGGAGGGTAAATGGAATCGAAAGTAAAAAGAAATGTTCAGATAAGACTTACTGTCACTTAGGACATCCTTACCACCTGAGCTTGTGGTTTGTTCTTTTTCTTCTTGAGATTTAATATATATTATGTAAGTATGAAGACTAGGAAAATAGCACTACGCTGGCTAGCACCGTGAGCAGAACAGCGAGCTCTTCTTCAGATAATAAAGGAAGACTTCACAGTAGAGATATCTGATATTGTCTATCAAAGTATGAGGATAGGGCTTCCCTGGTGGCACAGTGGTTGAGAGTCTGCCTGCCGATGCAGGGGACACGGGTTTGTGCCCAGGTCTGGGAAGATCCCACATGCTGTGGAGCGCTGGGCCCGTGAGCCATGGCCGCTGAGCCTGCGCGTCCTGAGCCCATACTCGGCAACAGGAGAGGCCACAGCAGTGAGAGGCCTGCGTACGGCAAAAAAAAAAAAAAAAAAAAGTATGAGGATAACATTTCCACTCAAAGGAGGGGAGGAGAGAGGAGAAAACACTTATCATATAGGAAAAAAAACATACACAAAGCACAATATCATTTTAATTAATCACTCTACCTCATTAAGAAGTTTAGAAAGTCCTTAAAGTGAAGACTTCAGGTGCCACCTTATTCTGTATTCCTCACACATGGTATTTTTCAAAAATGAGAGCAAAAAATACATTTTCAGATAAAAGAAAATTAAAATAATTTGTCACCAGAAGACCTGCATTACAATAAATGCTAAAGGATGTTCTTCAGGCTGAAGGAAAGTGACGAAAACTTGGATCCTCAGAGGAAAAAAGGAAGAGCATTGGAAATGATCAATATCTAGGTGATGCAAAAAACTATTTTTTGCCCCCTTTCCTTCCAATTTCTTTGCAAACAATTGAACTGTGTAAAGAAATCATAATTTTGTCTTGTAGGGTTATAACATATGCAGCTGTAACACAGATAACAACTATGACTGTACTCCAGTGCCCTTCTTGTGGTGCCCACCCCACCCCCTGCCATGCGCCTGGTGAAATCAGAGAGTGGTTTTGCAGAATCATACTCTCAGGTCGTCGTACCACCAAGAGAAATATGTTGCTGTACACGCCTCAAGGTGAACCCAGAAGCTGGCCATGCTTAAGACTGCAGAGAAGCCATCTGGACCCACAGCAGAAAAACCATCTGTAAGCACCTTCCAAGTCCTCTTTGCTGCTAGGCCATTAAGACGAAATGTGGCCCAGGAAATACTGCAGTAATACAAGCACAAAATAATCTCATATTGGCCTTCTCCTTTGCACGAGAACAATTCTTTCCCTGTATGTAATATTTGTATATAGGTATGTATGTGTGTATGTATATATGGACATATATATGTATGTGTATGTATGTTTACATACATATAATTAGTATGTATGTATTTTTAATATATAGTTATATGCACACAGATTTCACTATCTAGCAGTCTAGGCCAGTTAATACTGACTGAACATTTGCTGTGGATGAAGCACTGTTCTAGTACTTTGTATCTATTAACTCATTTCACCCTCACAAAACCCATATGACGTGGTCCTGCGTTCACACCCGTTTTACAGCCGAAACAGGCTGCTTCTCAACTAGGTACACTGGGCTCCAGACGCCATTCAGGATTGTATATGGGAGTTTAAACTTGTCTCACTGAAAATTGCTCTGCATAAAATATAAATTTAAATGTATAACGCAAAATAATACCTGTTCTACAGATAATTTTTAACTCTTGAATTCATCCATGTACTATGTCCTGGTGTGGCAAACACTTGTTTTTTCACCAAACCATCCTCCTCCATCATGTGTTTCTGTGGAAAAGGACCCCAGCTTGGGCTAAATGGATGGGACATCTGATTCAGGTTGGACCGAAACAAAATCTGATTCACTCCATTTTCTTTTCCAGGACTTCTGTAATCATAAGTGGTAAAGAGAGGGGGTCTCTCCCAGTTAGGGAAGGAATGTGGGACTTGTGAGCCAGAGACAGCCATGTTTTCTGCCATGTGTTGGAATTTAATGTTCTTTGGGGGAAAAAAGTGAAGCCAACGCCCATTGGTGTCAGAGAGATACAGAGGTCTAGCTGTCATCAAGACTCTGTTTCCCACTCTTCTTGAAGACCAGATGTGTGTCTACCCCGTCCGTAACTGAGTTGTTCATCCTTTTCTTTGATTATATGGCATGCCCCCATATAGTCTCTTTTAGCAAATTCCTCTTTTTTGCTAAACTACATTAAGCTGTTTTTGTCACTGGGTATACATAGTAAATTGTATTGTAGTCACAGATCTTCATGGCTCCCCTTGAATAACATAATTAACTGTATATATCCTTTGCCATGTGACTTGTCTAGCTCCTGGTGGGGATATCTATCCCTGCCCCACTGACTTTGTGCTCGGCCATGTGAACCACATGGGCCAGATATAATGTGAGAGGTGACAGGGGTCGTATTTCACCACTACTCTTTTTTTTTTTTTTTTTTTTGCGGTACACGGGCCTCTCACTGTTGCGGCCTCTCCCTTTGCGGAGCACAGGCTCCGGACGCGCAGGCTCAGTAGTTGTGGCTCACGGGCCTAGCCGCTCCGCGGCATGTGGGATCTTCCCGGACCGGGGCACGAACCCGCGTCCCCTGCATCGGCAGGCGGACTCTCAACCACTGCGCCACCAGGGAAGCCCTCACCAATACTCTTGAGTCTTTGCCCTCCACTGTGTGAACGTCAGGCGTCAAATAGGGGCCACTTCCCGAGCCTCGCTCCCAGCGTAAGCAGATGTGTAGAGCTGACCCATCATCCACCTGTCGCCTGCAACATAGCCTCAGGCTCACAGAGCGGCAGTCAGCCAGCTCTGGAAGTGTAACCTGAGTGACAAATAAACCTTTGTTTTTTGTAAATCTCTCAGATTTTAAAGTTGTTACATGGCATTGTTGCAGCAAGAACTGACTGCTATGGGACCTTTCCAATCTTGATCCATTTGCCTGGTGCAAAGTGCTTTTATCATATGCCTTAAATCTTTCAGGATAGGACTGTTACTATCTCCCATTTTGCAGTTGGGGAAACTGAGTCTTAGAATGTATAAGCAATTTTCCCAAGACTCCTGAAAGAGGTAGGAATTAAATATAGCTAACTCCAGAGCCCGTGCGTGCTCTTAAAGATTTTTATACTGCTTCAATCTGTATCACATTTTCCCAATCTGTATACACAGTATATTTAGTTTCTATGTGTGGGGAATATATCTGTGTGACTTGGAATATATCTAAATGAGTGTCCTTAATTACGAGATTCTAGTAAGTGACTATATGCAATACACACATGCATCCTTATAAGGTCATGCTATTTTATATAGGTGTAACTAGCTTTAAGAAATTCTAAAGAGTAAAATACTGAGAAAATAAAATGGGAAATTTTTATGTGGAATATTCCTTTCTTGCTCCTCCTTTCAAATGGACTCATCATGGGCTTTTTTTCCCAATAGCTCTCCAAGCCCATTTAAAATATTATACAGTTTACAAAATAAAATTAATATGCTTTTCCCCAAAACTTATGTAAAAATGATGTTACGTCTGTAACAGACGGAATAACGGCAACAAGTTATGTCAACAGAGAAGGTTTTATGGCAGTTAACAGGTGGCTTTAAAAAAATAATTGATGACTCACTAGCATTCCCAACTATTATTTTTGAAAGAGTTTTAGACATTTTAACAAGCAGTTTCCGGGGTAATTATTACTGTTGTTATTTTTACAAACATGGCAGAGTCTAAGTACCAATTTGTTCTGCTGTCTACATCGTTGCCTAATTTCTACAAGTGATGAAACGTATCTGTCTTCACAGGAGTTGTCCTTTGGCGCATGCTGGGATTTCATTCAGGAGGAGGAGAGGAAGGGAAAAATTTGTCCAGGGCAAAGCCTAGCTCTCTACGTGTCCATTCATCTGTGCACTTTTTGGGGTGAAAACGCACCATGTCAAACAGCCTTATAGTGTGCTGATGGAAGGGTGGGATTCTGAAACTGGGTTTAGAATCCTCCACTCTTAAAATCTTGTCCCCAGAATGTTAGTTCTTTTCAGAGTATCTTGGAAGATTGCCAGAGGCTCTCTACTCAAACTTTTTCTTCCTCTAGGTCAGTAGGATGTTGACTCAAGGACACCAAATCAGTGTTTTTTTAATGTGCATTTTTTTACTCGCTGTTGACTGAGTTGATAACTTTTGACTGCCTTTCAAGTTCTTTGAGCCATTAGGGATAAAGTCTTCACTACATGTAAGCGAAAGGTTAAGACTTGGTGATAAAACACAACAAGCAAGTGAAGGTCTTGAGGCAAGGAGCAGAAAGGCTCTGCAGATGGGTTGGAGGCTAGAAATGTTGGAGCTGGGAGTTCTGATTCTATTATCTATCTGTCATCTATCTATCTATCTATCTATGTATCATCTATCTTCTATCTATCTATCTATCAATCAATCTATCTATCTATCATTAATCTATCTGCTGTCTATCTATCCTCTGTCTATCTATCTATCTACCTACCTACCTACCTATCTATCATCTATCTTTGCAGCTGGTGAAATATCTTTGCAGCTAGTGAATCAGATGGATCTGGGAAAGGCATTCTTCTCAGATGGGTCTCTGCACAATCAGAGTTACTTGGCTGTGGTCTTTGATCCAATTTTAGGCAAACATCAGACAATGGAAACTAGTGCAGACGTGATTGCTGGGCTGCAGAAACAGGATGAGGCTAATATTTGATTAAGGACTGGAGGAATCTAGTTGCAACCACAAATGCAAATGGTAGCAGGTGAAAGATATTAGCAAAGCATGCATGAATTTGAATAAGATATAGTCGGGAGATGGAACTTAAGCATTAACACAAAGCCTCCTTATTCTTCCTGGCATCACTATTTAGGCCACTTTAGGACTGTGCCAATTTTTCTCAATGGAGCTTTTCAGGATCACACACAATTTTCCGTTCAAACAACCGAATAAGCACTTGTAATTTTCCATTTTTCACGGTCACCTATAGAATGTATTTGGATTTTTCTTTTAGTTGAAGCAAGCTTTGTATCTCTGTTATCAGTTTCATAAGATTTGCCACATCTAATTACTACTTAGAGTTGGGTTTTAGAGAAGGAATAAAAAGATTTTGAAAACATTCTCTTCATTGTCAGTAATATGTTGAAAACATATTGAACATATATATTGAGAAATATATTGAACATCTATTTTAATTGGCAAATTTTCCACAGATTTGGCCATAAGCTTATCTTCTCAAAGCAAAGGAAAATGTTATTATTGTTATATTTAAGCCCTGGCATTTTATCTTAAAAGAAACCAAGACCATTCTGTGTCTACTCCTTCAGTCTGGAGCCCATGAGTCTCGCTTTCTAATGTTTTCTAGAAGACTTTGTTTGAATCCACATTTATATCGAACTAAGCTGTGGTCTCACATATCTTCAGTCTTTTATTGACAGTACGAGGCTCCAGGAAAAGTGATCACTTATCAAATACACAGAACAACAGCTTAACTGAAGCTGACATAGAAAATATGCAAGGAAACTAGTCAGAGTACAGACAAGCTCATGCCTGTTCTATTAATCGGTGACATTTTAAGCAATAGAGCTGTCAGACCCTCCTGCGAATAAAGGGGCTTCATCATAGCAGGAATTAGTACACATGACAGGTGATTATGTGTTGGAGCCATGCCAGGACCAGCTGTGATTTGCTTCACATTATTTGTAATCTCAGTAATTGCAGCTTTGGAAAAAAAAATATTGGAGATCGGAGAACCCAAGGTTGGGGGGAGAAGGAAACAAAAACCACATACAACCCATTTATTTCCACAATAAAGGTCTCTACAAATGGGGAAAGTTCAATCCACATTATAAATTTAAGTCCAGCTCCTTTCTCTCCAATTCAGCAACATTGCAATATAATCATGTCTTACCCCCCCACCTTTTCAAGTCCAGTTTTAGTGGCTCCTTGCAAATAAAATAATCCTGCTATCATTTATTTACTAATCTGAGATGAGAATTCCTTCTAGTATTATTTAGGCTACACTATCTAAAGACACCCAGGAAAACAGGGGACCCAGTTGAGAAAGCATTTTCCCATGAGGAATATTCTGCTATTTAGCTAGGATAAATATTTGATTTCTTTCTGTTGGGGTTTATACAAAGAGATAATTCTTTAACTCTGAAATCATTTGTGGAGAATGATCCAGTTGGAACCTGTGATTTGGAGAATTACAGACATGAGAGGCTAGAAAGCAAAGCAGAAACATGGAAAAAAGATAAGTAACGAATTTTTACAAGATCAGGAAACAAAATTCCAGTTTCACGTTCTAGTTAACCTGGAATGACAAGGCAGAATGTGAAAAGCAGCTTTGTCTTAGCTGTTTATCTTTAGTCTAATTTGTTGATTGCTTTTCAGTGGAAATAATACCTAAAGCCTTTTTATTTTCTTTATACCCATGTGTTTATTACTACAAATGCAATCTTGGAACTACAGCTTTCCTTTACATATGTTTTGTTTTCTTTTTGTAACTTTTAGATTTTATGATAATTTCAAACGTTCAGACAGGTTGCAAGAATAGTGTTAGGAACTCCCTCATCCCGTTACCCAAACTCACCAATTGTTTACGTTTTGTCCCATTTGATTTGTGTATTTATTTACATCTGCATATTTTTCTGAGCCTTTGCTAATGTGAAGACATTGAGTCTTTTTGCTTCTAAATATTTCAAAGTATTGATTATATTTCCCAAGAGCAAGGATATTATCCTATAGAACCACAGTCCAATTTTAAAAACCTGGGAAATTTAACGTTGATACACTGCTATTATCTGATCCACAGACAAAACTGTCAGTTATCCCAATGGGCTTCCCTGGTGGCGCAGTGGTTGAGAGTCCGCCTCCCAATTCAGGGGACGCGGGTTCGTGCCCCGGTCTGGGAGGATCCCATGTGCCGCGGAGCGGCTGGGCCCGTGAGCCATGGCCGCTGAGCCTGCGCGTCCGGAACCTGTGCCCCGCAATGGGAGAGGCCACAACAGTGAGAGGCCTGCGTACCACAAAAAAAAATAAAATAAAATAATGTCCTTTATAGCTAATTTTATTTTCTCTTGTAGGATGTAATCCAGGATTACAAATACTTTGTTGTCATGCTAATTTACTCTTTTATCCCCAAACAATCCATCAGCCTTTTAAAAATCTTTTTGGACATTGCCATTTTAAAGGAAAACAGGCATTACTTTACAGAATCTCCTTCATTTGGGGTTTGACTATTTCTCCTTGATTAGATTCTAGTTATGTGTATTGTCAGGTATACCACAGAAGTGATGCTATGTCCCTCTGAGTACGTTATATCAAGAGGCACTTGGTTTGTCCCAGTATTGATGGTGTTGACTTTGATCCTTCAATTTAGATGATGCGGTCCACTGTAAAGTTACTATATTTCTCTATAATTAATAAGCCCTGGGGAGATACTTGGAGACTAGACTGTAAATATCCTGTTCCTCACCAACTTTTATATCTGTTGATGTTGTAGTCAGCAGTTTTAGCATCCATCGAGGATTTTCTACGTACACTCTTTCTTTTACATTTGTTAGTTGGCATTCTACTGCATGGGTATATACCCTGAGAAAACCATAATTCAAAAAGAGTCATGTACCAAAATGTTCATTGCAGCTCTATTTACAATAGCCCAGAGATGGAAACAACCTAAGTGTCCATCATCGGATGAATGGATAAAGAAGATGTGGCACATATATACAATGGAATATTACTCAGCCATAAAAAGGAACGAAATTGAGCTATTTGTAATGAGGTGGATAGACCTAGAGTCTGTCATACAGAGTGAAGTAAGTCAGAAAGAGAAAGACAAATACCGTATGCTAACACATATATATGGAATTTAAGGACAATCATTCTTAACTTCACACTTTCTTGTATTTATTTATTTACCTATTTATTTATTTATTATGTTAGTATAGACACACAGATTTTTACTTTCTTCAGTGAGTTTTAACCCGTTATTGGTTTTGATGCCCTGAATTCCCATCTGGGTAAGCAGAAGCCTCTTCAGGCCAGCTGCTGTGTCTTTTTGATATGTTGCCATCATTTTGTACTCTGTTACCATATCAATTAGGGTTCCACCAGAGAAACAGACTCAGTAGAAGACAGGTAGATGATAGGTAGATAGATAGATAATGTATTGCTAAGAATTGACTTAACACTGCTGTAGGGCTGCCTAGGCAAATCTGAAATCTGTAAGACACTCTGGAAAAATAGAAACTCTTGTGCAGGAGCTAAAGCAGTCGTCCGTAGGAAAATTTCTTTCTTTTCAGGGAAACCTCAGTTTGGCTCTTAAATCCTTTCAACTGATTGGATCATGTCCATGCAAATTATCCTGGATAATCTCCTTTACTTAAAGTTAATCACGTCTACAAAATGCCCTTTCCATGACAGACTATCATTTGATTGAGTAACTGGGGCTAGGGTCTAGCCAAGTCGATACATAAAACTGACCATCACACTTATTTTCTGACAAATGATCTTCCAATTTCAGCTTGTTTTTTCTCTGCCAATCCTGGAATCAGATTTTTCTTGAAGAAGGCTGGCTTCTTGAAGTGGGCAAGGGTACTTAGAAACCAAGATCTGGGTGTCAGATGTGCTCATTGCCTTCATATTATAATTGTTTATAGATTTCCTGAGCACATAGAGCTAGGAAATATGTGTGTGTGTGTGGGTATGTGTGTCTACACATTCAGAGAGAGAGAGAGAGAGAGAGAGAGAGAGGAAAGAAAAATTGGAGGAGGAGAAGGCAGAGACAGAGATGAAGCAAGAAGAAAAAGAAAGAGGCAAAGTTCTTTTTCTATATTTTTATTTATTTTGGCCATGCTGGGTCTTAGCTGTGGCACGCGGTATCCTCGTTGCGGCATGTGGGACCCTTAGTTGCAGCATGTGGACTCTTAGCTGCGGCATTCGAACTCCTAGTTGTGGCATGTTGAATCTAGTTCCCCATCCAGGGATTGAACCTGGGCCCCCTGCATCGGGAGGGCAGAGTCCTACCCACTGGACCACCAGGGAAGTCCCGTACAAGAAGTTAGGAGTACAAGTTAATACTGATACATCCAATTCCATGACAACAATAAAACACCAGAGGATAAATTCTAGTCCTTACCTTCCTGCACTTGTAACTCTCTTCTTCAGCAGGGGGGACTTGGCTCCCACCATCAATATGTAGCCGCTCGTTTGCTCATTCCTATAATAAACACAAAGTGGTTTCCAAATTGCTAACGATACTAGTGTGGAAAGCAAACTTACTAACTAGAGTTTAATTTTTGCTTACAGAGTTTTCTTTAACATAAAATTTATAGATAATGATATACACAAGTCTTAAGTGCACAATTTGATGCATTTAATTAATACATACACCCGCCCAATACTTTATCCAGAAATGGAACATTTCCATCACCCTAGAAAGTTCTGTCATGTCGCCTCCAGGTGAATTCCTCCCCCTGCACCCCCGCAGAGGCAACAGTTTTTCTGATTTTTTTAGACACAAATGAGTTTTGTCTGTTCTAGAACATTCTGTAAACTGAGCCACATCTGGGAGTGAAATTTCTAGTTGGTAGGGTAGGTAAACGTTTAACTTCATAATAGGCTGCCAAACCTTTCTCCAAAAGGGGTCACAGGAATTTTTCAGAGATATTGTGGGTTTCATCACAGACAACCACAGTAAAGTGAATATCAAAATAAAGCGAGTCACATGACTTTTGGTTTCCTAGCACGTATAAAAGTTAGGTTTATACGATACTGTAGTCTACTGAGTGTGCAATAGCATTATGTCTAAAAAATGTACATACCTTAATTTAAAAATACTCGGTTGCTAAAAAATGCTAACCATCATCTGAGCCTTTAGCGAGTCCTAATCTTTTGCTGGTGGAGGGTCTTGCCTCGATGTTGGTGGCTGCTGACGGATCAGGGTGGTGGTGCTGAAGTTGGGGCAGCCGTGGCAGTTTCTTAAAATAAGACAACAGTGACGTTTGCTGCAATGATTGACTCTTCCTTTCATGAAAGATTTTTCTGTAGCCTGCAATGCTATTTGATAGAATTTTACCCACAGTAGACCTTCTTTCAAAATTGGAGTCAACCCCTCAAACCCTGTGCTGCTTTATCAACTAAGTGTATGTAATGTTCTAAATCCCTGGTTGTATTTCAACAATCTTCACAGCATCTTCACCAGGAGCAGATTCCATTTCAAGAAACCACTTTCTTTGCTCATCATTCATTAAATGAACTCCTCATTTGTTAAACTTTTATTCTGAGATTATAGTAATTCAGTCACATCTTTGGACTCCACTTCTAATTCTAGTTCTCTTGCTATTTCCACCACCTCTGCAGTCCTTCCTCCACTGAAGTCTTGAACCCCTCAAAGTCATCCATGAGGGTTGGAATCAACTTCTTCCAAACTTCTGTTGATATTGATATTTTGATCTCTTCCCACAAATCATGAATGTCTTAATGACATCTAGAATGGTGAATCCCTTCCAGAATGTTTTCAATTGACTTTGCCCAGATCCACCAGAGGAATCACTCTGTATGGCAGCTACAGCCTTACAAAATGTATTTCTTAAATCATAAGATGTGAAAGTCAAAATGACTCCTTGATCCATGGACAGCAGAATAGATGTTGTGTTAGCAGCATGAAAGCCACTTTAATCTCAGTGTCCATCTCCAGCAGAGCTCTTGGGTGACCAGGTGCACTGTCCATGAGCAGTAATATTTTGAAAGGAATCTTTTTTTCTGAGTGGTAGTTCTCAACAGTGCGCTTAAAATATTTAGTAAACCATATTATAAACAGATATGCTGTCATCCAGGCTTTGTTGTTCCATTGATAGAGCTCAGACAGAATAGATTTAGCATAATTCTTAAGGACCCTAGCATTTTCAGGATAGTAAATGAGCCTTGGCTTCTGCTTAAAGTCACCAGCTGCACTAGCCTCTAACAAGAGAGCCTGTCCTTTGAAGCTTTGAAGCCAGGCATTGACTTCTCCTCTCCAGCTATGAAAGGCCTAGATGGCATCTTCTTCCAATATCTTAGCTAGATCTTCTGGATAACTTGCTGCAGCTTCTGCATCAGCACTTGCTGCTTCACTTTGCACTTTGATGTTATGAAGACGGCTTCTTCCCTTAAACCTCATGAACCAACCTCTGCTGGCTCCAAACTTTTCTTCTGCAGCTTCCTTACCTCTCTCAGCCTTCATAGTATTGAAGAGGGCCTTGCTCTGGATTAGGATTTGGCTTAAGGAAATGTTGTGGCTGGTTTGATCTTCTGTCCAGACCCCTGAAACTTTCTCCATATCAAAAATAAGGCTGTTTTGCTTTCTTATCATTTGTGTTTCCTGGAGGAGCACTTTTAATTTCCTTCAGGAACTTTGCATCCACACCTTGGCTAACTGCACAAGAGGCCTAGCTTTTGGCCTGTCTTGACTTTCCAGCCTTCCACACTGTGCTTAATCATTTCTAGCTTTGACTTTAAAGTGAGAGATGTGCGACTCTTCCTTTCACTTAAATGCCTAGAGGCCACTGTAGGTTTATTGATTGGCCTAATTTCAATACTGTTGTGTCACAGGGAACAGGGAGGCCTGGGGAGAGGGAGAGAGACAGGGAACAGCTGGTCTGTAGGGGAGTCAGAACACACACCACATTTATCAATTAAGTTCGCTGTCTAATACGGGTGCGGTTTGTGATGCCCCAAAACAATTACCATAGTAACATCAAAGATCACAGGTCACCATAACAAATATGTTAACAATGAAAAAACTTGAAATATTGTGCGCGTTTCCAAAATGTGACACAGAGATGCGAAGTGAGCAAACGCTTGATGCAGGGCTGCCACAAACATTCAATTGGTAAAAAAATACGGTACCTGTGACGCACAATAAAGAGAAGCACAGTAAGAGGAGGTCTGTCTGGACTATGCCACCAGCAAGGTATTTGATTTCCAGTCACTCCACATCTTACCTACATTTGGAGTTGAACTCAAGGGTTTTGTTTTTGATTTTAAAATTTTAGCCATCATAGTGGGTGTTAGTGGTAATAATTTGCATTTCTCCTTTGGCTAACAGTGTGGAACACTTTTTTCATGTGCTTATTGGCCTTTTTTTTTTTTAATACATTCCATTTTAAAGTGTCTTTCTTTAAAATTAATTAATTAATTTATTATTATTTGTTTTTTTATTGGGATAGAGTTGTTTTACAATGTGTTAGTTTCTACTGTACAGTGAAGTGGGGTTCCCTGTGCTATACAGCAGGTTCTTGTTAGTTACCTATTTTATACATATCAATGTATATATGTCAACCCAATCTCCCAATTCATAACCCCCCAGCCTGCTTTCCCCCCTTGGTGTCCACACATTTGTTGTTGTTTCAAGTTTATTTTTCCCCCTTATTTTTTTGGAGTTGTTTGTCTTTTCATTGTAGAGTGGTAAGAATTCTTTAAATATTCTGGATGTATTATAAATATTATAATGCATAATGTAATGTTTTTTTATGTCTAGTCATATTCTGATAGTGTCTTTTGATGAGCAGAATTTTTAATTTTGATGACATACATCTTACCAATATTTCCTTACAGGGAGAACGCTTTCTGAATCCTAAGGAGTCTTCTCCTACCCCTAGTGTTTGGAGATCTTTCTCTATGTTTTCTTCTAGATGTTACTGTGGAGTTTTAGGTTTACTTTTAGCTCTATCACCGAAATTAAATTACTTTCAGCCAGTTTTTCCATCATAATTTGTTGAAAAAGACTTTCCTTTTCCCACTATATTAATTTGGTCCCTTGGCTAAAAAAATCAATTGATCATCTAAGAATGGGTCTATTCTGTTAGGTTATTTATCAGTCGTATGTCACCGCCATACTACCCTGATTAACATAGCTTTGTAGCAACTCTTGAAATCTGGTTGTGAAAGTCTTCCGAATTTTTTGTTTTTAAGATTATTTGGCTACTTTAGGTCCTGAGCATTTCCATATAGATTTTGGAGTTAACTTGTGATTATTTACAAAACATATCCTGCTGGGACTTTAACTGTAACCGCATTGACTCTGTAGATCAGTTTTGAGAGAAGTGGTATTTTAACAGTATTGACTCATCTAATCTGTGAGTATGGGTTTGTTCCTTGTTCCATTGAATTCTGTCAAGGTTGCTTTGTATATTTTTAAGCTCTTCAACTATTGCATAGACTTGATAATCATTATGTCTTTCTGGTGAATCCAGCTTTTATCACGATGAGCTGTCTCTCTTAATCTGTGGTAATAATCCTTGTGATGACGTCATTTTTCTCCAGGTATTAATACGACCACTCGGGTCACTCTGCATGGTGTATCACTTTCCATCCTTTTACTTCCAGCCTACTCAGGCCTTTACATTTCAGGTGTCGCTCTCATAGATGGCTTTTTAAATTCAGGCTGATACTTTCTGCTTCTTATTAGGAGTGCTTAATTCATTTATATTTAATGATTATTGATATGCTTTGATTTAGGTCCATAAATTTTATTATTCATTTCTCTTTGTCCCATCAGCTTTATGTTCACTTATTTCACCTTTTCTGCCTTTTTGGATTTACCGAATACTTTTTAGTGTTTCAGTATAAGTCCTCTATTGACTTTGTAGCTGTGCTCCTTTGCAGTGTGTGTGTGTGTGTGTGTGTGTGTGTGTGTGTGCCCTAGGGATTACAGTACAGATACTTAATTTATCACAATGTACTTAGTGCTAATAGTGTAGCCCTTCATGTAAAATGTAAGAACCATGCAGCAGTTTAGCACAATTTATTGCCCCATCCTAAGTGCTATTGTTGTTGTGTGTCTTACCTCAAGTACGTTATAAATTGCACAATACAGTATTAGTACTTTTATTTTTGCTTTAAACATTCACGTGACTTTCGAATATGTTAAGAAAAGCAAAAAGTACCTGGAGAGATACACACCTACATGCACAAAAGGAGCGAGAGTTTTTTACATGTACCCGTGTCAGACACTCCATTTCTTCCTGTAGATCCTAGTTTTCATCTGGTGTCATTTACCTTCCAAGAAAAGAATTTCGGTTAGGATTTCGTATAGTGCAGGTTTGCGGGTGGAAATTTCTCTTGACTTCCTTTTATCTAAAAATGATTTTCTTCCAACGTCACTTTTTGTATTTTTGCCTGACATAGTGTAACTGAAAGTGGGGTCCGGCTGCTCACCATTCAAAAGCCAATAAAGAGGCCAGGTTGGTGGAAAGTTTGCTTTGTTTTGGATGCCGGCAATGGGGGTGGGGGGGAAGGAAGGCAGATTTCTGTCCAAAGGCCGACTCCCTCCACTGACAATCCGTGGGCAAGAGATTTTATAGATGGAGGGAGGGGGCTCCATGCAGAAACAGCACAGTCAACTCTGACCATCATCTTGAAATTGATCCTCGGTCGTCTGACCAGCATCATCTTGATTTATTGTTCATCTTCAGTTCCAGGGCCGGTTTGCTCCCATTTCCTTAAGGCCAGTTCTTAGAACTGTGGCAGCTTATGTCATGGCTACAGTCTGCTCATCATGTAGTTAACTTTTTACACCTGGTGAGGGTTTCAGTACCTATAAGACAGCTCACAGGATATGGCTCAGAATATTATCGATAGCCCTTGAGAAGGAACCAAAGGTCCTTGACTTTGCTTACTGACTAAACTATTATTATTTAGTCTTGTTGGACTGTTTTCCTTTATTTCTGAATTTTCTCACTTCTCTGATTAAACTTATTCTTTGGCTAAAGTTTTTCCACAGACAAAAGGCAGGCAGAGGACATGACGGGGAAGGACCACAGGGTCTTGCTCTGCTTCAACAGTATCCTGGCTATTATTGTTTCTGATGAGAAGCCAACCATTAGTTATGTTATTACTTACTTATATATAACAGGACATTTTTCTCTGACTGCTTTCTAGATTTTCTATTTACTCTTCAGTGTTCAGCAGTTTAACTGATGTGTTTCATATTTACTTCCTCCCTTATTCTCTTTCCTTCCTTCTTTCTTTCTCCTTTTTAAAAATGCTTGGGGTTTTCAGAGCTTCTTGAGATCTATGCCTTGCTGTTTTCAGTACAATTGAAGATCTGTTGGTTATAATTTCTTCAAATTTGTTTTGCGCCGCTTTCTCTGTCTTCTCCTCTGGTACTCCAATCCTACATATACTAATCATTTGCTGTTGTGCAGCTAGGCTCGTTCACACTCCTTTCACACTCTTTTTCTCCTTTTTTCACTTTTGATTTATCTTCAAGTTCACTAACATTTTCTTTGGCTATCTCTGATAAGTTGATAAGTGTATACAATAAATATTTTTAATTCTATATGTCTTAACTTTTTCTATCCTAAAGTTTCCATTTGGTTCTCTTTTTTTTTGTGGTACACGGGCCTCTCACTGTTGTGGCCTCTCCCGTTGTGGAGCACAGGCTCTGACGTGCAGGCTCAGCGGCCATGGCTCACGGGCCCAGCAGCTCCACGGCATGTGGGATCTTCCCGGACCGGGGCACGAACCCGTGTCCCCTGCATCAGCAGGCGGACTCTCAACCACTGTGCCACCAGGGAAGCCCTGGTTCCCTTTTTATAGTTTCCATTACTCTGAAGATTTTCTCCTTGTGTTCATTTATAATGATCATGTACTCCTTTAAGTCACTGATATATTTATTATACCAGCTCTAAAACCCTTGCCTACTAATGACAACATCTGTGTTATCTTGAAGTCTGTTACTATATGCTACCTTCTTTTAGCAATTGTTCACATTTTCCTATTTCTTTCCGTGTTTATAGTGCACTGTACATTTTCAATGAAACATTCATTTGTAAAGATAGAGATTCTGGATAGTTTGGTCCTTCTCTTATAACTGTAGATTTTTGTTCTAGCAGTAACTTAACTTTATCAGTATTATTGGACTCAAACCCTAATCTCTATCTCCCCTGGAATTGATAGCAGCTGAAAATGCTCAGTTCTTCCAACTTCCAGCTGTCGCTTTTCCCAGGGAATCTTGGTGTTGCTCCATTGCTTACAAACTTCAGGGTTCAGCCAGGGTTTGGACAGAGATCGTATGCAGTTCTGAGGCTCCCTAATTTCTGGAATTTCTTACTTATTCCCTATGCTCCCTAGCATCTCCCAACTCCATACCTTGACTTCTTAAGCCAGTGAGACCAGGATTCTGTTTCAGTTCTTCTGCCTCTTGACACACAGATGGGGGTGTGCCCTTCAGCAAAAAGTCATACGAGCACACATTTTTATCCAGAAAAATTATTTTCTTTCAAGGACAGACTCCCCTCCAGGTCCTGTGTGCTTTTGGTCAGTCCCCACTGCCTACATATAGTTTATTTCTTAAAATACTTTGTCCAGAGTTTATCATTGTTGTCTGCAGGAGGGTTAGTTCCAATAAAAAATACTTTGCCATCACCAGAAGTGGAACTCACCAGAAGTGGAACTCCCATTATATAACTTGTAAAGATGGTATTTTTGGAGGTTAGATAATGTATTCAACTAAACATATAGATCAAAAATGATGCTACTACCTTTTAATGAATATGTGTCACCCATCCAATTATAAGCCCACTGAGGGTTGACTCTTGGTCTTCTAGCTTTTCGTGGTCTTATTTCCTATCACTGGTACTCAACCAAGGTTTTATGATAATGAAGAATGTTTATATACTTCGTTATATTGCTGAAGAGGCCAGGTGAAGAGCTTTAGTTTTGTTATATTCTATATCCAGAGGAAAAGATCGCAGTTTTGAAAATGTGTGTCAGATTTTACTTACAGGATTAGAGATTTCATAGCTCTAGTTGACAAATCAGCACACTGTAGCCCACAGGCCAAATCTGGCCCACTGCCTGTTTTTGTTTAGGGATTTTTATTGGAAGGCAGCCAAGCCCATTCGTTTACGTATTGTCAGTGGTTGCTTTCACACTACCATAGCAGAATCGCGTAGTTGTAACAGAGACTGAATGGTTGGCAAAGCCAAATACATATAGAGTTTGCTCCTTACCGAAAAGGTTTGCTGACCTCTGCTTTAAATCAATGTGAAATACTCACCAGTATGTAGAAGAAGCAGTTCAAAGTGCATGCTCTATTGCATATCAGTATTTTGAGAAGCATCTTTTTTTCTCAATGTGCCAGACGATAGCCTCATTGCAGCAGGCAGTATAGTGGCCCTTTAAAGACCTACGTGGCCTCATCGCTGAAGCAGGTGAATGAATATGTTACCTTACATGGCCAAAGGGACTTTGCAGATGTGGTTAAGAGTATGGCCTTGAGAGGGAGAGATTATTATGGATTATCCAGGCAGCCCCAATATAATCAGAAGAGTCTTTAAAAGCAAGAATCCCTACTGGCTGTGAAGTGATGGTGGAGGAAGGACTGGGGAGATGTGATGTTGCTTCAAAAAGGGATGAGGGGGTACCGAGCCAAGGAATGCAGGTGTCTTCTAGAAACCGACAAAGGAAAGACAATGGATTTTCCCTTAGAGCTTCCAGGGCGGTATGCAGTCCTGCTGACACCTTATTTTAGTCCAGTAAGACATGTGTCAGACTTCTAACCTGCGGAACTATAAGATAATAAATGGGGCTTCCCTGGTGGCGCAGTGGTTGAGAGTCCGCTTGCCGATGCGGGGGACGCGGGTTCGTGCCCCGGTCCGGGAGGATCCCGCGCGCTGCGGAGCGGCTGGGACCGTGGGCCGTGGCCGCTGAGCCTGCGCGTCCGGGGCCTGTGCTCCGCAACGGGAGAGGCCACGACAGTGAGAGGCCCGCATACCGCAAAAAAAAAAAAAAAAAAAGATAATAAATGTTTGTTATTTTAAGTCACTAAGTTTTGATGATTTATTACGGCAGTAATAAAACTAATACATTCACGTACTGTAATGCACAAAGGAATGAATTCATTTCATAATTATTGAGAAATTGTATACTAAAATTAGGAATGTATTAGCTAACCACAGAACACAGCAGAGTATCTCTCGCTGAATCAGCTTTATTTTTGCAGCAGCACTATTTGAGCAGGTACTTTTGTATCTGTTTCTGCCATCTGTGATGTCTGAAGTAATTAGAAAAGAATTCATGTGCAAAAGAAAGGCAGTTCTCTGGGCTTTCATTGAGTTATGGTTGCTAGAGAAACCATTTCACTTAGTGATCAATATGTCCAGTATGTCTCTGTTGCTTTGTGCTTAACTCCCAAAGACACCAATGCAGAAGGGAGTGGGTCCATGGAAAACATTGAGGAAGAAGAAAGGAAAACCTTGAAATATTAACTTCAGTGAAAGAAAATCTGGATAACTTCTTCCCATGAAAGTAAAAAAAAATTAAGAAAATTAATGGCTTTGATTTTTGTACAAATTGAATAGGAATGGGATTTATTTTTCCATAGCAAATTGGCAGGTCCTCGGGATTCTCTTGCAATGCCAGGAAAGCAAAGGTGCAGCTCACCCAGCAGCCAGCCAAGCCCTTTCCAACATTTTTTTTCTCTGAATTGTCTTTCAATTAAGAAATATGAAAAAATGAAATGGACTTGTAGTTTTGAAGGACTCTGATCAATACAGGATATTAAATTCTGTTCACGGTCCCCTGAATCATAGACTGCTTTATACAGCCAAGGAACTGGAGCCCTAGAGAGACAGAGTAACTTCCTGGAACTAGAGAAAATAAAAGAAATGCTTAGCGAGGAACTCTGAGCACCGAGGGACTGTTTCATGTACTATGTTTTGAGGTCATTAAAGTACTTTTGCTTAAAAAACATGAAGTTGGCTCTTGTCTGCTTGATCACAGCCAGACAATTTCAGGTTGGTGGATAGCAATTTGAGAAGAGAGGAGAAGCATGATAGAATGACACAGTGACCCTTTTATGCAAACACTTTGCAGATTAGCAAAGGCTATTTCTTGAGACATAGTCCAAGTCTCGGAACCTAAGGGATTTAACATTTGCACATCAGTGCAGTTGCTTTTACTTTTTGCATGGAAGTCATTTTGAAATACATTATTGTGAGAATGATTAAATTTGAAATTATCTTGGTCAGAGTGACAGGCAGGAAAAAAAAAAAAGACAAAATGATGAAGTAATAGAAGAGCAAACATAAAAGAGATTTTCCAAATCCCTCTAAGGAAAGTGGAGAATTACAAGTGCATAAATACATGTATTAGTATCTATGTTTACCCACTTCAATAAAAATTTTACTTTCACATTACTTTTTTTTTTTGAGCTCAGTGAAATTCTTGGGCTATGTTGTTATGAAAGATAACAGGGTAGAATAAATTGATCTAATTTCTCTTTCAAAAGACGACAGCTAATAAATATAAAAGATGAAATTTAGATCTGTACCTAATCTTAAGATGGCCCCAAAAGGATGTCAGAGACAGTTTAAATGGAGACACACTAGTAATAAGATTTCTGCGCTGTTTAAAGAGGATAAAAATTGCTTACAAGATATTATATATAGGTACTTAAAAGTTACTTAAAAATGTATAGTTATGTAGATATATAGTTCCCACATGAGTGTCCCCTGGGGTCTTGCTTTTTAATCCACTCTGACATCCTCTGTCTTTTAATTGGTGTATTTAGACCATTCGTATTTAAAGTGATTATTGATTCTGATGAGAAGACCGCTGTCATCCGCATCCTTGTTTCTCTATAGGTAAAGTGTTCCATTTACCCGAGCTTCTTTCAGGTTTTTTTCTTTGTCTTTGGTTTTCTGCAGTGTGACTATGATACGCTTAGGTGTAGCTTTTTGGTGTTTGTCTTTCTGGGTGTTCTCTGAGCTTGCTGAAGTTTTGATCTGTTGTCTGTCATTAACTTTGTAAAATTCTTGGCCATTTATTAGTTAAAATATTTCCTTTGCTCCATTTCCTCTTTCCACTAGTTCTGATATTTCCATTGCATGTAAGTTGTACTTTTTAAAAACTGTCCTACAGTAATTAGATGTCCTGTTTTCGTCATTGTTTCTATTTTCGTTTCAGTTTAGGAAATTTCTATTGACCTATCTCTAAGCTCACTGATTCTTTCTTTGCTGGTGTCCAGTCACCAATGAGCCCATCTAAGGCAATTTTCATTAATTACAGTGTTTTGACCTGTAGTATTTCCTTTTGATTCTTCAAGTTCCATCTTTTTCTTCTTACATAACTATCTTTTCTCATTGCCTACTTCTTTCATTAGAGCCCTCATCATCTTGATCATGGTTATTTTAAATTCCTTATATGATAATTCCAAACCTGATGTCATATCTGAGTCTGGTTTTTATGTTTGCTTTTTGCCTTCAGACTGTGTTCCTTCTGGAACTTTAGCATGTCTTGTAATTTTTTGTTGTTGAAAACTAGATGTGCTGTATCAGGTCATAGGAGCTGAGGTAAATAGCACTTTAACGTGAGTTTTTATGTTAATCTAGCCAGGATTCAGGCTATGTTTAATGTTTGTTGTAGCTGTAGGGGTCCAGGGGCTTTAAATTACTCTATGGTTCTTGTCTTTGTCTCCCTGTTGTCTTTGGGCTTCCCTAAGTCCTCTTCCTCAGACATGTGCACCTTCCAGTAATGCGCTTTATCACACAGGAGCTCTATAGTGTGGTGGTAACATGGAGGAGGGGCAAAGCTCTATAATCGTATGATTAAATTTTAGGTTTTCAGTGAGCTTGTGTCTGTGGGCTAATACCTTCACAAGTGTTTCTAAAATTACAAAAAGAAAAAGATTTCCCCTCAGGTGAGACAGGAAGACCAGAAGGGGGCCGGGGTTGGGTGATTCCCTTTCAGCTTCCAATGAGACAAGGCCCTGGTGATGTCCTTTCCCTGGAGAGGAGGCTTTGTTATCAAGGAATCACTATTGTGGCCTCTCCCATTGCAGAGCACAGGCTCCGGACTTGCAGGCTCAGCGGCCATGGCTCATGGGCCCAGCCGCTCCACGGCATGCGGGATCTTCCCGGACCGGGGCACGAACCCACATCCCCTGCATCGGCAGGCGGACTCTCAACAACTTTGCCACTAGGGAAGCCCTCAAGGAACCTTTTGACATTTCACAGTGGTGACTCCTCTCCTCCCTCTGCATTGTTGCTGGGTCTGCACCAGGAAATCCTGGTGAGATTCCGGAGTTAAGCCCGCAAAGTGGTTCCGTCTCTCACTCACCCATACTCTACCTCCAGTAACTTGTCAGAGTTGCCATTTAGCTGTCCCTCACCAGCTCGTGACCCCTGAAG
This sequence comes from Delphinus delphis, assembly GCF_949987515.2. Classification (NCBI taxonomy): domain Eukaryota; kingdom Metazoa; phylum Chordata; class Mammalia; order Artiodactyla; family Delphinidae; genus Delphinus; species Delphinus delphis. The sequence continues at coordinate 6,092,579 of NC_082699.1, read as the reverse complement.
CTTCTGCTCCAGGCAAGCGTGACTCTCTGGATTCCCTGTTTCTCCAGATTTCAGGGTGGGGCTTGCTCTGAAATCTCAGTTCTCGGATGAGTCCAAGCAAGGTCATTCCTCTTCTCTTTGTCTTTGTATTAAGAGCAGGAGTGACAAACTTCTAAGCTCATTTCATGTCAGAGCTGAAACCAAAGTGGCTTCCTATCTATTTGGTTAAACCTAATCTTTAGTTCAAGGTTGCACCTACTGAATACAATTAAAAAGAGAAAAAGATGCTACACAGTCAATTATAAGCCACTATTTTCAGAATTGTTTGGTGGGGACACAGGCCAGCTCACAATCACATTCTCCTCTTTTCTTTAGGGAAACAGCCTACCGTATAAATTGAAAAATTGTTCTTACTCATTTCCCCTTTGTTCTTTGCCTCTTTTCCATCTCGTGCCTTTGGTCTCTGGTTCACTGGAATTTGAATTTAGAAAACTGACATTTTACTAGATTTTATTCTTGCGTTCACAGATGACCAAAGGAGTCTCTCTCAGTCTCTATGATTCTTTCTCAAGAAAAGTCCTCTTTTGCTGTAGCTGGCCCATTGCAGACTCTGCCAGGAGTTCAGAGAAGGCAATTTTCAACGGCCCTCTGTCAGTTCGCCTTCAGAGCACCTTGACCTTTATCACTGCTTGTACATTTTCCTCTTAAATTTGGATGGAAATTTTAAACAGCGAACTTGTTAAAGCAAACTTGTTAAAGACCCTGTGTGCAGCTTTGATTAAAGCCCTCTAATCTTCACCTTCATAATGAGATTTTCTTTGTGAGATGAAGTTTCTACTTTTTCACAAAAGCCCCTATTTTTTATGCCAAAAAAAAAAAATCTAACGAAATGTCCCAGCTAAGGAAAAGCCTCAGTGTGACACCGTTTTCCCTTATGTGATGTCGTGTCACTTAATGCTTCAGCCCATTTCATATCTCAGGTAAACAATATCCCATCTTTCAACTTTTAATCTCTTCGTTCAGCCTGGTCCGGCCCGCTGGTACCGTGTGAGAGAATCTGGCTCATCATGTTCAAAATGAGCTGAAAGAAAAGTGCTTATGACGGAATTTGCATTTTCCTACAGCAAAAATGAGAAAGGGAAAAAGCTGTAATAAAATTAATTGTACGTATTGCTAAGAATCTTGCTGCCGAAGTGCTTAGCATTAGAAATTCTTTAGACAGCTCAGCTCTGCGAGGAAAAGGGATTTTTCCCTCACGTAGCTTTAAATATAATTCAGTCTGCATCAGCCCTCTGAAGCTTCCAGAAGCACATTAAAAACGGAAGGTTCCTGGCGCGCACCTCAACTCTGTATTTTCAAATGCTAAACTCTGCATCGGAGCCTTTAGAGTACAGTCAGGTTAGGGGAGCTCATTATGAAAAGGTTAAATAGGTTAAAAAGTTTTAAAGGTGATGGAAAAGGGAGAGGGGTATGAAACAGTGACCAATGAGATGCTAGGATTATTCATAAAGAACTTTTCAAAGATGACTATGTCTCTCTGTATAAAAGGTAAATGTGGTGGCATTAAATATGAGTGACTAGTCTCACGATTAAAATAGGACCTTTCTCTATCCCAGTGATTTAAGGCCTTCCAGCCATTACCACGTGCGTCTTCCCAGTGTTTCTGCGAGGGGGACACGGGAGGTTCTACCCCCTTCTTACAGCTGGAGAAGTGAAATGCACCCCACAGGTCTGCTTGTCAGTCCATATTTTGGCTCTCACAGTTAAATCTCTCATAGCCCTGTATTTCCTAATCACTGGTTTGCAAGCAGCCCTGGTCTAAGGTAGTTTCCTCAAGACCTTGAAAGAAAAGAGTTTTCATAAAGCCAAACTCATTCCACTTGAAAAACTGACCTCTAAGTTGCACTTATGTCCTTTTCCTACTTACTTGGTTCTAGGAAACAAACAAACAAAATCTCTAAACATTACAAAAAAATTTACCGGTCCTGAAATCCCAAAGACTATTTATTGATGCCTAATCTCCAAATTGGAATAGCAATACTGACTTACCTGACAATCGGAAGTAAATAATGAAACACAGAGAAAAATACCCACACGTATTACCATAGGTAATGCTTTTCCTATTGATGTTTCTAAGGGCCTGCTTGTTACCTAGTGGACTCTTGTGCTGCCTGTGGCTACTGTATGCTAAGTCAGGTTGTGCCCCCGCTCAGAGGACTCCAGGCCCCAGGTACTCTCCCCGACTTCTCCTGTCACTCTGCCCATCTCTCTCTGCGCCTGCCCACCGCATCCCCACCCTCTTCCCCGTTGGTCCACGCATGCTCCTCCTGTATTACCTGTTCCTCCTTCTGGAAGCTTCCTCCCCTGCGAGCTTCAGGGCTCGTTCCTTCTTTGTTTGAGGCCGCCACTCAAATGTCACATTCCTAACTGTTCTGTCTAAAACCCCAGCTGCCCTCCCAGTGCGGCCGAGGCACTTCCCTCGCTCTGTATTTTTCCTTGGCACTTACCCCTGTCCGATTCGCTTGCATTTTCCTTATTCATTGTCTAGCACTGCAGTAGGACGTAAGCTTTCTGAGGGCAGGGAATTGGGTTTCACTAGTGGGATGCCTGGGGTGTAATAGCACCAATCAGATATCTGTTCAGCAAATCAGTATATGAACACGGTGTATGGAATATTACAAGTAGCATGAAAGCACGAGCAAAATAAATGCATAGTGAACAGATAAATTAAGAACTGTCATTGAAAAGGTCAACAGAACTAAGGTATAGTTATCACGTGAACAACATGATGATTACAAATAAGATTACAAGTTGGGCTTTCACTTTAAGAAAGATCTTTGTGCTCCCACTTGATATAAAGCCTTCACTTTCAGTATTTCACGTGTCTTCAGAATGTCTCTGGGCGGTGGACCAGGAGCTTTTTTCTTATTTCCTTTATTTAATTGTCAGAGTTCCTTAAAACGCTAATCGAGTCATCCAGATTGTGGCCTTGATTTTTCCCTTTGTTTCTGTTGCGGACACAGGCCGGTTGGTTCTTAGTAAAGTGAAAAGTGGCCTCGTCAGGGACCCAGGTGATCTTTACAACCTCTTGATCAGAAACTTGGATTCCTGTCTCAGGGTTCAAGGATGGTTTTCCTCTGCTGGGGGCTTTCCACATCATATCACTACATCCTCTGAAATCAGGCTGATCCTCTCCGCCGGATATAAAGTTAGTGAAAGTCTCTTTGTCGACAGAAACAAGCTTCCGTTTCAGTTTTACAAAGGCCAAAGTCAGAGCGAAACAGTACAGAGGCATCTGAATGAATATTATGAGAGAAACAGAGTCTTGCCTGGGTCTCCTGAAGGTAGAAGGATGAAAATTACACTAAAACAAAGGTGCAGATGACACCGTTAGTGGACACTTCCTTTGGTGACCGTGCTAAGTGCACGTGGTCAGCGAGGGACTGAGGCAGCGTGGGGATACCACGCAGATGACGGGGCAGCTGCGGGTCTCCAGACCAGAGGGAACTACTTCATCTTCAATGCTGCTACACAGCTTTGCTCTCCGAGCATCCTTTCTGGGGCCTGTTTTCTAAAATACCCACATGAGGCCCTGGCGACTAAAGTGAAACTCAAATCATTTGACGTCACTATGTTCTATCAGAAGACACTATTTTTTTCCCAACTCGATACACATTTTCTTCTGCATTTGTTGGGTTTGTGGGACTAAAGGGTTCATTCCAAGCCACGGACACAAGAGAATGCAAACTTGACTATCTGCTTTTGCACATTTGCAAATTTTGGGGGTTTACCAGCAACTCTTTCTTTTCCAATGTACCTTTGGTTATTAGATATTAGAATAAATAGACCTGGATTGAATGTAAATGATTTAATGTTCTGGGACATTATGACCTGTTACAAAGAAAGCAAGCTGGTAAGGGGTAGATCTTCAGCTCCTAAAGGGCACAAAGTGTACCCAATGCAGGCTTGTCTCTCGGAGCAAAAAACAAATAGTAAAGGTGTGTCTTCAGTGAAGAATGAGTGTGATTCCCTCTGAGAACAGTGAGAGTGAGGATGGAGACTTGGAGGGAGGGAGGGAGGGAGGATATGGGGGAAACGGCCAGAGAGGAGAGGCCTGTGTCCAGGCCGGGGCTGGCCCGCCTCAGGGAGGCTGATGGAGCAGCAGCAAGATTCGACCTGATGGAATTCCATCGCCCTCCATGAGTAAGGGGACAGTGCCACTTGCCACCTGGGCAGGCACGTCCTGGACCTGTTGTGTCCTGTTAGAGGAGAAACCAGAAGCCCCAGTCTGTTTCACTCGTCACTGGGGCTATTCTGGGAACCACTGGCCTCGAGGAGCCCCAAGATGAGCTTTATTCCAGGAGTCAGGACTTAGTGTTTTCAGGGTTACCAAAGGCAACTCCTTCTCCATCAGGAAGGCATAGCCCTGGTCAGAGGGGCCTGAGTGGGAGGTAATGGTGCCCATACTCAGGCTTCGTCTATAGAGAACTCGACGAGGGGAAAGACACATGCAGAACATGACCCACAAACGTAGAGATCTGAGCGAGCGCGTGTGTGCTTGTGCGTGTGCGTGTGTGTGAGATTGAGAGAGTCAGAGTCAGAGATGAAAACAGAGACACCTATAGTGCTTAAGATTTGGTTTTTGATAAACTCAAGTGTTTCAGGTTCCTGCTTCTCAGTGGTACTCAGACCAGAAGTAAGACTCAGATGCGACGCTGCCTCCAGAGGTTTACCTTTCGTTGCCTGGTGGGCTGATGTCTTCTCACTTCACACATTCATTGTCTTCCCTTGGTAGAAAAAGCAGGGCAACCAAACTGGCTTGACAAAAAGCTAAACAGTGAGTTACCTGGTCACCTACAGCGGGAGGCCCAGTTTTCCTTTATCACAGCGCTTATCACCGAGGGAAACAGTGCCGATGGGCCCTTGAGAGTTTCCCGTTCTATGAATCACCGCTCACAGACATTTTACTAAGTGCCAAACTCTTCTCTAACTGCTTTACATGTGCATCCCATGATGTAGAGCCCAGGACAGCTCCAGGAGCTCTGCTTCATTATCCCTCCATTGAGGAATTTGGGATCAAATGTGGGGGACTGCCTTGTCCGAAGTTCCACAGGCGGTAACTGGAGGGTCCAGGCAGTGGGGCCCCAGACACCGTGCTCTTAGCCACCATGCTGAAGGGCTTCTCCATCTTAGTAGTGTTTAAAAAATCAGAAAGCATAACTTTTGAAAGTAAAACAACCTTGGAGTGTGTAAAGAAAATGCCAGTGTTATCCCCCAGCTATTCTAAGTTAACCTGTGACAATAGATCGGTCTGTCTCTTTCCATACCATTGTCGACGAAAAATTAATCAGTCAATCTAAGAAAGAAAAGGAAAATTTTATTTGAGCCAAATATGAGGATTATAACCCAGGAAGAGCATCTGAGAAATCTGTAAGAACTGTTCTGCCCATTAGAAGTCAAGGCACAGTGTTTTGAGACGGAGGACTGGACAGTAAATGACGTATTATTGACAGTTTACGCAATCCAGATCGAAGCGTCATTGTGGCCCCTTACAAGATCAAGAAGGAATGTCATTTTTTTCCCTTGACTTAAATATCACTAATGTTTTTGTCAAATTTGCTTTTCTTTATTTTCTTTTACGTTTTTAAAATTGAAGTGTAGTTGATTTACAATATTGTGCCAATCTCTGCCGTGCAGCAAAACGACTCAGTTATATACATATAGACATTCTTTTTTGTATGTTCTTTTCCATTACGGTTTATCACAGGACATTGAATATAGTTCCCTGTACTATACAGTAGGACCTTGTTGTTGAGCCATTCTATGTATAATAGTTTACATCTGCTAATCACACACTCCCAGTCCTTCCCTCCCCCATCTCCCTCCCCCTTGTCAACCACAAGTCTGTTCTCTATATCTGTGAGTCTGTTTCTGTTTTGTAGGTAGGTTCATTTGTGCCATATTTTATTTTTTTATTTTTTTAAATAAATTTATTTATATATTTATTTTTGGCTGCGATTCTTGGTTGCGGTGCACAGGCTTCTCCTTGCAGTGGCTTCTCTTGTTGGGAGCATGGGCTCTAGGCGCGTGGGCTTCAGTAGTTGTGGCATGTGGCCTCAGTAGTTGTGGCTCGTGGGCTCTAGAGCACAGGCTCAGTACTTGTGGCGCACGGGCTTAGTTGCTCCGTGACATGTGGGATTGTTCCAGATCAGAGCTCAAACCCGTGTCCCCTGCATTGGCAGGCAGATTCTTTTTTGTTTTTTTTTTGCTGTACGCGGGCCTCTCACTGTTGTGGCCTCTCCCGTTGTGGAGCACAGGCTCCGGACGCGCAGGCTCAGCGGCCATGGCTCACGGGCCCAGCCACTCCACGGCATGTGGGATCTTCCCAGACTGGGGCACGAGCCCGCATCCCCTGCATCGTCAGGCGGACTCTCAACCACTGCGCCACCAGGGAAGCCCGGCAGGCAGATTCTTAACCACTGCGCCACCAGGGAAGTCCCTGCCATATTTTAGATTCCACATATAAGTGATATCTTATGGTATTTGTCTTTTTCTTTCTGACTTCATTTAGTATGATAATCTTTAGTTGCATCCATGTGGCTGCAAATGGCATTATTTCGTTATTTTTTGTGGCTAATATTCCATTGTATATATGTACCCCATCTTCTTTATCCATTCATCTGTTGATTGACACTTAGGTTGTTTCCATATCTTGGCTATTGTGAATAGTGCTGCTAAAAATATGGAACTCTTCGTGAATTTGTGTGTCATCCTTGCACAGGAGCCATGCCAATCTCCTCTGTATCGTTCCAATTTTAGTATATGTGCCGCCGAAGCTGGCACAGGACTGTTATGTTTTAAGGAGTTGTCCTGTTGATGCTGGGAGAACGTTGCCGTTGAGCAGGTTATTTCTGCCGATGGAGGAGGTTTGGTTGATGTATAATGCAGATACATAATGCATAGTCGGAGGGAGAGAAGAGGCCAGAGGACAGAGAAAAATTCTTCTGTTTAAATTTTTCTTGTCTTGCCATAAAATATGAATTTTATTCCACACCATCTTTACTCCATTTCTTTCTGCAGATGCCCAAATGTAAGAATTTTGTTTTCTACAGAATGAGATGACATGAGACACATTAAATCAATCTTTGCCTTTTGACTTAGCAGAAATAATATGGATATTATTTCTAGTCAATAGCCATAGATCCAATTCATTCTTTTGAATAGCTGAGGAACATTTTTTTAAGGACAGAGGTGTGTCATAGTATATTCAATCACTCTCCTACTAATAGAGATTAAGGTGTGCTAGTTGGTTTTTTTTTTTTGGTGGGGGGGTGGCTTTTTTTTAAACCACTGGAAACAACACTGAAAAAAATTCTTTGTACATGTGTCCATAAGTACTGAAATATTTGTTTCTATATGTGAAGCCCACAAATTGAAATCATTAGGTCAAATAGTAAGAAATTATCAGGGTAAAATTTTAATAGATATTGACAAATTTATGGTAATGATGTCTATTTATTTTAGTCTTTGTACAACTCTTCTTTCTATTTCAAAAGGTAACTGAAAGAAGTTTTGATTCTAGAAGACTCTCCCATCTTGTTCTTGGGAAATGAGCAAACAGATATGCTATTGTGAAAATATTTGGAGTATAAAAAGTATTAGTAAGTGTTGGCTAACTACTATACAAGCAACCCCAAATCTCAAAGACTTAACCAAGAACTTTTATTTCTTACTCATGTCACAATCCAATGCCGCTCAGTAGGGGACGGGAGGAAGGGAGATGTGACATGTTGTGCCCCATGTCGTCACTCAGGACCCAGTCTCCTTCTATCTAAGGCTCCACCCACTTTTAGGTCCTCTGAATTGTCTCCATTTAGTCAGTGAATAGAAAACAATAAGAATTGGGAGTAGGAAGACTTTATGTGCTAGGCTTGGAAGTGGAACACATCATATTCCACTGGGTAAGAGTCCATTGACCCAGGGCAGCTGGAAAAGTACCCCAGCTGAGTGCCGAGAAAAAAAGTTGCAACATGGGTATTGTACTTCATTTTCAACCGCGGTGGGAGTGAAAAGAGTAGTTGTGAGAAAAGGCTGGAGAGTCGTCATGGTAATCAATAATGAAACCTGCAATAGGATGTAATTTACTAGTGGCCGAAGACAACAGAGGAGATTTTTTTTTTCTTGTTTATCGTGCTTCACTTTATTGCGTTTTTTTACAAATTGTTTGTGGCAACCCTGCATTAGGTTTATTGGCGCCATTTTTTCCAACAGCATTTGCTCAGTTCATGTCTCTGTGTCACATTTTAGTAATTCTTGCAATATTTCAGACTTTTTCATTGTTATATTTGCTATGGTGATCTGTGATCCGTGATCTTTGATGTTACTGTTGCAAAAAGATTTAGACTGGCTGAAGGCTCAGAGGATGGTTAGCATGTTTTAGCCATGAAGTATTTTTTAATTAAGGCATTTGCACACTGAACAGACTACAGTATAGTGTAGACAGAGCTTTTACACGCCCTGGGAAAACAAAAAACCTGTGACTCTCTTTACTGCAGTGGTCTGGAACCAAACCTGCAACGGCCCCGCGGTCTGCCTGTATATGTAATAAAAGGAAGTGTGAAGATTTTTGTGTTGGCTGATTTAGGTGAACATGAAAGGGAAGGTGGGCTAGATGGTGCTAGTGTTGAGCTGAAAGTCTAGACATAAGCTCCACATCCTGGCTCCACCATGAGTTCTCTGGGCAAATCACTCCACTTCTTTGGGTCTCGAGTTCTTTAGCTGGATATAGACTTGGAACAGAAATAGGTAAACTCTAAGATGTCTCACTACTCTTAACAGATTGACTGCTAAAATATGTCCTTTTTACCCATTTAGGTTGTGATATTATTAGCTTTTTGAACAAATTTGGAGACATACACTCCAAAGTTACAAATAACAGTACACAGTCCAGTTTGCCATGTTTACTTCTTGTCGTTTGTAAATTTAAAACACATTAGTTCAAGGGTTAAAAGGACATTGTCTTTTCAATTTAGCTTTCTACTTTAGTTTCTGATCATAATACCTACAATTTATTGAGCACTCCCTCTGGGCCAAACCCTTTGCTTAGGATATCCTTAGAAAACCTATCAGCGGTAAGTGCTGTCATCCCCATCCTCAAGATGAGGGAATTGAGGAGGGGAGACTGAGTGGCTTGACTTAGCGTGCCACAGAGCGGGGTTAGGGGACAGGCATGTCTAGACTCCCTTTGACTTGGAAAGAGTTTTAACAGCTAACGCGGAGTTACTGAAAGTCCAAGGTGGTCTTTCTATTTCTGAGTATATTTTCTCATATGAGTGTTTATTGTCTCTTGTATTTTTCATGAGTATTTTTTAAATCTACAAATGTTGCTATTCTCGATGCTATTGTTTATAGATGTTTATCAAGTTCCTCACTCTTCTTCATGTAATATCCAATATCAATCAATTTCAGGGATGCAAGTAATAATCTTACTTAAATCATGACTCTAGATGCAAATTTGAGAACCCTTTATAAAATCAGAACTGACTGTCTAAATGAAATTGGAACTGATCATCTTAAAAGTTTAGCAGACAAAAATTCTTGAGATAGGAATATAGATTCCATTGCTTTGCTTTTCCTAACCAAGTCATTTTTTTTTAGTACTGGTTTATTTAGTCTGATAACATTTCCAGAGGAATAATGATCCTAAAGAAAATGGAAGCTTTGGTTTTTTTCTTTTTTTTTAAGGTTTTTTTGTTTTTATGTGGACGATTTTTTTTAAAGTCTTTATCAAATTTGTTACAACACTGCTTCTGTTTTATGTTTTGATTTTTTGGCCACGAGACACGTGGGGTCTTAGCTCCCCAACCAGGGATTGAACCCGCACCCCCTGCATTGGAAGGTGAAGTCTTAACCACTGGACTGCTAGCGAAGTCCTGAAGCTTTGGTCTTTATAGTTATGATTCTTTTGAGATACTCCCCATGTACATTTAAAATTGTTCTATAGGGAAAGTGAAAGTGTAGTTGAATATTTCCAATAAGTAAGAAAATGTTAGATGCTTTTTAAAGGAGTCAGTGGATTTTGCATAACCAACTAACTAACTTTTATTTGTATAGTTGGATAATAATATATTGGTATTTTGAATTCTGTTGAAACAGAGTAGCCAATATATTCATTCTTTCTAAAGAAGACCCTTGCTCATACTTTACCACATTTAAGAGGTAAATTTATGGTTAATTTTCTGTGTAACTAATTGCTTTGGCTTATTTAATTATTGATGCACAAAAGAAATGTTCATTTTTCTGCCTTTAGAGACACCCCAAGTAAATTACTCTATAAACATTGAATTGCCCAATTATTTATTATACGTTTTTGTAAGTTTACTTAAAATATAAATATTAGCTACAGGAAGATGTATAGTTGACCCGTATACCCTTGAGCTCACATGTGAAGTTCATTTTCTAAAACTTTCAGAGGTTGCAGATTTAATCAGCCTTCTGCTATGACATTTTCTACGGAGATTCATAATCAGCTGTACCATAAAGTACATCACATAGTTCTTGAAACTAGGCAGAGTAAGAACAGCTTAAATTGGAGTTATGTCTTTAGTTGAAATATAGTGTCCAGAGTCTAATTAGTGTCATTAGAATGTGGGGTTGGGATAAACACTACGACCACTGTCCGTTGTTAGTGCCCAGACTTGCTTTCCAGGTCATACATCCCTTTGATTCAATCTCTTTCTTGCCCGAAAAGGGAGCTGGCCAAGGAGCTGTTTTTACTGTCTGTTTTCCATTATCACAATCACACAACCATAAAGAACTAAGATAAGAAACGTTTCGGGCTTCCCTGGTGGCGCAGTGGTTGAGAGTCCGCCTGCCGATGCAGGGGACGCGGGTTCGTGCCCCGGTCTGGGAGGATCCCGTGTGCCGCGGAGCGGCTGGGCCCGTGAGCCATGGCCGCTGAGCCTGCGGGTCCGGAGCCTGTGCTCCGCAACGGGAGAGACCACAGCGGTGAGAGGCCCGCGTACCGCAAAAAAAAAAAAAAAAAAAGAAACGTTTCAACCCTAACAGTGTCTCAACAGTGAGCTACTGAATTGCCATGTTCATTTGTTACCTGGCATGAGACCTTCAGATTACTTTACTATCCTTTCAAACTAGTAAGGATTGTGTTGTTGAAGGAAAAAAGGCGGTCTTGTACATTTTGTTTCCCCCTTGGTTAAAAGCACCAATACCAGCAATTTGTCTCAGTTGGGAAAGAGAAGATTACAATTATACGGGGTCATGGAGGAGACAAAATCAGCTTACAATCGAAATTGCGAATTCATGGTTCTCTCCACACGTTTGTGAGGTGCCTCATTCCCAGACTTGCAGTCATCACCTCACTGCTGATGCCCACCTGGCTTCATGCTGAGGTCTGACGGGTATTTGTAAACACAGATTTAAAAACAGGAATGAAGTTCTGGGTCCAATGCGAGGCACTATAAAACGTGCCACCATGTGGGAAAGCCTGCATTTATCATCAGAAAAAAAAAATAGCCCCTTCTTCAACAAGCACTCTTGGTAAGAATCTTTCTAAATACAGCCTTTTTCTTCAGCTCACCTCAGAATGACAACTTTTGTACTATTTTAAAATAGCATTTACTAGAAGAAGAAGAAATAATCAGGGATAGAGTTTTTGTTTGTTTGTTCTTGTCCTTCTCTCGGTCTTTGGTTTTGGAAGAGCCAAGACTTTGAGAGTTAGAGATTGTCAGGTGAGGTGGGGTGATTTGCCAGAGCCTACGTAGGGCATCTGGTAGGCGCAGTTTTCAGCCGTCTGAGAAGTGGAGGGAAGTGGGAATTATAAGCACAGTGGTTACAGAATGTCGTCCCCCCGTGAGCTAGAGCCGGCCTGGCATCACCGAACTCTCTCATGCCGAGTGTCCAGAAGCCGCCGGCAGGATGAGGCCGGCAAGCACAGCCGCAGTGCCAGCTCCGTGTGACCACCTATGAGATGGGGGCGCAGGGTGCACTTTGCATCAAAGACCTTAATGCGTCTGTGTCACCAGCAAGAAGAATACGTGGGCCCGGGAAGCAGGTGGAGGAGAGTTGGCCCTGCTTACCATCACTTCCAGTGAGCCGCTCAGGAAATTTGTGCTTCCTGTTCCCACAACTCCAGGTTACAGAAATGTAGAGAGCTTGGTTCTTAAAACTGGATTATTTCCATGGAGGATACAGCCTGTGTCCCATTGAATTGTAAGCTGCTGCTGCCTCCTGGACACTTCAGACTCCTTGTACCAAGGGGCCAACAGGCAAGAAGATGCGTCCGTGTCCTTGGTCACCAGGAGGAGGGAGGGCTGCCGTTGCACAGCAGAACACAGAGAGACACATTGGCATCACGTGGTCCCCTTGGGTGCCCTTTTGTACTGTTGGTCAGCTTTGATGGTAAATGGACAAGTGCACAGCCCTGGCCTGAGAAGTACGTGGTACCCAGGGGCTGAGGCCTCTCAGGGATGAGAGTCTTGGTCATGCCATCAGGTAAGCCGCCGAGAGTACCAGAAGTTCTAGTTGAAGGTGATGGCGTCCAGAATGGAGGGAGGAAGAGGGAAGAGGATGAGGTTCAGTTGCAGCCCTGAGACCAGCGGCCCCGGCGGGGGCTGCAGTTCATGCAGCTGCCCTTCCTCTTCCTCCAGAACCCTGAAGGAGCTGCTTCTCAAGCTGGTATGAAGCAGTAGATCTCATGGTGCATGTACTGCAGAGGACATGAAGGGGCATCACCTGGATTACTTCTGGAGGGAGGACTTGCCGGCCAGTTATCGGCAGACAGCCTCCAGCTGCCACAGCTCCTCCAGAGTTCGCTCAGCTCTAGAGGCGCCTCCTTCTTCTGGATTCTGCTTCCCCGCCCTCCCACCTCCAGGTGACGATCCCCAGTAAACGTCCTGCTTGCCAGTCTGCATCGCAGCATCTGCCTCTGGCGACTCCACCAGTGGCATTTAGCACATCCAAATGCTTTTAAGTGTCTCTGGGGAGGAGTTTGATTTCAAATGGCACCTGACCATTACGCCCTTCACACTTCCATGGAAATAACCATGCAGACAAAGCAAAGAATAAAAGTGCACAACATTGATAACCAAACTCTTACCATGTTAGGAACTTTTACTGACTGCAAGGCCAATGAGACTGGATTGAAACGATGGGTTGGTACAGTTGAGAAACCTCGCGCCGTTTCCTTGGGTAAGCGTGGCAGTGGCCGGTGTGAGTGATGCACTAGCGCGGTCGTGGCACAGTTGTGTGGCTCACTGACATCTCAGCCAACTGTTCAGGTGAATTACTAAACTGTGAAACGAGTACCTCACTCAGCCTTGCCTTGCTGAACGCTAAGGGCTGGTTCTGCTGCGGAATTTAGGGAAGGTACACGGAGTGGGTCGTTGGGTCCTAGTAAAGGCTCATTCCCGGGGGGAGGGGTGTTGTTGCAGATCCTTTTGCAGATTTAATAAATGCTTTTGAGCTCAGCCATGGGCACATGTACACACTCACCTACTTTTACATAAAACTGAAGTTTGTCTATGATTCTGCCAGGGATCCACAGATCCTTGCTTAAAGAATGCCGGCAATAGGAATTTGACCATTTTTTAAGTGTAATTTTCCAATAACAGATATTAATAAAAGCGGATCCTGAACTAAGCAATAATCTATCAGATGCTATTTTTCATTTGATATTTTTCTCTTTTTCTTGGATTCAAATCCTGACTCTGCCATTTACTTATGGTATGACCTCGGGCAAGTCACTTAACCTCTCAATGCCTCCGTTTCCTCAGCTATAAAAGAGGTGTGATAATCATTCCTGCTTCATAGGGAGAGTGTAAAAATAACTGACAATCCAAGCTTAAAACAACGTGGGCTCCTAAGCTCTCCCAGGCTGTCGCCTCCGTTGTGGCTGGTGGTGGGGTTGTGCAGCCGGCTGCCACTCCTTCTTTGTCCAAGTGAAGATAAAATGCGCTTGTAAATTTCTGGTATGTGACAATTTGTAGAGAAAAGGCAATTTTCAATTCCATACTTCACTGCAGGGTTCTGTTGTTCAGGACAGCATAGTAAATAGGACTTGGTTTCCATGGACACTGTGGAGGGAGGTTCTGCAAGGCGGTACGCGTGGTACCATAAAGTACCTCGATGCAATACCAGAAAGTCCAGACTTACTGCGCTCCGCTCGCCACGGTGCAAGTGAAATGCTTTTACACAGCGATGTTGCAGGTTTTCTGAAATCCAACTGAACGTAGGAATTAGCCTAAGTCTTCAAAGGTTACATGAGGCATTAGAAAGGATTTAGGTGGTGGCTTGTTTATTTAATACAACTTCTAAGAAAAAGAAGCCCTTTCTTAAATTTGTCCTTGGGATAATGTGGAAAGAAGCTATCACAATATAGATCTTTTTTTTTTTTTTTTTTGCGGTACACGGGCCTCTCCCGTTGCGGAGCACAGGCTCCGGACGCGCAGGCTCAGCGGCCATGGCTCACGGGCCCAGCCGCTCCGCGGCATGTGGGATCTTCCCGGACCGGAGCACGAACCCGCGTCCCCTGCATCGGCAGGCGGACTCTCAACCACTGCGCCACCAGGGAAGCCCCACAATATAGATCTTTTGATTGAAGAAAATCAAACAGAATCCGGTTGGTAAATGGAAAGAAGTGGAGATTGGCTATAATAGTAATAAGATGTTCTTTGATTTTAATTATTTATTTAGTTCTCCTCCCCCTGAAAAGGCTTAACTAGACATGGTCTATATAGGAACATTTAGAAATAAAATGAGAGTTTCCAAGTTCTTCAAGATTAAGACCACAGAGAAAGAAACGGCAAAGAATACCATACCCACATTTAACCTCCAGAGGGAAATGGAAGAGACAAAATTTCTGTAATTGGATTTTCTCCAGAACACGTCAAGAGTACTTGCTTTTACAAAAATGTTCATGGGTCATTAATCATAACCTAAGAACTGTATCTCACCTGAAAACCAAAAGATCCTCCTTTGGCCGTGGCCCAAATGAATTCCAAACAGCATAGAACGTTTCGTTTTCAATTCCCCGCGTGCTTATTATTGACACAGCTCTGAACATCTCCAAAAATAAATCCCATTTACCCACACGGCAAGCACTTTCACGCTAGAACATTTTTTCCTTGGCATCAATAGCAAAACCACACTCTCTTCAAGTGTTCCCAACAGATAGATCCCTTGGGACATGAAACATCAGAAGTGGACCAAGCCCTTCCAGAATGTTCTGGCACTAAGGCCCTGAGTGCCCAGAGCCATGGCAGAATATCAGCTGGAAGACACCCCTTCCCTACCTTCTGAGGTCCTGAGAGCATCCTGCTGCTTTCTGAAGAGTTGTGCCTACATGTTAGGCTCTCCAAGGACCCCTCCAGAAGGTTTCTCCAATTCTACAAAGACATCATCTAAGCCACGGGGAGTTTGGCTCTGACCCTTTATTCCATACCCCTCGCAAGGGACAGGGATTTGGTAGAGGCAGAGGTATTCGAACCTTCCCTTGACAAGCCTGTGTGTCCAGAGTAGCAGCTTCTTACAGTCACATTTTCTGTATTTTTTAAAACCACGTAGTTCAAGCTTGTTTCCCCAATTTTTGTCTGAGATGGTGCCTACACTCTTAAGATGGATATAAAATAAATTACATGGAACGTGAAAGTGTATATTTTAGAGAGACTTTTATATTTTAGAGTAAGAGCATAGTTTTATAGTATTATCTTGAACTTCTAGAACTTTCTGTAGCTATTTTAGAATCATAAATATTTTACAATCATCTTAATTAGTAATTCCTCTTAATAGTTGGACCAACCACTTATCATCGGCATCTTGTCCTTGTGCGAACAGCATGTAGAACCAGAAACAGAAGTTGTGCCTTTAAGCTTTCTCCTTGCAATTTATTCCGTTATGCAGGGGTACCTCAATGTGTCGCATCTGCCCACAGATCATCACAAAGCTTCTCCAAGAAGGTCTCTTCATTCCCCAAACCAGATTCCCCTATAGGGAGGCAGTGATGAGAGACAATGTCAGGACTGCCCATTTATGTTTAAATATTATCTTCACAGGAGCCTGTAAACGAAACCTCGTGGGGTTTCTGGCTGCAAGCAGCTGGAATTTACAATGCTCGCGTTCAGGTCTCTTGATAAACAAGAACTAGGTATGTGGAGCAGCCTGGCTACACTGATTTGTAAGATCAGAAAACACCCAGCCCTGCAGTTTGAAAAATGATGAAATGCTGTTCCCCCAGACAAGGGTTGTGGGTTTATGACCTATGCTATCTGTGCTCAGTGTATTTCCACAGATGGTGCAAAGCAGCGAAGGAGGTTTCTTCTCTCCAGCCCAGACAGACAGAAGTGATTTCCTTCTCCTTTCTGGTTGGTAACCTAATGGTTACCAACTGGTAACCATTGGTCTGGTCTGGTTACGTCAGACCAGTCTCTAGCCTAGCATGTTTCACAACCTTTCATGTGAGGACGACAAACAGCACTTATTTCACTTCCCAAGTAAATGTGAATCGCCCCCTAGTCCCATCAAGGGAGGTGTTGCACTTTCGTGCCCAGTCGTATTTAAATGAGCCTTAGAATCCTCAGCTGCGTAGCTACTATGGGTCACGATATTGATTCCTTTGGTTTTGGCTGTGAGTGGCTTTTTTATGAAAAGCATTGACTCAGCTGTTCAACTCAGCAGAGCTACTTTACATGCTCAGAACGTGTTGCTGTTGCTGCTGAGCAGTGAAAATCAAAGAGGATCCTCTAGTCATTGCAAGTCTATTCGGATGACTGTGGAGGTTTGAGTTCTGGGAAGATAAAAATGATTGCTTTCATCACCGTGGGGTCTGGCCCCATGTTCCCGCTCCACCACAGAAGCACATTTTTTTTTTTTTTTTTTTTTTTTTTTGCGGTGCGCGGGCCTCTCACTGCTGTGGCCTTTCCCATTGCGGAGCACAGGCTCTGGACGCGCAGGCTCAGCGGCCATGGCTCACGGGCCCAGCCGCTCCGCGGCATGTGGGATCTTCCCGGACCGGGGCACGAACCCGCGTCCCCTGCATCGGCAGGCGGACTCTCAACCACTGCGCCGCCAGGGAAGCCCAAGAAGCACATATTTTGAGGAAAGATTTTGCCATATGTGATTTATTATAAGCTTTCGGAGGGTGTTTATAAACCTTTCACTGACCACTTTGGGACCACCCTTCTCTTGCACAGGTAGCCAGCTCAGCCGTGAAGATGAGCTGCTGTGACTTTCTTTGGTTGTGTCTCTTTTTGATAAAAAAGTTGATCAAAAATTACTGATTAGTCAGGGTGCAGAGATCTTGATAAACATGATTCCACAGTGTAAATAAGCAAGCAAAAAACACCGAACTATTCACGTTTGGGATGCAGATGGTGAATTCCTTAGGGTCAGAGATGGCTGGGTCAGTAATAGTTCGGTGGATACCGGAGGGTTCAGTAAGCATCTTTATCTTTGACATCATGATCAAGCTATTAAGTACTAGTCTTGGGACCGCTAGTACTAGTACTCTCTGAGACGCTAGTTACTATTAACCGTTCTTTGGGAATCAAGCAAGGGCAGTGACTTCTTGCAAAACATGAAATGAGAGTATTCTGTAGATGGTGTAATTGACTAAATGATATCAGGTCCTCTGGGAATTCATTCGGCTCCCTTGACTGAGCACCAGCCTTAGGTCTTCAGGGACTTAACAATAAGGTAAATAGTTGGTCTTGGAGAGGCTCATTTGCTCTTTCTTATCATGGAGATCACATCCTTGAATGCCAGAAGGTTTCCCACTGACAGTTCCCAATATAAGGTTCAGAAAAGTCCAATCTCAAAAATATATACACGTTCCAAAACCTACACAGAAGTGATGTGCTTCAAATTGCCACAGGGCTGGACGGCACAGCCTGGCATAGGTCTGGGAATGCCTTCACTTTATCTGGAATATAGCAGATGCTCCAGCGTTAGGATAATTGTTTCTAACTGACTTAAAAACAATAGCTGTGCTACAGTAATCTGCCCTGCTGCATTCCAAATATTAGCAGCCATTTATTGGAACGACCACAGGACAGGCACTGTGGACAGTTTTACATACAGCATTTATTTTAATTGTCACAAAACTCTGGGAGTTAGATGTTATTCTACCCATTTTATAGAAAAAAAAAGAGAGAGAGAGAAAAGTTAAGTCTCTGGCCTAAGCCCACATAGCTAATAAGTATACAGTCATGTTCTGAATAAAAACTGATCTGATTCCAAAAACAGGACTTTTATGCTAAACCTGTGCTGTCTGATGTGGAAGCTATGTGACCAATAGCCACCAGTGGCAGCTGAGCCCTTGAACTGGGAAATGTGGCTGGTCCAAGTTCAGATGTGCTGTACACACTGGATTCAAAGACTTAGTATGAAAAATCTATATGTAGTATCTCAGTAATTTTATGAATTGACATTTATTAATGTTGACATGATAATATTTTGGATATATTAGGTTAAATAAAATGCATTATTAAAATGAATTTCATGATAATCAGGGGACTTCTACGCTTTTCAGCCCTCTCCCTGACGGTGTTTTATTGTGGTCAACTGGGTTTTTACTCCTTAAGACTGAATCCGAACCACCATTTTAAGGCATCTTCAAAAACCTCAGCAAATTTTTCAGATCAGACACCCTGCTCTGTTCAAAAAACCATAATCCTGAACCCTTGCTGATACCACCCGGGGAGACAGGCAATAAAGATCAGTGAGACACGTTCGCTTATTTCTGGGTTGGACATTCTGTCTTCAGAAGCATCTTTAAGCTGATTCTTAGAGAAAAAGACACACCCAGGATAAGGCACGGCAAAAAAGCATCACTCTCCAGATTCCAGGCCAGTTGTGTCTCTCTCTTCTGTCATTGCTTTTATTGTGCGAGGAGTTTGAGTTTCTTTATTCTCATAATGCATATTTTTGCGTGTTGTGTATTATTGTTGATCAGATAATTTAATCTTCTTCCAAATTCAACCACAAAGGATGAATCCAAGACTTCTAATAATAACGAATCCCCCAAGTTCCGTAATGGATTATTTGCTCTTTACTAACAAGGAATGTGGATGAAGCAACTGAATCTGTCTTATTGCAAACCAGTCCAGACCAGAGACTCACCAGCATGGTACAAAGGACCAAATTGCTAGGTGACTTTCTAAGTCCACGCATAGTAATCAACTATTTTCTAAATAGGAAAAGTGGTATGTAATAAATCAATAACTTAAATCTCTTCATTGCAGATACTCTACTGGGTATAACTCCTCTCTTCCCTATATTCCCCTATTATCACTGAGGAGGTTGAGAGAATCTTTCCACTGGTACAGAAGGACCAACTTGGAGTTTGCATTGATCCTTTGGTTTCCCCTTGATTACTTCCCAGGGAGACGACAGAGACACAATATGTTCCTATATGCAGCACATTATAATCACAATCTTTACTCTTCACTTGTGTTTAAGGAGCACTGCTATCTGTTTTCCTTCTCAAATAATCTGAAGGATACCAGATACCATTAGAGTAGCTTTCTTGTCCTGGAATTTGGCAGGATGCCTTTGAGTTCCACCTGAGAAAACGTGCCGCTCACTAAGAGAGCTGTTTCCAAATATTTGAGTCCTTCAAAGTGGCTTCCGTCTTTACCTGACGCACGTGTGCGCGCGTGTGTGTGTGTGTGGGGGGCAGGGGGTAGTCAAGCAACAAAGCAAAATTCATCACTGAAATTTACTAGGGCACACAACCCATGCAACAATTTACAACACTTTTATAGGAGAAGGTTGACAACCAAGAAACATGACAACACATTGTTACAATGAATATTTACAATGCGGGGTGAAGTACCTGCCTGGGAGGGACGTGGAGTTTAAGAGACACAATCTGTGAAAACCAGGAGCTGTCTTGGGCTTCTGGTGCTCACAAGAACAAGGGGAAGGGCGTAAACGTAACTGTTGTGCTTTTCAGCTCACACGTGTAGCTCAAAATGTTCAGACTTGCACAGATCAGCCCCCTGTGCTCATCCCAGTCTAAGAGATTCCACCAGAAGTTACCATTTTAAATAGTCCCTAGAATAGCTCTAACTACGCCCTCACCTAGGGATCAGAGAGTCCTCTTGGGACCAAGGCAGTGGCTCCTTCTTCTCTGTTTACTTTTCTCTCTTCTCTCCTCCTTTGGTGCTGAGGGTGCAGTTAGAGAAAGGGAGTTTTCCCAGGTATATGCTCTTAGCATTATGATATAAAGAAATTTTATAACTTTTGCAACAATATAATGTACTGCAGTAAATAAATTAGAACAATTACATTACAAGCCTTTACTTCAAAGTGTGTATATATTAAAATGATTCCATACGAGTGTGCTAGTTATAACACTTTCTTAATTTCTTCCCAAATATTAGAGTTAATAAATATGTTTTTTAAGTTTGAAAGCAAAATAAAAGAAAAATTATTTTTGAGGCTATCAGGATTATCAGCTCATAGTTACATATCTTACCTTTATTTAAAGACTGGATTATTACTCCTCATAGAGGTAATGCCTATGAGGCTATCAAAAAGGTGGACTTTAAAAAAAGGTGGACGATAACCTCAAAATTACCGTCATCATACTTCTAAACAGTATTTTCTTAATTAATACTAAAGCAACGATGGTATTTACAGAGAATGTAGTTAAAAGCATGGGAGATGGATCCAAACTGCCACATGCTGGCACTCACTTGCTTAGTTTGTAACCTCTCTTTGCCTCAGTTTCCTCATCTGTTAAGTGGGGATCATAAGAGTGTCTACCTCATAGAGTTGTTGTGAAGATTAAGCGTGTTAATACATTTTCTGAGCTTGGAACAACACGTGGTAGATGCAAAAATGCTCCGAGTATATTGCTGTGGTTACTTGTAAACCTGGTGGTAAAGTGAAAACAGTTGGAAACCTCCTAAGATTTAGTGGCAACCCATCGGCTAAAATCTGATGCTAATTCATCTGCAGTGTTACAGGCTTCTTTGTTTCTACCAAAATGTGCTAACCAGGTACCTATCCACGGATATGCAAAGTAGATGATGGAAACAAATATTTGGGAAAATCTGAAAAAATAAGGAGCATGAACTAACCTGAAGTTTAGTCATTGCCCTCATGTAAATATGGACCTGTATTGACTGTTACATTGGGCACCTAATGAACATCAGTGTTCTAGGTAATTTAGAAAATATAATTTCAATATTTTATTTCCGAAAATTCTTCTTCCTTGGTCTGTCTCTGATCTGACACAAAGAAAATAAGTTTGCTCAAGAGATATGGTAATAATAAGTGGAAGACAAAAGAACTTTCATTGATTGATTTAGACAACAAATAAAAACATGAAGATAATTAAAATAAAATCATAAAAGCTCTCCACTCTACAATATAAGAAAGAGTCTCTAAATCCCTGTTTAATGTTTTCTGTCATGTAGAATATCCAGATGTAATAAAAAGAGGAAATTTTCTAGTCTCTGCTTTTGTGTACAAATTTTATACTTTCTTTTTTCTGTACTCTAAATATCATCAATTAAATCACTATCCCCAGAGCAAATGTATACTTGCCTTAAATTCAACAGAGCTTAAGGTTTAAAATAATGAACAACATATGTAACAATTAAAAATAAAACAGTAATTTATCACATTTTATTAATGAAGATGACTAGGAAATGGCTTCTTATGAGAGAAGAATTTTCCATTCACTGCAAAAATCATTTTTGAAGTAAGATAGATTCCCATGCTATGTCTACTGAGGAAAATTTTAGCTGTAAATGGTTAGGCATTTTATAGTTTAGTATTGTTTATGAGAAACAGAACTTTAGAGTCTTCGGGATTTGGGATGATAGAAATATATTTAAATAGAATTTTCCTTGTATGCCCCTATGGGAAGAGGAGGGATGAACCTAAGAGCAAAATACCAGTTTGTTTTTGATGCTATTTAAAGTAATAGTCAGGGACTTCCCTGGTAGTGCAGTGGGTAAGACTACACTCCCAATGCAGGGGGCCTGGGTTCGATCCCTGATCAGGGAACTAGATCCCACATGCATGCCGCAACTAAGCGTTCGCATGCCACAACTAAGGAGCCCGCCTTCCGCAACTAAGACTCGGTGCAACCAAATAAATAAATAAATATTTAAAAGAATAAAGTAATAGTCAGGGCTGTTCTATGACAAATTGTAACAGGACCTACTTCCCCAGCCCCTGGGCGCACCCAGCTTCATGACTCTTTCTTGTAGGATGGAAGGAGGACAGTTTCCCTCTGACCATCCCAGCACTCCCCCTGTATACCCTGCCTGCCATACTGCCCCATCGCCGACGTTCTCTCTTGCTTTGCAAGACTCCTCTCCTACTGACAAAATTGAATTTTTGTGAGTGCTTAAGCTACACTAAAAACCCACAAAAAATATTAGAATTCCATTTGCTAAATCTGTTTCTTATGTATTTTGCTTCTTTGCATATCAGCTCTAACCTTGGCTGTATTACGTCCATACTCCTGAGTGTGATGCATTAAATTTTCCGGAACAAATTGTCCAAGTTTCCTCCCCTGAGTTTACCCCCCTCCCCCCGTTTCCAGCTTTATACTATTCTTTCTGTTTCCTAAAAGAGAATTGAGTTGACTCCCAGGTTATCTTGCGGCAAACTAAGTCTTACTATCTTTACCATTTTTCTATTTATCTCACTCATTTTTCATGCCTCCACCAACCGTCAGTAGCAGAGTTTTATCTCTGGGACAGAACCCTCGTGTTGACACCATCCTTTGACCCAGACCAGAGAAGTTCCTGTCCTGGACTCCATGCTTTAGGGAGCCTTTCTGCGGCTCCTCTGGAAGTGCCCCTCACCATGGGGTGAGGGATCCAGGGGGGAGCAGGGAACATGCAGACTCCGATCTGTGCCACCTTCTAGAACTTTGACAACTGTACGCAGGCACCTAGGACCCTGGAAATCCTTGCCCAAAGCCTGGGACTCCACAGATCTCCACACTGGGACCCTGCACCCCAAGGTAGAGCTAATCTACCGAGTGGCCACAGTTTGCAGGGGCTGTGGGCAGTCTGGACTGAGATATCCACAGTCCAAACTGCCCACAGCAGGAGGCTCCCCTTGTATGTGGGATGAGGTCAGAGTGGGAAGGGAAGAGCTAAGGGCTGCAGACCTCCTGGGCTCTCTCATAGGCACAAATCTCATTGCAGAATTCCAAGGGGCACAAAAATTATATTTGACCGGCCTTTCCAGGTTATGAAGAAATACTTGTCAAAATAGGAGTCTAGAACAAATTTTATCTAACAATTTATTACTTTGATTTAGTTCTTCTACATATTTAATCATATGGTATCTGGTCCTCCTGTACTCTGTGTATTCTGACTTATATTCCCATTTTCTTTTTTATTTCATAGATCCTCCTTTTTTAAAAAATAATTTTTCCCTTTCTCTGCCTTGCTCTGTGCTCCATCACAATCATCCCAAATGCCATTTTTTTTCTCTTACCTCTTATCACAATGTACCTGTTCCATCTGCCTCATTGTAGAAACAGTTTCTGGTAAATCTACGTACACCTGGCCAGGTCTGCAACACTGAGCCAGCTCCTTGGGTATGAAGTGATGTCTCATTATTGCTTTGATTTACATTTCCCTAATGATTAATGATGTTGGACATCTTTTCATTTGCTGAGTGCCATCTGTAAATGTTTGGAGAAATGTCTATTTAGATCCCTTGCCCATTTTTAAATTGGGTTGTCTTTTTATTATTGAATTATAGAAATTCTTTATAAGTTGTAGCCATAAGTCCCTTATTAGACATATGACGTGCAAACATTTTCTCCCATTATGTAGGTTTTCTTTTTACTTTCTTTATTGTGTTCTTTGAAGCACAAATTTTAAAAATTTTGATGAAGCCCAATTTATTTTTTCCTTGGTTTCTTGTGCTTTTGTTGTCATATCTATGACACCAATGCCTAATCTAAGGTCACAAAGATTGGCAACAGTTTTCTTCTAAAAGACTATAGTTTTGGCTCTTACATTTAGGTCTTTGATCCATTTTGAATTAATTTTTGTATTGGTATGAGGTAGGGCTCCAATATCATACTTTTGCATGTGGATATACAATTACACCAGCAAAAATTCCCACATTGAGTTGTTTTGGCACCTTTGTTAAGAATAAGTTCATCATAGGACTTCCCTGGTGGCAGAGTGGTTAAGAATCCACCTGCCAAAGCAGGGCACATGGGTTCGAGCCCTGGTTGGGGAAGATCCCACATGCTATGGAGCAGCTAAGCCCGTGAGCCACAACTACTGAGCCTGCACTCTAGAGCCCACGAGCCACAACTACTGAGCCTGTGTGCCACAACTACTGAAGCCCGTGTGCCTAGAGCCCATGCTCTGCAACAAGAGAAGCCACCGCAATGAGAAGCCCTAGCACCGCAATGAAGAGTAGCCCCTGCTCGCTGCAACTAGAGAAAGCCCATGCGCAGCAGCAAAGACCCAACAGAGCCAAAAATAAATAAAAAGATAAATAAATTTATATAAAAAAATTAAGTACCACATGCTTAATTAAAAAAAGAATAAATTCATCATAAATATGTGAGTTTAATTCTGGACTCTCAATTTTACTCCACATATCTATATCAGTACCTTATCCTGGTACCACACTGTGTTGGTTACCTTAGCTTTGCAGTAATAGGGGAAGTGTGAGTTCTTCATCTTTGTTCTTTGTCCTGATTGTTTTGGCTATTCTGGGCCTCTTACATCTCCTATCATGAATTTTAGGAGCAAATTGCCAATTTCTGCAAAAAATCCAACTGAGATTTTTTCTAATACTAAAAATTGATTTTTATTTGCCTTAAATAGTTGAATTCTTTCTGTATTTATAAGTCTATGAAACCTTCATTCTAGAAATCATAGAATAAAATTTCCTAAATTGTGACAATCATAAAATCATTTTAATTCATGATTTGAAAATAAAGCCATAATATTGTTTCATTTAAATATTATATATATTTCTTATCCCAGTTTTGCAAAATAATAAAATGATATTTCAGTGACACAATATTTTATATTTTTCAATGTGTATATTTTATCATTCAAGCATGCTCTTCACAGTAGCATTTCTTTTTTATTGAAGTGTAGATGCTGTACAATATTATATGTTACAGGTATACAGTATAACGATTTGCAATTTTTAAAGGTTACCCTCCATTTATAGTTATTGTAAAATATTGGCTATATACCCCATGTTGTACAATATATCCTTGTAGCTTATTTTATACCTAATAGTTTGTACCTTTTAATCCCCTACTCCTATCTTGCCCCTTCCCCCTTCCTTCTCCCCACTGGTAACAACTAGTATGTTCTCTATATCTGTGAGTCTGCTTCTTTTTTGTTATACTCACAAATTTGTTATATTTTTAAAGATCCTACATATAAGTGATATCATACATTATTTGTCTTTCTCTATCTGACTTATTTCACTTAGCATAATGCCCTCCAAGTCCATACACATTGCTGCAAATGGCAAAATTTCATTCTTTTTTATGGCTGAGTAGTATTCCATTGTATATATATACTACTTCTTCTTTATCCATTCATCTGTTCATGGACACTTAGGTTGCTTCCATATCTTGGCAATTGTAAATAACTCTGCTATGAATATTGGGGTGCATATATCAAACCACCCAATTAAAAAATGGGCAGAAGAACTGAATAGACATTTTTCTGAAGAGGAAATACAGATGGCTAACAGACATATGAAAAGATGCTCAACATCACTAATCATCAGGGAAATGCAAATCAAAACCACCTATTGGAATGGCTACCATCAAAAAGAACACAAATAAACAAATACTGGCAAGGATGTGGAGAAAAGGGAACCCTCATACACTGTTGGGAATGTAAGTTCATGCAGCCACTGTAGAAAACAGTATGGAGGTTTCTCAAAAAACTAAAAATAGAGCCAGCAATTCCACTCCTATCTAGCCGAGATTTTGATAGGCATTACATTGAATCTGTAGATCAATTTGGGATATATTGTCACCTTAACAATATTAACTGTTTCGATCTGTGAACATGGGGTATCTTTCCATTTATTACGAACTTTTAAAATTTCTTTCAATGATGTTTTATAGCTTTCTAAAATACAGAAGTGTTTTAGTTTTTGTTAAATTAATTTCTAAATACCTTATTTTTCTTGATGCTATTATAAATGGAATTGTTTTCTTAACTATATTTTCAGATTGCTCATTGCTAGTATATAGAAATATAATTGATTTTTGCATATTAATTTTGTATCCTGCAAACTTGCTAAACCCCTTTAGTAGCTCTAATAGATTTTTGTGAATTCATGAGAATTTTCTAAATACAAAATCACGTCATCTGGAAATATAGTTTTGCTTCTTCCTTTACAACCTGGAAGCCTTTTATTTATTTATTTATTTATTATTTATTCACTTATTTTCTTGCCTAATTTCCCTGACTAGAACCTCCAGCACAACGTTGAAAAGAAATGGTGAGAGTAGACATCTTTACCTTGTTCCTGATCTTAGGGGAAAGCATTCAGTCACTCACCAATAGGTGTGTTAGCTGTGGGTTTTCATAGATGTCCATTATTGGGCTGAGGAAGTTTTCTTCAATTCTAGTTAAGTGTTTTTCTCATGAAGGGTGTTGGATTTGTCAAATGCTTTTACTACATCCACTGAGGTAGTTTTTGTCCTTTAATCTGATAATGTGATGTATCACATTGATTGATTAACTCAACCTGTGTTCTTGGGATAAATCTCAATTGGTATGGTGTATTATCCATTTTATATATTGCTGTTCAATTTGTTAGTCTTTTTTATGAGGATTTTTGTGTTTATATTCATAAGACATATTGGTCTGCAGTTTTCTTTTCTTGCAAAGTCTTTGTCTTTTGCTGTCAGGATAATACTGGTCTCATAGAATGAGTTTCCTCCTCAACATTCCTTGCTTTTCTATTTTGGGGATGAGTTTGTGAAAAATAATGTTAATTCATCTTTAACTGTGTTGTAGAATTTACCAATGAAGCCATCTGGTCCTAGGCATTTTTTTTTCTGTGGGAAAATTTTGATTACTAATTCAATCTCTTTACTTGTTATAGGTCAATTCATACTTTTTATTTTTTAATTGAATCAGTTTTTATAGTTTATATCTTTCTAGAAAATTTTCCATTTCATGTAGGGTATCTAATTTGTTGGTATACAACTGTTCATAGTATTCCCTTAGAGTCCTTTATTTCTGTAAGGTCAATAGTGATGTTTCCCTTCTTGATTTCTGATTTTTGTAGTTTGAGTTTTCTCTTGTTTTTGCTTAGTCAGTTCAGCTAAAATTTTGTCAATTTTGTTGATCCTTTCAAAGAACCAACTTTTAGTTTCATTGATTCTATTTTCTTCTATTCTCTATTTTGTTTATCTCCACTATACTCTTTGTTACTTCCTTCCATCACAGCTTGGGATTTCCTTTGCTCTTCTCGTACTATTTCCTTCAGATGCAAAGTTATATTATTGATTTGAGATCTTCTTTTTTTTTTTCGGCCGCACTGCACGGCATGCAGGATCTTAGTTCCCTGACCAGGGATCAAACCCAGGCCCCCTGCAGTGGAATTGCGGAGTCCCAACCATGGACCACCAGGGAATTCCTGGGATCTTTTTTTTTGAATATGTTTTAATTTCACTGCTGTAAATGTCCCTATGTGCCCTGCTTTCTCTTCATATCATAACTTTTGGTATGTTATGTTTTTGTTTTCATCAATCTCCAAGTATTGTCAAATTTCTCTTACAATTTCTTCTTTGACCCTTTGGTTATTTAATAGTGAGTTGTTTATTATCCACATATTTGTGAATTTCAGTTTTCATTATACTATTGATTTTTAGCTCCATTCCACTCTGGTCAGAGAAAATACTTTGTATGATTTCAATGTTTTAAAATTTACTGAGGGTTCTTGACCTCACCCTATGAACCTCTTCATCTGGCTGTTGATTCCTGTGCTTTAATATCCTTGGTAATAAACCACTAATCTGATGTCAATTATGCAACTTCAGCCTTCAGGAGGACAATATCTAGCAAAAGCCGTGTGGCTGACAGGGTCTTGGTCTTCCGGCCTGGTGTCAGGCCTGAGCCTCTGAGGTAGGAGAGCCGAGTTCAGGACATTGGTCCACCACAGACCTCCTGGCCCCACGTAATATCAATTGGCGAGAGCTCTCCCAGAGATCTCTGTCTCAAAGCTAAGACCCAGCACCACCCAATGGCCAGCAAGCTCCAGTGCTGGACACCCCATAACAAACAACTAGCAAAAGAGGAACACAACACCACCTGTTAGCAGAGAGGCTGTCTAAAATTATACTAAGTTCACTGACACCCCAAATCACACCACCGGATGCAGTCCTGCTCACCAGAAAGACAAGATCCAGCCTCATCCACCAGAAAACAGGCACCAGTCCCCTCCACCAGGAAGCCTACATTGGCCACTGAACCAACCTTATCCACTGAGAGCAGACACCAAAAACAACGGGAACTATGAACCTGCACTCGGCAAAAAGGAGACCCCCAAAAAAGTAAGTTAAGCAACATGGGAAGACAGAGAAATACGCAGCAAATGAAGGAGCAAGGTAAAAAATGCACCAGACCTAACAAATGAAGAATAAATAGTCTACCTGAAAAAGAATTCAGAGTAATGTTAGTAAAGATGATCCAAAATCTTGGAAACAGAATGGAGAAAATACAAGAAATGTTTAACAAGGTCCTAGAAGAACTAAAGAGCAAACAAACAGTGATGAACAACACAATAAATGAAATTAAAAATTCTCTAGAAGAAATCAATACCAGAATACCTGAGGCAGAAGAATGGATAAGTGACCTAGAAGACAAAATAGTGGAAATAACTACTGCAGAGCAGAATAAAGAAAAAAGAATGAAAAGAATTGAGGGCAGTCTCAGAGACCTCTGGGACAACATTAAACGCACCAACATTTAAATTATAGGGGTCCCAGAAGAAGAAGAGAAAGAGAAAGCATCTGAGAAAATATTTAAAGAGATTATACTTGAAAACTTCCCTAATATGGGAAAAGAAATAGTCAGTCAAGTCCAGGAAGCACAGAGTCCCATACAGCATAAATCCAAGGAGACACATATTAATCAAACTATCAAAAATTAAATACAAAGAAAAAATATTAAAAGCAGCAAGGGAAAAACAACAAATAACATACAAGGGAATCCCCATAAGGTTAACAGCTGATCTTTCAGGAGAAACGCTGCAAGCCAGAAGGGAGTGGCAGGACATATTTAAAGTGGTGAAAGGGAAAAACCTACAACAAAGATTACTCTACCCAGCAAGGATCTCATTCAGATTCAATGGAGAAATTAAAACCTTTACAGACAAGCAAAAGCTAAGAGAATTCACCACCACCAAACCAGCTTTACAACAAATGCTAAAGGAACTTCTCTAGGCAGGAAACACAAGAGAAGGAAAAGACTACAATAACAAACCCAAAACAATTAAGAAAATGGTAATAGGAACATACATATAGATAATTACCTTAAATGTAAATGGATTAAATGCCCCAACCAAAAGACACAGACTGGCTGAATGGATACAAACACAAGACCCATATATATGCTGTCTACAAGAGACCCACTTGAGACCTAGGGACACATACAGACTGAAAGTGAGGGGATAGAAAAAGATATTCCATGAAAATGGAAATCAAAAGAAAGCTGGAGTAGCAATTCTCATATCAGACAAAATAGAGTTTAAATTAAAGAATGTTACAAGAGACAAAGAAGGACACTGCATAATGATCAAGGGATCAATCCAAGAAGAAGATATAACAATTGTAAATATTTATGCACCCAACATAGGAGCACCTCAATACATAAGGCAAATGCTAACAGCCATAAAAGGGGAAACTGACAGTAACACAATGATAGTCGGGGACTTTAACACCCCACTTTCACCAATGGACAGATCATCCAAAATGAAAATAAATAAGGAAACGCAAGCTTTAAATGATACATTAAACAAGATGGACTTAATTCATATTTATAGGACATTTCATCCAAAAACAACAGCATACACTTTCTTCTCAAGTGCTCATGGAACATTCTTCAGGATAGATTGTATCTTGGGTCACAAATCAAGCCTTGGTAAATTTAAGAAAATTGAAATTATATCAAGTATCTATTCTGACCACAACACTATGAGACTAGATATCAACTACAGGAAAAAACCTGTAAAAAATAAAAACACATGGAGGCTAAACAGTACACTATTGAAAAACCAAGACATCACTGAAGAAATCAAAGAGGAAATTAAAAAATACCTAGAAACAAAAGAAAATGAAAACACAACAACCCAAAACCTATGGGATGCAGCAAAAGCAGTTCTAAGAGAGAAGTTTATAGCATTACAATCCTACCTCAAGAAACAAGAAACATCTCAAATAAACAACCTAACCTTACACCTAAAGCAATTACAGAAAGAAGAACAAAAAAACCCCAGTTAGCAGAAGGAAAGAAATCATAAAGATCAGATCAGAAATAAATGAAAAAGAAATGAAAGAAACGATAGCAAAGATCAATAAAACTAAAAGCTGGTTCTTTGAGAAGATAAAGAAAATGGATAAACCATTAGCCAAACTCATCAAGAAAAAAAGGAAGAAGACTCAATTCAATAGAATTAGAAATGAAAAAGGAGAAGTAACAACTGACACTGCAGAAATACAAAGGATCATGAAAGATTACCACAACCAACTATATGCCAATAAAATGGACCACCCGGAAGAAATGGACAAATTCTTAGAAAAGCACAACCTTCGAGACAGAACCAGGAAGAAATAGAAAATAGAAACAGACCAATCACAAGCACTGAAACTGAGACTGTGATTAAAAATCTTCCAAAAAACAAAAGCCCAGGACTAGATGGCTTCACAGATGAATTCTATCAAACATTTAGAGAAGAGCTAACACCTATCCTTCTCAAACTCTTCCAAAATATAGCAGAGGGAGGAACACTCCCAAACTCATTCTATGAGGCCACCATCAGCCTGATACCAAAACCAGACAAAGATGTCACAAGGAAAGAAAACTACAGGCCAATATCAC
Source organism: Delphinus delphis (assembly GCF_949987515.2). Lineage (NCBI taxonomy): Eukaryota > Metazoa > Chordata > Mammalia > Artiodactyla > Delphinidae > Delphinus > Delphinus delphis. The sequence goes on along the minus strand of NC_082699.1, from coordinate 6,061,497 downwards.
TGATGAACATAGATGCAAAAATCCTGAACAAAATACTAGCAAACAGAATCCAACAGCACATTAAAAGGGTCATACACCAAAAGGATCAAGTGGTGTTTATCCCAGGAATGCAAGGATTCTTCAATATACACAAATGAATCAATGTGACACACCATATTAACAAACTGAAGGATAAAAACCATATGATCATCTCAATAGATGCAGAAAAAGCTTTTGACAAAATTCAACACCATTTATGATAAAAAACATCCAGAAAGTAGGCATAGAGGGAACTTACCTCAACAAAATAAAGGCCATATATGACAAACCCACAGCCAACATTGTTCTCAATGGTGAAAAACTGAAACCATTTCCACTAAGATCAGGAACAAGGCAAGGTTGCCCACTCTCACCACTATTATTCAACATAGTTTTGGAAATATTAGCCACAGAAATCAGAGAAGAAAAATAAATGAAAGGAATCCAAATTGGAAAAGAAGTAAAACTGCCGCTGTTTGCAGGTGACATGATACTATACATAGAGAATCCTAAAGATGCCACCAGAAAACTACTAGAGCTCATCAATGAATTTGGTAAAGTAACAGGATACAAAATTAATGGACAGAAATCTCTTGCATTCCTATACACTAATGATGAAAAATCTGAAAGATAAATTAAGGAAACACTCCCATTTACCATTGCAACAAAAAGAATAAAATACCTAGGAATAAACCTACCTAAGGAGACAAAAGACCTGTATGCAGAAAACTATAAGACACTGATGAAAGAAATTAAAGATGATAGAAACAGATGGTGAGATATACCATGTTCTTGGATTGGAAGAATCAACATTCTGAAAATGACTATACTACCCAAAGCAATCTGCAGATTCAATGCAATCCCTATCAAACTACCAATGGCATTTTCCACAGAAGTAGAACAAAAAATTTCACAATTTGTGTGGAAACACAAAAGACCCCAAATAGCCAAAGTAATCTTGAGAAAGAAAAATGGAGCTGGAGGAATCAGGCTCCCAGACTTCAGACTATACTACAAAGCTACAGGAATCAAGACAGTATGGTACTGGCCCCAAAACAGAAATATAGATCAATGGAACAGGATGGAATCCCAGAGACAATCCCACGCACATATGGTCACCTTTTCTTTGATAAAGGAGGCAAGAATATACAATGGAGCAAAGACAGTCTCTTCACTAAGTGGTGCTGAGAAAACTGGACAGCTACATGTAAAAGAATGAAGTTAAAACACTCACTAACACCATACACAAAAATAAACTCAAAGTGGATTAAAGACCTAGATGTAAGGCCAGACACTATAAAACTCTTAGAGGAAAATGTAGGCAGAATACTCTATGACATAAATCACAGCAAGATCCTTTTTGACCCACCTCCTAGAAGAAAGAAATGGAAATAAAAACAAAAATAAACAAATGGGACCTAATGAAACTTCAAAGCTTTTGCACAGCAAAGGAAACCATAAACAAGACATAAGATAACCCTCCGAATGGGAGAAAATATTTGCAAATGAAGCAACCGACAAAGGATTAATCTCCAAAATATAAAGGCAGCTCATGCAGCTCAATATCAAAAAAACAAACAACCCAAGCCAAAACTGGACAGAAGATCTAAATAGACATTTCTCCAAAGAAGATATACAGATTGCCAACAAACACATGAAAGGATGTTCAACATCACTAATCATTAGAGAAATGCAAATCAAAACTACAATGAGGTATCACCTCAAACCAGTCAGAATGGCCATCATCAAAAAAATCTACAATCAGTAAATGCTGGAGAGGGTGTGGAGAAAAGGGAACCCTCTTGCACTGTTGGTGGTAATGTAAATTGATACAGCCACTATGGAGAACAGTATGGAGGTTCCTTAAAACACTAAAAATAGAAATACCATATGACCTAGCAATCCTGCTACTGGGCATGTACCCTGAGAAAACTATAACTCAGAAAAGAGTCATGTACCACAATGTTCATTACAGCACTGTTTACAATAGCCAGGGCATGGAAGCAACCTAAGTGTCCATTGACAGATGAATGGATAAAGAAGATGTGGCAGATATATACAATGGAATATTACTCAGCCATAGAAAGAAATGAAATTGAGTTATTTGTAGTGAGGTGGATGAGCCTAGAGTCTGTCATACAGAGTGAAGTAAGTCAGAAAGAGAAAAACAAATACCGTATGCTAGCACATATATGTGGAATCTAAAAAAACAAAAACAAAAACAAAAGAAGGCTTCCCTGGTGGCGCAGTGGCTGAGAATCTGCCTGCCAATGCAGGGGACACAGGTTCGAGCCCTAGTCTGGGAAGATCCCACATGCTGCGGAGCAACTAGTCCCATGAGCCACAACTATCGAGCCTGCGCGTCTGGAGCCTGTGCTCCACAACAAGAGAGGCCGCAATAGCGAGAGGCCCGCGCACTGCAATGGAGAGTGGCCCCCGCTTGCCGCAACTAGAGAAAGCCCTCACACAGAAATGAAGACCCAGCAGAGCCAAAAATAAATAAATTTAAAAGAAAAGAGGTTCTGATGAACCTAGGTACAGGACAGGAATAAGGATGCAGATGTAGAGAATGGACTTGAGGACACAGGGATGGGGAAGGGTAAGCTAGGACGAAGTGAGAGAGTAGCATTGACACATATACATGTGAGAAGCAGCCACATAGCACAGGGAGATCAGCTTGGTGCTTTGTGACCACCCAGAGGGGTGGGATAGCGAGGGTGGGAAGGAGACGCAAGAGGTAGGAGTTATGGTGATATATGTATATGTATAGCGGATTCACTTTGTTATACAGCAGAAACTAACCCAACATTGTAAAGCAATTATACTACAATAAAGATGTAAAAAAATAAAATAAAACTTACTGAGACTTGTTCGTAGCTTATTATAGGTGCTGCCCTGGAGAATGTTTCAGGTGCACTAGAGGAGAATGTGTATTCTGCTGTTGGGTGGAGTGTTCTATAGATGTCTGTAAGTTCTAGTTGATGTATAGTTCAAGTCTTCTCTTTCCTTATTGATCTTCTGTGTGATTGTTCTATCCATTATTGAAAGTGGGATGTTGAGTCTATGTTTGATGATAATGTGTCTTAGTGGGAATCTCTTTGCACTTATCATTCTTGAAGGGTTTTGAGCGTGTTGGATGTGTATATTTATGTTTTTCATCACATTTGGGAAGTTTTATGCCCTTCCTTCTTCAAGTATTCTTTCTTCCCCTTTCTTTCTACCCTTTTCTTCTGGAACTGACATCAGGCATATGTTGGGGTGCTTGGTGGTTTCTTATAGGTCTGTAAGGCTCTGTTTATTTTTCTTCAATCTTTTTCCTTTCCATTCCTCAGACTGGATAATCTAAATGGACATATCTTCAAGTTTGATGATTCTTTCTTCTGCCTGCTGAAATCTGCTATTGAAATCTTCTAGTGAATTTCCCATTTCAGTTGTACTTTTCAACTACAGAACTTCTAGTTGATTCTTTCTTATCATTTCTGTCTCTTTATCAATATTCTCTATTTACTGAAACTTTGTTCTCATATTTTCCTTTATTTCTTTAGGTATTGTTTCCTTTAGTTCTTTGAACATAGTTTAAATAGTTGATTTAAAGACTTTGTTTATGTCCGGTGTCTGGGCTTCCTCATGGGCAGTTTCTGTTGATTGATTTTTCTTCCTGTGCATGGGCCAAACTTTCCTATTTCTTTGCCAGTCTCATATTTTTTGTTTAAAATGGACATTTTAAATAATACAATGTGGCGACTCTGGAAATTAGATTCTTCCCACTTTCCCAAAATTTGTTGTTTTGGTTGTTTGCTGTTGTTTGTTTGTTTAGTGACTTCTGAACTAATTCTGTAGAGTCTATATTCTTTCGCTGTCCACTGACATCTCTGCTTGGCTAGCATATTGGTCAGCTAATGATTAAACAGGAATTTCCTTTAGAACCTGGAATCAGTAATTCTTCCATTCTTTTCTGAGAGGTTCTGTTTGTGTTGGGTCTTGCCTTCAACAGTCATCCAGGCACTTTGCAACTCTGCCCTGGCTTTCACATCTTGCTTTTGCAAAAGCTCAAGGTTAACCAAGGTGAGAGCTTAGGGTTTTCTCTGGTCTTTTACAAGCATGCACACAGCTCTGTGCATGCATTTGGTCCTAAAGATATACGTGGCCTTCTAGATTCCCAGGAATATGTTTCAGCCTTTCGAAGCTCCCTATGGACATCGTATGATCCAGCTTTTCTTGTTAATCATTTTGTTCAGGATTTTGTTTCCCTCAACTATTATTTACTGCTTCAAGCAGCCATGATGTTCAGTTGCTTCTGATTGTTTTCAACAAATGTCCATGGGGGGAAAGGCTCCTGTACAGGTTGAGCTCTAAGTCAGGTCAAATAAAGGTAACCTTGCAAGTGCAATAGTACAGGGAAATACCACATAGGTTAAACAATGGTGATTCTCTGCAAATAGGTCTTAAAGGAGCTCCACCAGCCCCACACCACCTCCAGAGGCTGCCAGTTGCTGGTTTCCACCGTGATTCCTGGCTGTTCATTTTCAAGACTCCCACAGAACTATAGAGGGGAAAACGAGGACAGGGCAAGTGAGAACACCACAAAGCTCGCTATTCTCACCGAGATTTACCTCTTTTACGTGAATAAATGCTCCTCAGATTGCTGCAAGCTTTGGTTAATTTCCAGAGTTCAGAAAAAGTTGAGTCTGACAAGTTTTGCTGGCGTTCTCATTGCTTTTATGGAGGAGAGAATGTTTGGAGATCTTTACTCTGCCATTTCTGTTGGTGTCCTCATCTTCTCTGATTGTGATGGAAATAACACTAAATCTGGTCTTTTCTAGAAAATGTATAAGAAAAGCTCCTTCTTAGTCTTTCTTGTTTCCTCTTTTTAGGGAAATTAAAAAGTATCCTTCTTCTAAACCTCTTAACCATACTTGGGAGGTGTTCCCCTTCCTTTTCTCTTATATTTTTTCCTATGTCGTCTGAAGCCAGGGACATAATAACCCCACGTCGCACACTTTTGCCCCCTCCTGTTATTTTTCCCCATGGTACCCATTTACCTCTGGCCCTGGTTTTGCAGCTGTCTCTCCCCAGCCCCTGCCCTTCAAGGTTCCTGCCCCTGCCCTTCAAGGTGCCTGTGCTGTTTGCTGGAATTCACCAAGCCAAGGCAAGAAATACTTCCAGATTGTGTATCTCTGAAATCCTGCTGGTCTCCAGCTGCTCCTGGAGTTCATAACTTTATTTCATTCTCCCTCTTCCTAATTCATTTCGGTTCTTTCTCAAGGGCAAAGCCTTTCAAACTGGAGTCTGCAGAGCTTGGGATATAGAGTATGTGGGGATGGGGGAGGGTAGGAAAGGCCACGGGGGTGAAGATTCAAGACTCAGTCACTGTGATCAGATCTGCTCAACTTTTATCTGTTTCAGTTGCTTAGAACTCCCTGGAAGACATCTTTTTAACAAAGTTCTCCCTGGCAAAAGAAAAAAATTGAAAATGGTTTCGCCAAGGAACACAACCCCATGGTTGCATCGGAAACTGATAGGATTCAGAGTCTAATAACATTAAGGGAGAAACCACCATTAAACAGTCCCCATTTCATAGGACAAACTTAAAAACCACTGGATTCTCTAGAACTCCACACATGAAAGCTCAGCCTTTTATTTTATTGATGAGAAAACTAAAGCCTAGAGAAGGTTAAGTGACTTTTCCAGGGTCAGATATTGGTGTAGCTGGAGCCAGAGGCTAAGTCCACAGGGCACTGGCGGAGGTGGGGGTGTCTCTGGGTCCTCAGTGCCCTGTGTATTTCTTAGCCTCCCTAGTTATTAGCACATGAATGCGTGACCCCCCCTCCTCCCAACGAAGGCCCTTCCCACTTTAGCTCACCGTAGGGGCTCTGCTCTCCTTCCTCTCCAGTCCCCACGCCTTCTTCGGCTAGCCTCCCGTGGGTTCAGAAGTTGACAGGAGACCCTCTTATAAGTACTTGTTTTAATCAGCAATGTGTACCTTGACTGTCTCAGTGTCTCTGAGTTCAAATCCCTAAGTGCCTGTTTGCTCAGGCTAACCCATGGATTAGCCGCCCTCCAACCTCCCTAGTCAGTTATCTGGTCCAGGAAATTGTAGCCATGCAGTTGGGTACCTAGACCTGCCCTTCACTGGGTTGTGAAGAAATTCAAAGAGTGGCAAATAAGCCAAAGAGTGATGACAAAGAATACCTACCAGAGCAGCCATCTTTAGTGTGGTCTCACAGACCAGTCAACGTTGGTTCCGAGTTCCATAAGTCTACTGATAAACGATTGGTCTGTTGATGAATATCGTACTTATTAGGGTTCTCAAGAGAAACAGAACCAATAGGATGGGTATATATAAGAAGAGATGAGTTATAAGGTGTTGGATCACATGGTTATGGAGACTGGCGAGTCAGAATCTGCAGGGTGGGCCTTCAGGCTTGAGACTCAGGATAACTGATGAAGTTCCAGTCTAAGGGTTGCCTGGAGACCAAGGAGAGTCGATGGTGCTGATGAGCTCTGAAGGCAGTCTACTGGGGAATTCCCCCTTACGTGGGAAGGCTGGTCTTTTTGTTCTGTTCAGGCCTTCAGTAGATTGGATAAGATTCATTCACATTATAGGTCACAGTCTGCTTACTCAAAGTTCACTGATTTAAATAATCTCACCCCAAACACCCTCCAAGTTAACCCACAAAATAAGCATCACGTGTACTTTCTAGGATCACATCCAGAACAGCTCAGATGCCACAGAATGAAAGTGATTTGACAGCCTCCCTTGGTGACTCATTTCAGTTCACTTCTTATTTAGCCCAAATCATTCCTGCTTTTCTTTACCTAAATCTTATGAAACTTCACATGCATGGATGTGTCATGGAGTGCAAAGGTCCTGAAGTGAAGAATGAAAATGAGACTTAGGGTGGTGCCTGGGGCAGAGTAAAGTGGTTGTGTAGACTTCCTTGATGAAAGGTCCTCTAGGCTTCCTGGCAGTTAACCAGTGTCATATTTTGACCAGTGGCTAAATCAGACTGATTCAGTACATTCTGTAGGGTTGGCAATTCCTGATTACTTATTAACTTTTACATGAAGAAATTCAATAATAAAGAGACTACCAACTAACGTGAAACATGGTGAGATTCCTCACTAAAGAATGCCTCATTTGGCTGTCTCCCCACTCCCCCTTGGAAAGTCACAACAACAACCTGTTCATCGTCAGTGATATATAAGCTATAAATATTAAATAATGCCACAAGACATAATTCATAGAAATGTGATGTCTTTTAAAGCATGTGGGTCTATTATATAAGTACTAAGTGTTACTCTTGTCACTGTGAAAAGAAAAGAGTTATATAGTTGGGGTCTTTCTTGCCCAGAGGAAGAAAAACAAATCTTCTCTGAGAATGCACCTTTGTATATAATGCCATAAATGCAAGAGTTCTAGCATCAGGTTGTAAATGTCATGTACTCTAAGCCTGGAAAAGACACACTCATGCTTGATACCGTAACCAGAGATCTCAAACCAGTAACGTTTAGGCACACTGCCCCTCCCATTCCTGCAGGGAACCCAAGGATGATTTCCTTTTGCGACCTGTAAATAGTTTATTTGTCAGCATTCTTTTAAAATAACACAACTTTCAAGTCTTAGGACTTCTAGGAAGAGCTGTGCTTCATCTATTCCATAGTGCTGAAGGGCATCAATATATTTTAAATTATACTAGAAAGAATATAACGTGGAATTCATTTTTGAAGTTATGTCTTATCCAGTGGCTAGTACACTACTGAAATAGTGTCATGACTACCAAGTTGTGTTAGGCAATGTTTAGGGGAAAAATGAGCAAATAAAGTCTACTAAAACAGCTATTCTCTTGGTACAATGGAGCAGGTGATGTGATAGAACTACAGAGATAACAATGCCTGAAGCAGCAGAGACCAATAGAGTCATAAAAAGCTGATTACCTGTGTACAGATCATCTTCTACCTTTGCTTTTGACAATCCTTTTGAGTTAGAACCTAACTTCAGGGTTTTCTAATATCGCCTCCAAAATTGCTTTTATGTCACGTTCATGTATTGTACGACGAGGAACCATCTTAGGAAGTAAATTATAAGCACGTTAAAAAAAATCTACTTTGAACAAGTTAGAATCACATTAAACCCAGTAGATGTCCTTTTCTTTTTTCTTTTAGATTATTTAAGTTAGCAGTATTAGCTAAGCTACGTTTTAGAAGTTTGAGCATGTTGCCCTGTTTCCATTGTTTAGTGAGGCCTCAGGTCACCAAGAAGATTGCTAGTAGACATTCTCCTCCCCCCACCCCGCTGCCCGCCAACTCCAATTATGCGACATCTATTGATTATAAAACAATAAGTGTTTTGCTCAGTTCAGTAATCGTCGTTGAGCTTGTACAATGAGACCGTAGGCAGATGTACACTAAGCTAAACAAGTCTTGTTCCTCAAGGAATTCCCAGTTCGGTATCAGAGAAAGACCCATATATGGGTATCTGCCATGTGACCTGGTCTGTGCAGTGACGGCTCCAAGCACTGAATGCAGAGGAGGGCACCTTAACCAGCACCGGTGAAGCATCCAACTCTGAGTTCTGTGTTTCATAACTCGGCCCATTAGTGGTTATAATATCAATTTATTTGGTCATAACCAAAACAAAACGCTTTTTAAGTAAAGAAAAATAAACTAGAAACATTTCACCTCCCTTCTCACCTTCCTTTAATCCATCTCTCTGAGATGCAAATTTGATGTTTATCTTCCTGATTAAACTCTTCTGGGTCTCCCAAAGCCTGCCTGAGAAGGTCTGAATTCCTCCTTCTGGCATCCTGTTCTCTGGCTCTCCTAACTTTCCAGCCTCATGGCCTGTTACTCACCTTTCTTGTCCCAGTTCTCCAGCCAAACTCAAACTCTACACGTTTACCAGTTGCCCTAGGATGCTCCTTTGCTCTTGACGATATCCTAATCATCTTACAAGACCCAGTTCAGGACTTTTCTCTTTTGTGAAAGCTTTCTTCCCCTTCCATGCAAAGTGATCTTTCCCTCCTTTGTGTTATCACTGTAGCTTAGTCATACCTTTTATTGTAGCAGTAAGTGTTGTCTTGCAGTTACCTGTCTATATATCCACACCTAGCCTCTAAGCACCCTAAGAGAAAAGAAAATATCTTCTTTATTTTTACCTGCCTGGCAGGTAGAGAGCAGTAAAAAAGAAACGTGTGATGCATTACAAATGATTACTCTTTTTGCTCCGCAGTAGCAATTAATTCAGTGTCTTGCAATTATTTATTTACATTATCCACTCCAATTCCAGTCTCAGTATCTTGAGGGCAGAGACTATGCCTTAAATATTTTATCTGACTAACATATAAGATGAATGAATAAACAGATGAGTTAATTTTAGAATCTATCAATAACAATATTTTATATCTGTAATGACTGTTAAATTTTCCTAATGAGAAGACTTGCAACAAAAATACTGCATTATTTGAGAAACATATAGCAAGAATGTTGCTGGGTGAAAGTTATCAACTAAGGTGATATTGCAAGAATAATAATAACCCTGTCCCCCCCACCCCCCACCCCCATAGAATATTAACAAATGATGATCTGGAATAGATGTGGTGTCAGATATGCTGGAAGTAATCAACAAATGAATTAAAGTGAGAATTTAGGGCACACAGACTCTTGCAAAGTGACTTCTATTTGGTCGTGCCAGCCCTCTCAGGGTTTGGGGGACATCTGAGTCCTGGAATGTCAGGCCCATCTTGCCGCTCATGGCAATCTATAAAGGAAACCTACGCAAACTAGGTGCCCCGATGTGAGAGCGGTTTCCTCGCTCTTGGTATGGTGTTCCTTCCCCTCACCAAGGCTCAGCCCTGGAACTTTTAAAGGATATGCCCACAAAGCTCCGAGGCTCCCAGGTTACTGTCCTCACAGGGCTCTTACCTAACAGGGCATCGCCTCCAATGACTAGGTGTCAAGTAGCGAACACTCCAAGCACTAAGTTCTCTCTTTCCAGTTCCTTTTCATCAGCACACGCATTCCAGTAGTTCACTGACCCCATGGGCCCTGCAAGCCATTTACAATCCATCACCCCCTCGTACGTCCACTTCATCCATCACCAGCTTCCAGTCCATGGCTCATCACTATAATAGATCTCCTGGATATGCTCTCAATGCCCTAGACGATGGGTCAGTAAACTGAGCCCTCAGGCCAAATCAGCCAGGTGGGCAGGTTTTATAAACAGTGGGATTGGCACGCAGCCCCCCTTTCATTTACGTACTGCCCCTGGCTGCTTTTGCACTGAAGTGGTGAGCTGAGGAGTTGCGACAGACACTGTGTGGCCACAGAGCAAGCCTAAAACATCTAGATTTAGGGTCTGACCATCTACAGGAAGAGTTTTCTAATCTATGCCCAAGACCTCTCTCCATCACATTCACTTGGAAGAACTCCACTTCCCATCCGCTCCTTACCCGCCTGTTAGCAGCAGAATGGGCTGAACAGAAACCCATGCCGAAGCCAGATGAGCTCAGCTGACATTTATGGCCAACATTTTCAAGTAAGCCTTCAACACTGCCCTGAAAATCAGCTTTAACTACCTAGTCAGCTAATTCTTCCACCCAGAGATTACTACTTCACATCTTCTCTTTCCTCAAAACTCCAATTACCCCTTTTCTCTTCTTATTCTTTTTTTTTTTTTTTGCGGTACGCGGGCCTCTCACTGTTGTGGCCTCTCCCGTTGCGGAGCACAGGCTCCGGACGCGCAGGCTCAGTGGCCATGGCTCACGGGCCCAGCCGCTCCGCGGCATGTGGGATCCTTCCGGACCGGGGCACGAACCCGTGTCCCCTGCATCGGCAGGCGGACTCTCAACCACTGCGCCACCAGGGAAGCCCTCTTCTTATTCTTAAATGATAATGTTACTTCTTAGTTCACTTAAAAAGTAATAACTATTAGGAGAAGAACTAGCCTGTCTGTCCTCCATCAAATCCAGCAGCCTCCTGCCATCTCTGCCCATTGTCTGTGTGCCCATCTCTTGCGCTGCTGGAACTCTGTGTACTCCTGTCGGAGGCCAACCACTCAGCGTATGTGTTGGATGTCACCTACACGATGACGTCCATCCTGTAATTATTCCCTCTCTTTCCTAGTTCATCCGTTTATTTTTCTGTCCTAGATCATAACTATCAACAAACATACATACGAATTCCCCATAAAAGAAAAATGCACTTCTGAGGGTCCTCATCACGTTCAGACTCAGCCCTAACCCTCTGTGGCCTTGTAACCATCCATCTCGAAAGCATTGTGTCTGCAGACCCCCCACCTCCTTGTCTTCAATTCTCTCTTCAGTTCCTTCCACTCCAGCCCCACCCATGCCTCCAGACTGAAAACATAATTGTCAAGGTCCCAAGGTCATTGTACTCAGCCTCTGGGGAGCATATGATGTAGGGATGCCTCTTGTCCCCCGAAAGTCTTTCTTCTTTCGGCTTCAGGGCACTGTGACCTCCTCAGCTTCACTGCCAAGTCCTCTCCTCCGTCGCTACACTGCGGAGCATCTCAGAGTTCAGTGCTCAGCCCTCATATGTCGTCTTCATCTAAGCTCATTTCCTGGAGAGTCTCGCCCCGTCCCATGGATTTGCAAACCATCAATATTCAAGTGCTTGCGCGTATCTCCAGCCCAGAACACTTCTCTGAACTCTATGTCAGCGTCCCTGATACGCATCTCAAACTTCACAAGGGCATAGGAAGCCCCTCCCCAGCACGCTCCTTCCTCCTGTCCCATAAATAATAGCTCCACTCTTCCACTTATAATCCTACAAACATCCCCATCCCTACTCTTCATCTCTCCCCTAATGTCCAGTCCCTCAGCAAATCTTATCAGCTCCTCCTTTGAAATAGATCCGAGTCTGACATCTTCTTGCCACGTCTGCCTCTGTCTTCTGGCCTGAGTCTCTGCCATCATCTCCTGCCTGGTCTTCTTTGCCCCTCCTCTTGCCCCTTGTCCCTCACTCTGCCTCACCCTCCCCCCACATCCGGTTCTTCCCATAGCAATCAGAGGGATTTTATTTTAAATATAACTCTGCTATGTCATTTCTAGGCAGTAGATTTTCCAGTGGCTGCCCATCACGCTGAGAAGAACCCAAAGTCCTTCACATCACCCAGGATGCCCCTCGTGCTCTGACCTCTGTCTCTCTGACCTCATCTTAAAGTCAGCCTCACTCGCTCCATTCCTTTACATCAAGGTTCTTCCTTTCTCGAGGCTTTCACACTTGCTGTTCCCGTGGCTTGGGATACCCCTCCAGAGAGCTCCTCTGTGTGGCCTGTCACCTTAGCATCACCAGCGTACATTCTGTGTCAAATGTCACTTCCTCAGAGACATCTTCCCTGACCACCTGTCTCTCTTCTCGCAGACCATCCTCCACTCCCCCAACTCTGCTTTGTTTTCCTTCAGAGCTTCTATCGCTGTGGCCATGGCATTACACATTTATTTTTTATTGTCTGGATTCTCCCCTAGAACATAAACGCTATGAGGTTAGTAGCTTTGTCTAATCAGCACAGCATCCTGGGCCTAGAATAGTGCTTAACACGTAGTAGGCTTATAGCAGCCACTTTTTTGAATGAAGAAATACAGTTTTTTATATCTAATTTCATGTCCTTGTAATTATCATAAGGAGAGGAACAAACTTCTGAAAACTTAAAAATCAACAAGGGAAGAAATGATTCCACTCTGTGAAACACTGAAATGCAGTTTTAATAATGACTTAATGATGTTCTATTAAAGGGCCATTAAATCTCTACATTTTACTTTTATTTTGGTTTCCCCATTGAGCCCCCTGTGATGAGGTAGAGATCCTTTTCCTGATTATGTTTGTAGATACCAGAGGACTTGACCAGGGCTTATGTTAGGAAAGAGGAAAGAACTATTGTTGAAGGTTAGGTGAACTGACTTGTACCACATAACACAGTGGGGAGAATGTGGTCATTCAGGATGTGTGGCCACCATAGGAGAGATGTAATCTCATGACTTATCCCAGGCCTAGTGGGGATGACACGTGCTGACAGTGTGTTCCTTTTGCAAGAATGCATATTTTCTCTCCAACATCCATTGCGGGAGTGAAGAGCTCCATGGAACTTCTAACTCCCATCACGTTGTAATTCACCGAGGTAGAGTTCCCTCATAAGAGGCCTCCGTGGTCATCCTTTGCCCTGTATAGACCAGACATTCTAAATAGTTTTCATCTTCTGCTTCTGATAAACATATAATTGCGTAACAAACAAAAGTCAACCGACAGTTTCAATAATATGAACCTTTTAATAAACACTTATTGAGCTATAACAAAGAAAAAATGATATATTCAGATGAGAAAAAAACCAGCCATCTGAAGAAAAGCATATACTAATTATGCACATTCAAGATTTTACTTTAAAAATACAGTTAAAAAACCAACATATCTAACTAACATACCATTGTAAAGCAATTATACTCCAATAAAGATGTTTTAAAAAAAAAACCAACATATACATTTGATTATCTCATATTCCTATATCCTAGGCTCTCCTTTGCATTCTTTTCCTGCACAGATATTTTTCACCGTCATGATTCTGATACACACACCATCTCACCACTTCTACATTAGCAGTGCTACAGAGGCAGCCAGTATAAGGTCAATAGAAAATGAACTACAGTTCTGATTTTATCCCAACAGGAAAGAAGATATGTTTATCATTTCCCAGTAGGAAGTCAGTTCTATTTCTCTGCATAGCTTGACAAGATGATAGTATGTCTTTTCTCTCTCTATTAATTTAATATCAAAATAACGGTAACTCAGAGTTAAATAAACAGGAATAGACTGCTAATGTCAATCAAAATATATGCCAATCCCACTTCTACTGTCAGTTGCATGGAACTCAAGTTCATTACTGAAAGTATTTATAATTTTCTTTCTTCATTGTCTAAATCAGAAAGAAAAAAAAATGCCAGGCTACAACTTTTATCATATTTTATTTCAAGAGTTATCTTCTTATAATTTTCCCCTAACTGTCCTCATCCAATCGACCCCCCCTGCCATTTTTAGCTGTAAGGTTACATGTGAAATAAGTGATATACTGCTTATATTTACCTGAAAATGAAAATATAAATCTATTTGTGCAAAAATGATTCCTTAAATCATATTTCCAGACTCAGAAACCTCCCATTTAATTTGCAGAGCTAGCCTCAGATTAGTTTTCCTCAGAGATACATTCTGTTGCTTTCCAAGTTGAAAAACATATTCTACATGACGAATGTTTCAGTGCTGTTGCTTCCTTAGCAACATAAAATGGACTTTACAAGAGAAGGAGCCTGATTTACTGATGACAGCTGTCTCTGTGGGGGGCATTGCACCTGTACTTAAGATGCTCCTTCTAGGAGGCTTCTATCAAAACAATGAGTAAAGCAGTGACACTCCTGAGGGAGTTACTGGATAAAGACAGAAACCATAAATTGGTTCCCAAGCTGGCCTGTGCGCCTATTAGGACATCTATGAATTCTTCAACTGAAAACTTTCTTCATCCGGGGTAGGGGGTCCTATGGTTTGTGGTGAGTACAGGGCTGAGTTTAAAAATGGACAGGAGCAGTGGTAGCTTAGATACTTTATTGCACATCGGACATTGATGCCTGTGGGCACAGAAAGAAGAGCTTGACAGATCCTGTGCTCCTGGATCCCATAGGAGTTGGCAAAGGGTGAAGGGAGAGAAATGGGGCCAGTTATGTATATTCGTATAAATGGATCTGACCGTCTGTCTCTGTTATCTATCTATCTATCTATTATCTATTAAAGAGCGTATGCACCCATAAGATTTGTTTATTACTGAAATATCCTTAGAGAATACATTACCTAGAAAAAAAATTTCCGCACTTCTTATATTCTTATATTTAAGTTACATATTTGTAACTATGAGATTAGTTAGATAATGACTTTGTTGCTTAAAGTATAGCCAGATGCTTTTTAGTTCTAATGCTGAAAAAATGTGTGGAAGAAAAAATAAAAATTCAACTGTACCCTGTGTCCAAATTGTTCTCCTGTTTTTACTGTTTCTGCCTAAGACCCTTGCCTTATCCTCCCACTTTTCATCCTTTCCGGAAGCCTCGTAAAAGGAAAGAGGAACTCCAGACTTTGTCCTGTGCACTGTGGGGGCAATAGCCATTAGCTGTAGTGAGGGCTTAAATTAAGTGGTATCTAGTAAGATCTTCTAGAATCTCATACTCTTCCTAGGCGTAGCTCCTTGAAAGCGCCCACACAGTTAACATGATGTTTTGGAAGAGTCATTAAAATCATGTCTTCCTATTTGGTTCCATAAACCTGGGGGAGGATGGAGCCTACGGATAATGGCTAAACTTAACTTATTGTATTAAATCGCATCTATGTCTTAAATAATACTACATCATAGATGCCATGTATAAATCGCTTTTCTTCTTGATCTTCCAAATTTGATACAGTAAAACCTATTATATGATTTATTAATTAAAATGCACCTCTTATGCATTCAAGGCTCCTAGAAGCCTCTCACAACAAGTAGAAGGAAAAGAAAATGAAATCAGACTTTCCAGTTGTTGTTACGTTATCCAGTCTGATAAAGAGGTCTCCGTGGAATCTACACCAGCAGAAAAAAGCAACAAACAAAAAGAGCTACTGTAAAGTTATAACCCAAATCAGCTGACTAGCAACTCCTTGAGATTCTGGGACAGGGAACACAGATAGCCTTGGCTTCGTTCTCCTGAGGACAGTATTGGTGCCCCTGCTGTTTAAATCTGGTCTACATTCATTGGTTAGAAAAATTAAATAGTAAGTTCATTTGCTCTGGCACGTAAATATGTTACAGCAAAACGACTGTGGTTAGAAACAAATTAATTTGGGTTTTAAAAGTAAGCTTCCTCTGTTATGTTTTTATCAAGAAAAAGAATCACCAAAGTGATAGAGCAGTAAACACAAGTGTGAAAATAATACCCGGAAGTCAAAAGAGCCACGTCAGTCTGTGAGTGTACCATGAGCTTAGGAACAAGCCAGCTACCAGAAGATTGAGATCTATTGCTTATAATCCAGGAATATAGAATAAAATCTATATTTTTGAATACAGATTAGTGTCCAAGCTAAGGTTCTGTGTGGGGTTCTTTTGGTCTGAATGTATGATTACTAGAGTGAATTTTTTTTTCCCAGAGAAATATTGGTTTATAAAATGCTTTCAGCTAACTAAATGGTCAGGCAGCTCCTAAAACAGTTGCTTTGTGCAGCAAGTGCTAATATGACACTCTCCCTCCCGAGAGTTTACTTCTGAAAAGGAGTCCCATAGAAACATTTAACAACCTATTGACTATAATTCGCAATTAACAATTCCTATGATAAATGGTAAATATAAGTGCAATTCCCTTAATTCTTATCACAAAATCTACAGATGATGGGATAGAATATATGAATATTTAACAAGCAGTTCTTGTGGTTGAGGGTTGGAGGCTTGGAGTGATTTGCAGTGTTTAGCTATGTTCTTGGTGTAAATAAACCCACCGTGGCTGATTTCAAGCTACCGACATGACCTCACAGATGGTGGAGCTGGGGAGAGGTGTACAGTGTATAGTGATCTATCAGCTTCTATCAGCTTTCCATAGATTTACATATCAAACCTGGACCAATGGCTCGATCCCTATTCCTACTGCTACTAACTCAGCTTAGGTTTTCTCTCCCGAACTGCCAAAAGTGTTTCCTAATCGCCCTCATCATCTTGCTTCTCCAGTTCATCCTATGTAGTCTCACTAGACTAACAAATCTGGAAGGAAAGGACCATATGAAAGCTGCTGTGTTGCCAGTATTTAGGGTATACCCAGTACATTGTAGGAATGCAACAACGTTTGTTGAATAAATGAATGAGTAACCATGCATTAGAGTAATCTCTCTAAACAAGTCACTGTTTGTGCCTAAGACTCATTTAAAAATATTCTTTCGGGCTTCCCTGGTGGCGTAGTGGTTGAGAGTCCACCTGCCGATGCAGGGGACGCGGGTTCGTGCCCCGGTCCGGGAAGATCCCACATGCCGCGGAGCGGCTGGGCCCGTGAGCCATGGCCGCTGAGCCTGCGCGTCCGGAGCCTGTGCTCCGCAACGGGAGAGGCCGCAACAGTGAGAGGTCCGCGTACAGCAAAAAAATATATATATATTCTTTCAGTAGCCCCGTCTATTGCCTACGAAGAAAAGTCCTGCTTTCTCTGCATCCAGGAGCCTCCATGGCTCGGCTGAGCTTCTGCCCATCACGTCTGACCATCTGGGCTCCTGTGCAAGGGTCCTGCCTGCAGAAGTGCACGCCCTTCCCTGAATGTCTCCCATGCTCTTCTGTCTTAATATTCTCGGTCCCGCCAATCATCTTCCTCCTTAACTTTCCCCACCCTCATCTCCCAAGGGTGTTACGAATCACTAAATTAAGGGAGTGATTATTGTGGCCTGCACTTAATGTTGATGCAAATCACAGTGCTCACCTCTAAGCTTTGCTGAAGACCCGTTTTCTGTTTCCGTAGGTAATCTAACTGTGCCTTTGGGGAGTGGGTGGAAACCCAGTGTTTCTATTGATACAAACACTGCATTTCATCTTTCTAAAATGAAACTAGATTCAAAAACTGTGATTTTCAAAACAATGATTTATTACTTCAGAAAATCCTCCTTTGCAGTAGCTTTTAGTCTTAAGCTTAATATAAAATACTCCAAATGATGTGTTTTATGTACTTTTTATGGTTCCATCGCTTTATAATAGATACCATAAAGAAAGTCATCACCAAAACGTAAAGTTAATATTCATAGGTAAGGCTCCTAATATTAGAATATGGGACAAATTCAAGAGGGCTTTCGTGCCTGAGGTCTTGGAATCAGGAGTCTAGATAATAAAGAAGTAGGAACAAATATCAGTAATATTTTAAACAAATGGAATACTAGCAAATATAGAATTGCTGTACTTGTGTACTTCACTCATATCTTTTAGAGTTATTTAAGAAATATTAATAATTTTAGTTCCATTTATAATTATTTAGTAGGCTTTGAGAGATAGATTTTATTCCCAATATTTTTTTTCTGTAACTTCTTTTCTAAAAACAGGAATTTTAATAATTTTAGTAGTAAGTTGAAATCTGAATTTGAAAGGGCCAATTGTAGTTCAGGATTTGGAAGATAAAATGTTTAAATGAGCCTTACGCTTAGTGTAACACGTATGCTGCTTTGATCCGTTTTGCAGTAATACCTCAGAGCAAATAAAACCAGCTGTGTAAATGGAAAATTCAAATTAGATACATTTAGAACAGCTGCTGGAACCAAAGAATCCATTTGCAACTCTATTCTGTTCCTTCCGTTACTGAATACAAGCAAATGGACTGGCAAATAAAACTTCATGAGTATCTGAAGTCAGGACACCTCTAATTCATGACAAACACTAATATAATACAAAGGTTATTATTTAGCAGAGCTAAAGGGTATCAAAAAACAAGTTGATATAGATTGATAGATAGATATGATGGGTTATTGTATAATACTATGAATATAAAATATTATCCTGAGATATACAGTAAACTACAAAGAATTTTTTAAAATTATATCTGTTTATTGTTTATATATACCTGTACGTGCATGAAAAGTATTTTGACAGTTCATTTAACATTGGCCTAAGAAGTCTTGTAATTGTTTACCAGCTAAATTGCAAATTTTATTCATTAATTCTAGCTAAATAATCTGGCTATAACAAGTAAAGGCAGGGTTAATTTAAGATTAGTACTATAATGACAGAATGATGTCATTTCCCTATGAAACATAGAATGTTTGAGAGATTAGCCTATACCCTTATCTTTGAGAAAATCTGCATACAAGGTCACTCCTTGAAAGTAGATGAGCTCTCTTGTTACAGGTGAGGTCCTTGGTCACAGTTGGCCCCAGGCCTGCAGGAACCCCTTTTCAGCTCACACAAAGATATATGGAGCCAACCCCAGAGAAGCCCCAGGTTCTCCCTCCTTCATCAGCATCCTTTGAAGCCACAGGTATGAGCTAAGGGAGGTGGCACTCTTACTCATCTTTCTTGGGCCCTCTCCCTACTCTGGCATGATCCCTTATTGTACCATTTCCGTGGCACAATGGATCGCTCCCAGGCTCTACCTTGTCACAAATCTCAGCCTATGACGGGCAGGCTGGTCACTCTGTTACTTGATCGCCCATTGTCAAGGGCTCAGTCTCTACTGGGGCCCAGCGGCACATGGGAGTAGCTAGTCAAACAGTTCCTGCTGCAGAGGGCGGGCCTCACTTCAGAACTCTAGGGCTCTAGGCTGCAATACTTTACCTGGGTGCTGCTACACACAGGCTCCCCCAGCACTGCTGGGTCTGCTGGGCCACAGAGCCTGAGTGTCAGAACCTAAACCTGCAGCGGCGGTCTCCCTTGCTTTGGGCGTCACTCAGAATAGGCCCCCTTCAAGCCATCTGATAAAGGGTGGGAGCAACAGTCCCAAGTAAGGGGTATGTTGCCTACAGATCCAAGTGATACGGGTGCAAGACGCAGCATCTCGTCCTTTACCATAAGGGGGACGATCCGGTTTGCCCAGAACATTACGTCCCTTAAAACTTTACAATGCTGCCGGCCACTCTGTAGTAATCAGTTGTATCTCCTACTCTTTGGCACCCTGTTGCTTACTAGGGCACCCAGAGAACTTGGCCCTTCCTGTTCACCACGTTCCATCAGCACAGCACCCTCATTGTAGAGGACTAACATGCCACAGAAATGCACCTTAATATTAATTATGCTAGGTGCTAGTACAATTAACAAGATTTATAACTCAATAGGGTTATAAATCTTGTTATAAATTATATTATATATTATATATATTTATAAATATATTTATAACCCAATAGTTTATGATGTAAGCTGCCTCAGGAGAATAAGAAAACAATCACTGAATTATAGCTACCTAATTTATGATTTTTAAGAACTCTGTGTTTTTTAAAACATTTTTCATCTACTACATACATAGTTGTCTTCCACTCTCAAAAAATAAATGGCAGTAAATTTTTTTGACATCTTATTTCTCTTGCCAAGCAAAAACAATGTTGCATATTAATTCTTTTGTCAGAAATGGAATTCTAGCCTGTATCAATACAGCTGGCACACCAGAAAAGCTACTCACTTAAAATATAAGAAATATTTTTTTAGGAAGTAGTTTAAAATGAACACTTACATAAGACACATGAAGCTCCGGAGACCTCATGTCTGATTATAGTTCCCAGGCTTGGAGGGAAACTGACAGCAAAATATCTAATTGATGCTTTCTATGAAACTGTGGACTGTTACTACATATTCTTCTGGAATTGTTCCTATGAACACATCTCAACAGCCGTTTGGGAAAACTTGATTCTTTTCTTCCAGGAAATATTTGAAAACGGTCGGTCCATTTAAAAATGCTTGCATTCACATGTGCCAGGGACCCCGGTAAGCAGTGGGAAATCATTTCGAGAATACCTTCACTACTTTGCATGTCTGAGAACACACCATTTCCTCTGTAGTCCTCACTAGCTCCCCAATTAATCTATAAATATAATAGAATTCTAATCAGAATCACTGGGAGATTTTTGGAGAGTGGAGCGGAATTCTGAAATTCAACTAAAATAATACATGCTCAAGAAGTGAAGATGGTTTAGAAAATAAAGGTGTGAGCTTGTCTATCAGATACTGAAATGTGAACTTGTAATTACCAGCCGCCGTTTATTAGACACGCACTATGGTCAACTGGCTGCTGACCTGCAGGGACATTGACCACTGTGAGTCCCGATAGACGACACATCTTGGGTGGACCAGCCAGTCGTCTGTGCCTGCCATAGAGGAGCAGCAACTTGTCCCCAGTGGAATATACACGGGTGTCCTGTATTTGGAGTTATCTTCATTCCCTGTTTCTGCCAATACCGCTGTCCCTGATTTGCTGAAGACTTTATTTTCTATCATGGTAGCCCGGACAACATTATTTTTGACCAAACAACTTACTCTACTTCAGTAAGATGACTGTTGATGTTCACGTGATTTACCAGTCTTACCACAGACCCTATGACCCAGAAGCATATTATCGATAGGGGGACCATATGTCCCATTTTGCCTAGGATGACCCTGGTTTATGCCTGTTGTTCCAGAATAATCCTTCAAAGTGCTCTCAAAATGTCCTGCTGTGGATGCTAAATTATTCAATAACTCTTCTTATTGACACTTCTGTCGTAGCTTTGTTTGGGGAACCACTGTTGCAGGTTTGTGGGGCTGTCCCTCAGGATTCAGTGTCAGGTCTGAACCCAGGTCCACATACGGTGCTGTTCGTCCTACCAGTAGAATGCCAGGGTCCAGGGACCCGTGGATGGAAGGAGGTGTGGCATCTCTCACGGTTACACTCCGTGACCCTCTTGCATCATTGTTTTGCTTCCCATACCCAAGACTTGGACTCTGCTGGGTGGAGATCTTATTGTTCAGGGGACATGGATTAGTTACCTCTTTTTGCTGTAGAAAAAGGATTCACTCCAGTACTTAGTGGCTTAAAAAAGTAGTCATCATTTATTATCTAACATGACTTCTTTGGGTAAAAAGATGGGGTGTATTTGACTGGGAGATTGTAGCTTGGGATTGCAGTCGGATGGTAGCTGGGGCTGGCTCATCTCCAGAACGTCTTCCTTCACAAGTCTGGTGCCTGGAGTGGGAAGACTAGAACATCTGGGGGTCAGTGTACCATAGGACACAATGCTTATTCCATTGAATTCAAAACTGAGACTTGGGGCTGGATCATGGACAGGTGGCCACTGCAGTCACGCAGGGCCCCTTGCTTAGAAGGGCCCCATGTCTGGTTCACTGCTCTGCTGTTGCCATCTTGAAAGTCTTAATACATTTTTTTAAAGTTCTTTTTGATGTGGACCATTTTTAAAGTCTTTATTGAATTTGTTACAACATTGTTTCTGTTTTTATGTTTTGGTTTTTTGGCCGCGAGGCATGTGGGATCTTAGCTCTCAACCAGGGATCGAACCTGCATCCCCTGCATTGGAAGGCGAACTCTTAACCAGTGGACCGCCAGGGAGGTCCCATTGAAATTCTTAATACATTTTTAACAAGGGTCTCACATTTCATTTTGCACTGGGCTCTGCAAATTACATAGCTGGTCATGCTGAGATTGTTAACCGGCTATTTCAGACCCTTCATTCACTGGACAAGCGGGTAAGAAAATAGGGTTATGAAGCCTAGGGATTAGTTTAGAAACAAGAACTTGGGCATGTAATTGCATTTTATTCCTGGTATTTTCATGCATATATTTATTAACTACTATTCTGTCTTCTCCTTTTATCCATTGTGTGTGTGTATGTGTATATTTTTTATTGTTTATTGTCATTGCACCATTTAGTCCATAGGCTACAGAATAAAAAGACAGGATTGTGACAGAACTAAAGGAAGAATGACATTCAGAATTTTGACATTCTGAATCCTGATGACTGCAGTAATTAATGAGAATTTGGATTGATCACTTTTGGGGAAGTGGTGAGCATATTTTCAGAGGGTTAATTGCATTTTGTGTGTGTGTGTGTGTGTGTGTGTGTGTGTGTGTGTCTTAAGAGTGAGCTGTAGTGAAAATTTGTCTTTTATTTTAAGCCACATAGCATCTGTGAGGAATTGGGGGAATTTCTTATCTTATGGAACTCAATTTGGCTTCAACTATAGAAGCTGAAAATGCCAGAGACTCGTTTTCTTGGCTGTCTTGTAGTGAAGGGATGTGTGCATAGTAGGCCTTTGCCATCGCGTATGGAATTGGAATTTGATGGTGCAGAAAAAATTCATTCTGGCAATAGACTGCATGCGTGGCAATAGCTGCATCCATACTTTCCGATTCTGCGGTATCATTTTCGGTGCTTCTTTTGGCCAGTGAGCTCCAGGCCTGATTCTCCAGCCCTTTGGGTGAGTCTGTAACCTACCCAATATCCTTTTCAGAATTCTTTTTCTAATTCTAGCTAATTTTAGCCAGAGTCAACCAACTTTTGTTGCTTGCAAATAAGACCCCTGACTAATACATATGGAAAGGTGACTATAAAACATTAAGTGAAACTGGGAATTTATAAAAAGGTACAATGTAATTCCTTTTCTAAGGGTGGGGAAGGGAAATACCCATAGTAGAAAGACTGGCTGGAAAACACAAAAATTCTAACAGTGATTATTTCTGGTTTGTGGGACCACAGGTGGTTCTTTCTCTTCTTCCTACTCCTCTTGTTTTTTCCTTCTCTTTGTCTCTCTTGCTTCCTTAGTCCTTTTTCTTTCATCTTCCTTTTCTTCTTCTTAAAGCATCTTTTCTGATATTCCTTTACAGTATATAAAATTATTTTTTGAAACATCTTTGTTTGTTAAAACATGAGGCAGGAAGAGGGTTTACATTTAAAGATTTCAATAAATTGTAGAGAAGGATAGAAATTCAGAAAATTAAGTACTCCAGCTGCCTTATTTATACAGGGCAAGTTATTCAGGACCAGAAAAGTTACTAACTCAAAGTCACACAGCAAGTTTGAGGTGGGGTTAGCACTAGAGCACAGATCTTCATTCATTCAACAGATACTATGTGTCAGGCACTGTTCTAGGCATTGGTGATAGAGAAATGAGTGAGGTCACTGTTTTCCTGGAGCTTAAAGTCTATTGCAGAGCAAAAACAATAACCAGGCGAACCAATAAATAATTGTAAGTAGGAACAAAATCAGTGTTTTACGCACTAGAAAGTGGTTTGGGGTACAGATATGAAGGTTAGAGAAGATTCTTTGTAGAGTTTACATTTCAGCTGAAAGCTGAATGATACGGAAGAGGCAGATTGGGAGCAGCTGGGGAAGAGAATTGCAGGAACGATGAACAGGCAGCGTGAGGCACAGAGGTGGAACCGAGTTTGGTGGAATCACGGAACAGAGAAGGCCGATGAGAACGGGGCATTGTGGCGGGGGCAGGATGCTCTATGAGATATGATCAGAGATACAGAAAGGGACCAGGTAGAACTTTATGGACTCTACCATTTTTTAAAAAATAAATTAAAAATATTAAAAATATAAAAATTTAAAAAATTTAAAAAAGAAATAAAAAGTAGAAGTGTAGCCACTGGAAGTTTTATTGCAAGAGTATAATCTAAGACAAACAGTAAGCAGAAAGACACATTAGTCTTGATCACCAGGAGGGCCTGTTAAAACAGATTTCTGGGACCCACCCCAGAGTTTTTGGTTCAATATTTCAGAATTTGTATTTCTAGCAATTTCCCAGATGTGGTCCAGGAACCACACTTTGAGAACCACTGGTCTGATGCAATATTCGCGGTGACAGACAACAATGTCTTAGACAAGGATGGTAGCCTTGGGGGTGAAAAGAAGTAAACAGATTGGGGAAACATCTTGACGATAACGTCAGTCGGACTGCCTTAGCGACCTGAAGTGGGGCTAGTGAAATGACGTGCACTGCAACGAGATAAGCGATGCCAGTTACTAAGGTGGGGAAGGCTGGGAGCCGGGAGACAGATGGGGAAGTTAAATCGGTGATTCAGTGCTTCAGTTGCTATTGCGTAACCCGTTTTTGGTTTTAGATTATGTAGGTAGAAATAACAAGCGGAGAGGGAGTGTCATAAGCCTGTAAGTCAGGTGAGATGCTAGAACTGAGGACATAAACCTGTAAACCGTCAGCACATCGACGGGGCCGAATGAGGAGATACACAGAGGAGAGAAATGGGCTCCAAAGTCAGCTCTGAGGAGCCCCACCATTTTTAAAGTTTTGGCCAAGGAAACTGAGAGAGAGTGGCCGACAAAGCAGGACGAAAAGCAGGAAAGTGTGATGCCTTGAAGTGCAAGTAGGTGAAGGCATCGGAGAGGGAGGGCCAGGAGGAATGGCAGGAATGTGCCAATTGCTGCTGCAAAGCTGAGAACAGGAGGGCGGGCTGAGAAATGCCCCTTTCACCCCGCAACCGGGGGGCCATGGGCGACGCTGACGGGCCAGATTCAGTGACCTGAAGCTGGATGCAGGCGTGAAAGGGACGGGAGAAAAGCAGAAGCAGAGAACGGGGGCGAATCTGAGAAGTTGGGCTCTGGGTAGACAGAGGACGAGACAGGGTGTCTGGGAGGCTCTGGATCATTCTTGTGCGGTGGTATTTGTAACTTCAGGGATTCCACAGCAGGAGGAAGGGCTGAGAGGCGGGACCACACGGGAGGCAGGGCCTGAAGCTGTACGGACGGACGTGGGCCCCCGGCGGCGGGAACCACATCCTCAGGCGATGGGAGAAGCGTCGGGCCAGCTGGGGGAGAGCAGAGGCAGCACAGCACGTGCTTGGCCTGCCTGCTTTACTTCCCACGTCCGCAGAGATGTGGACTTGTTCTTGCAGCCCCACCCGAAAAGTCACCCGAGAAACTAATTGCCCATATCTTTATCGAATAATGTGGGAAAAGCCGCTCGGAAGAAGTGGATTGTTTGGAGGGAGAAGGAAGAGAATATCACTGAAAAATGGAGGTACAGCCAACATGGGCACGTCCCGGGATTTTGGGAACCAATGGGCCGACTAGTTTCAGTACACAATAAAACAAGGTATTTTGAGTAACATGGAAGAAGATAAGATTCCTTTATAACGTGTGCTATGTAAATAATCAGGGAAGAAGGGGTTGGCGTAAGATTTTTTTGCCTCCTCCATCCTAAGGAATAAATAATTTTTTTCTTAAAAAGGACCTATCTTGGGCTTCCCTGGTGGCACAGTGGTTGAGAGTCCGCCTGCCGATGCAGGGGACACGGGTTCGTGCCCCAGTCCGGGAAGATCCCACATGCCGCTGAGCGGCTGGGCCCGTGAGCCATGGCCGCTGAGCCTGCGCGTCCGGAGCCTGTGCTCCGCAACGGGAGAGGCCGCAATAGTGAGAGGCCCGCGTACCGCAAAAAAAAAAAAAAAAAAAAGGACCTATCTTGCCTTATTTCTTAACTTTTCCATGATTGTGATTTCATTAGTTCATCTAGGTACAGAATTTAAACATCTAATCAAGGTGGAAAGAATTATGCACTTTAAAGCATTCAAATACTCAACTTGGTATTAAAAATAAACCAAATGGCCTGGGATTCAGATGTTTTAATAAGTTCCAAGGTATTATACTATTAGCCATCTGCTTATGCAGCAGACAAATGAAAACGTGGGAATATGGATACATCAAATATTCATGGAAATCAAATAGAAATACATTCTTTAGAAAAAAATCATTGATACTTCTAGATGGGCTACACCAGGCAAATCTGCATTTTTGTCATCAGGTTTGTGTCTGTTAAGGGGACACCACACGCTGCTTACTTTGTTTTAGATGTAACCTACGTGTGCTGACGCTTTTGACTGATCTGTTCAAAATACTGTCTATTGTCCTTCCGTGGGAGCCACCGGGAGCAAGGGGGCATTTTCAGGTAAATATAATTTTTATTCCTGAGCTCTCTGAGTCTTTCTTAGTCTCTTGCTTTAGATCTTTTTGTATGTGGCAGGTTCAGAGGTTCGGTCTTGATAAGCATGAGAAAGTTTGGATGTTTATTTAAACCTCTTGCATCTGCAAAACCTCCAGCCAGGATTTTTTGAGAGCAGCCTTTTTTGGGGGAACTTTGCCAGCACTGCTGGCTTTCTTTCACACTGACAATCCCAGGTGCATTATCTACCTCATGGCATTTCATCACTTCTCCTTTGAGCCCTGGCTGCAAAGGAGAGATGCAGGGACGGAGTCAACATCCCCATTTTGAGAGAGAAAGGAAGGACTGTACGTTCACCATTGGCTTCATGTGACATCAATGGATGTCCAGGACAAAGGGACAGCTGTGACCATCTCAGATTTGAGACACTGAACTGTGATAAAACTTAAGGACACTGCGCTTTTAAGTTGTAAATTTTAGTAGTATTAACTTTAATCCTTTAGAGTAAAAAGTCTTTTCTAGCTCATATACATCACTTTATATGAATCTCCATTTTTGGATTTCATTCACCTAATTGATGTCAGTCCCCCACTTGGTGCTGGGCGCTGGATGAAGCCCTGGGGATTGATCCATTCTTGGATAAGCTTGCATAAATAACTATGTCAAGGAAGCGCTCCCCTGGGAGGATTCCTTTCTTTCCCCTTCCACTGAGTCAGTACCTTTTTCTGTGCCCCCAAGGCACCAGCTTCATTATTCAACAAATATTTCTTCAACATTCTGATCACCAGGTATTGCTGCAAAATGACCAGTCACAGTTATAAAGCCTCACGACAGACAACAATACGCTTTTATTTCTTATTCACTCATCTGCCCGTTAGGTGGGTGTAGGCTGACGCCGGCTGGCTGTGCTGAACTTGGTTCTCAGCTGTGAAATGGATCTGGGTCCGCTCCATTTACTTTCCATCTTCCTTAGATCACTGGATAGCCAAGACTGGCGGAAGCACAAGAGGGACAGGACGAAACATGTGCTGCTCTTGTGATCAGAGCTGGCACACCGGTGCATTCTATTAGCCAAACTAGTCACGGGGCCACGCCCACCGTCAGTGGTGTGGGGATGGAGGTACACATCTTCCTTGGAGTCTGGTGGGGGAGGGAGGGGATGAATACCTGCTAAACAATGGTCTCCTCTGTGCCAACCATTGTAAGCTGCTAAAGAGGCGGTGCCTTCCAGAAGTTCAGGGTCTTTCTACCCCCGCTGCCCACCCACTACACAGGCAAAGACAGCGGGATCCGTCACAGGCAGTAGAGCTGGGGTGAAGAATCTGAGCTCTGAAGTCAGGCAATCTGTGACCTCTGGTTGCTCCATTTATTAAATCTACGATCTCGAACAAGATTTATTATCCACTCTGAGCCCCAATTTCCACATCTATAAATTGAAAGTGACAATAAGGTACCCAGTCCAGAGGGTTCTTGTGGGGACTAAATAAATAATGCATATAGGGAATTCCCTGGTGGTCCAGTAGTTGGGAATCCTCGCTTTCAGTGCCCAGGGCCCGGGTTCAATCCCTGATTGGGGAACGAAGATCCCGTAAGCCTCGCGGCATGGCAAATAATAATAATAATGCACGTAAAGCTTTAAATTTAGAGTCTGCCACCATGTAAGTGCTCACTAAATGGACACTGTCATCATCGACACCAGGCATCCCAAATGGCCAAGAAGAGCACCCTTGCTTTGGAGGTGCTGGGCGGTAAACCCCGAGAGTGAGCTCTGTCCTAGTGTCTGTCCAGTTGGGTTCTAGGCATCGGCCGACCCGTCTACTTTCCCGACTGCACTGAGAACTCTTCAAGGACAGTATTGAGCCCTCCTTCCCCGGCTGCTGCCACACAGCTGGCACTCAAAGCAAGTTGATGACGAACCACTGAAATGCGGTCCCCTCGCCACTGTGCTCTCCACGCACCGCTGTTAAAACGCGCTGCAGTGAAGGATCTCTTTGGCTTTTTGTCTGTGTCCACTGTTGTTGCTTTCATTTCCAATCTCTCGCAGACCAGTGTTTTATCTGCCCAGCGAGACAGAGCTCTGGATCAGAGGCTTGGACATTGCAGCCACATCAAGTCGCCAGACATGTTTCTGAACGTGGACTCGTTATTTCCGAATGTATCTCTTTGTGAACTAGTAACAGGCATCCTGTAGGCCAGCACCGGTTCCCGGACCGCTCCCCGTCTCCCTTTGAATAGGGCCGCTGGACGTTTTGTGAGTGTCCTCCTGACGTCCTTGCCAGGTAGCGTATGCAGATCAGCGGACGCACCCTCTGAGAGCCGTCCAGGAACTTAGAGCCAAGGGGCAAAACCATCATTTATCTCGTCACTGGTTTTCTCTCAGATGATTTGTCCTCGCTCTTCTCCATAGCCTGGTTTTCCTCTAGAAACACAACAGAAGCTGGTACATATTCAGGTACGTGAGTCTAGTGTTGGGCCAACTCCAAAGAAATCTCCGATGTGCAGCGGGGGAGCTTCTGAGAATGCTTCAAGCCTGGACACATTTCCAGCAAGGGACCGTGACCTCCAGGAAAAGAGCCTGGCCTGAGCCCGGAATGCACGAGTACTTCCTCAGAGGCTCCCAGGACTGTGGATAGAATTCGCTGAGGACCCAGGAAGAGCTTCTGCCTGCGCATCAGGTGTTTATGGGCTGTTTTGACTCCTGTCTGCTTCTGGGTTCTCGAGTAGCACCTGCACAACCTGAGTGGATCGTCTCAGCTGTGACTTTAGCCTCAGCTCTTCCTAACCAACCCAGGCGGGAATGGGGAGCTCCAGACCTGGAACAGGTGTCCAAGACCCAGCAGAGAGTTTCATAAAACCTCCAGTCCAGCCTGCCTGCTGCGCCCCACCATGGCCCTCACCGCTTCTGCCCGGCTCTGGAGCTGCTCTTATCTACCAGGGAGGGGGCAGCACCGCCGTGTGGGTCCCTCCAGCCTCCAGCGGCTAGTGGAGGGGTGCGTAACAGGGTTACCTCCCTCCCTCTCCTCCCCCCTCCCCGTCTCATTCTCCATCAGACTGGATGTGCCTTTATCCTCTAAGGCCCCCATCTCGCCCTGAACACCCCACTCTCCGCCTGTGGATGCGGGGTGCTCCTTGACCCACCCAGATTCGAGAGCTCAAGGGGACTCCCCCACTCTCCATCTTCCCATCCTGTGCCCCCTTTCTGGGGCCTCATCACTGTGGAAGACAGGGATAGTAAGGGTATAAGTGGATGGGGGTGTGGGGAGGATTTTGGAGAAGAAGCAGGGGTGTGTACGGGGGGCGGTGACAGGGTCCCCCAAGAGGGAAACCAGCCTTGTCTGGTGGCTGAGAAGCCTTGTTCATTTTTCACTGTATAGTATTTTAAAAGAGAATTAAAAATTTAAATGGAAAAGAAACCCTGTGAGACCCTTCCAACTCACTGTGCTTCAAGCACCCATTTCAATCAGAGGTTTCATTTCTGCTGCTGGGTCTGGGCTCCAGCTCCCTCCCGTGGCCTGTACTCTATGGGGACATTCCAGACATTCCAGCACCAGTTAAACAAACAAACAAAACAACTCTGGAAGCACGGAGCTTCTGTTAAAAAAATGATCATTCTTAAGGAATCCTAAATGGCTACAAAGCAGATTCAACTTCCTTAACCCTTATCTCCCTTTTCCCACGCGGATACTCATACACCGGGGCAGGTAACGGAACTGAACGACCAGCCGTATAAGCCCCATCCTTCCCACCCCTGGTCTGTGCTTGTAGGGCCCCTGCCTTCCAAATCCACATGCACAAAGTCTACCAGTCCTTCATCCCGCCCCCCCCCCCTCCGCCCATTCATGTCCTACATTAAACCTTCCTTGATATCCCAGAGCAGAATGCCCTTGCGCACAATAGATGTTCATTAAATGTCCCATGATGAAGACATTTAAGCAAGAAGTCTTTCCTCTTCAGGATGGGGGCAGTGTCATTTTGTTGTTTCGTTCAGCAAATCAAGACTCAGGTTTCTAAGCGCCAGAAGATTTTTATATAATGAAGATTTTTTTGTTAGAGATGTGGATTTGGAAAGTATGGTTCAACTAGTAAATGATTCAATGAATGAATGAATGACTTTGACCTGTTGTCGGGGGACACTGGGAGATTTGCTTGATTTTTTATCATACTTGGAAGGGTTTGCCTAGTGGGCAAAGGAAAGGAAGTAGCTTCCTTTCTTTTTTCCTGTCTCAAATCTAAGATAATGTAGTCATTTTGTCAAAACATCTGACTCTGAAGGAAATTGCTTCTCTTACAACATTCGTAGCAAATTTCCAAATCACACTACAAATGAGTGGTTGCGAAGTCTATGAAACAAAAGTTTGGACAGAAGGATCTACTTCGTAGAATCATAGATGAGGCAGGAACTGTCTTTTCCAGAAAGGGAACTAGGGGTGCAGAGGATGCCTCCTGTGCATTCCCACCAATGGCTGGTGGCCGAGGCAGGAGAGGAAGGAGCTCGAGTCCGCAGCGTCCCTCTCTGTGCACTCACCACTAGGCCTCCTTCCCCTTGTTGGAGCCACTCGTTAACCTTTCTTGTATGTCTGAGGCCAGAGAGAGGCAGCAGGAAGTGGAGGGAAGACTTAGGCTGGAGCTGGACATCCTGCCGAGAGGTCCGACTCTGATACTTTCTAGCCTTGATTGTTGCCAAGTCATCCAATTGCACTGAATCTACTTCCTCGTTGATACTATAGGAATGAGCCTTTCCTATAATCACAAGGTTCCTATGTCACTGGGCTTGTCATGAGAGCCAACGAAAAATCTTTCTGCTCCTTCCGTATTTCAATTCCTCTTCCACACAGGCTCTACATAGATGATGCTCTGTCCTTTTGGAGCATCGTATCAGGTACCAAGTGCGGTTGGCTTGTCCCAACGTTAGTGATGTTAACTTGGGTCCCCTGGTTAAGGTGGTCTCCACTAGGCTTTCCACTATAAGGTTACTATTTGTCCCTTTATAATGAGCTAGGAATTTGTGGGGAGATTCTTGGAGGCTATGTAAATATCCTTGTTCCTCACCAAGCATGCATCCATCAGTTTTAGCATCCTCTGATGACTCTTGCCTGAATCAGTTATTGCTGTGTTGGTGGTAAAATGGTAAAATCCTAATCCATCATTGCTTCTACATTCATTCATTGCCTGAATTGAACTCTGATAGTATAACAGTGAATAAGACAAAGACTTTGCTTCAAGGAATTTACATAGTTTGTTTATTCTTTCAATAAATGTTTGTTGTTAACTCTTAGCTACGTCCTGGGAACTGCGGTTAAGCACTGCGGGTATAACAGACAATAAGGCATCACTGCCCCCTCCCCGTGGAGTTTACTCTCTAATGCCAAAGATAAGATGATCGATGCGTGCGCAAATGATCGAGAGTAGACAAATCTGCAGAAAGTGTTGTGGGGTCCTGAGGGCTGTCAGGGAAGGCTGTGTAATCGCCGTAAGTGGTGTTTAATCTGAGCAGGAAGCAGGCATTTGCTAGTGAGGGGCTGGGGAGATGAAAAGCACATTCTAGGCCGAGGGGCCCTCGTGGGCAGAGACCGACACAGGCAGCTTTGAGGATGCTTTCCCTCCAACACTGTCCCGGCCACCCACCTCCAGCGGGGCTCACATGGGACCCAAAGGACACTGCCTGAATTCCTGTCACCATGAGAGGACGCTTTGGTTAGCCTGGCCTCTGTGGAGGGAAGCAGAGCTTGACCTTCCGCCTCCCGTCCCAGACAGGCCCCGTCAGAGAGATGTGCTTGTGTCTTAGAGGGAGAAAAAAAACAACACACCTCCCTTCAAGTATTGGGTTAGACCTCAACATCCCATGGATTTTACTCCGGGAATTAAGGCCCTGAGATAACACTCTAGATTGAACATGCAAAATCGAAATCCTGCCCAGTGGCCTGTCTCAGTTTCCCCAGCCGGGCAGAGGGGGAATCATACACTTTTCTTTCAATGTTTCTTCGAGAATTCAGTGCCTACACCTAACTAATAAGATGAATGTACTAAAGGCTGGTTCCCGCTTTTATTTTGTGTTTTTTTTTTTATCATTAGAGACAGGGTATATTTTGATGACTGTTATTAATATGGCATAAGTTGCCAACAATTAATATAATATAGTATGGCCTAATACCGAATGCCATGAATATATAATATAGCATCACATAATATATTTTATTTCAATGTAGTATTCATTAAAATAGCTACTTGATATAATTTTACATCATGTAGAAAGAAAACTAACATGGTTGTTGAACTCTGTTTAATTTCCAAAATAGAATTTTAAGAGCTGAGTTTGAACTTAGCATAAAAAAACTGATGAATACGACAGATGAAGGGATAAAGAAGATGTGGCACATATATACAATGGAATATTACTCGGCCATAAAAAGAAATGAAATTGAGTTATTTGTAGTGAGGTGGGTGGACCTAGAGTCTGTCATACAGAGTGAAGTAAGTCAGGAAGAGAAAAACATATACCGTATGCTAACACATATATATGGAATCTAAAAAAAAAAAGGTTCTGAAGAACCTAGGGGCAGGATAGGAATAAAGACACAGACAAAGAGAATAGACTTGAGGACACGGGGAGGGGGAAGGTAAGCTGAGACGAAGTGAGAGAGTGGCATGGACATATATACACTACCAAACGTAAAATAGATAGCCAGTGGGAAGCAGCCGCATAGCACAGGGAGATCAGCTCGGTGCTTTGTGACCACCTAGAGGGGTGGGATAGGGAGGGTGGGAGGGAGACGCAAGAGGGAGGAGATATGGGGATGTATGTATACGTATAGCTGATTCACTTTGTTATACAGCAGCAACTAACACCCCACTGTAAAGCAATTATACTCCAATAAAGATGTTAAAAAAAAAACCCTGATGAATATATAAGAGCGAAAAAGACACAGCCCCTTCTGTGTGTTTAAAGGGCATTGAAGGGAGAGACCAGAATTAGCAACCTCTTTACCTACATGTACAGTGAGAATTAGGGAGAAAGGTTACTTTGTTTCTTTTTATCTTACCGGTTTTTTCCAGTTTTTCTATAACTGTATCACTTGCATGATCAGAACAAACAAGTTTATGTTTGAAAGGGCCCATCATGTCTGTCAGAGGGCAGCTCACCTCCTGGGGAAGGGGCCCCCCTGACTTGGGGGGACCGAGTGGCGCCCTTCGGCCCAGACCATCTTAACACCCGCGGATCCCTTCCCTCTGGAAAGTTCTGCTCTGATGCTCTAAGCAGTCTTCATATGGACAAGGTCCAAGGAGAGCAGAGGTCTAAGAAACTGCCTTCTGTTCTGAGCAAGCATCCACTGTCCTTAAACGAACACAGTCTCTCAAAAGACGCCATACAGAGGCCGGTAGTCAGAACCTCTTTGAAAGCCACAGAAAACCCCACTCAACCTGATGCAAGAAGGCGGGAGCGATTTTCTTTATTTTTTGCCCACGGAACTGAAAGTCTCCTGGGTGTGGCTGGACAGCAACCTCCCCCTTGGGGATGGCCCAGCAGCTCCAGGGGTTCCTCCCCCCACTTCTCACTGGGGGACCTCGGGCTGGGTCAAGTGGCCCAGGAGTTGGGACCCTGAGTCACATACGAACCCCCTGCTGAGAGTGGATGGGGGGAGGCGTGGGGGGAGCCTCGGCGTCTGAAGGAAGGTAGGGGTACGTGTACTACTGCTGCCGCGAAACCAGGCGCGGCCTCTGAGGCACGTGGGCCAGGAGCGGGGCTCACACAGACCGTTTCTAGTTCCCTCTGAGTGAGTGAAGCTGAGGACAGGACACTGGGGCCCCGTGTGTGTCCTGCATCCATGGCCGTGCTCCGAGGCAGGTACCGGGGAGCCGTGTGGTCCCTGCAGGCCAGCTGCCCCTGCGCTGTGCAGACGCACTCAGTGCTGTCCTGCTGGAGCATCAGACGTAATCAGCAACACCTCTGCTGGACAAAATACCTAGGTATTAATTTCGAGAGAGAAGAACGCTTGTTAGAGGTTAAGCTGCTCTGAGCACTTACGAATCAGAACAACAGCAACAAGATCAAGGCCACGATCATTACCTGACCTGCTTGGACCTTCGGTCCTGGAAGCGGCCTTGGCTCGCTGCCCTTCCCTTTTTCTGTCTCTAAATTTCTTGGGTGGGTGTGGGGTCTCTGCTCACTTCTTCTGCCCCCGACCTTGGGACAGACTCTCCCCTCTGTCCTGCGGGGAGCACAGCGCCCCGTTGTCAGCATCCTCAGGATGTACCCGCCTCCACCGAATTGACAAACTGCCGTCATTTAAGAGATGCCGCCTCACACAGAGTCAGTGATGCTGGAGGCTTAAGGGGCTCTGCTGGACACCGTGTGCTCTTTGGAGAAAAAAGGCCATTGTTTTTGCTGGTCTCTGACTGGCCAGTGTATAGGGAACCGTCCCGGGGAGGGTGTCTGCAGCTCCCCAGGCAGTCTTGTCTTATCTGCTGGGACATCCATCTTATCTGCAAGGTCTCAGGGTGGAAATGAGCTCAGCGTGCCTGAAATATCAGCTCAGACAGAGCAAGAAGCAGCAGACAAAGCCCACAGTGCAGAGGCTTCACCCTCTAGGCACACTTTCCAATCCCTAAATTACAGAGCACGACTTCTCTGATGAAAGTATGAACACACACACACACACACACCCTGAGAAAGGCATTCACACAAAATCCTTTGGATGTAACGCTTCTAAGCCTTCCAGTGTTCAATTTCCAACAGTATCTAGAACATCATTCAATCTCGTTTGGTGCTCTTGCAGCCCCTCAGCCCTCCTGGGCCTGCGGTAGGAGAAGGATCTCAGGTGAGCTCTGTAAACGTGGTTTTCACTCAGTTGCCACCCTTGGTCTGTTTTCCAGCCAGCTGCCTCCTTCTACTTCACGTTCAGGGCCGGAACACCGTGCTGCACAGCTGAGCTCCGATCCACGGTGAGTAGGTATAAATGCTTGTCTGCTAGGTAAGGTACGGCGTGCTGCAGAGTTGTAATACTAAATGAGTTCTACAGAAAGCTTTATTGCAGTAAGTCTAGCTCACAACTGTATATGGTGCTCAGGGAAACTTCTCTCTCTCTCTCTGTCCTTGGTTTCCCTACCCCCGCAACTGAAGTTCCTATTACTGTACCAGTGCAGCACAATGGAAAACAGAATTTAAAGCAATTAAATGATATTGGACTGCAGGCATTCACAATGATGCATAATGAAAGGAATGGCAACGTTCAATTCAGAGCCTGGATGGTCTATCTAGGTCTTTAATTAACTGCACGTGTGTATGCCTCTACACTCCCCCCCCCCATTGGAACCACAGTTATTTTTAGAACTACAGTTACTTTTATAGCTAAACCCACACCGGAAAGTCTTAGGAAGTCAATTTGCATTTGAGTTAATGTCAGGGCAGCCTGTATGCAAAGTGGGTTTTCCCAGATGAAGCCGCAGTGTGAAAATTTCCATGGGTGGGTTTTCCCATCGCCTTCCCAGTGGGAAAAGTTAAATAGACTAAGGTAAGATTTAAACAACAATTTCTAACAACAAATTGAAACACTACAGAAGACATGCCACAAGGCCACCCATGATTTACTGCCAAATGTTCTGTGCAATGAATAACTGTCATAAGCAGAAGTGAGGCCGCTTCCTGCTGGGAAAGCAAATGTGGCGGCGGGGGTGGGGGGGGCGGAGCTCCAGACGCGGATGCCCCGCCCTCTCCTCTGCTCACCTGTTTGACTCCTTTCTGGGTTCCAGACTCAGGCCTGCAGTGGTAATTCTTATGTAAGTGAATGAAAACCATTTTCCCATGGCTAATCCTGTCCTGAAGTTCACCCCCTTTGTGGTGACAATACATTTGGTCTGTCCTTCCTGGGAGGAAAGAGCACAGCAGGAAGGAGGCGGGGAGGCACCGACCCCTGTGCACACAGATTTAACCCTCGCACCTGCAGAGAAGGAGGCAGCAGTGTATCCCCTTCACAGATGGTGAGACTGAGGCTCAGCGGATGTGAGGGAGCTGATGAAGGTGCAGGGCAGGAAGGGAAGGCACTGCGAGTGGGCGCCCCCAGCCCCTCTGCTGCCTCCTGCTGGGAGTCGGGGAGGGCTTGGCCCTGCCCAGGAGCAGGTCGGAGGGTGGGGATGTCTCCGTGGGCAGGAGCTGGGAGGCTTGAGCTCTCGGAAGTGCCCCAGCCCCTGTGGTCGGCTCAGCCTAGGTCACTGCCTTTCTGGCTCTAGGGGATTTCACCCTGCTGATCGCTGGTCTCCATGGTTTTGATGGTTCCTGTTGTCTTTCTTCTCCGGGTTGGGCTGGTGGCTAATGCCTCCCCCAGCTCACCGCTGAGCTCTGAGCTCAAGCAGGGGGACCGGCTTGTACATATACATATACAAACACACATGCACGTATAGGTACATGTACACACACACATGTACGTACACACATACACACATGCACGTACATACACATATACATGGTATATGTATATACTATATATACACATATGTATAAATATATTTCTAGTACATGTGTGTATATTATATATGTACATTTAGCATAGGTTATATATGTTATATATGTTATATATGTTATATATGTATAATACGTTTATGTATAGTATATGTATGTATGTTACATACATATATAGGTATAGTATGTGCTCATGTATATATATATATATATACTCGCGTATATTTAAGGAAATGTACGTTATATATGTATATATAGTGCATGCTCACTATATATGTATATATACAATTATACACATGTGTTATTGCTTTATTATAAAGATATGAATAAAGATGTCTATTTGAAATTATATTATTTTTTTAATTAATTAATTTTAATTAATTAATTTATTTATTTTTGCGGTACGCGGGCCTCTCACTGCTGCGGCCTCTCCCGTTGCGGAGCACAGGCTCCGGACACACAGGCTCAGCGGCCGTGGCTCACGGGCCCAGCCGCTCCGCGGCATGTGGGATCCTCCCGGACTGGGGCACGAACCCGTGTCCCCTGCATCGGCAGGCAGACTCCCAACCACTGTGCCACCAGGGAAGCCCTGAAATTATATTATTCTGTATTATTTACTTTTCTGTTACACAAATGCTATTAACAAAGAAAATAAAAATAGGACTGGCCAGGGACTTCCCTGGTGGTGCAGTGGTTAAGGATCCGCCTGCCAATGCAGGGGACACAGATTCGAGACCTGATCCAGGAAGATCCCACATGCCACGGAGCAACTAAGCCCGTGCACCACAACTACTGAGCCTGCGCTCTAGAGCCCGCGAGCCACAACTACTGAGCCCACGCACCACAACTACTGAAGCCCACATGCCACAACTAATGAAGCCTGTGCACAGCAATGAAGACCCAACACAGCCAAAAATAAAAAGATAAATAAATAAGTTTGTTAAAAAATATAGGACTGACCAACAGTACCAATTGGTAGTAAGGAATAGTGGGACTTAGTTCTATTCCTATGTGTAAGGAAAATGTAATATTTTTATGAAGCTCTTTGCGCCTGACACAGCAGCTCCCTCTAGGCCTCCCCCTCTTTCTCTGATGGTTGAATGTCTCAGGCTGGTTAGGGAACGCTGGGGACACAGCTGGGGGCCCTCAAGTCAGCCAGCACAGCCACCCAGCCACCCTCCTGTCCCTCAGCTTGCTTCTGTGATCTCTACAGAACTGAGTTTCCCCAAAAGTGGTTCTGGTCTCACATTCACTTAGGAAACAGTTTGCACTAAAACTGCCTTTTGGAGATTAATGGCTCAATAAAGATCCCAGAGAACCAGCTTGTTTGCTTAACCTGGACTTTTCCTAAGTGGCATTTGATTTCTCGAACATTTTTCTTTCTTAGACACTTACCACTAAACAGCTAATGGGCCCTACCTGATCCCCCTTCACTCCCATTCAGCCCTGTGGGCCAGCTTCCCACCATGTATTTGCTGCGTCTGCAGCCTGGATTGCTTTCCCCAGATCTCTGCAAGTTTCCTCCCTCACTTCCTTCAGTCTTTGCTCAACTGTCACCCTGAGTAAGGCCACTTCCTATCACTCGCCACTTCCTATCACTCATCCCTGTTTTATTCCTTTCTCCTAAGCATGGGCCATTGTCTAACATTCTATGTAGCTGACTTATTTAACTCACTTTCCAAGGGGACCAGACCTCTTTGTGGGTGGGCATTCCTTCTGGTGGGCTCACTGCTGTAGCGCCAGGCCTTGAGCCTAGAGCAGACCAGCGACTCACGGCAGGGGAATGAGATGGAGGCGGCCGCAGGGAAAGACAAATGGCGCGTGTTTGGGAGCCCAGTGAGGGGACAGGGCACAGCTGGAGGAGCCACCTGCTGAGCCTTTCTGGTCTCTCCTCTCAGATTACACTCCTAAAGTGATCCTGGCTCCTCCCTACCACACATTCCTCCAACAAGGATCAAGCACCTACGCCCAATACGCACCAGACAGTTAACCAGACAGCGGTGACCCAGCGGTGGGGAAAATAGCGCCTGCCCATGGGGAGGCAACCTACTGGCGGGCGCGTGTGCAGGGACAGAAAGAGGAAAATGCAGCAGAACTGCACCCACCGCATTAGCTGTAGGTTTGTCTTCTCACTAAGCAAGACGTTTGCTCTCCATTGTTTTCTTTTCCCCTAAAACTGAATGTGTGAAAACGCTCAATCACCAGAAAAAAGGGTTAAGGGCAAATCAGTGCTAAAGAAGAGAAGATGCTTAATATTTCCTCTTCAGCTTGAAATCAGCCTATCTGCTGGGCTGCATAGAATTTCAAATCCCTCTGAACAGACCTCCCCAAATCACTAGGATTCTAATTGAAACAAGTAACTGGGGTGTAATGTGACCCTCCACACACTTGTCTGGAATTAAGAAATCCAGCGTGTGCATGCACATGAACACGTAATCATTTAAGTGCAGAAAGTACAAAAATCCATTTCAACTATTCAACTGTATTTAAACGGCATCAGGTGGTGAATCTGGGGGTGAAAACAAACCCTCGGGAACCTGAAATGCCGTCCAAATCTCAATTCTCAAATTCTTTCAAGCAAAGAATTCTTAGCAGATGGACGCAAATGCATAAACTCAGAGCAAGGCGCCTTTAGGGGAGAAGGTTGGTTTTATATCAGGTGCTTGTACACGGAGATGCTCTGGGAAATTCGAAAGGTGGACAGAACACATCAAGCCTGTGCCCAGACCAAGTGGAGTGATTCTCCTGCCGCCACAGACGTGAGCCCCACATTCCTAAACCGTGTGCAGCTGTCCGTTCATTGGGAGAAAATAGGAAGAGCCTTTAGTGAAATAACCACACGCCCATGAAGTTACTAAATGAATGTTTCACCTTTTTCCACCAAAATAAAATGCTCAGTAGTTCAAGTCCTTAAAACGGTCTAGAACTCAATAGAGGAAAGGGATGTGACCGAAGCATTTGGAAGCCTGTCTGCCAGAAGGTGAGCTCGTGATGCACGTAAAGACCTCACCTGGCTGCTCTTCTCCATCTATTATAAAAGAAAAAAAACTGGAAAAGATTAAGGATGCCTAGAAATCCTCGAAAGCTTCACACTTACTTACACTTATGAAGGCGAAACCTGTGAAGCCAGGCACTGTGGGACTTTTCCTTCCCCAGTTGAAATTCCAGATGTTCTCAATTACGAGCCGCCGCAGATTGACTCAGTGGAGGGAGCAGTTGTACTCATGCATGGCTTGCCTTTTTTTTTCTCTACCCCAGTAAGCAGAACTGTCAGAGAACAGGATGGTGGACCCATGGCTGAGACGTCAGCACGCACACATTGAAAAGTGGGAGGTGTTTCTATGCCTTGGACACAGTCGGCTAGGAGGCCTTCAATGGTCGCTACCCAGCAGCGCCATGTTGACTATGTATTTTCATGCAAGGGGTAAGCTTTTGTATTTTGGCAAAGAAAAGGTATGCATGCGACTCCTTGACCTTTGGGACAAATGAGGGAGTCAAGTTGAAAATCATGTCTGCAGACTTAGAGTTTTGTTCCCCTTCCCCTGCCCATCCCAATCAGTAGAGTTGAACTGTAGTAATTAGTCCTGTTTATGGCAGGCAGTCTTGAATGTATTTTTCACTTCTGAAAATTAGACTCCAAAAGGAGTCTATGTAACTATGATTCTAAAATGTAACAAAGGTATTTTCAAATATCTGGCCACTGTAACATTTTCACCAGTTTTCTAGTTAGTAACACTGAAAGTTGATTATTTGTGAAAGTAGAGACTCTGGAATTTTAACGCCTAAGAATCTTTCGGAGGGTACTTGTAAAAAAAAAAAAAAGCAGATTCCTAGACCTGGTGTGGAGTTCAGGAATTTACTTTTTACTGAGAACCTCAAGGAATTCAAATGTGTTTTGGGGGCACACTTTGAGAAATAATGTGTTAAGCCTGGCCATTTGATTCTGCCCCCTGCTGGAATACCATGGTGGTGTTTTATGTATTTGCTGCCATGTCTGTATTGGTTTCCCCCTGAGGCAACAGTCAGGATGGGCGAGGTTGTGCTGCAGAAAACAAAAAACAAAAAAAACAAAAGAAAAACAAAAAAAATCCTCAGGGCTTCCCTGGTGGCGCAGTGGTTGAGAGTCTGCCTGCCGATGCAGGGGACGCGGGTTTGAGCCCTGGTCTGGGAGGATCCCACATGCCACGGAGCGGCTGGGCCTGTGAGCCATGGCCGCTGAGCCTGTGCGTCTGGAGCCTGTGCTCCGCAATGGGAGAGGCCACAACAGCGAGAGGCCTGCGTACCGCAAAAAAATAAATAAATAAATAAAATTAAAATAGTGGTAATTATTTCCAAAATTGTCCATAACGTCCCTAGAGAAATTTCTTAATCTTTTAATAGAATTTTATATCTGCTAGGATTAATTAATAGTTAATGTATGTTAACAGAAAGCCTCCTAATTGAAATTCTTTAAATATCTGATAGTTTTTGAGACGAGGAACACAGCGTAGGAACAACAGAGTTTGTGGTAATCACGTCACATGATGGAATTGTTAGTGGTACCCAGTCCGCTGCTCCTTGAGCCTGGTACTCAGTGGGGGTGCCAGGGCACCAGGTTCCTCTGCTCTACCCCCGTCTGCCACCTAACTGCTCTTCAGCCCTGGCTGAGACCCACCGCCTTATTTCTCTGCATCTGTTTCTTCCTCTGCGAACTGAGTTGGAGAGAGACAGTGGATCGCTAACGGCTCTCAGAAGAACCCAGAAGCTTCAGTCCTGATGTGATCAAATAGGATGAAGAGTTTTGAGTCACTCCCTGTATGGAAAATCACAAACCAGGATATGCAATGGTATTTTATGCTTCTGAGAAATATTCTACAAGGTGACTTACTGCAAAATGGCTCTTGCCACCCTAGATGCTAAAAATTCATTGTGGAATGAGTCTTAGGACGTGCTTTATTAACCTGGGTTTTCATTTCACTTTTTCCACTTACTGGATGTGTGCCTTCGAAAGTTGGTTAATCCTCTGATCTCTCATCAGCAAAATGGATTCTAATTTATTTCCAAAGTTCTTGTGAGAGTAACATAAGATGATGTGACAACGGGCTTAGCAATGCGTCGAAGACATCCTGCTAGCTGTTTCATGACTGTGAAATGAATGAAATGCCCCGCTAGTGAAAGACTGTTTCATTATTATTATCACCCTTGGAGCTTTGTACAGGGTGTGTACCTGGCCACGTTGAATTCTGCCAGCTTCTGCCAACCTGAAAGTTTTCAGGAGATTCCTTCCATTCAGAGAAGAATCCTTTTATAGACTTTATTTCTTTCCCCAACTAAAACTTGCTCGGGCAGCTGGTGCATGAAATGCCCGTCAGTGACGTGTTTGGCCCCCATCAGGCCTTGCCTGCTGTCCTGCTTGCCAGGACAAGAGCAGCCTAGTCTTCTCTGAATTTTCATTCCTCACACCTCATCCTGATGCTCCCCAAACAGCCCTCGGTGCCGTCACAAAGCCCCAAAGAGAACACACACATCAGCTGGTTCCCTCGAATTTCACAGATGAGGGAGTGGAGGCAAACTTTTAGGCGGATGGGTCTCAGTTATTGAAGGAAGGGGGTTCCAAAGGGCTGTGGAGGTCCCTCTCCCTCTGGACTTTCCTTCTGCTGGGTTTCTGCCAAAGCAAGGGCGTGAGATGAACACCCGAGAAACCCTCTGTGCACCTGACTTGTCCAGAGCCAGATGCGTAGCCGCCGAGCCTCTGGCCCCTGGCGTGGCAGCGCATGGACAGCAGAGTGGAAGCCGGCAGAACTCTCTGTCATCTTCTAGGGCTAAGTGGACAAGGAGGGTGGACTTTTCACAAATCACGGTGAGGGCTTCCCTGGTAGCACAGTGGTTAAGAACCCGCTTGCCAATGCAAGGGACACAGGTTCGAGCCCTGGTCCGGGAAGATCCCACATGGGGTGGAGCAACTAAGCCCGTGCACCAAAACTACTGAGCCTGCGAGCTACAACTACTGAAGCCCGCGCGCCTAGAGCCTGTGCTCCACAACAAGAGAAGCCACCACAGTGAGAAGCCAGTGAACCGCAACAAAGAGTAGCCCCCATTTGCCACAACTAGAGAAAGCCCGTGCGCAGCAACGAAGACCCAACGCAGCCATAAATAAATAAATAAATAAATTTATATTAAAAAAATCGTGGTGAGGTGAGTCATCTTTTCTCAGTGAAGAATCTCTTCCATTCCTCCGGAGCACCCTTCACCTATATATTCCTGCCCCAGTGCATCTTCTGGTCAGTACACACTGTGTACATCCCCAAGGCTGGGACAGGAGAGCGACGCTGATTCACCGAATCGTCAACACGTGTTTCCTGATTGCTGAGTCGTGGCCAGACCTTTCCCTCCACGGTTTGCCCTTCTCAAAGTCCTTGATCAAAAAAGAAAGGACCGGGCTTCAAAATGGCTCGTTCAAGAATGAAAGAATGCGATTCTATAGCCTTGTCTCTTTGAACTCAGTGGGCTGAAGTCTTTGTTAAAATTTTATTGGTTACCATTTGGGTAAGAGTGAAATTGCTGGAAACTGACTGTTTGAGATATGCTTGTATACACAGGCGGCAGATAAAATTATCCAGATGAATTTAAGGGCGCTTTGGTTTTTAGTACAACACACTCAGTCCGCCTGTGCTTGTCTTGAGTTGGGCTGTAGGGAGTGCAGAGCAGCAACCACAGAATTGAGTTCAGGTTCCCTTCTGCCACTTACTTCCCCTGGGATCTTAGTTAAGGGGCTTAATCTCTATGGAACTGAGGTTCTTAATCTCTAAAATGGGTTGGTAATTATCACCTTGGGTTCAGTGTGATAACATTTATAGTGTAACTAGTATAGGACTTAAATATGATAGCTTAAAAATATCAACACTTATTAAGCATCTACTATACACCTTGGGCTTCTGTGCCCGACCTTCGGGCCATAGTTCACATTGTAACCATCAGAGATTTGTGCATTTATTAGGACAGTTTCCCCCCTTCCTCCCTAGGGCAGACGATAAAATGTTTTGAGGAAAGTATACTGTCTCAAAATTCACACAAAGGCACCCATGCAGTCTAGGAAAGTCTGGGTCCATGGTGATCATGACAGAA
Source organism: Delphinus delphis (assembly GCF_949987515.2). Taxonomy (NCBI): domain Eukaryota; kingdom Metazoa; phylum Chordata; class Mammalia; order Artiodactyla; family Delphinidae; genus Delphinus; species Delphinus delphis. The sequence continues at coordinate 6,017,509 of NC_082699.1, read as the reverse complement.
ATGATCATCTAACTTGAAAAGGCAATGTTGAAACTCAAAAATATCGCAGTGGTTGACAGTCGAGTCTGTGAGGCCACGGAGGGAGAAGAAAGCATTCCTCACAGAATGAAAAGCTACGGCAACTCAGCAGTAATGGTGATATTAAAACAAGTCCACAAATTCTTTGATCTTTCTTCCTTTAAAAGGTGGCGCCTCGTTCTCCTGTCCATGAGTGTGGCTGCATTTACACCCTCCTGATGAGCTGAGCACAGTGCAGGTGTGTGACTTAGGATGCCAGATCACTGAAGGCACTGTGGCTTCCCCCCTGCTTTCTCAGGTCACTCCCTCTGGGGGAAGCCAGATGCCGTGTTGCAAGGACTCTTGCCAACACCATGTGAGCCGTCTTGGAAGCAGATCTTCTAGCCTTGGTCAAGCCTTCAAATGATGCAGCCCTGGCTGACATCTTGTCTGTAGTCTAACCAGACACCCTGAGCCAGAACCAACTGGCTAAGCCACTCCAGGATTCCTGACCCACAGAAACCAAGGTAATAAATATTTATTGCCTTAAGTTGCCGAGTACTGGGGAAATTTGTTACGCAGCCATGGGTCACTGATGCAGTGGTAAAAAGTCCCCAGTGGAAACTTCTCTTTGGTTGGAGCCTGGAGGCCTAGGCTGGGTGGCTGAAGGGGACACAGAAGATGAGGTCTGAGAGGGAAATGCCCGACTTTCTCTGTCAAAAAGTTAGGATTTATCCTATCAGCAACTTATTCAAGCTGGAGGATGTTTTTGCATAGAGGATTGACATCATCAGAGTTGATTATGATATCCCTGGCATGAAATGGGATGGGAAGAGGCTGGTTGTGGGGAGGGGGAATTCCAGTTAGAGAGTTCTAGGAACGACAGTCCAGTTAAGGGAAGATGAGAGCCTGAACTACGGCAATGGCAGAGGCAGTGGATATGGGAGGACTGTCTTAAGACATGGTGGTTTGAAAAAAAGAAACGACCAGTCTCCAGAGCCATCTAGTGCAATCCTGTGTCACTCTGCATCGTGTGGGGTAATAAAAGTGGGCTGAACTATATTACAGCCGTATAGTCACACCAACAGCATCATCATCACACACACACACACACACACTCAAGATACTTAATCCCATGAGCTACAAAAGTGAGCATTTTGCAAAGAGGACTTCACAATTAGGAAATGTCTTACTCTCAGGATTTAATATTAAGCATTTGAAATTGTCCTCTATAGAAACTCTAATTTCAAGAACAAAAAAAAAATAATGAACTCCCATCTTCCATATGAACCCAAAGCCTCACATTTGTCCATGGTATAAAGAGGCCCCAGAAGATTAGACTGAACTATAGTGGGGTGATTTATAGCTCTGTCGGAACACAGATTAAAGGTGGTTTTGAAGTGTTGGGAGATTCAAACAAAATCAGCATAGGCAGGGATATTAAATTCGTCAAGTACTCATCTCCCCCCAAAACCAGTTACCTTAGGAAAATAACATCTATCTTTAGTATTTCAATAGCCCCAGAAAGAGATGGATATATAAATGCTAAGCCATGAATATTTTAAATGGCCACATTTCTATCCAAATGGTGAGGGAAGAAAACGTGTGTGTATATAAAAATATAAAACTTTCATCCTATTATCTTGAATGCATTGTAGTATCACCACTCATAGCAGTATTTCAAAGTCTTTCTTACGGAAAGTAGAGCTCTAGTTGAACTAGAAGTTAAGCAGAGAACCAGAAAAATTCAAAATCAGTGGAGAGTCAAGGAACCAAATTTGATTTTCAAAAGGAAAACGTTTGTGAACAGTAAGAGTTGGGAATCATATCGTTTGTTTCTGAAACTTTAAAAATAATCCTTTCTTTTACATGTTATATGGAACTTTAAAGGAAATGTTAATCTTCAGATAACTTGATTCATTAAATACCTGTTGAATACTCAATGTCCTAATAACAGGAGGTAAGACATGTCCATTGAGAGGAATGATTCTTCTCTTAAAGTAAAAGTGAAAATCTAAATTCCTTGAGGCAAACACTGTGTTGTTGACCACAGCAGTCCCGGGTCAACGGTGAGGCCTGAAAAGGGAATCACTCAACGAACACCCCTTTGAAAGAGGAATGGGTGAATGAATGAATGAGTGGACCAGTGTCTGAACACATGTAATGTTAATGACTTGGACTTGTACAAATAAGAACAAGGCTATAAATTTCAAAAGTATGTCTCTACCGTCAGAACTCACAAATATTTACAACTGAAGAGTTTGGTGGAAGATGTGAAAAATTCTGATGTTTAAGAAAAGATGAAAATGCTGAAAGTGTGAACTAAGTAAAGCGGCAGCAGCGTATCTTAGGAACCTCGATGCAACTATTTTAGCAAAACGCACACAATGCAGAACACGGCTGTTCAGAATAACTGTGTCATGGCGAAAATAACTTAATGAAATGCTGCTCCTTCAAGACCATCAAAAATCTGCTTCTGGCTCACGGTCCAAGGTGAAAATTCCATGGAGGGAGCAAAGGAAGGGACAAAGAAACCACCACCATGAGTGCCTGCACCAGAGCTATTTATTAGAGTAACTTTTCCTTTTTTTCTTCTTAAAGATTTCATAACAATTGAAGTATGTACAAAGTCTTACAGCATTTACACCGTAGAAAGTGTCCTATTAGCTGATGAAGCCTAAGGCGGTGCTGCTGGGAGCTCCAGAGCGTGTCTACAAGAGCAAGGAAGCTGGGCACTGTAGGTGGACCTCTCTGCTACAGCAGCTGATGGACTCCTAACTAGACCACCTGGAGGACAGGTTATGGGAGAAAAGGAACAAGCTGATATGCAGCTCTAGGGACCACAGGCTCTTAAAGCTACCTAGAGTTGTGTTTCTGGTTACCTAGAGCGTAACAAAGGTCCACAACCTGACGGATTAACATACGCGCGAGGGCACGGTCATGCTGCTCAGATCTGGTTCAGCTACCAAAGGTATTGACTTGTGAATGGGAGGGTCTATACCGATATGGCTGGTATTTCCATTTGTGTTCATGTCTTCAGATAGCTCCCACCTGCCCAAGCCCCACTCCCCTCTCCCTTTATCAACAACAACAACAAAGGGAGGGAAGAGAATCCGCATGGGATTAGTTCTTGACCAAAAAACAGACTTAAAAAAAAAAAAAAAAAAGACATTCAGTATCAGCTCTAGGGTGGCCATTCTGTCAAAAGATTAACAGTAGAAATTTCTGAATCAACCTAAATCAGAACAATATCAATAAACCCCGCCAACACCCAACCTCCGGATTTAATCACCTTCATTGATTGTCTTTCCTTGGGGTCAGCATTACACAGAACCACCAACATTTACACACCGAATCGGACACAAAACGTACATAGCACCGCCGCCCCAACCCTTACTTGAGTACGTGACGAGCGGATGTCAATACCTACATGATTAACACCAGGGTCCCCACTTTCTTCCTCAGAAAGCCCAGCCCGGTTCTCTCTCGGGTCAGTCACTATCTGTTTGGTAAGCAGACCCCATTTATTTCCCCACTGTTTCGGTCTCCAGTGTAGGCAGATTGGCTTTTTTTTTTTAATTTCAAAAAGATGCTACTCCCAACTTAAAAGCCAGTGGATAAAACTTTTAATTAAGACACCATAGCGCGGGATATAAAAACACAGGAACCACATAAATATTGAAGAAGTTGTATACCGTTTTCCTTGTAAACAGTTTTGCTGAAGATCGAAGCCCTAGTGTGAATCTGGCCTGGGACTTTTGGCGGATGGCGAGCGATCGGCCAGGTTCTGCAGCGATGGTGGCCGAGGACGCCAGGTCAGTCCCCACGTTGGCGGGCATGCAACTTGAAAGACATTGCACAACAAGCAACACAAAGAGAGTGGAGAAGCTCACAACACTGCAAGGAGACCTCACAACCTCCATAACTGCCGAGGCACGGACAGAGACCCCCCCCTCCCTCCGCTGCGCGCTCTTCCTCTTACACGTGGGACACCTTCTGCGACTCTCTGGCTTGTTTGATGCTATACAACCACTTGATGATGCGAGCGTTTCTCTCGATCGCGGAGATGCCATAGGGCACCCGGTCATTGGCACTGTCATCGTTTCTAAGGTCACTGTTACTGTCCTGAGACTGTTCACAGTCCGAGCTGATCATGCTGGCGCTGCGGAAGTTGAGGGAGATGATGTCGGAGTTGGCGCGGGCGAAGTTCTCCATGCCCAGGGTTTCCAGCTCCTCGGGGTCCAGTCCGCAGTAGTTGAAGAAGCGCTCCACGTCGGCGTCCACCCGGAAGTACCTGTCGCTCAGGTCCGACTTGGACCGCTGGAGCGAGGGTCTCCGGCCCACCCCGCAGGCCGGCTCGGCCGCCTCGGCCTCGGGGGACCTGACCGCGGCCGGGGCGGCGACCTTGGGCTTGGGGGGCAGCGGCGGGGCGGAGCTGCTGCAGGGGATGGCCTTCAGGGGCTTTGCGCCCGTCACCTTGCGGATGTCCGAGGAGCTGTGCGACACGTGCAGGAAGGAGTCGGGGGCGGGCTCGAGCGGCCGCCGGCCCACGTGCGAGCCGCCCTCCTGCGGGCTGCCGCGGCCGGGCGTGGGGCGCACGCGCAGCGACTCGGCGAACGAGTGCCGGTGCAGCTCGGCCGCGTCGGCGCGCGGCGCCGGCCAGTTCCGCGCGCCGTGCTTGTGGCCCGAGCCCGCGCTCGAGCCCTCCGAGCTGTTGAGGATGTTCTTGAGGATCTCGAGCTTCAGGGTCTCGCGCGGCGCGCCGCCCTCGCTCTTGGCGCCGCCGCCGAAGCCCTTGAGCGTGGGGCTGCCGAGCGCGCGCTTGGCGCCCGGGCACACGGGGGGCTTGGCCAGCACGGCCGGCTTCACGGGCTCCTGCTTGGCGTTGATGACCTCCTGGCTCTTGACGTACTTGGCCTTGTCGGCCTCCAGACGCTCCACGGCGCTGAGTCGCTTGGGGTTGGGCTCCGCCTGCCGGCGAAAGTAGTCGGGCCCCTTGTTGAGGATGCGCAGGGGCACGGCCGACGTGAAGGTGCCGGCGGGGCTGACCGGCTTCACCATGCTACCTGTCTGTAGGCTCTCCGTGGGCATGGCGGGCGCTCTCTCCCCGGCGGCCGTGGTGGATGCTCGTCTGCGCGCCTCCGGATGCGCCGGGCAGACACATGTGCGGGCGGCACAAAGGGCAGCGGACGGTCCGGAACCGAGTGTCAGCGGCGGCGGCGGCGGCAGCAGCAGCAGCAGCGGCGGCAGCGCCTCATCTCCCGGCTCGTTCACCGCCCCGTGGCTTTAGTTTCCTCGCCGCCTCGCCGGCCGCCCGGTGCGGAAAGGCCCCAAGCCCCAAGTTCCTTTCAGCTGCTTCGCCGCCTCCTTTCTCCTCCCCGAAGGATGTGGGAGTCTCCTCCAGGTCTTTGTGTTCGACTGCAGGCAGAGCTGAAACACACAACAACCAACCGCGGGTTAGGATGGGCGAGTGACATCACGGCTGCAGCAACGGCGGAGCCGCGCGCCCCCGCCCCAGGGCACCCCGCCGCCCGCCCGGGAGGGAGGCGATCCCGGCGGCCGCACGAGGCCCGCGCCCCGCGCTCGGAGAAAGAGCGGCAGAGGGTTCCCACGCGCCACCTCCTCCCGCCGCCTTCCCAGCGGGGAGACCCGCCTCCCGATCACGCCCGGCTGGCATCACTTATACCCAAACCCCGGAAACACTAGACGAGTGCAGAAATGCGGGTCGTTCCCAGTTCATGAAATGCCAGTGGGTTCCTGAGAATCCCTTTCCTGCTTTAGGCTACGGCATCGGTGACGTCTAATATGCCTCTTTTGCAATGAAGCAAACCTTCAGACTTCTATCAATCTCTCCTAACACTTCAACAAGCACCCAACTCTTCAAAAACTGAAAAGATGGGCAAGAAACGGCAGTAGACACGAAAATATTTTTTTAAAAGTCAATATGTTTATCTTATTTTTGCCAACCAATATATTTGAAAACCCATTCTCCTGCGCATGGAATGTGTATGAAGTTCAACCCATTAAACACAGGCTTATTTTTTAACTAAAACAAACAAAAAGCCTAGAAATACTTCTAGATCAACCATATAAATAGATACTGATTATAAATGCTCCACAAATTTTTCACACAATGAGCAGAATCAAGTTCCTTTGTGGTATGTATTTTCCCAGATCCCCTAAAGAACTAAGAACACAATCGTAAGGTGTCAATCACACCTAAATATGTTACTTTATGGAAAACTTGTATAATAGGGAAGCATTCATGGGGCTTATTTTTTGGCTTTCTGAACAACTTGACTCCCTCACCCCCCACCCAAGACCACTATGAAGAAACACTCATCAATACTCCCAATATAAATCTTGAGGGACGCTTTCTACTTAGAGCATAACACAGTGAAACATTTATCTCTGCAGCCCTCTGAAGTCCAACCACCTCTCTGCCCATCACTGCTGGCAGAGAGCACGGATGCACGCATCAGCCTTCCAAAGCACTTTTCAGCATCTCTGGTTGTAACTAGGAGTGTTAAGAGAATAATGTAGTCAACTAACTCGTCAAATAACTAATTTACAAAATAAAGCGGTATCACTATGAAATGATCTGCTCTCAGGGGAAGAAAATGAAGTGTCTTAAAATAAGCTTGGGGCGGGGGGGGGGCTCATATTTTTCCTTCACATCTTTTAAAACTCTTAATCTCTAACTACACCCATCGTCATGTTTTGTTAGAGACCATTTTGGTAATCTGCAAAAGGATTCGTTCTAATAAAAATATTTTCCTATGCAAGATGTAAGAAGCCCCAAGGTAATTCCTCCGTAATGATTTCTTTTAATTGTGCGGTTCTATTAATGATACTTCCATTTAGTTGAAAAAAATCACCTCCTCTCATGAAGATGAAGTAAGATTGTTTCTTTGAACATATTCTGAATGAAATACCAGAGGAGGAGTGAGGATTCCTCTGCAGATCCTCGGGTCTGCTCATCCACTACCCTGGGTACATCTCACCCGGAGGACGAGGCTGGTCCTCCAGGAGGGGGCTGGATCACCCCCAGGGCACCTGAGAGCCCCCTGGATAGGCCTTGTTTCTCCCGAGCGCATATAACATCTTCACTGGTTACCTCTGCAGCTTCCAAAATGTGTCCACGGAGGGGACAGTGCCAGAAGGTTCAGGGGCAGAGTGAAGGACACCACGGAAATCTGTGCCTGTGACCGTTGCGCCTAAGGACCAGGGCAAACCTCCAGCAAGTGGGAAGATCGCCCAGCGGGTGGCAGGAGGTAGAGCCTCTGCCCTTTCCCCTGGGGCCTTCGGTCCTCATCTGTGACAGGAGTGCTTGGACGAGATTCCCACTAGTCCTTCTCCCTCTAAAAGCACGTGGCCCTGAGGGGCTAAGGACCAGTGAGTTATTTCCAGTTTCACAAAAGGCCCATGGGAATACTGGCCTGTGAACTCTTCGATGCTCCCGGCATTCACTGTTCTTAGGAGAAGGCTCTTCACATGATGAGGTGTAGTTATCACGTGACGGTCACTGGCGGTAAAGCTCACGCTGGCCCGCGCGACCCTGTTCTTTTCGAATTCCATCATATTCGGACCGGAAGCCCCAAACGGCCACCGCTACTGACCGACTTTCCAGTGTGCCGAGCTGTCTGTCCAGGGGGACTTTGGTGCCGCTCAGAACGAAATGAAAGTCATCTCTCTGCACGCTCAGGAACGAGGACTCCCAGGCTACTTTCTAGGAAGCATTTCCCGGGAAGCTCGTCTTCCTTCCGCCCTGCTTTCTGTCTTCACGGAAAAGAAGGCCTGAGAATGGGTGAACAGAGGCCAGAGCCAGAGGACGGCCCCTCCAAGCACCCCCACTGTGCACGCCATACACCTGAGGAAGCAGTTACTAGACACAGACCAGCGTGAGAGTTTATGTTAGAAAAACAGTAATCATTTGTAACTTTTTTTTTTTTTTTTGCAGTACGCGGGCCTCTCACTGCTGTGGCCTCTCCCGTTGCGGAGCACAGGCTCCGGACGCGCAGGCTCAGTGGCCATGGCTCACGGGCCCAGCTGCTCCGCGGCATGTGGGATCCTCCCCGACCAGGGCACGAACCCACGTCCCTGCATCGGCAGGCAGACTCTCAACCACTGCGCCACCAGGGAAGCCCAGAAAAACAGTAATCATTTGTAACTAATTTACACTCCATTTCCTTTCTGATTCTACCCGTCTTCCGTCTGTCCTTCCTTTGTTATTCCCAATTTCCCTAATAACTGTCAACACACTGATGATGTTTAGAAATGACCGTGGTCACAGCTGAAACGTTCTAATTTAAACTCCCGGAGGTAAGGAGGAAAGCGTCTTATTAGAAGGCTTGAAAGCCACGGAAAAAGCTGTAGGAACTGGTTGGGTGCTACAGGATAATAATACGGTACATTTGATGTTTTCTACCTGTTTTAGCCAACGCACTACTTCAAAAATAATGAAGGTGGCAAAGGATGCTCCTTCTCTTAATTGTGACATAATCCTTAGCTTCTGCTCTATTTTTTTTTTTTGCGGTACGCGGGCCTCTCACTGCTGTGGCCTCTCCCGTTGCGGAGCACAGGCTCCGGACGCGCAGGCTCAGCGGCCATGGCTCACGGGCCCAGCCGCTCTGCGACATGTGGGATCTTCCCGGACCGGGGCACGAACCCCTGTCCCCTGCATCGGCAGGCGGACTCTCAACCACTGCGCCACCAGGGAAGCCCTGCTCTTTGGCTTTTTGATGTTCAAACAGTGCTGGCTGGGGTGGAGCTGTACAGACCCACCCAGGGTTTTGGAGTGTGGACTTCGGTGCGATGCAGACCAGGTACATTCAAGACACCTGGAAGCCTGGAGCTACGTCATGACGTCACACATGTGATAACCATGGCCTGTGTTCAGGGAGCACCCAGCACACGGTCCTCTGCTGATGGCAGCCTTGCCCAGGCCCCTGACATCAGGACAGGCCCGGGCATCGGTGGGAGCAGGCCTGAAGGGGCCTCTATGCCTCTTCATCTTGTTTCAGAAAACTTCGACCTCAGCCACGTGAGGTTTCATCAACAGAAGTAGCTATCCGGCCCTGCTTCATCCCTGATGGAGGACTAAGGAGAGAGAACACAAGCCTGAGGGAAGCTTCCATTCACAGACCATTTTGCCTACATTCTACCCCACTGAATATCCATTTAAAAATTTCATGAAAGCATAAAATGGATTGGAGAAAGAAATGTGGCAGGACCGACAGAGCGGCCCTCTGAGTCAGGGCAACATGCACTCAACAGCAGCCCGGGGGGTCATCGTGGGCAGAGCTCCCCCAGCAGCTCCTTCCCGATGGAGGACCAGGGCCAGAGGGGTCATGTTATCTGCATGGGGAGGGCTGATGGGGCACAGAGCCAGCCAGGGGCAGAGGACACAGGGGCAAAGACACGGTGACTCCTGCTGGCTCTAGGGATGCCTTTCAAGCTTGAATGTGCCTGTGCATCCGGGGATCTGCTGGACACCCCAGACTCTGCATTTCTCACCAGACCCCAGGTGACGCCCGGGAGGCTGGTCCAGCCTTTGAGTGGCAAGAGGAAATGGAAAGAATCTCACCCCTGTACCAGCGAGCATCAGAGTCGCTGCTAGATGCTGGCATGGAGAACGTGAGCCAGGCTTTCTTGTCTCTTACATGAGTAAAAGTCTGGGGCTTTGGGGACATGGAAACAGCAATCCCAGAGAACTGAAACTTCCCAAACCAAAGTGGCCTGGATCCGTCTAACTTCAAATCTGCCAGCTGCTCATGGGGGCAGTTAGGTAGAGACCAGGACCTGGGCTGACGGGCAGCACTGGGGAGACCCAGCACGCTGGTCTCAGGGCATTTACAACCCTGGGGGCAGTGAGGGATAGAAAGTGAGCCGCCGTACACACAGTTTATGTGAAAAAGGCTTAAAGCCAATTTCCTGTAACCCAGGCAACGTGAGCCTCGGTGCCTCTGAGGTCAGTCGGATCACGGTGACTGTGGCCTGTGTGAAGGGGCCTCCAGCTACGGGGCTGCCGCGGGGAATGGCTTTCACAGTTGACACAGCAAACCCAGATTTCTGTGTGGTGTCTCTTGATTTTAAGATTTAATCATAGAAAACACCGTGGGCCATGTGCTTCTGGTAAAGAGAAACAGACAATTAACGCCTAATTGATCTTTACATTCCAGGCAGGACGAGAGTCCTGCAGTTACCGCAAAGCACCCTGGGGATGAACATAATCCCAGATTCACCCGTAGAAGTTTCTCAAATATGTGAAAACTGGTCATTTCTCATGTGTTATGGCAGAAAAAAGGTGAAAATACTGCTTTAAAGAGGGAGTCTGACTAATTCCACTCTGAGTCACCTAAAATCTCGGTGTCTGGATCTCATCTATGAAAATGAATGTGTTGAATTTGGCGAGCTTGAAAATGCTTTCTGCTCAAACATTTTTTTTTTTGGCTGTGTTGGGTCTTCGTTGCTGCTCATGGGCTTTTCTCTAGTTGTGGCGAGTGGGGGCTACTCTTCGTTGCGGCTCTCATTGCGGTGGCTTCTCTTATTGCGGAGCACAGGCTCTAGGTGCGTGGGCTTCAGTAGCTATGGCTCGTGGGCTTCAGTAGTTGTGGCTCGCAGGCTCAGTAGTTGTGGCTTGCGGGCTCTAGAGCGCAGGCTCAGTAGTTGCGGCGCACGGGCTTAGTTGCTCCGCGGCATGTGGGATCTTCCCAGACCAGGGCTTGAACCCGTGTCCCCTGCATTGGCAGGTGGATTCTTAACCACCGCACCACCAGGGAAGCCCCACTCAAACACTCTTGGAGACAAAGAGCAAAAGAAGCAATTTACCTTTGAGGTTAATAAGAACTCTGGAAGAACCGATTCTTCTAGTTTCAGATCACAAAACATGTACAATCTGGGCAAACTTGTCGCATGTTGCTCTCTAATTTTGGGGGGAACAGCATCTGTGCTTACTGACTTTAGCTGTAAGATTCCAACTTGACTGGGTCCACCTTCATAACTGTATTCTTGGTTTATCCCATTTAAGAGCAGAGAAACCTCCTTATAATTGAAGTAAGAATGCAGTCTCAGGTGACACCGCTAACTTTTGAATTCTTTACAAATGTAAGAGAAAAGCACTCAAAATCGAAGACTGCGGAATCTAATTCAGCCTCCTGAGTTGTGGGCTGGGTTGAATCAGTCGATTAGTACCTAGTGACTGAGCAGTTACGTGTAAGATGTAAAGAAACAGGAAAGTTATGGCAATTTAGAAAAAAACATTCAAAATACATACAGTGAATATTAATTAAATAATGTTGATCAGTGTGGCAGGACTGTTACAACGCACTTCCCCACCAACCACTTCTCGGGAGTCAGACGGCAGAGCGGGAGGCAAGAACCGGAGCAAAGGCACGGACACGGGGCTTCCATCCTCAGGGAAGCTCTCCACTGAGTTCGTGGTTCATTCAAGAAACCTGAAACACACCCAACAGCCGGTGCAAAGTGCTGGTGGCGGGGGGACGGGGACGGACCTACTGGGGTGACGATGGGGCAGGTGGACTTTGGATTTCATGCGGAGCAATGGGGGAGCCCTAGAGGGTGATCATGCATCAGTGGCAGGGTCAGGTCTGGAGTTCTAAGAGCTCCCTGGCTGTGGGAGGGACCAGGACGAGAGCGGCAGCAGAAGCAGCTGCAGAGAGGCTGGGCAGAGCTGCCCAGGGGAGGGAGGGGCAGTGGGCTCTGAGCGGAGGCCCCCTGGGCACGGCCCGTGGGTCCGAATCCTGGCTCTGCCCCGTAAGGGCTGAGTAGCCCTGGGCAGGTCACTTCTCCATCCTGGGCCTCAGGTTTCCCATCTCTAAAATGGGGATAATGATGCCACCTACCTATTCAGGGCACTTGAGAAGGTTAAATAAGGGCACAGAGGCACTTCTCACTCACGTCACCCTAATAAGGAGGGGGTCTTCGGGGATGGAGAGAAGTGTGGACAATTTCAAGAGATGCTTAAGACCTGCACTGGGCCGAACTTGGTGTCGGTCTGGTTGTGGAGGGTGAGGGAGCCGTTGAGGTTGATTCCGGGCTTCCTGCTTGACTGCTGACACGTGGTGTGTGGGCAAGAAGCACACACTCTAGTCTAATCTTCCCTAGCTTCCTCCTCTGCACCCCAGGCCTGAGCCAAACAGAACGACGGCAGCCCCTCCGAACCAGCTGTGCACGTTCACACATCTGTCCTCCCTCTGCCCGAGACGATTGTAACCAGCAGGGTTTCAGAGGAAACTTGTCATCTCCTTAATACGCATCGCAAATAGTTAACAATGTTGTGGCCATCGTGAAAATTATATTTAGAAGCAAGATGTATTCCTAAATTAAATGCTTAGTTCTGTAGGTTAAAGGAAGTAATGGCACTGCATTTGGAAGACATTAACTTATCCATTTTAATTAATATGCCATGTTTTTCACCATTTTCCCTTTTCCTTCCCTTCCTAACACCATTCACTTTATTAACTCCTTTTATGCTGTGAAAATAACTTGTAAAGAGTGCAAAAGGAGAACAAAATGAGAAGGTAAACGGGAGTAACAAAAGCATGTATCCAAAAAAGACTAAATTTGCACATGATAAATTGAACGGAAACTAAGAAATGAGAGGCCCAAACATCTGGAAGCGTTAAGTCAAAACCACCGCCCCTTCAGGACCTGTTGTTTTTTTCATTTACTAAATGACGTGCCTCCTTGCTTATTGCCTGGTGAAATCCCTCAACATCTATAATCCTGATGGCTGGATCTTCTCTTTTCTGACCTCAGTGTTGCCATCAGCGATCAGCTCCAAGCCGTAAATGAAATAATCTTCTTGCCAACAACACTCTCACTCTGTATATTCTTGGAAACCATGGACTTGTCCTAACAACATTTAAAAACTTTTGATTCTGGTATCCTAGTCATTTTTTAGCTTACTTTTTCAGTTGGCTAGAGTAGGTCGTCAAATGTTACATAATAAAAAAATCTTTGCCCTGGGTTTTCATGATTTTGTTTTCATTTTCCACCTGTTGGGTAAACCATCTGTCCACTTTTCAGCAGGTCCTTTAAGCCTCGTTCCTTCTGACACATCCATTCTGTGCAGCCGGAGGAGAGAAATGCACGTTGGAGTAGCGAAGAGATGCCAAGAGGCCAGCTTTACCTTCTAGGCCTTCACGGCTATGGACCAAGGAGCAATGCCCTCCCAGGGCTCTCCTAGGGTGTGCCGGACACACAGGTGAGCAGCACACACTTGCACAGGCGTTTTGATAAACGCGTGGAAATTACTGACAGTCGTGTACTGTATTACGGCAGCAGCCTCCAGGTGGCACTGTGAACTGAGCAAATCTGCAGGGAAGAACGGAGGGGGTACAGCTTGTTACCCACAGCGCTTCCCTGTGATGTCAGGGAGCAAAGGAGGAGTGGGAGACAATGTCACCCAAGGAGCCGGTATCGGGGCTGACTCAGCTCTCTGCTCAGAGCCGTGGTTTGGACCTTGGCGTGCGCCCACCCTCACCCCAGACGGACTGAGGTTGGCTTCAGGAGCCCTGCCCACCTCCAGAGAGCCCGACCCAGGTCTCCCGGAGCTGACGGAGACTGGCTGTAGCTGGAGTCTGAGAGGTCTAAAGAAAGAGTCTGTGCTGGACCCTCCACCCAGGACACGGGCCAGAGGAAGCTGCGTTTCCACGAGTACAAGGGTTTCCTAGGCCACACGTGAACTTGGGGAAAGGTGGTCTAGGGTTATCTTAAAAGGAACTGCGCCCAGAGAGTCGCCCGCCCTGAGAAAGCCAAGAGCCCTGCACTGAGGGGAAGGCCGTGAGCACCCCCAGCGGTGGGAGATGTGCGGCTGCCCCCAGGGAGCCCAAAAGCTCCCACAGAGAACGAGCTCTGGACTCCCCCACGCCCAGGGGATGACGGGTGTCAGAGCCGAGAAGAGGACCCGTCATCGTCCCCCCGCACGTCCACAGACCCCCACGGACCTGCCCCCAGGTTAGAAGTGATGCCTAATACGGAGCCGGAAAGGAGCTGGGAAACCCACAAGGTTTATTCAGCCCCCTCCTCCACCGAGGTTTCGAAGCCAACACAGGCCTGAGCTGGGACGGGGGTGGGGTCCCAGCTGAAACAGGGTGAGAGGCTGGAGGTTTTCAGTCGCTCATGCCTGAAACTGACCTGAGGACTTTGAATTATTTAAGACGAACCGAAGAGGCTACGGGTCGTGTTGAGAGGAGAATTCAGGGTGCATTCTTAGGGCCTGAGAAAAGAGGACACTGGCTTCCTGTTCATCCCCTGATGAATCCAGGCCAGACAGTAGAACTGGTCCAGGTGGCATCCTTTGGGGTTTCTGTCTGTCCGCCTGCTGACGCGGAGCCCCTCAGTCCAGAGCCAGGTCCAGGGTTCAAGGTCAACTGCGTTTACTCCGGAGCCCGGCCACTCACAGTTCTGCGACCCTGGGCACGTTCCCCGAGGTCGGTGTGCCTCACTTTCCTCCTGACCGTACGCTGACCGTAATGACGCCTACGTGCGCTGGGGCTGTCGTGAGAATTCCGCGAGGGAGCGCGTTGAAGGACCAGTGTGTAGCCTCGCGTCTGTTCAGGCGACGTGAGCTGTTGTTACATTTCGTCCCCCCTCATCAGGTTTCCAGCTTTACGGTCACTGAATGATCTTTTGTCTTAAAATGATTCCGCTGGTCTCAGGTGAGAGCGTGTGAGCTATTTCTGTCAAAGTGGGTCGACCACGCAGTTTCTATCTACAAGGTCACTCGTGTGACCCCATTTTTATTTGAGCTACAACAAAAATATGTGGTTTCAAATTTCAAAGCAAACAGCTGTGCGAGTGAAACAGCCTAGAGAAAATAATACAGACATTATTAAAAATGAAATCAAACCTAAGGTCGATAGGAGAAAAACAGCCGTCACATCTCAGTCTGGGATGGAGTCTTGACTTGGACGTCATTCTCCAAGGTCATTTAGAAAACGCGTTCACAGGCTTCACTTTCATTTGTAAGTAAGTCCATTCTAAAAAGAAATGTCATGGGTTTCTTTTGAAATGCCCTACTCTTATTTAAGACAATTACAGGTAAAATGAAATCGAGAATCAGAAAAAAAAAAAAAATCACATTTCTGGTTTAACAGTCTTCCGTGGCCAAAGGCAGAGAAAGTTTTGCTATAACAGGTCCAACAGCTTGTGTCGATGTCGGGGAGCCCTGCCCTGCACCCGAGATCTCAGAAGCTGGCACCAAAAATCGTTTGGAAATACGAGGCTTGCTTGATGGACATAACGACAAGTAATTAAAAGCAGGGTGACTAGAATTCCTAATGACAGAATTCCAAGAGGACTGCTTGCCTTGTCCAGACAAACATAAAGTGATCCCATGACGGCCTCTCTGTCCCCTCCTGGAGGGGGCTTCACTCGGCTCTGTGTTCGGCGTGTGAGAACGTGCAAGGCACGGCCAAACTCTAGTGAGAGCCCCGGCCCTTCACGCAGGCTAGCCCCTTCAGGTCCCAGGCTTCGGGAGAACTGCTAGTTAACGTGAGGCTAAGAGTCAGCTGGCTCCCCAGCTAGGTTGACCAGGAGCGCACTTTCTGGCAGCAGCAATGACATCTCAGCAAACTCGAGGACTGTGAACGTTAGTAGCAGCTCATGGAGACACCGTGCAGGGCTCACGTGCCCCACCTCATCCATCCTCACAGTTACTCCCTCACGAGGCGTCTGATCCCCCTGTACCAGCAAGAGGGTGAGTACCTGCGTTGTCTACGTGGATCTGGGGACCCGGCATCTGGTTGTCCCACTGACGTGGGTTGTAGGCACCCGCAATTTGCATTTTTCTTTGGCTGTGTAAACTTGTACATACTCTACGGCAGCCGTAGCAGGGTGGCAATATAGACAGAACCTTTATTTGTGAATATATTTTCAATTTCTAGTGAAATAAGTATGTATTAAATATGTGTGTGAATATGTGTGTAAATACTTTGAAAAAAATATGTGTTAAAACGGTGACACGGGCTTCCCTGGTGGCGCAGTGGTTGAGAGTCCGCCTGCCAATGCAGGGGACGCGGGTTCGTGCCCCGGTCCGGGAGGATCCCACATGCCGCGGAGCGGCTGGGCCCGTGAGCCATGGCCGCTGAGCCTGCGCGTCCGGAGCCTGTGCTCCGCAACGGGAGAGGCCACAGCAGTGAGAGGCCTGCGTACCGCAAAAAAAAAAAGAAAAAAAAAAAAAGGTGACACATATCAACTTGAAAGAAGGAAAAATAAAGCAGCATTTTGGGGGGAGTGGACCCAGTTCACTGGGAGTGTATTAGGAAAACTGCTATTTAAATTATGTTTAAAAATTAACCTGTTCATAGTGACCCTTTCCTGTTAAGCATGTATGATGTAGTAAAGGCACAGAGAACTGTACTAACGCAGGTTAAAGGTTTAAGATTCAATCCACCAACATCTCTAAAGCAAGTGTTATTATCCCCACTTTACAGATGAGGAAAGTCATGTCCAAAGACACCCACAAAGTTGTCTAAGATACTCGGCTACCGGGTGGCTGAGGGCTCCACAACCTCACCTGCATACCTACCCCTTGGTCCACCTCTCCATGTCACACCCTCATTCCAGCTCTTAGAAAGATGGGTGTGATGTAGTTCTAAATGGTTTACATTTAAGTAATGCAAGTGCATTTCCATTAGGAAGACACACTAATTATAGTTTAGTCCCAAAGCGCGAAGATCTACTCTCTCGGCCATTCACTGCTGAGTACCGGCTTCCCCTAGCAGGAAGAGGAGGACAAGAAATCGCTTAAACTTTTTCTTACATCAGATAATCATGTTACTTGCTTACAGCTTACATGCACAAGCAGAGAAGGTGAAATGTTTATCAACTCAGTTCCATTAATTTCATTTTCTTTCTTGACACCAGTGACTGCAGATCCATCAGAGTTAGCTGAGCTCTGATGAAAATCTGAGAGATTAAGAACAACAAGCAACAGAGACTGTGTTTCATTCTGTCTACGACACGGAGCATTTGGAGAGTAGGGAGAACTCACTTTTTACTGCCGTTTCTACTAAAGCCCCCAGCCGTGTACACAGTAGGCGCTCACTAAAATGGGCACCCAGCTGAACTAAAATGTAAAATGCAAAACCCTCAGTAGACTACCTAGCACGTTATTTTAGATGATAAAAGCTCAATGATGCCCTCAGATAAAAAACCCAGGAAGCGAACCTCAGGATGCGCTGTTTATAAATTGGAAACAACACTCCAAGTGCCTCCTTTTGATTGGAGAGCGTGGGGCACCGGCCCACAAACGCACAGAAAGTGTTTATTCACAGCTTAACGAACACATTAGCCCTGAACTGTGCTTAGAACACAAATCCAGTCCAAACGGAAATCAATACAAGGTAGAATTTTAAAGCAGAACCAGTAGGTTCTGCTTTAAAAAAAAAAAGAATGAATACTGTTTATGTTATTTGCCAAGCAACACCTAGAATTATTTTCCATCTCTGGAATCAGTCTTAGTGCTGGAGAAGTTCAGCAGTTTTTTAAACAACTAGTTCCTTGCCTCAAGTGTACTCAGAGAAGACAAACAGTATTTTTTCACTTTTAAGAATTCACACTGAATTCTGGGACAATTCAGAGTAAGACAGGCAAGTCTGTAGACACCTATTGTTGCAGCACATATTTTAATCTTCAGCACTTGACACGTCTCACATAAACCATTTTCAAGCCTAGAACGGCATGAGGTAAGGCTTCACCACAGTCTACACTGGAAATGTCATTCTGGGGTCCAAGCGACAAGGAGCTCGGGAGTGGCTGATACAGTCACTGCACCTTGCCCAGGCCCGTTCCAGCTCTGCTCCAAGCTGGCTGAAGCGAAAGCAGCGGGCAGGTGGCCAAACTGCTATGCTCTGCGGCCACAGGCCCTCCCCTGCCTGTCCATCCTCCCCTGCCCCTAGGGCCCCCTCCTCCCGGGCACGCTCTCTGATGCCGGCACCTTCTTATTCTGCTCCTCGCCCTGGCATCCCCCAGCCCTCCTTTGCCTGGCCTGGACCAGAGCCTTCCAAGTGTCCCCAAACATACTGCGAAATCTTTTCTGACCTCTCGTTCTGTGTCCCATCCCTCCTCCCTGGCACTACCCTTCCCCAGCCACGGACACCTGGTCAGCCCAGCGTAGCACCGGACCCTGCGGGACAGCAGAGCTCAGAATCTCTTGTAGGGATCCTTGTCTGACATGTATCCAGCACAGGATGTGTGTCTGCCCCAATGCAAAAGAATAAAAAGCTAAAACTATCACAAAGGCTTTGCTTACTTCCCCACCTTCCTAGTCCCGCTGCCAAAACAAATAAACAAACAAAGCCAGCTCACTGAAGAGTCTAAGGATGATGATAATAAAAAACCTATATTAAAAGTAATCTTGATAAATACTTTAAAAGCTACAGACACTGCTGGATGGACAAAGCAAATCTTTCTTGAGATCTGAAAACTCTGCCTTCCATATTCTTTCCAACACAATACGCTTTTTTACCCTATTCCTTCATGCTTTTCTTTTAAAATGAAACTATCTGCCTCTATCTTGATTAACTGTTTCTCATTCCTGTTTACTAAAAAAAAAAAAATGACTCATCCAAAGTGAAAAAAGGGAGTTGGCTTTTAGAAATAGTTTTTTTTTCCTCAGTCTCTATCATTGTTTAAATTTGTTTAGTGAGAAATGAAATTTTCTATTATTTTTTAACAAGAAAGAGGATTATTTTGCTTGGGGCGAAAGGTAGTTGTTGATGTTTACAGCTTCCTGGTATCTGAAGCTTTCGATTCTGGGCGCATCACTTAACGGCTCAGGAGAGAAACACAACGGCAACCATTTATGGGGACTCTTCCTTCTGCAACACCTCCGGCCAGATGGGATGGACAACTTAGAATCAACAAGTATCACCTGTCCCACTTAGCAGATGGGGAAACTGAGGCTCGGAAGGTTTAAGTGAGTTGCCTGAAGCTGGTCAGTTGAAGGAGCAACCCCAGGTCCATCTGTTTTCTAAACCTGTGCCCAGGAACAGCCCCCAACAAGCCTGGAAACGTCCCAGGTACAGCCCCCAACAGGCCTGGAAACGTCCCAGGTACAGCCCCCAACAGGCCTGGAAACGTCCCAGGTACAGCCCTCAACAGGCCTGGAAGCGTCCCAGGTACAGCCCTCAAAAGTTATGGAAACGTCCCAGGTACAGCCCTCAAAAGTCATGGACACGTCCCAGGTACAGCCCTCAACAGTCATGGAAATGTCCCAGGTACAGCCGTCAACAGGCCTGGAAGCGTCCCGGGCTCCCGGGGTGAGAGGGGCTGGATCTGGATGGGAGCCTGGAAGGAAGGGAGGAAAGAACGTTAGCTGGCGCCCCCCTCCCCACGCCTAACCCGGAGGCTGCCAGGCCTTAGGCTGCTTCCAGAACAAAGCCTCTTTCCTGCTGTGGTGGCAGAATCTGTGTGCCCACTACCAGAGAAGCTGGAGTTCGCAGTACTTGCTGTGCCAGAGGAGAAAGCAGTGAGGGGGAGTTAAGAGGCGGGAAGATGCTCTGGAAACTCTGCGGGGAGACGGCATTCCTAAAATATAAAGCATCGGCCCACAAAATCCAATTTGTGGCAGTGACAATAAAAGCCCTTTGGTAAGATTCTCTAAGGAGCTCTCAAAATTTCACTGCTCCCTCTGTGGGAGGAAATAATTATTCTAATATCTTGCTAAGGAAATTAGAATACGTTCTGAACAACAGAAAAATAACAATCTAGCCGTCACCTGATTCGATAAAAATCAGACTTCCCTGCACTTGCCTGGGGGATTGGGCCTGAATCCTCCAGGCCACGGAGACCCACCCAATACAACAAAGACCACTTCCTGTGATCCCCCACCCTCAAGGGACAGGCCCCCAAGGGGGCATGTTTATACAGACCGAAGATCTAGAACGCACAAAGCACCAGTTATGTATCTGTGCCTTCAGAAAATAATGTTTCCCGAGCATCTACTCATGCCAGGCAGTGAACACAATGAACACAACATGGATGGCGCTCACAACTATGACATAACTCAATGCAATTTGCAGCATGGTAAGTCCAGGCGCTATAAAGAAGGGGAGAACCAAGATTCAGCAAGGTGGAAACTACTGCTGATTTCAGTAGTGGGGAAAAGGGCTGCTGGTGTGTCCCAGGAGCTTTGAGAGGAGGCGAGGGCTGGAGGTGTCAGCAGGATGAACACGGGGGGTTTTCTTTAAGACGGTAGAACGACAGCACATTTGTATGTTGACAAGAGCAGTACAGTGGAAAGAGAAAAACCATCGCACAGGATGCAGGAGAGAGATTTCATACGGAGGCACTGAAAACAGGGAAATAAAAATGAGAAGCAGAAACCTTAGCACAGGGGTAAGTTCTGGCTTACAGGCGTCAGGAGGCTCTACAGGACTTTTCATACCTGGCCCGGGACATCGGAGGAGACCTCTGGAGATGATGACAGCGCTACAGCAGTGGCAGGGGCTAGCACTCCTGGGGGTGAGGGCAGTACCTGTACGGACCCTCCCCGGAGCCTGAGCTGGGCTCGGGGCACAGAGCACCTGCCGGGGCCGACGGACGAGAAGAAGGGCAGTGATGCTGCTGCAGGATACAGACCCAGTGAGTCAGCAGTTACCTTCTAGTACAGTTGCTGAGCTGTCACAGAAGCAACACTCAACAGTGCTGGGAAGCAGCAAGTCCCCATTTGCTTCTCCTCCTGCCAAAAGCAAATCATTGGATGGATTCTAATTCCATCTCCGAGCAGAGAGAGGAAGAATGTACTGCTTTTGCAAATTTAAGGTTTAACCACGGGGAATCAGAGACCCCAGGGAAAAACAACTAAGAAGTCGTAGAGTATATAATAGCCAAGGAAGGGAACGCAATCCTTCGACAAAGACCACTCAGTGCCTACCATGGGCCAGGAGAGGCTGACGTGCCTGAGACGGAAGCAGTGTGGCCGTCACAACATTCACAGTGTGCCGGCTGCAGCCTGCACGATGCAGTGTCAGGGCGGGGAGATTCCAGGGAAGAAGGGCAGCAGAGCACCGGAGTGGAAACGAGAGGACGGTAACCCGTAACCATTCCGATGGTGAGACAGGGGAAAGGCATCTGGGAAACAAGACAGAGGACCTAGCGGGGTAAGAAAACAGCAAGGAGAAAGGGGCCCAGAGAGCAGGTGTGACCCTGGAGGACAGCGTCCTGGCAGAGCAGGGGCTGGCGGGGCCCATCCTCCAGGGTCTGGGGTCAGAATACGAGCTCCGCACTCCCAGCTCCACTCTTTACGCCCGTGTGACCTCGGGTCTCTCCAACCTTCGGGTTCCTCACCTGCACCACGAGGATGACAGCAGGAGCCCTTCCTGGTGTGTTGGGGGTAACACATGTTAGCCACTGTCCTTTGTAATGAGCTAGAGACAACGCCATCAGAATGTCACAGACTGTAGAGGCAATTTGTAGATCGATTTAAGGAAGAATTTTTAAAGAATTAAAACTGTCCCAAACTGGTATTAACTCCTTTGTAAAGAGTGAGCTTTACATCCCAGAATGGGCCTGTGCAGACAAAGCCTTACCATCAGCCCAAGAAGCCTTAGAGGGGATTCCTGCAGTGGATGAGGGGGTGGCAGACGAATAGTAAGTCCTGTGATTCTTTGAAACTTTTTCTCACTCCTGGTATTTAATTTACTGTGTTCAAAGCAAGAAGACAGGAACATGGGGACAGAGAAAAGATGCAGACAGGAGGAAAGTTTGAAGATAAACTGTATGTAAGGTATTGATCACTGAACAAAGCGTCAAATGGAATATATTAAGAACGTGAAGTGGATTAAATCTCCCAAGAAACAGAGAGTAAAGAAGAGGAAGGTATGAGCGAGGTGGGGTGGATGAAGAGACAGCAGGACCCAACTGTGCTTGCAACGTGGTGGACCTTTCCTTCCGCTCTGTTCTAGTCGTCCCGGATCTGCAACACGGATGATCTCTTATACCCTTTATGGCCTTGAAATTCTCATACTTCTTACGCAGCCTGTTTCCGTATAGAGAACGTGCAGAGTTCTTTAAGCAGCGCACAGACTCTGAAACTGCCCATGAGTTTACAGCCTGATGGAGGGAATCACTGCCAGGAACCATTTACGGGGCTGAGGGGTGATGACCAGGGCTGAGGAAGGGGGGCTGGTACCTGGAGGTCAGAGGCAGCCTCTCCTGTTACCAAGGGCTGGATGGTCCCTGTAGTAACGGCAGTATAACGGCAGTTATACTGGCGTGTAACATGTCAGTCTGTGTTTGCGATCACGTCACCCCAAATTCTTCAGAAAACATTTAGCCGGCACTGCAGCTTAGTAACCGACTTATGAAATTCTGCAGTCAGGACCTGGTGTGTGTGCAAAAGGAAGCCATGGGCTCCGAACTGGGAGATGTTGCCAGAAACCACTTCGGATGCGATGCCGACGTCTCCAGTCGAATGTCTGGATTTGTGTAGTTTCTCCTCCATTAGCTTAGAGGGGATCCGACGCTTCTGCGACATTGCTTGTTCTTTATTGATTTCTACAGAGAGGGGATTGGACTTCTCTCTTTTGTTTAACAGCCTTAAAGGTAGATGGAGGCTTTTAAGCATTCATGTTCATCTATTTTACTTACTAAGGACCTCTAGATCACTCCAGTCGCTGTTTCAACAACTCAAGGAGGTTAGAGTTTTCCTGTGTTTATATCTAGAAAGACATTGCAATAAATGAAGCCAATATATACACCATAAAGACTAAATTGCTCCCTTCACCAAGCTACAATTGACCATTAAAATAACACTTATCTTAGGGAGACACTGGGGAAAAGAAACTATATAAAAAAGCTATGGTCTATCTCAGAAAATATTTCAGCAGTCCATTTCTAGTCTTTGGAGAACTACTCAATATTCAACTTCTCATTTTTCAATGCCAGCTTTTTTCAAATATTACGATAAACACTCTAAAGTGACCTATTTCCCCTGACACCTAAGAAGAGTGATGTGTCGTCATTCCAAAATCCATTTCTCCCACTTGCAAGGCAAGCAACAATACTTCTATAGTCATCCTTATCTGCCAGATGGGGAAGTCTCTTTTAAATAAGAATTTCAAGAAAAAAAGTTATTCTGAAAAGTATCAAATGTTCCCTTCTAGCTGGGTAATCTGGAACAGTTCTTGCGTGCATTTCTCTAGCTGGAACCGGAGTGTAGACTGGGGATACTCACGACAGAGCCTGGCAAGGAACTAGGCAGTAAAGTGATGTAAGGACTACAGAGATTCTCAAAAAGCAGGGTTACCTAAGAGGGCACTTGGCCTGAGACCCCTACAGGGACAGGAACACTGAGTGCAGAGCAGATTTTGGACCCAAGTGGGTCTACGTTTGAATCTTGCTTCTGTATCCTCTAGCTCTGTGGCCTGGAACAAGTAAATTCCCTCTAGGTACTTCCATTTTTCTGTCTGTAAAGTGAGGATCCTAACAGCACCTTCCCCACCCCACCCCACCGGGTGGCTGTGAGATGACGGGACACAGAGAACGGAAGGCACTCAGCATGGGGCCTGGCTCACAGAAGGCAGGCACTGTATTTTTACAGTAAACGTGACTGAAAGCACTGAAAGTACCTATAGGTATCACAGGAAAACCATTTCCCTGGTCAATTTATTGTTTTCAAGTCACACAGAAGTTCCAGATGTTCTTGTCAAAAAGAAATGCATCAAACCAGAATCTGTATCTACACAAGATCTTCCTGGGATTCTGAGAGGCATCGCACGAAATCCGTTTAGCAACGGGGGAGGAACTGACGTCTTTACTGGGTTGCGTCTCCCAGTTCTTCAACATGGTTATGTCTCTCCATTGACTTAGACCTTCTCTGATTTCTTTCATCAGAGTTCTAGAGTTTTCAGCATATGAGTCCTATATGGGTTTTGTTAGGTTTACACTTAAGTATTTCACTTTTTTGAGCCATTGTAAATAGTTCTGTGTTTTTAATTTTGGCTTCCATGTGCTCGTCACTACTATACAGAAATACAACTGACTTTCGCGTGTCGATCTTGTATCCTGTGATCTTGCCAAATCACTTTTTTGGTTCTAGGGTTTTTTGGTTTGTTTTGTCATATCTTACTATCGAGAAAACAACCTAAGGCTCAAACTTTGGCCTCAAAATCAGAAAGACCGGGACTAAGTTTCCTAAATTGCTCCAAAATCCTAAAATGAAACTTTGCTTTGAAAAAAAGTGTTTTTCCCTTATTATGGTTCCGAATATGGCCTGGGTTGGGATGTGTCATTTAAACAGTACTGCAGACAGTAAGGCACTATCATATGAACTTACTCTTGCCCAGGCAATACCAAGGGGAAGGGGTAAGAGCAGATGAGACCAGAAACCAAAGAAAATTAATACATTCATGGTGCTTTCTGAAATAGTTTCCCAAAAATATTTTCACATAAGGATTCCATCATTCAAACAGAACAATTCCAGATTTCAATGGTTTCCTACTCTGAACTGAAGTGCTTTCAACTTGTTTTGATAAGAGATTAAGAGGTACAAGCTTCCAGTTATACAATAAATAAGCCATGGGGATGTAATACACGGCATGAGGAATATAGTCAATAGTATTGCGGTAACTTTGTATGGGGACAGATGGTTACTAGACTTACCTTTGGGATCACCTTGTAACGTAGGTAGATGTCCAATCACTAGCTAGCACACCTGAAACTAGCATAATATTGCATGTCAGCTATATTTTTTAAAAAGTCAGCATCAAAGAACAGGATTTGGGGCAGAACTGACTGGTTGGTCAAACTTAAAAGGAATAAATCATTTTTCTTTTAAAATTCCTCAGTTTCTCTATAGTCTACTAAGAAGAATAAGATTCAGAAACATACTTGACCTTTCCTAAATCTTCTTAATTCTATATTTTAAATGACCATGCTAATAAAGATGTGTATAAAGTGACTGGCAAAGTTTTAAAAACAACACTTGTTTTGTAAACTTGAGTTCTATTTAAATGTGGAAACCTGTTCTAGAATTAGTGATGCTAAATGAATAAATAAGCAAACAGGTTTCTTATCCTTTGGTAGGTCTCAAAAACGCCCCAGGCCAGTTCAGGATGCATCCCTCTTGTTTCCTACCTCCCTTGACACAGGTCACTAGGATATGGGCTATTACGCTTTTCTGGGATTTAAAGAGTGTAAGCAAAGTTAATAAAAAGGTCTAAGGAAAAAGGTGACTTGTGCAGTGTAATATGGAATCCCAATCTCTATTTAAAGCTAGCCTGTTAGATCTGTTTGGCTTTGAGGATAAATTTTTCTGGTAGACAGAGCAACCCAAGAACGGGTCTATTACAAGTCCACTATGCCTCGCTATCAAGGAAGCAGACGATTTCACAGATTTCATAGTCAGAAGGGACTTAAAAGACCCCTCGAGTCCAATTCATCGTACTGCAGGGTGACTGAGTAATCCAGTTCTGAAGGTTCTGCCAGTATATATGGCGTCTAATCTGTAGAATAAGCTTAAATCTAATTATTAGACCTGTGGCCAAGAAGATGTCACTTGGAAACCCAGTCTTTTTTTTTTTAGGGCTGAAAGCTTCTATTTTCAATTTCTCTAGGTTGACACTTTTATTAATTAACCAGGGAGCACCCTACCCCCTCCCCAAAATAAAGAACTGAAATAGATACAAGAGAGAGAAGGTAAAGCAGATTCACAGAGACATAAAAGAAGATACAAAATTA
Organism: Delphinus delphis; assembly: GCF_949987515.2. Lineage (NCBI taxonomy): Eukaryota > Metazoa > Chordata > Mammalia > Artiodactyla > Delphinidae > Delphinus > Delphinus delphis. The sequence goes on along the minus strand of NC_082699.1, from coordinate 5,991,802 downwards.
AAAACCCTTTTCCTCTATGGCTATCAAATCCTCCCTATTTGTAAGGAGTCGGAATAACACATTTTCCATGGAAATAGAACAAAATTGAATCCCTGTCGCAAACACTATTAATTAACTTAGAAGTCCGCTTTTATTCTGTCTTCCAAAGGGTGTCTGTACACCAGGAAACTGTATCTCAGAATCTATAATCAGGACAGCAACAAAACCAAGTCTGGCACAACTGACAAATTCTCTCTCAATTAATCTTTATAAAGCAGAAGTCATGTGAATGATCAAATAATTTATAATCACTAACTGTACAAAGTCTTTACCATATCATGTCGATGGGGTACAGGATTTAGCTTCTTCTGCACAATGGTTTCTAAAGACGGAAGTATCCTAGGGGGACTATTATTAGCTCACACAACAGATGGATATCATTTGAATGATGGGAAAGATACATAAAGAAAGTGAAAAAAAATCCCAAACGTTACTTTTGGTTCAAAACAGTAGTGTGACTGCCTTTGTTTATCTCCTTTCATTCCCCGGACGCTGCTAAAATGAGAATAATAAAAAGGCAAAAAGAGCAAGAGACACAAAGCAGAAGGGTGACTAGTAACTAACCTAACGGGCCTTGGAAGTTATACTCTAAGTGTCTGGTGGAAGACTCCAGGGAAGAGCGGCTGATTTTTCTGGCATCGCTCCCACCACCACAAAGTGACAGGACCTCGGAGCAGGACAGACCCAGAGCGGAGGGTTAGAAACGCAGCTGAAAATACGGATCTTATGAAACTCCAAGCACAGTACTCACTGGCTCGAGATCCCACCGTGACCTCTGCGTGGCCCACAGGACTCCCAGGTGGGCAGAAACCAGCCAAAGGCAGTGTTAGCGGAACCACTGACTGAACCCACCCCCCACCCCGGCCAGGCTCAATAGTAGCCATTTGCATGAGTTATGTCACAACAGGAGGTCCTGCTAAGGAACACGGAACTAACAAGCTACCACCAGCCGGAAGAATTCGGGAAAGGTCAAAAGGAGAGAGGAGACGCCAGCCCATATGTCCTACCAACCTCCCAGAATCCTCCTCGCTGGAATCCACCCTGGCTGAGGACGTGCCACCAGGAAGGACCCTGAGTCAGAGTGATTGGCCAGAGACAACGCAGAAACTAACCCCATCACCATAAAACCCGAGACTGCGAGCCACGTGGCAGACTGGTCCTCCTGGGGTCCCTTACCCTGCTGCTCTCCGCCCGGGCGCCCCTTCCAATAAAGTCTTTTGTTTCGTCAGCACGTGTGTCTCCTCGGACAGTTCCTTTCTGAGTGTTAGACAAGAGCTCCCTCGGGCCCTGGAAAGGGTCCCCCTTCCTGCAATAGCAGGACTGAGTGAGTTATGGTGAAGGTGCCTGAAGCTCGCCTCCACCCCTGCACCCTCCCAGTGCCGGCGGTGGGACAGAAGGGGCTTTCCAGGAAGGAAAGCACGTTTTCCTCTCTGAAAAAACTGATCAGCCTTGGCTAGGGGGTGTGTGTTGGGACGCGGGGACGGGGCACCTACTGAGGTTTAGGGGTTACAATTTGGAGAAAGCTGGCTCAGCGTGTGATCCCATCCAGTGCGTCCCGCCATCAACAACCCTCACCTTCACACACCGAGCTCCCCACCCGATGCTCGATGCTCAGCAGCTCCCTTGTAAGTGTTAACGGTCAGTCAAGCATCTAACGTGAAAGCTGGAGACTCAAGTCATCAAACAGAAACAAAAAAAAGAAACTGGGAAGAAAATGAGAAATTCAAAGGGCATTTGATGAAAACTTCGAAAAGTCAAGGATATCATCTAGAAAAATAAGGGAGGCTACGGAAGCCCTAAGATAAAAACCTGATGTTCTTAAAAAAAATTTAAGAAGAGGCAAAAATAAGAGTTGGAAATGAAATATTTAATTGAAATGAAGATTTCTTCCATAGGAGGATTTGAAGGAAAATCAAGGAAATCTCTCAGAAAGTTGAGCAAAAGAACAGAGGTTAGAAAATAGGGAAGAAAAGATGACAAAGATGCGAGTCTCCATCCAGAAGGTCCAATATTCAAATAATTAAAAACTCTAGGCAAAGAGATCACAGAATATGGAAGGGGAGAAATTATTTAAGAAATAACACTAAAAAGTTAGTCAGATGGAAGGGTCCAGCAATCCAGAGGCAGAAATAGCAGAGTCTGAAGAAAAAAGACGCAAATAAAAAAAGTCCACAGTAAGACTCATGTGGCTGTGAAATTTCAGGTCATTAGGATAAAGAGGTCTCACAAAGCAGGATACATAAGGCGCCCGAATGCCCTGGACTTCTTAAGGGCACACTAGATTCTAGAAAACAATGGCACAAAGTCTTCACAAGGGAGGGAAAATACTTTTTAGCCTAAAGTTTTATGTCCAGGTCATCCTTCTTCAAGCACAAGGACAGAATAAAGACACTTTTCAGACATGTAAGAATTCAAAAATAGACCTCCCAGGCACTGAGGCTTACAGAGGATGTGCTTTGTCAGATGGGGGTATAAACCTGGAAGGAAAAGATACAGCAACCCAAGAAAAGAGGCGGGGGTTCCTTCCCCCCGCCACACACCGCGTCTCAAGAAGCAGCCAAGGTCGGTTCTCGGGTTCTGTCGACGAGAAGTTACAGCAGCTGTTGAGCAGCTCAGAGCAACTGGGCTTGGAATGGCCCCGGGAGAAAACGCTCCAATACTGTGTGAGTATTGGTGAAATACTGTTCAGAGGCATATGGCAGAAATGTTGGAACATTTGGGATACAGACTGACTCTAGGTAGATTAGAAAGTAAGGTAAAAGACAGAAAGAGGCCACGAGGAACTCTACAAAACAGGACAGTGTTTGAAAAGAAAAATTCGGTTGTAGCACATCAACTAATTGTGTACATCGCGGAGTGTGTGGTTATGTCACACCGTTCCTAATCAAGTTAACATAAAACATAAACTAATTATAAAGACTACACGTTATACAATTTCTGCTGTCTGGCTATTCCCTGGGCAATTAATTCAAGTGATAAAACAATAGAAAGTGAGCTTGAAACGCTGCACCTGCGTACAGTACAGATGAAATTTTTTAGCTTCGAAACTTTATATAGAGAGCATTCTCAGATAGATGTTTGGGATGTGGGACCCTAACGGTGAATACAATTCAAATCGCTTTCTCTTGATGTGATGATCTTTACGACACTTCTCAGACCCACGTTAGGATAAACCAAAGGCTTTAGTATGTGTCTCTGTCAGTGAGACAATTTAAGCTGCATCTGCGGTGTGTGCACAGGGACAGAGGAGTCCAGGACCCACTGGCTCACCTCATTCCCGTCCCTGCTCTGATGTCACCTCTTCCCTCCAGCAGTCGCGGCACTTGGTCTCCCATCGCTCCCCATCCTCTCACAATGCTTATTTTTCTGCACAAACCTGTCACGGGCTGAACTCTTACTCCTTTATCACCTGTCTCCTGCCTCAGAACGCAAGCCCCATGAGGACATCCCAGCCTCTGTTATTCCCCTCAGTATCTCCAGGGAGCGTCGTTAATATTCAAATGACTGAATGGTCAAATGGGAAGAAGGGGGAGACACGTGGTTCTCACACGCCTCCAAAGCAGCTTCCACCGAGCACCCCTAACCTGGGGCTTCTCCTGGGGGGCGCTCTGAACACTAGTCCTCAGGCTCCACTCACGGGTTGTTGCCCGGATGGACGAGGCACGTGTCTGATGGACGATGACCTTGGATGATTGATCCCAGCCTGCCCTCCCGTGTTTTACAGAACTCCCCGACTCACATCCCTTCTGTTTCCCCACCTCAGGAACTACATGGATCCCAGAGGCGTGCACTTAAAATGCCGGATTCTTTACCACTCCGCTCTTGGGTGGGTAAGTCAAAACCGTCAACAATATGGGCTGGTAATCCCCCTTTGAGTTCTCGACCACTGAACCTGGGCTGCAACAAAGGGGCAGCTACTTCTGGGGTGGGATCCTGCCATCTGTAAGCACGTGTTCTGATTCAAAAATAAACTACAGACAATGAAGTTACCTGTTGAAATACGAGGCATCCTTCCCGAGGTGCCCCGCCTGGGATTTCTCCTGCTAGATACTGAGTGTCACTGGGTTATTTTCTTATTCCTACATCCCCCATCACTCTTCACTAAACTGTTTAACCATCCTGTCAAACACTTAACAGGATAATTCAGACCAGGAGACCTAGGTCAGGAAGATCAAAAGGGAAGCACCCAGAAAAAGGGATGCGCAATGAAGATTTCCCAAAGCCATGTCAGGGGGAAGGCAGCGCGTTACATTCAGGGCACCCTGCGTAATGATAAAGTATTTATGGGCACAGGCAGTTTGGCTAGCTTCTTTAAACGCGCTCAGGCCACGTGCCTTGGCAGAAGGTGCCCTTGGAGTCAGGGACACAAGTGTGGGAAGCAGGGTGTTTTGCTCACTATCTCAGTGACAGCACAAATGCTGACCGGACGTAAGCATGAACTTGGCTTGACCCTGGGCTCCATCGCTCACTGGCTGTATGTCCCTGAAGCAGGTTATTTACCTATACCAGAGCCTCGGCTTTCTTGACAGTAAAAGAACGGCACACACAAGCTACCTTACCGGATGCCTGCGGGTTGAAAACGAGGTAACAGGTGCAAAGCACTTAGCAGGATGCTGAGAATGGTAAACACACACCAGAGCCAGGCCACACTCCTGCCCAAGGGCAGCCGGAGAAGCAGCACAGCCTGCGGTGTCTGCTAACGGGCCATCAGGAGGGACCAGGGCCTTTGGAGTTCTCTGAATACGTTCTATGGCCACTGCCACAAGAAGGCTACAAGGACCCCCATGAAAAGTAAAGACTCTATCTCAACCCTTACCAGTGAGAAGCAAGTCATTTGCTGTGTTAGCTCTCCTATCCCGATGAGAAACTGTTTCCGCCTCAACCTCAAATTAAGAGAAACATTCACTTTCTTCAGTGAGGCTGCCCCATCTTTATTCCTCCGTCCTGGGTTGAGTCCTGCTGTGGAGAAGAGGCGTGTGGATGGGCACATCTCAGAGTTTTGGGAGGATGCCATTATCCCACGTGTTCAGAAAAATCACGAGTAACATTCACTCTGAATGTTTAAAGTAACTTATGTCTGTAGGCAGTGTTAAAATGAGAATTGAAAGATGAGATTGTAAGGCTAGGAGCACAAATATGGTTGAGTGGTTTTTAAAATGTTATCATTATTATTATTGTTACTTGTTTTAGAATAGCAAAGGGAAACTATTGCACCAGATTAACATCTGCATGTCTAAGCTGTAAAAAAAAGGTACTTTTCAAACCACACTTTTAAGGTTCAAGAGGGAATCTTTGGAGGTTTTAACCTAAGTGGCCTGGAAGACGTTCGCAACTGAAGCTCCTGCAGAGCCTGCTGATTTGCAGCTGGAAGTAAGAGTATGTTGAGTCAAAATCTCCTTAGTGCAGCCTCTCTGGAAGCTTCTCGGCTCCTTGTACCACGGCCATACATGCCTCCCTGAGGACCCCCGCTTAGAAGTAATCATTTGCGATGAAGTTTTTCATCCCAGCCAGCCACCTACTAAACCTCCCAGCACAGACCTTCCGATACAGCGCCCTGGTGTCCCATTTGATCCTGCAAAACAAGACGGCCAGTTTCAGGATGGGAAGAGTGCTTGAAATCTGAACACCCTGGAACGCGAGGCTGGTTTTATCAACCTGCATGGCCCCCACTAGTGGGATAAGCATTTCCACGACAGAATGAGCTCATTCGTCAAAGGCGTGGAAATGATGTCACAGAACAAGGTCGGTGCAGAGAGGAGGAAAGAGAAAAGAAATATGTCCAATTAAGTTCCTCGGGATTATGGAAAAGGCACTGTTATCAGTAAAGAGATTGATGATAACCGGGAAACATTTTAAAAACTTAATGACATCTGTGCACGCAGGACATATCATTTTCATATCTAAGGATCTCACTCTAGAACCTTTCTGATACTCGCATTTTGGAGGACAAGAGATTTCCCAATATTGCAGAAGTATTTATAAAGACAGATACTTTTTTTTTTTTTTTTTTTTTTTTTTTGCAGTACGCGGGCCTCTCACTGTTGTGGCCTCTCCCGTTGCGGAGCACAGGCTCCGGACGCGCAGGCTCAGTGGCCATGGCTCACGGGCCCAGCTGCTCCACGGCATGTGGGATCCTCCCAGACCGGGGCACGAACCCACGTCCCCTGCATCGGCAGGCGGACTCTCAACCCCTGCGCCACCAGGGAAGCCCAAGACAGATACATTTTGACTTATTTTTTTAAAATGCTGTCCTGTACTCAATCTCTTTGTGTTTTCTAATGAAAGAGGAAACCAGAGTCTCTATTAAATTTAATGCAGATTAAATAAGGAAATTGCAAAGATGCCTTCTGGTTATAAAGACAGACCATGTTTATTGATGTAAGTATTCATTAGGTACCTACTACATGCAGCAATGATCAGAGAAATCACCCCTGGCTGGTATCACTGTGCATCAGGTCAGCTGGAAGGGGCTTTACGAATATTCACACATCAACTCCCCCCAACAGTTCTATTAGGCAGGAGCTGTCATGAGCCTTCATTTTACAAATGAAGAAACCGAGGCCCCGAGATGTTAAGATGCTCAAGAATTTGCCCAAGAAAATGCTCTCTGCCCCTCAGCTGGAAAGAAGTGGAGCTGGGACGTGAATGGGACCATGCAGGGCCACGATCACGTCTGCCTGATGAAGAAACCAAGGTCCCGAGAGGTTAAGGACACCCTCAAACTTGCTCCCCCCACCTTTGGCAATAGCTCTGTCTCTCTGTACTTACACGTAAGACTGAGACCTCTGCACCTTTCCTCACTCTAAGCTTCCCCAGCTCTTTTCCTGAATGTTGGTCCACGGGTTGTCCCGCTGGGGAGTGGACTTGAACAAACGGCTCTTTGTTCCTGACTCTGCGTCCAGCTGCCACTAGGAAAGCCCAGCGCAGAACCCTATCGACTCTTCTCATGGCGTCGGTTTGCTTCCTGCTTTGTTAGACTCAGAGAAGTGACGTCACTTAGATTCCCTAATTGGTTTACCTACTATCGATTATGTTTTATTTTATTTTCCCTGCTTCAGGGATTCTGGACAGAGCTGCACAAAAACGCTATAAAATAAACCTGTTACAAAAGAGGCTCTTTGCTTTAAGCCATCCCATGGGGTCATGAGACATGTGCTTTCTGGACTTCTCACTTGCTTTCTGTTAGGTCTTGAGGGAGCGGCTAGGCTTAGACTCCTAGAGGCAGCCCCCAGATGCCGTGTGCATCGCATAAGGAGAAGCTCGAAATGGTTTTGAGTTAACAAACTATTCCGGATGCTTTCCAGTTCGTTATATCCTCCAGCCTCTGGAATCCAGAATCACAAGCCTGAAATGGAATAAATTCTGTTCTGGACAAGAATAAGGTCATTTACTTGTCTCTTCCGTATCTCTTCCTAAGAGGATGAATGTTCACTCTTTCATAATCTCTGGGTTAACTGTCATGACACATCCAAATCTCAGTGTCTGTGAGGAAGAGGACTCCCAAGACCTGTGAAATGGGCTGATTTATTATTCTACGGCCAGGTCACAGAACGACCAGAAGTGTGAAGGCACACACATCTGGTCTGAATTTTAGGGCGCACATGTTTGTATGTTAAAGGGCTAAGTCAGTTTCTCCTACATTCCGGCAAGGTTCTACAGAAGGGCAGACAGAAGGGCCTCCCTGGAAAGGGGACATCTCGGCAAAGCTGCGAAGGAGGTGAGGGAGGGATCACAGAGACGCGGGGGGAAGACGAGTGCGGAGGCCCCCGCGTGGCTGGCAAGAGAGGAAGGAGGCGGGCGCCAGGGGCTGCTGCAGGACCACGACTCTCCCCGCGCACAGCCGGCGCCACTGGAGTGAGGGCTTGGACTCAGGAGTCGGAGGGGGCCCTCCTCCGATGCTCTGCTGAGAAGAGGCTGCAGGGGCCAGGATGGAAGCGGGGACCAGCAAACCAGCTCTCACAGTGATCCCAGGGGTTTGGAGCTTGGTGACAGTAGTGGGGTGGGGAGAACTGGTCAATTTCTGGATATATATTAAAGGTGGAGCTGACAGGATTATTGTACAGTTAAGTCCCCTACATACGAACGAGTTCCGTCCTGAGAGCGCTTTGTTTAAGTCCAACAAAGTTAGCCTAGGTACCCAGCTAACACCATTGGCTATATAGTACTCTACTGTAATAGGTTTATAATACTTTTCACACAGATCATACATAAAAAGCAAACACAAAAAATAAAGAAAACATTTTTAATCTTACAGTACAGTACTTGAGAAGTACAGTGCAGGACCAGCTACATCACCGCTGCTTTCCTGCTTGCTTCCGGACATCCTGGGCTTGAAATAAAGATTCCGTACTACTGTGCTCTACACAGTACCGCAAAGTACACAAAAGCACGAGCCTTAAAGAGGATGCACGCACGTGGCAGTGAACGCCGGACACGTGAACTAACTTACGTGATTGGACCTGAGAACGCATATTTGCATCTTTGAAAGTTTGCAACTTGAAGGTTCGTAGGTAGGGGACTTGCTGTATCTTCCTTTGTTCACTGTCTGTCTCCTATACTAGTATTCAGTTCCACTGGAGCAGCCTTTGTCTGTTCTCTGCGTCTCCAGAGCCCAGAGCAGTGCCTGGGACACACACGTCTACAGATACCTGGTGAACCTGCCCAAGTTCCAAGCGCAACCAAATGGCCAAACTAGGTTCCAGCCCAGGCCCGTCTCACTTCCAAATTCCAGCTCATAATCACTGTGTTGTTTTGCTTCTGCTAACGTTACATGCAGAACGTTACGAGGACATGCAGGGGAATCCCCTTCTGTAGTCCTAAAGAAAATGGAAAACGAGCCAGGAAAGTCACTTTAAGAAACTGGCTGGGATAGGGTGTGGGGATGGGCACGAGTAGGTGAGCAATGGAATAGTTCAGAAAGTAGTGTTCGTCAAGGTGAGTCACAGGTTCTGAGGAAGGTGAAGTTCCCCAGAATTCACAGCGATGCAGCTACAAATTAAAACAGCAACACCACCACTCGGCCTCTCTGGGGTCTGATGCCACTTGAGACTGTCTCTCGTGCTGCCTGAAACCCGAGGACAGCACAGCACAGAGTCTGGACAGGCACCTGCTGGGCTTAGATACGGCCTCTACCTGACCAGCTAAATGTCCTTCGGCAAGATACTTCGATTCCCTGTGTCTCAGTTGCCTCACCTGTAAAAAGAGATATGGCCCGTCTCCTAGGAACATGAAATCGGGATGAAATAAATTAACACGTGCAGAACGTTTAGAACAGTGCCTGACTCACACAGATGATTAACCCTTACCGAACGCTGGTTACTTCACCTGTGGCTTTGTCTCTCACCCCAGTGCCAGCAAATGCATCCAACACCCCGACCCACCCAGGGAACTACGAAACCCTCTTTGTTGTGTGAGTCCGGGAGGAGAAGGCTTGCATCCCACTCCTGAGGTTCAAGAGAGATCGGCGTGAAGTCTTATTTTCAAGGACGGAAACCACGAGGCCAGTGTGAGGTTGGCTGTGATGAGGGAGGCCCCGGGGCTCAACTACGGCTTTCAAAGAAAGTCCTGAGAATTCCTGGAAATGTGTAATTTATTCTTGTCTCGTTACCAGAATAATTAATTATTAAATCTTAAATCTATTTTACTTTGGGGACAGCAACTATGGCTTCTGGGAGAATCCTCCTGGGCTAATGCTATCCATTGTCATGGAAAGGCGACCAGTCATAGAGAGAATCTGTCAGGACTTCTGAGTCCATCTCACATCACGGCAATAATCTGGGAAAACGGTGTCTCCCTGTACAAATATTAGCCTTGGAGTTAGTAGTGAGTCCTTCCCTTCTTAAGGGACAGGACTTGCTCATTAAAGACCCAGAGGGCAGGCTAGAGCAAACTTATTAAGTTCGTGGATGGCTTTGAAGGCAGGGCAGGATGTGAGTTACTTTAAAACATAGAATACCAAAACAAAGAGGCCAGGAGTGAGTGTGAGCCTTTTGAAAAATGCTGGAGGGCTTCCCTAGTGGCGCAGTGGTTGAGAGTCTGCCTGCCGATGCAGGGGACGCGGGTTCGTGCCCCAGTCTGGGAAGATCCCACATGCCGCGGAGCGGCTGGGCCCGTGAGCCATGGCCGCTGAGCCTGCGCGTCCGGAGCCTGTGCTCCGCAACGGGAGAGGCCACAACAGTGAGAGGCCCGCGAACCGCAAAAAAAAAAAAAAAAAAAAAATGCTGGAGAAGTCACTTATACCCTCCTCTGACGTCTACCTTCTTCCTTTGCTTGCTGAGTTTTAGCCAAGACCTGAGTCCAGAGCAACTGTGGATATAGATACCTATGAAACACCGTCAAAGATCTGTACCCAGAGGACCCTGCTTTACCAGCGAATCACTCTCAGTGAGAGATTTGTTTTCTTCTTTTGCAGGAAACTTTAAAAGATCCCTTAAAGCCATAAAGCCAGATGATATTTCCTCTGGGGATGTTCCTGGGAACACATGGCTAGAAATTGTTACCAGGCTTGATGGGAACCAGCACTCATCTAGAACCAGGCTGGGTCAGGCAGTCCCAGCAGTGAGGCGTAGCTGCAGGATGCATGGGGGTCCTTATGAGCGATACAAACAAATGTTCAAGGACAGACTGAGGCACTCAGACTTTGGAAGTCTAGCTTACACAGGGTGACCTTACACAAGGTCATCATTTTTCAAGCAAAAGTGAATTCGAACTTACTTGTAAAAATGACTAAGTAAGCTACTGATGGGAAGATACTAATTTTAAACTTTAATATTGTTATAATTGTAAATTGTACTAAAACCAACCCAAAACAGAGTTATATTTTTTTTACCCATGGCCTTTGGCTGTAAGTGTAACTAGTCCGAGCTATGGCTATCCGGATATCCACGGGTGAATTTGTTTCTTAGTTAGATGAGACACAGAAAGTGCAGAGCGCAAGGCCAGGGACAAACCTGGCCTCAGTGAATGGCTGAGAGGATGCAGTGTTAGGCCCTCCAGTAGCTCCTGGAGTCAGGGAATGAGGGGCCTATGCGGGGACACAGAAAAGACAAGCCCTTCTACTGACTCACCACATGTTTATTTCAGGGTCTAAACAGTTTGCTTAAAGAAGCATTTGTGCTGGGACCTTTTAGAAGTAGTTTATACACTTCTACACCTGTTTATTGCTAATGCACGGCTATCACATGACTACAGTACATGTAGACACTGTCTGTAGGTGTCCGCTTTTCCAGACTTCCGGTACTTCTCACGGAACCAGGCCATTAGTTATGACCTGTCTTGTCATTACTCTTGTGTCCAGAAGTCTCCCAACCCCTTCACAATTCCTTCCTCTAATCTATTTAAGTTCAAAGTTTAAAAATCCGCATTAAATATAAGTCAATTAGGCACTGGAGGGACAGTTTAGGAGGGAAGAGTGTATTTTCACGGCATTATACTGAGAGGGCCATTTTCTGAGCACAGAATTATTTTTTAAATTTACAGGTAGATGGCGGTTGGGTCTGGCACAAAATCAATGTGTGCATTTAGAATGTTGCTTTCTGTTTGCAAAAGAGATGCAGAGAATTGCAAATAAACATAAAATTATTTTTATAAAGATTAATAAATTCACATAATTCAAAAGTCCAACCTTTTTCCTAACATAAAATTTACAAATTGCTATAATCAAGTAACGTTATCCAATCAAATCCATTTTAGAGAATCAGAAATAAAGCTATCTTCAGAAAAGTAAAGTTCCAAAATAACATTTAGAAGAGATTTTCTATTTGGCCTATTATAATTTGGAATCTATTTTCCCATAGCATCTTTCAGAGCTATTTAAAGAGGAACCTTTTATTTGGGGAACAGTAACCACCAGTGTTTCCCCTTCTGTGTCATTCCTTAAAGTGTTTGGCACAATTTACAGCAACGTTCAAGTGACACATGCAAATGCTTAATATATAACTGACTTTCTGTGGAAATTTTCACAAAAACTGAAAAAAAAATGCACTTGTTTTAATCTGATTTTCTTCCCTCTGTTGGTCTGCATTTGAAATAAAAGAAGGATGTTTAATACTTGGCCAATAACACAGTCCACATCAAGTTTTGATATAATTTTTCCAGAATAAAGAGAATGCTTGGTCCAGGGGCGCTGATTTATGCTAAATAAAGAAATTATGAGAAAAATAATGCTGCCAGGTAAAATATACTTGCAATACTGTTATCTTTACTTAAAACTGAATTACATTTTCATTATACATAAACCAGTGTAACATTTCCAACTGTGATCATTTATTTATTATTTATTTCTTCACTGATTCTCCATAGGAGAAATTTACATTTTAATTGTCTTAACCAGTTCCTTTCCTTTTTGTCCTCTACAAATTAAAGTGCATAATAATGTCATAAGTACATTTCATAAATAAATAAAGATAAATTTCTTTTTTCTAATCATAGCATTTAGTAGTACTTTCTGGTTTGTGGCAAATTAGACTGCTAAGTACATTTCCTCCTCCAAACAAGTAGGTATGATAATATAAATCACCTGCGTGAAAGAGTTTCTTGAATAAATACCTCTAAACAGCCCAAATGTAAACAATGGATATTAAGAAGACAGCAAGTTCAATTCCTTCTGCATCAGTGTCTGGGCACCTTGCCACCGTCCAGGATCGCTGACCTCATCTTCCTGTCTGTCCTTCAACCATGGCAGTGGAGGAGTAAAAAAGCCACTCGAGACACCGACAAGCCGTCCTCCCCAAACTGCCCTCATGCACCACCTGGCCAGTAACCAGAAAAGGGGTCCTACCCAGGCTTCGTACTGCGGAAAACGAAATCAGCATTTTTTAGCGCCCTTAACAGAAACAGCTACCGTGACTGTGTTTGAGAGCGATGAGTAAATTCAGCCCTGGGGTCTGTAACATTTCTGTTTACAAGACTCTCACCAGGGCCAAACCTGAATAGCAGAAAATGATTCCTGCACATATTAGGTTACTTTTGTTAACGTGGATTTTAGTCTTTCTTGCTGATTCTGTGCCGACCATGTGGCTCCTTGGGAACCGACGCAAACTTCCATTCAATCCCTCATCTGGTCCTTTGATAAGCTTTATTCCTAGAACGAGGGCTTTGGGCCAATCACGGGGCTGGAGGTTTAGGGTGGAGGCGGAAGTGACAGTAAACAGATAAGACAGAGGACTTTACAGTCTAGGGGGGAAGATAAAAATGAAGCAGGCAGACTACAGTCCTGCCACGTGCAGTGTGCTATCAAAGAGGACGGCGCTGCGATCCAAAGGCCACGCTACTGGCAGCACCCGGAGCGGAGGAGTTGCTTCCACCTCTAGGAGCATCTGTCAGAGCTGAACAGGGTCACTGGGTAGTTGAGATGCTGCATATCGGGTGCCTTGGGGCATAATGGGCACCCAATAAACAGGAGGTATCAGGGTGGGAAGAATAAATTACTTCCGGCTGGACCCCGGTGAGGAAGTAATGAAGTTCCTGGGAAGGGTGAGGAAGAATTCCTCAGCATTTTCACTGGGGTTCACAAGGTGGCAAAGCGGGAAAAGGGGCAGGTGCCCCTGGCAGAACTCATGACCCACCAAAAGCCAAACCAGGGAGGGTGGGAGGCGCTGCTTTTGGGTGGGGGGGTGAGGCGGAGCCAGGGCTGGAGCTGGAGGCCTCCTGGGTACCCGGGCTCCCGGGATCTGTGGGGCTTCTGGGGCAGCAATGTCCCCAGGAGGGGACACTGCAGTCCAGGAGGCCAACAAGGACCAGCAGCCGATTCCAAGTCGCCCGTTTTCCTGAGTGCACTGGAAAGCCTCACACAGGACTCAAGCCAGAGGAGAGGCTTCCTGGAATTTTTCAGGTCAAGTCTGAAGTTAAGGCCTGCCTGGAGGTGGCATCAGGGCTGCCTTCTGGGGTCCTGCACCCACTCTGAAGGTCTCCCCACGTCAGTGCTGGTTCAGGTTTGAATAGCCCCCATTTCCCTATTCCTGAAATTGCCCTTCGACTTCCCTGGTAGCGCAGTGGTTAAGGATCTGCCTGCCAATGCATGGGACACGGGTTCAAGCCCTGGTCTGGGAAGATCCCACATGCCGCGGAACAACTCAGCCCGTGCGCCACAACTACTGAGCCTGCGCTCTAGAGGCTGCGAGCCACAACTACTGAGCCCACGTGCCACAACTACTAGGTCCACGTGCCACAACTACTGAGCCCATGTGCCACAACTACTGAGCCCATGTGCCACAACTACAGAGCCCACGTGCCTAGAGCCTGTGCTCCGCAACAAGAGAAGCCACTGCAATGAGAAGCCCACGCACCGCAACGAAGAGCAGCCCCCACTCGCCGCAACTAAAGAAAACCCGCGCGCGGCAATGAAGACACAACACAGCCAAAAATAAATAAATTTATTTTAAAGGAAAAAGAAATTGCCCTTGTTTATGGAAAAAAATAAAATAAACGTCCACAGTCTGAGAATTAGTGAAGGATCTTCAAAATCTTCAAAATCACCGTTTCTGAAGCCTTTTCTTTACTGACACTGGCAGCTTCATGCTGCTCCTCCCGGGAATCTTCACCTCAGGTTCAGGTAAAAGTGTTTTGGAGTAAAAATTTTTGTTTTTTTCTCTATAGAGCTGATGAATATGATAAAATAAATCACACAAAACACTATATGAACGTTCGGGTGTGTGAGAAGGGCTGACCCCTAAAAGAATGAAATCAGTGAGTTCCTTCGCCCCACACGGCCACTGAGGAGGTTACTTTAGCAACAAGTTGGAAGAGGCAGCACAGAAGTCAGTTTTCCCACCCTCAGATTTACTCTGAGCTGTGTTTAAATCAGCTTTGCTCCCTGAACACAATTAAACCAATCTTTTTTTTTTTAAACCTTTATTGAACTATCATTGCTTTACACTGTCGTGTTAGTTTCTGCTGTATAACAAAGTGAATCAGCTATACGTACGTATACATATGTCCCCATATCCCCTCCCTCTTGCGACTCCCTCCCTCCCACCCTCCCTATCCCACCCCTCTAGGTGGTCACAGAGCACTGAGCTGATCTCCCTGTGCTATGCGGCTGCTTCCCACTAGCTATTTTACATTTGGTAGTGTATATATGTCCATGTCACTCTCTCATTTCATCCCAGCTTCCTCCTCCCCGTGTCCTCAAGTTCAGTCTCTACGTCTGCGTCTTTATTCCTGTCCTGTCCCTAGGTTCTTCAGAAGCTTTTTTTTTTTTTTTAGATTCCATGTATATGTGTTAGCATACGGTATTTGTTTTTCTCTTTCTGACTTAACTTCACTCTGTATGACAGTCTCTAGGTCCATCCACCTCACTACAAATAACTCTATTTCATTTCTTTTTATGGCTGAGTAATATTCCATTGTATATATGTGCCACATCTCCTTTATCCATTCGTCTGCTGATGGACACTTAGGCCTCTTCCATGCCCTGGCTATTGTAAATAGTGCTGCAATCTTTAAACGTGCAAACCTTCACCACCCAGGGCTTTTCATGACCATCTGTGACCCAGCACAGCCCCACAGGGACCAGCACAACGTCTTGGGCATGCTGGTGGCACTGGGGACCTTCTCCAAAACTGTAATCAAGGCCCCTTTCTCTTGTACAGACCATAGCACAGGATCTGACTCATTCAGACAACCCAGAGGCTCTTATTATTATTCATTATACTAACGTCTCCCCAAAGTAAACGACTGGAGGCTTTAAATTATAGGTGTTCTTTGCAAGGTTGAATGATCCAAGACGGTTTTAATTATTTTAGGCGTTTTGTGCACACCACAAAACACACAGTGAAGCCCCACAGACAGCTTGTTGATTTAACGAGCAAAGAAGACGGCATCTCTCACCCCCAAAGAGACGGCAGATATGAACGGTAAACCTAGCGATCATTCTGGAACTGTCAGTAGGACTCGCTCTGTGTAATCCAGCGACTTGGCAGTCTGCCTATGGAGCATACCAGCGGGGCCTTCTTTTACAATGAAAACAAACAAACAAAAACTTTTATAGTACAAAAATATTTCACTAAAAGCACCACGAAAATACACGTCTCTCAATATTAACTTCTGGACTCTGATAATTAAAAGTAACAAATAATAGAAAGTCAGAGAAGTTCTACAATCACTAAGGCATCTATGGCGATATGAATTGCCTTTAAAAGGCTAGGAAAATACTTGCAAATACTTGCAAAAATAGTTGCCAATATTAAACTGGATGTGTGAAACAATTTTTCAGTGACAGACATTCCAAATAGCAACAGGACTTGTTTGACTATTTTCACTACAGATGGTCCCTCGCTTTAAAAGGTTAGGACTGTCGAAAGAACCAAATACACTGAAACCGGGCCATGTGTGCTCAACGATCAATAGCAAAAAATGATGGTTCTGTGTGCTTTACCAATTTTTTGTCAAAACGTTAAGACTCTTTTTACTGTTGGTTATAAATGCATAGGGAAAGGAACACTATAACTTAATACATTTGATTTAGCAACATAAACACACCGGGGATTTGTTGTTTCTTCGTAAGAGCTTGCTAAGAGCAGTTTGAATGCTCTGTGTTTGCCTTCCTCATTTCATCCCACAGCATATGAACGGGGCGAGCATCTTCTCTATGCTCTCAAGAACTGTCACTCTCCTAAGTTTGGATCAGCTTCCAACATTTAGTACTTCGTGCTTTCAAAGTCGGAACATGTCTGAGAATTCCTTTAAAGTGAAGTTTTGAATGGTGTCATTTGCTCTGGGATGTCTTTGTTCTTGTCACAATCACTTTCCTCGCTTCTCTTCGCTCAGCTTCAGTCTGCATCTCTAGAGCCTCTGGGATGACGGCGGTGTTGATCTCCCCAAAGTCAGCACGGCCTCTACCGACGTCTGATGGGAATCTCACTTCCAGCATCATCACTTTCACTGCTCTGCTGTATTTCCACCTTGGTTGATGGAAGTTCCCTTTTTAAGTATCCAGGATTATAAAATGTCACAAGTTATCACCTTGGGACAAGGAGGAAACACAACTCCATGCTTCCCTGTCTCTGGGTGAACTGACTAGTAACTGTGCAGTGACCCATCACTGTCAGATTCTGAATAAAGTGGTGTGACTGGTCATTGGTCAAGATGCACAACTGCTGTTTACTTCGTGATTTATGGGCTGAAGAGCTAGCTATGAGGTTTGTACTTCATGCAACTAAAGCTAATACACTGCAGTAACTGAAATTTGGACAGTGGCTTTAAGCAACTGGTTTTATTCAGCTAAAACGTGTAACAGAAATTGACGCAGACTGGAACCCCATAAAGCAAAGAGAAATGATGGGGCAGAATTCAAATGCACCAGTTTTCTTCCAACTCCACGGGCTACAACAGAGTATTTCCTATTTGTTTAAGCTGGGACAGCAGTCACGTTCCTAAGGTTTGCATGAACATTCAGAGTTGAAAAAGACATCTGAATCTAGGAAAAATGAAACGTTCTGAAAAATAACAACCCATCAGGTTGTACAGTTATGATGAAACCCAGGTGTATCCAGCTCCAGAACTTGTTCTCCAACCTTAGGTAACATGCAGCCCAAAGCGATTTTACGGAAATGGCCAAAGTCTTTGAAACAAGCCCCTCCTCGCCCCCATACCAGAGCACCTGGTTCTACTGCTGGTGACAGCTCTCGGCTGCAACGTGTTTGGTTACCCATTCGAGGAAGCTCTCATCTCACAGGAAAGGCAAAGAAAAGACAGACTTCTTTTTCTGTGCAGAACTGCTAGTACCCACTGCCTAATACGTGCCAATGATATGACAATAATGTTTTCTCCCAGAATGACTGACTTTTCTAAAAGCACAAGTCTGATCATGTTACTCTCTTCTTGAACCTCTTTAATAGTTTTGAAGTTTCTAGCCTGAGCGAGCAACGTCCATCCTGGTTCATGGAATGCCCAACGTATGAGAAGCAGTGTGTGTGGGAAGGCAGTGGACTTTGTGGAGGTAGGGAGGGCGAGGTGGGGGCTTGCGGAAGTTGAGATGCCCCACTGAAAACACACGTGGAATGAGAACAGAGAAAAGCAGAGCCCGTACTGGGGGTTGTGACAAAGGCACAGCAGCAGGAAGAGAAAACAGAAGCTGAGGGCGGAGGCAGAGGAGGGAGCCGCAAGGCACCTGTATTGCCAGGACCTTGGTGGAAATCAACTCATTTAGACAACGAATGTGACTAGCTTTATAGTCATCTTTGCCCAAACAAATACCTTTCCATAACTGAAATCATGTACTCTAGGTTTAAAGTAGTTGGCTACATTAAAAAAAATATTAAGTAGTTAATTTAGGTATAATCTGAAGCAAAAGTCAGACATGAGGAATATATAATTTTATTGAAGATCAAATTATGTAAACAATGGTAAACTCTAGCATTACAATCAAATTACACAAGAAGAAATTAGTACACTGTAGATAGATCATTTCCTATTTTTTTTGCTCTAAAACAGAAGTGAATTGATTTGTGGGAATATCCTTTTGCTGCTCTGGGTCATCTTTTCCAAGTTCTGTCGATCAGAGGTCCTCCTTCTGTCACTGAGGCAGGGTGCCTCACTCTGAATTCCACTGAAGCGGCGGCAAAGTTATCTGCAATCTGCTTCTGTTAACATCCTCACTCTGCTTTAATGTAAACATGTTATTGAAACGTGTTGGTGAATAAGTCAGCATTGTTGAAAGAAAGGAAAAGTAAGATGGGCTGGTCTAGAAAATAACTACAAGCAGCGTTAATACAGAAGATTTCCTTTCCTTTCAAGTTTTAGATACAGGGCCTGAGCACCATTTAAACAGAATGAATACAAGTAAGCAAACGCTATAGCTCCAGCTTTCGGCTTTAGTGTCTCCCTTGGGGAATACACAAAGCACGTGGCCTGGGACTCAAGCTAAGACAGTTACTACTGCCTCCTGGCTGGTGGGCACAGACCTGCAGAATCAAGGAAATAGGTACCAAGAGGTACAAATGATGGTGAGCGGCCAGAGGCCATTCGCCATTTAGAACCTGGCCGTCTTGCTGGCTGGCGATGTAAATACACCACGATTAAATTACAGTGCAGTAATGCACCATCGAGAAATTAACTCTTGAAACACGAAAAATATTCGATTTTAGAGGAAGTCAGTTTACCGAGATTGGAAATCAATACAGCTCTTAATTAATGATATCCTGTGGTTAATTCTAACTAAATACTCATTATAGTCAAGGCTATTTTGGGATTAAAATGAAGTTATCATTTGATGAAAAGGTTAGAAAGATGTTTAGAGATTTCATTGCCATTGAGGAGTAACAATTGCTGGCGCAAGTTTAGACACAAATTAATTTACTTTTTAAATGAGGTTAAGCTGGTATGATTAAGAATGAATGGACCCTCCAAGGTCAAGAGCAAGCAGAGCGCTCAGGAGAGCTGGTCAAGGCTCAGGACTCCGCTTCCTAAAGGCATCCACACCACCTGTGTTTGGTTTGTATTGTGATCCAGGCACGAGATCTGATGGTTGTAAAATTGCTGAACAGACTTAGGATATGAAACAAGTTTTATTGTAACGATAGGTGTTATGGGTGGAATTGTGTCCCTCTAAAATTCCTATACTGAAGTCCTCAACCCCAGGACCTCAGCATGTGACCTTACTCGGAAACAGCGTTGTGCAGATGTAATTGGTTAAGTTAAGATGATACAGAGGTGGGAGGGCTCCTAATCCAATATGACTGGTGTCCTTATATAAAGGGGAAATTTGGGCACAGACACACACACACAGGGAGACGCCACGTGAAGATGAAGGTAGAGATCAGGGTGATGCTTCCACAAGCCAAGGAACCCCAAGAACTGCAGCAGAGACCACAGAGGCCAGGCGAGAGGCATGGAACAAGGAATGAGCCCTGGCACCCGGACCTAGACTTCTAGCGTCCTAAACTGTGAGGCGATACATTTCTGCTGTTTGAGCCACTCAGCTTGTGGTACCACATTAAGGCAGCCCTAGCAAACGAATACAGTATGTGAAACGTACTCAACTGAGAACAGAATCAACACATAACACCTGCAGGTTGCCCTCTGTGAAGGAGTCTACCCCCCTTCAAAGGGAATAATAATCTTATGGGACTAAACGACAAGCCCCGCAAATTGAACTAATGACTATTTTCAGAGTTACGGAGGAAGAGCCAGGTTAAGTGTAATAAGTGCTATTTCACTATTTGCAGTCTGTGAACGTGTATGTGACGGGTATGACACAGCACCAGGAGAAGAGAGCTCATACTCCCTGAATTCCAAAAGATTCTCCTAGAATCTAAGCTACAAGAGGGAAAAAAGGGACAAAGAACAGAGATCGGGGCAGGGAGAAGTTTAGCCAGACAGCATTGCCGGAGCACTTCTGGATGCAGAAAGCCTGGATAAATTCACAAAACGCAACTAGGACACTGAACAAAAGGGCGGTATTCTGAATGCTTAGAAATTAGGGAACAGGAAAGAGAATGGAGGGGCGGACGGAAATCAACAAAAAGTGTTTAAATGAAAATAAGCATGTAAAACATACAGCCCTCATTAGGCCCACCTCCATGTAACACCATATACTACACGATAGGAAGAAAACACACATTAAGAAATGTTATAAAAAATACATACTTTTCTCAGAGTTTCAAAAATATATTTAAACACTGAAAATTACTCGTGTTTAATTTATAAACTTATTAAGTATTCATTTTAAAAACTACATTTTAGGGCTTCCCTGGTGGCACAGTTGTTGAGAGTCCGCCTGCCGATGCAGGGGACGCGAGTTCGTGCCCCGGTCCGGGAGGATCCCACGTGCCGCGGAGCGGCTGGGCCTGTGAGGCATGGCCGCTGGGCCTGCGCGTCCAGAGCCTTTGCTCCACAATGGGAGAGGCCACAGCAGTGAGAGGCCCGCGTACCGCAGAAAAACAAAAACAACTACATTTAAATATTTAAGTGTATCACAGTTACCTACTATATAACCTTGAATATTTCCATACATTCCTTTAGATGTTACTCTCAGTTTAAACTAAGAAATTAGCAGGAATATAGACACTGCACACAAAATCTACTGTCCAGGAGGAACAGTGAACAATTATTCATTTTGTCTGGGTAGGGACGGTGGGCACGTCTCCGTAAGGAAGTTGAGATTTAAAAGACAGAAAGAGTACAGAAACAGCAAAGTATGATTAAATAAAATTATGTTCCCCAGATCAATCTAAAGCCAGGCCCAAAGTGATGGAAAAGGAAGGCTCAATTAGCAGCAAGAGAACATGCCGTGTCCTAGCAGGCGTTACTCTGCTTATGTGAAGTATGATTATTAATAACATCAAATGTAATACTTCTCAGATGAGAAGAGTCTATTAGTAATTTGAAATGAATGCTTTCCTTTCAATCATTATAACTATTCAAAAGC
Source organism: Delphinus delphis (assembly GCF_949987515.2). NCBI lineage: Eukaryota > Metazoa > Chordata > Mammalia > Artiodactyla > Delphinidae > Delphinus > Delphinus delphis. The sequence goes on along the minus strand of NC_082699.1, from coordinate 5,970,396 downwards.
CAGATATTAATCTTAGATACTTTTTTTTTTTTAAAATACTAGCAGAGAGTTAATGTTCCTGGAACTACCCGGAAGGGCTTAGAGACTATTAAGTGTGTTTCCATGGTAACAGACTGCTTCACCAGGGAGAGATCATTTCACGCATTCCCTAAAACACAACGACCACAAGGGGGGAAGAGAGATCTGCATTTTCGCTTTTCAGGGTCATCATCCATGGTGATTTTTGGTAGAATTTCTATTTTTATGAGCGTGCACACGGCATTCATGGTCAGAAGTTGCCTAGGCTTCAATTTTTCCTCTTCTCCAGTGTGTGGACGACCTGGGATGTGTGCTCTGATGGGGGCCTCGGGGGTGACAAAGTCACCCACAGATTTCCCTCTGCTTCCTGCTGTGAGTTACAGCGCCCCGCTTAATCCAGTCCTGACGCTGTGTCCCCAGAGACGAGATGGGCTGAGCTGAAACGTGGGACCTTCACAACAGCTTTCAAGTAGATGGAGCACACGGTGGCCGCTGTCTAGCAGGGGCTCACGAACGCCAGCTGGACAAATGAGTCGTGACCGATGGCCAGGGGGTTACGAGAAGGAGCGAGCAGAAAGCATGGACGAGGGCAGGCTTACACCCCAACTGCAAACAGGTGCAGCGATGCTCGTGACCGGACGCTGACGGTCACCAATCCCTGAACTAGGGCGTCTCCACCAGGGATGCTGCTGGAAGGAAATGCTCCCATTCTGCTTTGCTTCACCGGCAATTCTGGCTGGAGAGGTGAGTGTGAAAATGCCCTTCTCTTTTGTCTTACAGGCATTGTTCTGACCCTCTACAGACACCTGTGGTCCACCAAAGGGCAGCATTTATTAGGGGGACAAGGGCCCGGCCAGACCTGCAGTCATGGACCTAAGTGGAGAGCAGTCCCACGGGGACGGGACTTGTGTGCCTCAGTTTCCTCCAGGTACAAGGATCTGGACCATGTTGAGGATCAAGTGAGAAAGTTCAGGTAAATGCTTAAAAGGGGGCGGAGTGCACAGCATGCATCCAATAAATGTCAGCTGCTGTAACTATTACTGTTCAAGTTATTAGTACTGTTAATATTAAAAATCAGGCAGTGTCCTCTGCGAGGCCATGTGGAGAAAAACTCAAGTCAATCTTTATAAATGATGAGAGGAAAACACTGACATTCTTTCAGAGTGTGCACAGACCTTAGCCTTTATTTTTAACAAAACTAGTTAACTGGAACTGAATCTTGCTAACGGGTGACACATTTGGGGAGAAGGACAGAATCATACTTCAGGGGCAACAAAGAAAATTTTCTAAAAGATGCCATAATGACAGGAATACGTTTTTAAAGTAAAAATTAGTTTCAATGGTATTTTACTTCTATGAAATGCTTTTTTTTCCCTAAACGATGATCTCCCGATCTGAAAGTAAAGAAGGGCCATACGAACTTTGAAAATTAATAACTTTAACTTAGAAGTAAACTTTATCATCAATGCCCCCATATTACATCTACTTCTCAAAGTCTCTGTCATATCATTACAATGCTAGGATGTTTATGGTGTTGCTGCAAGTGAGTGTCTTTTCAAATTGTCATGATTATTTTGGTCCTTATTTGCGTCGTAATCCATTTATCACACCAAATTGAATAACTGCAAAGTGAAACCACGGGTGTTGATAACAACAACAACAAAATGACCAGGGGAAGAAATGTACTTTGAGTAGTAGAAGGTCACGGCTTTGAGTTCAGATTCTATTACGTCTTTTTTGTGGAAAGCAAAAACCATAAAACTGAGACACCCACAAGTAAATCAAATCGCAGAACTAAATTACTGAGAGTCTAAGGCACTGTTTTGAGCACCCCAGCTGAGGGAAGTAGCAGTCAGATATAAGCATTAAACAACTAAATAGATTCCCCAACGCCAAGGATAAGGTTGAGAGAGATCGCTCATGTTCTCAGAACTGAAGGAATTACAGCTTAGCCACCGATGGCCTTCAAGTGACGAAATACTTTATGATCCTTGCCCAGTGAAGTCCACGGCTTCACGGGGCCGATGAAGAGAGGCGGCCTATGATGGGCAGCATCGAGACCACGGAGTTGCTGTGAAATAAAACCACTCGTCTGTGAAGGTTTTATTTCAGCTTGTCCCTGCCCTTTGTCGGACCATTTAATTGTCATCCTAAAACCTCAAAGCTTTATTGCAGAGTTTTCACCGCTGCTAAAGGAATATTCATGGCGCCAGGCTCTGCTCCTGTCAAAGACAGTATTTATGCCCATGAGAAGATAAAACTGTTGTAACCAGGGAAAATGTCGCAGATTTACAAGGGATCAAATTTACATGGTAGCAAGTGGATGTGCCTGGGTTTCACCTTGTGAGCCCTCTGACAGAAAAGCAAGCGTGAAGGCCGAAAAGTCTGTCCTTGATGGCTTTTGGACGAAATGTCACTTCCCCTCTGGCACCACCCCGTCCTCTCACGTCGAGGATGAGGGCCTAACTCTGCATTGGCGTTCAGTGTTTTCAAAGCGTCCACACAAATTCTAGGGCTTGCAATCAACCGAGAATCCTAAATGTTTCTTAAGTTTGGGAAATGGGAGAAATAGAAATTGGTTTATGAAGCCAGTGTTCATATTCATAGTATCCCATAAAAAGCAGCATATACGATCCCCCCTCAAATCTCTTCCAAGAACGAAGAGAACACATTATGGAAAGAAAGAGGAATACTTCACTGAGTTCAGCACTTAACTGTGAAGGATGGAGCATTCTGTCTGTCCTTTTATTGTAGGAGTTCTAAACTAGACATATGACTTGAAAACATCATTTGGGCCCTAAAGGAACTGGGAATTCAGCAAGTCAGTAAAATAATGAAGACAGCTGTGGAGTGACTGGGGAGGTGAGGAAATTCAGTGTTTCATACAGACTCACTGAATATATGTATGCATGCAGTAAAATGAGTTTTAATGGAAAAACTGAAAGTTGTGATTATTGTTTACAATTAATTATGACATTATCTGTAATCCTAGCGTACTATACCAGGTGTAAAGCAATTGCATATTTGATATTCTGTGCATTGCCTGAAACAGGCACCATAATACAATTTACTTTTTCATTTAATTTCATTTTGGCAAAACAGTTCCTGGGCTGCTCCTAGGAGCCAGGTGCTGTTCTGACCACGAGGGATACAAAAATGACTGCAATCTGTGCTGTCGTTGAGATCACAGACCGGAGAGAAGAGACTCCGTTTGAATGGAGAGGGTCTATTTCAGTGCAGAATGAAGGCACACGAGGGGCCGTGAAACCACCTGCAAGGGGCGGGCGAGGCTAAGTCACAGGCTCAAGGGAAACAATAAGCCGTCCCGGAAGGAAGGACGCCCGGAGCAGGCTGCCGAGGCCGTGCCAGGAGCAGGGACGGCACAAGCCCAAGGCCGAGGGCAGCGGGAGCCTGGCATTCATGGGGGCCGTGGGTCCCGTCCCCATCCTGCGGGAAACCCTGTGAGGGAGGAAGACAGAGCAGGAGAGGTGGACAGACGGTCTCAGGGAATCCTATATCCAAGTGAGGGGGCCTGAACTTGACCTTGAAAGGGAGCAACCTGATGCTTTAAGTCAGGCTGGTGCTCTTTGGAGTGTGCAGAGCAGATCCAAGGGGGCAAGGAGGGCAGCAAAACTCCAGGGAAGGAGGGACTTGGGTTTGAACGAGGTGTCCCATAATGAGCTGTGCAGGAGGGAGTTTTCCTTTGAGGGGCGTCTCTTGGCCTCATCCAACAGATATTTTTGAAAAGCTGCAAACAAATTCTGTAAGCCAAATAATATTTTCCCATTGACAATTGACTCATGTTTATAGTAATTTCATTGATTTAAAAGGAAACTGGCACTGGGCCCGAGCGTGGTGAGAACCTTGGGGTTCGGCTGTCTTTGGAGCATGTTCCAGCTGCAGAAGCATCACCTCACGTCGAGCTCACTGGGACATCAACGTGTAAAACAGGCAGACGCAGAGGGCCTGGGCTAGAGCAGAGCCTCCAATCTCCATGCCCCTCGGCCTTGAAGTCCCTAGTACTTGAGGGGACACAGCTGGAAAATTACCGATGAAGGTGAAGTCATTCGTTCTACAGATTGGCCCACGAGGTGCCGGCCCCAGCAGAGGTCTCCTTTCGGAGCCGGGATGTAGGTAGGAGGAGACAGAAGGGCTCGTATCCTGGCTCTTCCTGTGTGAACCACACAACTTTGAAAAATCACTGTCTCCCAGGCACCTGCTGCCTCATCGGCCAAGCTGAGATTACAGTTCCCCCACCCTTCAGGGCTGTTGAAGTGAACGCACTTTGTGAAACGTGTAAGTCTGTCATCAAAAAGCTAATCGCTACTGCTGATAGGTAGCCTCAAATCAGAGGGCTGGGAGCGAAGCCTGTGACCTGAGTCCCCGGTGACCAGGAGAACCATCATGGCCCCCAGATGAGGACAGAGGTGACAGACAGCACTGGTCTCTCCGGGGCCACCATGTGATAAACCCGCTGGAAGGGGAACCTCTGGTTGGCACCTGCAGCAACTCCTGTGGTTCCAAGAAACCTTCAGTAAATCTAAACTGTCAAAAGAATACAGTTTCTAAATAGGAAAAAACCCCCCAAAAACCAAAACACCAAACACTTTCCTCCAAAGTCTGAGAAACACCGGGCACACCAAACCATCACAGTCGACGCACTTTGGCAAGGTGGGTAAGGACGGATCTGCAGCCAGACAGACAAGGGCTCGAATCTCACCACGTGATTACCTGCTTTGTTCAACAACTACCCACTGTGAGAACTACTGGAGGTGATGCACATAAAGGACTTGGCGCCACACCTGGCCCCTGAGAAGTGCCCAGTAAATGCCAAGCAAAGCCCCAGCTCCACAATCTCCTACTTGGGCCACATCACGTGCACCCTCACCCTCTGGAGCTCTCCGTCCGTTACCACGCCAGTGTCTTCACTGGGAAATGCACAAGCCCCGAAGTGCACTGTAGAGCATCACCCTCTGGTATTGACCTGGGAGGAGACTGGGAACTAAAGGAGGCGGTTTGTGAAGTATGTCACACATCACAGCAATAATGCACAAGCTGAAAACAGCAGTAGCGCTCTACGACATATCCTCAGAAGCACACAGCCATCCTACTCATGCATGAGGCTAAGTGCCAATAAAGTGGCTACGTATTAGTTTAAAATCTAAGAACACTTCACATAGCACTTCAAAACCGGGTTTCAATAGTCTTAAAAATAAGAGATCGATTGGATGCGAATGTCTAATTATCAAAAAGTGCTTTGAAACACAGTCGTTGTATTTAAGATTAATGTCAAGTGTCACTAATAAAGTACAATGAGAAACCCTAAAATGCTGCAGATCTGGCATAAAATGTCTTCTTAATTTCCCGGTTCTTAATCGGAGCTTTAAAGTCACAGGTTAATATAGCTTTTCTTAATTGTACTGAGCATCTCTTATTTGAATGCTTAGTGACCAAAGGGTGTTAAGAGTAAGAGGTTCTCTCCAAGGCTCTGAATGAGGCACCTGACTCTGGCTGGCCCTCCTGGAGGCCACTCAGATGAGCTGAACGTCCAGCTGTGAAGTGAGCCCAGTACACAGCTGATGGACACCAATGCTGCGTGTGCAAACCAGTGGTGCTCAAGGAATGCAGCGAGGAGTAAACAGCTCCACAAAAGCAGAATGCAGCACGTTGCATAATGGAGACAGGTCCTGGGCTGCTGGCCCTCTTAACCCCCGCGTGGCCATGTCCTGCATGCACAGACGCTGCTGTCACACTTGTATGACAGCAGACGTGAAACCCACAACTGTCCTTTTCGCGTACAGGACATCCTTCAGTCCTGTTAAAGCCCACAGACTGTTCTCAGGCCTCTATCATGTTGGATTCTGTGCTGGATTCTAAAGACACAGAGTTAAAACAAAATTCCTACCCTCATATCACTTACAATCTACTAGAAACAGGCGCAGCAACTTCCCGTAACACAAACCAGACTAATTAGCGCCCTTTATGTCCTCAGAGAATGAAAAGAGGACGTGACTGCACGCATAGCCCGAAGGGACCACGAGTACACGGAATCTGTAAATTCTGAATAAACGCAGAGTTAGGGATAAGAAGAGTCTCCACACAGCAGAGGAAATCTGAACCGAGCCCCCCAACTGAGGGGGATTTTGATTGAGTTTCTACTTGTGCTTCTTGCTGTCAGTGGGTCTGTTCTACCTTCTGGAGGTGATGCTGTTACTTTCCTCTTGATTTTGTTAGTACATGTCTATTTAGATGTCACTCAATTATGGACATTTAAGAACTGACAACAGGGCTTCCCTGATGGCACAGTGGTTAAGAATCTGCCTGCCAATGCAGGGGACACAGGTTCAAGCCCTGGTCCCGGAAGATCCCACATGCCGCAGAGCAACTAAGCCTGCGTGCCACAACTACTGAGCCCACGTGCCACAACTACTGAAGCCGGTGTGCCTAGAGCCCATGCTCCGAAACAAGAGAAGCCACTGCAATGAGAAACCCGCGCACCGCAACGAAGAGCAGCCCCCACTCGCCGTAACCAGAGAAACCCGGTGCACAGCAACGAAGACCCAACGCAGCCAAAAATAAAAATAAATAAAATAAATAAATTAAAAAAAAGAAAAAAAAAAAAAAAGAACTGACAACAGCTTTCCAGTCTGGGTTGTTGAATAAAATTGTTATTTTTGTGGAGGGCTTCCCAGGTTGACAAACAGCTTCATCCCTGTCCAGTAACTTAATCAGTCCTCAGAACTCTGCTAATGTGGCTAAACACTCCACAGTTTCCTCTCGGATTTCAACTCCAGCCCACCTTCTCCTTGTGTGCCCTGTGGACGCCCGGGGTGGCTTGCGTAGTGCTGCTTGTTTATTCATTCTCTCAGACAACTGAGAGCCCGAGCCGTCTTTGCACTAAGGGAAAAATTTTACATCAACTTACCATGTAACTTGAGAATCATATAAACGCTTAAAGCAAAAAAACAATTTCCAGACTACTTATAAATGTACCTAGTATGTACTGAATTGTGAAAAAATCTGAAGGAATGAAAGGTAAAAATTCTTGGATTTTGCTCAAAAGACTTTTTTTTTTTTTTTTTTTGGCCACGCAGCATAGCTTGAGGGATCGTAGTTCCCCAAGACTTTTGTTTTAAAAGGAAAAAGTAACTTTTGAAATGAGCCTCAAAGGAACGCCCAGCCTCTGGGAGCCAGGAATTGATAAGGAATTCCAGGCAAGGAAAAGCTCGTCCACTCTGATGAGACAGGTACGTGAAAAACAGGAGGAGACAAATGGATATTTGTGTTTTGGGGGTTTTTTTTGTTTGGGGGTTTAATTTTGGCGGGGCGGGGCGTGCTGCATGGCATGTGGGATCTTAGTTCCCCAACCAGGGATGGAACCCGTGTCCCCTGCAGTGGAAGCTCGGAGTCCTAACCACTGGACCACCAGGGAAGTCCCTGGATACTGCCTTGATGAGGGTGAGGATCCCAGTTGAGAGGTGGCTTTAACTGCCAGGCTCTGGAATTTAAATCTGACCCATGGGTAACTGGGAGGAAGCAGGATGTTGGAGCAGGGAAGTAACAAGATGAAAACAGTGCTTGCAAAAGACTTTTCTGCTTACCAAGTGGACTGGTCTGAGAGCAAAGAGTAAGGCAGGCCCGCGAACAGATGGCGAAGTCAGGAATGGAGCTGTCTGGTGACAAAGAGATGCCAGTGCCGACGCACGGGGCACACGGAGGGTCCGCAAAGCTTGACGCCTACACAGGCACGTGGGCTACAGAACCAGGAGTCACGCCATGGGGCGTCCTTCCAGAGGAAGGTCCTTCCGCTGACCGTCCTGGTCAAAGCTGCCTCTCTTTGACCTAGGATGATGCAGAGCTCAGCTTTAAGTGTGTCCTACAGAGAATCAGACCCACAAGACTCAAGTAACAGCAAGAGATCGATATTTCTGGTCACCGATGGACCAGTGCCCCGTGAAGCATGTCCAAACACCGCCCAAAGACCAGGGGCAGAGAAAGAGGCTTCTCCCCCTCAGCTGAACAGGAGGAATTTCCCAAAGAAGAAACGCAGATTAGGAGGATTCTCAGGTTTCTGTTATATCTATGAACACAGGTATGTAACAAAATAACAGAAGTGAACATGGAACATACTTTTATCCTGGGGTCTTTGTAACGTTCAGGCCGCTATAGCAAAACGCCACAGACTATGTGGCTTAGGACCAACAGACGTTTATTTTCCACAGTTTTGGAGGCTGGACGTCCAAGGTCACGGTGCCGGCACGGTCGTGTTCTGCTGAAGGCTCCCCTCTGGGCTGCAGACTCCCTGCCCCAACCTCACGTGGCGGAAGGAGTAAGGCATCTCCCCGGAGCCTTTCTGTAAAGGGCACTAATTCCTCCCATTCATGAGGACGCCACCCTCAGGACTTCAGCACCTACCAGAGGCCCCATCTCCTAATTACCTCCCCATTGGCCACCAGGAGTTCAACACATGAATCTGGGCGGGGGACACACACACTGAGACCACAGCACTGGGCTATCGTGCGTGGACCAGCGTGGAGAGGACACTCCATGTTTCTGAACTTCGCTGAGTATTCAGAACGCATAAACGCTTTCTCAGTCCGCAGGGATGCAGCAGACACGGAGCGGGCTGGAGAATGAATGTGAAGGTCTAATCCCTCAGCAGGCGTCCTCCTCTCTCTCTAATGGGCATGCTCTTATGGGGCCCTCAACCAACTTTCCTGTTCCATTTATGACCCCATCACTATAAAGAAATCAACTGGTGTGAAAGGTCTGGGGTCTTACAGAAGAGGTGGACCTGGGTTCTACGCCCAGCGTGTGTCTGGTCACATGGCTGCCCTTTATGTGAGGTTAATCTCTTTGATTCTCGTACCCCTGTCTACACCATGAAGACTCTACACCTTCCCTGCAGGCACGTGGTGCTTCCAGCAGTGGGGTCCCAGAGCAGGTCTTCCACAGACGACGGCCTTAACCTTTCTGCTGGTCTTTGTAAGAAAGCAATGCCTCCGTTGACAATCAACTGACTTAAAGTGTAACAGCCATTAATAATGAACAACAACAAACTACGCACACACAGCAACCCACAGAATTTGTCTTTCATTCGATTTCAAAAAACAGCATTTTAAATACGCCAAATAACTTAAACGGTAGTTTAGTCATTTAAATTGTAATCAACAGTGGCTTCTTGAACCTCATAATACATGTGTGTTAAATCCTCACAAATAGAATCTGCATACAGGGGTATTTATTTTATTTTTTTTTAATTATTTTTTTTGAAGATTTTCTGATGTGGACCATTTTTAAAGTCTTTATTGAGTTTGTTACAATATTGCTTCTGTTTTTTCTTTTGCTTTATTTTGACCCCGAGCCTTGTGGGATCTTAGCTCCCCAACCAGGGATCGCACCCGCACCCCCTGCATTGGAAGGCGAAGTCTTAATCACTGGACCACCAGGGAAGTCCCGTGGGGAGGGGTATTTATTTTAGAGAGGGAAATATCCTTATATCTATCCTTCCAGAAGCCAATAGGATCTCTGTGAACAAGGGGAATAAAACAACTGAAATCCCAGCTGCTTTTTCCCAAGGATGCCCCCTCCTCTCCCTCTTCTTTTTTAAAAGGCAGTGAGCCCGGTCAGGGGGTCTCGGCAGCGGCCTGCCCTCCCCGGCCCCAGGAGACCTGCTCAAGGTCAGCTGAGCCGGCCTCGGGGAGTCACCTGACGGTTCTGGTGGAACCTGAGCTCTGAGTCACTCGCTTGGCAAAGAACTGATGTGGCAAAAGGCAGAAGTCAGAGATGCTGGCGTGAAAGGCAGATGAGTCATGGAGGGGAAACGGATCCCTCGCTGCGGAGGACCAGCCTCAGGAAACACTGAGATGGAGAAAAGGTGTTTGTGGCAAGCTAGCAGGTGGTCTTGGTCAGGACCATTTAACACACAAACAAAACTGCAAGGCTGCTTTTGGTCCCAGCAATCTCACGTTCCCAGCGCTCACACTCTAAAAGAACAAAACTCCATCCCAGAGAAGTTTTGAAAATGGCAACTTTCCGGGAGAAACTCACGTTATCAATTATTTCAGTTTGATGAAGATAATGAGCAACTAAAAACAAGGGAAACATTGTAACTTACTTCCTGAAACTGCAATCACCTGAATAATGCACAGAGGTTGGTGGTTGTGTGTCCCTTGAAAGGTGACTCACATGTACATTACATAGGACGACTGAGGTTCTAGGTTGAAAAAACTCCAAAGTCTGATTCAAAGCACATTACAAGGTCATTTTGTGCCTGCATTTTCTTTTTTAGTCTCCTAAAAGAAGGGATCACTTTTTAAAAAAGACCCATCTTATACTTTTAAAACATAATAACCTTAAATACACGTATTGAGGAGTGGTGAAAAATGTTGATGGTGATTAATAGTACATATCCTTTATAAGGCGACTTATCTGTCATTTACAAACTCAGAAAAGAACAAGTTTTAAAGAACTTTAAATGTGAAAATAGCCTCAAACAATGGAAAGCATTTGGATAACAAGACAAAAGCTACGCTTTTCACAACAATCTTTAGAGCACCTTTTTGTTCGTTTCTATCTTCTTTAGGGGAAACTGGTATAAAAACGATTTAAAGTAACCAGCACAGAGACCTGGCATTACTTGGGAATCAGACACAGGAGCCCAGATTTAGAGTCTACGTAACCCAGGTGACACTGTGTTAATGAGTGACAGGGCTGAATCCTTTCTAATCTTCCTGACGCAGGGCCTGTGGCCAAATAATAATATTGACAAAGCTCAAGACGATTATGCCTGTGAAGGTAACCCACTATCTGATCCGGGAGGGAGGAAGGAAGGAGGGGCCCCCCGCTTCTCCAGGCCTACCCTCTCCCCGGCACGTGCTGTGGCTGTGTCATGTGACCTTGCCCAAACCCCTAGGAGCGTGTTGGTATTCTTACTTGGCACGTGGGAAACTGAGGCTTAGACGTGAAGTCCACTGGCAGGGTTAGTACGCAGCGGAGCTGGGTATACACTCACGTCTACTCAACATTGCAGTTCTTTCCTGGCCACTGGGGCTGCCAATTCACCTGCTAGCAGGAGCCAGCTGGGCGGGAGGAGGGGCGCAGGGAACCCCGAGAGGGAACAAGAGGCCCCTGATTGCTGGGGACTTGTCCTGCTCTTAGCACTTGGAAGTCCCACGTTCCAGAAAACCTCTCACTTGTGGGCAAATCGAGATGGGTGGGCTCCTAGAACGAGCAGAGTGGGGAAGGCAGGCCCTGGTGGAGACGACCCCCATTAAGCCCACCTGTGTGGAGGTGCAATTCCACGAGCTGGGGGCTGGGGACGGGAGATGCTGAGCTCCCTCCAGCCAAGAGGAGCCCAAGGCTTTCATATCAGAACTTCTTATATCTGTGGTAAGGGAACACGGTGAGAAGACTGACGGATTTCAGTGTGTCTCGCTGATACGTGCTGTTGGCTTTTTCTTCAATCCCCCTTTCCACAGATGGCAGAATTCCACCTGGTCGAGGCTGATTCTTATTTGTCAGCCTAAGCTAGATGCTAGGATTCCAGGAGACCCACACGGTCTACCCAACAAAGTTCTGCATGATGGAACGACAAACAGCTATAAAACGCACGGCGCGCTATCCAGGTAATGGTACGTTACATATGGATGCTGGAAGAGAGGCTCGAGGATAGCTGCCAATCAAACCAAAGCACGTGGTCGCTCGGGAACACGGGCGCCGAGGCTAAGGCTTGGTGACCTCACAAGGGCTGCTCTTTACCACGTGTCAGGCCCTTGCACACGTGAGTTAACTGGAGAGCTAGCTGTCTGTCCATTTCCTGAACATTCTCAACTTCCGCATTTGGTGACACTGAGCTCTCAGCCCCTCTGTCAAAGGGGAGGAACCATCTGGACCTTGACCACTGCTCATCTACTTCCTCAGCTCCTTCATGGGAAGATGGGTCTGGCTAAAGGATGTCTCCAGGCTCGCCATCAGGAAGGAATCCGGTGGCGTGGACGTGGGACAAAGCACCCAGCAACGTCCTTTACGGACACACACACTCCCACGTCTGCTGACTGTCCTTCAACACCTGCCCCACTCTCTCGGTCTGTCCCCTGGCTGACATCTAGGTTCTGCCCTCCTGACGGGACCTCCCTAGGGAGGCCATCCTGCAAACATCTCTGTGCCCCAGGCTCCCAGGCATTTGCTGTTGTCCCTATAGCATTAGGGCTGCCAGAAAACACCACCTCACTCCCCAAGCACAGACAGTGGACTTCGCACTGGAGTGTAAAAACGTTCATTTTTTGGATACTGTTTTCGAATCCATGCACTTCTAGATACCAGGGAGATTACGAGTAAATATTACACAGCCCTTAAAAGACCAGAACTGCTGGGAGACATGCAGGCAACATAACACGGAAACCCCTGGGGAAGGAAATCATCATCACTGTTAGTTTGGCCCTGCAGGCCCTCAAAGGTGGGACTCCTCTTTTTTTTGCCAGATAGCAAAATACCTGAAACCTCAGCCTTTGTCTTAGTGTAATATGACAGAGGTTTTCAGAGAGAATCAATACCTTCTGCTCAGAATGGATCAAAGCAAAGCAACACACTTACTTGAAAGAGGACTGAGTATTTTACGGATTGCTGGCAGAAGTCACAGGGAATCCTCCCTCTCTTAAAGTACTCTCTGCTGCACGAAATATCTAAAAACAGAGAAAAGAAAAGATCGCTATTGCTTTTTTACTTGACAAAAATAGGCAGGCTATTAAATATTTACAACAACAGAAAATGAAAATTCTTTTAAAAATTGGTCAATAAATTTAAAAAGACAGATAACGAACACGGAGGTAAACCAAACTGTGTTAGTTTTTACATACACATTTCAGCTAGAAGCTAAGTGTTTTGTTCACCTTGACTAGTTTTTGAAGGAGACATCTAACCGCAGATAGCAAGTATAAAGATAGAAGAATGTCAACACCAAGTTGTGAGAGGTCATACAGACGAAGGCTGACAGGGCGTCATCTCATCCTCAGAACTGCCGCTCTACACACGGGAGTCCGCGTGTGCGCAGGGAGTGACGGGCTGTCAGAGTCTCAAAGGGCCTTAGAGCCCACCTGGGACAAACCCCACTTCAGTCCACGACACAGAGCCCACTCAGGGCGAGGGCTCAGCACAGACCACCCAGCTGGCTGGGGCAGAGCTCCTGACTGCCACAGGGGCACCCTTCACAGCACTGCAGCCTGCCACGCCTGTAGCCATTCATTCATTCATTCATTCACTCTCCAGGACTGACTGAGCACTTCCTATGGACCAAGTTCTATTCTAGGCTCTGGGGGTTAAGACCAAGTCTCTGACCTCCAGAGAGGGGAGACTAAATAACAACAGATACTGTCTTAGACGGTCCCACTGGAATGGCAGTTGGGGACACTTGAGCATAATCCCGAAAGCACTGAGGGGACAAGCCTGGGGTCTACTGGGGGAAGCACCCTCCGAGCAAGGGGGCAGCCGGGGCCCCGAGCAGGGGGAGCAAGGAGGCCGATGTGGCTGAAGCGGGGACACTGTGGAGACGCAGGAAGGCGGCTGAGTCTGTGGCCATGGATGAACCAACCGATGGAATGCAGGGAACAGGGGGGCTAACGGAGGGCAGAACCTTGGAGAACATCTGTTTAAAAGGGGGGCAGAAAAGGCAGCTGGGAAGGAACAGCCAGGGATGGGAAGCCAGCAGGGTTGGCTGCCGGCTCTGCGATCAGCTCTGACGGAGAATACTTCCAGCTCAGCGAGGAGGGCGGGGTAAGGACAGAGGGAAAGACAGAGGCTGCTCTTCTGACGGGCTGTGCAAACGTCGGTGTGCAAGCCTGACAGGGCAGAACACTAGAGCATCTGGAGGGTGTTCTGACTGCAGGCCCCGAAGTATCGGAAATGCAGGGCCGGTTCCATGTAGACATTTTCCTGGCGGCAAGAGCTAATGCAAGTGTGTGACCCTTAAGGGGGACTTCCCCTCCAAATCTGACAAGATTGAAAATCTGTCTAAATTCCATCAAATGTATAAGGAGAGCAGAAGGCCTTAATCATTGGAAGGTCAAATGCAAGTGCTATATTCCAAGCCCAAGCTTGTCTTTAATGAGCACATACAAAATAAATGACTGAAATAAATAAAAGAGCTAATTAAATAAATAAAACAGTCAACCGGCATCCCATCGCAAATGATAACTCCTGGCAATGCAAGCAGTTCTAAAAGCAATCCCTAAATTACTTAAGAGTACAACAGTGAGGAAGGTGTTTTGTGATGCCTTTAAGATGCATCTTTAAATTACTGGATGCATTTAAAAAATTTTTTCGAATCCCACGTGATATAAATCTATTGCAATAAAAATACTTCCAGGCAGGGCTTCCCTGGTGGCGCAGTGGTTGAGAGTCCGCCTGCCGATGCAGGGGACATGGGTTTGTGCCCCGGTCCGGGAAGATCCCACATGCCGCGGAGCGGCTGGGCCCGTGAGCCATGGCCGCTGAGCCTGCGCGTCCGGAGCCTGTGCTCCGCAACGGGAGAGGCCACAACAGTTAGAGGCCTGCGTACCACAAAAAACAAAACAAAACAGAAAACAAAAAAAAACCTTCCAGGCAGCAATCTAGTGTGCATTCTGAGGAGGGTTGGGAGGAGGAAGAAAAGACACAACAGTTCCTGTTTATGACATTTACTATTACAGATCACACATACGGCAACAGGGAGACTGAAAGTCCCTATCAAAGAGGAACCAGGTCTGTGGCCCACGCTGACTCCTACTTGACACTAAGAGCGGTGCTTGTGGTGCAAAAACGTTCTAGGTCAAGCACTACTGCCCTTGCCCTGAGGTCTTCACACCGCACCCCTGGTCACTCCTCCTCAGGATCCCCAAGCTGGCCGCCTCCCTCTGCTCCCTGCACCCCATTATTATTTATCTCACGGCCTCTCCTCCACAGTCTGCCACTGCCTGCTGAGAGGGCTGCGCCTTCTCTCCTTTTTTAAGGCTTAGCACAGAACCTAGCACGTGGTAGGTGCCCGTAATTACAGAATGAATAACGAAAGAAAGACTAGACACACTTAGATGAGGCCTAACGGCTCCTCAGACATTTTTCCAACCCAGGCAGGTTCTGGAGGATCGACCCTGAAATACTTATCAATTGTGAATGACAGGCCTCCCTCAGTGCTTTTGATGCCACAGATGCCAGGGGACCAGCCAGAGAGCCGCCTGCGGGCGCCACCTGGCAACTCTTCACCCCATGCCCTGGACTGCCCCCCACTCCTTCCTTTTTACTGGAACTTTCAGGCCCTGTGCAGCCCAGCTGCTTTGTGGCACATCATATTCTACGTGGAAGGACTTTTCATTTTTAAACTGATTATCATTTTTCCTGCTGTCATTATCAGCCCCTAGAAGAAAAAGTGAGAGAGTATCTCTTATAGCAGACAGTGTTTTAATTTTAAAATATTATACGCTTTACGCTTCTAGCTCATGCTAATAGACCTATTTTTGATTGGTCAGAAATGTCACTCATCCATGAAGAGTTATGGAATTATAAGGATGAGAGAGAACAAAATTTTAAGTGCCCAAGACATTTGTTTTTACTTTCTTATCTCAGAAATACATAAAGATTCGTGTAGTTAAAAAAAAAATGTTAAGATGTGACTCATCTGAAGATAAAAGTGCAGATTTTCTTACTTTGCAAAAACATAAATAACATTTTACTTAGTGCTATTAGAAAAATGCCCCTTTAGTGTATGTTAAAAGGCCCTCCGGGATATCATAGTAAATTACTACACAGTATTCACACACGGTTATATTTATATTTACCTCTGTAAGAAGTTCCTTCTAGACACAGAAAGTCTTTTAAGATCCAACCCTGACAGTCAGCATCGGCCAGAACCACTTCCCACGGCTTCCCGTGACACACAGCTGAACAACGATGCTTGTAGGGGAGAGTCACACAGCTTGCAGTTGAACAATAATTTACTTTTTTTTTTTTTTTTTTTGCGGTACGCGGGCCTCTCACTGTTGTCGCCTCTCCCGCTGCAGAGCACAGGCTCTGGACGCGCAGGCTCAGCGGCCATGGCTCACGGGCCCAGCCGCTCCACGGCACGTGGGATCTTCCCGGACCGGAGCACGAACCCGTGTCCCGTGCCTCGGCAGGCGGACTCTCAACCACTGCACCACCAGGGAAGCCCAATAATTTACTTTTAAGGCAGCCGACTTCTTAGAATGTTCTAAGACCAGGGTAATTTAGGAAGCGTTTCACGAGATTAAGAAAAGGGAGAGGGATAGACAACGATGGGATCGCATCTGTTTATTCTTCCCCAAGTGAGGGTCTAAGCCCGTCTGTGGATAGGAGGTTACTTTCCACGTCTGCACAGGGAGCACCTCAGGCAGAGAATGAAGAGGCAGGAGGGCTCCGGGCACATGACGAAGAGCAAAGCCCAGAACTGAGCTGCGCCCTCCGCCCCTCACCACGCAACCTTGTGAAATGTGACGGGGGTGTGGTTTGCATCATCAGGGCGTCCAAAGAGGAAGTCAGTGCCCCCCGCAGGGTGACCCCTCCAGTGCCCATTTCACCAGACACAGCATCTCAAAACCCAGATGCCGGATGACAATGAACCACACTCAACTTTCTTATTACAGGCGACACCCTATCACAGTAAAGGACAAACTTTCAGAATATTCCTTGTTCTTTTCTTCAAACTGTTGTTTGGGAGAAACAGTACACCCCAGGAATGGACGAGGGAGGGAATTCGCAGGGGCTGAGGGTGTGGATGGGGAGGGAAGCACAGTTAGGGTTCTGAAGTTTTCCTCGACCAAAGAACACGACGAACCCCTTGAACCCGATTATAGCTTCAAATCAAAGCAGCTACTTTAAGCAAATTCTGAAATGGCAATGTCTGGCTTTTCAGGAGCAGGAGGTAACTCCTGACAGCCTTCAGATACCAGCAGAGCTCTCCACGGATCCCAGACGCATGGTGGCAGCCAGCCAGCCGTGTGACTGGTGACTCAATACACAAGTTTCTGTGGTCTCCACCGTCTCATACAGTGAGGACATCAGTATTGAAGTTTGAGGGCTAAATGGTGGCAAGGGGCTCTTCCCGAATAAAACAGAACTCTGCGGAGAAGGTACGCTGAGAAGCAGACGCTCGCACTGCATTTGTTTGCATTTATTTAAGCTCAGCCTTAGCCATTTAAATATTTTTCCTTCTGAATGTATCATCTTTATCACAGAATTCAAGATTATTTACTGTTTGATTTGGAAAATCATCCAGGCAACCATGAACAGAAATTTTTAAATGTTGTCAAACATAAGTCAAAGGGGTGAGAATCCCACCTTCTGTGATTTCAACTCCCTAAACAACATCCTTATTAAACAAAGCCCGAGTCAAAAATTCTGTTCAGCACAGGCCGAATACACACCTAGGAGTGTTTCTGGCAGAGCGGGATATGCTGACATCCTCTATATGAAAAAAGCTTCCTGAAAACTACAGAAGGGGAAACAAAGAGAGCCATCCAAAATGAAGGCTGCACACATCTCTGAAGAAACAATGGACATTACTTCTGCTGAGACCCTGCGTTGACACCAGGAGACCCGCTGCTCTGTCCTAATTAAAGTGTGTTTCTCCGAACTCTCCTCCACGGCTCATTATTCAGGAGAGTCCGGACCCCATGCAAACAAAGTCGACAGGGCACTGAAACGCACCTCCAAAGACACCTAAATGGATGCAACACCGGGCTTTCCTAAACAGCAGAGAACCAATGAGAAGAGCTCCCCAGCACATGCACTCTTGAATCCAGGTAAAAACAAGATTCCTACATGAAGACGGTAGCTGTCTACCAGCCCAGCCTCCTCCGGGAGGACATATTTTACATGGAACGCCGGAGAGCGTGTGATATTAACAAAAGCAAGATCAAATTAAACAGATGACATGATGCACACACTTCATTTCATGCATGGCCGTGTTTTTCAGGCGAGATAAAGACTCAAAGTAATTACCATGAACTGAAACTTCTTCCTTGATCTCCTCTGGCAGCCGGCAGTCGGTGACTGCCGTGCTCCCTCAACAAAGACGATCGCCTTCTCCTCGGTGCCTGATTCCTCCTGTAATGCTACCAGCTAAGCACCTCCACAGTGGGCAGAACGCAGCAGAGTATCTCTGTATCCGTGTCTCCAATGCAGCATAAAGAGTACTGTGGAAACCTATCAAACCGGCGAGCAGCTAGGCTGGCAGCCAATGAGGAGCGGCTCGGGCGGAATCCGGCACATGCTCTCTGAAGCTCAGGCTGTCAGCAGCGTTTAGCAGGCTGCTAATCTAATTATAGCTAGTTTGCTAGCACAGAGCGATTGGAGCAGAGCACAGGAGCAAATTAAATTTTAATAAATGAAACCCCGCAGACAGAATCATCTTGATTTCTTGTCATTTTGAGGATTAATGTGTCACCTTATAAACTAGAAGTGGTTTTTAAAGTGCATTCTTGTTTTTCTTCCGATCTGGAGAAACAAAGAGTGGTTAAATCAATGTATGGTATAGCCAGTTTCCTTAAACTTAACAGGTTCCAAAGAATATGAAAAACTATATATATATATATATATATGTATATATATATGTTTAACTGAATATATATATTCAGTTATATATATTCATATATATGTTTAACTGAATCACTTCGCTGTACAGTAGAAATTAATACAACATTGTAAATCAACTATACTTATCTAAAATAAATTAAAAAAAAACCAAACTTCACAGATTCCAGCACTGAAGAATAAATCATAAAGTCAATAGTAGGAAGGTATTAGTGGTGGTGCTATAAAATCTGAGACTTCACTTTATTCACCCTGATTAGCAATTTGCCACTTATTTGTCCTAAAGGGCTAATTAGTCTCTCAATATAGTTTGAAATATCCATCGTGGAAATGTACTAATTTCCACCCATCATGGAAATGTACCAATCAAGGTGTCAAAAATCATCACCTTGGCTACACTGATGAATAATAATTCAGAGGTACAAGAGATGGAAAAGGAATATCGAAGTCATTGTAAAGGAAAAATTAAGGAAATCTGCCCACGGCACAATTTAATGGTGACAAGAGTTCTAGAAGCTGAATCTTGCAGGAGGCACAGGAGAAAACCATGCATTCCAATATCCAGGCTGCCTGGATCAGCTACTCCCTCCTGGGTGACTTGGGGCAAGAGACTGGATGTCTCTGAGTGTCAGAGGCAATAGCGGGAGGCACCTTGCAGCATCACTGCCAGAAGCAACGCGCACTCAGCGCTCAGCGCAGGGTCTGGCACAGGGTGAGTTCTAAATTAAGCTATTATTAATAGCAGCAATGTTTTCACAATACCATAGTGTCTCCCTTCTTTTCTGGTATCAGGCTACTCAAAAAAGAAGCACCTAAACTTCTCCAGTGTACAGCTTTGTCAGAAATATCATTTCGAAGTAATTAATGGTGACATGCCAAGAGCAGACCTGATTCATCATGCAGAACCATTATTGGTGTTCACTGTAGTCACAAACATTATTTCACCTACTTCTTTCTGGATATGCATTAGTCACTAATTTCAGTTTATTCTATATGAACCAATCTCAAAAGGAACTTGCAGGACATTGGGGTTTAAAATTGCATTTCGTTAATGATTTGCAATATAGATTAAATGCCATTATACATTTGAGAAAGTGTTTTCGATGGACTATAAATTGGGGCAAGTCTGGAATGAGGAGGTGGATTAAATTTAAAATGACGCATTTATGTGAAAAGGGGAGAGGAGAGAGGTCAGCTAGTCAAATGCAACTTTTGTCCCCATATCTATTTATTTATTTGTTTTCCCTTCAAGTCATTTCTTCAATAGGTTCTACAAAATTAACAGTCCTCCAATGATATTAATCAAATCTGTTAAACTTATTTTCTGTAATTTCCCCAAATCGGTATATGTTCCACCAGTCAAGTTCCAATCCAATGATAACACGCAAACTTCTCATTTCTGCTGTTATGCTGTGCTTTGGTTTTTCTCTGAAAACCTTTACAAAAAGCTGACATGCTCAACAGCCATTATGATTTGCTCTGAGGAACCAAATACTCTCAGGGGTTAATTAGTAGCTGTGGAAAAAAATACTGACTAAGCGGCATCCTTCATCCTTCCATCTTTGGGTACCACAAACTGGATGGGAAATAACCTAAGGAAAGGAACAGCATGGCCCATAAACGTCAGGGGAAAGCACAGAAACTCATGGTCTATACATCCAAGAGTGAAAACGTGTGTAGAAATGTAGACACAGACACCAACTGTGAGAAAATACGATAGAGACAAACTTCCTAAAATGACCCTCACATGTGCTACCTTGAAGCAGTGTCCATGTGGATTATCAAACCACTATCGCCATTATCAGGAGCTAAAACTTCAAGAGGAATTGGCTTCAGTGATTCGGCCTAAGGCAGCGCTCCCTGGAGGCTGCCAGGATACAGCCTGGTACCACTCGCAGGCATTCAGCTGGGAAACGCTAACAGCTCTTCCTCTTCATGTAACAGACTGCTGGCTCAAAAAGGGGGCACTTTTAAAAAGCTGTTTGAGGGCTTCCCTGGTGGCGCAGTGGTTGAGAGTCCGCCTGCCGATGCTGGGGACACGGGTTCGTGCCCCGGTCCGGGAAGATCCCACATGCCGCGGAGCGGCTGAGCCCGTGAGCCATGGCCGCTGAGCCTGCGCGTTCGGAGCCTGTGCTCCGCAATGGGAGAGGCCACGACAGTGAGAGGCCCACGGACCGCAAAAAAAAATAAATAAATAAAAGCTGTTTGATTAATTTGTCTCGTTCCTGTTTTGTACAAGACATTTAAACAGACACTTTGTAAGAGAAAGAAGCAACTGATCCTTTCTTAGGTCTCAAGTTGAGAGCCCCTATATTAGTTTGAAACTGAGTAGCAGTTAATTGCTGATCGTTCTTATTGCCCCTCTGCGGGAGAGCCTAGATTTTTTTTTTTTTTTTTAACCTCTGGAATGAGGGCTTTTGTCTTTGAACTTCAGTCAACTCTGCCTTGATTCTGAAAAATCAAAACTCAGTGAAGAGTTTGGGGCACCTACTCTGTGTAAGGACCGTGCAGGGAGTTGGCAGGGGCCCCGGATTCTCAGTGGAGCTTCCATTCTAATGAGGGATAACCAGTAAGTGATGGGTCAACACAGGGGTAATTGTGACGGTAGGCAAAGTGCTGCGAAAGGATACAAGTTGGGGTGAGAGTCGGGTCTGCAGTTGAAGGATGCTTTTGGCTGGAGGGTGGGTGTGACCAGGAGAGCTATGGAGTCCCGGAGAGGCAGATGGAGCCAGGGGACCCAGACGGAAGGTAGAGGCACAGCCGCAAACAGCAGACTCGGGGCGAGGAAAGGGTTTGGTCCGAGCCTCTGGAAAGCTGCGCGTTGACTGTATCCTCAACAGGAAGGATGTAGCCTCCAGCTCCCCTTCTTTCTAGTTATCTTCCAAGTCCCACCCTCACTTACCCTTCTCTGCACTAGGTGTGAAAACACATATATTTCACACGGGCTGCCCGGGGGGGGGGGGGGAGAACCTAAAATACTAAGGGGACACGGCTTCATTAATTCAAGAAATACATATTGAGCACCTATGACGTGATCATGGGTTGGGATGTGGCCCCTCCCCGAACACAGCTCACCAGTGAGGGAGACGGTTAAACACCTGGGAGCCTGCCAGAGGGGGATGGGCTTCAGAAAAAGAGCCACCACACTAGGACAACACTGAAATGCTGTCTCAGGCCTTCCTGGCAGGCTTTGTCTTCAAATGTGGAATTCTGTCCTTACAGTTCCACTGTGTTCACCACCCCGCTTGGCCAACGACAAAGCTGAGACTTCAGAGACGCGGGCCTGGGGACACACAGCAAGACAGAAGGTTGGAAGTCAGGTCGAGACCCAACTGGGGACGGTCCTGGAGCCTCACAGCGGGAAGAGCAGAGACCGCATCTTTGTTTTCGGAAGACTTACTGACGTCATCTTCTATATATGCACACAGAAGCATATGGATTTCTCTCCACAAACTATAAAAACTGACTCTTTTATATCTTCACCTCAGACTTTTCACAGAAAATGGGGCCATCTTGATATGAATGTTATTCAATGTGGTGTGTAAGGCTCTTGGCCAAAAAGAAAAAAAAAATATGTAAAACAGAAAGGATTTCCTGAATTTATTCGGCAAACATTGGTGCTGTTTTTTGCGGGGCACTGAAACATGAAGAGAAGTAGAACGGCCTTGGCCTCAAAGTGCTGAGAAGGCGGGTCCGGAGGTGGGCAGCCCTGCAGTTAGACACACTCGGAAGCAGACTGGGGCATCCAGCCCCAACACTCACGGGCACTGTGACTGCGGTCAAGTTACTGAGCCTCATGGGTGTCGCACTGTCCTCACCCAGCAAGTAAACCGACCAGCAGAACGTCTCCCCAAGGTTCCTGTGGTGATTAGACATGAACTCACGTGGAAAGCACCGAGAAGGCTGCCAGCCACCGGGCAACACCCAGAGCTGAGAAGTTCCTATTCCTCTTCCGCTGGGGCCTGGAACTTACTCGGTTCTCAAATGGGGTTCCTTGGTATCTCGGCTCTTCCTGCATCTCGTCATAATGATGCTTAACTCATATTTATTTAGCTCCTATCATCTGTCAGATGCTGTGCTAGGAGGCGGACATGGACCCTCCAAACCAGGGAAGGAGGCAAATAAAACAACACCAATGATCTGAACCAAGTTTTCAAACTGACAAGGAAATTTCACATTCACTTTTGCTTTGAGTCTCTCCTAAGCGCTGTTAGGGAGGTGTTCTTACAGTTTTCTCATTTTAGAGATGAGGAAACGAGCCCAGGGCAGTTACAGGTTTGCTCAGGACTCCAGACTCAATTCCTTCCTATTTTGCTCGTCTTTTCACTAAAACCATGTTTGTTCCAACACACAAAAAATGAATTATTATAACTCATGGGTATAGAATTAAACATTATTAAATATTATTAAGTAATCTGATATATAATTATTATAATCTAATAATTAGATATAATAATAATATTTAGATATCATTACATAATAAGAGCTATGAATTAGGTGGCAGAAGTTCTCCTGCGCTTATTAGCGTCTCTTCTGTTCTCAAACCGTACCATGTCTTCTGAATGCTGTCAGGCATCTTCTAGGTCGTGAAAGTGTTTCCCTCATGGGTAATCTCTGTACTACCAAAAGGACCAGGATTAGACTATCTCTACTGACCATCGCATAATTCCTACGAAACCTTAAATTATAATAAGTGGATTAATGTCCTAAATTTCAGCTCTGTCTTCTGAAGTGGAATGCCTACACATTTCAGTTAAATGCAGTTTCCTACACTTCTAAAAAGCTCTGTAAAGCATCAGTACCAGTTCTGGAATGTAACTCTACTACATGTATGGTCCAAAATCAAGGCATATCATCTTGCATGCGTCACGCATGCTGCTACTTTAAGTAAAAACTTCATGGAAGAACTTCAAGTATGCATGGCATGAATGTTCATAATTATGTTTTAACATACTAATTTTGAAAGATTAGGCTCTTATCCAAACAAATATGTAACTACAGAACACGAGCTGGTATGAAATTCATCTGGGGTCCTTATGAAACTTTTCAAGTCAGTAGAGGCCAAAGAATAGCTGTCTTGAAAAATGTCATATCAGAACTTCGGAGGTTACAGTCTGCAGGACACTCCTTGAGAGAATTACGTTGCTAGGACAATATCATCATATACTTCTCACCTTCTATCCCATTATTTTTTATCCCAATCTAGCCACTTTCCAGCTGGTAACCTTGGGTAGATTACTTAACTTCCTCATGCTTGAATTTTCTCATCTGTAACATGAGTATGACGATGATGTGTAATTAAATGAGTTAATATATATAGAAAGCATTTAGGGAGCGCTCAGCATTTTGTAAACGTTATCTAAGTTCTCTCCACTTGGCTGATGGCAAAATTAAAACATCCAGGCCAAATGATTTTAATGTAATTAGAAAAACTGACCCTCTGTAGAAAAAGAACTAGATAATAAAAATAAATAACTATCATGCATGCCCTGAGCACAACCCAGATGGGAAATGCTATACTGTTAAGAGTTTGTTAATAACATCTAGAAATTCTGAAACTTATATAAGCGTGACTTCTTTTCTGGGACAATTTGGAAAACCTTCTTGAAAATTTTACAAATACGTATACCTTTCCCCTGGCCACTCACTTAGGGAAAATCATCCCCAGGAAACAGCTGGGATCATGTGCTAAAAATTAGAAATGATTAAGGACATGTGCAAAAAAAAAAATACAAGTAAGGAATTTATCACAGTATCCTTTATAGAACCAAAAGAAAAGAACCAAAAAAAGAAACAAAAATCTTATTCAACAATAGCTACTACATACATGATGGCGTATAAATAAAATGAATGCAACAGTATGCAGCTATTCAAGTGATACTATAGAATATTTATTAAATGGAAATATAGCTGAATCTTAAGTGAGAGTCAAATCGATGTATATTATGATTCTATTTTTGTTAAAATTACCTCTCTGTGTATACACGCACATATCTCTGTGACTATATACGGAGAAAAAGTCTAGGGGCAAATGTCACAATGTGAATAGTTTTTATCTTTGCATGGTCAACTCGTCCAAATTGTTTCATTTTTCTACTGTGCTACTCACGCCAAACATAAATTTTTAATTAAAACTTGATATTTTTCCCACTCCCACCCAAGGAAAAGAAAAAACTAGGGGTGGCAAGTTTTTAATGAGTGGCCCCTCTGAAGTCTCAGACTTGGAGGTTCCTGCTGCCTTCCCTGGTCATCGGCTCTGGCCTTCAGCTAGTCTACAGGATGCAGCTCAGCTTTTCTAACCAGCTAGTAAGCAGCAGCCTTAGCAAACACAATTTTGATGTACTAATCGATCCCAGCCAGAACTCAAACCGTCAGGGTGGGAACCTAAAGTTCAGCCTGGATTGTCAGTCAGTCTGCTGATGATGATTCGGCATTAGGGCCTCTGCGGACACTACAGCAAGTCCTCCCTGGAAATTACTGTACAGCCCAGACATTCCTCCCCTGAGTTATTTGTGTAATTCTCTCCTTCTATCCAAAGGCGCTCTTAGGCACTTAAGAGATATGTCCAGGTTCAAACGCCTGGAAAGACACCAGTAAGTTTAAGTGATGGAGAAAGAAAGGAAAATAATTTCTTTGGATATAAAGTTAGAAACATTAGCGTCACTGAAGACTGACTGGAACCTTGGCAAGTTTCGGAAGCTTATGGACTGTTACCCACTCCAGTAGGAATCGAGTTTAAAATAAGGTAAAGCAAAGCAATCACCTTTCAGTGTGTCTGCCTAGACTGACTCTGTTTTTGCTTTCACAGTTTGAAAAGTCTTGTGAACCATAGCTCAGTATCATTAACAGATAATGGTTCCAAGGTTTTGTTAGAAAGATATTTCCATTTATATGTGTATATTTTAAAGGTAATTTTATTATATCTAGGGACCAATTTTTAAAGTTCTACAATAGAAAATAATGTGCAAATGGGATTTATTTAACAGAAATTTGCCTTGAAGCAAACTGAGCTCTGTTCTATTTATACCGTTAAGTGTCTAATTACCTGTAAAGCCAAAAGCCAAGAATTTTTTTTTTCTTACTGAAAATAATCACCCCGCCAGTTGCTTTTTTTTTTTTTTTTCCAGTACGCGGGCCTCTCACTGTTGTGGCCTCTCCCGTTGCTGAGCACAGGCTCTGGACGCGCAGGCTCAGCGGCCATGGCTCACGGGCCCAGCCGCCCCGTGGCATGTGGGATCTTCCCGTACCGGGGCACGAACCCGTGTCCCCTGCATCGGCAGGCGGACTCTCAACCACTGCACCACCAGGGAAGCCCCCCAGTTGCTTTCTTGAATGTTAAGTTGTTCATAAACGGTTTTCTGAATCTGGATTCCCTAGATTTCTCCTGTTTCTGTTTTCATATGTAGAGATCCTTTTCTACGTTTTCTTTTACAGCAAAGAGACAATTTTTCATTATGTAATCCTGTTCAAGGCAGGGACAATGATTAGGGAAGTTTTTTCACTTAACAAATGTTATTCTCCTGGAAAGTTTACCACTCAGTGATTTGAACAGAAAAAATACCGTGTCCTTCAAGAACGAGGAAGAACTTACTGAAGAGAAAGAATCCTTTGAAACTATGAACATCTGAATAGTTTCTAAATAAAGAAGAAAATCTGTGTCACTTATTTAAGGTTCCTTCTTGGGTTAACAATGTATGCTTTATGGACACAATAAAGAAAAAAGCTCTCCCTCTAAACGGCACTGAAACAGTCTGTAAATCTCTGGTGTAGTTTGCAAGTTATTTCTGTAGACGTGGGTTCTCTCTATGTAGGGCACCTTTCCTAAGCCCAGTATCAGTGTATCAGGGAGAACAAGCACATAGAAAAGATAAGCTTCACTGCATATTCCTTTTATCGTGTGTACATTATTAGCTTTGAAACTGGAAGTGATTTGAAGGACATTAATTCACCTTAAAGGAAACTTTCTTGGGCTTGTCTTTTACTTTATTTTCAAAGTCAGATTACAAGCTAATTTAAATTTCAAGTATTTGATTACATTCCTCTTGAATGACTTCCTCCTGATCATTGCCAAGTCAGTGTTCCCATTCAGGGCGAAGCTATTTTAATTCCACTGCAGGCAGGTCTCCTAATGAAGAGGAGAGTTTAAATTCCTCTTACATGGAAGCGCACATGATGAAGGTTTTTCATCATAAAGTCTGAGTCAAGCCTACACAAGTGGGATTTTTTTGTACTAAATTATATAGGAGGCTTTTAAACGAATATCCCAGAGATGTGCTGTCATGGGAATAAATGGCATAAAGGACCTGACAGGTTACTGTGAAAGCACTGCAGGAGTCGGCAGGGCAGCCACAGAAACCGCCCACCTGACGTCTTGATGGTATTTTGCACCTTTTAGAGAGTGAAGAAGCTTTTGAAGTTTTAATCATCTTCCTCCAAAGGTGTAAGCATAATCTTCCCATTTGTTTTTAGCGTTGTTTAAGAACAAAAATAATTTGAATATGTGATGTAAGTCAGTACCAGGCTTTAGAAAGATGGTACCTCACCAGGTTATCCTGAGAGTGGGGATGGGGGAGAAGTGGGTGGTTCTTAGTTAATTTTATTTTGTCTACAATGGGCACAGCTCATCCACATAGAAGAGTGGATCCTGGCTTCCCTGGCTGAAGTAAACAGAAAATCTGATTGCTCCTCCAACGGTAGTGATGGGTGGTCCCACTGATGAGAGTAAATACTCCAACCCCTGGAGATGCTCTCGGTGAGAGCCAGGGTCCTGCAGAGATGAAGCAAGGGCCTCTTGCCCCAAGCCCAAGCCTGGGACAGGCCAGGGGAGGAAGGAGAGTGAAAAAAAGTCTTTTTTGATTTGTAATTACAACTTTCCTTAAAATGTCCTCATTTTCAGCAATGGAACTTATACAGAATTTTTGCTATTATTTTTTTTCTTTTTTGAAAAATAACAATTTCTGTCTTCCCCAAAGATGCTGATGCTGTGTACTTTTTGGAAGGATGAAACAAAAAACCCCCTCTGTTGGCAACCAAGAGAAAGCAATCTTAAAGCACTGACATTTTAAACACTGGTGAGTCTTTGTTGTGTGAAATTAACTGGAATTTCAATTAACCTATGGTCCTTTTTGATTTACTAGTTTGGAGGCTGTTCTGTAGTCTGTGCTCACTCATGCCTCCATACATGTTTCTTTTCAGCATGACTCTCTGACCTAAACTGCAGTGAAATGGACTGTATGACACCAAATTTTTCATATATGAACAAACTGAAGTCATCCAACTGCAAAACTCAGTTCACCTGCAAAACTCCTGTCAGAGTCATCCATTAGCGACGTTCTGCATTTTGGGGAAATGTGTGCCACAGTGAGGAATCCAGACGGTGGTTCCCCTGAGTTCCCACGGATAAGAAAGGATTGTCCTCCCAGAAAAGGACAGGGAGCTGTTCCATGAAGACACTGAAATTCCAACACTGTGGTTTAATAAGGATAAACAAGTGAGATCAACGAGGCAGAAGGGAGAGAGAGCTCAGAAACAGATCCACAGACTTAAAGCTGACTTTTCACAAAGGAGCCCAGACAATTCAATGAAGAATGAAAAGCCCTTTCAACAAATGATGATGAACAAATGGATACCCATTTGGAAAAAATAGGAAACTTTGATCCCTACTTCACACCTAAAATATCAACCTGAGATAGATCAGAGACCTAAAAGTTAAAAACTAAAACTATAATGCTTCTAGAAAAAAAAACAGAGGAGAATATTTTTGCAACCTTGGAGTAGGTAAAAATTCCCTAGAGTCACAAAAACACTAACTGTAAAAGAAAAAACTGACAAAATGGTCTTTAAAAAAATTTTCAACTTCTGCTCACTGTGAAGAAAATGAAAAGACAAACCACTATATGAGAGAAAATATATCTTATATATAGATATGAAAAAGAACTTTTAGCCAGAAAAAATGAAGTGACTAATCAATAACAAAAGGACATACAATCCAACTCTAAAAAAGGGCAAAAAGTCGAACGAACACTTTGCAAAGGAAGATACACAAAAGACCTGTGAGTATATGTAAAGAGAGTCAACGTCATTCGTCATGAGGGAAATACAAATTAAACCCACAATAATACACTATTCCATAGCCACTTAAATACACTATTCCATAGTAACTTAAATCACTTAAATCAGCAAACGTTAGCAAGAATATGGAACAAATGGACTCTCACACACTGCTAACAAGGAAGTCTGAGTTAATCAAACATTGACCCCGTTATCTGGCAATTCCACTAAGGAGTATTATCCAAGGTAGAGGAAAACGTATATCCATTAAAAGACTCATTCAACAATGTTCATGGCAACTTTTATTCAAAATGCCCAACTGGAAATGATCCAAATGCCCAATAACAGAAGAATAAACAAATTGCAGTACACGCACATAATGAAATAAATATTACTCAGCTACTGATACGACAACGAGGATGAATCTCAAAGACACGATGAATCTCGAAGACATGGTATGGGAAGAAAGGAGCCAGTACAAAGGGTATTCACTGGATGATTCCATCCATATAAATTTAAAAACACATAAGACTAATTTATGGTGATAGAATAATAATTTTTCCCTGGGTGGAAAAGGGGGATCTGACTAGAAAGTGGCAAGAGAGAATTGGCTGGGGTGATAGAAATGTTCCATATCTTTATTAGGGTGGTTACAGAAGTGCATGTATTCGTTAGAACTTACCAAACTGTACATCTAAGATCTGTAAACTTTACCTCAAAAAAAAAAAAAAAAACCCATATTGTATTAAAAAACAGTAATACCAATATAGTCTTGCTACAAAGTTTTGAAGAAGGGTTGTATTACTGATTTGACATCCTAATGAAATTATTTATATCTCAAATTCTTCTGAACCTTTCAATCTCTTATTTATATGTAGTATGCTGTGTATACATAGAGAAGAAAAGGATAACTCAATTCTAATTCTACGTGATTTTAAACAACAGTTAAAGTTTACTCATTTGAATGTCATATTGTACCTTATGTTATTGCTTTATCAGAACCTTAGAATATTGTTTTTTGATTCATAGGCCCTCAGTTCATTTTAAACCATGAACCGCTGTTAACATCCACTTAAAACACCTTTCTTTTAAGTTATTTTTACCTCTTCAGCTTTGACCAATTTTTGGTAAGGGAGGTCAGCTTTGACCAATTTTTCTTTTGTTTGTCTCATGTTTGTCAGAAAGCAGTTTTCCAGAAGATATCAGTATATATTTTATATGAATATAATTATACAGTGGCCTTTCTTTCCCCCAGACTGACTTGTATATCACTCATAAAAGGAACTCACAACTAAGCATCTTCAGGCCAAAGGAGATTTTAATAACAGTCTTGAGTTTGAATATCCTGTTTTTTCACGAGTTACATGAATTTAGGTTAAATTATTTAATTTCCTTAAGACAGTTTCTTCTTAAATAAAAATGGTTGTTCCAATAGCTATTTCATAGCTTCATAAAAAGGAGGGGGGGGTGGGAGCTGGGCCCCTGCAGCTACTGAGGAGGCGCCCTGTCTGCAGAGAATGTAAACAATAATCATAAAGCCCCTTGCAGACAGCTCTAAAGCCCATGGGGAATAAAATACCTGTCCCCATGGGGCAAGCCGTCCCTAGAGTCACACAGCCTGGCAGCCCCTCTGAGGACCCAGAACAGCTTACCTTCCTTGAACACTTCCTACGAGCCTGGCCCTGAACTAAAGCCCATTAATCATTTAATCCTTGCGACGGTTCCAGGAAGCAGATACCACTGTCACCACTTTTCAGTGGAGCAAACTGGCTGAGAGGTCGGGAACCTTCTGGAGGCTCCTCGGGTGGGTGGTGGGATGCGGGTGGGGCTGGCGGTCAGTCCAACGCCCGCCTTTGACCAGGAAGCCGCACTCTTATTTCTGAGCTTCCAGGCATTCACCCTTCCGGTGATGGCGAGGGAGCCGGGGTCAGAAGTGGGGGGGGATCTCAACTAAAACAGTTTTGAAGAATCTGGACCCTCCAGCGTGATGCGCAGCAGGACAGGAAAGCAGCACAGTGAACAGGGCAGAGCCTCCAGTTCCGCTCCTACACGCTAATCCCCCAGCGTCAGGAAGCAGAGGAGAGCAGCCTTGCCCCAGACGGTGCGCTTAGCTACCTAAATGTGCCTCGTGCGTGTGCGTGTGTATATGTCTGTGTGCACATGTGTACACGTATGCCTGTATATGTGCATGTGTGTGCATGTGTATGGATTTATGTGTCTGTGGATATGTGTGCGTACGTATGTGTATGCGTGTATGCGTGTATGTGTGAGTGTATGTTTGTATTGTGTATGTGTATGGATGTATGTATATATGCATGTGTGTATTGTGTATGTGTGTATTATGTATGTGTGTATGCGCACATGTGCACATGTATATGTAAGTGTGGGTGCGTGTATATTGTGTATGTGTGCACGTGTGTAAGCATGCATGCATGTGTATATATGTATATACACGTGCACGTGTGTATATGTGTGTAAGTATGTATGCACATGTGTATGTATATTGTGCGTATGTGTGTATATGTACGTGTGTGTGTACATGTGTGTGCGCGGGCACCCCCAGCCCCTCTCAGGTGCTCTACCAGCAGGCCGAGCCTTTCCTCAGCCTCACTGGTGGGCCCATGGCAGGGGACCTGCGAGCTGGCCGGCGCTCTCACTGAGAAGAGCCATGACCAACCGAGGGGCCAACAGAGGAGAGCAGAGCCCTCCTGGCAGCCCACAACCGTCAGAGTGTGTTTTCAAGGTGGTGAACTCGGCCCTCAACCATGGTGTGTACGTGGCTATAAATCAAGAGGTAATTAGATTTTGCAGCATTTAACCCAACCCCTCTGTTGCCCTCACTTAGTGGCCCGGGTGGAAAAGAAAGGCTGACCCTTCCCACTGAAAACACAGGCCTCTTCACTCTGGCTTGTGCTCCGCCTTGGCCCCCAAAGCACTAGACAGCCCTGGAAAGCACATTCTCTCAGGGTCCAGGTTCAGTGACAACACCCTGCAAATGCACCGGGGATGGGGATGAAAAGAGCACTGGGAGAGAGGGGTCTGTCCTCATCGAACTGGAACCCACATTAACAACCACAAGCTGGAAAATGCCACGGCAGTTCAAATAAACTACGCATCAGTGTGAAAATTTAATTAACCCATCAGAAAAGCACCGAAACCTTCACAGACATGCATACACACAGGAATCTATGCAAAAGCAGCTCTCATTTGATTTTAGTCAAAGCAAACTCAGCCTTCAGTGTAAGCTATAAACATATCGTCTTGGGCAGTTTATAAGGGAGCCCTCGGGAGACGTGTGAATTTTGCCTTCCCGAAGATTTTAGTTTTAAATGTGATCAAGCCCAGTGAAAATGTAATCTGATACTTAGGTTCACACAGAAATGTCAGTGTTCTCTTTTAGTGTGACCTGATGTTTTTATTTTACATTTCCACACATTATGCTTCTTATGTTAAATAAGTTTTGGTAACCTGTAGAAACTGAAATGGTACTAAAAAACATGACAAATTAAATTTCATTTATTTTAAACCACTGGCTATTTTTCAGACAGCCTTGTCTTGAGAACTTTAAAAAGCTAGAGACATCCATTATTCCAAAATTATTTTATGACTGAAAATTTTCAGTTTAAAAAAAAGTTATATATTTTAGACCAGAGCTTGGCAATTTTTTTTGTAAGGGCCGGAGTGTGAATATTTGAGGCTCTGCAGGCCACACAGTCCTCACCTCACCCACTACAGCTTGAAACCAGCCGCAGTCAACACTTCAATGCAGGAGCATGACTGTGTCCCAATAAAACTTTATTTACAAAACACCAACAGCTGGACGGATTTGGCCCATGGGCCATCTTTGCCAGCCTCTGATCAAGGCTAGACTAAAATAGTGTGGAATCTGGTCTCTAATGTGTACTGGAAACTGATACTTCAGAGCAAAAAAGAACTATAGAAAGCAACCCCTTGTATCCAGCTGTATAATGTTAGATGCGGCAAATGCTTCTTGAGTCTCTGGATGTCACTAATTTACAAGATTTGAAAGTCCACACAGCACATTAATGGGTGTTATTGCTGATCACAGCTGGAAACAGCGTGTCCTGGGTATGATTCGAGATGGCAAACAAAGGGTTCTACTCACAAGGGAAGGCTTCATCTGACTCAGGCTGGATCTCAATAGGCCCAAGGCACCTGAAAAAGAAAAAGCCACTGCTGTCACTTAAGAGCACAACTGAATCCCTCAGCTCCCAAAGGGCACTGGAAATGCCAGGCTTCGAGAGACACACAAAACACGGAGGAGTAGGGAAGAGCATGACGTGTCCTCAGATGACACAAAAGAATTTGTGTCCACGGGTCTAAGGACAATTAACTACAATGTAATCTTTAGATCAGGAATGGTGACTATTTAAATGCCAAAAAGGAACATAACCCCCAGTGGGAAAAAAGAGACAAAAAAGCTGAAGTAGAGAACTGGGAGAAGAATGAGCCTATTCAAATGACGTGGGCTAACGCAAGACCCTCGGCAGTGCACCTGCCACCAGGGGTCAGCAAAGGCTCCCGGCAGGTAGAGGCGCAGCCCTGCTGGACTCCTAACATGGTAGACCGCGGGGCACGTGCTAAAATGCTCACTCCCCCGGGTGACAGGGGCTTCCCTGGGCTGGCACCCTCACTATGGAAGGCAAACTACTCAAAACCCAAACTCTCAAAGTTTGCCGTCTGAGTCCCTTCTGGAACAAGAGAGGGTATGAATAATGATCTCAGATTGTATATCACCATCCGTGGGAGTCGTTTTAAAAAAGTACTACTTTGAGAAGGTAGCAATTCAGTCCAAGATTCAATGGCCCATCTGATAATATGGTGTAGAAAATAGAGGAAAAACAAACAAAAAAAACAAAGGACTGAGAAGGTGCTGTGAAATAATTGTTAATTTTTCAGATATATGAATAAACATGTAACCAGTCTGAAAAAGAAAACTACCAACCAAAGCTATTGTTTATATACAAACAGATGCATCCACGTGTAGAGGTCTTTCGCTTTTGAGGGACACTCCCACCGTCAAGTCCGACAGGCCTCCAGCTACAAATATCTCGGTAAATGCAGGTTACAAAATGGTCCACAGACTCCTCTCAACTGCTCTGATCTTCACAGTCTCCATCTTTTCCTATTTACTAAATCCCCAGGGTATACCCTCCTCTTCTTTATTTATTTGTTCCGTTGTGTCTAAAGAAATACAGCAACTAAACCCAGCTAGCAATGGGTCTTCTGCAAATCCCGTTTTGGGAAACCACAGCGATCGCTACTGATTCTTCAGTCATGCAGTTGAGGACCAGGGCAAGTTACAGAAACGATCTGCTTGCTCTCGTCAGCTGGGGTTGAAGGAGACTTGAGATGTACGCATCCCTTTGCCTTCAGGAGGAAGGGATCTGGGTGTACACTGCTCCTGGCTGAAGCTAGAATTTCCCTATCAGGACATGGCAGGAGGACTTTCACACCCAGCCTCACTGCCCCACCTGCCAGGGTCTCGTATCTAATACTGTACATTGAAACCAAACAGAAAAAACTTTAAACTGAGCTGAAGTTCCAGCGAGGGAGAGAAAAATATTGTAAGTCAGGCCAAGTATCGAACAAAAGCTTAGAATAAGGCATAAGTCACTGAGACACAATAACTGAAAACATCTTCCTGGAGCACCAAGGCCCAGGTCTGAGCCCCTTTTCCTGCCTCTCTGCAATCACTGTTCTCGGGACCACGTGGCTCTACATCCCACGTATGTGTTCCCGGCTCCCACACGTCCATCTCCAGCCCATCTTCTCTCCCAACCTCCAGACTGGTATGTCCAACAGCACCTTAAGGTCTCCATGTGTCTCTCTGCTCCTAGTGAGGCCCTCCCCGGCCCCCCATCTGCATTAGTTTCTGTTGCCGTGTAACAAGCACCCCACTCGCTTACTATCGCAGTCTCTGTCAAGGCCCGGGCATGGCTTGGCTGGCTCCAACCTAGGCTCAGGTCTCACAAGGCTGCCATCACGGTGTGGTCTGGACGGCCTTCCTCTAAGAAGCTCAGGGGCCTCCTTCAAGTTCCCATGCTGGTTAGCAGAATTCAGCCCCTTAAGGCTGGAGCACTGAGGCCCCAGTTTTCCTGCTGGCTGTGAGTGAGGGTGCCACCCTCCTCTTCTAGGGGCAGCTCACAGCTCCCTTCTCCAAGGCCAGCAGGAGAATCTCCACTCCAGTCTGCTGAGACGGAGTCTTACGCGAGGTAACCTGGTAATCACAGCAGTGCTATCCATCACCCTCACCAGACGCTATTAGCCCTACCCACCCAACACAGGGGGCACCTCAGAACTCTGCCAGCCACGCCTCTAAAATGCTGCCCCCCACTCCCACAACACGCATATATACCCCCCCCCCCGCTTTATTTTCCCCTATAGTGCTTTTTACCATTTGAAATAACAAATACCTTATACACGTCCACATTTCTGCTTCATCTCACTGAAATATAAGCCCCACCAGAACAGAACGTTTTGCCTGTTCTTGTTTACTGCTATAACCCCAGCCTGTAAAAGAATCCTGCCTGGCTCAGAGCACTTATCCACAAATATTTATTGAATGAATGAATGATTCACTACCTAGGCTTGCCTAAAAACCATCAGCATCTCAACATCTCCCATTCCGCTGCTAAGCACAGGTTTCTGCGGCCTCTTTCCACTGTAGTGAGGTGCCTTACATCAGAACTTTGTTTGGTCACAAAAGATCAAGCTAAATGTTATCCTTCCCATGGTCGCAAAGCTATATAGTTTTAGTTTATTTATAGTTTTATCAGCCAACTATGTAGTGGGAATGCCACACTGAGTATTTGCAAAACCACCATTTTTAAGCACACGCGAAAACAGATACGTTTAATGTCCGGTTCCCAGGCTCTGAGATGACTTCTGTTTGTTTTTTAATCTTAAAAATAATCTTCAGTCAAACAGTGGAGAAAGTAGGAAGTAAAAGCCAAGCTCCCTTTGAACAATGACTCCAAGAAAACCACGAGTATGTGACTAAGTCGGTGACTGAAACAAGAGAGAAGTATGGTTTTCAGAGGCAGCGAACATAACTGTGAAACATACGCACTGGGTATCTGTTTTACCCCATGCGCTTGTGGTTAGCAACGTTCTTTTAGGCGATCAAAAAATGTACGCACATAAAACAATACTCATAAACCCAACTGCAAGTTCTATAACAAATTGATGATTACCTGACGTCCAGACTAAAAACCACGCACACGCGGCCTCCACTAAAAGTAACGGAATGCCACTCAGGTGATCACAGGTTGTAAAAGGCAGGCTGATTGTCTCTTGCATCTTGTTTAACTTTCCCCACTCTTGTTTATTTTACTAGCGCTACGACTACTAATGCAATTCAAGGAACACAATAGATTTCTAACTCTCCCTCACCAAAGATAAATGAGCACTCATTTCTGCCTTCCTGGCTGGTTTCTGCTTCTGGCTTTCCTCCTCTAACCGTATGTACAGTGTCCAGGTTAATCTGCCAAAAACAGTGATTCTGGGAAGTCCCTCCTCTGGTTATGAACTCAGGGTGGCTCCCTATGGCCTCGCTCCTCAAGTTCACAGCCCTCTCTGGGGTCTCACTTGTCAAGTTCCTAACCTGGGTTAGGCCTGTAGCCTGGGTCAGTCTGGTTTCTATGTTAACAGCAAGACTCTGACCACTTGACTCCATCCTCATCTGGCCACCACTGGCCTTGGAGTGACTGGCTAAAAGAACACAGATCAATGAATGAAAATCACAAACATCAAACCCTAAGCCCCACTGACGGCAGAGACATTCTTTACGTGGAGGACAGACTGCTTCTCTTTCCCTTAGAAACACAGCAAGGTTAAGAAGGAAGAAAGTCCATAAAACATGGTCTTCAGCATCTCAAAGTGAAGCACGATAAGGGTAAATTGAAAGTATTATGGAGGTAAATTTGGCATTTCCCAAGCATCTTTTTTTTTTAATGTAGTTTCATTTTTTAGAAATAAATTTATTTATTTTTGGCTGTGTTGGGTCTTCACTGCTGCACGCGGGCCTTCTCTAGTAGCAGCGAGCGGGCTCTTGGTTGCAGTGCGCGGGCTTCTCATTGCGGTGGCTTCTCTTGTTGCGGAGCACGGGCTCCAGGTGTGCAGGCTCAGTAGTTGTGGCGCACGGGCTTAGTTGCTCCACAGCATGTGGGATCTTCCCAGACCAGGGCTCGAACCCACGTCCCCTGCATTGGCAGGCGGATTCTTAACCACTGTGCCACCAGGGCAGTCCTCCCAAGCATCACAGAAGAGAAAACGAAGCGACTGAAAGCTGAGGGGTCCAAGGCGATGCTGCTGTGATGTTATGACAGGGTCCGGGGCAAGGAACGGTGAGTGGTTTCTAGAAACTTCTAGGAACTGATAGCAGCCTTGGCCTCAGTCTTGCCTACAACCTGAATGAGCTTAGTAACTGATTCCTCCCCAGGGCCTCGATCTAGACCACGGCCTGGCCAACATCTTGACTGTGAGGCCCTGAGCAGATCCAAGTCCAACCAGGAAGCACTTGTGACCACAGGACTCATAGGCGCTGAGAAACAGCTGGTGTTTGTGGAAATGTCATGCAGAAAACCAACATGCTTTCCTCTAAGCGCAGCGTCTGCTCACATGAAACGGTATCCTAAAGCACCTCCAAGACTGTCAACTGTTCTCATGGGTAGGAATGTATAAAAAGGACAAAGAGAAAGAAAAGCATAAGAGACCTCCAAGGAAATCTCTATCCACAAAACCATGAGATCTGGGAACAAGTAGAGTATACGAATCTGTAACGACAGACAGTGCCTGCTCTAAAGATCACCATGTATAAGCAATACTTCTCAGAAGTGTTAAAATAGGAATCGTCCCTTCCACGATATTTTACTAACGTTAACATCAATAATGGCCGCATGAACATTATAATTTATTCAGGTTCCTATGACGTATATTAGGAAAGGTGTTCATCTTTTATTCATCAAAAGAATAACTGATTACCTACTATACACAGTATCCTTTGTAAGTGCTTATTGACTAATTCCAGGGAAGGCTAAGAAAAACATGCCATCTACATATTATTACAAGAAAAAGTAAATATTAGAGGATGCTTGCCCACTGTTTTTCTTAACAGTAACCATTAATCACTAAAATACAAATGTTCTGTGTTTCGTTTTGCTTTTATAAGCAATCTTAATTATTTTAATTTATAGATATTTGTTTCATTTCTACTCCATGCTAGGCTCTCTGCTAGGCACTAAGAAACATAGATAGTAAGTCAGCCCCTGATTTCCAGTTACCCAGAGTCTATTAAGAGAGAGAAACAAGGCTATTAAGAATTGAAACGAGCAGTTTCAATCAGTACAATATTAGTGGTGTGGGGATTATGTAAGACGCAGTGTAGCCTGGGAATTATATAATGTTCAGTGCAATGGTGCTGAGTAGTCAATTAAGAAAGTGTATCTCCACCCATCCATCCACCCGTCTGTCGGTCCGTCCACCCATCCATCCACCCATCCATCCAAGACGCTTACAAGTTAAACGGAAACATCTGCCCGAACTAAGGGCCGTTCTGACATTTGCTGTGCGCCTAAGGACTGTGATCAAGTACATTTTTTTAACGAGGGAAAACTAGCTTTTCATGAAACACGTCTATGCACTGTCGTCTACTCAAATATGAAAGGCAGCTGCCAGTTCTTAATCTGTCACAATTGAGTTTACACATTTCTAACACAACAGTCTTAGTACAACAAAACTTTACCCACCCCTGGAAAGGGAACACCATTTTATTCGCTAACCTCTAAAGTTCTGATAGAAAGTGGCATTAAAATCAACTGACTCCCCAGAAAAAGAGGATATGAGAGTTTGGGACCTAAATCAAACCAAACATTTCACCCCTGACCCAGCAATGTAAAGTGACAATAATTGTATTCTTGGAGGGGTAGAGTCATTAAAGTAGAAACTACTGAGTGTTATAGTTTATGAACACACACACACACACAGACACACACACATGTGCATGCCTGTGCACACACGCACGCACACACAGTATCTATCATACCAGTCCTGCTGGGAGGAAATGAAAATCTTAATCCCCATCACTGTACCAAGGTTTTTCTCAAGTGAGAAATTTCCCCGTGATAATGCTTGTCTTACTTGGCGTTTATTTTTAAAAGGATGAGCCGTGACTTTTCACACAAGCTGTTTTCAAATTCCACCCCTTAAAATTATTCCTGAAAGAACTTTCTTAGACTCAGTTGTCAGATGTTTAACATCTGCTGTGCGCTTGACAAAGTCAAGGATGCAACACACAGTGCTTAGAAATCACAGGCATGGAAGAACACGCTGACGGGATACAGTGCAATGGACAGTACGTGACCCCAAGCCGTCACGGAGTTTATGCGTCGGCTGTAGAGATTTGGTTAATAAACACGCAAGACATTAGAAAGCAATAATACATGAAGCAACAAGAGAAGCAGAAGGGGGATACTTCCAACAGATGATCCCTGCTCTGTCCCGAAAGGCAGGGAACCCACCTGCCACGAGGTCCCGCAGCTGCTCTGTTGTGCGACATCCCACAGGGAGTGAGATGGGGCCTCTT
Source organism: Delphinus delphis (assembly GCF_949987515.2). Lineage (NCBI taxonomy): Eukaryota > Metazoa > Chordata > Mammalia > Artiodactyla > Delphinidae > Delphinus > Delphinus delphis. Next base: position 5,931,146 of record NC_082699.1, on the reverse strand, counting down.
CAGTTTACGAATACCAAAGTTTAGTTATTTTAACTTAGCGACTAAGGAGTAACCATTTATTCCCAACTGAAAACAAAAGTCTAAAGGCTGCTCAAAGGCGGCGCTCAGAGCCAGGCTTGGGGAGATGCCGGCACAGCACGGGGGAGCCTGGAGCCATGGTCACACATGACGTGCCCCCAGCCCCGCCACAGACATTGCATCTTGGTGTCCTGTCTGCCCGACGCGGATAATGAAAGGGACGGTGACCGTCTGCGTGAAGGGCACCTCGGGCCCAGCACTGCACCAGCGCTTGTGCGGAGTGTCGCGTGTAATTCTCACCAGAACCTTTCGAAGCAGGTGCTGGGAGAACAATCTAGAAATAATAACAGAATGGGGCCAGCAGGATAGGGTCGTTGTGAGGATTAGGTGACAACAATATTTTATGATCATGAGCGTTTTGCCAGGCACGCAGTCCCTCAAAAATGACACGTATCACCATTACTTAGCTGAGCGAAGAAATGGGGCAGGGATTTCAAGCAAAGGAAAAGAGCAGGTTTTGCAGAAAGTCTTCGAGAAAAGAGCCTTCGAGATGGCAAGTAGATCAGTACAGCTGAGAAGAGTTCCAAGGAGGAGAGCGGGAATGGCTGGGGAGGTAAATCTGAACTCGACTACGGCGGCAGCTGAGCGCCCAGGGTCCACATGCGTACCTTTTACCCCCATGGCCCAGGGCGGTTGGCACAAGGCTTCTAAAAATGAAGATACTATTTCACTGAGATCCACCTACAGGCAACATGCAGGGAAGATTGAAAAGGGAACAGCTAAGGGACAGAGGGACTGATCGGAGGCAAAACTACGTGGTAAGAGAAGATGGGGGTTACCTTGGAACACGAAAGGTAGAAAGAAAAGGGCAAACGTGAAAGAACAAAAATATTTAATGAGCGGACGCTCCAAGGTTTTCCGAAGACGGTTTCTTGGTAAGGGAAGCTCAGTGGTACTAGAATAACAGTCAGGAGAGGACGCTGGCTTCACAGGAAGATCAGGGAGCCTTCGTGACATCGCGAATTTGAGTCCGGACTGGAATATTGATGACGTGGGTCTAGCAAGTGGCATAAAGGTTGGGATAATCAATGGGGAAGCACAGGTGTGGTGTGATGTTCCTGGGCATAGGGCGAACCACTGGGCCGCAGTGCCTGGAACCACATCCCAGGCCCCGCAGCCTCCAGGCATAACGCGAGGCGATGAGAGAAAAAAGTGCGGCCTCCAGGTCCACCCACATGAGGCTCCAGCCCATGAGACTCCCTCGTCCTCAAACCTCATTACGAGCATCGTATCCAAACACAGACCATGACGCCAAAGCTCAGGTCATTCATATTCACCTCTTCCCTGCAGATCGGCCGGGATGCCTGGGCTAAGGCATAAGAGTGATGTCACCAGTCGGAGTCCTGCAGAAGGTTCAGGTCGCTGCTTCCCCGAAACGTAAAGCAGCTCACTCTTCTTGTATCGTCTTCAGTTCTCATAGCAGGGAAGTCGACTGAGTTCCCACTTTCCACCTAATTAGGTTCACACGGGGAACACTATTTCGGTACATTGTCTGAAAACACTCCCTGCCATCACCAATATTTTCTCTTCGTGATGTCCATCCAACTTTCTTGTGCTTTGAAAGTGCATTAACGTGATGGTCGTCACCAGCATCAGCTCTAGAAATCTGAACAGGCTCCTTGGTTCAAGCCGTAAGACCTAAGACCCTACGTCCTATTCTCTCCGGCACGTGTAAGGCCACTTGGCGTTGTATATTCAATTGGACCATGATCAATCCGGGGAATGTGACCCACAGCCGTCCTCGGGCACACAGCACACACCCAGCGCGGTCTAGCGTAAGCAAGGAGATGGAGAGTTTAAAACTTACAACTAGTGCCTGCCTGACTTGGCATCAATCACTCTTTTACAAAAGTGAATGTGAGCAGGTGGTACAAGTTGAAGACTAAGAAACGGGGAGATGTGCTCGCACATCTCCTTCAAATCCCTGACCTGAGGGGTTCCCAGACAGGAAGAAGTTATACATGGAGAGGTGGTACTGAGACATTCTGTTTATCTCGGGCTCCTTAAAGGGTAACTTGCACTTAGTGAGGCTTCTTGGTATATACAGTATAACAGGAAGAACACAATGCATGGAATGACAAGGCTTCCGGTCATACCTGACAGTAAATGTCTGGGCTCCTACAACCTCTCCGTGCCTCAGTTTCCTCATCTACGAAATGGGCACTCCAGAATTGCCACAAAACAACACATGGCTTCTGAGAATCTTGAAGACTGAATTACTAATATTTTATTTTAAAGTCTACATTGTGTATTAATATATAGTAGAGACTAGTTCTGATAAATTAATTGCATAAAATATAAAAATTCCACATAGTTAATGTGGCCGTGCTAATTTGGTCATCGTGCCCAGGGGGTGTCACATTTTACTTTTCTGATGTGAATAAGGGCTCTTAGCTGAAAGAAAAATTCTCCTTAAAGAAACGCCTGCCTTTTGGTATGACAATCTTAATACAATTTCTTTCTTTTTTCAAAAATTTTATTTATTTTTGGCTGTGTTGGGTCTTTGTTGCTGTGCGTGGGCTTTCTCTAGTTGCGGTGAGCGGGGGCTACTCTTCGTTGCGGTGCGCGGGCTTCTCACTGCGGTGGCTTCTCTTGTTGCGGAGCACGGGCTCTAGGTGCACGGGCTTCAGTAGTTGTGGCACGTGGGCTCAGTAGTTGTGGCTCACGGGCTCTAGAGCACAGGCTCAGTAGTTGTGGCGCACGGGCTTAGTTGCTCCGCGGCATGTGGGATCTTCCCGGACCAGGGGCCGAACCCGTGTCCCCCCTGCATTGGCAGGCGGATTCTTAACCACTGTGCCACTAGGGAAGTCCCTCTTTTTGTTTTATAAGATGAAAATACTCCTTGGTTTGTGTGCTCCACCACTGCAATGGTTTGCACAGGTGGTCACTGAATAGATGAATAAATGAAGAGATGAAACTGGAATTGCATTAAAAGGCAGCACATGAAGTACAGCTGGTCATGGAAACATGCAAGACCCAGGTCTCCTGAGCACAGAGGGTACCCGGGCAAGGCAGCAAGCGGGTCAGTTCATACACTGGAGCATCCACTGGGGTCAGGCACTGCTCCAGACCCTGCGGACAGAGCTGCCAACAAACATACAAAATGCTGTCACGGCACTTATTACCTCCTAGCTCTACCTGTCAACTTCCTGACTGAACAGCAACACAGCAGCCAGGGAGAGTGTGATCACAGTGTCAGAGACGTGACACACCCAGTGCCGCTCTGAGGGGCTAAGAGAGCACAGTTCCATGGATTAACAACAAGGTCCTACCGTAGAGCACAGGGAACTATATTCAGTATCCTGGGATAAACCATAATGGAAAAGAATATAAAAAATAATGTATATATATGTATAACTGAATCACTTTGTATACAGCAGAAACTAACACAAACATTGTAAATCAACTATACTTCAATAAAAAAAAAATTACCACCAACATATGGAAAAAGAACACATTAAAAAAAAGAGAGAGAGAGAACGCAGTTCTAGTGCCCTGAACCACACATGTGGGAGACCCAGTGCTGGGTCTCCTCCTGCAATAAACATGGCAACAGACGGCCCACTGCGCAGACCTGCACTCACCCACTTACTGTCAGATGACGATTCATGTCACTTCACTAATTTTTAAAACAACTCTTTAACAGACTATTACACTTTGACTTTTAATGAATTAAAGCTGCTTTTAAAAAAAAAGAGCTTTTTATTTTAGCCAGTTAACTCGTTATTTCCTAGAACTAAGGAGTACACATGCTCTACGTCCTATTTAATGCTGAACATATTTAATTCACAAAGCAGCTTGCAGGCTTCATTTCAATTCATCCACACAGTCTTTTGTCCTTGTGTTATGAGAATTTCCAAGTGCCGCCAGATTTTAACCACAACTAGCACTTTCCTAGAGTACCCGCGAATCCCTGAATTCCAACGCTAAGTGAGTTCTGTTGGCCCGCATCTAAAGACGGCCAGATGATTTCACACTGGCTTTTAGTTTGTGATTCTATTGCGTGAGGTCTATAACTTGCAAAATGACTAAGCTGATTATTTTGTAAGTGTAACATCCACAGCCTGGCCAACTCCATCTACTTTAGAAATTAGCACTGGGGTTTATTGTGATTCTTCTGTTGCAGTCCTAGCAGCTTTACTTTCCTAGTAGCTGCTGCTTTCATATAGGAGTTTTAGCATATGGAAGTTGGCTACATAAAACATTTATTTTTTTCATTCACACATTTTTAACTGAAAGGGAGCTTTGATGCACTCAGGTGAGTTTATAAAGCATGAATTCTTTTCACAGATACAGTATATTCATTTTCTATATGTTCATGAGAGTTTTCTAAACAAAGCAGACAGTGGTACAGCTGTGTTATACTACTCATCCTTGGAGATGTCACAACCACTGTGGTCCATGTGAGTGCCGCCCTAGGACCACACGCCATTCACTTGGTAAGTGCACATGGTGCCTCTGACCACCCAAATGTCTCCATGTGTACCTGTGCTGCTACAGAAAGCAATTCTCAAGTAGCACAGACAGGGCTTTATGCAAGCCCCCCAAAGGTATGTCAGAACGGGACGAAGAGTAGGCATATTCATTGGTTCAAATACCTCCGATGAACGGGTTCATGTATATTCACACAATCAAACCAAACCCAAAGGAATCAGGTAGCAGTATATTAATTTTTTTTGGAAAGACAGAGAGGCAGGTCATTTGAGAACGGAATTCTAGAGCCAGTCTGATTGGGTTCAAATCCTATTTCACTACTTATTAGCTGTGTAACCTGGACAAACTATTTCACCTCTCTATGCCTCAGTTTCTTCATCTATAAAATGGGGATAAAGCAGAACTGAGCCCAGAGCTGGGATGAGGATTGAATGAGGCAAAACATGTCAAGTAGCTAGAACAGGGCCTGGCAATAGTAACCACTATTTAACTATTCAGATTTGGTGTTAGTATTATTGGGTAAGAAAATCAAAGCAGAAAGAGATTAAATAACTTGTCATGGGTGTGAGAATTAGTCAGTGATTTATTCCAGAATGAAAATGAAAGCTGTTGGTTTACAAGAAAGAGTTTCCCTGAGACCACGTTTTACATTCCAACTTTTTGAAAAGGTAAAACCTACGACTTGAAGTAATACTTAGGTCTGAAAAGCAAACTCCCATACACTTCATGGCTTTGACGATGACACAGGTCATCCCTAACGGGCCACCGGGGCTGACATTTACTGGCTGCCTCTCCTCGTGGGGAGGGGCACACCCAGTGGACAAACAAGTCCAGTGTACATTATCAGCCGTCGACGAGACTTTAAATCCTAGAAGAGAATCATTCTCAGAGAGCTCTTGCGTCTTGGCCGGGTGAGGTGCCTACTGTTTTCATTCATGTTTTTTAAATATCAGCCAATCCCCGGTGCGTTCCACTCGCACCTTGGAAAATCATCTCATTCATTTCAGTGCAAACAGTGTCCCTTCCTGGCGCCCCGAGGGAGCCAGGTTTATTTCCACAATGTGAAGTGGGACAGCTAGAAACCAGAAAAGGTCCGGGTGCGTTAAAGAGCGGATGCTTTTTATCTATTTCAAATTTGAAACGAAACGAGGGTCCAGGGAGATTTGATCACTGATTCTGATGATGCAGATTACAGCTCTTAGATAATGGAGAAAAACATGCACAGGAAAGCGGCTCTTCCCTGGCACCTCCGTCGAGTGCACGAGAAAAGTGCAGTCTTGCCTAGAGCACTGTACACGGGCCATGCACACACTGTCCAGCTGTTCCAAAATCGTCCAGAACACCCACCTCTTAGACTGCTCTCCAGGGGCTGCGTTAACATCAACTAACTAGCTCCCCTCTCTTAAGAAATGAGATCGGGAGATTGCACTGGGCAAAATTTAAATTTGTATAGTAAAAAATACAGATAAACCAGAAGTCTGAACAAGCCAGGAACAGGTATGCTGTGTAAGACAATCTGGGTAAAAGGGCCAAAACCCAAATGGGTCACATGGCATCATCTCTGAGTGACATTAGCATTTCACCCACAGTTCTCATCACTGTTGCATTGAGCTAGAAAATGAGGAGAAAGCACCCAAAACCTGTTTCTCAACAGCTTAATCAAAATGCATATATATATATATATATATATATATATATTTTTTTTTTTTTTTTTTTTTTTTTTTTGCGGTACGCGGGCCTCTCACTGCTGTGGCCTCTCCCGTTGCGGAGCACAGGCTCCGGACGCGCAGGCTCAGCGGCCATGGCTCACGGGCCCAGCCACTCCGCGGCATGTGGGATCTTCCCGGACCGGGGCACGAACCCGGGTCCCCTGCATCGGCAGGCGGACTCTCAACCACTGCGCCACCAGGGAAGCCCCATATGTTCTATTTTTAAATCAACGAACATCTGTGATTTTCAAATGTCTTCATCATAAATGTAATTAGTGTAATATCCTGGATCAAACATAGCATATGGTATCTAAAAAGAAGGAATAACATTATTTTCAGTCTAATAGCATTACCTGTTCTAACTTACTGCTTTATTATAACAGTCAAATAAAAAATGATGTCTTATGGAAGCAGAGAAATCCGAATCAATCTCTCTTCAAGATAAATATGAGGAAACTAAGGCTTGGAGAGTTTATACTGCTTATCTGAGGCCAAATCCTGCCAAGGGCTGAAGCCAGACCCCTGCTTATTCTATACAAGAAAGACCTGGGTACCAGGAAATAAGTGCAATGCTTAGTGCTGCTTCCTGACTTACAGCAGCACTGTTTAAGTGCTGGTGGTCAGGTCCCTACAGGTTCGTCGAGTCCTGTAGCTGAAAGTGAGAGAGGGGTGACGTGTGCACACTTACCGGTCGGGTCACACCAGGAAGTGTTGTCGACCTGAAGTCCTTCCTCCATCAAAACCCCAATGCCACATGTTTGTGACATTCGGTGACCACCCTGATGAGTGAATTTCCCTACTTGGCAGCAATACTCCCCAGCTCACGGCTCACCTACTGGGGCTTCCTCTGACTGGCCTCCCCCGCAAGCAGGCAGAAGTGACAGAACAATGTCACGTCACTATGGGGGGCAGGGAGACACTGCATCATGAAAGAACACTTTCATGCGTTCTGTGGTTGTTGGTTGAAATGTTACCACCAGTTAAGTGATGGGGAACACCAAAATACATAATCAGGACAGGACGTCTTAAGTTTGAGTGAAAGCGTAGAATAGGAGAAGAGTGGGAAACAGCACCATGGTTTAGAATTAAAGGGTGGTCCTACCATTTCCACTTAATGTTTATTCACATGGTTAAGTTATTGTGTGGTGCCCTAGCAATTGAGATATTCCCATGTCTAAACCTCTCTTTAAAAAAACAAAACCAAAAACATGTGCATTTGTCACTAAAATGTATTTTAGCAATAAATCCTATGCCAACAAAGTTGCTGAAATAAGGACGGTAGAGAAAGGAAAAATCGTAAGTGGACATTTAAAGCCTCGTTAAAACTGAGTTTACGAAACGCTGGTCCTGATCTGAGGCAGACACTAGAGCACCTAGGGCCCGGGAGCACCTGGTCGGGGCCTCTGAGTGTGTGTACATCAGTTTCTCTTTGAGTGCATCATTTTGGATGTTGGTAAAATGAAATGCTCAGAGAAAAGCAAACTGCTTCTGCTTGCTAGACAGTCAATAAATTGTCACAGAACACAGATGAATTTGCTCTGGGGACAATAATTTGTGCCCCAATCAAGAGTAAGGAAAGGTAAATGTTTTGCAGGAAAAAAAAAAAAAAGGAAAGGGACAACCCAAGGAGAGCTGAGGCAAGTCAAAGAAGAGGCGACCTTCAGAGAAGGAGACAGACTTCTCTCCAGGCCGCTTGGACCACGGTTAGAGGGCAGAGCAGGACGCAGTTCTGAAATCCCTGGTGTTCTTCCCTCGGCCCAGCAGACAGGCCTGGCTGCGCAGAGTCCATGACATAGAAATAACTTAATTATTATTTTAAAAACTGTGCAGAAAGAGTTCCAGGTAGTAAAATGCAAGACCAAGCAAACCCAATGTGAGCCCACATTGACAAGGCTTTCTCCAGGGATGGCGGGATGTTCGAAAGGGAACAAGGAGCTGGTGACAAAGGCTTCTGCGCTCGTGGGGACACTGCCCGAGGTTCCCCGGGCACGCTTGGCCCCTACCAACCAGCAAAGCAGGTGTTGAACACACCACATTCACTCAAATTCAGAATGACGAAAGCCTCTGCACTTTTAACCCGCCCCACTCACAGGCGGCTCTCACAAGGAGTCATCCTCCCACCATTCCCAGGGCTCGTCTTCCCTTCCTGAAGCCAGGCCAGCGAGGAGGGGTCCTGGCATCGTTAACTGTTAACACAGCCAGGTGAACTGTGTCACCAAACTGGATGTGGGTCCACTTGCCCAAGGAGCAGCAAAGCCAGTCTACTGACACCAGGGTGCGATGAAGGAAAGTACAGCATTTATTGTAGAGCCAAGCAAGGAGAACGGGCAGCTAGTGCTGAAAAGCCCTAAAAGCCCTGATAGCTTTCAGGGAAGAGTTTTGAAAGACAGGGTGAGGGAGACAGTCACAGGGTGTGTGACCAGCTCATGCTCAATTCTCTGAATGGTTGGTGGTGAGGTAACAGGGAGGTGTTTTGGGAAACGCGACCTTCTGGTTCCAACTGGTCTGGGGTCTGGGTGTTGGTGGTCAGCATGCAGTTACGTCTTCCACCTGGTGGGAGTTTTAGTCTCTGAAAAACAACTCAAGAATATGGCTCAGGATATTATCTATAAGCCCTTGAGGAGGAACTAAAGGTCCCTGACTTTGCTTTATGGCCAAACTATTATTATTTTGTCCTGCTTGACTGCTTTCCTTTGTTTCTGCGTTTTTAAAACTTCCTGATTAAATTTGTTCTTTGGAACTCAGGGAAAGTCTAGGAGGCTAAAGCTGTTTTACAAGTAAGAGACGGGGGCATGGGGGCTTCTGTCCCTGGGAAGGCCCTGCAGGGTCCTGCTCGGTTTCAAATGGACCCTAATCCCAGGCCCTGCAGGCAACACCCTGCAGGATTACCCCAGAAGGACACAGGGAAAATGCCAGTTCGTCAACACTAATGCAGGGCCGGTATGCTTTTTTCAGCTCCATCAGGGAACTTCTATCAGAAAATCTTAGTGGCTCTGTCGAATGTTACATTTATAGAAATATGGGATCAGGTAACAACCCTGGCAGATTAGATTAACTGTGCACTTCTTAAGAGCAGGAGCCCTGCCTTCTCACGTGGTACTGTGGATGCCCAGGACACGTCTGCTAAGTAAACTATTGAAGGGGCAGACGCAACCACACGGCCACTTAGGAAACTCCTGGGTGTCAGCTCTGCTCCCAGAGCCCCCAGGTGAAGCACAGCTGTCCCTTACCGGGGTGCATATTGAAGGCTGATCACTTTCAGTATGATTTAATGCACTAGTTACTTTCCGTAGATATTTTAATTACATGAAGAATACCTATATTAATAACAATAGAAAAAGACATCTCTGCTGCATTCTTATAAATACATTAAATGAGGGCAACTGTCAAATGGTCTCAATTTTCTCCCCTGTAAAATAAGGAGTTAAAGTTAAACCTGCAACATCTTAAATACGCCAGGATTTCATATGGAAAATACAACACAGCTCTGAGTAAACAGCACAGACATCAGTGATGTCCTAGGGTTGATGGAGGGAGTGATGGCAGCTGTGCCACCTGGTCCAGAGTGAGCAACACCTGAGATTTAAAATTTAAGTGAGAAGGGACTTCCCTGGCCGTCCAGTGGCTGGGACTCCGTGCTTCCACTGCAGGGAGCCCGGGTTCGATGCCTGGTCGGGTAACTAAGATCCTGCAAGCTGCGCGGTATGACCAAAAAAAAAATTAAAAACTAAAATAAAATTTAAGTGAGAAAAAGCTCTGACACATTTATGTGTCATCAGCAATCACAGAAAGAAGAATGACACGCTTTTTCAATACAATCGCCCTCCTAAAAGGACCTTTTGAAGATTAAGAAAGAAAAATTGGGTGAGTTACTAGGTCAGAACAATCTAGAATTCACTGGGTCCCATACAGCCTGCATCTCAAACCCAGACAGTCCCTGTCTGTGTCATGTTTTGGTGATGCCTATCTGCTCAGACAGAGACCAAAGAAAGAAGCATCCTTTGAGATAAAATGCAAACTGCAGGGTGGACACAGGGGAGGAAGATCAAGATAATGACACTTGGTGGCCCTGAATGACAGTGAAAAGGAGAGAAAAGAAATGTCTGCTTTCCAATTCTAATTAACTTAGGAAACAAGTCAGAACACGTAGCCAAGAACAGTACTCATTGAAAAGAGACGCTACTAAAAAAATTTAAAAGACTATAAACTGCACTCCTTCTTAAAATGGAACATCATCTTTATGAATGAAGTGTGCATCTGAAATTGGAAACATTTTCGGTCAATAAAATAAACAAATTTTCCTTCAGAGAAGGAAAGCCAAATTACACTTTTGTGTACAAAAACCTGAAAAAGTGCTAAGTATTGTGTTTCTTTGCAAAGTATCATATGTACCAATTAGAAACATTTACTGTAGATAACAGGCTTTGCAGAAGGTTAATCAGAGCCTAGGATTAGAGTCCAAGTTGGAGAAAAAATTTTTAACATACTTGTACCTTTATGCCGTGAATACATGAGAGGTCTGTCAATTAAAATTAGCTTAATGATCTCAAAAAACCCTCAGAAAGCAAAACCTACCATCAGATGTTTTTCTCCTTTAACTCAACAGTAAAACAAGGTAAAAAAAATAAATAAAAGTATGGTTGGATATTAATCAGGGAAATCCAGTCAAGGAAAACCTAAATTTATATTACAGAAATTCAGAAAGACAGGACACTCAGTACTTGGAGAAAAAAAATTCAAAGTCTTAGGGTTTGAAGAATCGTATATAACTACATATTGAAATATACTCCTGCTTGAATGGTTTGCTTTTGATGGTACTCAGGTCAGATCAATGCCAAAAGCAAATGAGGAGGCAAACTCAATGAGAGTTCAGACCAAATGTCACCTCTGGGGGTTGTGCGTCTGCAGGGGAGGGACCCACTCATCTATGCCACTCAGAGCAGCAACTCAACTACTCCAAGATTTGCAGAAACTTTCATTAAGCGCTGCTACAAATTTTGAGAAGTAGCTGTATTGTTTTTACTCGTTTATTCTCAGGACAAATCATAACCTATGTGCAACCAAGTCGAATTTTTTAAGTTGTGCAGATTTCGAAAACAACAAAACCCAACCAACCTAATCTAAGAGGTTAATGTGTCCTGTTGGGAAGAGCACTAAGTAAGATCAGGAGTCACAGTGTGCGATTTCTATCGTAGGAATGAGCGCTGCAGATAAAAGACTAAGTCTTGATTTCAAAGAGAACATAAAACTTCTGCCTGAACCTGGGTCTCTACTGCGAAACACAATGGTTAGACTGTTCACTGCCACAAAGCGGTGATGCTAATAGAGCAGAATGTTTTCCTCCCAAGTTAGCTGAGAAAAGATAGAGCAAAGAACATCGACAAAACCCTCAAAGAGGTGGGTCTGAGTCAATATCAGAGATGCCTCACCACGGATCGGAACGGAGAGGCAGACTGCGCCCTCCCCTGGGTGTGTTACGTATGGAGAGCGTCATCGATCAGAATACAAGTCAGCAGCAGAAAGGGCAGGGGTGGCATTACTGCTCCAGCCTCCTTACTGATAGTAGCTGGACTTCTCATCAGGACCCCGGAAGAAGCCCAGGACTGCTCGGGAGCCACTGAGAGAGCAGGGACTGATGGGGCCTCAGTCAAGGTCTTTCTCCTAAGCAGGCAGGAGGCGGGGGTAGGGGAGAGGGCAGATGGGGAGGGAGGGCAGGAAGAAAGAAGAGACAGACTCCAGCCCACCAGCATCCTAAGCTCAGGACAGAACACGTGCTAGTTTCATTGCATTCAAAAACACACGAAATATCACCGCCCCACGGAAACGTCTTTATTTACGGTTTAAACTGTGTTACAGTAACACTTGAGGCAAATTTGAAAAGTCATCCTGTTCTCAGCATTCTAACAAAGGAGTTCCTGTGCTCCCATCCATCCCCTTGCCACTCCCAGCTTCACTGAGCAACCCGATGTCAGGCACAGGTGCGAAGATAACAAGGCAGGTCCCCACCTCCAGAAGGGCTCAAAAACCTTTGCTTTCTGAGGTGACTCACCGTCAGAAAAGAGAACATAATGTTCTCTTTTCTTTAAAAGATATTCTTAAGCCAAGTAATATCCCTTGTTTCAAGTGTACAGAAAGGAAATGTGTAAAACAAATGGTAAGAAATTCTCTAATACACCATGGCCCAAATGTTTTGGGGGTTCAAAGTACAGGAAAAAGAATGTCAAAGTGTTTCCTACAAGCATCATTTAATTTAGCTATTGTAGAATCAACTGTTATTAGATTTCCACTGGCTTCCCTTTTTATAGTTTTGGAACAACCATACAGCATGGGTGACAAAACACTAGGATTCTTCACATTTAAGAGTGATGGAAGAAAGGCATCATCACCATCTAAAGAGAGAAACCGGAACAACTACACGTATGTATCATGATCACAGACAGGTGCTAATGGATTCTAATGCTATTCAACATCTATCATCTTCATTCTGAAGTTACTTTTAAAATTTCACATAAACCCCCAAAACACTGCCCTTTATATTTAAAAGATAAGAATATTGCTAAGAATAAAAGGATTATGGGAGTATGTAACTCTTAACTACTCACTCCAATGGCCAATCACAACCAAAACATTTATGAATTAACTTTTGTGACCAAAGTGTAGACAACGGTCTAATAACCTAAGGATGAGATTTTAGTTCATAACGTAACTTGATATACACGCACTGCCTGGTTGACAAGCTGAACGGACAGCTGTCTGGGCCCCTCTACCCTTAGATGTTCGCCACACTTGGGGTCACAACGTCTGCCCTGTTCTGACCACATCTGCTGACAATGTTGTTGCTATTTTACCTTTTCACTGAGGACTGCCACAGGCGGAGAGTGCTGTGTGCCCAGCACCGCCTGTTTTGCACGCACCACCTCATTTAACACTTACAGTAACCACGAGAAATAGGTATTATCACCTCTGTTCTGCAGAAGACGATAGAACGAAAGCTACTAACACGTATTAAATGTTTCCCACGTGCCACTCTACACAGCAACTCATCCTTCAATGCTCGCAACGATCCCACGATGTGGGCACTGCTATCATCCTGATGTGGCAGGTGGAGAAACCGAGGCACGGAGTGTGAACAGCTTTCCAACATCACGTACATTACACACGGCCGAGTCCAGACGCGGACCCAGAGCCTCCTGTCACCAAAGCCACCAGCCCCAGGGAGTCTGGCTGTGTCCCACCTATGAGAAGAGCTCCAACAGCAGGTAGGAGGGGGGCAAGGGGTGGGTTGGCCAGAGCTGGACCCCCCCATCCACAAGCCAACTCATAAATCTGGCTGGGACCGTCCTCCCAAGTTTCCCTGGAAAAACTCACTGTAAGGAAGATATGCCTGCCTCAAAGCTGGCACGGCTCCACCGTCCCTGGAGCTTCTGAGCAGCGTGCAAGTTGCCCCAGGATAAAGAGTCCTGGTCTGGACGATGCCCTATGTCCACCCAACGCTCATCAATCGCTTAGCTCCTATGGCCCACCAGGTGCCGGACCTCCCCAGGCTCTCAGTTATTGAGCAGAACAGGCCATGCATTTCAGCAGAAGTGCATGTGTTTCACAGCCCAGGGGGAGCACTCTGGGGACAGCAAGGGGACAGGCGGAAGCCAGGCCAGCCTCAGCCAGGCCTGTTGGCACAGAGCTGGCGGGACGGCCCTTTTCAGAGGTGTTCCCTCCCATTCCTAACAGTGACCCCACAGGGCAGACTCCACAAACGTTTGCTGAGTGAATACATGCAAATAAGGGGGAGGAGGGAGGAGAGGAGGGAAAGGCGGCAGGGAGGGAGGGGGTAAACAGGAGAGAAAAGGTGGGAAAACGAGGGAGGGGGACACCCGAATTCCGCTCAACAAATAAGGGGCTGTCGTTACTTTATGATCATCAGATGTAATAATACACTTTTTAACATGTAATTACCTTTGATTTCCCTTTCAGGCCGTAGAGTCTTGTTAACTTCCAAGTTAAGACTCAGAAAGGACAGGAGAGGTGCCCTGGATGTCCAGTTGGAGATGGCTAAAATAAAAGAGCACAGATTATTATTATTCCGGAGAAGAGAAGTGATGAATTTTTCAAGTATCATTAACAAGAAACCGATTTTCACTGAGTAACAGGGACAGGGTATTTCCTAACATACCTGGGAAAAAACCGGGTCCAAAGCCTCTTTCCAATATAGCTGCTCTAGTAAACTTTAAATCGATTCAGAAAGAAGACAAAAATCAACTATAAGGTAGGCTATGTTTGTGCATTTAATGGAAAACGACCAAACGGGCCTGTGGGCTGCCACTAGCCCGGAGACCCCCGCAAGGCTCCGCCTCACTCCAAGCTCGACATCCCCAGTGCAGCAGGGCATCCTTCCAATTCACAAAACCGTGCAGGAAATGATGCAGCCCCCTCACAAGCAACTGCACAACTGCGGTGACAAAGAATATATTGTTTGTATTGCAGAAACTTTGTTCATGTTTGCAAGGGAACAAAATATTACAAGTTAGCATTTTCTCTTATCATGTCCTCCAAATGCAGTTCCTACCCGAGCTCACAAATACGCGCCTTGTTGTCCCGACTTTCTTCCTCCTGAAGCAAGGACAGCCCTGGGAGGTGACACTGCCCCACTTTCTGAGTATTTCATTTTTAGGAAGGAAATAATTAACACTGACCGGACACATACTCAGGTCCAGAAACAATGTGACTCCACTTTACAAAGGGGGCAAGAAACTGAGGTTTTTTGAGGAAAGTCGTGTCCCCAGGTCTGAGTGACACGTAGGTGTTCTCACTCTATTTGGAGATACTTAGAGATGAAATCATGAAAGTGATTGTTACCTGGACATCTAGCAACTCAAGAAAATATGCTGGAAAACTTAACGTCTTAACGTCTTCTCCTCTAGCATCTGCTTTCGTTGGATGCCACGAGCCCGGATAACGACATCTTTTTTTACTTGACAGTGGGAGCCAGCAGACAGGGATGGGAGTTGCTCTGACTGTAAAAGTTGTGTGTTTTGTTGAGAGTTACTCATGTTTTGCATGGGTGTAGGAGTAACCAACAGTAAAATTCTTAAGGAGGCACTTGGGACTTCAACAGATGACGCCTGAGAACCACTTCATTAAGGTCGACGCCAGCTTCCCAACCACCAGTAGCTCCTTTCTGGAGAGATGTGTAATGAACAGTGTGCCAGGGGTGTAGGAGTCAGGAGGCAAATCTCGACCTAGATTTTGAATAGCTTCAAAAAAATAAAAAGCGAGCCTGAAAATGTCTACTTAAATAACCACTAAGACTGATAATTCCCACTCTCACGTTTAAAACTTTCAAAATAATCTACTTTTTCTTATTACCTAATGTTCAGCAAGAACGTGAAGCCAGAACTGGGGCTAAATTAAAATGAAATATAAACTCCAAGTTCTACGGCTCTTTTTGATTGTTTACTGCCTGCAATTTAAGATTGTATTTTATTTGCCTGATGAAATACATGGGATTCCAGGAATTCAAATGAATAACATCATAGACATTTATAAGGACGTTAGAGAAATTTTAATCCAAAATATCTCTGGGCCCCATTTAAATTGATTGTGACCCATAATAACAAAGTAAAGAGGTTTGTATCTTACTACCTTGAAAACAGTATTTTTTGTTTTGTCCTAAAATTGTATGAAAAATTCCTTTTCATCTTTATCATTACTTTTGCCTTTTCCTTCTCATACTTTGGAAGAGACAAAGTAACAAAGTGCTGAACTTTTACCCTCACAATTCAGAGACAGGAACGTTACACAATTATGATCGCGATGGGGAGTAACACCATATATGAAGAACTTCAGGGCTGGAATTATCTTCAAAGTTGTCATGTGACCTCAAAGCCATCCTAATAGAAATAATTCATAGCACATATTCTTTCAGTTGACTCATTTCAGAGCTGAAATGAAATGAAACCCCAGAGTGGTCAAGTGACCTCTCCAAGATCACACAGCGAAGCTGGTCCTAGATCTCAGATCTGCTGGGTGCCAATCCAGTGCTCTATTAGATCATAGTCTCCATATATAACTTCTTCAGGGCTCATAATTTCATCCATCTTTCTACACATCCATTATCCTACACAGCATGGGCCCCCCTTGATGAGTCAACTCAACTTTATGTTAATACAAGACACGGCTCAAAATGTTCTAGAACATACTCTGCCCTTGGCTCTATGCATACAGCTAGATTAAACCATTAAGGCCCATGAGAAATCGGAAACCAAATTTGGGATTCTCTTAGGATCTCTAACCTAGAAACATCTACTCTACAAATAGATGTACCCCATCTTACTCACAGCCAAATCATCATCATAGCTTTGCTACAATATATTTTTTCAAGTGGATTTTTATAGATAGTTCTCAAGCAAAATGTAGGTATTCTACAGCTTACATTAGCAGTTTCTAAAGTAAGGATTTCAAGAGAATTTACTATTAGATCCATCAGTTTAGACAGACTCTTATTCTCTAAAACTCTGGAATCATTCAATAGCCCTTAATTTACCCAGATCAGCAGCTTATCATCACCAACAGTCACTTGTTGACTCCCCAATAATTTACAGTGTACAGTAGATGCAAGGGAACCAAAAAGCACGGAAGGATGTCCTTGCCTACTACAGGCTGCCGACTGGGGTCAATTAAGGGGCCTTCACAGTGGCACAGGAGTCAAGGCTTACACACGATGGAAGCACACGTGTGACAGTACGTTTAGAGAGGCAGGTAGTACCTTCACATGTGGTTTTCCCAGAGATGATGAGTTGATAGATTCAGTAAAAAGTACATGTAGCGAAGCAGGCAAGAAAAATTAAAATAGGCCAACAGATGACAAGAGATTTCCCTCTACACGCCCAAAAGAAGAAAGAAAAATGGTGCAGGACGCAAAATACCCATTAAAAAGATTCCTTTCCTGAAAATATGTCAGCAACAAAATACCTCCCTTATAATTTTTCGTATTAACTCATTAATGGTATTAAAACTCAGTGCCCCAAAACAGCATCATGAAAAGAAAAAAAAAAAAAAGACAATCTGAATGAACACTTTCAACAAAGAAAACAAACAAATGCCAAGTAAGCACGAGGGCTCATCAACGTAATTAGTCAGCAGGGAAATGCAAAATAAAACCTTAATGAGGGCCTCCCTGGCGGCGCAGTGGTTGAGAGTCCGCCTGCCGATTCAGGGGACACGGGTTCGTGCCCCGGTCCGGGAAGATCCCACATGCCGCGGAGCGGCTGGGCCCGTGAGCCATGGCCGCTGAGCCTGCGCGTCCGGAGCCTGTGCTCCGCAACGGGAGAGGCCACAACAGTGAGAGGCCCGCGTACCGCAAAAAAAAAAAACTCTTTGATACATTAATTGGGAAATACTTCTTAAACATCCACAAGAGTACCTCCTAGTCCACTGGACGTGCTTAGCTATGATGTAAATAAAGATATAAAACAGGCTTATCACAGTTACAGCTAATCCGAGGTTTAAAATGACTAAAATGTTATATAAAAGAATCATGACTCCAAACGTGTGACGATGGAACAATTTCCTAATACTAATGTCAAATATAGGTCAAAAAAGAATCATGACTCCAAACGTGTGACGATGGAACAATTTCCTAATACTAATGTCAAATATAGGTCAAAAGAACCCAAATTGCATTCATTCAACAACTATTTCCTGAAGGGCTACCGTGTATTAGTCACTAAGCTAGATGGAAAAAGGCACCAGGATTGAGTAGGAAAGAGCCCTTGACCTTACAAAGTTCATCATCCAAAAAATGTAAGTAATGCGCTCCACGGAAGTTATGAACTAATCAGTCTGGAAAAGACCTACCAGTTTATTTTCCAGCTCTTAGCTACAGCATAAATTCTAGTGAAGTTACAGGCTGAACTAAGAGAAGTACTGAATTCAGTGCAGATATACACAAGTACTACTCTGCTCTGCACTGGTCAGCTGGTGCAGGGGTGTGGGTGATGTTCTATTGTGCTCTGGACGTGCTCCTCACAAACCCCCTTCCGAAGGCCAGCTTAGGTACCTGAATCTCCTGTAGGGTTGCCACCCACCCCAGAACCCCGCCACACGTCGAAGATGATGCCTGAGCCTGGAACTACCCAGTGCCTATGACACAATCCAGGCTGGTAAGAGTGTTGAGTACTCCCAGACCTTGACAGCTGAGGCTCAGACAGTTAGGGAGGGGACCTAGAAATATTTCAGTTAACTGAGGAAGTGCCTGGCGGGGGGTGGAGGGTGGAAGGCAGACCGTCCTACAGGAGAAGAGACATCATTCTGAGTGGCAGGAGTGACAGAGGCAAATGTGGTTCATGATAAAAGCATTCCAGCCTTGAACAACCTCAAATTTGAACAGAGTGCCTCCTCAGTTAGGGAGACCCGGCAGCAGCAAGTTTGCTGAACTGAAAATGCAGCCACACTCTCGTCCTCATACTTCGTCATAATGAGGCACCTGGATCGGTACCAGCACCTCACAACCCGTCTCCCAAAGCCCAGATTGTCAGCCTTCCACGTGGCAGCAAAAATGATCTTTTAATATCGGATTATGACCATGCCGTTCCATCCTCCCACCCCTGCCCACTCCCTCAGTGGCTCTCCATCACCCCCACTCAGCCTTAGCAGCTCAGACCATCCCTCCCTCGAGAAGCATTTTCTGGACCTCTCCATGCTTTTACCACTTTGTCCTCCCCATGCCCATGGTGCCTCACCCATCTCCATGCAAACATTCACCCCAGGTAGAAAGATGAGTCACGGCTGTATCTCCCTGATAAACCATAAACTCTGCCTGGTTACCTCAATCCCTAAGACTTAAACCCTAGGCTCCCAGGATGTGACACTTCATAGATATTTCTGAATGAGTCAGGGATTCTAAGGTAATCCAGTTCTGCATGTCCTGTCCGATCTTATACCCATTGGCAGCATATCAATGTGGGTTATTCCGCTGGTATAGAATAGTCAGGGCAAATGTTCCATCATCTTGGGGCTACAGAAGATGGAGATGGGCTCCTCTCTAAGGAATCCAGGCAGCCTTAGTCGGGATACATCACTGGAACCAAAGTGATTACCTGACGGATTCTCTTGAGTATTCTTCAATTGGCTGGATTCAATCCTGCTTTCACACCTTCACTAATCATGTGACCCTGAGTAAGTAAACCTCTCAAAGCCCAGATTTCCTGGTCTGAAAATGGAGATAACTGTGGCCCTTACCTCAAAGGGTCACTGCAAAGATGAAATGCCGGAGTATCACAGAGGAGTTAGCAAAGGCGTCAGTACATGGCGCTCACCTCACTAAATGGGGGCTGATCGCTAAGCAACCTCTTTCTGCCCACTTTTCGTCAACAAATGGAAATAATACCTACTTTGGAGTAAGATGTTTCAGCAAAAATGTGTAAAAACACCAGGCACAGGGGAGTCACTTGATTATGAATCACTGATTCTGAAACAGTCTAGAAATTTACCTTTTACTTCCAAAAAGGCAGGATTATACAACTAGAGACATCTTCTTGAGGTTCAAACTAAAAAGACCATAATCACCTCACTGTCATGCTCTTCACGTGCTGTGAATTTACCTTGAAAAGAAGGCTTTCATGTGCTCCAATAATTCATTTATTTGGACTGAGTTGAAACAGATCCTCTATTTCTCTAGGCTTTTTTTTTTTACAAAAAGAAGTATACTGAGGTTTCATTAAATTCACTCAGATGTATCCCATCACTTTTGTTCATTGATTCTTCAGACACAGTAACACTTAGCAAACCCACATTATCCAAGACAGAAATTTCTGAAGAATGTCATAATGGAAAAACCTGTAAAACGCTTACGTTGGTGTCATGACTTTTTTATTTTCAAGAATAAATTCACCTGGTTCTAAATAATACATTTTTTAAAAAGAGTGTTGCACACCTCAAATATTCATTTTTAACACTCTTCAAAATGGGACTCTGACACACAGCTTATTATACATGTTTTTTTTTTTAATTTTGGATTATATTGTACATACTGGGTTTTTTATTTTATTTTATCTATTTTTGGCTGTGTTGGGTCTTCGTTGCTGTGCGTGGGCTTTCCCTAGTTGCAGCGAGCGGGGTCTACTCTTTGTTGCGGTGCACAGGCTTTTCATTGCAGTGGCTTCTCTTTGTTGCGGAGCACAGGCTCTAGGCGAGCGGGCTTCAGTAGTTGTGGCACGCAGGCTCAGCAGTTGTGGCTTGAGGGCTCTAGAGCGCAGGCTCAGTAGTTGTGGAGCACGGGCTTAGTTGCTCCGTGGCATGTGGGATCTTCCTGGGCCAGGGCTCGAACCCGTGTCCCCTGCATTGGCAGGCGGACTCTTAAGCACTGCACCACCAGGGAAGCCCCAAATACATGTTTTTTTGTTGTTGTTGTTGTCTTTTGCGGTACGCGGGCCTCTCACTGTTGTGGCCTCTCCCGTTGCGGAGTACAGGCTCCCGATGCACAGGCTCAGCGGCCATGGCTCACGGGCCCAGCCGCTCCGCGGCATGTGGGATCTTCCCGGACCGGGGCACGAACCCACGTCCCCTGCATCGGCAGACGGACTCTCAACCACTGTGCCACCAGGGAAGCCCAAATACATGTTTTTAAACCTAGCATGGTATTAACTGGTTACAACCCAATTACGAATATTGTCATTTTCCAGGGTTTTAATGATTCTGAGTCAGTAGCTGGAAATAATATCTCATTTAGAAGAGATTAGTAAAATAACAAAGCAAACAGAGTTTACAGTAGTTCCAGACTAAATACCAGCAGCAGCTGGGTGGGACTGTTATTTAGATGCAGGAACCTGAACGTAAACAAGAGTGATCTTGCCATATTCTGTGGGACTAATATGCTACTCTGGGAAGAAAGAACAGAGGAGCTTCCTTCCTTAAAAATTTTCAAACTTGTACAACACCAGAGATTTCCCAAATCCAAAATATATTAAGAGAGATTTTCTTTTTGGTCAGCACGGTTCTTCCAAAGTCACTGTACTTCTCATACCATTTACAAAAACAAACTCAAATTGGATTAAAGACCTAAATGCAAGACCGGAAACCATAAAACTCCTGGAAGAAAGTCTAAGCAGAACACTCACTGACATGAGTTGTAGCAATATTTTTTGATCTGTCTCCTTGGGCAAAGGAAACAAAAGCAAAAATAAACAAATGAGATCTAATCAAATATAAAAGCTTTTGCACAGCAAAGGAAACCACCGAAGAAACAAAAAAGACAACTTCCTGAATGGGAGATAATATTTGCAAATGATAATCTGATAAGGGGTTAATATCCAAAATACATAAGGAGCTCATACAACTCAATATCAAAATAACAGACAACCCAATTAAAAAGCGGGTAGAAGAACTGAATAAACATTTTTCCAAAGAAGACATACAGATGGCCAACAGGTATATGAAAAGGTGCTCAACATCACTAATCAACAGGCAAAGACAAAGCAAAACCACAGTGAGATGTCACCTCACACCTGTCAGAGTGGCTGTCATCAAACAGACCGTAAATAACAAATGCTGGCGAGGATGTGGAAAAAAGGGAACCCTTGTGCACTGCTGGTGGGAATGTCAACTGGTGCAGCCACTATGGAAAACAGTATGGAGGTTGCTCAAAAAACTAACAAAACAAAGTTACTATTCTTCTTTACCCAGCAGACACCATTGTAGAAAACATGTATTTTGTAGTTACTCAAATTTTGATGTGCAAAATCCCTTACTAACCTACATTATGAAAAATATTTCTTTCAAGAAAAAAACATCAGAATAAGGAACTCACGACAACCTAAGGCAGAAAGCATTTATCCCATCTGGAGGCTGATCTTTCATTTTTTTTTCAATTTTTCTATTGCGCTAAATACATAGAACACAAAATTTACCATCTTAACCATTTGTAAGTGTACAGTTCAGTGGTATTAAAGACATCACAATGCTGTACAACGATCACCACCATCCATTTCCAGAACACTTTTTATCTTGCAGAACTGAAACTCTAGACCCATTAAACAATAACTCCCCATTCCCCCTCCCCCAGCCCCTGGCAACCACCATTCTAATTTCTGCCTCAGTAGTTCATATTAGTGGAATCATATGGTATGTCTTTTTGTGATTGGTTTATTTCACTTAGCATGAAGGCTTCAAGGTTCACCCACGTTGTAGCACAGGTCAGAATTTCTTTCCTTTTTAAGGCTAAATGTTATTGCATCATGTGTATCGACCACGTTTTGATTAGTCATTCATCCTTTGATGGACACTTGAGTTGCCTCCATATTTTAGCTTTTGTGAATAATGCTGCTATGAACGTGGGTGTACAAATATTTCTTCAAGACCCTGCTTTAGATTCTTTTGAGTATATACCCAGCAGTGGGATTACTGGGTCATATGATAACTCTACTTCTATCAATTACATTTTTTAAATGACTATCTATTAAATAAATCACTATGTTCCTTGAAAAACAAAAATAGAAATTACGTGATATTATTTAAATAACCCTAGAATGTCATGCCAAGAAATTTTGTCAACAAATTTCTGTTTCTCTGCTATGATTATAAACTGGCAATTTTCCATCCTCCTGGGCATCTCTAAATACCAAATAAGAGAGAGCATTGATGAGATTAAAGTCTTCTCTTTTTTTTTTTCTTAAAAAATTAGCCTCTATAGTATAGTCAATGTCGGACTACAGGGGCTCCAAGTATCACTTAAGCTGTTTGAAAGACACACACTCCTTATGCTCACTGAGCACATGGGCACAGCTTTCCCACATTATTTTTTGGTCCTCAAGAGAACAAACCTGTTTCACAGCCCTGAGGTTGGGGGCTCTCCTGTCTAGGTGAGACATGGAACTGGAGTCCCCCTTCAAGCGCTTTCCAGAGCACGTGGCAATGATTTCAGGCCGAAGATTCTCTACTTGTAGCTTTCTCTAAAAACAAAGCTATTCATCTCATTAACAAGCAAGTGGAGAACACTGCCAACATCAACACTGGTATCTTCTGCTCTCCTACAAAAATTCAGCATAATATCAATAAAATGTAATACAATCTATGGGCGCTTTTTTGTGAGCGCTTAAGCAGGGCTTTGCTGAGGCATCCTGTTTTATAGTATTACACTTCTTTAATCTGGGAAAATACATATAACATAAAATTTACCATTGTAACCATTTTTAAGGATATAGTTCAGTGGCATTAGGTACATTGACACAGTTGTGTGACCGTCACCACCATCCGTCTCCAGAACCCTTCATCTCGAAAAATGGAAATTCTGTACCAGTTAAGTACTAACTTCCCATTCCCCTGTCCCCCAGTCCCTAGCAACCACCACTCTACTGTCTGCCCCTAGGAATTGGACTATTCTAAGTCCTTCCTGTAAGCGGGATGGTACAGTAGTGGTCCTTCTGTGACCGGCTCACTCCGGTCAGCGCCATACCCTCCGGGTTCATCCATGGGGTAGCGGGTGTCTAATGGGCACCTCTTTACTTTTCATGTCACAGGAAAACAGCTTCAGGATAGAAACACAGAGTCAGGTGCTCTTCACCTGTGAAGCCCTAAGAATGGACGGGCTAAATGTACACCACTGTGGTTATGACAAGAAGAGCCTGACCGCAAAGGCCCCCTCCCGAACGACGAGTGTCGCCAGCCCTGCAGAAGGCTGCTGTCAGCCCCCTTCTCCCTGGTGCAACCCTCAAACCTTCAGCACTGCCCCCCAGCATGTGAGCAAGGGGAGGTGTGAGCCAGGCTACCGGCACGGCTGTAAAATAAGTCAGGGTGAAGTTTCACCGAACTTCAGTGTCTGCTATAGGCTACCTTTAGGGCTTTGAGAAATGAACGTCAATAGGAAGGACTGGCAGGTAAAGTGGGACGCTATGAGTAAACATCACACTAATGGCTCCGTTACATTTAAGGCAGTTCTGCTATCTTAATGGCAATACTAAATGGCATGGTAAGAAATACGGCTTGCTCCATAAAATAGGGCATTTAGTATGTGATCGTTTGTAGCATTTTTTGGCTGTTTGGCTCTTTTATGTAAGCCTTACTTTTCTAACTAAATTGTATGTTTCACAAACAGTCTTTGAATTCTTTTATGTCCATCATGTTCTACTCTCAAATCAATGTCCACAATAAAGTAGGTGTTACATTAAAATATTATGGGCTGATCAAAAGGAACTGATAGGACAATCTAAAACATAAAAAATAAATTGATTAATCATCAAATAAAGTGGTTAAACCAGGTAGTATTTATATCTTGGTGGTTAAAGGTATACTTGTTCTGAATTAAATGGCAATACGTTTAACACCACTGACTTGGAACCTGAAACATGGCAAATAATCCATCACCTTTAAACCATTAGTAGTAGGACCATTATTGCAATGGACTGAATGTGTTCCCCCCAAATTAAAATGTTAAAATCCTAAACCCCAATGCGATGGCATTGGCAGGTGATTAGGTCGTG
This sequence comes from Delphinus delphis, assembly GCF_949987515.2. Lineage (NCBI taxonomy): Eukaryota > Metazoa > Chordata > Mammalia > Artiodactyla > Delphinidae > Delphinus > Delphinus delphis. The sequence goes on along the minus strand of NC_082699.1, from coordinate 5,906,455 downwards.
AGGATGGAGCCCTCAGGAATGGGATTAGTGCCCTTATAAAAGAGACCCCAGAGAGCTTCCTTGCCCCTTCTGCCAAGAAAGGACTCAGAAACAAGATTGTTGTCTATGAACGAGGAAGCCAGCCTTCATGATACACGGAATCTGCTTGCACCTTGATCTTGGACTTCCCAGTTGCCAGAACTGTGAGAAGTAAATGTCTGCTGGGCAAGCCACCCAGTCTGGGAAGCCCCCCAAAGAGACCACGACAGCTATGAATGCACTTTATGCCCATATCTTTAACTCTTCCTGTTCTCTGACCTACATTTGATTAGGCAATTTCATAACTGAAAAGGAGTTTGTCTCAGGGCAAGTCCTAGAGAACAATGCTTGATTTTATTTTTTATTCCCTTTCAGATATCCTGTTCTGTTGGCAGTTATCTGTAACCAGCAGTGGCCCATTAGAATAACACAGATATCACAAATTTTAGTCTCCAGAAAAGGAAAAATTAGAAGAATGTCACTCAATACATTCAATTGGGTACTGATCTTCGGCCACTGCTTTCCATGGGTCAACGCAGGGCCACAGGGCAAGGGAACTCACTGATGGACTTCATACTTTCAGGCATTTACAGCCATAAAAGGAAACGAAATCGAGTTATTTGTAGTGACGTGGATGGACCTAGAGTCTATCATACAGAGTGAAGTAAGTCAGAAAGAGAAAAACAAACACCATATGCTAATACATATATATGGAATCTGAAAAAAAGAAAAAAAAGGTTCTGAAGAACGTAGAGGCAGGACAGGAATAAAGAAACAGACATAGAGAATGGACTTGAGGACACGGGGAGGGGGATGGGTAAGCTGGGATGAAGTGAGAGAGTAGCATGGACATATACACACTACCAAACGTAAAATAGATAGCTAGTGGGAAGCAGCCGCATAGCACAGGGAGATCAGCTCGGTGCTTTGTGACCACCTAGAGGGGTGGGCTACGGAGGGTGGGAGGGAGACGCAAGAGGGAGGATCTATGGGGATATATGTATATGTATAGCTGATTCACTTTGTCATAAAGCGGAAACTAACACACCACTGTAAAGCAATTATACTCCAATAAAGATGTTAAAAAAATGCATGTATGACTTCCATTTCCAGTTAAGATACAGGACACATGAAAGGCCTTTGATCTCATGGTAACAAGAAATTTCACCTGGACAAAATGAAAACATACTTTTCTATGAGTCTAGGAAAGAGGAATAAATATAAAGGAGACTTAATGATCCTAATGTCAACAAGAAAAAAAGGCCTTCGCTGGCGAGCTGAAAGCCCATGGAGGTTCCGTATCTGAGGGCTGTGCCCTGCCAGCCTGGATCAGGGGAGGAGGAGCCCTCAGAGAGACTTGGCAGGTACAGGAGGGACAGACAAGCCTGACACAACAGTGGGAACTGCAAGGAGAGACTGGAATCTGCAAGAACAACAAGTGAAAAGCAAATCACCTTTCCTAGTAAGTCTGCCCCAACCCCCAAAATTATCTGAGAAAGTAACGGTATAAAGTTTAGAAAACAGAGAGAAACCACACAGCCTATACATTCTTATGATGCTTCCATCTCTGAAACCAAAGGCAAATCAAAAATAGCTAAAACTGTAGTCCTACCCTCTCCAAGCTGAAATACTGACAAAGATGAAAAAAGCAGATTAGGTGAACTCAAACTAGTTAGAAGTGTAACTCTGACTTTAGCTCGATTCTGAGGGATCTGAATGTCCACTTCTCACTCCACCCTTGCACTCTCCGACAAGTGAAACAAAATATTATACTTCAATCTATTACTTTATTCACAACCCCGGGCATACAATTTTTAAAATTACAAAACATATAAGTAAATAGGAAACTGTGATCGATAATTAAGAATTAACACAGTTAATAAGAACAGACTCTCAGATGACCCCATTAATGAAATTAATAGTTAGTACTTTAAAAGAACTATAATAAATATGTTAAAGAATTTATAGGAAACTAAGTATATAATGGGAAAAGAGACTGATTATTTTAGGATACAAAAGAAACTCTAACATAGAACTAAATAAAAATCTAGGACTAAAAATACAATATTTGAAATTAAAAATGTACTGGATAGACTTGCTAATTGGACATTGCAAAAGAACAAGTCAGTAACCTTACATTTTCCAAATTAAACAGAGAAAAAGAAAAGGAGAAAATGAACTAAGTATCAGTGACTTGGGAATCAGTATCATTTATTGTGATAAAAAATATGGTAATTAGAGAAGAAGAAAGAGAACAATAGGATTAAAAATATTTGAAGAAATGTGAATAAAATGTACCAGATTTGATAAAATCATCCCACCAACCCAAGAAGCTCAATGAATCCCAGGTAAATACAAGGAAAACCAGACCTAGGTACATCATAGTCTAACTGCTGAAAATAAAACACAGAAAGAATAAACTTTTAAAAAGCGGCGGGGGTGGGGTGAAGACACACTAGGAACAAAGATAATGGTGGCCAACTTCTCATCAGGGACAAGGGAAGCAGAATGGAACAGCATAGTTAAAATGCTAAGAGGAAAAAAAAAGCTACCATCCTAGAATCCTATACGTGGCAGAATTACCCCCCCAAAAATGAAGGCAAATTAAAGAAGTTTCCTGTTAAATGAAAGCTGAACACTTTGTTACTAGCAGACCCACATTACAATAAATGATTGAAAAAGTTCTTCAGGTTGAAGGGAAATAGTACCAAATGGAAAAACTCACATATACAGGAAGGAATGAAGAACACAGAAATGATAAATGTGGGGATATATGTAAAAAGGTATCTTTTTAAAAACTTTTTTTAAAAAAGGTAATTGGCTGTAAAGCAAAGCATAATAATATATTGTGGAGTTTATAGCATATGTAGAAGTAAAATATATAACAACAGCACAAAGTAGGGGAAGAAAGTAAATGGAAATATATAGTAGCAATATTCTTAGATTAAATGTTAAGTAGTAATATTAATTCAGTGTAGACAATGGTTTTATATGTATGTATATATACCCCTTGAGCAGCCAGTAAAATATAAAACCAAACCTTGGCTAAAAAGCCAAGGAGGTAAAATAAAATACTAAAAAATACTTGATTAATTCAAAATGAGGCAGGAAAGAAGAAAAACACACATCAGACAAACAATACAAATAATAAGAGAGCAGACTTAAAATCAGCCATATCAATAATTATATTAAATGTAAATGGAGAAAATCCTCAACTAAAAGGGAGAGTTTGTCAAGACTGGATAGAAAAGCAACATCTAACTATATGCAATTTATAAGAAACATCCTTTAAGTGTAAAAACCAGGTAAGTCAAAAATAAAAGAATACAACATATATATATATATTTATAAAATATAGTAATATGATATATACTATATCATGATATATATCATGGTGCATGACTATGTGTATATCCATAGGCATCTGTGTCTATATATCTAGAGATACACAGATAGATATAGATAGATATCATGCACCACGAATCATAAAAACTGGTATGGCTACGTTAAGATCAGAAAAAGTAGACTCCAAGACAAGAAGCCTCCCCAGAGATAAGGAGGGCACATTACATAATGATGAATCAATTCAACGCAAAGACATTAAGATTTCTAAATGTATATGCACCTAATATAGAACCTCAAACTAAATAAAGCAAAAATTTACAGAACTAAGGAGAGAAATAGACAAATCCACTATCATAGTTGGATAGTTGGAGATTTTCAGCTCTCATACAATGACTGATAGAAGTAGACAAAAAAAATTGATAAGGGTATAAAAATATGAATATATTGGTTTGAGCATTTTAAAACATAATAATTAACTAGTGTTCTTTTCTAAATAAACTTGAAATACAGAGCAATCCTTAACACCAAAGTACCTTTTAAAAATAATTCTTAGGAATTTACTCTTTACGGTTTTCTCTAGTTCTAAGGAAAGCCAGGACATTAATGCTGGTCTGGGCTCTTGTGTTCAGGTATTTCTCAGCTTTTGGTTCCAGTATACGTATCAAATACCTCATTAGCACCTTTCAGCTATTCACTCAAATGAAATATCAAATCAAACCAAACGACAAATACCAAATCAAATCAATTATCAAAAATCAAATGGTGTGTTGCTTTCCACAATACTGAAGCTTATCGGTATCTTCTTTCACAATTTATTTTTTAGAAACTTTAGAAATCTTTTAGAAGAAAATACTCCTGTAATGTCACTCAGAATTTTCCCAATAAATCCTTTGGTCTTCATGCCTCTCAACCCATATATAACTTCCCCTCTCCCCCAGTTCTCCCACCCACACTGAGACAAAGTCCCAGCCTAAAGCAAAGAGCTAGGCTCTCGACTCCACCAGTTCTCAGCACCCCCCAAGGCCTTTCCCCTACAGGTAAGTAACTCTAAGGTGGAGCTGGAACTCTTTGTTTTAAACATGTGCCTCGTGTGATTCTTATGAAAAATCAGTTTGCATTTAACTCTACGTTTTCACATGGAGGCATAGGAACCCTCAGCCGGTGCTCACCAGCCACGCGAACTGGCGCAAGTCTATTCACCTCCCTCAGCCAGTCTCTCCTCTGCAAGATGGAGACATGTCCACCTCGCGGGAGTAAGGGGCACGGTGCAAAGCCTTAAACCTTGTCGGTGCTCAGTCCTTAGTCAAAGGAATGCCGAGACAATGCACACGATGAACAATGTGACCACGCATCCACGCTGTGCGGCTCGGAAGCGCGGAATTACAGGATGAGGTGCAAGCCCTGCACCTGCCGTGCTAGGTTCCTCCGTTCCCCGACTCCTTCTGCAGCTCGAGCATTTCACCTCACACAGCAAATCTAGACTACCGGAAGCACCTCAGGCTTGCTCTGCCATTTCACGCCTTAATCCCTTGACTTGGTCCTACCTACCTGGCTAGGATTTCCCTCTGAGTCTCTCCCCGACCAACGGCCTTCCGCCAGCCCATCCCTTCATCTACCGAACACCCACCTTTCCCTAAGAGGTAGGAAGATCTGACTGGGCCCAGATGGGACCCTCTTCAGGAAAGCCTCCCTGGGCTGGATCCCTCCCACACCTGCGCATCTGCTCAGGGCATCGCCTCACCGGGGGCACGGAACGTGGTGCCTGGCTCTTCCTGGCACAAGGTGGCACCTCAGGACAAACACGTGGAGATGGGCAGCGAGCCAGTCTGGGACACTGCGAAGGACCACCCGTCTGGCGTTTCCCTGGCCTAGAGGTGGACCTCTAACCAAAACAGTTCAGAGAGTGCCGGGAAAGGTCCCAGGTGAGGGTGAACCCAGCTCTCCCGACCCACCTAGAGCAGCATCAACCCACCTGCCACCCAGCTGGGCCACCTCGGATGCAGCTCCTCCGGGCCCTGTCCCACCTCCAGGTGACTGTGGACCCGGCCACCCCCTAGACACCCGAATGCCACAGAAATGTGAAGATGGGAAACCTTTATCATTTGGGGATGCTACGTTTTGGGGTCACTCATTATGCAACAGTAGATAATACAGATTTTACTTCAACTCCTAGTGTTCTTTTTGCCCAGTGTAATCATTTATCTAAAAGTATCTATTTCATAGATAAAAAGATCATCAAAGGGACACAGAGAATACGTGTTCTGGTTCCCTCTGGCCACACTCACCAAAGAGACAGCCGATTGCTCAGATTCTAAAATAGTTTAAAAGATACCCTAGTTTCTGTTTTGTGAGATACTCAGATTAAATGGGTCAACTCTATAATTAAACCATAAAAATAGAATGCATTGAATGATATAATAAGAAATAGTTCAACATTCTATCTGTGAGTCAAATTTGTTTCCAAATGGGACTTATTTTAATTATAGAATATACATTTCACTAGATGTCATTTTAAATCCCTGTAACTAAAAAAAAAAAAAAAAAGTTTCAGCTCACTGAGGGCAATTTTACTTAAGGGGTCTAAGACTAAATTTAGAAATTATCTTCACTATATTCATTTAAATATAATCCATTTAATAGTACCTACATTAATTTTTGTTGAAATAAGAAAAAGTGTTCCGAGAATGTAAATTTGATGTACTCTAAAACAATTAGAAAAAAAAGCAAGCTGTCTGAGAGCAGGAACAGAACTAACTCAGCTGAAAAAATGAAAATTCCCAAGACAAGGATATTATTTCATAAAAACATTTTTTTCAGTCTAGGGAAATAAAGTACATTTTCACAGTCCAAAGTCTTGATGTTAATTAACAAAGATATCTTATACTCACTTCATTTTAAAATATGTTATAGAAGTTGAATACACTCCAAGAACAGAGTTCCATTAAAATTATTTTCTTTTAAAATAGAATATGAAGCTCATAGTTTTGCTTCCAGATGTCTTAAAATGCTTAATAAATGGTACCCGCCCAAAGCAAACCATAAAGGAACTGATACGTTAACGATGAAAATGCACACGGACTAAAGACAAAGGCAAAGCAGCTACAGAAAAACACAGACATCCCTGGCTTATTAAGCAGAAGCGTTACAGTAAAAATTATCCACGCTGTTTCAGATTCTTGGTGAGAAAGTTAAAACCTGTGACACACAGCTCATCTCCTCAGGGTGAGCGCTTATAACCCTTTCTGTCTTCCCAACATTTTGCCTATAAGACATCCACCCTCAATCACCCTCCCTCCAGCCCAGGATCCTGCCAAGTTTTCTGGTGCCTGGGGGCTCGCAAAGCAAGCACCAGGCATCTTTAAGAATGAGGACTTCCCCCAGATCAGGTTCAACATCACCGGGGAATCCATTAAAAATGCACACTCTCAGGCCCTCCAGGACCCAGTGAATCAGAAACTCTGGGAACAGACCAGCAATTCGTGTTTCACCCTCCAGGTTAACGCTGATGTGCTAGAGTCTGGGAATCAATGGCCCAGATCAAGGGCTCCTAAAGCCACCTGTGCATCACTGGCCCCCCCAGAGGCAACCTGGGTGCTCCCCCGGCTCCCACTCGGATGCTACAGAATCCCAGGTGTCCTTAAGGGGTCCACGGTGGGGACCACTGGAGCAGGTAATCTTGAAGGGCCTTTTGAGGAAGCACCGTGACACCAAGTTCACCCTAAGAGTTCCCATTTTGCTTGGCCCTTTGCCAAGCCAGAGAGAACAGAGGGCAGAAGCATAATGCTGCACACAAGAGGCCCGGATCTCAGTGCACAGAAAACCCCCGTCCCCAGGAGACACGGGTCCCGACCTCCTTCCCATCACGGGAACAAACACTCCAGAGCTGAAGGCCGCTACTTCGCTCCTCTTGCAAGCATTTATCAGTTTGTCTTGGTGTTAAAGGGAGATGTGACCTTGTTTTCCAGCAATGTGCCCCTGAGACAGCGCCCTGAATAGACTGTTAAATCTACTGTGGAGCCAACTCAGAGCTTCTAAACGAGATGGAATAAACCCAAAATGAGAAGTAAAAAAAAGATGGTGCTAGAAATGGCAACAGCAACAGCAGGTTATGGGTGAAGCGGACACGTGTCAGGATGGAAATCATCTGGGCCTCGGCGTGGGAGACAGAGAGCTGACTGTCCAGCCCCTTCTGGACCCCAGCCCTGCCATCCCGTCAACAGCCCCTCTAGGCCTGGGGAGGGCGGGTGGGCAGAAGGGACAGCCCAGGGTAGAGTGGACCTCAGGGCCTCTGGGAGCAGCCCCGGGCAGGGAGCTCCAGCTGGGGAAGACAAAGGTGGGGATGTTTACTCCACCCTCTGCCAGCCCAGGTCGGGGGTGGTGAGATGCACGACCCCAGGAAAGGGAAGGCCAGGCCAGGAGGGCGGTGAGGGCTTCTCTTTCCGCTCACGGCCAAGGCCACAGCCCTGGCTCCCTGAGTGCAGGCACTAGACCAGCTCTGCCCCTCGCCAGCACCTTGCAGATTCCACCTCAGCTCTCGGCACCAAGTTCGGTGGGACAGTAGAAACACCAGCCCTGCAGGCTTTTCTGAGAAATGTATGGGCCAACCCCAGGGGACCCCGAGCATCCCCGCACAGGCGCAGGAGCCCAGAAGCCTGCCTGCCAGGTACTGCGACCACCCAAACACGCCCAGAGAGGGCCCCGTTCAGGGCCCAGAAACATAACCAAACTTCTCTTGGAGATTTTCTACCCAAGAGATAATTAAGTTGTAAGAATCCTGCCCCACCCTTCCTCCACACAAAGGTATCAAGTCTTGTAATTTTGAATGGAAAAACAAAATGTAACCTCTAAATATTTTTCTCATCTACAAAAAAATACATAAATAAAAAATTGGAAAGCTGCCCACTGCTGATCTAAATAGGTAATATGAAAGCTCCGATACAGTCAAATATAAAACTCCTACCTTCCCAATGTAAAGGCTTTAAATAACCATTAAGAAAGCGTCTAGTTTTACTTTAAGCCTTGCTTTCTTTCACAAAAAGATGTGAGATACCTTCAAGAGAAAAGAAAATAAAATCAGAGACAAACAGAAAATTAAAATTTCAGGACTTACAGAAAATTAAAGCATAGAAACAGGACAAGATAGAGAAGAAACCAGCCATAATTTCCTACTAAGTTGTTATAGTCGAGCTTCAATTTTGCCTAAAGTTTACCGTTTATCATCAAATGATTTGCCTTGCATGTTTTTGACAAATTTGTAAGTGTGTAAATTGTTGAGCGCACTGAGTGATAACAATGCAGGACACACTGACAACATCTCCACCAAAATACAGGCAAAAGTGTCACGTGGCCGCTTCTGGAATATCCTCCAACCACAGTAGAGCGCAGGATGGACCAGATGGCTTCTCGGTCAGGAAGGTGGTTCTAGGAGGGTCTAAGATAACTCCTTGTCACCTAAACTCTGCCTACAGCTACTTCCTACACACGTGGAAGATGAACTCTGAGGGAAGCAGAGCAGTGGATCGGCTGCATAAACATGAGAAAGAACTTCCCACAAGCTTCAAATTGCCAAGAGCTCAGAAGGTCCATAACTTTCAACTAAAGTTCAAAAACCCTGACCAGATACAGAACGATCCACTTCTGTACAGATGCAGCCAAACAGGTACCTAGTGGGCAAAGCCAGAATGTTCTTTCAGAAACAACAGTTTGAAGGTCACTCTAGAGGTCGGGGACAATACATCCTTAGTCCTCACTCCCAGCACCCAACCAACGAGGCGCCTGGGCACACGTGCCCTCAACACACGTGCTCAGTGAATGAGTTCCAGACCGCAGCTGGCATGGGTAACCTTCTCCAGACTACCAAAACCTGGTCAAACTTGACATCTTCATAAATGACCTTCGTTTATGAAACAAGCTCTTTGGGAAGCCTGAGAGCATCCCCCAGCCTGTTCCCGACACCACCATCAATCTACGACATTCTGGGAACTGAGTTCAGTCAGCCACAGACACAGCCATGCCGTCAACCACAACTCTACGTTCCCTAAATTGTCCTCGAGCTCATCAGAGGAGGGGTTTCAAATAGGAACCTACAGAACCGCTCTGATCTTCTAGCCTCGTAACCTTACGGAAAACAAATGAGGTTGGCTTGGCATGATTTGTTCTTCGGGAAACTATCCTGCTTTGAGCTCTGACTACTTCCTTTCCTACGAGGGCTCAGCCATCTGTTCCACACTGTGCCGTAGGATGTTGCCAAGGACGTGAAGGAAAAGCAATGAATCGTAGAGTCTAAAACAGCACCCTCCCGGGGAAACAGAATGCAAGCCGCAAACGTGAACCGTGTACGTTCTTGTAAGTTTTCTTGTAGCTGTAGTAAAAATTTAAAAAAACAGGTGAAATTATCTTGATGATATATTTTACTCATAAACTTGATGATACATTTTACCCAATCCGTCCAAAATAGTATCATGTCAACATGCAACGTAAAAAATTATTCATGGGCCATTTTACATTCTCCTTTCAAGCAAATCTTCAATATCTGGTACTTCACGCTCAGAGGATATAGCAATTCAGGCCAGTCACATAACCAGCGGCCAGCACACTGGACAGTGCAGGGCTAGGATCTCTTGGCGTTTTCTGAAAATTCAGGGCATTTATTTTAATCCTGGCACGCCCTGTCTTCTCCACGATCTCTCAGGATATTATCAATAGTGCTACCTTGATCCCATCTGCAAACTCCCTCCGCACCTGAGAGGCCCTTCACCTCAATCGTGAGATGCAAACCACTCTCAGGGTAGCAGAGCAGACTAAGACTGAAGCAGATTCTCACAAGAGGCTACTGGTTTGGATATGATTCCCGTCCCTCTATCGAATGACAAGGCAGAGACATACTTTCACGCCTTTGCATTCACATTACTTGAGCATCACAAAAGACGTGACTGTCTCCTCTGTTCTTTTTATTCAGACCACATGAAGTCAAGGAAAAGAATCAGAGAGGAGGCATGACGGAGCCTTTTAGGATGACCAGGACTTCACGGAGCAGAGAGAGAGTAAACACCAGGTGCAGTGGATGGGAGGCGCCCAGGGAAGGGGCTGGAGGGGCCCTGGGGCCAAGTCAGGGAAGCCTGGACGGTGGGTTAACAAGACTTTGTCCTGGGCACCTGGGCGGGGCCTGGAGCAGCTGAGCAACATGACAGACCGCCGATGCGGCTAATTCCCGAGAAAGTGCAATAGAGGCAGGAAAGGGAAGAAGGCAGAGGCGGGGGTATCAGCCAGAAAAGAAGAGAGGATGGAGGCCTGGGGGTCGGTCTCAGTTGACCGAGGGTCACGGAAGGTACGCCAGGAACGCAGAGCTGGGCCGGGCAGGGGAGACATTTCAGAATCAGATGGAGGGGAAAACCCAGAGAGGATGTCAAAGGGGACGAGGGTCCTCCTTTCAGGATGGGGTGACAGTGAGCCACTAAGCATCAGCTGGCAGAGCACAGGCTGAAGGACATCGACCTGCCTTCTGCCATCAGCCTGGAGGCTTCTCCCACTCACAGGGTGGCAGCGTCAGTTCAGATGCAGGGGCGGGTGGAGAAGTCACCCCTTCCCAACGGCAAGCTTTCCACGGCTCCTACACCGTCGCTTCATTACACCACAAAGCATGTAACATCTACGAGCACAGATGAAAGTTGTCTTGCTTGCTACTAAGTTTGCTCTTTTAGGTTTGAGGAATTCACGCTCTTAATGGTAGAAGGAAGTTTCTTACAGGAGCTTTGCTGCTACTTCTCAAGATGCAAGAAAAAAATACTTTCTGAATAATGTTCTCTCGGTATTACTTTTTGTTCAAAGTGGGGATAGAGGGGCCAAAAAGTAACGGTAAAAAGAAAAAGGGATGAAGCTTTATTTTTCTCCTAGAATAAAAAGAAGAATCTTCGCTTCACTGCTGCTGCCGTCCCCACGTGAGTGTGCAACACTGTGGATCACGTGACCCCACTCACAAGGAACCCTGACAATTTCAACAGGAGCAACAGGACATTTCAGAGGATGGACGCGTTTGGAAGCACCCTGAGGTCACGTCAATGCTCCATGACAGGCAGGGTCTTGGGGTCAGAACTGAAGAAATGAAGGTCTAAGAGATGGCTGAGATGAGGATGAAGTTCTGAGGGAGGTGGCCCATAGGCCCGGAGCCACGCAGAGCTTCAAGACGAGTGAGGATGCGACGTCCACGCGACCCGGTGGCAGCACGGTCCCTGGCCAACGGCAGGCACTCAAGCATGTATGTGCTGAAATGGAAGTGGTACCAGTGACTAGGGACACCACTAGTCCCTGCATCAGCTGACCCAAATCTGAACACTGCTTTCGGAAAACAGCTCAGTGAAGCATGGCGTCCGTGGCCTAATGGTGAAACGTGGTAGGTGAGAAGATTTTAGCTCTACGTACCTTGGCCTCAGCCAGTTTTATCTAAGGAGATCGGGATACTAGATAAAGCTCTCCTCTGGGGTCTAGTACAGACCTGAAAGTCAGCCTTCTGGAACCTGCCAAGGTCACCCACCACTGTCAAGGTCACCAGGCCCTGTACCAAACCGCTGCCTGTGGTTGCTTCTCGTCTCAAACCAACTCATAATCCAAACACGGCCAGATAAGGAACCTCAGGAAAGCCCAGACCATTCTAAACAAGTCAACCTAAAAGTGACCTCCGGGAGAAATTAAAGTTTTAGCTATAGGCAACTGATCAGTTACTTACCTCTTAAAGCTCAATGTCACTGAAGAAAAGAAGCATAAATGCACCAACTATTTCAACTAGAAGACGGCAGAGCCATCTCGCAAGTACCAAGAATATAGGTAAAGTGATGGAACGCACTAAACACTGTATAAGGGTCTGACGTGATCACGATATCGCTATCATTATCATTGATTACACAGGCTAAGGCAGGGAAAAATCAGAGGTGTGAATAATCCTATAGAAAACCAATACTGCACTCAATTCCTTCCTATATTCACTAGGTTATGCAATAATAAATAGTATCTACCATCAAATCTGAAAACTACCTTCTGTTGAAACCAGAGAAATGTATGTTTTCAAGTTTCTTCTTTCCATTTTTTTTTAATTGGAGCACAGCTGCTTTACAGTGGTGTGTTAGTTTCTGCTGTACAACGAAGTGAATCAGCTCTGCGTGTACATACGTCCCCTCCCATCTCGGGCCTCCTTCCCCCCCAGCCTCCCACCCCCATCCTACCAATCGAGCTCATCACAGAGCACCAAGTTTTGAGACATTTCCCTAACAGGTTGAAATCTTAAGACCAAATAAGAGTGAGGGGAACTCTCTTAACAAAAGGCACCTATCTTTCATTCAAAAAAAGAAAAAGGGAGGCAGTTCCCCGGCGGCCGAGTGGTTAGGATTCCAGGCTTTCACTGCTGTGGCCTGGGTTCAGTCCCTGGCTGGGGAACTGAGATCTCGCAAGCCGCGGCCCAAAACAAACAAACTGGAAATCAGACATAATTATACAAGGAAACTGCTTTAAACTTGAACGTAAATTGTGTCGGGGATCCACCATAAGGTGGAGACTTAGGCCTCCGTGCTCATGGCTGTGAAGGTCATCTCCATGGGTGTGGGCTACACCAGGACCACACAGAGTAGGGAGAAGAAGGGGTGTCAGTGACACGACCGTGTTTTCCTCATGCAGGCGACACTCATGCGGAGAAATACACCCAGTGCCTCCATCCCTGATGAACTCACTGTCTCACTAAAGGAACCAGGAACCAAGAACACATCACAAAATAGAGCGATCAACTGAACGAGTGCAGGAAGTGCTGGCCGGCAAGGCACAGGTGCAACGTTGCCGGTCCTTCTGGGAGAGCCTTCACGGAGGCGGGTCCATGGCCTTAGCCCTCCGGGGGGCAGTTCGTTTAAACAGGCTTGGGAAACAGTAGTTCTACAAAATGTTTTCACAACAGCTCATCTAGTTCCTGAAATGCTTTGATTATACTGCCCATGTGTCAGGGTCAATTTTACGCCATCAACTGGACTGGGACTCGAGGTGCCCAGGTATTTGGTGAAACGTGGCTCTGGGTGTGTCTGTAAGGACGTTTCTGGATGCGATTGACATTCAGACTAGTGCACTGAGTAAAGCAGGTGGCCCTCCCCGGTGTGGGCGGCCTTGTCTCATCCGAGGAGGACCTGAACCCAACAAGAGGTGGGAGAGGGAGAGGGAGATCTCTCCGCCCGGCTGAGCTGAGACCCGGGTCTCCACCCGCCCTCACACCGGAGCTGAGCCCTCGTCTCCCTGGGGTCTCCCGCCTGCAGACGACAGATCCTGGGGCTTCTCCGCCTCCAAAACCACACGCGCCTATCAACTCCTTACAATAAACTTCCTTGAGATCAAGACTGAGATCCTACTGGTTCTGCTTCTCTGGCGTACCCTGACTGACACCAGGTATATGTGAGTAATAAGTACTACCTGGTAACATGAAAAATCCAAATTCAAATGAAGATCCTTAGGTATTTCTGACACAAAACGTGTAAGGATGTTTGATAACGTCTTGGCGCGCTGAATTAAAAGGCTTTGGGACGCAGTCTCTTTGTCATTAACTGAACTCACCTAAACACTTTTGGGGAAAGATCCAAGGAAAGGACAGAGCTTTTCAACAGCTGAGTGCTTCGTGCTGAAATCACTCTGGAAAAAGCATGTGGAAATAGCAATGAGCGGCTAAGAACCAAAGCGGTTCGGTCCCGTGCCAGTGGATTCTGAAAGGAAAAATACCTGTGGGAGAAACCCGATAAGCCGATCAGGCCACGTGAGCTGGAACCCTTCAATGCTGGAGCGAGGGCAGGGCGGCATCTAACTGGGGAATCGTGGCCCGTGGGAAGCTCACACTGAACACAGGGCTTAGAGCTGGAGAAGTGAAGTTCTCACATACATACACACACACACACACACACACACACACACACACACCCCAACTGTGTGACATGTGTGGGACTCCCATCACTTATATGGAAAGTTCTCTTAAAACCAAATTCCAGACTCTACAGATAAAGCCCAAATCTCCTCTAGCGCGACCTAACAGAATATTCCAACTTCCCACAGAACATAGATCTATATGACTCTATAATACGCTCCCCCTATAAGAACTGTAAATATAAATTCACTAACAAGGATTAAAAAAAAAAACTCCGTTAAATTAAATAACTAAGTTACTAGACAGCCAGTCTATCCCCTAAAATACGGTGGCCACGTTGACCAAAAACTGTCAGAAGGTTTGTAGTTACACACCCGAGTCCTGCTGTAAGTTAAAACAAAGCTCACAGAAGCTGTGAGGAGCACCCAGGACTTGTCAAATTCCAAACCAACACAATGATTTCTCTTCTTCCTTCATGGTCACTGAACAAGAACAAACTTTACTGGGAAGAAAAATATCTGATTCTTAAAAATCACAACATTCCAATCCGTGACCATTTGAATGAGCAATGGCCAGGGATAGATTAAAAGGATTTGAAAAATCCCCAACTCAAGTTAAGTGTACAGGGAAACTCCCAATTCACCTTGTTCTAACGATGCAGTCAAAACACAGAAGTGCTGTCAGGATTCCCTGGTACTTCCCAACACCACTGAGTTTCCCGTTTCCACCTGTCCGTTTCTGACCCCTAGTGGAAACGGTGCCCCCCCACCCCCGGTAGCCAGGGATCAGAAGATGATAGCTTGCATGTGTGCAAATAAACAGGCTCACACCTCTAGGATGGTGGAGTGTCTGCACAAGGATTTGAAAATACGTCTTTACATTTCATTCACTAAACTTCACCCAAAGACTACAGTCAACAAGCAAGTACTGGGAAAGATTAAAGCCTGGAGAAGAACATATAAATATTCTTATTTGTAAAATGGGTATGATTTCCTTTTGAAAAATACAAAAATATAGAATCAAAATCAGTGCACCAACAAACGTCATTATAATGGGACACAGTATCATTAGTGACAAGATATAACTTGGAAACAGGGGGGAATAACCCACGGTCCCGAGTGCTGACTACGCAGGTCCACCAGGTTGCCAGCTCTGGTCCTGATTTCAGTGCCCGCTTCCGGGGGCAGGGGGGAGGCAAGCATGGGCCCTTTCACAGCGGGTGCACTTCCCCACCATGTTTCCTCTTGTGGTTTATAGAAGGAGGTGGGTGCCTGAGCTGGCATCTCAGGTATTAGGCAAGGCCCCGCTGACATTTATGGAAGATGAAGCAGGTGACACCCTCTGAAGGGCCGGGGTAAAGCCATAAGCATGTCCCACTACCCCGATACCAGATACCAACTCTCCCTCTCCTCTGACCCCCATCCCCAAAATGCTCTCTCAAGGCCGGCCTGAAGCCTGCCCACTGGACCCCGGGTTTATACACCTGGGCTGGAAGGCCCATCATTTCAGCACAAAAAACAGAGTCAGAGAAGAACCCTGCCTGAGAACAGGCCTTTCTGCTGTGCCTTTGGCTCCCGTGGGAAGGACCCCACAGTCGGCAGTGTCACCTGCACAGTTGGTTGGTAACTAAGTCCCATCCCAGGCCCTGCGGATACAGCAGCTGACACGACAGTGACCCTCTCAACCAGGAGAAATGTACTAATAACAATGTGTAAACAAAGTATACAATTTCCCTTAGGAATGAGGGCTGTGAATAAAATAACATAGGACTGGGGGACACAGAGTGGCTGGAGGAGGGGCAACCTTAGCTTCAGCAGGCAGGGTGAGTCTCTGAAAAAGTGCCTTTCACCCTGTTACCCGTGTGATAAGAATATACAAGACGGATGGAGGGACGGATGACATCCACGAGACAGTAACACCCAACAGCAATCAAACTCCATGGAGCGCCCGGCACTTGGCAAGCATCATCCTCCTAAAACCTCACAACGATCCCATGAAGTAGTTCCTGCAGTTTTCCCCATTTTACAGATCAGGATACTGAGGTTCCACAAGCCTGGGTAACCTGTTCAACCTACACAGCCGATCTTTGCGCCCAGACAGGCTCAACTAGAAATGTTCCCCCTCCCAGCCCCTTGGGCACCGACTTACCTATTTGCTGGGACAGCTAAGTGTTTGGCCTGGAATCCCCTCGGCTCAAGCCCTCACCCTGCCCCGCCCCCAATGGAGTAAGAGAGATGAACAAAGCTAGAACTCCCAAGGGATCTACCACCCATTCTGAATGTGCTCATGGTGTCTGTGACTCCCCATGAACCTGACAAATCCAGGCTGTCCCAGTCTCCTTAATCTCTGACACCATCAGCCTTCAGTGCACCTGGAAGCAACGGCATCTGCAAATACCTTCTCATGTGGTTTGTAAGAATCAGTAAGACCACTTGCACAGGACGCAGGTTTCCACTGCAGCTTCCAATGCAGAGGTGGCCTACAAGGAAGGCCCTGCTGACCTGGTTCTTCTGCCACTGTTGCCTGTTCCTCACAGAGGCCACGGGGCCTTTGCACAGGCTGTCTGTCCTCTCTGCCCAGAGGCCTTCCAGAGGTTGCCCCTTTTTTTCACATATGTCTCAGCTCAAACATCCTCCATGAGGCCCTCCCAGACCACCCAGCCCAGACTAGAACACCACCCTCACTCTTGACTGCAATTATTACTGCTTCAAGTTAGCTTTTCATTTGCTTGTTTACTTTATCATCTATTTTGCCCCACTTGACACTAAGATGCCTTAGAGAGGCAGGGACCTTGTCTTTCCTGGGCACTGCTTATCCCCAGCACCTGGCACACAATCAATATATAAATATCTGTTTAACGTAACAATCATTGGAACTTCCCTGGTGGCGCAGTGGTTAAGAGTCTGCCTGCCAATGCAGGGGACACGGGTTCGAGCCCTGGTCCAGGAAGATCCCACATGCCGCGGAGCAACTAAGCCCGTGCGCCACAACTACTGAGCCTGAGCTCTAGAGCCCACGTGCCACAACTACTGAGGCCCACGGGCCTAGAGCCCGTGCTCTGCAACGGGAGAGGCCACCACAATGAGAGGCCCGTGCACCGCAACAAACGGCAGCCCCCGCTCGCCACAGCTAGAGAAAGCCTGCGCACAGCAGTGAAGACCCAACGCAGCCAAAAAATAAAGAAAAAATATATAACAATCATAAGAGAAGAAATTACTAAATTACATTATTTCACATAATTACTTCCTTTTCATCACAGTCCAGTCAAGGGGACAAAAAACTTGCTGTCAAAATGACCGTTTTGAAGGATACCAGTGATTCTTCCTGAAAAAGACAAAAAGATGCAACTAACTTCTAAAGGGGCCCTGAGGGGTAAAATGCTTTGCATTACAACATAACGACTCCAAAATTTCCCATATGCTTCCGAATTGTATTTTGAAAAGCTTTATCCGGAACTGGACAATTTCAAAACCCACTGAGCTCGCTCTGACGTATAAACTACAGCAGAGAATTCTTATCGTTCTTCTAGACACCTGTCTGCCAAATGACGTATTGTTTCCTTGGGCTGAGGATTCACCTCTGAACTTCTCCCTAAAGTGTTTACAATTTTAAAAATCCCATCTTTAGTGCCAGTTCCACTTTAGAATTGTTTAATCGTACTGGAAAAAGGAAGTAATTTGTTTCACCTACTAACATTTCCTTAAAATTTTTTTTTAAATTTTTTAATAAACAAGACTGATGACTTCAAATGCTGTGTTCTTACGTGATTCTCCTTGTGAGACTCAAACCACAAAAAGTTAAAAATGTGAAAATCACATGCAGGCCCTTCTCACAAGCAGGAGGGAACCAAACATGTCAGAATAGGAGTGAATATGCATGACTTAAGTTCATTAATGTTGTATTACAAAAGATCATCCAGAAACTAACCCCGGTTTAAAAACAGGATGAAAATGTATTCTGCAATACACTTCCTTGCCAGTAACTAATTACCTGCAATTAATTATTTGGACCATGACATCCATGAACAATGAAACACTAAATTTCTTAACTACTATTCTCCAAAATCTTCCATGCAAATCACCCCGTAACTTATCCTGACGAAGTTCAGAATCAATGTTACATTTAGCTTCTTCGATGAACATTTCTGGGCATAATTTGTGTTCTCCTCTGAAAAGTTCTCAAGCATTACTTTTGTGTGTTTCTATAATGCTTTCAATACCAAACAAGATCACCATTACAACATGAAATCAGCTTTGCTTCTTCTGAGCTCCGTGAGTCACCTGCCTCACCTGCAGCAAGGAGATAAGAGCAAGGACCCCACGCTGGAGGAGTTAAGGGAACGCACCGTCATCTGTCTGGGACTGGACCGGTCCCCACGCCGGCCGCAGAGATAACTCCCATCACAATCCACAAAGCCTTTGTTCCGAGCGCACCTCCTCTCCTTGGCGCTGTACTAAGTAGAATGAATATATGTTTTCGTGGATGAGTCATGGCTTTGCAGAGCTCCAGAGCCTTCAGCCTGAATTGCAATTCTCACTGCATCATACTGGGAGGCAGAATGGTGGTAAAAACCAGAATAAATGAGAATTCACCCTAGGAAGTTGTTGTCTTAAATAAAGTCAACAAGCAAGTAGGTTTCTTATCATTTGTCTCTCTCTCCTAGAAGTTAAATACCGAAGGAAAAAAAAAAAAGTCCAGGATTGTCGGAGATCCCCAACGCTCAGAACAGTCAATCTTACTCTATTATGGGAAAATAAGAGTAAAGGGTACAGTCGACTAAATAATATTTTGACAATGTTTTAATACCTGGAATACCCTGGTTTTCAGAGAGAAAAATCTGGCCAATATTCTTTAAAAGTTGAAAAGACAAAGGACAAACTTTTTTAAAAGTTTATTCCTAAGAAGACTGTTAGGATGTGTCAGTGCAGACAGAGTATATTTTGCGGAGAGGGCAAGCAATGAAATTGCTAAAGGAATCCCTGCAGCTTTCCCTGAGCACACGTCTGTCCCCCAGCATTATCCTCAGCACCATCTACTGCCCAACTGTCCGCACAGCAGCCCTGGCTCTGCAGGGCCCCCAAGAATTAACGCCAAGCCTCGGCTTAGCTAAATTAACTGTTTAGGAATGAAAAAGATGTCACTTCAAAGTTAAAAGCGGGGGCGACCTCAGAATGAAGGTAAACGCCTGACAATCTTTTCAAATACCTAGACAACAAACATAATCTTTTGGTTACTAACATACAACAATTAAGTAGTTTTAATTTTTCTTGGCTAGTTACGCTATAAACTCTGCTCTGCAGATTTTAAAGCACGGGTAAGATTTATATGCGCTGGTTGATGCGTGTGTATACAGTACATATATTTATCTTTTATTACCTTTTGACATGGTAGGAGTTACCTAACGGCTGTTGCTAGCAGCAACGCGGAATGGAAAGTATGATTTTCAACCTATAGAACGAGGGGATTCGGGGAGGGGTTCAGAGCCCAGGTTTCTCCTAATGTCTAGGCTTTTCCTTAGACAGGTAGGCCCTTCAGGATAATGAAGTCTCGCGAAACGTACCGGCATACGACCTGATGCAGGACTGTGTTCTCGTCCTCACAAACCTGCTATACTTCATACATAAGGATACACAGAACAGCTCGTCCGTCATAAGCAAAACAACAGCCCAACCTCAATTCTGATCTAAAATTCAACTGCAGACTTAAAATAGACCGTGATTTAAAAGATCTGGGACTTAAAAAACCAAAACAACCATTTTCCAAAGAGAAAAAACACATGACCCGGTGATACAAATGAAAACTAAAACCAGCTGGCACCTAGCACCGTGTTCCGGAGGGAGGGCACTGTTCTAAGCTCTTTACAGATTATCAGGCTGTCAAAATACCATCTACAGTAATACCATAAATTAAGTACCATAGGGTAAGGCAATGGAATGTTAACCCGAGGAAGAAGTCTGGCTTACCATTAACTCACCCTTATGTTAAAAAAACCACTATGCTTAATAAATAGCTCATTGGAACGACCAGGGGTGGTGATGTCACAAAACAAGTACAAGTTAATATAGGTATTTTCCATGGAATGACTCTAAGTTTAAATCGGGGGGAAAAGGCTAAATAAATATCTTCACGGCCAACAGGGGAAATGAAGGAAATGGAAGTCATTTACAGTCATTTACTATTTATGCTGCAAAAATGCTTAGTCCACTATCATATTCCCCTTCTCAGAATCACACCCCTGTGCAGTCCTCACCACGCCAGCCATGCAGTTGTTGTCACAGATGTGAGCCAGATTTTGCACAGGACGTGGCCGGGAGGAAAAGTGCAAAGTTAGCTTGCATCTCCTGCGGGAAATAAAGCCTGCTTATTTTTGTGGCTAAGTACATCTGAATACCAACTCGAAAGGGTTAAAAAGCCGGGCACCTGGTGTTTGCTTTCCGCTCTCCAGAGTGATTTAAGCTTACAGCGAAGTTCTCTCCGCTTCCCTGCCCGGCCTGCACCCTGCACGGAGGGAGAGCTGTCACCACCGTCTACACCCTGCCGCACGGGTTCTCACCACCAGCGGGGCCCCCCGGGCTGGGCAGCGGGCTCCGCGGCTTCCCCCAACCTGCAAGCGCTGGGCGGCCGAGTTCCGAGCTCCGCGGCGTGACGGGGCACGAGTGCGCCAGGGGTCACTTAATTCCATTTCAAATCTGTACGCTTTCAAATAAAGTCGAGACAACGGAGACCACGGATGGAGCTGGAGGGGGCCACCAAAAACAAACTTTCGTGGCCTCCGAATCTGCATTTCTTGCAGGAATTCCCAGCCCGCGACGGGGAGAGCCCGATGCTCCCAAAGCACCCAGCCCCCAAGACGAGAGGCCCTGCGAGGAGCCCTGGCCGAGGGGGTCCACTCGCCGCCCCCCGCCCCGCGCACCCTGCCCCCGCCCCGGCCTCCGCCCGGTCTCCCGCCGACCCTGGGCGCGCGGCGAGCTCGCGGCCCGGAACGCCGGCCGGCGTCGGTCCGGGCCATGCAGCCCCCAGGCCCGGCTGGACCGAGCCCCAGGCAGGGCCGGAGCGGCAGAGACGGACCCGGCGGCTCCGCGGCCGCGCGCGGCTTCCGCATTGTCCGCGATCGGGGCGCGGCGCGGTCCCCCGACCCGGCCCCCGGCCCAGCCTTACCTCGGCCGCGCTCCCCGGCCGCGAGCGGTGCGGCCCGAGCCGGGCTCCGGGCTCCGGGGGCTGCGGGGACAAGGAGTCGGGGCCCGCGAGGGACGGGGGCCGGGCCGCCGGGGCCGCGGGAGGGCGGAGCGTGGACGGGGCCGACCGAGGGGCCCTGGGGCGCGGGGCGGCTGAGGGCCCGGCTGGCGGCGGCGGCCGCGGCGGCTCGGTCTGCGCCGAGTGGGAGGGCTCGGGCAGCCTTCGCCAGGGCGCGAGGGAGGGAACTTGGAGCGAGTCGCCGCGGCCCCGAGCGCGTGGCTCCGCCGAGTGTGCACGCCCCCGAGCGCCCCGCCCCGGCCCCACCCCCTCCCCTCACTCCCGCCCCTAAACCCCCGCCCCGCCTCCAAACCCCCGCGCTCGACCCCCGCTCCCTGCCCGGTGGAGAACCGCCCGACCTCCACCGCCAGGAAACCCCAGACCCGGAGCCTGTTCTGTGAGCGTGATAACCCGCCAGTCAGCCCGTCCAGATCCCGGTGCCTGACAACATTCTCTGTTGACTAACTTTCATACATAAGACGGACCGCCTTAGTATTTGTAGACTAAACTTCTGAAGGCACTTTTAAGACTCCAAAAAAGATTTGAAGAAGACAGTAGAGAATATAGAAAAAAAAATCTCTGAGCACAAGGTACTGGCCCTAGAGAATGGGCCAGCTGATGTTTCAAAATCAAGTAAGCGTTTTGGGGTGCATCCTTATTCATCTCATATTGCATGGTTTGGTAATGCTTTTTCTTTAGATTTGCTTAATAACTTGATTGGGGTTTTGAGGGTTTTACTGTTTTAGGAAGATTAAACCCATTCCGGTTGAGTGTTTGCTACTCGGAATTCTAAAAGGCAAAAATCTATATTTATCAAAACGGTTGATTTTGAATGCGACACGAATTCACAACATGATTACGTCTCTAAAATATGTAGCAAATATGTATTTTGTATTTTTAGTACATTTGAAATACAGTTGCATTCATCCCATTTTCTCAGAAAGATCATCTATGTTTGAATTGTATGACTCTTATTTCACTCTAGTTCAGAAATTATCAAATAAATAAAACTCAGGCTCCCATAATAAATTTTTGGTCATTTACAAGAGAACCATTTTAAGAAAGTGACATGATACTGGGTTTTCAATGGAACTTTCCTTTGGCATACTAATGCATTCCATGTGATCACAGATTATGTTGTGGTCTCCATTAACTCCAAAAGTCCTGTAACAGTAGAATGAAGTTATTTTTCATCATTCCCATAGCAAATGAACCAACTTCTCTCACTCCAAAGTAGTCTATTAAAAAAAAATAATAATAACTTCTTTGCCCCAACAAGTTCCTTCTGGGAATTGCTCCGTGCTGTTGTGTGTGACACCCTCCCCCCTGCCGTTTCAGGGGCTCAAGAACCAGGTCTGGCCACCAGAGTGCATCTCATAGCCCCCGTCCAAGGGGAGAGGGCTGGCACATGTTCAAAGGCGGGAGGGTCCTTTTTCTGAACTGATATGGCAGCTTCAGAGACCATGCCATGAAAGCCTACAGCAGCTGGAGGTAGCCTATTAGAGAAGAAAGCCAAACCAGAAGAAAGCCACCTGCGCCACGGAAACAGGCAGAGTCCTGATGACATTAACAAGCCCCTCCAGGCGGCCATCTCTGAAACCGGTCAAGACTCCTGGACATCTGAGGAAATGCACCAATAAATTGTCTTTTTAGCTTATTCTATTTTGAGCTAGGTTGCTTTTCAAAATACTCATATAAAAAGCCGTGGAAGTTCCTAGATGACCCATGCTCTGAAAATCAGGAAGGTAACCAATGAGTTGTAGCTTCCTTGTCACTAAAATTGCATCTTCATAATAAAGTAGATACCAAGAAGTCCACTTACCAGGAAGACCTACCTTGTGGCAGGACTAAGGGTCTCATTTAGAGAATTACTGTTGCCCAGGGTAGATTTCATATTTTCACATTGTCCTTCCCCAAACCAAAAATTAATAAAAGATGTGGTTAGAAAATGAGAGAGAAGAGAAAAACGCATCGAAACTAGAATATCCCAGTAAATGTTTTTGTCTTATCAATTATTCCAATAAAAGTTGCTTTCATAATCCCGAATATGTGCTGATATGAGACCTTTCTTCTTTTCTGGACTCACAATTGTAGGGTCAGCTTCAGACTTTTGGGGACTGGTGAGATTGGTTTGTTGTGCTGGAAGTTTACTGTTGAGGAGAAGTAGGCCATTGGCTTATGCCTGGAATTCTTTGTCTCACAGAGACTTTTGTCTCTAAAAGTATGTAAAAATATTTGACTAGTACCCTAACGAGCACTCACACACTAATCAGTGTGTTGCTTAACCATGACTCACAGGTCACCGTGAACAGTAGGAGTGTTGAGGGCAAGGGAGTGGGCTGGATGCACCCAAAGGCATTGCTTTGAGCCTTTGATTCCGAGAGTTTTTTCTTATGGGAACTCTGATCTCAGTTCACATGGATATGTACCCAGTTGTGTGGACAACTAGTGAGATTTCATGTATAAAAGCCCACGAGCCAAATAATAATATATCATAAACCGATCTGAGTCCCAGAAAAGAACAGTACACGGAGGTGAACCATCTCCAGCAACATGACAGGGCAACCTAGGAGGAAAAGTAAAGAAAAAGTAGTTCTGGAATCCTAGCCCGGCTCTGAATGACACCTCCAAATTGACTGGCTATGACTCTCCAGGGAAAATGTCTATCAAATATGCAGAGTCTGCCCCCATCCCTGTACCGGATCCAAGTAATGTCTGTGCCATTTCCTTACCCAAGAGTGAAAAGAGCAATCTTCCAGTTCACCTGGGCTCCGACAGCCTCATCTGTCTGTGTAGAACCCACCCCGGGGCATACACCACTGGATTTCAAACCCTGAAACAGAATCACCTGAGTACTCTTGAATTCCAGGTCTCCAGGTTGTGGGGAGGAGGGACAGACGTGTATTTTTAAAAGAAATTCCCCTAAGAGATTGTGATGATCAGCCAGGGTGAAAGTAAATAAGGTCTGTGAATACCTGCTCTTAATTCCACAGGAAGAGACTTGAGAAACCCTCTGATCAGACTCCACTGATTTAAGATTGTATGTAAAATTAAAGTTGTTGATTGAACAAGCTCAATTTATCTTTTCCTCTGAACAGCCTTTAGTTCCTCCAAGGTTATAGAAAAAACAGAGAGGAATGCTCCTTAGGAGGAGGAGGGTTTGCTAGAAGCAATCACGCTGAAAAAGGACAGCTCACAGCAAGGCGGAGATAAGAGAATCTCTAAGTAGAAAAGCATGGCCAGTTGCTTCGGGAAGAGGTGACTCCTCCAGGGACAGTCGCCCGGGGGATCTCTTATTGCATATTTCACTGTTTATTACGTGTTCATGCTAATGACCAGAGGAGTCAAAGCAGTTGAGTTATGTTCATGAATACAGACTCACATCATTTAATACCAGTAATAGCTCTCATTTATTGACTATTTGGTCTGTGCTAGGCTGTATACCTGCCTAATCTTCAGCCATCACAATGGCCCTAAACATAAATATTTTGACCCCATTTTATAAAGAAGAAATTCAGGCCCAGGGAAGGTGAGTGACACATCCAAGGTCATAGAGTTAGTAATTAGGGCATTTAAAGGCTGGTCCACGTGGTGTCAAAGCCTGTGTGTCTTTTACTCTAAACCAAACTTGTCTATGACTCATCTACCCAATAAGACAGTCCCTGACCATGTGAGCTATTTAAATTTAAATAACTTAAAATTAGATTGGATGAAGACTTCAGTTTCTCAGGCACACTAGCCCCTTTTCAAGTGCCACTAGCCACACATTGGAGGTGCAGATAAAAAACATTATCCCAGAAATCCCTGTTAGCAGCAGTGACATTTCACATGTTTGTCTATTTCATCAATGAAGGCCGTGTTCTCTGTGACTGGATTTTTTCAAGTAAATTATTCCAACTTTATGTTAACTGTTTGGATGGAATTTTTTCTAAAATATGTCATACATTTATGTGCCTGTGTCTGTTTGGGCTGCTGTAACACAAATACCATAGACTGGGTTACTTATGAACCACAGAAATTTATTTTCTCACAGTTTTGGAGGCCAGGAAGTCCAAGATAAAGGCACCAGCAGATCTGGTGTCTATTGAGAGCCCAGCTTCTCCTTGTGCCCTCAAATGCCCTCAGGGAGCTCTCTGGGGTCTCCTTTATGAGGGCACTAATCCCATTCCTGAGAGTCCCACCCTCATGACCTAATAACCTCCAAAGGCCTCAGCTATGAATATCATCACTTTGAGGGGGGACAAGATTTCAATGAATGAATTTTGGGAGTGCACAAACACTGCAGCTTGCCTTAATCAGCAGAGCACACTGAACGAAATGTCTCTTTGAAGCATTCAGGGCAAGGCATCCACCTCACTGGACCCAAATGGCCAACCCCAAGCCCATGCTTCTCTGTCCACTGGCCCCTCTGTTTTCTACCTTTACTCCTTGTTTTTCTCAGACTGTCTACCTGCTTTTGGCTGATGTTCCGCCCTCAGCCTGCTTCTACTTTTATCCATGCACGCTTCCTATGGGTTTTTTCCCAGTTCCATCTCTCCAACTACCACCAGTTTGCCAGTGACTGCAGAATTTTCATCTCTAACTCCCACCCCAGTTTCTGATCTTCAGAACAGTTTCTTTTTCTACCCCTTTACCGGACCGGTGCTACTCAGAGTGCTGTCTCTGGACCACAGCAGTGGTCTGTGAATTGTTGATACTGCTCTAGGACAAGATGGGTTTAGAAGGTGGAAGCCTGTGTTTAGACACTTTTATAGCAATCTGACACTGCTGGGACATGATTTGTCGTATTCCGTAGTATATACGCAAATAACAAACCGCCATGGATTGGAAATTTAAAACAAACAGACAAACAAACACTGCACTTGACTCCACATGACTGTCTCCCGGGTCCCTACTGCTCTTTACCTATACTTGTCAATACTGACGTTATTATTATCCCCCGAGCATGAGTCAGGATCCAGGCAGGAAACAGGGAAGTGAATACAGGGAACCACTTACAAAAATGCTGGAGAAGCTGAAAAGACAAACAAGAGAAGGTGAGCCAACCTAGATTTTAGCAGGAGCAGGAAACCCTCCCATAAAGAGAGCAGATAAAGGAGAAGGTGGTGTCATTGGGCCCTGGGATTTGGAGCTGATGAACTGATCAGTTACCAGGAATAACGAGTTTTGCCCCCAGGAGCTGAGACGGTAGAGGGCAGGCAGATGATCTCTGTTTAACTGAACTGAACTGAATTTCCTATTCTGTTATCGACACTGAGCACATATAGAAATTTCCTGGGGAACTCTTGATCGCTAAATATTGCACATAACAAGTTAGTGATGCAGAAGTTTTGAAGCTGTTCAGGTCCCCTTTCCACCTCTAAAACTGATCTAGGCTTCAGCACTGAGATGCTGTGTCTGCTTCTGTGAAATAAATGCATGAACTCTTATTTTCATTTGGCTCGGAACTTTCACTTACTTCAAGATTTTCAACTATTTCAAAAGGATTAAATTGTCAGAATTTGCTTGCATAGTACATGGAATATTAGGTTTATTATGTGCCCTCTGTATTCTCATAGACAGGGTGGAATAATGTACTAAGGATAGTTAAACTATGTGTGACAAGGTGAACTTAGAATGTTCGTCTACTTCATAGAACTCTCATCCAGCTATTTTGTGCAGAGCTCACCAATTCTCGTCTTCCCTGGAATCAAAAATCAGAGGTGACACAAATAGCTGGAATCTCTAATTTCATTCCAACCTCTTCCTAATCAAATATTAAAGCAGTTCATTAGAAGCCAGAAAAACGAACTAATTTGGATTTTTCTCCTCTTTCTACCATTATATCATAGAGCAGCTAACGAGCAAAATAGATAATAAGCAGGAGAGAACAAGGAGAAAAGGACAAGTAAGGGAATAGGAGGTCTCTGAGCCACAGATGGTAACGACGCTTAATCACCAGTTTCTTCTCTTTAAAACACGTGTACGTAGGTACACAGACCTCTGAGTCTTATGGTTCAATGTGTATCTTTTTCCTGAACTCTTTTTAAAATGGATGTTCTGGTTTCTCAGCGTTTGATAAAGATATATTCAGAATTTCATGTAGGCATTCTATTGTTCAGTCACCTGGTATCAATCGTAAGGATGAGCAATGCTATAACTGGCATTTGTAGAAATCACCTGCAAATTATCGGGAAATTTTAGCAAAATGTCAGAATGCTTTGGGGAGGGATGTGCATCTTAGCTAATCCACCCACTCATTCTTCCCTCACTTATCTGTCACCGAATCTCTCACTGTCAGTGTTTTCACTTGTGCATCCAATCATTCACATCTTACCTGCCCTTAGTACAATAGCTTCCCTGTTCATTGTGTAATCACACAACCAGTCAGATGGATTCTTTGTTACCTCTTCTATGACTATTCTTCCTTTCTCGAAATTGGTAAAAATCGATCTTTTGAGCAGCCACTCAATGATTCCAACTTGTTTTATTTACTCACAAATTCCACATACCCTTAATTTTCTGCTAGTCTCACCACCAGCAGCCAATACTTCTAAGTAGATATCCTTTTGGGATATCAACATTTGCGAATTGCCAGCCAGTTTGTCACAGGAGAGGGATGAGGTAGAGGAATGCAGGAAGGGCGGTTGGGAGAAAACAAAACGGGCTGACGGAGGGGGTGTCTCTACTCCCCAGCTCACCATTCCACCCAATCAGAAAAGCTCTGTCCAAACTCAGCTGGAGAACGAAATCAGAGTCTGTTTTGAAATCTTTGGGGAAAACAAATCAGCGTATGTTGCCATTTTGATGCTTCTGATAGAAGTGTGGAAACACACACATCAGCATCGACTACAAAAATGTCCGTGTGTAATTATGGCATTTTATCAATTTGCACTTGTCTTCCTCTGACAGCCTGTACTTCCTATTATTTGTTAGCTGGGAGTTTTATGCAAAGTGGTAGGTAATTTAAATACCAGCACAATTTTCTCATAATCAGAAAGAAGAAGAGTTCCTTATGAATTTTGCGTTGGCTGGGTTCGCAAACTCTGAGTGAACATCTTACTCACGCTGTTCTTAGAAGGTCTTTCTAAGTTACATTGGATTCGATTGCAGAGTGGAACTCAGATCTCACTACACACTAATAAGTTGTCCAGCTCAACAGATGGTATCCGAGTGTCTCTTCCTTAACCTCTCCAGACTGTGAGCTACATGAAAACAGGGGATGGAGCTGACCCCACTGGTGCGATTTCTCACACTACTTAGCAAAAGCAGAGGCAACTGACAGAATTTCATCAGACACTCACTGAGGTACATAGATCCTCCAATAGTGGCATAATTATGATGTCACTTTATAGTCAAGAACTTCCAGTCCCCAGGAACTGGTACAAATTCTGGACACGGTAGCATTTCTTGCACAGTCCTGAGCACAGGAAGTGTTGTCATTCTGGAGAAGGGCCAAGTCTGAGTGCAGCTACTGAGAGCCAGCAGGGCACCTTTCCCAGCTGGCGACACCCACCACAATCCAGGAAAGAATGAGAATGGGGCATTCCAGGAAGATCTAACTCTTTCTTGGATCTGAAAAGATGCATAAAGTCACACATTTAAGAATATGAATTGCAAAATATTCTTGTTAATCTCCTATGAATAAGGTGTTATTTTTCTCTAGAAGTAAATATTATATTTGAGAAAATAGAATTGTGATGCGAGTTCTCATACCAAACAAGATACGAGAATCACCCGGGCAGGGTTATGGGGGTGATGGAGGGTCTGCAGGAGAACGGGCTTTTCAGAATGTTGGCACCCTGGAGGCAGGGGTATCCTCTGGGCATGCCTGCCTGTCACCTGACTCGGCTCTCTCCCTCTAGGAGCATATGGCTGTGCTAATATTTTCTGTCCTTCCCCCTCAATTTTATTGAGGTATAACTGACATATTGTATAAATTTAAGGTGTACAGCATAATAATATGGTCCATGTATATATTGTGAAGTGATCACCACACTAGGTTTAGCCAACACGTTTAGTCCAGACTTTACAGCATGCATCTCTATACCCTCTGGTTTCTGCAGGGCTGCCACACAAAACCACACAGCTTCCACTGCCCAACTCCACAGGCCACACTCCAGACAGTGCCCTACGAAGGAACTGCACACACCGACTCTGGTGCTAGAAAATGTTATTTTGTAACTTGTTCTGTCTTTCCCCACCACAGACTCTGATTTCCGCCCTGGCACAACAGACCCAATGCTGTAACTATAAATGCTGTACTATAAATCATTTTGCAAAGTGTTTTGTGACTTACAGTGACATTAGGCAATAACTGTATTGTTCACAAGCTTCCAGTGTTCTATGTGTACACTAGCATCTCCCTGCCTATCTCTATATATGTACACGTACTAATAATTTCACTAAGAAAGTCTTTGCTGTTCTTAAGGAGAGAATCGTTTAAACAAGGACAAAACTACTTAAATGTCGGAGGTTATTGTATTTTAAAGGGCATTTTAATAAACCATTGCATGAGGAATAGATTGGCATATACAGGTTGCGATCTTCTGCCCTGTCCCACCAGAATAAAGCGATTACATAATTTACGGAGATGAACCTCATCGGTAGTTGTGTCCTGTCATAACAAGAGGTTTTACAATGATCACTCACTAAATTGTAGAACATCCACGGTGCATATGATGTAGGAGGGCTGCGAGGAGTCATAGCAAATTATAAGATGGGATTTCTATCCATAAGTAATTTTCAGTTTCTTTAAGTAACATAATACACCCATGAAAAAAACTGAGCAGACGAAAAAGGTCTAATAAATATAATGCAGGATCAGTTTCAAATAAGTGCAAACAGATGCTTTATAGAGAAATCAGATGGAGGAAGATTATGAAAGTTTCTTTAAGGAAGTGAAGTTTTAATAGGACTTTATATAATGAGAGGGTTAAAAAGAGGAGGGTCATGTTTTTCTTACAGAGAAATTGCAATTATAAATTAAATAAGGCACAAATTAGAAAAAAATTGATAACTACTCTGAAGAGTCTATGGTAGATAGATTTATTAAAGGAAGATAGTTTGGAGGTAGAGAGGGTAAGAATCACCAGTGAATGACCAGTAGCATGCCAGCCACTTATTGTTTCTACACAGTGTTTCCAAAGATTCTAGATAGTCACAAGAGGGTCACTGTTCCTTTATCTCTAACTTTAATATAGAATATTGTTGTTGAGTTTTTTTTGTTTTTTTTTTTTTTTGCGGTACGCGGGCCTCTCACCGTTGTGACCTCTCCCTTTGCAGAGCACAGGCTCCGGATGCACAGGCTCAGCGGCCACGGCTCACGGGCCCAGCCACTCCGTGGCATGTGGGATCCTCCCGGACCAGGGCACGAACCCGCGTCCCCTGCATCGGCAGGTGGACTCTCAACCACTGCGCCACCAGGGAAGCCCTGTTGTTGGGTATTTTTGACCTCTACAGACAGGCATGACTAATTGGTAAAATAAGACTTTCTAATGTACAAATAAAGACAGGATTAGTTGAAGTATACAGTAATATGAGTCATAATTATATGATTTACTATTCAACAAATTTTAATATAAAACAGATGTTTTGAAATTGTACATAAAAAAACAACTGTGAGCATTTGGAATAAGAAAGAGTTTTAGTTTATGCTTTTGAAATCACCTTAATTTTATATTCAGATTAGAATGTCTAAATCAGAATATTACAGATATAGCAAAATAACATTAAGTCCCCATAATTCTCAAGATTGCAATGAAAAATAAAGCAGTAGATCTTGAAGACCCTCTTAATTTTCAAGATTAAATACAGAAAAAAGTGTTTCTTTTTCTTGTTAGTGAAATTGATAACACTATTGAGAGTGTCAGGAACTAAGCCAAATATTTTGATGATTTTACTTTTAAATAGTTCATATTGAAGAACGCAAAACATGGAACATAAAACTCTGTAAACACTATACACATTAATTTACACACCCTCCCCAAACAATAGTAGAGAAATGTTGCTAACTGGAATAGAAAAGTTGTAAATTTCCTGTTGTAAGCAAGTCTGGTATAGTTATAACTCAGAATTCTTCCTTTATTTCTTTCTTGATGGGCAGGTCTTACTAATTCCATATATTCCCATGCATAAATGACTTCAGTAAACCCGAAGACACTTTTTCTCCCACATTTGTGGGGTTGGAATGTTTTCAGTGAAGGTTTTTAGTAAAGGTAAAGGTAAAGCAGGCAGAAACATACTTTTTAAAAAGAGCCTTTATAGATAACAATTAGGTTTCTTTAAGTAAGTAGATGTTAATTATTCAGAAAAAACTTCAGCATATTGTGTGTTTATCATAAAATATTTCCAAGAAAGAATAAACCATCTAAGTTACACGATACTGTAACTACACCCCATACAATGAAGCACTTACTGTATTTTTCCACACATTGAGGTAAACCACGTAATGTACAAGTAGTGGAATAACTCCAGCCACAAATATGCCTGCATATTTCCAGCTTCTGTTCCTTTTAATTTATTTGGACTTTTTCTCTGCAGTGATAAGAAAAGCTTCAAAACTCTTAAAAGAGAGGCTAAGACTAGTATTTTATATAAGAGAATTTCCAGGTATGTGTAAGATTACTTGGACCGCAGCAATAGTATGATGTATCTTTGTTGCTTCTCCAGATGACAGGCAAAGCCTTCCAATCATTTACAACCTGACCAACCAAAGATTCAAGAATCTAGAACACTTATAAGCTGAAGATAATGGTTGTCTGATTGTATGTACGTAGACTTATAGAATTCACCAAGCAAGATGAGACCTTAGCAGTTATATACTCTACAAACTATAAACATAAATTACATTATGTTGTTTTTACAATAGCAAGTCAATTAGGAGGAAGATAGTAAAGGAAAATGCAGAAAGGATGGGTACATCATAAAAAGAGCTCACTCATTCATTTATTCATTAATTCACTTGTTTATTCAACCAACATATATTGCTAAGTTTCTGTCTCTGACAATACAACAGGAGGCAAGTAGACAAGGTGCTTGTACCGTTTTCTCATGGTGGAAGAGCAAAAATCATCAAATAATAATAAATGAATAAGATAAGTTCAGATGATGGTGAGTGTGTTTGTTTTAAATAGGATAAAAAGGGAGTGGCTATGGAGGTGTGGAGTTGTTAGACCAGGTAGTCAGGAAGGTCTCACTGGGGAGATGGCATCTGAGTTGAGAGCTAAGGAAATAGAAGGAACCAGCCATGCAAGAATAAGGAGAAAGTGCATTCCAGGCAGAAGGAATAACTATTGCAAATGCCCTGCGGTAGGAAGGAGCTAGCTGTGTTTGAGAAAAAGAAAGCCTAGTATAGCTGGATTTTTATTGAGCAAGGAGGAACTGGAGGTGAGGCTGGGGAAGAGGCAAGGTCATGATGAGGAATGTACATTTTATTTTGCATGTGGTGAGAACCTTTGGAAGCTGTATAACTTGCCTGTGTTCCTGCAAGACTAATCTAGCTGAGGTGTCACACATTCGCTGGGATTGCAGGGGGCAGGTGAGGGGAGGTGGATGGTGTTAAGAATGGAAACTGAGAGACCAGTCTGGAAGTTTCTCAGGGGTCTAGGGAAGCAGATGGAGGCAGCTTGCTACGTGGTGGCCGTAACGAAGACGGAGGAATGTGTAATGAACGTTCAATGAATCGAACTTGAAGATGGATGGTATAATGTATTGAATTAGATATAGATACAGAATTTTAAAAAATGGTAACCCTTAATGATAAATACTGACAATAGAAAATACAATATAGGGCTTCCCTGGTGGCACAGTGGTTAAGAATCCGCCTGCCAGTGCAGGGGACACAGGTTCAAGCCCTGGTCCGGGAAGATCCGGACCAGGGCAGAGCAACTAAGCCCATGCACCACAACTACTGAGCCTGCGCTCTACAGCCCGCAAGCCACGACTACTGAGCCCGTGTGCCTAGAGCCCGTACTCAGCAACAAGAGAAGGAACCGCGATGAGAAGCCCGTGCACAGCAAAGAAGACCCAATGCAGCCAAAAATAAATAAATAAATAAAAGAAAATACAATATAATGCAGGCTAAGGAAGTACTAATAGGAACAGTTTCAGGGGTCAAATAATCTTAGCCTTAGCTCTTATGGGATGTATAGTCCAGTCTCAAGCCCCAGCTACCTACTTCATTGTGGGCAGTGGTCACAGAGCTTCTGCTTAAACACTCCAGTGATGAGACCCCATCTGGAAACCACGGTTTCATTAGCCTCATTCAGCTAATCATAAGTTGCATATGAGACAATTTTGAGACTTTTTGTTTTACAAAAGTCAGTATGATAGTGGAAATGTATATTTGGAAAAAAAATGTTAATTTCGAAGTCTGAGAAATAGCCTTTCCCTCACTTTCTGTTTTGTCTAGCTTTTATTATCACATTTTAAAGATAATTTTTTCAGGGAATTAGAAATAGGTCATAGATGGACTGAGGAGAGAGACGACCCTTAAAATTTTTGAGAGTTCGAGTAGTGGGGAGGACAGTGGATTGAGCAATTCCGTATTTCTGTAAAGGACTAGGCATGAAAAAGTGACATCAATTAGTAATGGAAAATATTCCATTTTGAGGTCAGGAAGAACTTTGTAGATTTAAGAAACAAAGTATACTTCACAATTCTTTTGAGTCTTGTATCCCTAGGAGACTAAGAAAACAATTAGTTCAGGGTAATTAAGACCATCTATTGAAAGCAGAGGAACATATGATTCTCTAATGTCAAAACCGGGTTATGTGTCTTCTGAGTGAGTTAAAACTCTCCCAGTTGCTTGATATGATTGAGGATAAGCCAAAGTACAACAGAAACACTGTTGATCCCATTTTGGGGTCAGCAAGGATTTTAATCTAGTTTACAGAAAAGAACAGAGGGATAGAGATTTTTATCACACAGATGTGAAACTTTCACAATTTGTAAATCATTTTCCTAGGAAAAATGATGATCTGCCTTTTAGTAACTTATAACCCATTGGATTAAAAAATGCACAAAAGAATAATTAAATAACATTTCAACAATTTTATTCAAGACTACCTTGAAAAAGAACAAAGTTGGAGGAATTTTACTGCTAAATACCAAGATTTGTTATAAAGGTATAGTAATTAAAACATAAAAGATAACTGAAATGAACTACATTAAAATTATGAAGTTCAGTTCATCCAAAGGTAAAGCATGAAGTAAGAGAAGACATTTGCAACACACATGAGTGACACAAGGCTCATATGCAGAATATGTAAAGAACTCACGGACAACAAAGAAAACTGGGCAAAACATTTGAACAGGATTCACAAACGAGGATGCCCCTATGGCCAGAAAACGTATAAGAAAAGTGTGTTCAGCCTCATTAACAGTCAGGGGAATGAAAATTAAAACCACAATAAATTATCATTACACAACTATCAGAATGGGTAAACTTAAAAAACAAAAAAACTGACTAGTTGTGGAAAAACTGCAACTCTGATACATAGCTGAGAGGTGTGTAAGTTTGTGCAAGCACTGTGTTAGTGTCCACCAAAGCTGACCATACTCATACGCTAAGACCCAGCAATTCTGCTTTTAGATATATGCCCCCAACAAATATGTACACACATGAACCAGAAGACATGCACAAAAATGTTCACAGTAGTAGTATTTACAAGAGCCAAGCGCTGGAAAAGCCAATGTCCTTCAACAAAATGGATAAGTTGATTGTGGTATGCTCATACAATGGTATACTACACAGCACGAAAATAATTTAGCTACTGATCTGTGCAACCACAAGGGAGAAACTCACAAACACATCATGAAATAAAAGGAGCCAGATATAAGAGAATCAGTACCACATGATTCCATTTATAAAATGTTTAATAATAGGCAAAACTATTTTATTATTTCTTTATTTTTTAAAAAATTGAAGTAAGTATAGTTGATTTGCAATGATTCAGGTGTACAGCAAAGTGATTATATATGTATATAATATATATATATATATCTCCTTTTTCAGATTCTTTCCATTATAGGTTATTACAAGATATTGAATATAGTTGCCTGTGCTATACAGTAGGTCCTTGTTGTCTACCTATTTTATATATAGTAGCGTGTATCTGTTAATACCAAATTATCAATTTATCCCTTCCCCCTTTCCCCTTTGGTAACCATAAGTGTGTTTTCTATGTCTATGAGTCTATTTCTGTTTTGTAAATAAGTTCATTTGTATTATTTTTTTAGATTCCATATATAAGTGATATCATATGATATTTGTCTTTCTCTTCCTGACTTACCTCACTTAGTATGATAATCTCTAGGTCCATCCATGTTGCTAAAAATGGTATTATTTCATTCTTTTTTTATGGATGAGTGGTCATCCATTCCACATATATATGACATATATATATATATATATATATACACACATATATATATATATATATATATATATATATGACACATCTTCTTTATCCATTCATCTGTTGATGGACATTTAGGTTCCTTCCATGTCTTGGCTACTGTAATTAGTGTTGCTATGAACATAGGGGTGCATGTATCTTTTCAAATTACAGTTTTCATCTTTTCCAGATATATGCCCAGGAGTAGGATTGCTGGATCATATGGTAATTCTATTTTTAGTGTCATAAGGAACATCCATATTGTTCTCCATAGTGGCTGTATTAATATCAATTTACATTCCCACCAACAGTGCAAGAGGGTTCCCTTTTCTCCACACTCTCTCCAGCACTTATTGTCTGTAGACTTTTTGATGATGGTCATTCTGACCGACGTGAGGTGGTATCTCACTGTAGTTTTGATTTGCATTTCTTTAATAATTAACAATGTTGAGTATCTTTTTATATTAGGTAAAACTAATTTATAGTTTTAGAAGTCAGAATAAAGGTTACTTCTGGGCAACAGGGTGGTGTTAGTAATTTGGAAGCAGCACAAGAGGGGCTTAAGAGTTGATAGTAGGGCTTCCCTGGTGGCGCAGTGGTTGAGAGTCCGCCTGCCGATGCAGGGGACACGGGTTCGTGCCCCAGTCCGGGAAGATCCCACATGCCGCGGAGCGGCTGGGCCCGTGAGCCATGGCCGCTGAGCCTGTGCGTCCGGAGCCCGTGCTCCGCAATGGGAGAGGCCACAGCAGTGAGAGGCCCGCGTACAGCAAAAAAAAAAAAAAAATAAGAGTTGATAGTAATTCGATGTTTATTTAATGGGCTGTGGCTACGTGGGGATTCACTTTGTGATAATTCAGCAAGTTTACATTCAAGATTTGTATACTAAGTTATACTCATTAAATATATAGATATGTAAATCTGTATTGTTACATTTTAACTAAATATGTGTAAATAATATCTGCATGTCAGTTATGTTTCAGTTAAAATTGTACTAAAAACGCACAAAGAAAGGAGTTAAAATAACACCGATAAATTACTAACAATGAACATAACCTATTATATCTCAAGAAACACAAAGTTGCATCTAATTAAGGGAAAAAACTGACAGAAAGAGATTTTTAAAAGATTGCAACAGGTTGGGACAATAAACCAAATCTACAAGGTGGAGCTCAATAGGTATAAGTATGAAGTCATTCTCATCTGTTTAAAAGAACCACAAATAACCTCTTCTTACGCAGTCAACAGAACATGTAAAAGTTGTCCAAGGGGTATGAATGGGGGGTTGAAGTGGTTAAAATGTTGTTTAGATAGTAGTCCCCAAACCCCTGTTAACCCTTCTCTAAAATAGCAATAGAGATGCTGATAATAGAATGAAAAGACCAAAATGTCAGTCAACCTATTGCAAAAATCAGACAATTTTCTGGGACAATTTTCCAGAAGGTATTTTTTTAAAAAAATCAGTGGAGTTTTAAGAATTTCTATAAGGTATTTTTTTAAAAATCAGTGGAGTTTTAAGAATTTCTATCACTAGCCTGAAGCTATGTGGTCAGATAAAATGGAGCAAAGCTCCGAGCAAGAATAAATGTTGGAATCCAGCAATTCCTTCCCTCGTTTCCTGCCAACCCAAACAGAAAACAAGAGTTGGCCCTATTCAGAGAGAAGACAATGGCCTCCCTATTTGTTCTCCCCACTGTTACCAGTAGCTCTTTTTCTAGCTTGGAGACTGCAGCTCCCTAAAGAGATGATGGAAGGCAGTTGACTATGGGACCAGCAGCGCCCACTCTGAGTCTAGGCAGAGCCTAGATGTGAAGAGTCCTGGATGTGTAGGATCTTGGATTTATAAATGCCTTGAAGAAGAATCTTGTCAGAGAAATAAGCATTAGACAAAAGGAAGAACCTGCCATATTCCAACTGAGCTTCATGAAATGAAAACCTGTTAGACTTGGATAAATGAAATGACAGCAATGATACAAAATGATAAGATAACTTGCCGGTAGGAAGAGGATATTCTGTCTAAGACGGGGTCAAGGAAGCCACTCCAAAGAGGTGATCCTTTGAGCTGCGATCTGAATGACACTGTGGAGCCAGCCAAGTGAGTGGAACATTTCTGGCAAGAAAAAAACTAGCACAAAGGCCATAATGCAAGAATTAACTCAGTATGTTTTCGTGTTTGAACAATAAAAAGAAAATTTATGCAGGTTTATTCTTTTTGAAAAAAGTCTCTGGGTTTCCCTGGTGGCTCAGTGGTTGAGAGTCCGCCTGCCGATGCAGGGGATGCGGGTTTGTGTCCTGGTCCAGGAAGATCCCACATGCCGCGGAGCAGCTGGGCCCGTGAGCCATGGCCGCTGAGCCTGCGCATCCGGAGCCTGTGCTCTGCAACGGGAGAGGCCACAGCAGTGAGAGGCCTGCGTAGCACAAAAAACCAAACCAAACCAAACAAAGAAATCTCTGCTAATTGCATCTAATGATCTACCATGACACCATTTTTACTTCCTTCTTGAATTCTAGTTTGCTATCAAACCTACTTTTTCTCCCAGCTTGATGTCATTTGTAAATTTAATAAACCTATATTCTATTTTTCATTGAAGCTATTGCTAATAATTTGAATAGGACCAAATCAAGAATAACCCAAAGAGAGAATCAATTCCAAATCCTATTTCAGGATAACATCCAGTAACCAATGGATCAGTTTTGGGGAGGGATTCACAAATTTACATAACTATACATTTCTTCAAGTTGCCATTATTAATAATTGTGATAATAATAACTAGCATTTGTGAGCAATTAAGGCACAAGGGCATGGAGTTAAATTTTTCACAGTTCTCCAAACAACCTTCAGAGCATTGTGCATAAGACAAACCTGGGCGTGAGAGAGGTTAAATGAATTAATTGTCTGAGGACCACAACAGGAAATAGGACAGTTAGTACTCAGATAGATATGTGCGTGTCATTGCGTGCACTAGAATTTCTCAGAGTTTGATGAAAAAAGTGACTTCTTCCCTAGGGGCTGATGTTCCCCGACATTATCTTGTCCGGGGCCATATTAACAACTCTGTACATATCCTGATAATTCTTAAACTAGATCCGTATCATCAGCTCACTTTTTACCTAGAATTTGATTTCCCCTTTTTCTCATCTCTTTGTTATCTACACATTTTTCTAAGACTCTGTAAGTATTATCTCATCTTTACAACTTCTCTGTTTCTCCTACTCCAATAATACCCCTACCCTCACCCCTAGACTAGGTTAGCATGAGAACTGAACACTACTTCTTTTCTTCTCAACTTTTTTGAGGTGTAATAACCACCATTTCTTTTAAGCTTATTCAGGAAAAACACATGTCCTCCTCGTTTGCAATCTGGTCCACACTGCGATCAGAGAGACTTCTCTGAATACCACAACTCTAATGACACCTGTCATTTTCCATAAGCTTAAATCTCTTCGATAACTCCCTATTATTTTCAGCATAAAGTCCAAACTGCCCAGCCTGACATGCTCTAGAGGTTATGTAAAGAGATGCATGAGTCGATAGCTTCCAGAATTTCTGGGCAGGATTGGTCAATAATTCTTCCTCTTCAGTCTTCTGGCAGCTTTCCCATTTTCCTCAATTTCTAAAGAATTAGACACTAGAAGTTCTAAAATAGAATGTGCTTGGTCTTTCAGTAACGTGGACTTGGAGATGTGAGCGTGGGTCAGCATGACGGTGAGACAAGTGAGCACAAGATTTAAGGAGGTTCTTGCTCTCAGGATAGTGTAAGTGCCAGTCACAAGGGGAAGGGGAGAAGGGATAGGCCTGAGGAGTGGAAAATAAATGTGACTCTATTTGTGCTCCATGTGAATGCTTACTAAAGGGTGATCTCAGCAGAGGAGGAGTTTAATAAACAGGTGGAGAGGATGACCCATTCTGTAGATACCAGTCAGCCTCATTCCCCAGGCCCCCGTGTCATCACCCAGTGGGCTCATGAACAAAATGGCCCTAGTGGCAGGGATGGAAGTTCTGCCTGGGCTCAGCAACATGGACTTCTACACACCAAGACCGGTGTGACCACAGCCACTATGAGTGCCCAGCCTGCAGTGGAGACTAACCCGGAGCACCAGCTACGGCACATTCCCCACAGTGGTCAGCCAGTTACCTGGTGGCAGGTTGATTACTTGGACGACTTCCATCATGGAAGGGGCAGTGCTTTGTGCTCACTTCAATAGTCAGTTACTCTGGGTATGGATTTTCCTTCTCTGCCCGCAATGCTTCTGTCAAAACCACCGTCCGTGGACTTACAGAATGCCTTTTCCACCATCATGGTATTTCAGATATCATTGCTTCTGATAAGAAACTCACTTCATGGCAAATGCAGTGCACCTCTGGGCCCCGGTTTTACCGTGTCCCCCAGCTTCCTGAAACAACTGATACACTGACCTTGGGGACTCACGTATAGCATCATTTCTACAGCAGCACTTTGGGGAGCTGGGGAAATTTCCTCCAGGACACGGTAATACTCCTGATCAGTTGCTTCTCT
The DNA here is from genome assembly GCF_949987515.2 of Delphinus delphis. Lineage (NCBI taxonomy): Eukaryota > Metazoa > Chordata > Mammalia > Artiodactyla > Delphinidae > Delphinus > Delphinus delphis. Next base: position 5,866,088 of record NC_082699.1, on the reverse strand, counting down.
CGTACCCTGGCTTCAGGCATCTGGGAATCAGGGATTGGAAATGTCTGACTCTTGGTGATCCATGAGAAAAATGTGCACTTCCTGTTCCTTCAAATGTAGACCCTTTATCTGGAGATCTAAATTCCAGTGGGAGGAATGCTTCCATCAGGGAAAACAGCAGTCATTCCATGAAAATGGAAGTAGAGATTATCACCTGGCCACTTTGGGATGCTGTAGCCACTGAACCAACAGGCAAAGAAGGTAGTTACTATACTGGCTGGGATGATTAATCATGACCATAAGGAAAAATTGGGTTCTACTCTGCAGTGGGGTGAGAAGCAGTGTGACTGGAATGCACACAGTCCCCTGGGGGCACGTCTTACTACTTTTCTGTCCTGAGAGTAAAGTCAATGGAAACTACAAAAACCCAATTCAGGCAGGATTGCTAATGACCAGACCATTCAGGAATGAAGGTTTGGGTCACCTACGAGAGCCCAGCCACCATCAACTGTGCACTTCCTGGAGACAAAGGGAATTTTGAATGGGTGGTGGAAGAACTTAGTTATAATTCCCACCTATGACCGTGTACCATTTAGAGAACCGAGTATTGTAATAGTTGAGCATTTTTCCTGACTTTAATGCGAATGTTTTTTAATACCAATGTTTTTCTCTTCCCCTTTCCCAATCTTCTAACATAAGATATGTTAATAGTGGTTTACTTACGGCTCAGTATTTAAGTTACAAGATAGCAAATGAGGAGTTCATCTAGAAGAAGAATAAACATCAACCTAAGACAAAGAAGGGTTTTTGCATTCATTTTTGGGCAAAGGGTTACCCTGTTTTTGTTGTATGCCTCGTGTTTTGGAGAAATGTGACTTTGCTATTATTTCTACTTGGAAATTAAGCATGACTTAAAGACATGTGTATGAGTGGCAAGTTGACAAGGTGTGGACTGGTGTGGTTTTGTAATGTGTCAACTCGTCCAAGATCATCGTTTCCAGGAATTCTCTTCCCTGAATATGTCCAGTCCAGGAGAGCCACAAGAGATATTTTCTTTTTTTTAAAATCAATTAATTAATTTATATTTTTAATTTTAGGCCGTGCTGGGTCTTCATTGCTGTGCGCGGGCTTTCTCTAATTGCGGCGAGCAGGGACTACTCTTTGTTGCGGTGTGTGGGCTTCTTATTGCCGTGGCTTCTTGTTGCAGAGCACGGGCTCTAGGCACGTGGGCTCAGTAGTTGTGGCTTGCAGGCTTAGTTGCTCCGCGGCATGTGGGATCTTCTGAACCAGGGCGCGAACCTGTGTCCCCTGCATTGGCAAGCGGATTCTTAACCACTGTGCCACCAGGGAAGTCCCTACGAGAGATATTTTTAACTGCGATTTGGAACGCAGAAGTAAAGAAGGAGCCATTTTGTGTATTTACCTGAGAAGCTGGAGCAGACACCTTCTGTAGCTCACTCATGCTGGTGTTTATCTGCCGGCTCAGCTCGCCGGTCTGGGGCAACGCCTGGGCCTGCAAATGCTCCACTTTCCCATGAGTCATCCTTCAGCTTCTGCAGGTGTGTGTTTATCTCCATGACTGAGGTTTTCACTTCTGCTGCAGGACATGCAGTTCATCAGGGCGAAGGCAGTGAGAACTGACAGGGACCCAGTATGTCCTTGTGGGTTCCAAGCAGCTCGTACTCATAAGTTCCAGTTCGGACTCATGGATTGCTGTTCCTCACTTTGCAACTATCTTGCATTCAGGATTGCCTGCTCTGTGTCTTCAGGTTTCAGCATTAAACACAAAGACAACAGTTTTAGAGATTCCCACAATTGCATTAGATCAAATTCCTGTTACAAATATATATATGTATATAATATCTCTGCTTCTCTGATTGAACTGTAACTGATACAGTTACACTGGAATAAATATAACAAAAGAAGTGGAAGCACCCACCCCTTACACTGGAAGCCATAAGATACGGCATAGAGGAATTAAAGATGACCTGGATAAATAAATGAAATGATGTATACAATGCTCATGGATTGGAAGACTCAATGTTGTAAAAATGCAAGTTCCCCAAATTGATCGATAGATTTAGTACACTTCCAACGTATCTTCCATTTATTTCTTATACAAATTTAAAGAGCTGATAATAAAATATATATTAAAATGCAATGGACCTATGATAGATGAAACAATTTTGAGACAGGTTATCAATCTCTCACAAGTAGGGCTTACTCTACTCTTTGATTTTCGTCTTACCTTACAGTAAATTGAAATATTTTGAAATTAGTGAAAAGATTAACTATAGATCAGTGGAACAGAATATATAAACAGTGTATCTGGAATGCAGGAGATTTGCTGGGGCACTTATTGCTCCCATTTTCTGTGAATAAACCCACACATGTGTATCAACTAATTTTAGACAAAGATGCCAAGGAAATTTAATGTGGAAAAGGTAAGACTTTTTAACAAATGGTGGTGGATTAACTGGATCTTTGCATTAAAAAAAGAACCTCAACTCTTCACATAAACAACAATTAACTTGAAATGGATCATAGAGTTAAATATAAAATGTAAAACTATAGAAATTTCTAGAAGAAAACATAGGGAAAAAATCTTTGAGACCTTAGATTAGGCAAAAAGTATGTTACCTAGATCACCAAAAGCATGCAAGACAAAGGAAAAATTGAGAAATTGGACTGTATCATGTGAAAGACACCATTAAGCAAATGAAAAGGCAAGTTTGGGTGTTTTTCAACACCAATAACCAGCTCTGATTCTCCAACAACCCTACTGGTTGTTCAACAATTCAATGCAATTCAGTTCTGATGCTACCTACTCAGGGTTAGCACAGACCCCACAGCTGAAGGGCTCAGCCCCATGAGACCAGCCCCCATCTCAGATGCAGCTGTAGGTCCGAGGCCTCCCACACTTCTGACCACTTGGCTATAAGTTGGAGGTTCCCATGACACCCTCCTAAGGTTTGATAATTTTCTAGAATGGCTCACAGAACTCAGGAAAGCACTTTACTTATGTTTACTGGTTTACTGTAAAGGATACAAATGAAGAGCCAGATAGAGAGATACATAAGGCAAAGGTCTGGAAGGATCCTGGTTCAGAAGCTTCTCACCTCATGCAGTTGAGGCATGGTACCTCCCAGCACGTGGATGTGTTCACCTCAGAAGCTCCCCAAATCTCCATGTTCAAGAGCTTCTATAGATCTCAGTTTCCAGGTAACTCCCTCCCCTAAGATAGGTGGGTGGGACTTAAAGTTCCAACAATGCTCTAATTATTTGGTCTTTCTGGGGACCCCATTCTGAGGCTATTTACTGGCCTCCCCTTAAGCCACCTCATTAGTAAAACTCAGGTGTGGTTGAAAGGGACCTGTTATGAATAACAAAAGACTTTCCTATCACTCAGGAAATCCCAAGGGTTTTAGGAGCTCTGTGCCAAGAACAGGGTACAGGCACCAAATATTTATTTGTTATTATACCTCAGCAAGCCGTAGACTGGGAGAAAATATTTACAGCCTATATATTAGACAAAGAACTTACAAGGAGAATATAAAAAGAACTCTTACAGCTAATAAAGAGAAGGGAAACAGCCCAATTTAAAAAGATTTGAGTGTACAGTTCAAAAATGGACAGTATACACGTTAAAAGATGCTCACCATCATTAATCATTAGGTTTAAATGCAACTTGAAATAAAAATGAGATACCACTGTAGATCAAATAGAATGGCTAAAATTTAAAAGACCTAGCATACTAAGTGCTGGCGAGGATGTAGAGCAACTGGAATGCTCATAGCCTGCTGATGGGAAAGGGAGAAGGCACAACCACTTTGGAAACAATTTGGAAGTCCCTTTAAAAGTTAAACATACATCACCTATATGAGCTAGTCATTCAATTTTTAGGTAATTATGCAAGAAAGACAAAAAAATATGTTCACACAAAGACCTGTACACAAGTATATATAATGACTTTATTTGTAATAGCCTCCAATTGAAAACAGCCCAAAGGTCTACCAACAGTTTAACGGATAAACAAATTATTGGACTTCCATCTAATGGAATACAACTCAGCCATAAAAAGAACTCCTCACTGATGTACACAACAACGTTGATGATTCTCAGACACATTATCTTGAGTAAAAGAAGTCAGGCCACAAAAGAGCCTTTACTGTATGATTCTGCTTAGGCACGATTCTAGAACATGGCAACTAATCTATCGTAATAGCAAGCAGGTCTGTTGTTGCCTAGGTGAGAGAAGGATACATTGCAAAGAAGCGTGATGGAGTTTTTGTGGGTGATAGAAATGTTCATTATCTTGATTGTGGTGGTGATTTCAAGGGTGTATACATATGTCAAAATTGATCAAATTGTACATTTTAATATGTGAAGTTTAATGTGCTCCAACGGTGCTCCAATAAAGTTGTGAAAAAAAAAAATCTATACCTGGAGAGGAGGTTAGCACTGACCTAGCAAAAATTCCAATGCTTTGCAGGCATTTGCAGTAAAAACATAATGTGAATTTTTCACCCTTTCTTCTAAAGCATTTCCCTTTCCTTCAGGTGACTTTCCTCCCAGTCCAGCCATGGTGATGGGGACATGTGATCCTGGCCATGCTGGTCATGTTACTGTCTCTCCTGTAACCCAAGCCAAGCCTCTCGGTGTCTTTCAAGATTAAAATGGAGCTAACAGGGAAGACACCTTTTCTTTCTGCTGTTAGAGCCCTGGGGATGAGCCCAGGGCAGCTGGAAGCCTGTTTTCCCACTACGTGGAGTTGCCTGTCTGCACTTAGAATAAAGCTGAGGTGAAGAAAGGAAAGATGAAGAAAGGGGCAGAGAGAAGAGGGTTGGGAGGAAAGGAGACAGGAAAAGAGGGAGGGAGGGAGGGACTGGGAAGGAAGGAAGGAAGGAAGGAAGGAAAGGATGGAAAGAAGGAAGGGAGAGGGAGGTAATTAGATGTGGTATCAGGCCTCCCCTGAGGCCAGCTTCACCTCTGCCACTGCTGGAGTGTAGATAAACTCTGAGCCAATAAACTTCCCTCTGGCTAACGATGATCCAGGTTTCTGTCACTGTCAACAGAAAGAGTCTTGACTGATCCAATATTTATTCAGTACCATCTTTTAGACCGAGGTGAGAGGTGAGATTTGTATTATTCTCTTTTACCCGCTGCCTTCTTATTGCTTAGAAAGCAGTTCTTTTTGGTCCGGGCTAGGTACACAAGGGACAATGTCTGTTAGCATACATTTCTTTGAGGAATCTTCTCTCTTCTCTTGCCTATAATGTTCGTTTTTTTCCCCCCTTAATGTTTCTTTGCTTTCTGGGATGCTCTCTGTATTTTGTACTTGAAGTTTCAGTTTCTGGTGGGTGGGAGGGATGGATGTTTAAAATGAATAGTGAGCAGAAATCATCATGTTTTCCTTCTCCCAGCTATGCTGTACTGGTTTGAGTGTAGGGTGACCCACTCTCCTTTTTCTCAGCTGAGCCCTAATACTAGTGAGTAAAAGCTTGCCTAGAATCTTGGCATATCATGTTCTCTCATTCTGAGTTTAAAATGCAGATATAAGCTTTCATGGTTTTGTTTGTGTATTGCCTTGGGATATTAATGGAAATTTGGGAAAAGGTGAGCCAAGTGGTGCTCAGACCCTTCCTTGTTCAATGGGAAGTCTGACAACTTGGGCTTTTAACCTATGAGTTAGTCCCTTTGTCTATTGGATTTGCAAGTCTTAGAAACATTATTAACCTTCCAGTGGTGTTTCTTTTTCTGGAAACCCAAATAAGTGAAGTTTTCTTTGATGGTGAAATGTCAGTTGTCTTAAGGGGATGAAGGAGAGATATTTCTGGAGAAAGAGCCTGCCTAATATCCCCCAAGGGGCAGTATCTATTCAGTGTATTAACTGTGGAGTTGGCCCTGCTTCCAAAAGGTCAGAGTGCAGAGAACAGAGGAATAACATCTGAGGACACTCTGGAAGTCGGGGCACACACCTCAGCAACAGAAAGCTGTGGAAACCTTCCCCAAACTAGACTCGGAGTGTTCTCTCCATGTTTGCTTCTTAGATGCTCTGTGCCAGTTAGCGACCTCCCATGACAGAGCTAGTTGGGGAGGCAAGCTATGGTCAGATAGAGGCCGAGAGGCTGGGAGAAAAGTCGTGGAACAGGCAACTTGCTCTTGGGATATTTATATTTGGGGTCTTAACATACTTTCTCCCCAGAAGTTCTTGGCTTTATAAATTGAACCTCCCAGTAAGACAATCTTCTTACCTGAATCTAGAATTGTTGGCGGGGCATTGTCTGTGTTTTACACCGTACTTCTGTAAGTGTCTCATATACCTCCCTAAAAGGAGTAAATGGACTTATTTATGGGCAAAGGAGCCTACAGATGGGGTTCTTAGAGCTCAGCTAGGCAGAGTGAGCAGTGAAAACCGCCTCTGAAAACCTGCTGACATCACACCAACCACAGGGCTCTGAGAATCACGGTAAAATTCCACCCATGGTCTTAAAACTCATAAAGAAAAAAACAATGTCATAAAATTTGAAGTCAGAATAGTTGTGATAAGTGCTGAAATATTTCTCCCATTATATTGTGTCAGAAAAATCTGCTTTTCATAATGGACGTTTAGTCCATTGCCCTGTTGCTGGCTGGCTCCCTTTGTCTTTATACCATTAGGAATCTCTTTTTTTATGCTCAGAAAGATGATCCTTGAAGAACAGATTTCTAAACGAACAACATTTACACTCTGTTGAATTCAGGACATGGAAGAACGCACAGCAAACTTTTACTCTTTGTTTGTTCTCGTTGTTTCCATATACCTTTCAACTGGAGGGGGAGAATATGACATAGTGATTAATAATCTATGTAGATCTTCTTAAAATTTTGAACATATGTGCATAAAATACATCAAGTGGTAATTAAATTCAGGTCAGCAAGATGGAAACCTTCACAGACCTCTAAAATAATTATAGGTAAATTTACTAGGGAATTTTGAAGATAAGTTTTAATTGGTTTAGTAATATTTCCAGTCACTATGTATTATGTAACTTAAACATTATACAGTACCGGTTGATGTTTTACAAAACTATTATTAATATGATTTATTTATTAAAGAAAGTGAGAAAATTGTACTGTTAATCTTCATGACTCAGTCATAAATCTTTACCATTTTGCAATAAAATTCTTTTCAAGTAACGCTGAATATACTTTCCATGATATTTCATTCTCTTGGGCTTTGGCCACTCCACGTTCTTAAGGTTATGAAATATGTCCCCACATGAACCAAATGTTCTTTAGACTCTGAAATGGAAGGTCTCGTGAAAATGTGTGTACGTGTGTGTGTGTGTGTGTGTGTGTGTGTGGTGTTTTCTGCTATATATCTCGAAAAACACAATTTTTGGCTATGCTGATCTTCATTATATAATTGCTGTCTTTGATTTCTGCTCTTATTTTTATCATCTCATTACTTTCATTTTCTTTGGATCAATTCTTCTTGTTTTTCTCTGTCTTACCTTTGACAATTAGCTCATTAAATTTCAACCTTTCTCTTTGCCTAAGAAAAGAATTTATGGCTATAAATTTCTCCTTAAGTACTGTTGAAGTTATATCCTACAAGTTTCAATATATAGTATTTTTGTTCAGTTCTAGGTATTTTCGAATTCCCCCTGCTATATAATAAATTAATTATTTAGAAGTATAATTTAAAATTTCCAAACATAACTCTAGTTTTTAAATATTTTCTTCTCATAGACGTATCCTGTAACTCATATGATACTGAACGTGGTGAATATCTATAAATGCCCCATGTGAAAAAATATATATATTCTCTAAAAGTTGGGTAAATCTTTCTAATTATATCCATTAAATAAAACATTTTTCCTAACTTGTAAACTAAACTGCTTACTCCTTTAAGTGATAAGACGCCATATTCTCTATGAATTCTTTTCACTTCTTAGAGCTGTGTTTCTCTATGAGTTTTCCCTCAACTAACTGCACCAGAATCTCCAGGGTTTTTATTAAATATTCAGATATATGGGACCTACCTTCCAGAGATTCTGATTCAATAGGTCAAGGATTCTAGGACAGGTAATCTGCATTTTAACATGATTCTTAAGGTTTGAGAATCAAGGTTATAGAAACTAGTCAACTGGAAGTTGGCTATATAATACCGTTAACCCTAATATTTTCTCCTTGTTTAATTAACCTCTTTTATTCATCAAAACAGTAAGATTTGCTTCCTCAAGAGTACTTTATTAACTACATTAAAGTTTTTTAAAGACAAAAATTATTATATAATGAACCATGAGAGTATAATTTCCTATGGCCTGTAACTGAGGTTCAGAATTGCTTTTTCTCATACCATTAGTCTGATTCAGGACCTATTTCTTTTAGTCTTATGGATTTCTTTTTTTTTCCTTAGTGAGATTCTCCTGTTTTAAAAAGTGGCAAAGAATGCTAAATTTTCATTTATACTTGTTTATTTGAACTCATATTAATTTTAGTCCGGATCATGGCATTTAGTACTACATTAATCTCTATTTTGTACACATTAGTTTTCATCTGCTTAAACAAATTGTATATTATTTGAGGTTAGGAGCTGTCTTTTATGCGTATTTGTATCTTCACACCAACGTCTAGTGTGATGTGGGCAGGTAATGCCAATGGTGAATAATGCTTTTAAGTTGATAGTTTCCAAAAGTTACGAATTTTTTTCTACATCCCTTCGTCAAGTTAATGAATTTCAGCCTCTACTTCAAAAGTAAGAAGTATTTTAAATCCATAAGTGTTTTCACAAAGTCTACTACTGAAGTATTAATTTTTCTTTCTCCTTATGATATAATCTAAGGAAAAATACAATAAATGCATTTATATACTATAATAATAATAAACAACATTTGTAAATACTTTTTCTAATTTACAAACTGTTTCTGTGTTTTTAATCCATTTAGTCATAATGACAATCCTGTGAATATTTACCTCTATTTATAATGGAGAAATGGTTCAGAGGTTTTTTTTTTTTTTTTTTTTTAATTGTTATTATTTTTTTGCGGTACGCGGGCCTCTCACTGTTGTGGCCTCTCTCGTTGCGGAGCACGGGCTCCGGACGCACAGGCTCAGCGGCCATGGCTCACGGGCCTAGCCGCTCCGCGGCATGTGGGATCCTCCCGGATCAGGACACGAACTCGCGTCCCCTGCATCGGCAGGTGGACTCTTAACCACTGCGCCACCAGGGAAGCCCGGGTCAGAGGCTTAAGAGCAAACAGGTATCAAGTTTTTTGTCTACATCACAATTATACATGAACATAAAAGTCTGATCAGACAAATGCATTTAGTAGAGTAAGTGTTAATAAGAATACAAAACAGCTAACAGAGAAAACTGAATTTATTACTCTTGCTGGGCAAGAAAGACCTGCATTTGGAAACACCACTCACCAATATAGGAGCAGATCGTACACATACTATGTTGGGTGAATGAACAGGGTGTTGACTAGTTCTAATAGAAGTGGGAAAATTACCATGGGACCTATCAGAGAAGGAAAAGAATTTCATTGTCCCCAGACTGAAGTGAGGCTGTGTCACCATGCTCACCATTCTGATTCGACCCAGCTTAGTTATTTTGTTTTTGTAGTCCCAGATATGGTTTTAAACACAAAGTTCTCAAGGTCTTTAACTTTAAAGAATAAGGCTTTTCAGTATAGGTCCTTGAAGCAGACATGACTGAATAGAATAGGGCTTATTAGTGTGCTACTCTAAGACTCATTAACCAGAAATTTCTACATATTTACATAGCATATACATGTGCCTATACTATCTTGCCCTTAAGTGCAGTAACTTTATCAAAGTATTCAGGAATCACTGAATATGCTGTTGAAGAACAGACATCAAACAATAATGACCCACAAAAGCAAGTTACTTTTTGTTTCTCAGGTTGTAAATGAGAGTAGATATTCACAAGGGCACACTGGTACCTACTGTTATTCTTTGATTTAACCTAACACTATTGGATCTGCGTGGTGGTGGAGTTATAATAAGCTATTTAGGAAACTCTCTACAACTGTGTCTGAATTCAGAATGTGGTGAAGCCCATCCTGGAGGCTATTCAGCCCACTTGGAGGTCATTCATTTCCCCATTTCCTAGGGACAGTTCTGAAATGGAAACATTTGTAACGACCCTTCCCAAGCTGAACTTTAGCTATAGATCGGGGAATCACAGAAGCTCCAAAATTGCACTGAGCTACACAAAGTTTCCTGGGAAAGGTTTGTAAGTTCAAGCTGACATCTGCAGAGTATGTGTACAGTACCCGTGTATGATATCGGATTTAGGACATATCCCTATATTTGAATTCTAAATTTTCACCAGACTCTATAAATGACTCGTCAGGTTGGAAAACATTATTTGGTAGATATTAATCAGGCTGTGTTTGTGGCATCCATTTCAAAAATTGCATCGTCTTTAAATGCATCAAATTTGAGATTTGTGAAAAGTGACTCTGGAGAGGAATTTAAAACTTTAACCTCACCACAACATGCTTGGTTTGTAAGAGGAAGTCTCATGACTCACTTTTTCATTATCTACTTTTGGTAGGTTTGGAAATGACATTCAGATATGAAAATCAAGATTCAGTCCCGGGAATGCATTATTACCCAGGGAAACTTCTTTCTTCTTTATGTAGAAATATTGATTTGAAGGTCAGCACAATAGCAATCATATAAATGAAGTTAGGCATTGCAATCTGATGCTTCAATTTTTACCCAAGAGTGCTCTCCTGAATTTAATGTTGTTCCGTAGACCACTAAGAATATTTTCATAAGTGGATTCTTCTTAGCTAAGAACCAGTACATCAACATTTCTACAAAGAAATCCCTTGAAAATATTTTTTTTCTGTTATTTGAGTGTAACTCAAGATATCTCAACTTATTTTTCTTTTCCACTAAATGATTGAAATGAAAACAGAAGAGGAGTGTATGTTTAACTCACTGATATTTCTAGTGAATAGCAATTATTAGCATCATTAAGCAAAGTGACATAAAATTTATAAGCAAGCAAATGATTGTATTACCTATTCTATCTAATTAAGAAATCCAAATTAGTTCTTTAAATGTCATGATTTGAGACAAAAGAATTTGTGACTTCTATAAGTGAAAATTCATGAATTTGGTTCAACGCGATTTTGGAGACGTCTGCTAAGAATAAGAGCTCTGATTTGAAAATTTTCCAAGTTCCACTGTGCCTGAATTGCTTCCTTGGGTTGAGGAAGTTATTACTAGATGCATTCCTGAGGATGTAGGATAGATGATACTCCCTCAGAACTTTCCAAGTCCTAAATCGTGAGTCCAAGGGGGGTAGGGATTTGGCCAAGGGGGTGTGTGTGGAGGGGGATGATTCCATGTGCAGATAAACTTGCACAGAAGCTACCAGTTCTGCTCGGGGACAAGATTGAGTTTGTCTCTCTCGACGTTCACTGAAAGTTCCTTGCACCAGAATGAGCTTCAGAAGCAGCCTAGGTTTCTGGGGAGAAAATTGGAGCCATGATCTCTCTGTTCATGGGGTGGATGAGAAATGAAGGGGGAGGAATCCAATGTCCTTCTCTCCTGGCCGAGTCTGGAGGAAGCACGGTGAGCTCCTTAGGGCACTTATGAGAAAGAGACTTCGAAACACTGAGGGAAATGTATAATGACTAAATAATTTAGGAACAAAATACAGTAAGTCCCCTACATACGAACCTTCAAGATGCCAACTTTCAAAGACTCGAACGTGCATCTGGTTCCAGCAAGGAGCCAGAACCTGTGCCATCAGCGTCAGGTGTGAGTGAAATTGCAGCTCACCCTCCATCTCCTACCATCTCCCGCCTCCTGTCCCTCCTCCAGCCCGCAACTCTTCCTGCCTGTTCACTCGATGCCAGCCCCTGGATGCCCGCTGTTAAACCATGCTACTGTACTTTCCAAGGTACTGTACTGTAAGATTAAAAATGTTTTCTTTCTTTTTGTGTGAAAAGTATTATAAACCTATTACAGTCCAGTACTATATAGCCGATTGTGTTAGCTGGGTACCTAGGCTAACACCGTTGGACTTTGGAACATATTGGACTTACAAATGTGCTCTCGGAACGGAACTCATTTGTATGTAGGGGACTTGCTGCAATTTAGACTTGGGATGGAGTTGGGCAGAGGAGGAACCAAAGGGCAAGAAGAAGGAAAAGAGAGAGAAGGAGAAATGCAGGAGAAAACCCTGAATGGCTGTTTCAGCTCATGCACTTATAAACTAAGATTTGACTCTCAAAAAAAATTTCACTTCAAGTAAGGAAGGAAAAGGAAGGAGAGAATCAGGGAATCTGGAGAACAATTTGAATCAAGTTTCCAATTTAGGCACCTTCCTCCTCCTCCCCCAGGCTTTATCTTAAATTCACGGAGAATGAAACCTTTCTTTGATGATTTTTTCCCAGAATTAAGTACTTTTAAGAACGGTAGATTCAAGAGAGTTGCAAAGGTCTGGGATTCATCAACTGCAGATCTAAGAATGTGGGGTTTTATTTTGTTTTCCTTTGTTTTTAAGTTTCCACAAACAGCTCTCTTCCATTTTTGAGTTTGGATTGCATACAAAGAGGTACAAAACATTATAGTAAGGGTTTTCCCACTAATTCTTCTATCTCGGTGGAAAATAGGAAATCTTAGAAAGTTGGCAGGAAAACGGGGCTGATTTAAGCTCCCTCCCATAACTTAGTTTCCACGTTTACAGACCAAACTTTGAGAAGATGTTTGGAGGAAGGAGTCCAGTAAAGGGCCAGCCTGGGAATTTTTCATATTTCCAAAATAGGTGGAAACCTGGGTAGACAGTGGTTTGCTTTCTCCCCTGAGTTAAAAATTGCATCCATGAACCAAAGCAGGCACTTGTTGAGCAGGCATCTCTGACCTACTAGAAGGTACTGGGAACTCAACGTGGGTCCCACATGAGCCAGAGCCCCCTTCTGTGTCTACTCCATGTAGCACTTACAGTTCCAGGGAAAATTCAGTACCACCAGAATTCACCAGGCTCCTGCTGGCAAAAGTGCTCAACTGGGTTGACTGGTACAAAAGCAGAACAAAGAAGTTCTCAGTGAGCAGGGTCACCGGCTGTTTCCACAAGTTCAGCCCTGAGACAGATTGTCACCAGAGTCCTGACACTCTTTAGCCATAACTAACCTTTCCCTTCCTAATAACGGATGCCAGTAAATCCCACAATAACTACTTATTATACACTCAGAATGAAGACATACATTTGATGAAAATGAAAATGATGCATTTAAGTTGTCAACCTATCAAGCCTATTTGTCTCATGAGTTTGGAGAACAAATTCAAATATTCTTCAGTTTTTTTCAGGAATACACAAATCATAGTACTTCAAAAGCACAACTTTATTTTTATTTCTCAGGGAAGAGTGCTGGAGAACACCTTAATGTATTTTATCCCACCCCCCCATAAATAAATTTGACCAAAATAGAAAAGTTGGTAATACATATATTTTGATTTTGATTTTACTTTCATGTAATGACATTGTAATCGATCTTGAGAACAACCTTATTGTGAGCCTGCTTTACAGAAATACTAAGAAAACATTTTGGCCGGCAAAAATGCATTAAAAATTTGTTTTTGAATTTTAAAATTTATATGAGTCTGTATTTCTCTCCTTTTTAGAATAAATGAATTTCCTGTTCTGGAGTAAATGAAGATCATGACAATATTTTATTTAGTTACTAAAGCCATAGATTGCAGGCAAAATGGGAGTTTTCAGAAGAATGAGTAGCTCCTTCTATCTTATACTTAATTAAGAATTTAGGAGAGTAATCTCATTGACCCCACTTACTGACTGTGTGTCCCTTCTGTTCAGACCAAAGAGCACTGAACTGAAAGGGAAGAACTCACACCAGGTCTCAAAGAGTTCTAGTTAGCAACTGTTTAACTTAAGGACTCCTACTCTTGCCTTTTATACTGATAATAGACAGGGCATGTTAAAAAGCCTGCCCTTTAAGTGAAATAGGACATAACAAGGGAAAGAGGAAAGGTTTGTATTTTTCAAACCTTTGGATTATTTTGTATCTCTCTCCCATTAACCCTCTGTTCAGCCCTGAACACTCATTCACGGAGACTACCCCGTGCAGGGCTCAAGGGTTTATTTCTCCACCAAATACCCCTCTTCATCCTTCACAAATGCTCTTATCAAATATTGAATATGACAGTGACCTTGCTAGGTCTGTGGCATTTCCAACACCACAGATTTCCCCATTAGAATTAAATCAGTTTTATCGTTTTCTATAAGAACTAAAATAACTGAAAATTATTTAGCAACAGATCTATCTGCAACTCCATGAGTCCTACAGAGATGACTATATTTCCTTGTCTTCCTTCTACAGAAAAGTAAACATTTAGAGTCAGGAAGGTGGAACATTGTATTGGAGAAGACACAGAATGCATATAACCATGCCCTCCAGTTACGCACGTGTCTGAGTCACTCCTCAGGCGCCCGGACTAGAGTCTCCACAGCCCAGGGCTCATCACAGCTGTCAGTCCTGTCTGCACCAGTGGCTCAGTGCCACCAGGACTCTGTGCCCTCTGTGAGGCCCCCTGCACATCCCGGGAGCAGAAGCACAGCTGGGCAGGGCTGCAAGTCTCCTGATTACATTCTCTGAAAGTGGCACCTTTTCAGCAATTCTTTGAGATGATTTGTTGACATCGTGGTTAAAAGACTATGATTAAAAAAACCCAACATTAGAGGAAGCGCTGCGAAGCAAGACGGTAAGACACACAGGAACCTTCGACAGCTTTTGCTGCCTCCTGTCGGGCTGGCTTCCTGGTGTGTTAGAGGTTTACTTCCTCTGCCTGGGAATTCACCCGTTGTCCCTGATCCAATTAATCAGGTCTGTCACCTCCGCCCAGGGGAGCCCCTTGTGCTGTACAGGACAGACTAGATACTTTCTTTGTCTTCTCTTGGAGGAGGCAAAAGCCACAGGGCTGTGATGTAAATGCAGGCTGCTCTCCCTGCCTGAGGAATGAGAAGGGAAAAAAAGACGATTTCCAGGAGTGAAGGGACCAGGAGGAGGGAACGGCACAAGTGATTCTCCCCACATTGGGGGAGGGGGGAGCCCTCTTACCAGCAGGAAGTGGGCTCAGGGCCAGGGAAGGGCAACAGCCCTGCTCTGGGAGGAGGTTGTCACAGCAGCCAGGGACTCCCTCCAGGGACTGCTACCTGCCTGGGTCTTACAAGGGAAGGAGGGCCTGCCTACACAGGGCAGATACCTGAAAATTGGAGTGGGAAGAGAAAAGACACCTGGCAAAGACCACACCTGAATCAGGCTTCTCTGAGCCCTTCTTCCCCTGGGTCATCTTGAGACCAAGAGCAAGAATCCTGCTAAGTCCGTTTAGTGAGCATCGCTACCCTCGGTATCTGATCAAATTCCTCATCCTCCAGGTCCCCCAATGATATGTGATCTCAGTTTAGCCAGAATCCCCTTCACTCTTGATGTTTTGTCTTAGTAATTCTCACCCTGCTTCTTGGCTGTAAATCCTCACTTTTCCTTGTTGTCTTTGGAGTTGAGCCTAGTTTTATACTGAGATTTCTTTTCCCCCATTGCAATAGTTCTTGAGTAAAATTTTTTTACCGCTTTAATTCCCGCCCATCTCTAGCTTTTCATTGATACACTCTGTAGAGCTATAAAACTAGGTGGAGGACAATAGTTAAGAAAGAGAGCATTGATGGAGAAAGTTCTAAATGATTCTCAAGAAGCAGCAGGCCAGGCAGTAGGTATGGATGAATCTAAAGTGAATCTAACACTTCAATTCAATTCACCAAATACAAAGGACTGCTCTGCTCAGGCACCTGGACTAGAGTTTCTACAGTTGGATTAAGGAGATTAAGAGATGAATAAACCTGTCCTTGCTCTCATGAGAAGATAAGACAATTACCCTGGGGGATGAGAAAAACACATACATGGCTTTTCCTCTTTTAATGAATAGATACCATTTTTATTTTAATCTTTTTTAATCACTAACATTATATATAATAGTGGAAATGCTAGATTACACAGAAGAGCAAAATAAAGGGAGTAAAAATCACCCATAATTCCACCACCTAATTATGTACTTCTGGATTTTTTTTTCTATTTCTGTATGGACACTTTTAAGAAATCAACTTTACTGAGGTATAATTTACATACAATAAAATACACCCATTCTAAGTGCACAGTTCTGACAAGTATATTCAACTGTGTAATTTCCACCATTATCAGGTCTAGGAACGTTTCCATCTTGCCCCACCTGTACTGCAGACCTTAGGAATGCCCTGGTCTGCTTTCGGTTCCTATGCATTGCTTCCACCTTTCTAGAATCTCATACAATGAGGTTATACAGCATCACTCTTCCGTGTCTGACAACTCTTGCTGAACCTAATTATTTTAGCTTCATCCATGTTGCTGCATTTATCTGTTGTTCTTTGTTTTTACTGCCAAATAGCATTCTGTTGCGTAAGTACACCATAATTTGTTTATGCATTCAGGTATTACTGAACGATTTTGGTTATTATAATGAGCTGCTGAACATTCAAGGACAAATCTTTGTGGGAACATACATTTTCATTTCTTTGGGTAAATACCTAGGAATTGAACTGCCGAGTCATGGTGAGTATATGTCAAACTTTTTAAGGAACTACCAAACTGTTTGCAAAGTGTTTGTACCGCTCTGTAGTCCTCACAGAAATGTACAACTGTCCTGATGGTTCCACATCGTTGTCAACACTTGACAGAGTCAATCTTTTTCATTTTAGCCATTTTAGTGGGTGTGTAGTGGTATCTCTTTGTGACTTTAATTTGGATTATCCTGATGACTAATGATTCTGAATGACAAACACCTTGGACTCTGTCTTGGTTAACCATCTGCTTCTTTTAGACTAGCTTCCATGAAAAACACTGCTAGAATACCCAGAGAACCATAAAGTTAGGGTTTCTGAAAACCATGAAAAATATTTTTAATCATTTTAGTTAGTACCCATGATGTCAGCAAAGCATTTGACAATGTTTCTAATGATATAAATGCAGGTAAGATGGAATCACAGAGGCTCGGAATTGGAAGAGATAATTTCCAATGGGTAACATTTGCATAAACAAAGGTATTCAGATTTTTCTACCGCAGGAATTTTCAAAATCTTTCATGTGCTAACATATTGGTAGTCTCCAAGAGGGAGAACTTAGTAAACGGTATTTGACAAACTTGTAGCATTAATCCTTTTTTTCTTCCACAGGTCTAATGTTCCTTAGAACCCATTTTGAGAGTTCCGAGAATCCCTTAGAATTCCACGTTCCTTAGAATCCCATGCACAGGGTTAGGGAAACCTGTACCCAAATATGTTTCTACAGTGATTCTTTTGTGTTTGAATGTTATCACTACTTAAATGCAAGGAGAAAGGGGATTTCTTATAAGACTATACATTCAGTTTAAGGTCAGCATTAAATTTTAAGTGTTTACCTTATATAATTGATATGTATAATCTAAAAACCATGCAGTTAAGTAGGCTTACTGCTCGTCGTCTAGCTGTCCTGGTTAATTAATCAATGTCCGCCGACACGGAGGTTAGTGCCTCACTTAATGGGATTAGATCCAGTCTTGTCATATTTAATATGGTTTATCAATAACTCAAAGCAGGGGTTGGCCAACTTCATCTTAAAGGGCCAAAGAGTAAGTATTTTAGGCTTTACAAATCATATGCTGTCTGTTGCAAGTGTTCAACCCTGCCATAAACAATCTGTAGACAAATGAGCTCCCATGAAACTATTTACAAAAACAGGCAGCAGGCCAGGTTGGGGCCATGGCTGTAGTCTCCCAGCCCATGACTTAAATGAAGACAAAGAACGTAGCTTTCAGATGTGCAGATAACACACATTTATGAGGGATACATATTACTTTCATCTAGTAGAGTGCTGTATACACATAAAATAGTAGCTCTCTTTATTGTTATTGTCATTTCTACCACACGATTGAGTTTCCAAATTACCTTTAAATGGTGAAAAACGAGCAAAAAAACACAAGGCTAAAATTTGAAAGTATACATGCCTACTTTTTTTTTTTTTCAGGGAGTAGATTGGAACATATAAAATACGGAAAAACTTGTAATGAGAGAAGTTCATATGACAAAGCATATGGGTAGTTTCCAATTAAGATGGCGAATTAGACACACGTGTTTATCCATGCACATTGCCAAATCCCTAATAAACTGGATTATTAAAAAAAATATATGTATACTGTCCAGGGCAAAGAAAAGGGAGAGAAGATAGCTGGAAGCTAGAAAGCAGATGGATGAATCGTTACTGGTCTAGCAGACTTAAGAAAGCTGAATCTCTGTTGGCTGCGGGAAAGCTGGGAAGCACCTGATTTATGTTGGACAAAATCCCCAGAGCTGAGGGTTGACAGCACCAAGTACCCCTGGAAGATGGCTGAGAGGGGAGCTAGAAACTGAAAGACTCCATGAAAGTGTTTTTAAGAAATTGGTACTCCCAGTTTCCCCTCCTGTTTTGGGAAAGACTGGATGTTAGTATCTGGGGTGGGTCTGGCTGAACTGGAGGACTCCTGGGAGAGTTGAAAGCTGGTGTTCTCTACTGAAAACGGGTGGATTATGTGACAGCATGCACATATCGACACTGAGACCCCCTTACCACCAAGTCTTCTTCCCCCCGCTAGACCTAGGATGCTGGCCTCTTCACTCTAGGCGTGATGCTGAAAACTCAGACTCTGTGCACGGGTGCCGAATTGAATCTCGGGGACAGAGTTTTGGGTGAAGTAGAAAAGAATAGCTTTATTGCTCCGCCAGGCAAAGAGGGACGCAGCGAACTCGAGCTCTTGCCCTCAAAAACTGTGCTTCCCAGCCCAGGAGAATTTGGTGAGGAGTTTTATAGCAGGGGTTCAAGGATGGGGTTGCTGATAAGATTAGGGTGTGTGCAGGGCCTGTGCTCTTTTAATCTGGCCTCAGGTGATCTTCTCTGGAATGAAGAATGCTGACATCTTCCATTGTTGGGGATTTTAGTTCTGTAAAGAGCTCAAAGATATTGTTATGTGTATCCCTTGAGGGGAATCCAGGTCTCTGCCCTAAGGCTGCACTATTGTTTTCTGCTGTTCCTCCCTAGTCTCTGTATCCCCTCCCTTCCCTGATTAGAGGCTGTTCAAATCTGCCCTTTGGGATTCAGGGGAGGTCATGGAGCCTGGAGTCTGTTCTCTACATACAAGAAATGGGGAACACGGAAAGTCTTCCGTACCCAGGAGCCCCACAGGGTCCTGCTTGGTTTCAGGCAGAGATTAGAAAATTCCTCTCTGTCAAGCCAAGTAACTCCAGGAAGGAAGATCTAAAGGTATGAACATTGGAGATTCTCCAGCTAATTGGTTCAGCCAGATGACCCTACAGTGACACCCATAATTGACAAGTCCTTTTCTCTTTTGTAGAGTTTCTCATCAGCTTTTTGGTATCCAGCCAAGAATCACAGAAAATAAGAGATCAAAACAAGGGGGTAGAAAGAAAAGCAATTTGGAAGAAACAGAGACAATACAAAAGGAAGATAATCATAATAATAAAAAAGAAACTATTATCAGAGAGATAAGGGAAGCTATTTCATTGATGAGCTAAGAATAGGGTACTATCAAAAAAAAACAAAAAAGAGCATTCACAGATCAAAATAAGTGCTCTTAGAAATTAAAAATGTAATAGCAGAAATGGAAAGCTCAATAGAATGATTGGGAGATAAATTCGAACAAAGCTCTCAGAAAGCAGAGGAAAAGACAAAGTATGGAAAATGGATAAAAAAGACAAGAAAATTAAGGCTCTTCCAGAAGTTTCAACATCTGGATAAGAGAGGACTCAGGAGGAAAGAAGTATGAAAATGGAGGTGAAAAAATTATTAAAGAAAGAATTCAAGACAGTTCCAAAACTGAAGAACTCAAGATTACCTGTAAAAATTCAAGAATCTAACTGGCATCAGACTTTGCAACACTGGAAACTGGAAGACAGGGAGAAATGCTTCCCAAATTCTGAGAGAAAACGGTTCCAGCTTAGAGTTCTGTACTTACAGAAATCATCAATTAAGTGAAAAGGTAGAATAAAGACTTTTGGGACATTTGAAATAGCAAAAGAAATGACTTTCCATGCAGCTCTGTTTAGGAAGCTACAAAGGAATGTGTTCCACCAAAATATGGGAGGAAACATTTCAAGAAGGAGGATGTCACAGGATCCAGGACACAGGTCAACACAAGAGAAGGGAAAGGAATACCCAGGATGACAAAAGAGGTCGGCGTGAGCATCCAGGTCTATGAGAGACAGTCAGGAGCTCTGGGAAAGATTTCTTAAAAAAAAAATTGTTAACCTGATCAATAGAGAATGTATTGAATGAACTGAGAGGAGGTTTATACAACTGGGGATGAGTTTGGGGTTTGTACAACTGAGGAAGATAAGAACATTGAAAACGAAGCAAATAAACGGAAACAATTACTAACGCCAAGGCAAACAAAAAGGTTTTCAGTGATGACTACTACATGACTCAGCTGTGTTGCATCTTGTCATGATGATGTAAACACTAAATATTTATAAGCTAAATTGTGATCTTGTGAAGTTGGGAGGACAGGAATGTGCATGTGTGTAATAGTGAAAAGAGATAAATCTTTACCTCCTGTAGTGGGAAATCAATAGATAATGCTTCAAGCTACAAGATGGAGACATATCCATCTGTTGTTTAGAATAGGGAGGCAGGCACTACAAGAATCAGCAGAACGGTTTGAAATTGTTGCATCTGGGAAGTGGAAAAGAGGGGAAGAGAGGAGCCTTGTGCTTGCTTTTCTCCTACCAAGGCTTTGACAAGACTACTTGACTCTTTATGCTGTTAAATAACTTTGATTTTAAAAACCTAAATTTAAAAAGGTGTGGTTTGAATTCAGCTGATCTTGTATTTCACTTGACTATTCCCATTTCTTTTCTCACACAGTGTCCTATAGCTGCTTCTACAAACGCTGTGCAAAACTGGCTGCACATGGGCTCTATGTAGGAGGCAAGTCACCAGGATCCACACCACATTTAGAGTATTATGTCCACGAGGTCCATTATATTTTTATTTTTAATAATACTTGTATTACAAAATTGTACTGTGCACACATCATTACAGAATAATCTAAAAGCAGAGATGGAAAAGAGGAAGAAAATAAAAATAAACCATATTAAACCTCTGAGAGATGATCTTAATATTTCATTGAAGTCCTTTTCAGATTTTCTAAAAATGTAATTATACAGGTTTTTATCTTATTTTTTTATATTTAGCAAAAAAAAATCGTAACTGTTTTTCTATCAATACATACGTATGTATTGATATTTGATTGATATGTATTGATATTTCTATCAATACATACATATGTTTTACATATGTATATGTAGAAGCACTATAGTGACTTTTATAATAATTGTTAACTGGCTTTTCTTTATAATAATATTATCTATATATGCAACTGTAAACAAGATAGATTTTGAATTTATAGGAATGGAAATATACTATCTTCTTTTGAGCCTTCCTTATGCTACTGAGTATTCTGTTTTTTAAATGTCAATCATATTTTTGACTGTAACTGTGGGTCACTTATTTCATACATACATATGTATTGATATACATACATATATCATAAATACATATATATACATATATAATATATATACATATATAATATATATACATAATATATATACATATATAATATAATATAACATATACTATATATACATTATATATAATATATATACATACATATATCATAAATAACTCAATCTAACTTTGGGTATTTAATTTACTCTGGGCCTTTTTTTTTTTTTTGCCTATTATAATCATTACTGCATTAAACATACACTGAGCTAGATTTTGTGCATATTCTTAATGATTTGCTTGGGACAATTTTCTAGAAAGTGAATTGTTCAGTCAAAATATATGCACCCACATTTTTAGAGAAAAATGCTAATAACTAACTGGGCACAGACGTGAAATATACATTCAGAAAAATACATACACCGTACATGCACAACTTTTTTCTCTTTTTTAACATCTTTATTAGAGTATAATTGCTTTACAATGGTGTGTCAGTTTCTGCTTTATAACAAAGTTAATCAGTTATACATATACATATGTACCCATATCTCCTCCCTCTTGCATCTCCCTCCCTCCCACCCTCCCTAGCCCACCCATCTAGGTGGTCACAAAGCACCGAGCTGATCTCCCTGTGCTATGCAGCTGCTTCCCACTAGCTATCTGTTTTACGTTTGGTAGTGTATATATGTCCATGCAACTCTCTCACTTTGTCCCAGCTTACCCTTCCCCCTCCCCGTATCCTCAAGTCCATTCTCTAGTAGGTCTGTATCTTTATTCCCATCTTGCCCTTAGGTTCTTCTGACCTCGGAATGGGAGAAAATATTTGCAAATGAAGCAACTGACAAAGGATTAATCTCCAAAACATACAAGCAACTCATGCAGCTCAATATCAAAAAAACAAACAACCCAATCGAAAAATGGGCAGAAGACCTAAACAGACATTTCTCCAAAGAAGATATACAGATTGCTAACAAACACATGAAAGAATGCTCAACATCATTAATCATTAGAGAAATGCAAATCAAAACTACCATGAGGTATCATCTCACACTGGTCAGAAGGGCCATCATCAAAAAATCTAGAAACAATAAATGCTGGAGAGGGTGTGGAGAAAAGGGAACACTCTTGCACTGTTGGTGGGAATGTGAATTGATACAGCCACTATGGAGAACAGTAAGGAGGTTCCTTAAAAAGCTAAAAATAGAACTATCATATGACCCAGCAATCCCACTATTGGGCATATACCCTGAGAAAACCATAATTCAAAAAGAGTCATGTACCAAAATGTTCATTGCAGCTCTATTTACAATAGCCAGGACACGGAAGCAACCTAAGTGTCCATCAACAGATGAATGGATAAAGAAGATGTGGCACATATATATAATGGAATATTACTCAGCCATAAAAAGGAACGAAACTGAGTTATTTGTAGTGAAGTGGATGGACCTAGAGACTGTCATACAGAGTGAAGTAAGTCAGAAAGAGAAAAACAAATACTGCATGCTAACACATATATATGGAATCTAAAAAAAAAAGTATATGCACAATTAATGAAACTGTAAGGTGAATATCATGAAATCACCACTAGAGTCAGGAAATAAAGCACTGTTGAGAGGAATTCCCTGGCTGTCCAGTGGTTAGGGACTCCCCAATTCCACTGCTGGGGGCACAGGTTTGACCCCTGGTTGGGGACCTAAGGTCCCACAAACTGCACCACATGGCCAAAATCAAAACAAACAAGCAAACAAACAAACAAAAACACTGCTGATACTGTAAAACATTCCCTAAACCCAACCCCATGGGCTTCCCTATTCACACCTCATTCTGTCTCAAGAATTAAGCACTATAGTGACTTTTATAATAATTGTTAACTGGCTTTTCTTTATAATAATATTATCTATATATGCAACTGTAAACAAGATAGATTTTGAATTTATAGGAATGGAAATATACTATCTTCTTTTGAGCCTTCCTTATGCTACTGAGTATTCTGTTTTTTAAATGTCAATCATATTTTTGACTGTAACTGTGGGTCACTTATTTCATTATTTGGATACGTTTTTAAAAGAGGGGCATTCACAAAATAAAGAGCATACAGAAATTAATAAAATGGATAAGATGAATGTAAACCATTTCACATGAAGAAGTGATAAAGTTTAAATAAACCACGTAAGGGAACAGGAGACCTCTTCATATAGGTGAACTACTGTGTAAAAGAAAATGCATGAATGCATTCTCATAAGTTTCTGTAGAAATGACAGTCAGATTCCAGTTAAATATAAGAATAACGTTTCTATTCTCTTTGGGAAAAGCATCTTAGGAACTTGTGTATAAATCAGCGATTTTTAGAAGATGGCTGCTCGTCTACCTACGCTGGGCTCCAGCTACAACATTTCCAACCTCCAGCCAACCCTGCTCGCTTCATACTGGACCCCGCAGTCTGAATTGGCTGTGGCCAATCTGTCCTATTACTGTTCTGAAATCAGTGGTTTTTGTATGCTGACAGACTCCCTAGGTTTGTCTCAAGTCTGAAGTCAAGGGGACATTCTGTCAGCAACCAGGGACCTCTGTTCAGTCCCGAATGGTTTTCCCTCCAATTCCACGGCTTATCCCTATATTTTCTGTGCTCCTAAGTGCTCCTAAGTGTATAGTTATGCCACCCCCTAGATTGTCTAGTTGAATATATTATGCAGTGTTAAGTACATTGCACCCTTAAAGCTGTTTTTCCATTTTATCTTTATTTCAAAAATCTGAACATATGGCTACCATGTACTTGAGTTCATTCTTGGTGAAATTTAAGCGATAATAAAATAGTATAGTCATAAAAAAAAAAAGAATAACGTTTCTAACAATTCAAGTCATCTAAACGAGAAATATGTTGCTTTAGGGATCGCGAATTTCCTGTTCTGGAAGTGTTTGTGCAGAGGCCAGAGGATGGCTGGGGGATGGAAGTTACAGATGGGACCCCGGCCTTGGGTGGAAATTGGATTACATGATTACAAAGACCACTTTCAACTTCAAAACTCTCCACCTCTGTGACCTCTTCAGGTATTGGAGGTGACCTTAAAGACTTGGTAACCCGATGTACACAGAGAACCTATTATCCAAAGGATTGGGGAGCAGCTGTTTTCAATTTTCACTGTTGACAGGCCAAGAGGAAATGGCCTTCGGTTGCCGCAGTGGAAATGTCAGAGGAGAGGAAACGTGAACACTGAGAGGCTGATGCAGTAGGGTAACTGGGGAGATTTTTGAGAAAGATCGACACTGTCTTTCTGGAATGTTCTAGGCATACAACACCTAGAGGCTATGTGCCATCAACTTGCCAAGATCTTCCCTGTAAGCATCACTGTGCTGCACGTAAAACCTGAAGCAAAATGTAATCACCACGTTGAAATTATTTTTATAGAGAGTTTTATTGATAGTAAAAAATCCCGGATATTAATACACATGTTCATATATTTCATATCGTTCAATTCAATTGGTATATTTACACATCATAAAGGGATGTTATAGAAAGTAATCCACCCACTGGTAAAAACGTCTTTTTATTAGAATTCTAACTAAATTCCTAGTTTCAGTGTATTTGTTGTTAACAGGTACCATAGCTAGTAAGTTGGAAAATATGTGGAGTAAAAAAATGAAAACACGGGAATTCCCTGGGGGCGCAGTGGTTATGAAACCACCTGCCAATGTAGGAGACACGGGTTCGAGCCCTGGTCCGGGAAGATCCCACGTGCCGCGGAGCAACTGAGTCTGTGCGCCACAACTACTGAGCCTGCGCTCTAGAGCCTGCGAGTCACAACTACTGAGCCCACATGCCTAGAGCCCGTGCGCCGCAACAAGAGAAGCCACCGCAATGAGAAGCCTGCGCACCAAAACGAAGAGCAGCCCCCACTCACGGCAACTAGAGAAAGCCTGCGCACAGCAATGAAGACCCAATGCAGCCAAAAATAAATAAATAAATAAATTTATTAAAAAAAAAAATGAAAACACATGAGCATTCTTAACTTGTGGTCAAGGAAACATTTTCATGTTTACACTTTGAGGGTCAACAGGGTGTGGCTGGCAGAATTCTAAAGATGCCCCCAGGACTCCTGTCCTCCAGTTATTCAGTCAAATGCTAATTTAGATACTGCTGTGAAGGGACTTTTCAGATGGAGTTAAGGTAATTTATCAGTTAATCTTAAAATAGGGAGATTATCCCGGATGACGGGTTTGGGCCCAGTGTAATCCCATGAGACCTTAAATGACAAAAAGGAAAGCAAAGGGTCAGAATGAGGATGTCCAGGGGGAGGTCAGAGAGATTCCAAGTGAGAGAGGGACACTTGCTGGCTTTCAGATGGAGGAAGGGGGCCGTGAGCTAAGGAGTGTAGAGGCTTCCAGAAGCTGACAGACGTCAGTGCTACAGCTGCAAAAAACGGCCTTCGGCCAACATCTGAGTGAGCCTGGAAACAGATCCGTCTCTGAGCCTCCCTCCAAACAGGGAGGCTGACACCTTGATTCCTGCTCTGTGCAGCCTGGAACAGAAAAACAAGCTGAGCCCACTGGGGCTTCTGCCCTACACATTGCGAGCCAATGTTATTTAAGTTCGTATGTATTTAAGTTTGTGGTGATTTGTTCAGACAAAGTGCACAAAAATATAACTATTTTGCTACCCTGTAAATAAAAGGAACCGATATGTGCAAAGAAAAAAAAAAGAAAAGAAAAATGAAGAAAAAGAAAAGGAACTAAGAAAGTTACTTTTTTTTCCTGAGAACACACATCCACAGCCACACGGACTGGCAGCTTTTCTGTCGGGATTGGAGGAAACCAGGACCTGGGCTTAGTCCCAGCCCTGTATCGCTAAGCAAAAGGCAGGCGGCCCCAGGCTTCTATCCCAGGCCCTGGGAGGCTGCCACAATGGAATTAGTATGGTACTAAGTCTTAACACTCAAAATAAATTTGCATTTTATGAGACTAAAAAGGTTTAGATTTTACACACACACACACACACACGCACACACACGCACACGCACACGCATACACACGCACGCACACACACACCCTAAAAGAATAAATTGTTAAGGGTGTGGAAAGGACTTTAGGAAACTCTCCATGGATGATTTTGGGTAGTTGGTCAAATACAAAATCCAGGCACGTTCACGGAGTGCCGTTGTCTAGTGCATGACAGAGGTGAGGTCATTTAGGATGTGCCCGCTCTGCGATCTGGGGTGACCTACCTACCAGTTCTGTGCTTCAGAGTCCTCACTTGAAAGATGGGGATCAGAGTACTACCTACATGGGGGCTGCTATGAGAAAAGACGTGAGTTGATAAACACGCAGTGCTTAGAACAGTGCCTGGCACACGCTGAGTGCTGCATATTAGTTACCGTTACGGTTAACTTCCGAAAGGTTGAGAATGCAAATATGAAGAGTCAGTCTTCGTTCTGCATGCACAAGCCTGCTGGGATGTGTGCCAAAAAGTGTAGCAAAAAGAGACAACAGCGAACTTTCAGAGTTGGGAAAATTCAGGAAAGTTTTCCTAGAGGAAGTGACGTTTAGCTAGACATTCCCAGGGTTCTCAAAGAAATGGAAGGATTGGGTGAGAAGAGCCTAAAACACAGACCTCCCAGCTTCCTCGAATCTGGCCTCGAGCCTACAAATTCTGATCTCACTTAACTTTTTTTGAGTGTGTGCGGTACGCGGGCCTCTCACTGCTGTGGCCTCTCCCGTTGCGGAGCACAGGCTCCGGACGCGCAGGCTCAGCGGCCATGGCTCACGGGCCCAGCGGCTCCGCGGCATGTGGGATCTTCCCGGACCGGGGCACGAACCCGTGTCCCCTGCATCGGCAGGCGGACTCCCAACCACTGCGCCACCAGGGAAGCCTCTCTTAACTTTGAGCAGGCAATTAACAACAAAGTTATTGATTTCTCAATAACCTACATCAGGGTACTGAAACACGAGGGAAAGGGGTAGGGCACAACCTTTAGAAGAATGACGTAGCCTGAGGACATGACATAAACTGATTAGAACCAAATGGGTCCAAGATGGCGGACAAGTCAACTTCCACTAGACTTTGAGCCTCAGTATACACTCACTGCAACACATCAGCAAGTGAAATGACGCACCCACAGGCACCATGACAGTTCCAAGGCCGACCAGAAGGATCAAAAAGTGGATGGTGGCCCAATTCCTGGAAATCCCCACCCCTTCCAGAAAAAGCAGGAATACTCCTCCCCCTCATTAGCCTATGAAATTACCCAGCCCTATAAAAACTGACAACCTCCATACCCTGGTGCTGCCCTCGCCTTCTGAGATGGCCCACACTCTGTCTGTGGAGTGTGTTTCTCTCTAAATCTACTTCTTATCTATCACTTTGTTTCTCACTGAATTCTTTCTGTGATGAGACATCGAGAACCTGAGTTTCATTAAGTTCTGAAACTAGGTGTGTGATCTCAGTTGGAAGACTGTGGGTTTTGGCCGGGTTTGAGTCTGAGCACATGGGTTCAAGTCCCAACCTGAGGTGCACGGTTTCAGTACCAGTCCTAATGCTGACTCCTTATGGCGTTATTATTATTCCGTGACAAATTAGAGCTTTAAGAGATCATTTAACATTTTCAGTCGTTTTTACAGCTCATTTTATTAGTCTAGGCAATTACCTGCACTTGTTTCAACAGTCAAATTGAATTTGTGCTTTACTAAATTAACTCAGTTCTGAGTAAACTTGTAAAAATGCATATATTTTGAGAAGCAAACAGAAAAATTTTGGTGTGTGTCTTCTGTACCATAGAAGCTATTGTGGAAATGTGTGTCAGAATATTGTCGCTAATGCCTTAAATGTGCTATTTCCTTTTCCTCCTCTTCTGGCCCCGTGTGATGGATCTGGGTGGTAGGTTACTGTTTAATCCTCTTGTTCTTCTCTACACTGTGTCACAGACTCTGCCATTATTTAGTTCCTAATTTATCAGAGTTTTTTTTTTTTAAAAAACTGAAGTAATAGTTGACTTACAATGTTGTGTTAGTTTCAGGTGTACAGCAAAGTGATTCAGATCTTTTTCAGATTCTTTTCCATTATAAGTTATTACGAGATATTGACTATAGTTCCCTGTGCTATACAGTAGGTCTTTGTTGTTTATCTATTTTATATACAGTAGTGTATAGCTATTGTATTAATCCCAAACTCCTAATTTATCCCTCCCCTGCCCTTTCCCTTTATGGTAACCATACATTTGTTTTCTATGTCTGTTTGTTTTCAGAGTGTTTTTGGTTGGAACATTTTCCATCACCCACATCTTAGATCTCTTAATGACTAATTTATTTTTCATAATCCATGGGCTCTTCAGAAACCTAAAATCATATTTAACTGGCTTTAGCTGAGAGTCTGTTGACACAGATGGTCTCAAATCGAATTATACTTCAATTCCTTGATCCTCAGTATTCATACGAGATTAATAATAAGGACAAATAAAATTATAATGGTGAGATTTATGAGGCTAATGGATATTAATGTTTTTCAAACACAAATCTATATTAGGAATATATATTAGAACAAAAGTGTCCTTGAGCCAGAACTTGTGCTGGAGATCTTTGAATACTCTGTTTTTTTGGTAAGGCTAAGAGAATCCAAAAAAGAATCACGTTTTATTACCAAGGGGAATGAATGCTGTCAAATTATTATATTGATGATCCTAATTCAAAGTTTCAAAGTGGTTTTTAAGTCAAGTGGTAAGATACCAAGCACACACTCAGGCACTGTGTTAGAGAATCCTGTCACGCAGTTCCAAAAGCAGTGTTTCCCATCTTCCCTTCATGATGTGCTAAAAGCAGACTGACAGCATGGGGCCGGGCTCAAAGCCACAGATCTAGGAAATGTTGGGGAAAAACAGCACTACCGTTAAAATTGTGTGCAGAAAGTTTATATCCATTGCTGCACCTTTAAAAGACATTTCCATCAATTACTGGTTTTATTGATTTTGGATTTTTCCCTTATAGTTTCTAAGGCTGATAAAAATATGATTGAACACCGAGAGAAACTGGAGTTCTAATTCTCATTCTATTTCTGTGCCATAATTAGTTTTTATTAATCTTTCTCTTCAAATCTGGGTTGCTGTGTGAATAACAAGCATGTCTTAATACATATGGGTTTTCATTCTATATTTTAAATAATACGGCTATAGTGTTGGGAAGGAGAAAACTGGCTGATAAACCTGAAAAAGTACAAAAGCTCTTTCCTTCCTTCTATTCCTTTTTCTACATTCTTTAACTTTATTTCGTGATCATTAGTAGTTTGACACTGAAGTTAAGGAGAAAGTGATTACATATTTAGTCTTGCTCCTGAAATCATTGTTTATACTTAACATATCTCTACCCGGATGATTTGCTGTTCTTTCTAAAGTGTCCCTTTTGGGGGGGACTTCCCTGGTGGCACAGTGGTTAGGAATCCACCTGCCAATGCAGGGGACACGGGTTCGAGCCCTGGTCAGGGAAGATCCCACATGCCACGGAGCAACTAAGCCCGTGAGACACAACTACTGAGCCTGCGCTCTAGAGCCCGTGAGCCACAACTACTGAGCCCATGAGCCACAACTACTGAAGCCCGCGCACCTAGAGCTTGTGCTCCACAACAAGAGAAGCCACCGCAATGAGAAGCCCGCGCACCGCAACGAAGAGTAGACCCTGCTCGCCGCAACTAGAGGAAGCCCACATGCAGCAACGAAGACCCAGCACAGCCAAAAAATAAATAAATAAAGTGTCCCTTTTTTCTTGTCACTAATGCAACCAAGAAGGAATCACTTTAATTGAAAAATTGTAAACTGGCCTCTAAGTACTACACCAGGCATTCAAAGAGATACCATTTATCTGTAGTATTTTGTTAAGTGGGATTTGCTGTTACAAACAGTCTTGTTACCAGGACAAGACTTGAGTCTGGTCTCTCATTATCAGTTATTCAACATCAGCCTTGAACAGATGGGACTGACGGCGTGAGGCCGCCGCCGCAATCACCGCGAGGTCGGAGCGCCGGGCTGCACCATGGCCTACTGCCGGCACGAAGGGAAGGATAGAATCACATTGGTGACCAGAGAAGACCGTGAAACTCCAAGCAGCGCGGAGCTGGTGGCCGACGACCCCAATGATCCGTACGAGGAGCACAGACCGATCCTACCCAACCGAGACGACATCAACTGCAACTGCCCGTGCCTGGCGGGGGGGTGGAGGGGGGTGGTGGCCGGAGGCCCGTGTGGGGAACAGTTCAAGGCGGCCTTCTCCCGCTTCCATTGCAGCACAGAGGATGTCAAGGGGTCGGACTGTGTAGACCAATCCGGGCCATGCAGGAGTGCATGCAGAAGTACCCGGACCTCTATCCCCAGGAGGAGGAGGATCGATTAGAGGAAACGGCTGTCTCGGAGGCCATCGCAACCAAAGAAGAGAAGAGGTCCAGCTAATGAGGGCCCTGGGCGCTGGGCTCCAGCCTCCTTCAGAGAGATTGAACCCCTCCAAGAAAGTGTCTCTCCCTCTGTTGTTCTGTGCACTGTAATGTACAAAATAACTTATTGAGCTGATCAGGGGTCTTGGCCCCTTGACATATACACTGAAAAATGGGTTGTATGTGTGTCTCACCTGAACCTATCAGCGAATGTAGCTGCCACTTTTGAATTCTCTTCTGATTGTCCTGAATTTTGCCACTTTGAAATAATGTGCTGAATAATCTCAGAAACCAAAAATCGTTACCTGGGAGTATCTTGTGAGTGAGCGGACTTATTCTGATTCATTGCATCCCTTTTAGTAGATTTTATACCCAGTTGGAAAGAGAAATCGAAACAAAACATCTTCCTTTAGAAATGCTGGAGGGGGGCCATTCCTTGTAGAAGAGGCGGGATGATCAGACCTGGAGGATTGGACGAAGCACTCTGCTTCATTTCTGATATATTTTGGTTTCCAGTTGCATTGAGCTCCAGGTTTTCTATATTTGGAAAACAGAGCTTTGGACCCTCTGAGTGACTCCCTTTGTAAGTGAAGAGAAAGGCTGTTTTTTCCTGTTCTTTTTATTCCGAAAGCCCTGCTTTGCGGTCTGTGTTCACACTGGCTCTGTCTCAGCCTGTTCAGATGCAACGTTCTTGAGAGGTGGGCGCCTAATCATTACCAAAGTAGCACCCGAGAGAGGAAACCATGTCAATTAAAAGGAAAACATGATTTAAAAAAACCCCAAAAAAACAGATGGGACCACACATCCTACCCCAGAGGCATGCTCATTCTGGTCTAGTTCATCACCAAAACCCAGCTCAAGTGCAGCTGTCAAGGGCATTTATTCCCCAAATGCTGGTAAACTAGAAACGTCAGACAGTGAAATTTGAAGATCACACACTAAGTGTTCAGTAACCACACAGACACACACAAGCGGAGAGCGTTAGGGCTGTTTTGCTGGTTCCAGAGGTGAAGCAACTAAAGCCGTTGTTAAACTATTGATAGAAGGAATTCCACTATGGCTGCCGCGAAGCCAAAATTGTAAATGCTTTAAAGGTTTGACTTTGCCAAGGAAAGAAAGTGACGCAGGTGGGCAGATATACCGTGCAGGCATCCAGCCCCCTGATGCAGTCTCTCCTTGATCTCCCCGTGGGGAATTCAGCCCCTGCCCTGGAAAGGTTCACAGTCTAGTGTGAGGAAGGTGGACACATAAAGAGATGATTGTTATGGGACTGAAATAAGAAAGCGTTTCTCCTTCCCTGGAAAGAGTGGCCTGGGGGCCAGAAACAAAGCTTTTCCCTTCTCTCCCAGGGCTGACCTCCAATGCAGATGACTTAGCTGATAGTCATAACTAGAAAAAGCAGACTGAGCTAGAATTTCAAAACTACACCTGAACCATTACCACTCACCCATTCAACTGAGCTACAGTGCAAATACTATCGCGAGAATTAAGATGTGTATTGAGTGTGTGTGTGTGTTCATGTTGCTTAATTCACTATTATCTTTCTAACACCAGGCATATAGGAATTTCTTATTTTCATTTTTATGGCAGCAGAAGAGAGAAAGAAAAATTGTTTTAGAAGCACTTTTAGAAGACAATATGCCGAACTATTTCCTAAGGCATAGTATTCGAACCGGCAGCTGGGCTAATGCGATGCTGAATTCCGAACTTGTTTCCCTTTTAAGACCCCATTTAAATCATAGTTTGGAGTGGCAGGAAGTACCGCTTGAAAGTTGACATCAAGTTAAGTAGCAGTGGGTAGGTGAGTTATCTTGCCCACCTAGGGTGTGTAGAACATATTTAAAATACTCTACAATATATATTTATTATCATAAATGCTTCTGCCAGTTCAAGAATTGGCTAAAGACTGGCCTCTTCTGGGAAGCTTTATTCACTGATGTTCCCACTCCTGGCCCACATGCGTATGATCCCATTCCAGTACTTTGCATTTCCCTCTTTCCACTCTACCTGGGCTGGTGGTTTCCGTGTGTTTACTTAGGACTGTGATGCTTGACTAGATCAGAACTTCTTGAAAACCAGGTCAGCTTCCATGTCCTTCGGTTTACTCAGTAGCACAAAGTGTTGCCTGCTAATTAATTCTAATTTTTAAGAATCCTAATTTTTAAAAAGATTCTTAGTTTACCTTTTTCCTGAGAAAACTGCTTTTTTTTTTTTTTTGGATGAGCATACGCTGACTTGTCCATAATTTTCAGGTAACAGGTAATGGCACAATTCTAAATAATGAAGTACTGTATTCTCTTGGACCCAGGACTAAAGCTTTGAATAAAACCAGTTGTAATTTCCAACCCAGTATGAGCTGCATAAAGAGAATTGGAGGGACTTCCCTGGTGGTCCAGTGGTTAAGAATCCACCTTCCAACAGAGGGGACGTGGGTTCGATCCCTGGTCGGGGAACTAAGATCCCACATGCCGCGGGGAAACTAAACTCATGCGCGGCAGAGAGAAGCCCGCTACGAAGACTCAGTGTGGCCAAAAAAAAGAAAGAGAGAGAGAATTGGAGAAATTGGCTTGTGATTCAGTGAAATGAGCATCAAAAAAGATAAGTGTCTCAGAGAATAAAGTCCTTCAACACCTGGATTTGACAAAACTAGTTGACAAAAATTCAAATGAGTTGGGTATAGAGTTGCTATCATGAAAAAATATGATACCTAATAGGGTTTTTTTTTTTTTTGACTTAACATTTCTTTTTAGAGCAGTTTTGCTCTTACAGCAAAATTGAGAAGAAGGCACAACGGTTTCCTGTATAACCCTTGCCCCAGTACGTGTATTATCTTGTGGGATTTTTGCCTTTTGTATTTTAGGTACTTTCAGAAACAAGCTAGGCAGAATCTTGTAAAAGTGGGAGAAAAAAACCCCAACAACTTTACAAATGTCAAAACCTTCAGAGATTTAAAATAGTGCTGAGTGTGATTATGGGCGAGGGTTCACTGTAATCTATACTGAAACCAGGCCAATGTCCTTATTTATAACCTATGGCTGCTGGAATAACATTCTTTGTTAGCACTAGAATTTCCCTGAGTGCTTTATGTAGGAAAAGTGACGCTTGTAGTCATCTTCTGATTTAATTGCTTCTTCATACTTTTTTTTGGGAGAAAAGCTTATTTTTTAAGAAATGAGGAGCCTCTATAGAAAATTGCATTTCCCAAGAAAGCAATTTATTAACCCAATAAACTTAAGTCTTTGGAAACAAATCAAGTTGGATTTCTATAATAACCAATAAAAGCAGGACTCCACATACCTGCAAAATATAAATTAGGATAAAACGTGGCTCAGAGTTAAATGTGAGAGAGTGAATAAACCAACGGACAATGGCCAGGACAATGGATCTCTGACCCACAGTCTCTGCAGCAAGTGGCCCAGAAAGGTCAGAACTTGGTCAGTGACCGCCAGCTTTCCTAGTTTTGTCAATCCCACATCCATTTCAACTCAGGGCCAAACACAGAAAGGTACATATGCTCCCCAAACCCATCCCATGAACTACCCTCTCTGGTTAGCTCGACGCCACGTCCCTCAAGCCAACAACTTCCAATCAGGGCGTTCCTGAAGCCTTGCCTTTTTACAACATAAAGCTTTCCCACTTCCCTGCTGCCTGCCAGACACAAGTGATGGTGGCTGACTCCCATTGCTATTACAAGCTCTGAATAGATAGCATCCCTTTGTTCTCATCTGGGTAGCCTTTGTGCGTTTCCCCAAGTGGAAAATGTGTAGTAGAACTCCAAGTTTTTGAAAATAAGCTGAAAGAATTCTCAGTGGTGTTGGAAAAGGTAGTCATGTGCTCTCTTCATCACTGAAATGCTAAGAGCTTATTAGGCTAATTACATGACTTT
This sequence comes from Delphinus delphis, assembly GCF_949987515.2. Lineage (NCBI taxonomy): Eukaryota > Metazoa > Chordata > Mammalia > Artiodactyla > Delphinidae > Delphinus > Delphinus delphis. The sequence goes on along the minus strand of NC_082699.1, from coordinate 5,831,209 downwards.
TGCCTATAGTCAATCAACCAACAAGTATTTACTGAGATTTGAGACTCTGCTCTGCCCCGTTCCGTGGTGGGGAAGTTATTGAAGTTGTATACATTAGGGCAAGCGGGTATTAAAGATCCTTCACCCGTCAACTTTGTGTTCAGTACGTGCCACAGTCAAGACTCAAGCATCGGTTATTCCCGGAATTAACTCGTGGTTTTGCTGTTTCGTAGCTCTGTGACCTTGGGCACATCACTTTGTTTTCAGATCTCAGAATATTTATCTTTATAATAAATATCTACCGTATAGGATTGCTGTTATATTAAATTAAATAACTCAGCTAAGATGCCTCGTAATTTGCTCATAGTAATTACTGTATGCTATGTGATAACTCATTATATTACATGCTCACTGTTTTAAAATGCAGGAGCTGAATAAAGCGTACTTTCCATCCTTGGGGAAATTATCTATTGGAAAGGAAATGATGATTTACAGGAAGTTTATACGGAGTGGTTCAAGAACTTTGTGAGACAATGCATAATTAATTTATTGTTTATACAGTGTTGAATTGGGTGGGTGGCACAGTATTTAAGTACTTTGAGGGTTGGTTGATGGGAAATGGAAGTGGGCTGGAGTGGTTTGGAAAGAACGTTTGGAAGAGGAGGCAGAGAGTGTGGATCGTGACTGGCGAGACTGGGAGAGGTGGAGGGAAGATCTCCACCTATCTACAATTAAAGCTCCACCTCCTTCCCACTCCTGGATTCCCAGTAGACCTTGTGAATCTGTGAAGAGCTTGGCTTGCTGGGAAGGGAGAATTTTTATCAACAAACTGTGGGAATTAAGGATAGCTGGATAGGAAGGGCAGATTACGGATGGTGGTCTTAAGAATCAGACACGTCAATGTGTTTAGATTTAGATATCTTAAGAAAGTGAATGCTACTCTCAAGTGGTATTTCAGGGAGTTTGATTTAGCTGTAGGGTGGATTAGCAGAAGGGGCAGGGAGCCTAAAGTTAGTAGGAAAGTATCAAACTGTGAGATGATGCCAGCCTGGGTTAAGGTGGTTATGGTAGAAGTGGAGAGAGAAACTTTTTGGAGGAAGAATATCTAGGACTTGGCAAGTGAATGGTTACGGGGAATTAAATAACAGTAATAATTACTACTTATTAGCACTTGTATGTGGGGCATATTATATAAAAGAAATATCCTTTACTTAAGTATCTGGCAAAAACACGGAGATTGGAACTTTCTTGAGAAATGTAGGCATTTGAACTCTATGGGTGTGCATGGCATGAACTTTACAATTTATAAACAAATGGATGCACTCACTTTATGCATGATTATTTATGAATAAGAATAATGAATAATATTAATCTTTAACAACTCACGTAGTAGGTTACTAATACAGAGCCTGCCGTGAAATGTGAAATTAAAAACACTGTGGGCGTGGACATTGCATTTCCCTGCCCACTGGTTGGTCCTTCGCAACCAGCCAGTTGCCCCCAAACGTCCTACTTTGAGAAATTCTGCTCTGGGTCATGTAATCATTTCTCCTCTCAGCCTGGTTGACCAGAAGGTAGTGGGTATAAACCAAGCTGTTTTCTTGTTACTATTTCTGTTGAGTCCTTCCTCTGTTAGTTTCCATTGTTCTGTGGCAGGTTACTGGTACAATTTCAAATTGACTTACTAACCCCATGGCTTGGTTAAAAAAGCAGGCAATGTTTTCAAGAACCCCTCTTTTCTATCTTTAAGAATGAGAACCTAATTGTAATACTTTGGACTCTTAATATGCATCAGGCCCTGATGTTCTATTTACTTTATCTCATTTAACCCTCACAATAGTGCTGCAAGGGCGACTTTTATGCTCCTGGTATCACCAAGGAGTAAACCAAAGGGGAAATTGGTTAAAATAACTTGGTCAGTGGCATGTAACCAACAGGAGGTAGACTCAGGGTAGGAGCCCAGGTTGATCTGACTTCAAAGCCCAGTTGCTCAGCACTGTACTTCCTCTTAAAGAAGATGTAAAACTGGAGATGACTCCAAGTTCAACATGAGAATGGTAAGGCTGCTGCCAGGGCGAGGTAACCCAAGGAAGAGAAATGGCCAGAGACAAAATGGGAGGAGGGAACTAGTAAGTTCAGTTTAGAACATGATTAGTTTGGGGTGACGAGTAAACATCCAAATAAAAACTTACTCTGGAGTATTACTTCCATAACACCAATTTTCAAATAATATGTATCAAGACAATGGCAATATTCACTGACAATCACTATCAAAAGATTTTGCATAACTCCGTGTTAAGATCCTAAGGGGGAAATATGTATACCAGGAAGGGTTTCTTTTCTTGGCAGACAGACTTAATTTGCAATTAACCACAAAGAATGTCTGCCTACTCCTTCCCTCTTTGCCTTAGTTCTGGTACCTCTTTCTACCTTGGCTTCTGTTACCTACATTGGAGGTATTTATTACTGTGCTAAGTCACATGGGCTTTGAAGGTTTTGTTCAAATCCAGGAATGATGTAGGTCTCATTAGATGGGCTATTCTCATCTGAAAAGAACCAAGGGAGTCAGAAGAGAGATCCAGTTCAATACTTGCTATAAGGAAATAAGCCGACTGGAGAAGTTCTCAGATTAAATCTAATTCAACATTATTTAGAAAAAAACCCAGTGGAGACATAATTCATCAGTAAGGCTCAGACTAGGATGCCTTGCTATGCCAGATGAATTCAACTGCCACTTTGAAAAGAAAGAATTGTTGCCAGACTCACACATAAGAACACGGATCAGGGCTGGTTTTATACAGATTGTAGAAAACCTTTCTTCTTACTCACACACTTAGGATGAGTCCATCAAGATAAGATAGATGAAAATTCCTTTTGTGAGGAGAGAGTTTTATGGGAGGATGGGGCTCACTCTTCAGTTTTAAAGGTAAAGACTCATCATGGAGAAATAAAGCATGTGAAGCCAGCTTTGGAGCTAGTAAAACAAGTAAAAACCGCTTGATCGTAAACTGTAAAACGAAGTATCTTATTAGCTGGTATGTGGTTACAGGAGAATTAGCATGGGCTTGAGTGTTAGAAAAATCTGGCTTCAACCCTGTGTTTGCCACTTAGTAGCTGTGGAACGCTGAGCAGAATGCAAAAACAGAACAACTCGAGTAAGAAATAAGTAACAATACTTTTGGATTATAGACCAAAAATATTTATTTCTATCAATATGAACTCATGGATATCTATTTTATCTTTGTCCCATAATATGAAATTATTGTTACTGATTTGCTGCTTAAGTTGTTCTAATGCTGGTCACCAGGAGCTCTTTCAGGTTGGTTCCTATGACTTTTGCAAAGTCCCCATCTTTTCTTTCTTTTTTTCCTTCTTTCCTTCCTTCCCTCCTTCCTTCCTTCTCTTCTTTCTCCCTGCCATTTTCTCTTTCTTTCTTTTTCAGTTCTTTCTTACTTACTGTAACCATAAGATGCTCCAGGCTCACCTTGTATTTTTCCAGCCTCATCCCTGGAATCAATCATTTCTCCAAGAATCCCTGGTTTCTTTTATTGGAGAATCAACTTACCTGTGTGTGTGTGTGTGTGTGTGTGTGTGTGTGTGTGTGTGTGTGTGAAGGTAATAAACTATGACTCCATATTGATATGTCCAATCTGGTACCACAGAGTTCATTCTAGCCTTTCCCCTTTCCTTATTTGTGTCTTCTTTCTCTAACAATAAGAAATCTGGTTCTCCTTATCTACACTGTATTTACTTATTTGATCAAACTTAGTATGCAAATAAAGAAGTTTTAGAATTCTTAACGCAAAAAACGCAAAAACGCAAAAAAAAAAATTCTTTTTTTTTTTTTTTTTTTTTTGCGGTACGCGGGCCTCTCACTGTTGTGGCCTCTCCTGTTGCAGAGCACAGGCTCCGGACGCGCAGGCCCAGCAACCATGGCTCACGGGCCCAGCCGCTCCGTGGCATGTGGGATCTTCCCAGACCGGGGCACGAACCCGCGTCCCCTGCATCGGCAGGCGGACTCTCAACCACTGCGCCACCAGGGAAGCCCTAGTTAATTTTTTTATGCACCAGTAAGAGAGCTTCAAAAAACATCAAACAAAACTGGTAAAACTGAAAGGATAAATAAAAAATTCACAACTAGAGTAGATTTCAAAACTTTCAACAATTGATAGAATGAGTTGACAAAAAATTAGTAAAGACACAAAAGACTTGAAGAACACTATCTACTGATTTGACCTAATAGATATTTGGGTTTTTTTAAGACGTAATATTTATTTACTTATTATTTATACATATACATGTATCTATTCTTCTTCAAATTCTTTTCCCATTTAGTTTATTACAGAATATTGAGCAGAGTTCCCTGTGCTATACAACATAGGTCCTTGTTGGTTATATATTTTATATATAGTAGTGTGTACATGCCATTCCCAAACTCCTAATCCATTCCTACCCCCCACCTTCCCCCCAGTAACCATAAGTTTGTTCTCAATAATCTAATGATTTTATGTTTTAAAACAAATGTTGGCAAACTTTTTCTGTAAAGAGCCAGGTACTAAATATCTTAGCCACATGTGGTCACTGTCACATATTTGTCTTCTTTTTTACCCAGTCATTTAAAACTGTAAAAACCTTTCTTAGCCTAAGACCATATAAAAATAGGTGGGGTATGGGGTGGAGCATGGCCTGTGGACTGTAGTTTGCCAACTCTGTTTTAGTCTTACTTATAAACAATGTGTAGTAACTTAAAAGATAATTTCTAGATTAATTTTTATCCTTTAACTCAATGGTTTAATCCATTTACTTCTGTGAATTCTCATACATTTATTTCCCATTATTACATATTTTTCTGTTTCTTTTCTTCTCTGCTGTCCACCCCCCCCACCTTGTATTTGCCTTTTTAAAAAGAAGTTACAGTTATTGCTTGTTTTTGGTCACACTGCAGAGCTTGCAGGATCTTAGTTCCCCGATCAGGGATTGAACCCTGCCCTCTACAGTGAGAGCACATAGTCCTAACCACTGGACAACCAGGAACTTCCCTGCCTTCTTTTGGACTGAGACTTTTTTACTTTTTTTTTTTTTAATCAAAACCTGCTGGGAAATTATATGCTTTATGTCTATGTAGTTGTTATTCTAGCTATTTTTAATATGCATTCAATCTGTTACGCTATCACATTATGTAGCCTCTGGCAAACTCCATTGCACACTTAAGGGAAAATAAGAGTGAAAAGGCAAATAGCATTGTAGTATTCTTATGAAAGTGGTTTTGATCTGTGCAGCTCTCTTACAGTGTCTCAGGGTTCTCCAGGGGTACCTAGAACATACTTTGGGAACCTGAAGTTTCAGGAACTGTATTTATTTTGTAAGCACTGTAGGTTATTCTGCTGGACATGCCTGGTTGAGACCTACTGTGGAATCCTGAGCAGCTTCAAAGTATTAGGTATTTAAAAACAGAGGGGCCTGGGGAGATTGGTTCAAGATGGTGGAGTAGAAGGACATGTGCTCACTCCCTCTTGTGAGAGCACCAGAATCACAACTAACTGCTGAATAATCATAAACAGGAAAACAGTAGAACTCACCAAAAAAGATCTCCCACATTCAAAGACAAAAGGAGAAGCTGCAATGAGATGGTAGGAGGGGCACAATCACAATAAAATCAAATTCCAGTTTGTGGGTGGCTCACAAACTGGAGAACAATTATACCACAGAAGTCCACCCCCTGGAGTGAAGGTTCTGAGCCCCATGTCATGCTTCCCAACCTGGAGGTCAGGCAATGGGAGGAGGATTTCCCAGAGAGTCAGACTTTGAAGGTTAGCGGGATTTAATTGCAGACAGGACTGGGGGAAACAGAGACTCCACTCTTGGAGGGCACACACAAAGTAGTGTGCACATCAGGACCCAGGGAGAGGGAACAGTGACCCCATAGGAGACTGAACTAGACCTACCTGCTAGTGTTGGAGGGTCTCCTGAAGAGGTGGGGGGCAGCTGTGGCTCACTGTGGGGACAAGGATACTGGCAGCAGAAGTTCTGGGAAGAACTCCTTGGCGTGAGCCCTCCTAGAGTCTGCCATTAGCCCCACCAAAGAGCCTGCAGGCTCCAGTGTTGGGTCGCCTCAGGTCAAATAACCTACAGGGAGGGAACTTAGCCTCACCCATCAGCAGACAAGAGGATTAAAGTTTTACTGAGCTCTGCACACCAGATCTACCCACCACCAGTCCCTCCCATCAGGAATCTTGCACAAGCCTCTTAGATAGTCTCGTCCACCAGAGGGCAGACAACAGAAGCAAGAAGAACTACAGTCCTGCAGCCTGTGGAATGAAAACCACATTCACAGAAAGATAGACAAAATGAAAAGACAGAGGACTATGTACCAGATGAAGGAACAAGATAAAACCCCAGAAAAACAACTAAATGAAGTGGAGATAGGCAACTTTCCAGAAAAAGAACTCAGAATAATGATAGTGAAGATGAGCCAGGACCTTGGAAAAAGAATGGAGGCAAAGATCAAGAAGATGCAAGAAATGTCTAACAAAGACCTAGAAGAATTAAAGAACAAACAAACAGAGATGAGCAATACAATAACTGAAACGAAAAATACACTAGAAGGAATCAGTAGCAGAATAACTGAGGCAGAAGAATGGATAAGTACCTGGAAGACAGAATGGTGGAATTCACTGCCATAGAACAGAATAAATGAAAAGAAATGAAGACAGCATAAGAGACCTCTGGGGACATTAAACACACCAACATTCGCATTATAGGGGTCCAAGAAGGAGAAGAGAGAGAAAGGACCCAAGAAAATATTTGAAGAGATTGTAATCAAAAACTTCCCTAACATGGGAAAGGAAATAGCCACTCAAGTCCAAGAAGCACAGAGAGTCCCAGGCAGGATAAACACTAGGAGAAACACGCCAAGACACATAGTAATCAAACTGACAAAAATTAAAGACAAAGAAAAATTATTAAAAGCAACAAATAACATACAATGGAACTCCCATAAGGTTAACAGCTGATTTTTCAGCAGAAACACTATAAGCCAAAAGGGAGTTGCACGATATACTTAAAGTGATGAAAGGGAAGAACCTACAATCAAGATTACTCTACCCGGCAAGGATCTCATTCAGATTCGACAGAGAAATCAAAAGCTTACAGACAAGCAAAAGCTAAGAGAATTCAGCACCACAAAACCAATGCTACAACAAATGCTAAAGGAACTTCTCTGAGTGGGAAATACAAGATAAGAAAAGGACCTACAAAAACAAACTCAAAACAATTAAGAAAATGGTAATAGGAACGTACATATCGATAATTACCTTAAATGTGAATGGATTAAATGCTCCAAGCAAAAGACACAGGCTCACTGAATGGATACCAAAACAAGACCCATATATATGCTGTCTACAGGAGACCCACTTCAGATCTAGGGACACATACAGACTGAAAGTGAGGGGATGGAAAAAGATATTTCATGCAAATGGAAATCAAAAGAAAGCTGGAGTAGCAATACTCATATTAGATAAAATAGACTTTAAAATGAAGAATGTTGCAAGAGACAGGGAAGGACACTACATAATTATCAAGGGATCAAAACAAGAAGAAGATATAACAATTATAAATATATATGCACCTAACATAGGAGTACCCCAATACACAAGGGAAATGCTAGCATCTACAAAAGAGGAAACTGACAGTAACACAATAATAGTGGGGGACTTTAACACCTCACTTACACCAATGGATAGATCATCCAGACAGAAAATTAAAAAGGAAACACAGCTTTAAATGACACAATAGACCAGGTAGATTTAACAGATATTTACAGGACATTCCATCCAAAAACAGCAGATTACACTTTCTTCTCAAGTGCACACGGAACATTCTCTAGGACAGATCACATCTTGGGTCATAAATCAAGCCTTTGTAAATTTAAGCAATTTGAAATCATCTCAAGCATCTTTTCTGACCACAACACTATGAGATTAGAAATCAATTACAGGGAAAAAAACCCCATGAAAAACACAAACACATGCAGGCTAAACAATACGTTACTAAATAACCAAGAAATCATTGAAAAAGTCAAAGAGGAAATTAAAAAATACCTAGAGACAAATGACAACAAAAACATGATCATCCAAAACCTGTGGGATGCAGCAAAAGCAGTTCTAAGAGGGAAGTTTATGGCAATACAATCCTACCTCAAGATACAAGAAAAATCTCAAATAAATAATCTAACCTTACACCTAAAGGAACTAGAGAAAGAAGAACAAACAAAATCCAGTTAGTAGAAGGAAAGAAATCATGAAGATCAGAGCAGAAATAAATGAAATAGAAACAAAGAAAACAGTAGAAAGGATCAATAAAACTAAAAGCTGGTTCTTTGAGAAGAAAAACAAAATTGATAAACCTTTAGCCAGACTCATCAAGAAAAAGAGGGAGAGGACTCAAATCAATAAAATCAGAAGTGAAAAAGGAGATGTTACAATGGACACCACAGAAATACAAAGCATCTTAAGAGCCTACTACAAGCAACTCTATGCCAATAAAATGGACAGTCTGAAAGAAATGGACAAGTTCTTAGAAAGATATAACCTTCCAACATTGAACCAGGAAGAAATAGAAGATATGAACAGACCAATTACAAGTAATGAAGTTGAAACTGTGATTAAAAGTCTTCCAACAAACAAAAGTCCAGGACCAGATGGCTTCACAGGTGAATTCTACCAAACATTTAGAGAAGAGCTAACAGCCATCCTTCTCAAACTCTTCCAAAAAATTGCAGATGAAGGAACACTCCCAGACTCATTCTATGAGGCCACCATCACCCTGATACCAAAACCAGACAGAGATACTACAAAAAAAGAAAATTACAGACCAGTATCACTGATGAATATAGATGCAAAAATCTTCAACAGAATACTAGCAAACAGAATGCACAACATGTTAAAAGGATCATACACCATGATCAAGTGGGATTTATCCCAGGTGTGCAAGGATTCTTCCATATATGCAAATCAATCAATGTGATACACCAGAGTAACAAATTGAAGAATAAAATCCATATGATCATCTCAATAGATGCAGAAAAAGCTTTTGACAAAATTCAACACCCGTTTATGATAAAAAAAACTCGCTGGAAAATGGGCATAGAGGGAACCTGCCTCAACATAATAAAGGCTATATATTACAAACCCACAACAAACATCATTCTCAATGGTGAAGAACTGAAAGCATTTCCTCTAAGATCAGGAACAAGAGAAGGATGTCCACTCTTGCCACTATTATTCAACATAGTTTTGGAATTCCTAGCCACAGCAATCAGAGAAGAAAAAGAAATAAAAGGAATACAAATTGGAAAAGAAGTAAAACTGTCACTGTTTGCAGATGACATGATACTATAGAGAATCCTAAAGATGCCACCAGAAAACTACTAGAGCTAATCAATGAATTTGGTAAAGTTGCAGGATACGAAATTAATGCACAGAAGTCTCTTGCATTCCTATACACTAACAATGAAAGATCAGAAGGAGAAATTAAGGAAACAATCCCATTCACCATTGCAACAAAAAGAATAAAATACCTAGGAATAAACCTACCTGGGGAGGTAAAAGACCTGTACTCAGAAAACTATAAGACACTGATGTAGGACAATCTTAGAGATTGTCCTACAGAGTGAAGTCAGAAAGAGAAAAACAAATCTCATATGTTAACGCATATATGTGGAATTTAGAAAAATGGTACACGTGAAATCAAATTCTTTGATTTCTAAGAAATCAAAGATGACACAAAAAGATGGAGAGATATACCATGTTCTTGGATTGGAAGAATCAATATTGTGAAAATGACTATACTACCCAAAGCAATCTACAGATTCAGTGCAATCCCTATTAAATTCCCAATGGCATTTTTTACAGAACTAGAACAAAAAAATCTTAAAATTTGTATGGAGACACAAAGGACCCCGAATAGCGAAAACAATCTTGAGGGAAAAAAACAGAGCTTGAGGAATCAGACTCCATGACTTCAGACTATACTACAAAGCTACAGTAATCAAGACAGTATGGTACTGGCACAAAAACAGAAATATAGATTAATGGAACAGCATGGAAAGCCCAGAGATAAACCCACACACCTATGGTTAATTAATCTATGACAAATGAGGCAAGGATATACAATGGAGAAAAGACAGTCTCTTCAATAAGTGGTGCTGGGAAAACTGGACAGGTACATGTAAAAGAATGAAATTAAAACAGTCCCTAACATCACACATAAAAATAAACTGAAAATGGATTAAAGACCTCAATGTAAAACCAGACACCATAAAACTCTTAGAGGAAAGCATAGGAAAAACACCCTTTGACATAAATCACAAGAAGATCTTTTTTGACCCACCTCCTAGAGTAATGGAAATAAAAACAAAAATAAGCAAATAGGATCTAATGAAAGTTAAAAGCTTTTGCACAGCAAAGGAAACTATAAACAAGACAAAAAGACAACCCTCAGAATGGGAGAAAATATTTGCAAATCAAAAGATTAATCTCCAAAATATATAAACAGCTCATGCAGCTGAGTATAAATAAATAAACAACCCAATCCAAAAATGGGCAGAAGACCTAAATAGACATCTCTTCAAAGAAGACAAACAGATGGCCAAGAGGCACATGAAAAACTGGTCAACATCACTAATTATTAGAGACATGCAATCAAAACTACAGTGAGGTAGCTGGTCAGAATGGGCATCATCAGAAAATATACAAACAACAAATGCTAGAGAGGGTGTGGAGAAAAGGGAACCCTCATGCACTGTTGGTGTGAATGTAAATTGATATAGCCACTATGTAGAACTGTATGGGGGTTACTTAAAAAAACTAAAAATAGAATTACCATATGACCCAGCAATCCCACTACTGGGCATATACGCAGAGAAAACCATAATTCAAAAAGACACATGCACACCAATGTTCATTGCAGCACTATTTACAATAGCCAGGTCATGGAAGCAACCTGTCCATTGACAGATGAATGGATAAAGAAGATATAAATATATATATATATATAAAAATGGATATATACAATGGCATATTACTCAGCCATAAAAAGGAATGAAATTGGGTCATTTGTAGAGATGTGGATGGACTTAGAGATTGTCCTACAGAGTGAAGTCAGAAAGAGAAAAACAAATCTCATATGTTAACGCATATATGTGGAATTTAGAAAAATGGTACACGTGAACCGGTTTGCAAGGCAGAAATAAAGACACAGATGTAGAGAACAGATGTGTGGACACCAAGGGGGGAAGCAGGGGTGGTGGTGGTGGGATGAATTGGGAGATTGGGATTGACACTTATACACCAATATGTATAAAATAGATAACGAATAAGAACCTGCTGTATAAAAAATAAATAAAATAAATTTTTTAAAAATTAAAAACAAACAAACAAACAGAGGGGCCTGAAGTGGGAGACAAAGGGCTCACTTTTGCTTCTTCATTATTTCTCTTGGGATTGACCTTTCTGATCTGCTCCTCTCTTCAATTTCATCCTTGTTTCCTTCCAGATTCTACAAACTGCTGTGCTAGGCCCTTTATAAAATTTCAGTTTAGGATTCCAGATAATCTGTATTAAAAGAAAAAAAGCAGGTACAATTCTGATTACTTATGAGAAATAACAGTCTCAGACCGAGTCATGCTGGTAGGAACGAGCCTGCCTGCCTGTGCTCTGGTTTCAAAATGATGATTTGTTTGCATGAAACTTCAGCTTCATACAACACATAAGTGATGAATGAATTTCTGACTTTTGTCAGTGGAAGTCAATATCTTTGACTTAAAGAATAATTCTTTAATTACTAAAGCCAAGTTGAAGTCATGAAAGGTCTCTGAAGTCACTTTGTCTTTTAAAAATATGGGCATAAGGTATCTGAAGAGATCAGTCTGTTGGATATTTATGTGCAAGGCAAGCTGCTGGCTGAGATTTTTACATTCAGTTGTCTTTTAAACAAACATACACCCTAGCTAAACACATGGTTTTCTCACAAGAAGTCTTACTATCCAAAATTACTGTGTGTGATTATCTCTAAAAAAACGATAAAGCCTTGATTTTTTATGGTTGATTGATTAGGTTATTGCAAATCACGTCAGCTTGGAGTTTGGCATGCCTCCCAGAAAGCAAACTTCCCAGGCTAAACTCAAAGTTCCTTTTTCCATAACAAAGATCTGACTCCATAAAATCCCTTGAGATTTCTTGCATCCAAAACAGACATTTCCCAGGGTTTCATCTGGTTTTCTGGAAAGCTCTTGACCCAACTAGTTCCATATGGAGGCATCTGAGTTAATGAAGGTTCATTTCCTGTGAATTCATCTTACTTTAGGTGTTCTATTCCAGTCATTCCTTCAGCCGTCATTGGTCCTTCTGCTTCGGTCCCAGCCTGCGTTTTGCTGAGAGAAGCCACAGTCGCATTAGTGACCTGACAAAATACGTTCCTTATTTTTTTTCAGCAGTCAAGTTAGCAGGGCTTGTTATTTTATCTTTGGGGATTTATTAGGTGTCTTTGGTAGCTTTGTAACAGAGGCTGCACAGAATGAGTGGCAATTAGGTCTTCGGTATATGCCATGATAGGAATATCAAAGAACGTTCTGAAAAAGTGTGAGTTTTAGACAATGGAAGACTCAGTGCAGTAGTGATATTTTAAATTTGAAGATCTATTTTTAATTTCAAATTTGCCTGGGAAAATCACTTAGTCTTTTTGTAGCTGATTCTGTCAATGTTCTATCCAAATCCCTTGGAATCCTTTTGACCATATCTTGCGCTCTACCCCTAGCATCTGTGAGCTTTTGCTTCTAATGGTTGGCGACTGTGGCTGTCTTTGCATACCTGTAATCGGGCTCCTGGACACGATTTGCCCAAAGTGCCTGGGAGTCTGTATTCCTAACCCTCACCATCCATTGCCCAGGGGCAGCTCACTGCCAGGGACAAATCATGGAGACAAAGGGTGTGATGTGTGGATGCGCAAGGGATATAAAAGCCTGCTCCTTGCGGAGTCCTGCTGAATCAGGTTAAGGCTGGGGCTTTGCCTGAAATCACATCATTGCTCGGTTCTACCCCTTCTAAACTGGGGTACTAATTCTTACCTAACAGTCCTGCTGTAAAAATAAGATGAAGTAGCATTTGTAGAAGGATTGATAAATAGTAAAAGAACTTGCCCTGAACCCAAGGCAGGGATGATACGCAAGTAGGGTGACCTGAAGCACTGAGTTGAGAATTTAAACCCTAGTCTGGGCCTCGGGGGTTTAGAGGAAAGGCTTGGTCATTTTGGGGACAGATCATCAGTGACTCTTTCACTAAACCTAGAAGAAACGAAAAGCAATAGTGCTTGGTTTTAGAAACTGGGTGTCAGTCCAGAGAGAAGGGGATCTTTTTTGGATTCTCACTGTGAGAACCTGGTGGGGCTTCTGAAAAGGAAAAACCCATGAGAGTGAGGGAGTCTCCCTAAGACTCTGGCCTCGAAGAGTTTCTCACTCTCATGATAGCCATGTTCAGGCCCCAGCAATTTGTCAACATTACCTAACTGTTCCTACTTGTTTATGGCTCTAGTAGCTTCTGCTCTGGGTCAGCAGACCTTTGTTTCTGTATCTGTCTAGACGCACCTGACTCAGGATTCCTGGGTAACGGTTTGTACCATGACTTCAGTTCTCTGACAGGTCCAAGAAAATTTATTGATTTTTAGTTTGTCCAGATTTTTCTTGTTGTAAGGACAGTTGTTATTGACGATTTCCAGGTTCTTTTTATTTTGAAGTTGATTAATTGTTTACAGAAATGGGGTCAGGTCGTCTCATCCTGTGCCATTATCCTTGGTCACTCCCACCAATGTCAATACTGGGTGCCTCCTGTAGGCTCCCCCATCCTCTTAATTTCCATATGCTCTAGGTTCTTGCTCTAAGGCTCAACCTCCTATTTCTCCCCTTCCTTCCAAATGTTTTCAGTGTGCCCTTTCAAACTTCTGCTCCCAGCTCGAGAGACTCCATTGCATCCTAACCACTGATCCAGCTTTCCAGGAACTCTCATACAAGATTGTTGCCTTTTTCCTGGAGATGAAGTGAAGACATAGTGCTTGTGGATTCTGAGTGCTGCTTTCAGCCTGATATGCAAAGCCTTCCACGCTGTCCAAGGCTTAACCCCCCTCTCAGGCTCAGAATGCATCCTCTCCCCCTGCCTGGGAGCATCACTCATCTCACTTTCCTGCATCCTCAACTTCTCCCTCTCCGTTGGATCCTCCATTAGCATTTTAGTGTACTAAGTCTCTTCTACCTTAAAAAAGTCGTCTTTAAACTCTGCTTCCTTCCCCCAGCTGCTGCCCTGCATCTCTCCTGGGCACAGCTAACCTTTTTGAAAGAATTGAAATGTTCCTTTTCCCTGGATGCTGTGAACTCTTGTTCCTCCTTCTTAGTTTCCTTCAAAGCTCTTCCTCCTCTGCCCATCCTTACATTTGGCGTTTCTTCTGATTTTTTTTTCCTCTTTCATCTGCCTCTTCCCTCCTCCCTCTACATATCTTGCAACAATTTTATCTTCTCTCAAAGCTGAAATTAAAGCCCTCCACTGATGTCGACACTGTCTGTATCTCCTGGACAGATCTCACTTTTGAGATACAGACTGATGTAAGTCCAACTGATTAATGGCCATCTGCATTTGGATGCCTGTGCTTTTATTTTCAGTGTGGAAGCTGCCAGTGCATACCTGTCGATGCGTAGCTTGCTAACTCCACTTTACTATAAGGTAGCAGTATTACGCCAGAGAAGGAAGCAAAGTACTTCTGGGAAGCTGGCTTAGTCAGGGCCCCTTATAGCACACTGTCTGGTCCCTGACAACAACCTACAGGGTCTGCCTCATTAACAACAGATCTCAACATGTTGTACAATCACATGACCCACAAAGAATCCCCAATACACGTCTGGCAGGTGAGTCCCATCATTGATCTGTCTACCCATCAGGAATAACCGCTATTGGTTTCTTAACTCAACCTTTTGGATTTGGAGTCTGCTTAACTTAGCTGCCTCTCTTTATGAAGTGGTAAAGAGATTTGTAAGTTCCTTTTGCCTGAAATATCCATCCTGCACCCCATATAGAGTTCCTGGTCCCCAGTGTCCCCTCCTCAGAAAACACATATTCCTGAGGGTCCCATTTGGGTTTCAGGGTCCATTTTTCTATAGATACAAAGTTGAAAATGGGCTTCAGCATGATGGAAATGGTGCGTTAACGTGTTAATTTTGGTTCATTATGAATTAGACAGTCTTTGTGGTCTTGCCTGAAAACCTAAATACCATTTGTGACACAATTTCCGTGGGGAAATATATTCCAGGTCTAAATGACTGCCTTAACCCATTAGCTTGTTAACTAGATAACTGTTCCCAAATGGGACGCTGCCCACACGGGAAGAGAGTACCAATGCGTCTGTAGAACAGACCAGCTCCACGGCAGCTCCACTTCCACTCCTCCACAGGCTCAGGAAATCTTGAGTGGAAGCTCCAGATACAGCCAAGGAGTAGAGTGAAGACGACAGAATCGGATACACTGGCCTAGAGTCGATTTTGAATAATAGCTCCCTTGTTATTCGGTGACTGTCGTGTGGAAGATGTTAAAGCTGTTTCCTGTATTAGTAAAGGCCAGAGTGTAAACAATATGACTACAAGATTTGCCCATTTCCACGTCACAAGTGGGTGATGAGAACTGATAAAATATGGAAGGTGGAGAACCTTGGACCAAGCACTGAACTTCTCTCCCTTCATTATTTCCGTCTGAAAATTGGAGATTAAAATGAAGTGTTACTGTAAAATTAGCTGGAAGGCCTGGATGATTGGCAGATGAAGTTATATCAGTTAGAAAATTTTAAGGTAGGGAAAAATGCTACTTCCCTCTTGGGCTTACTTACATTCCCTCCATCCCACACACTTGACTTTTAAAATCTTATTTACACTGGTTGCAACGTCTGAAATCACCATGATGGTAGTCCAGTTCCATCTGTACAGTTTCTACTGCCGGATGTCTATTGTCACAGTGGCTTTCTTGAGCTCTCATTTAAACACACACATTCTTATTCTGCAGACTCCTTGTTTTCTGTCCTCTCAGAAGATGGAAATGGATTATTCATGGTTTATTTTCAGCCGAAAAAGTAGCAAACTGTATGATAATATTTTCATGAATATTTAAAAATTGTTGCTATAAGGGCTCTGTATCAATTGCATCCTAGAACCTTATTAAATGTAAAGAATTCCTGTCTCAAGTACAAATACATTTAGAAATATATAATTCTTAGTGAAAATACTTACCTTCTTATTAAGGGCACATGTGCTCTAGTTAGCGTACCAGCTAGAGAAAAGGGCAATAGTCCACATTCTGCCCCTGAGAGACTTGATGCAGTAAAGTGTGGTCTGCAGTTACCCTGTGAAATCTAACGATACGCTTCAGGTCAGCGGCTCTGTGATTCAAGGCTCAAGAATAAGAGAGGGTAAACCACCCGTGTTGCTACCGTGAACAGCAGGCTGTGTCCAGAACATGGTGTACAGATGCCCAGACTCAGCAGGCAGAAGCTGGGAGGGGTCCGTGGAAATCTGAGAGCTGGAAGGTCTTGGAGAGATGCCTTTGTGGCCCCTTCAAGGAAGAAAATGAGTGTTCTGGGCTGCTCTACCTTTGACTGGGCCAGCGTGACTTTTTTTTTTAAACTGTTTTATATATTTAAGATTCTATATCTGTGTCTATGTGTGAAAGAGGGGTTTTGTTGCAAAAAAAGTTGAAATGGAAACCCCTCAACCCAGGTCTTGACTGGTGGGGATTTAGCTCTTTCCCTCACTGCTAAAGCATCTGGGGTCTAGGCAGAGCTTGTGACACGGGGTTGACCTCTAGGAGAAGCTCTTTCTAACAGTTTTTATTCATCAATTAATCCATTTATTGAGCATCTACTATGTGTCATCTAGTGTTCTAGGTGCTGGGACTCTAGCAGTGAACAAAAATGATACATTGCCTGCCCTGTAGAGTTTACCTTCCAGTGGTAGAAAGATATAATGTACCTAAGTATGTAATATAATAATGAGACAGTGATAAGTACTGGAGAAAAACAAAAGAGGTGGAGGGGGACGGGTCAAAGTTTGAGGCTATTTCTCCCAGGGGAGGTGACATCAGAGCAGACCTAAACGTAGCGAGGGAGTAGGTGGGCCATGCCAGGGCCTAGGGGCAGTGTGGCAGTCACAGGAACTAGTACAAAGACTCCTGCGTGGGATTGGGTTTAACCCCTAAGAAGCCCTGCACTGAGGTCGGAAAGGCTGCATTGATGTGAGGGGAAGGGGGTGGGAGAAGGTCAGAGAAGGGGTCAGAAGGCGGATCATGTAGGGACGGGAGGTCACGGTAAGGACTTTGGACTCTTCCTCATTAGTGGGGTGGGAAGCAGGGGTCATGCAAGAGTCATCACTGTAAATTCTGAGTTATGGCATTGCGGGAAGTTAAGAGATGAATAGGGCTTTATTTCTGCCCTCATGGAGTGTATAATCCATAATGTGGATTTTAGGAAGAATCACTTAGAAAAATTATACTTTGTGTGGCTTAATGTAATATATTTGATAGTCTTTGGTTCTCAGGAGTGGCACAAATTTCTATGGACAGAGCACAGAAATGGAATCAGTTTTGTGAAAAATGAAAAAGTCATAAATGCTTACCTGATAAAGTATGAACTTGATTATAAAACATGAGTCAATTCCATCACAGTCAGTTTTATAGACTAGAAAAGGTAAATACAGAGAATTTTTGCCACTCATTTCCTTGCTGGTCACTCACAGCAGGCTTCTCTGATCATGCATGTGTTTTTAGAATCCTTTTCAACCCAGAAATCTAAGTAGCAACTAACTATCAACTGGAGTTCAGCATAGGAGACATATTTGCAGACTGACTGTCTGACAAAGTAAGGGGAGACAGGAATGAGACTGATCACGTTTCAAGCAGTGGTAACGCCTCTGTGTAATAAAGATAGCCTTTGGTATTTCAACAAATCAATCAGTGAAAAAGTTCCGCCGATTGTTTGGTGTTCAATGTAGAAAAGTGGTTAATTTTCTTTTGTGTCTTCTGTACATAAAAAGAAAAGTTGATAAAATTTGAAGATGAGAGAAAGAGAGAAGATTTTTTTTCAGAGTCAATGCTAGCATCCCCAAACTTAATTCCAAATAAAGAAACTACCTTTAAATTCTTACTACGATTCCAAATGCAATATTCCAAGAAGGCTACAAAATTTTGTCTTGATCACATGAACTTCAGCGAGGAAAGCATTGTCTCTTTTAGAAATTAGACTTTTTTGTTGTTATTGGTTAGTATTCTACCTTGAGCTAGGACAATATATATATTATTAATATATTTAATGTACCACTTTCATAATCATGATAAATACACTCAGCTACATAACTGACTAATTTATCCATCTTTGTTCAAAAATAGGCTCTCAGGTTATTAGACATCATACAACTAAGAAGAAAGGAAAATTAATTTGGAGAAACACTATTTAAAGTAGGTGCTACAGAGCCTGAGGTAGGTGCCCAGTAATTAAAGAGATGTTAAGTCCACGATTATCTGTCTTTATGTTTCGGTAATAAGAACCTTCATTTCCAATCAATACTGTGCTCAAATATTTGGGTTAGTTTGAGAGTTGAACTTACAAAGAAAATATTTCCTTAAAGATTGGCAGCTTAAAGAGGTTTTAAGCTATTGTTTCACAATCCTACTACTAATAACAAAGAGCATGTTAAAAGAATATATTTATATATGAGACTATGTTGAATTTAAAAGATAAATTGCACAGCTGTGCTTTCTATCCTGGGGATCCTGAAGGAGCCTTGCAAAATTCTTCCATCATGAGGATCCTGTCTTATCTCCTTTCCTATGTTATGCTTTTTCTTTGTGTAGCTGGCCTGTTGACACAAAGGGACAGCTGGGTAGTTAAACTTAAATAAAATCAATGTCCTGAACTGCTGTGTTCTATATTTCTCTCTGGAAAAAGAATGCTTTCCTTCAGAACCTATCTAATTCTTGTTCTAAAGGCTTTTTCTTTTCACATAAAATATTAGAACTGAGATCTGCATGGCGAGTTATTCATTCCTGCTTCAGTTTTCTAATTTGTAAGTGGAAATACCAAAGTGTCAAAGTTTACCACTTGATTATTTCCTGCTTCCTTTCTCTTGCAAAAATAAAGCCAGTTGGGGGTGAAAGGGAAGCAGGTCCTGACCTAAGTAATTTCAGAAATGAGTGGAACCTGTAAGACTCAGGCAAAAGAAACTAGATTAGCACTGGACTCAAGTTGATAAAGATGATTCCCATGGAGAGGCCAGTTACCAATTCTGACACTGCTGCACACGTGTACTGGAATTGAGCCATTAAGAAAACTGCATGATGGATGGTCCCCTCCGTGTTGGAGTGGGAGGTTATTGTATGTAAAAAGGAGAGGCTAGAATGATCCATAGCATAATGGATAAGAGTTGAAGACATCAGGATGAACCCCTGTTTAGCTTAATATAGAGATAGATGGTTACATATTAGAAATACTTATAGATATATGTATATACAAAGATTACTATACACATATGTATTTCCTTCCTCTGTTAGCTGAGATGGCCTAAAAGAAATGATATCTCAGTAGCAACAGACAGGCCTAGTGCCCAGATCTGGGTTTCTAATACCATTCTATAACAAAAGGAATTAGAGCTTTATGGAGAAATGGCTGATTCCAGGACTGAGGCAGGAAATAAACAAGATGATCCTGGAGCATCTTAGAGTGCAAGAAAATAAGACAGTGCTAAAAAATAAAACAGAACCCCAAAACCCCATACACATAATGTTAGGGGTATATCAAAGGGACAAGAGTCGACTTGAAAGAGCTTTGATGGGTCAAAGCTGGAACAATTTGAACAATAAAATAAATAAAGGAGTATTAGGATTATAACCCAAAATACAAAATAAATATCCATGAGTCCATATTGATATTGATATAAATATAAATACAAGAATAAGTAAATAGATTTTCTCCTGTGTAGAAAATCTCCTGCCCACAGCCCCCTGCCAACAGTGTGCAGGTGATACATCTTGGAAGTGGTTTCCCCAATCTTAGCTGAGCCTTTAGGTCACTGTAGTCCTAGCTGACATTGTGATGCAAACCTCATCCACATGCACTCAGCTACAGCACTCTTTGTTTCACACTAAATTTCAGGGTATGAAATTTGTTATGCAGCTGTAGATAACTAATACACCCTTCCATTCATAAATCAGAAGACTGAGGCAGGAACATGTGCTTCAGTTTCCTCATTGGTACAATGGGGATTAGAATAGAACTTACCTCATGTGCACCGTCTAAGTCTGATCCTCCTGGAGAAACACTGACAGCATTATGCAAAACAGCCATTCATTCACCAGGAATCCCTTCAAAACTAAGTTACATTTGGAAGAAAACAGAAGATAGCTCAATTTAAAATCTCTCCATAGTTCCTTAAAAACTACTGTGATCTAATCATTTCTTGAGTTCAGATTCTAAGGTCATAACATGTATCTGGAAAATAAACAACCCAATAATATAGCATTGAAATCTCAGGCAACAGTGATCTTGGAGGGGTGTAGGGTGAGGGAGAGACAAGACATTCTATTCAGACCAGACCTCATCTATAAAATATAATCACATCTTTGGACAAAGATAAAATCTTTATTAATGTAGTTAAAAGGTTAAACATTGTTCTCCCAAATTTTAAATTCCATCTGTCTTCTGAAGCACACATCCATAAAGTTATGGTAGCCTTTCTTTATACTTCTTTCCCTAGATAAAGATTTTAGTCCCAACTCTTAATGATAGCAAAATGAGACACAGCTGTCTTACATTAGGTGAATTTGGATAAAATATTAAAGGTAAAAGCAAGATACTGCTTGATGAAATTAATGTAAGAGGATTCCTATTATCCTCTTAAATTGAATAAATCCTCTTAAATTAAACAAAAGATACATGGAAATAAGTCAAGGAGAAAAACACAATGTCCCCCAAACATGCTAATAGGAATAATTTGTTTAAAATATGCTTCAATTTTTTTCCTGTCAGAATGTATTTATTACCATTTCTTATATTAAGTTCTATAGAGATTTCAAATTCTTCCATCCACTTAAACCTGGTTAGTATTTTTCAATTTTTGCATTGAAACTTTTTTCCTATACCTTTTAACATGGGTAAAATACTTAGATTCTACTTTTGGAGTATAAAATGGTTAATACTAGATAGTCCGAGAATTCTTCTGGCTAATGCAGATGTACTCATATTCCATTTTGTCTTCTATTTGTGCCTGAGCTCAAGTTTGAAATACAAGCCATTAAGAAGGAAGTCAGCATCCATGAGATATGAGAACAGCTTTGATTATAGTTATTTCTGTGAAAGATAAAGGCGATTTATCTTGTGCTGATTATAGGTTTACTTTCCTCTCAGGACAAGACGTAAAATCATTTACGTTACCAGAGGTGTTAAATGAAATCCTGTTTACATTTATTCTCCCTGGTAAAAATCAACTGAAGATAGAGTAATTTTAAAAAGCATTATGCTGAGATGGAAAGAACATTTGGAGTCAGGTCTTCAGTTAAAATCTTCTTTTGCCCTTTATTGTGTTCCTCAGATCTGTTACTTGCTTTGAGAGCTTCCATTTTCCATCGCTTAAATGGGGCTCATGAGAATCACTTCGTTGGATTCTGAGGATTAAAAAAAAAACCAACTTTTGCAAATCTTACAGTGCAGGGTTTGACTAATAGTACGTGTTCAGTAACCAGTTTCTATAATCATTAATATTTTAAACTATTGTTATTATTATTTTTTATTACTACTACTATTTCTGTTTTATCAGTTCCCATCCCCACCCCAAATACGATAGTGGTCACTTACTTATCAGAAATCATTTTTATGTCATTCAGCTTTTCCTCAGTAAACGCTTTTCATGTACACGTGTGGGTAAAGGGGAATGAATGCACATGTTGCCCTAGGGTGGGGATGGTGTCTGCTCACTTCCAGGTCCACCCCAGTTGTGACACGCACATACTTCTCCTCTCATGTACCTCTGTGTTGGTTTGCTAGGGCTGAAGTAACAAAGTACTACAGACAGGGCAGCTTAAACTGGGTGTGAACATTTATTTCCTCAAAGCTCTGGAGGCGACATGTCTGAGGTCAAGGTCTCAGCAGGGTTGGCTTCTTCTGAAGGCTTTCTCCTCAACTTACAGGTGACCTTCTTCCCAAGATGTCCTCACGTGTCTTGCCTCTGTGCATGTCTGCATTCTAATCTCCTCCTCCTATAAGGACACCAGTCATATTAAATTAAGGCTCACCTTTGACCTTATTTTAACTTAATTACCTCTTTAAAGACCCTATCTTCAAATACAATCACATTCTGACATACCAGGGGTTAGGACTTCAACATAGGAGTTTTGGGGGGGAACACAATTCAGCCATAACAATTTACTAGGACTGAATGCATGTGAGCAGTAGGAAGCTCACGATGGCAGTTGAAAGAAATTTGGTCCATCAATAGAGGAAGCTCGTTTTCAGGTGGAATTCTGTTCATTGGTAGGGTGTGGGTGTGGAATAGGGAAGGGTAAGCACATTGGGGAAGCCTTTGCCAGGCTGGGTTTGGCTGCAGAGGCTGATAAGGAAGAGCTGCTGGGCTGTCCCAGGCAGCCTTGTCCAAGGAGCACAGAAGCTTAGACATGACTCAGGTAATCAGACGTAGCAGGAGGATGCCATCATTATAAACAAAATAGTAGGTAACCAAATGATTTGATGATTCAATAGCAGCAGAATTACCAGTATAATCTCTATACTAATAGACTAAAAAAGACAAAGCATATGATTATTTCAAATGATGCAGAAGAAATATTTGACAAAATGTAATATTTGCTTATTATTTTAAAAACACTTTCAGAAAACTAGCCATGGAAGGAGATTTATCAACCCTATAAAGGCTCTACCTTTTATCCAACTTTCCAAGGGTCTAACCAGAAAAACAGAAAGCACTTTAGTATTTACAACAGAGGAAATTTAATGCAGGGAATTCGTTACACAGATAAAGGTTGAAATGTCAAGCACAGATAGCGAGGAGATCGGCAAGCAGGAAGCCACTAATACCCCAACCGTGGGGGTCACAGGGAGGAGACGGAGCTGAGGTCACCTGGCAGAACGAAATCGCAGTAGGACTGTTGGCTGGGAGCCAAAGGAGGCTAGACCCAGCTGGGAACGAGCCGACGCGGGCACCAGGATATGCAACTGCTGCGTTTTTTTTTTTTCTGAATTAAGAGCTTACTTAGCAGGGGAAAGGCAAGGAGTGGATTCAAGGGCAAACAGGTCTTGCCTGGCACAAGGGCTATATCCCAAACCAAAGCAGCATCATACTTTGTGGAGAAGCTAGAAAGGCAGTGCCGTTAAGATTAGAACATGACACTGATGTTCAATATCACCGTTACTGATTAATGTGGCTGAAGGTGATGTTAATTTTGTATAAGAAAACCACATAAGAAGTGCAATATTTGGAAATGTCATAATGAGATAAGGTTGACCAAATGCCATCTTTGGCAGGTGATATGATTATCTAAGTTAAAAAGCAATGGAATAAACAGAAGAACAATGAAAGCTGGTGAAAGTCCAGCAAGTTTGTGTATTCAAGATAAATGCATCCAATCAACAATATTCGTCCATTCTGCAAAAGTTAACAAGAAAAAAAAAAAAGAAAATAAGTTTTATTTGCAAAACCAACCAAAAAGTGATGTATCTAAGAAACAAACTAACAAGGGATGAATAAGAACTTTATAGGAAAAATTAAAAACATTATTAAAGGATGCAAAATTTGATTAAATTAAAACGTATACTTTGTTCATGGGTGGGACAACTCAACAGTATTTGGTAAATTTTCTCAAAGTTAATATACAAATTCAATGCAATTTCAATAAGACTTCTGGCAGGATTTGTTATGGAACTCGACAGATATTCTAAACTGCATTTAGGATATTAAATATGCCTAAACAGCTAAGAGAGCTCTGAAAAAGAAGAGCAAAGAGGTGAAACTCACCAGATCAAGTATCACTATAAAAACTGTGATAATATAAAACTTAAACGGTGGGTACAAGAACATGCAAGAGGACCAGTGAAACAAAATAGAAAGCTTATAAATGTATCTAAGGGAATTTGATGTGTGATAAAAACGGGGCCTCAAACATTGGGGAAGTGGTGGATTTTTCAGTCGGGTGGTATTGAGAACACTAACTCGCTAGGACAAATAACACTTAATGTCTTTATTACACTATTTACAAAGGAGAAATCTTGATGGATTAAAGATCTTAATAAGAAGGACAAGATTACAAAGTCAATAGTTTGTTCCTACCAATAACGTGTGCCGTAATTTAACTCTTCACCTCATGAAGGACATCTGGGTTGTTTCCATTTGGGCTATATTATGAATAAAGTGGCCATGAACATTTGTGTACAGATTTTTGCACGAACATAAGTTTTCATTTCTCTGGGATAAATGCCCACAAGCAAAATTAGTGGGTCACAGAGCTATTACAGGTTTAGTTTTATAAGAAACTGTCCAACTGCTTTCCAGAGTGGCTATACCGTTTTGCTTTTCCACCAAAAAAGATGTGAGTAATTCAGTTTCTCTGCATCTTTGCCAGCGTTTGGTGTTGTCACGATTCCTTATTTCAGCCACACTGATGAGTGTGTAGAAGTATTTCATTGTGGTTCTCACTTGCGTTTCCCGAATACTAATGATGTTAAACATCTTTTTATGTGCTTATTTGCCATGAGATGAACTTCTAGGGTTGAGAAAATGGTTCATCTGAAGAATCTTGAAGCAATAAATCCTGGAACGGGGAAAGGATACAATTAACTTAGTTGATTAGGGAGCTAGAAGCATTTAGAAAGAAGCCAGAGAATAAAATCTTGCTAGAAAAGTCAGAGGAAGAGGATAGAGAAAAAAGATTCTTGAAGTCAAAGACAGTCTGATTTTTTTTTTCTTTAAGTTTCTATAGCCAAGATCTGCTTTTAACTTCTAGTGACCGCAAAGCGCTGGCTGATGTTATAAGTGTGTTGTTCCCGCCTGTCCGCCAACTTTCTTTTAAGTCCTGAACCTCTGCTCTCTGTCCCCTGGAGCAGCAGGAATTTTCTGTTACTGAAAACCTCACTTGTCAGATTCTGCCCCTTTCTCTCTTATTCAACTGAAATTTTTATAGATCACAAGTCTTCAACTGGGGACTTGAGGACCTGATTCGGCATATAGGTGTGTCATCTGCAGTATCTTTTTTGGGGGAGAGCAACCAAACTTTTAAAAAGTCATCATATTAAAAAAAAAAAAAAAACCCTGGAGGATTTCTTTTAGTTATCTCCTGGCTTCTCTCAAAAAATTCAAAAACC
This sequence comes from Delphinus delphis, assembly GCF_949987515.2. Classification (NCBI taxonomy): domain Eukaryota; kingdom Metazoa; phylum Chordata; class Mammalia; order Artiodactyla; family Delphinidae; genus Delphinus; species Delphinus delphis. Next base: position 5,805,793 of record NC_082699.1, on the reverse strand, counting down.
GTAGTAACACTGGGCCTTCTTTCTGCACTTGAATTACTGGAGTCTGTCAGCTGCCTTTAGCTGGGCATGTCTGTTTCCCTTTGCTACAGTCCTCACCTTTCTCTATTACCCTCCAGCCCAGAGGTGAAAGACAGAAAATCAAAACCAGTATGTCAACAGATACATTGAGGCATATTTAAAAAGTTAAGAGTTTATCTGAGCAAAAATCAATTCGAATCAGTCAGCATCCAATCTAGCAGATAGAAAGGAGCTCTGAGGAGCTGAATAAAAGACTCTATAGGCAGAAGGAAGTAGGAACAAGGAAGCTATCCTGGCAAAAAAGCAGGTTAGTTATTGCAAGGTTATTTTACTTTCGGGGAAGGCAGGGGTCTCTCAGGAAGATGACCTAACTGATCAGGTGATTCCTGATTGACTGGTTTAAGATTCCATTTCTGGGAAAACTGAAACTGTAATTAAATAAGTCTCAGTTTGGTTAGGTGGGGCTTAGCATAAGCAACTCCATTTGGGGCTTATTGTCCTGCTTTTAAAAAGTAGGATGCCGTAGAATGTCCCAAATTTTAAAATCTCTTTTGCTTTGTTCTTTTACTTTACTTGCTTTGCTCCTGCACGTTTGGCATTTGTTTTGTCCACCCTGCAGAGCATACGCTTTCAAACGATAGCCTGGTGTGTGATCCCCACCTAAATCCTGAGTCAGCCTTGGTCGGATCAGATTGTAAGGTGGGAGCGCCAGGCCCAATGGGGACTGGGCTGAACTGCTGTGCTGGACAAAGTCTGCTGTGCCCAGGCCCCAGGCTGCTGCTCTCCTAACACCATCAGGGATGCCCAGGCCTTCGGAAGCCTGAGCTGTTACCAGCAGAATCAGTCTTTGGTGGAGGTTGAAGCCTGGCCTGCGTGCACTAGCTGAGCTCACCCTTTCCTTCCTTCTGGACACTCACATTTTGGCTGTAGGGTTGATCCCCAGATGCTGTTGCCACGTTTCTTTTCTTTTCACCCTCCGCCATGACTTACATGTGCTGAGCCTGCACAGCTTACAATGCCTTTATTTTCCATTTTTCTGGGGTACTTCCTTCCCCACCTTTTACTGCTCTTCAGTATTCACAGGTCAAGTGAATAACTGAAATTATGAAAGTGTAAGATGGTCTCAGCACATAAACCATGGTATTGACTTTAGTCAAAGTTAAACTTTCATTTTGATTTGCATTAATGTTATTTATTTTTATTTGGTTGTCCCACTAGGTGGAGGCCATTTTATCATTCTTCTTCTTTTTTAAACTTTTATTGAAATATAGTTGATTTACAATGTGGTGTTAGTTTCAGGTGTACAGTAAAGTGATTCAGTTATACGTGTCTATATCTGTATCTATTCTTTTTAAAAATTCTTTTCCATTATAGTTTATTACAAGATACGGAGTATAGTTCCCAGTGCTATACAGTAGGTCCTTGTTGGTTATCTGTTTTATATATAGTAGTGTATATATTTTAATCCCAAACTCCTAATTTATCCCTCCACCCCACATTTCCCCTTTGGTAACCATAAGTTATTTTTCTATGTCTGTGAGTCTATTTGTGTTTTGTACATAAGTTCTTTTGTATCTTTTTTTTAGATTCCACATATAAGAGATATCATATGATATTTGTCTTTGTCTGACTTACTTCACTTAGTATGAGGATCTCTAGGCCATCCATGCCGATGCAAATGGCATTATTTCATTCTTTTTTATGGTTGAGTAATATTCCGTTGTGTATATACACTGCATCTTCTTTATCTGTTCATCTGTCAGTGGACACTTAGGTTGTTTCCATGCCTTGGCTATTGTAAATAGTGCTGCTATGAACATTGGGGTGCATCTATCTTCTCGAATTTTAGTTTTCTTTGGATATATGCCCAGGAGTGGGATCGTTGGATCATACGGGAACTCTATTTTCAGTTTTTTAAGGAACCTCCCTATTGTTCTCCATAGTATCATTCTTCTTTGTATCTTGAGCGCCTATGGGCTAAATCATCAGCTGTGCCTGGTACAGAGTACTATGCCTGGTACAGAGTAGACACTAAATAAATGACTGAAGAAATGAAGGAAGGCTAAAGTAGCTAGTGATTTATTTCAGAGTCTCCCTTTTGGCTTTTCCTTTAATTTCGAAACCAGTGACTCTCAACTTCGGCTTATATATCGGAATCATCTGTAAGCTTTAAAAGAAACCCCATGTTACATTCCTCCTCGTGACCCTTTTCACGCTTCTTAGCGCATGTAAACTCCAAATTCCATATGTTGTTTTACAATCCCCTGAAAAGCCTTACGGCTCTACCCTCAGCTTTTGTTCTTCTCTTCCCTCTCCATCCTCATCCCCATCCCCACCTTCACGTCATTCAAAACCTCGGCTCTTTTCACCCTTCAGACCTCAGCTTAAACATCACCTCTTCAGTGGCTCTCTATTTAAATAGCTCCCCCCGCAGAATTTTGTGATTCTGTTTGGTGTTGGCTTCTATATCAATAGGCTTATGCTGCAAAACAAACAGCCTCAGGGTCAGCAGCTGAAAATAATCAACTGTTTTTCCTCTCTCTGTGTTTTGACTGGATGGTCCTCTGGTTTAGGCCACCTTGGCTAATCTTTATGGGGCTTTTGGATCAGCTGGTGTCTGGAGGGTCCAACCTGGCTTCACTAGGGCATCTGACCACTGGCAGGCTGATGGCTGCGGCATCCTGGTTCTTCCCACGTGGTCTTTCAGCCTCCAGCAGGTTAGCTCAGGCTCATTTACATGGTGGTCACAACACTTCAACTGCAGCAAGAGAGCAAGCCTCGGTGCACAAGTGCTTTTCAAGCCTTAGCTGGTGTCACATTTGCAAAATTGCATTGTCTGAAACAAACCACATAGTAAGTGAAATAACTGAATGATGAATAAATAAAATTGATAATTATTTTTAAAGAAAAATACAACTTACCAAAATTGACTTCAGCGAAGACAGAGAGCCTAAACAGACTAATTACAACAGAACAAAGAAATCAGTTAGAATGCCTCCAACCAAACCGGTCCATATGGCTTCGTAGGTTCTATCTACCCAATTATTAAGGATAAGGTAATCTCAATTCTACTCAACTCAGAGTATATATAAAATGGGGAATTTCCACTTTGTATACAGTGGATGTAACATTGATCCTTACACTTGACAAAGATTGCAACAGAAAGGAAATTACAGGCCAGTTTCACCTATTAGTATTGATGTAAAAATCTTAAATAAATTATCAGCAAATACAATCTAAAAGTACATTAAAATTAAGAAACTATGACCAAATGTGTTTTATTTCAGAAATACAAGGATAGATCAATATTAGGCAATGCATTTGTATAATCCATCATATTAATAGAGTTTGGGAGAAAAATAATATGATTGTCTCTATAGACACAGAAAATACATTTGACAAAATTCAACAACCATTCATGTGAAAAAGACAAAATGAAGTAGGAATCAATGAATACTTCCTTAAAACTTACAATATCTCTACTGTGTGTGTGTGTGTGTGTGCCTGCATATGTGCGTGTGTGTGTGTGTGCGTGCATATGTGTGCGTGCATATGTGCATGTGTGTGTGTGTGTGTGTGTGCGTGTGTGTGTGTGTGCACTATCTCCAAAGCCTTCATCTTACTTAATGGAGAAACACTAGAGTTTTTCTTGTTAAATTCAGGGGGAAAAAGCCTTCTTACGTTAAACATTGTGTTGGAAGAATTACTCAGTGCAATTAGATAAAAATAGAACAATTAGAGGCATAAGGATTGGAAAGGAAAAGGTAAAACTGTCTGTACTTGCAGATGATGTGATTATATATTTAGAAAACCTCAAAAAGTGAAAGGAAAGTTACTTTAAATAATAATTTAGTAAAAAGTTTGTAACGTAGTAGGTTACCAAAAGCTTCTTATATTCATATACTCAAACACTAACCTGTTATAAAATGTAATGGGGGCTTCCCTGATGGCACAGTGGTTGAGACTCTGCCTGCCAATGCAGGGGACACGGGTTCGAGCCCTGGTCCGGGAAGATCCCACATGCCGCGGAGCAACTAGCCCCGTGAGCCACAATTACTGAGCCTGTGCGTCTGGAGCCTGTGCTCCGCAACGGGAGAGGCCACGATAGTGAGAGGCCCACGCACCGCGGTGAAGAGTGGACCCCGCTCGCCGCAACTAGAGAAAGCCTTCGCACAGAAACGAAGACCCAACACAGCCAAAAATAAATAAATAAATTAAAAAAAAAATGTAATGGAATAAAAGACTGTGTTTATGACAGCAAACCAGAAAAAAATATTGTAATATTAGCTTAAAAAGTAATTTCAAAATTGTCTATGAGGAAAACTGTATGACATCCTGAGAGACACAATTCAAATTGAATAAACAGCAGGACATACCATGTTTATGAACAGAAAGATTCAACATCATGAAGATATCAGCTATTCTTAAAAATGATTTATATATTTAATATACTCTGTATCAAAATGCCATCAGATTTGGGGGGTAGGGTTTATTTGTGAGAAAATAAGCAAGAATAGCTAGAAAACCCTATAGAAAAAGAAGAGCAATGAATTGGAATACTCCCTACAAAATACTGAAAGATAATATAAAGCCTCTGTAATTAAAATTTGGTTTTGGTTTATATAGCCCGAGCAATGGAACAAAATGGAAAATTAGATTCACGTGCATAGTGACATTTAGCAGTACAACAAAAGCAGCAACTCAAATACATGGGTAATAGATGGACTTTTAATAAACCGCACTGGGATTACTGAAAAAGTATATTATAAAAACAACTATTCCTCTCATTGAACTTCAGATAAATTGCAAATATATCAGAGATTTACATGTAAAATATGACATCAAGCAAAGACTTTAGACAAAAATGTAGGTGACTTTCTCTGTAAATTGGTAGTAAGGAAAACTTTCTTAAGTATGACTCAAAACTCAGAAGCAATAAGAAAAAGGCTGGGGCTTCCCTGGTGGCGCAGTGGTTGAGAATCTGCCTGCCAGTGCAGGGGACATGGGTTCGAGCCCTGGTCTGGGAAGATCCCCCATGCGGCAGAGCAACTGGGCCCGGGAGCCACAACTACTGAGCCTGCGCGTCTGGAGCCTGTGCTCCGCAACAAGAGAGGCCGCGATAGTGAGAGACCTGCGCACTGCAATGAAGAGTGGCCCCCGCTTGCCGCAACTAGAGAAAGCCCTCGTGCAGAAACGAAGACCCAACACAACCAAAAATAAATAAATACATTTTAAAAAGAAAGAAAAAGGCTGATAAATTTGTATGTTAAATAATCACTATTATGTGGCAGTTCCCCCATTGCCAAGACAAAAAGAAAACAATAAAACATAAGCCAAAAAAAAAAAAAAAAAGAGAGAGAGTAAAAGAACACACTTGGAAAAATATTTGTACCATATTCACAAAATATGAGTATTCCTTATATATAAAAACTTCTACAAATAGAGAGAAAAAGGCCAACGGTGGTAACAATGGTTCCCTGCCCAAATCTTAGATTTTCAGTGATTGCGTTGGTTTGTTATTCTGAGGCTGTGTATGTAGTGTGTGCTGGGGCAAGTGAGCTAATTAGCTTTTTGACCTTAAAAACTGGATTTTCAGACTGTTTGAGATGTAAAATGAATGAGATTATGTAAAAATCTTGTAGAGCTAATTTTGAATGTAAAATTGGAAATTCATGATGTATTCTATCTTAAAACATACATTTCCTAGCTTTTTTTTAATCAAAAAAATTTAGAAAAAAATGACTAACTCTGCTGCAGTGAGTACCTGAGGGTGCAGATTTATGCTAAAGAAACTGACACTTCTTGGAGAATGGCGGGGCCCAGGTCTGGGGCAGGAGATGAGCAACAACCCTTGAACATCTTATACCTAAACCAAGGAAGACATCCAAGGTTACTAGGGTCATGGCACAAAGATTCAGGACCCATCTTGAAAAGGTTGCCATGGACCAAAGATGGAACCATTTGAGAATCAATAAGCACAAGAGTATTATTATTATTATTTGGTTTTCGAAAGACTTTAATTAATGCAGTATTTTTTTGTGTGTGTGGTACGTGGGCCTCTCACTGTTGTGGACTCTTCCGTTGTGGAGCACAGGTTCCGGACGCGCACGCCCAGTGGCCATGGCTCACGGGCCCAGCCGCTCCGCGGCATGTGGGATCTTCCTGGACTGGGGCACGAACCAGTGTCCCCTGCCTCGGCAGGCGGACTCTCAACCACTGCGCCACCAGGGAAGCCCTAATTAATGCAGTTTTAACAGGACTGTTCAAAAGCTGAGTCCGAAGGTAAACATCTTGCTTTGATGTACGCGCTTCACGCCTTTTTTAAACCTAATCAATCCCATCACGATGATGTTTTTTAAAGGTAAGTTAACACCGTCCGTTAGCACAAGAGTATTATTTTCTTTCGAATCTACTTTAGATTCACTTCCTCATATTTGTGTAGTGCACTGAGCATTTTAACCCCGATGACAGCTTAGATCTGCAAAAAAAATGTAATTTATTTCATTTATAGTGATCTCGTTTCCTTTATGAATCTCCACTGATGGTCATTGGGCAAATATAACTAACATTTCAGTCCATAAAGATGAACAGTGAGGTGCCAATCTGAACAGTGGTCCATCTCTCTCCTGGCTCCCTCTTTTCAAGATGACGTTTAAGGCTTGGTTGACCACAAAGCACAGAGGAGACATTGGGAGCCCCGGGGCCCAGGGTCCTCTGGCTTCTCCAGTGTGAGTCTGGGTGCTGGGTCCCCGCTGGCTGAGGCTGGGGAACACGTGGTCGTGTCTCAGCAGTGCTCCCAGCTTCCCTTGGCTCTACTCTCCCTGGCACCACAGATTCCTCTCTGGCCTGGTTGGGATTCCCACTTGGCTGTGGGTCAGGCATCCTTAACTGAATGCTTGCATTCCTCGCCACAGGACACTGTCCGTCCCCCTCTGGCATATGCCCTCTGGCAAGCTCTGCCGCCAGACCCTCAGTGGCCACAGTTTTCTGTCCATCCCGTGAGAAAGCCAAGGACAGTTTGGAAGAGTAAGACCTCAAGTCCTGCCTCTGCCGGCTTAGCTACACATGGGCTGTAGGTGGTCATGAGGAAGGGGTTCTCCCAGAAACCCCAGGGAGAATGGAAGTCAGAGGGTTCAGCCATCACTGGTGTTCTGTCCCTTGACTTCTATCTCACCCCCTTTCTGGGCCCCGGGTGGATGTGGGGCAGGCTTCTGTCTCTGCCTCTTTTTGTTCTTCTTACCGTCTCTGGAGACCAGAAGGAGAAAGCTTTCCTTTCATTTCCCTTAAATCTATCTTCTTTTTACCACAGAGCATCAAGTTAATAGCCTCTACCTCTTGGGCAGAAAGGGAATCTCTGAATTATAGGAGAACACACAGAGCTTGGGTCTCCAGTGTTGCGGTAGATAAGCCTAGGGAGGAGAGAAGGGGATGGGAAGGCCTTTCCCCGAGCAACACCTGGCCCTCAAGACCCTCGACCTGTTGTAAAATCTTATGAATGTCAGACGCTGAATGTTGCCTCCGTCTTTCTCCTTAACTCCTGTAATAGGTACAAATCTCCTCCCAGACACATACGCTTCGGGCTGGCAAAGGCAAAAAGGCAAAAAGGAAAACTCATAAATGATTTTCAAAATATTATTCCATTTATATTTATTTTCCTTGTTTTACACATATTTTTATAAAATACAAAGTAGTGTTGGAAAGCAAAAAAAATAGAATATAATTATATTATATATATATATATATATATATATCTTAGAATATAATATAATTGCATTTTTTTATCCACTCTATAAAAGTAAAAGAGAATACATGAACAAACATGACTTGATTATGTTGGGACCCGATCATGGGATAAGCACAGGTTTGTTCAGAAGGGGGAATCTGAACACGATTCAAGTAAAATGTTGTGTGACAAGCAGGAAATGGATGGGGCAAAGCGGGAGATGTTAACTGATGCCGTTACAGCTTAGCTCTGCAGCCAAGGCAAACGTTACAGGGAAAACCTGAGCCGAAGCCAGAAGTTCAGCTCCAAACCAGAGATGAAAACTTAGTTCATAGGAAAATACAAAGGCTTGGCTTCCTCATACCCTTTCCAGAAACGTTTGTGCTCTTGTTGTAATCCAATTTTTCTAAAGTTCTGTGAAAGCTCCGTGACATAAGAATCAAAAGGCAGAACTGGACCTTCTGGATTCAAGGCTTGCTTCCACATCGTATGGGAAGCTCCCTGACCGTCTCGGTTCCATTTGCTATGACGGTAGCTTAATTTCATTATTGTTCATTTATGCTTCTTTCTAGAGTATCTTCTCCTTTATTACTCTGAATATGAGTATTATTATTATCACTTTGTTAATTCACTCACTGATAATTTGGAACACACATTTCGTGTATTCAAATTGCATAAATTGTAGGCGTGTTCGTGGCATGGTTAAAACACACACACACACACACACACACAAACAAAACTTGCTTCATAAGGTAGAACTACTTCATACAAATACAGGATTTATAAGTAACCTGACAGTAAATGAGGTTTTGAATTTAACGTAATCCCATGCCCGTGAATATGCTGTGTTCCAAACAATTGTCAATATTTCTTTTTTTTTTTTTTTTTACTTTTTAAATAAGCGTATTGCCCCAATGGGTAGGTTCCTAAACAAGCAACCAGAAGTTGATTTATCACATGCTGGACTTGAAAGCCGTTAAAGCCAACCTCGTCCTCTTTCCTCATTTATTAAAGAAAGAGAGTGAGGCCTGTATCGTATAATGAGATGTTACAGCCACACAACAGTGAGTGGTCCGGGTGGGGCTGGAGTCTGGGCTCCTGAGCCCTAGCGTACAAGAATTTTTCTGTGATCACTGTTTTGCAGCATGTTCTCAACTCATGCAATAGTTACAAACTATTATCAAATCCCAACAAAGGTGGGTTTTTATCACGAGCCTGAATCTCTCCAGTAGCCTAGTTTACACCGAGATCACAGACTAGCCCTGAAATTCCCGTGGCTGAACGCAAGGAAGTTGTCTCCTTGCTCTCGCTGTGTGGCCAGCGAGGGTCGGCAGGGGCTCTGCTCTCTGTAGTCATTGGAGAACCCATGTGAGCAGAGGGTCCATGGCCTTGTGGTTGTTTTATCAGCCACGTGTGGCCCTTTCGGTGGCTCTGGCATGAGCCATTTTATAGTGAAAAATAGTAGAAGATACTTGGGATAAAATGAATAATAAACACATTAAAGATTCTCTTTGAATGCTCATGCTTGAACAAAGCAGATTCTTTAGAGGAGGAGGTGCTCATATATTGTGATGGTGCAGGAGCCTCTGGAGGAGACGTCTGAGTACTTTCCAGAAAGGATTTGAAAAGCTGGGTGCTGGTCCTTTTCCCGGGTGAGGAGGTCCAGCTGCGCGATCCTATGCCCATCAAACTTCACGGGGGTTGTGTTTCGACTCATAAGAAGGGAGCTAGTTGGTGGACATGTTTGCGTCTAATGTATCTAATCTTACAGCCCCATTTGGCAGGTAAGATAGGTGTTATCATCTCAGCTTTATGGATACGGATGCGGGGAGCTCAGAGGACGTTGGGCTACAAGTATTAATCAAGCAGTTGCCAGGCTGTGAAGACAGAGGTCCAGACGAGACAAAGTGCTTTCCCTCCTGTGTGTCCACGGACACCAGGCGAGAAGGAGGCAGAACCAGGACTGGAATCAAAATGTCTTTACTTCTGGTCAACAGCTCTGAACTCTACAGTACATTATTTCAGCTGGAGGCAAGCGCCACGTGTGATGAATGTTCCTGCCGATGGAATCCTTCATCCTCGCCTGCAGGTAAAAACCAATATTCCTGAATCTGACGCCTGGGGCTTTTAGTCTGGCTGAGCCGAGACCAGGATGTTATCCCTAGAAACTTGTCCTCTTCCCCAACCCCCACTCCTGCTCCCCTAACCCAGCATCTGCTGGAATCTACCGATGCCCACGTGGGAACGTGTGTAATTGGAGAGGATGAAGGGGCTTTTGGTTAAGCGGTAGGACGCGCAGGGAATGTTGTGGCAACTCTTCCTCTTCAAATTCCACAGGTTTTGCTTGCGACACCAGGACTATGGATGTTTGAAACGAATTTTCCTGAGAAACATGGTATTTTTCTGTGCAAGAAGCAAAGGCCAGGAGTCAACAGAACTATCTGGGTGTCACTTTTTAAGACTCGAAAGGACTGTCATTGGATGGAAAGGAGAACTTCCCATACTTTCGCCCTGGACCCTGTGCTTGTGACACGTTGAGGCCTGTACATTTTAGAGACACTCAGAGATGCCTTTTGGGGATGGACGGTGGCCTTTTCATCATGTGATGTGATGGTGACAAAGCTTCTCCAAGTGGCAAGTGTGGTCAGAAGGAAGAGAACAATAGGGGAGACGATGCTGTCTGGTTGGTTTGTGGCCCCGGCAGGAACCCATCTGAGGTCTGCAAGAAATCAAGTGGAGACTATTTCAGGCGGGAGACGGTAGTGATGAGGTCTTGTTGTCGTGCGTATTGGAGCCTTGGAGCAGGTATTAGGATTACCTGCTCTTAATAGCATGTAGACCCTCTTCTGAAAAAAAATCAACCAGACCAAGCCCACTTTCATCCTTAGATCACTTTCCACGTAAGGAAGCAACGCTCTCTTTAAGATAAACATATGCCCTGTGCCATAGAATGAAGTGCTCGGGATAGTTTTAGACAAGGCTGCCCTTTCAGAGCACAATACAGGAAATGATTTAAGAGCGTTTTCTGACATCATTCTTCAGGAGGCTGTGCCTGTAAAGTGGATAGGGCTCCCGGGGACCAGCCCTCGCTTGTTTTGAGAACTCAGAAGCGTGTTAGGTGCACACTCCCAACACGCTGGTCCCAGCTTCATTCTCCAGCGCTTCGTAGCTTTAAGAGGATGGCAGGTTTCCTCTTGTACTTTGTCTGGGCCATTCAACGTGACCGTGGCGTTGCACAGCATTCCAGAGCGTGGAAATGAACCATGCGGGCAGACTGACATGTCCTCTTTTCCTGGGTACGGATGAGTGGCTGGTTCATCCCCTCGCCACCACAGACATGCAGAGACGCTGCTGGAAAAACCAGCTGTGAGGAGGCTGTGCTTTTCTTTGACACAGACTGTTTCTTCCTTAACTTACATGTAGAAGTCAAATATTTTACAGTAAACACCTACAACGTAAGCCTCGTAAACTATTGCACAAGGCCATTATCGCATCACCCAATAAGAATCGTTTATTTTCTTGTTCAGGAAGTATGACTTAAAATGGTTTTGCCTCCAGAAATGAGAGAATTTTTCCAAATGGATCTGCCATTTTCCCCCCAAATAACTTCAAAATATTTTAGCCCCCTGCCTAGCTTTTCCCTGGCTCTCATGGGGACCATAATATCCTTAAAATAGCCCTCTGCTTTCTACTGATGGAGATCTTCCAACTTGCATACCCCCAGCCAAGAGATTGCCGAGTCAGGATTGCCAGCTGATGAAACCAAGTGACATTGTGGAAAAAATGATGAGAAACTATATTATGTCATTCGTGCTATGGTATATCTTTCCAATTCAATTTTAGAGAATATCGGTATTTTCATATTTTTTTCAGATGATAAAAGAAATACATTAAGAAATACACACTTTCAGTTACAAAATACATGAGTCCGAGGTACGACATGGAGAGTGTGGGGAATAGAGTCAATAATTATGTGACAGCTTCGTATAGGGGCAGATGGTAACTAGACTTATCATGGGGATCATTTGGAAATGGACTGAAATATGGACTCATACGGTTGTGTACCAGGAAGTAACGTAGTGTTGTAAGTAGGTCAATTATACTTTAAAAACGTTTGTTGTGCAGAGCAAGGATTCAAGCACGTGTCTGCAGGACCGCAGTCTTTTAACTTTTCACAAGGACACTCAGCTCTCTCCCTCGCGGAGTGCATACACGAGCCACGCCTGCATGAGGCACGTTGCACATGGTGTGTGCTTTCACCTTCAGAATACACTAGGAGGTAAACATCACTGTTTTCCAGTTCCAGACGAGAGCACTGAGACTTGAAGGGATTAAACCATGAACTCAGGATCCTTTGATGAGTAACGGTCCCCAGTGGGTTGGTGTCTTGTACCATAGGCTTTCCGCATTAAACTCACCTCAGCCAGTCAGTGTTGCGGAGCGTAGTTTGCCTACAAGAGGAAGACAACCCTGCCCACTCCTTGTACCTAATCTGATGGTTCTAGCTTATTAATACCGAGTAGAGTGCTTAGCATAATATGGGCCCAGTGAGCGTCTACTGAGTGAATGAAGGGTAGTGCATGTGAATTCGCTTTGTGCAGCACGAAGGAGGCTCATGTGTGCTGTCGCTATACAAGTGAAGACAAAAGGAAAAAGGAAACGAAGTTCAGGGCTGTATTGGCAGGATGGGGTGGGGGGTGGAGAGCAGAAAAAGGGTAAGTCATGCTTGCTGAGGGAGTTTTCTGGTATAATAGGAGTTAACATTGTTATTGAAGAGTTGTAAAAGGAAATTTTAAAAAGAGTGCAGTAAACATGATCACGTCAGCAGAAAAAGAAACCCAAATCCATTAAGGGGAAATGGTCTGATTTTGAAAATCAATAAAGAGAAAATGAACTAATCTTTTAACCATAGAGGCACATATTTATTTACTTTTAATTTACTCCCTTTTAAATTTTCCCATTACCTATTCTTTTTTTTTTTTTTTTTGCGGTACGCAGGCTCTCACTGTAGTGAGAGGCCTCTCCCATTGCAGAGCACAGGCTCCGGACGCACAGGCTCAGCGGCCATGGCTCACGGGCCCAGCTGCTCCGCGGCATGTGGGATCCTCCCGGACCGGGGCACGAACCCGTGTCCTCTGCATTGGCAGGCAGACTCTCAACCACTGCGCCATCAGGGAAGCCCCCATTACCTATTCTTGAATACCGAAACACTAGTCTAGATTTCCTAACTTGCCGCACATTTATCCCAACAAGACACTTCCCCAATCCTGTGTTTGCTTACCCTCAGCTCAGCTTGTGTTCCCACAGATGTCACTCAGTTATATTCAAGCCTTTGTACCTTTCTTTCCCAAATGCTTTCTTTCGCCATCTCCAAGGACTTCCAGAAAGTTCTCCTATTCAATCCAATCTTTCTTTTGCCAGTTTGTTTGCAAATTGCATTCACATACTAGGTAACTTCTAAAATGCAATTTCACTTAATTTAATTGTTACCTTGTTGTTTCAAAAGTAGCTGTTTAAGTTTCTGTGACTGATCTCTGAGGCATACCGACTTCCATCAGCTCTCCTGTCCCGCTGGCAGCGTAGCTCAATCAACAGCGTTGCATCCTGGCAGCCTTGAGAAAAGGACAAGAAAGTACGAGAACTGGCTTATTGCAGGCTCCTTCTTCTGTGCTGTCCCTGAATTGAAGATGAGGAGAGATAGAGGAAGCTCCAGATGTGATGGTGGCCGCAGAGCAGAGAATGGCTGCAAAAATCAAAGACTTGAGGCTATCATATCCTGATCGCTAGGTCTAGAAGACTCATGGAAGACTGATAAGGGTGAAGTCTAGCCACTCGTTTACTTTATTTCAAATCTGTGTATTTTAGGACTAGCCTTTTCCCCCATAAACTCTCTCCTTCCTTTTGCTGTAGGAAGAAAGAATATAATATCTAGATAAGCAAGAGCAGATTTCTTTTGCCATCCCCGTAGAATGAAGATATGAATTGTATTCTAACCCTGTAAAGTGACTGAGTTTTATTTTTAGCTCGACCTTTAACCTACAAGTGGCAAGATCAGGCTCATCACATATTGTAATAAAAATCTTATTTCGTTGATTAATAATATATGTTTTATTTTACAAGGTCATAAAATGACTGCTAGCTTAACATTATATAGTTTTGCATCCTAAATATATTAAATCTTTAATATAAGTCATAAAAATTTTCACATGTAGCATTCTTTCCCTGCTAAAGGGGAGAAAATACCAGACCCATATTATCTGTAGACACACAAACATATTTTTGGCTCTCCTTAGACATACACTTCTGATTTCTCATATGTGTGGATGTACATACATCTAGAAAACGAATTTGCTTTCTGTTGTCTTTTTAATCCTATAAAATCAAAGGACAATTCATTGCCATTGTTGCTAATTTTCCTGGTAGGTTTTATAATCCTGGAAAAAAAGGTTTATATATTAGTGACTTCTCTTCAGTGTGTTTTTAATGCATTTGTTGACACATTGATTAAGTTTCCAGAATTTTCTCGTATTATTAAATATCTGTTCAGATTCTAATTCTAATTCATTTAAGTGTTTAAAATTCCTAATCATTGCAGTAATTACATGGACAGTTTTTATGGTATATGTGTGTTTTAGATGATACGAATATTTTCAGACAGATCATCTCATGTAAACCTCCCCGAGACTGTGTGAAATAGTCATTACCACCCCCCTCTTACAGGGGATGGAAACTGGAGTTCAGGTGGAGAAAGTTTAAGTACGTTCAGAAAGTTGAAGTACTGTAGTCCTCCCACGGGCCAGTAAAAAGCCAGTGATGGAATTGTAGGTTAGTAGAAATTTTTCTGATTCGAGATCCCACGTACCCTACTCTGTGAAAAAAATGCAGCAAAAATTGACTTCTAGTATGACAGGTTGTGTATAAAAATCTCAGAACACATTACTGGACAAGAACATTTAAAAAAAAGCAGATTAAGGACTTTGCTGCCGGCAGGTTTCTGTCAGTGTAGGGACAACTGCTTCTTTCCCAGAAAACAGCAGCCCCAGGCAGCTACACCGGACCAGTGGGTACAGGAGTTCTCTTTGTCTAGTGGCAATAAGACACTTATTGTCTTACTGTCTAGTGGCTTGAGATGTCATTATGCGTAAAAGGCTCAAGAGAGAATTTTCTGAATTGCTCTGGGACAAAGCAAGGTAGTCAGACTCAAGGAACTGGATACCACTTTCACAGTGTTTATATATTTTGGGGGAGGGGAGAGAGGACAAATTGAGTTCAGAGGACTCATCATAGGGAGAACAGCTTCTAAATGAGATACTGGGCCATCGTGCCTAAGTTCGGAGGGTTGAATTGTCAGAGAAGGCAAAGATTTAATACACAGGCTACAGAAAAGGCTAACTATAAAGAAAAAAGAGCCAAACTGGTTTACACTGAAATTAAAAACTTCAGTTTATTAAAACATGTAACTAAGAGTGTACAAAGACAAGCCATGGACTGTGAAAAGATATTTGCAACGTTATCTATCTGACCAAGGAGTCATTCATATCCTTGGTTTCTTACTATAAAAACAAATAAGAAAAAGGCAGAGAATCCAATAGAAAAATAGGCAAATGACTTGAACGGTATTTAACAAAAGAAGATTTCCAAAGTTCCAATATGCATATGAAAAGGCCATCATCTTTATTAGCCGTCAGGGAAATGCAAACTATAATTCAATGCCACTAGGCACCAACCACATGACTACACAACTGATGGGTGTGTAAATTGACATAACTACTTTGGAAAACTGTTCGGCAGTATTTTTAAAAGATGAACATGCCACATCTTATGACCTAGCAGTTTCACTCCTAGGTAGATGCCTACTGTTCAGGTATATATGTATATTTGTAAATGAAAACACATGTATAAGACTTTCCATAGCAGCATTATTTGTAATAGCCCTAGACTGAAACATCACAAATGCCCATAACGGTAGAAGGGATAAATTAATTGTGCTATATTCTTACGATGGAATAGAGCAAGGAGAATAAATGAACAAATACAACAAAATGATTTTCACATACATAGTGTTAGGTTTAAAGAACCAGACACGTAGGAATATACACACCAAATACCATAAATTTTTCATTGCAGCAAAATTTACCTTTGATGATAGAAGTGAAGAAAGCGGTTATCCTTGCTGGGGAGCAGTGAGTAGAAGGGGACTTGGGGGATTTACTAGGACGCTAGTAATGTTTTCTTTCTCGATGTGGTGTTGGTTACAGGGTGGGTTCCCTTTGTGAGAATGTATCAGGCTCCTTATTTGGAATTTGTGCACTTTTCTGTTGCATGTTACACTTCAGTATAAAATTAAGAAATGGATTGGGTTCCGGAGAATCAGCAAGTTTCCAGTCTTTTCTGAAATACTGCATGGATTTTTATCTACCCCACCTTAGAGGAGTTCTGCGAGACGTCAAATGCAGAAAACACATTTTATGTTGAAAGGAAAGGGAGACTGAGACCGTAGGCAGTAAGATTTCTGTGGAGCAGAAAGGGTAGCAACCAGTTTGGACAGCGTTCTATGGCAGCTCTGGATTTAAGGAAACGCTGATTTTTCACTCCCCAGAGCCAACTGGAAGGATGAGGAGAGTTGACTCTGGAAGCCTGAGCTCAACATTGAACAACTACCACCAGGAGCTTTCTGACCTGATTCATGCTGCTTTCCAAACTGTTGGGCGGCTCTCCTGGCATCACCCCCTTCCTATCTGGATGTTCTGAGACATACTGCTCATGCTCGTTTCTGCTGATCTTTCCAGGCTAAGTATATCAGAACTCAACACACTTCGGGCAGCTTTCCCATGGTTCACGTGAGAAACCCTCGCTCATGGAGGAAATTCAACGGGAGCCTTTAGTGAAGCCGTTGTGATATAGAGGACATTTATGGTTCAGTTCCTCCCTGATCCTCTTCTGCCTCGTCCTTTTGTTATATTTAAATTAACTTAAAACATTATTCTGCTAAAATAATTATTTTAATCGTGCCAAAGTTATTTAATGGATTACTTTCGAGCAGTTGGGACCCCACTATACCCTTCTTTTCTGTGACAAGAACAGCTCTGCATGGGCCACATCACCATCGCCCACTGCCACTCTGATACGGTAAAGGACAAAGTGATGGAAGTGGAAGGTAGTGGCTTCCACACCTAGGGTGTGGACCCCTTTCAACGCCTCTCCTCTCTATAGGAAAATTATTTTCAGTAATAATATTGAAGTGACACAAATAATAATAGTGGCCAAAAAGAAACGTAGACAATGAACATGTTATTTTGTTGAATCTCCTAATCATGCCAATAAAAACAACAATATTAAGTAAAATATAGCAAAGCCAAAAAGTCTGTAAAAGGTCTAGTTTAGGTAACCATCAAAAATATTACACTTTATTTTCTTGATTCATTGTTTCATGACTAAAAACAAATTTCTAATTTAAAGATATTATTCAAATTCAGCAAAATTTTTCATGCATAAACTAAAATTTGCACTTACCAAGTAAAAACATGCCTTTCACTGTTTGAAATTTAGGTATAAATAAAATCTACAACTGGTAGTTTTGATGGGATGGCAGGATGGAAGTAACTCAAGTTCTGTTTCTTTTTGTTTTCACAGTCCCTGTGCTATCATTGTTTATTTAGAATATATTTGATGTCATATGTTACATCTTCATGTTTATACCTCTGTCGATCATTGTAGTTATGTCTGACTTTACAATTCTTTATCTTTTTATCTTTCAAGCAGCATACACCACCCCAAACCCATGCCACTTTGACATAAGGATTATTTTGAGCTGAAAGCAATTGAGAAGCAGGTACGAGAAGTTTTCTGCCCTCACCGCCCCCCCCACCATATGCCTAAAAAGTAGGACATATATTTGCAAAAGTGTCCTCCTTTCCCTCTTTACCATGAGGAATAGAAATTGATCACTGGAGAAAATTCTAGACCCTTATTAGCCCAGAGATGGCACCAGAGAAATCTGCATAACAATTTTTGCTTAAACCAGCCTTTATCCACAATTAATTCCCCCATATTTGCCTGCACAGTATTTGCCACCCCTAGAAGCTCAAAATCCTTTTCTTTTGTCTTGTCACTGCTCTGAAAATTTATTGTTCTTTTGTTGATGCGCTGTATAAGCTCAAGTTCTAACCGCCCCTTTGAATTACTCACGGCTGAGCGTTCCCATGTGTGCCCACTAAGCATGGAAACAAACTTCTGTCTCTGTTCTCTCATTTATCTGCCTTTTGTTAGTCTAATGCACAGGGTCCCAGATGGAGAGCCCAAGATAGGCAGAGGAACAGGATTTTTCTCCTCTTCTATAGACAGGACCACGAGGAAGTATAGCCAATGGACGAATACGGTCTGGGCTTTTGCTGTGAAACTACAGATAAAGGAGGAAACTTCCCTCAAAATATGCTGTTCAAACATCGTAGCTCCACAAACTGCCCTGTCTGACCCCACAACCCGCTCCAAGTATCAGGAAATTGGGGGCCTCTGCATGCCCATCCCTTAGACCAGGGATCCCCAACCCCCGGGCCCAGGACCGGTACCAGATCCACGGCCTGTTAGGAACCTGGCCACACGGCAGGAGGTGAGTGGCCGGCGAGTGAGCGAAGCTTCATCTGCTGCTCCCCGCCGCTCCCCATCTCTCCCAACCGCTCCCCATTGCTCCCCACTGTTCCCCACTGCTCCCCACCACTCCCCACCGCTCCCCATCGCTCACTCGTGTTACCACCTGAGCCATCCACCCACCCCACCCCCGTCCAAGGAAACATTGTCTTCCATGAAACCGGTCTCTGGTGCCAAAAATGTTGGGGACCGCTGCCTCAGACAGTCTCTGTACTGAGCTATTCCTGTGGGCCTCTTGGCAAACCTGATTTCCTCTGGATTCCGCTGTGTCTTGCTAGTGACCTAAGGATATTCTCTCTCATGGTCATCCTTACCTTGGCCTTTGGGCCTGAAGTTCCACCACGATCTCGGCTTTCCAAGGCAATCATTCTAATGTCATCAGCACCTGGGTAGCACAAGGTAAACACTCCACCCGCTTCGACCGAGATGGGATCTAATTACTCCCACTCTCTTGAGAGGCAAGAGTAGAAACCAGGCACTTTCCTCCTCCCCTCTCTCCAGGGTTAAATCCACATCATTGGAGAAGTCTACACACTCACATGAAGAGTATTCAACGTGGCCTTCTCTGAATTGCTGGTTCTTCTTTCCTGAGGGTGTCTAGACCTGCTGAGCTGGTCTTACAGTGTGCTGTGGGTCACCTCCTCTTTCTTCTTCTTCTCACTTCATCTACACCCCTCCTCTTCCTTCATCTTCTCGTTTCTAGGTTCTATGTCTCATATTTTTTATCATGTTTTATCTAGTGCAATGGCCTTTTCTGGCTTCAGAGTCCTAGTCATTGTAGAGAACGTGTGGTTTTTGATTATATATTTGATTGAATTACAATTTTTAAGTACTGAGTTTTTACAATTAAATTTCTATAGAAGGCGTGTTTCCCTCCAACAGCCTCTGCAAAATCCTGGCTGTCCTACTAGTTTATGAACATGTCTTCAAAGTTCTTGAACTTTCTGTCTCTTGCTTCACTCTGAATTCCCTGTTATTTGACACACTGAATTCTCTTTGCATAACCAGCTTTCTTGGTGAGCTGTAGGGACTTTTTAAAGCAGTGTTGGTGGGAAGAACCACTTACTACTTGGAGTGTGAGCTAAAATTCAGTGCCCTCAGGGGCAGGTTCACGGCTCCTTCTGTATAAGGGTGTTGGTCTCCTCCTGACAGCAGCAGCTCAGGAGCACAGATGCATCATTACTTCAAGGTCAGTGTCGTACAAACTGTTCTTTCATATCCGTTATCTCATTGTGGCCCAAATTATCTTATCTCCTAAGAGATGCTCTGAAAGTAAAAATGGTACTAAGACAAAAGAAAAATCTAGGAGACCCACAGACTAAATTCTGGTCTTCAAGATTTGCAGTAACACTAAATGCTCTGAGAAACCTTAAGGTAACACATTTTCTGATTTTATTCAGTTCAATGTCTTCCAAACTTAGCTGATCACGGATCATCTTCTCTCTATGTAACACTTACTAGGTCAGCAGTAATTAGGTTACACAGAACACCCTTTGAGAAATGTTATGCTATCTTATTATTATATTCATTTTACAGACAAATCGACACATAGCTGCTAAGTGGTGTGTAAGCGGTCAGCCCGGGGCTATGTGACCCTGTGACCCCCTGCTCACTCCTCTGGGACTAGGACACCAGGGTTGGGGTTTTTAAAAAGGCCAATGAGAAAGAGAAAAAAAATTAAGGAGCATATATATCATTTAGCTTTGCTCTGATAACCTAAGCCAAAATAATCCCGTGATTGCAATAATGTTTATCTCTCATTCACACGACCTGTCTGCAGATGCAGGTTGGCTGTCAGGGTTTTGTTCTAATTTCTTCTCATTCTGGGATCTAGACAAGCTGTTCTTATGGGAAAGGGAAAATAGCAGGTGGAAATCCTCTAAAGATTTGCCTTCTTACTTATATTACTGTAGGTCATATTTCCTTGGCCAAAGCATGTCACATAACCACACACATTTCTGGTATTGGTTTTGTATTTGTCTGCTTTGCAACCAGCCGCAGTAACAAGTAACCTCCAAATCTCACGCATGCTGCACATGAGTTGGGGGCAGTGACTCTTCTCCACATATCTCCTCACTTTGTGATACAAGCTGAGGGAAAGGTCATTCTCATGGCAGCGGGAAAAGAACAGGTAGCTGGGAGAAACTCCTGATGCCTCTTTACCAAAGTGTATATTATGGACAAGCCCAGCAGCAGTGGGAAAGGGTGTCTTTGCTTTCCACATGGAGGAGGTATTGCCAGCTACACGCGGACAGGTGGAGATACGCAATCCTCTTACAGGCAATAGAGAGACTGAGTGATTGGGGCCACAAATTAGTTGGGAATGATTTCAGTTGAAAATAGCAGAATATCCAATGAACAGCCCCTTATACTGATAAGGGTTATTTTTCTCATATAAAAGGAAGTCTAGAGGCAAATGGTTGCTAGTGTTAGATTTTAGTGTTAGATTTCTCACCAATACCATAAAGACTCAAATTCTTTTCTTTCCTATCTTTCTGTTAGTCTATCTTTAAATGTGTTAGTCATTCATATATATGCACATTGTCTTTTAATCAGAAGAAGATTGCACAGTTCTAAGAATTACATGCATATTGAAGAGAGGAAGAAAGAAAAATGGATGGTACAATCCCATCAATTTCTTCTATCAAGAATCCAAACACTTTTCAAGAAGCCCCTCCATCCCTCACAGCAAAGACATGTGGTTTCATCTCACTGTGTAACACTTGGCCGCCCTGAGTTGCAAGGGAGGCTAGAAAGTAAGTATGTAATTTCCACAAACTCTGATGAAGACAGGCAGACGAGAGAGGGGCTTGAGTATCAATTGAGTTAGCTAATCAACATTGCCTTCCTCGGAAAATTATTGGAAAGGATGCATATTTGAATCTGAACTTTTGTCCTTGTTCACAACTGGGAAGAAAAGGAAAATTTACATACTTTGTTGGTCTAGTTGATTAGGTTTTCATTTGTTATGCACGTAATTTCATCAATAATAGTATTAAATCTCTCAAACAATCTAGTTTCAGAATTTAACTATATATATATAGTTTAACTAAATATATTTAACTTATATATTTAACTAAAATATATATATAATATATATTATATATTATAATATATAATATATAATATATTATATATATAATATATAATATATAATATATTATATATACATAATATATATTAATATATTATATTGATTATATATAATATATAATATTAATATATATATAAATATATTATATATAATAATATATTAATATATAATAATAATATATTATATATATAATATATTTTTAATATATATTATATATATTATATATTAATATATTATATTAATTATATATCATATATATCATATATATCATATATATCATATATATTAATATAATATATTAATATATATGATATATATTATATATATCATATATATTATATTATAATATATAATAATATATATATTATATATATAAATATATATTTTTAACTAGATATATTTTGTTATTAAGGATATTGTTGTTTACCTAGTATACTATGTATGTAACTCACATCTTCCCTAACAGAGAAAAATGAAGCACAGTGATGAAATCACATAAAAGGATAGACTTTAGGAGGGAAAAAACCTTTAATTTTCATTTGACTTGCTTATATTTGTAAACGCTTCATAATTCTTTCAAGAGGGCTCTTTTATGTTACTAAAACAGAAAATAGTTGTGTGGCCTATTGTGTTACATAGAAGCTGGGATTCACTTCCTTCCAAGGGTAGAAACACATTCTTGTTTCCTGAGAGGGATGTGTTATTAATGTCTCTCTCCTGTTAAAATTGTGAGCTGTGAAAAGGAGTCTGACTAACTTGTGATAGTGGACTCTTTTAGAAAAGCCTCATGAAAAAAAGATATTTCTATAGCAAAAACTTAGTGTCTGCTTCCCATGGACTCAGAATAGCTATGGGTTCTGGAAGCCATAGAAAGAAGGGACATTTCCTCTACCTGCTCCTGGTACAGCTTCCTGCTTGAGTAGTCACCCAGGCCTGTGACTGGTCGTTAAGACTGGAAGGTCCTTTACTGTGATCAGAGGCAGAAGCTACCGTCATCTGGAAGGAAGTCAGTCAAAAAGAGGGTATTAGTTTGCCAGGGTTGCTTTAACAATGTGCCACAGCCTGGGTGCCTTAAATAACAAGACTTTATTTCCTCAGAGTTCTGAAGACTGAAATTCTGAGCTATAAGTGGTTGGTTTCTCCCAAGGCCTCAGCCCGTGGCTTTTAGATGTCCACCTTCTTTTTTTTTTTTTTTCAGTACGCGGGCCTCTCACTGTTGAGGCCTCTCCCGCTGCGGGGCACAGAATCCGGACATGCGGGTCCAGTGGCCATGGCTCACGGGCCCAGCCGCTCCGCGGCGTGTGGGATCCTCCCGGACCGGGGCACGAACCCGCATCCCCTGCGTCGGCAGGCGGACCCCCAACCACTGCACCACCAGGGAAGCCCAGATGTCCACCTTCTTGATGTGTCCACACGTGGTCTTCCCTTTGTGCACGTCTGTGTCTTAATCTCTTCTTATGAGGACACCAGTCATATTTGATTAGGGCCCACCCTAATGATCTCATTTTACCTTAATTACCTTCTTAAAGGTTCAGTCTCCAAATGAGGTACTGGGGGTTAGGGCTTCAGCACATGGTACAATTCAGCCCATAACAGAGAGGCACACATGAGCTTATTTCCAGGAGGTGTTCATTTCTCTATAGAACAATATCCTATATTCGAAATCAGTTACTTCTTCTATTGCTTTTCCTTTCTCTTCTACTGCCTTTGTGCCTCTCCTTTGATGGCTGACACACATCACAAAAAGCAGCAGTAGTGCCTGCTAGACCACCATGTTACACACACACACACACACACACACACACACATACCATACACACACACACATACAGTTTGTCCACCTGTCCAGCTCTGTTCTGAGTGTTGGCATCAGATACCCAAGGACCCAGGCCAGAAACACCTCCTGTTACCATGGCTGTCGACTCAATTTAATGGACGATAAGCTCTCATTCCTCAGTCAGGCCAAAGCTGGTTTTCTGACTACAGAGAAGAAGACCCATGTGATTTCACAAGAAACTTGTTTTTCATGGTTTTGTTTATTTATTGACTTTCCTGATTGAGGACTTAAGAGTAGCCAAATCACATCAAATTTAATTTTCTCAGCATCATCACATTTTTGGAACTTGGATAGAAAATTCCTACTTCACTTCATCAACAAAGAAGGTGAGGATGAAACGAAACACGTGGAACTTTGTGAATTTTCAATGTGACAATATTCATATCTATTTTACGAAGAAACAGGAAATCCATGTGAGTGATGTAACCACTGGACCACATGTCCAAAGGCGGCTTCTCATATTCTCTTTCTGCTTTGTCACCACAACACTGGTACCTTTACTTCTTCACTGGGTTGGAAATCAGGTTACCAGAAAGCTCTCAGGAGGAGCTTAAATTCTGTCTTGTTTAACAAAGGTGGCTTGGAGACTCTCCAGGCTTGGTTTATTTATATGGAGAGATGAAAGGGTCTAGAAAGTAGCAGTCTCCACTTTGAAGGGACAAGGAGTCTGTTCCACTCCGCTGACATGAACCCCTGCCTCCCCTGAGTGGTGGGATCACCCAGAGAGCTGGGAGAATCAGCGTCAGGCAGAAGACCTCCTGAGCACCGGAAGAGCCGACCTCCCCATTCCAGCTCCAAGCCGGCCTTCTCCTCTGTTTATTTTTGTGCTGCAGTGGCTGGTGGCTGTGGCCTGGAACTGACACAGCATCATGGCTGCCCCCTGCACATGGACTTTCGGAGACATGCAGACATGAAGGCAGTCAGCACAGAGCTAGGTGTTTCAACTCTTTCTGGTACTTGTCTTTTGTTTGTCTCCTTTTGGTAATCACTGCTGCTGTGACCTGAATATGTCCTCATGCCAAGTGCGAACTCAACCAGTGGCTGAAAAAGTTGACAGATTTATGTGAACTTGAAATGCTTCTTTTACAGACAAATATACAGGGCTCTGGAGTACAGACAGGCCAAGCTGTGCAGAGCTTAACAACCCAGGGGTCTTACTAACCATGGAAGCAAAATCATCAGAGGGGCCCTTTGTTTCAGCTATTTCTGGCTTACTTCCAATGTTTTGAGAGACAGGCAAGGGTTGCCCATGATTTCATGCCCAGGCCTGACTTATTTAGAGGAATGGGCTCTGGGGCTGGGGAGAGAAGATCCAGGAGGGGTGGGTACGGAGGTCTGTGCCACTGGGGTCTGGGGTACTTGTCGTGGGTGAGAAGGAGTGGGGAATTGACCCTGCAAATAAGGGGACAAAACTGTACCCTTACCTGAAGGGGCTGCTCACCTATTTTTTAAAAAAGCAAAAAGATATTTAAGTATTTTAAGATTTGAAACACAGCTTTCTAAAAGTTTTATATAATAAAGCACAAGTTTATACTTGGACACTAAAATTAGTTCTATGATTTTAGGCAAGTAAGGCAAAACAAAACAAAAAAAACACAAAAAACCGAGAACAAAACAAAAAAACGAAACTCAAAACCAACCAAACAAAAACAACACACCAAACACATTAAGTAAAATGGTTTTAATTTTTGATTTTAAAAAGCATACATGTCTGCGTGCTGGCTATTCTCCTGGAACAAAGTATTTCAAAAATTTTGACTAGGTCTATTTTAAAGGACCCTTAAACCAATTTTAACAAGAAAAATACAGAAATGTTCGGTTGGACATTAGCACCTACTCTTTGTGTAGGACAAAAACACAATATTGAATTACGCGATAATAAAGGAAACCCTGGAGGAGCGTGTTAGTAGAGAATAAATAGTTTGTTTTCTCATAATTTAGTTTAAAGGTAGGGCAAGCATCTAGAAAGTTCTAATAATAACGTGACTTCTGAATCTTTGAATGGATTCTGAATTTTAGTCATTTCACAATTCAGTCTTCTAATACCAGTGAAAAACGTTTAGAGACCGCAGTGAGGGAACCGTTTGGCCACTAGTCATAAAAGAAGAAGAGCTTCATTTGGCCCTGGACCTTTGAGGGTGGACTTGGAACTTGTTCAGACGGCAGCTAGCCCTCAGCAGGGCAGGGGCAGTGGGGAACCTGAAGATAGAGCAAATGTGATTTTTTTTTTTTTCCCCCAAAAAGGGTTTTGGAATGTCAAGCTGTCATTCTGGTGATTGGCTTACCCACCAAAGTGTAGTCTATATCCTATAACATGAGAACATGAGATTAATCTAAACATTTAAAAAATAAGTTAAATAGCTTCCTGTCCCTTTCTTAAAATACATCAATAAGACTCTTGTCTTTTAGATTTTAAAAATGCACCACCAGGATTAGCTAGCTGTCAATTTTGAGTACACCTACTGAAAGCCAAATTTGTCTGACTAAATGTTTGTAAACGACTGCCAAACAAAATGGCTTTCGTTTCAGGGTCATCTACCTCTTTCAAAAAAAGCTTTAAAAAAAAATTCAACTAATTCTTACTATCACTAACAGATTAAATAAATAAATAAAGCAAATAAATAAATAAAAGTTGTCACCACCAAGTCAGCTAATTATATTAGCTGTTACTTGCTAAGGCAAGAAACTATTAATTTCATTATTTTCATCATTATAACTTTCATTTTTTAAGCTTAAAGAGAAATACCACTTTAGATCCTGTTTAAAAAACTGGGTTTGTAAAACTCACTCAAGGCGGGGAGTAAAAAAAAAAAAAGGGAAACTGATTTTTTCTCTGAAGAAGGGTGGCAGACGGCTTGACACATGGTTTTTCTGCAGGAGTTGGGTGTCACTTGAATGAAATGAGTCATCCAGAGAATAGAGAGATGGGTTAGAAATGCTCTCAATTTCTGCCCACGTCCCAGGTTCTGCTCAATTTCGGGTCCAGGTGAGTCAAATGCCCACACTTTGACTTACCTGGACCTGCAGCTCTTTCACGCTTCTCTCGTTTTCAAGGACAGTTTCCCTCTGGTGCTCTAATCCCACCCTTTCCACTCCCTGTGTGTTCTTCCTCCTTCAATCATTACTGCTCTTCTTTACTTATAGCACCTCCTCCCTCCTGGATCTTCCTTCATGGTCTAAAACATGATAGGTTTCTCCTACCGCGAAAAATCCCTTCCTCCATTCTGTGCCTGCCTATTTCTCCCCTTCCTTTCACAGCTGAGCTCCAAGGAAGCATCATCTAATCATTAGCTTTTCCTTCCCCACCTCACCTCCTGCCCCAAAGCATCCCTCCCCTTGTCCACTGAGCCTTTCTGGAAAACATTACTGGGGATCCCGACAGCAAGCCCTAACATCTTACCCCTCGTTGCAGCATGTTATAGACAACTTGCTTCTCCTTGAAACTTTTTTTTTTACCCTCAGTGTTTTTTTTTTTTTTTTGGTCCTGTGGTATGCGGGATCTTAGTTCCCACCCAGGGATTGAACCCACACCCCCTGCAGTGGAAGCGTGGAGTCTTAACCACTGGACCACCAGGGAAGGCCCTACCCTCGGTTTCTAAGGACCCAATCGTTCCTTCCTCCTTGTTCTCTGACCCTTCCTTCTGCCTTCCCCAGTGGCTGCTTTTCCTTAAGGAACGATCCATGTCCCCCATGGTTCTCTCTTTACAGATAAAGAGCAAAGACTTACAGAGATTAAATGATTTGGTCAGGTTCACAGGTTTAGGGGTAGCGTCAAAATTCAAACTGGTACATAAGCAACCCTTTCCGTATGCCACGTTTCTCAGGACATGTAAGAACTCTCAGGAAGGAGTGTTGTCAGACTTGTTTGTACCTGAAGATTCAGAAAAAAGAGAAATTAACAAGCTTCTACTACCACCACCATCAAATATTATGCTGCGCTAGTAGTTCTTAATATATCTCTAACAATCAGAACATTTTTTTGGCTTCTCGCCTGCAATCCCTCCCTGGCAGACTTCGCTGTGGCCTTTAGCGAAGGCCACATTGTGGCAACATTATAATGTGGCAACATTATAAGCTACGGAGCTCTTGCAAAGCATGCCCATCTGCTTAGCGGATGCGTCCCAGATCCAGCCAGCTTCACACTTCCCGGCTGAACTCTGCCCCTCAAGCTGCAGCTTTGCCTACACTTCCTGCTTTGCTCTGGGGTCTCCCTGTCCAGTCACCTCCTTAATGAGAAACCCCTCGAAATCCATCACCTTAAGAGCGAGTGATGGGAGTAACACAGGTGAGAGGGGTGGAGAGCTCTGAAGTGGAACTTTGGCAGTCAGAGTGGGAGTGGGAGGGAAAAATGAGTGAGATGTTGAGAAACTATGCTATTGGCCAGCTTCACAGAGCAGACAGTGGTCAGCGAGCCATACTGAACGTGCCTTTACGCCACCACAACTGATCTCACTGTCTTAGCCAGAGGCTTGCTTGGCCCACATAAGAATTAAGGATGCAGGATTTGGAAGCAGGACCATTTCTCTGTGCTCTCTGCTTCACAAGCATGCCCAGGTTAGGTGTACCTGGGCTAAAGGAGATGGGAGCCTTGGTATGTGGACCAAACTCTTTTTTGCACAGTCTAAATTACCTGATGTTTGCCAAGACTCTGGATTGTGTTGAATCAAAAATTAAGAGTTTTTAAAACTAGAGGCATGATAAAAAGAACTGTCTCTTGGTTATGCATGTCCTTAGGAACTACCAAATTTTTCAGTCCAGGACAGAGGCAATGAGAAAAAGGAATGTGACGTTAAAAGTGTAAAAAAAAATTGCCTTGAAATACTCTGTTTTCCAAAGCACAGTTTTCTGATTGAATTTGCCTTGCTAAGAGAGTTAATAACATGCCAATATTTTAGAAAATGTATAATTGAGAACAAATAACCTTTATAAAACACAGCATTTTAGCCACTAGAATCAAACTTCATGAGAACTTGGACTCTGTCCATTTTGTTGTGGCTGAATCTCCGTGCCTGGAACAGCTCCTGGTACATCACGGGTACTGCAAAAAAAGTTAGCTGTGGAGGGAAGTCTCCAATTATGTGTTCATATTCATATGAGTTGATGTTTAAATGTTTGTCGGCATGTTTGATATATTTATTGCCTATGACATCACTTATGGGCAACAGTGAAGAATCTCAAGGAAAAGAAACCATAAAGTTATTTCTACAGTTCAGTTATTTCCATGCCCTGATTTTATTGTGGTTATTCAAACAATGTATAAATAAGGTCTTCAAATACTATATAAATTTAATAGTTTAAATTTCCATAAACATAATAGGTCTTCATTCCAATTAATCAAATGTAAACCATTTGGCATGTAATATAATTTACGATATTGAAACCACCTTTGTCGCTTCCAACCTTGCTGGTGATCCTTCAAATTCAGGAATATAGGATTGATAAATACAAAATCGCTCTTTTCCGTAACTGCATGGTTATCACTATGATTGTTCATTAAGATTCAAAAGAAGATAAATAACAAAATGAATAGCTATTTATTTAAAACTGTCTGGAATAATTTTAAGGGCACTAAAAATGATACCAACTGCCCATAGTAATTATATGGATAACTATCAAGAACTATTCACATCCACGCATATTTGGCTATGATAGAAGATGGTCAGATTAACTTGGTTTACATTTGTCTTTGGAAGACAGTGTTTGGAGTGGCCAGCTTTGAACTTGCTTCTACCAACATTTATAACTGCTGTCACTATTCCTAATAACTCTTTTATTGATAGCTTGCAACCTCTGCACTAGGGGCTAATTAGAGGATCGCCAGGTTCCTGATGGGGACAGGCATCTGATTTCACTTTCAACATCGTTGCCTGGTTACGAGGCCAAGTTTTGGGTCCACTGCAGTCTTTGGAAACAGCAGTTTCATCTTTGCACAAGAAAGGAAGAAGGCACTCTAAATCAAAGTTTTCTAGAGATTCTATGTTCCTTAAAATTTTTTGGCTTTTACTTTCATTTTGAAACATGATGCCATATATATGGATATTCTTTCCATTCTAAACTCTCAGTGGGAAGAAACTTTCTATTTATAAAGTGTTTCAGTGTGGTAAGGAAGAAATGAGGAAGCCAAATGATTGACTTCGTAAAATAGATTAAGTAACTTATTTTTTCGAGTTTATATCCAACTAGAATCAGGCCACACAGGTAACCAACATTCATTAGAATCCCACTTAAGTAATAAACCATGGGCTAGATGCTGGTGTTACAGGGATTAATTAGACATGGTCTCCATCCTGAAGAGGCTTACAGTGTAGAGGGGCAGATAGACAACTATGCTAGACGAAGCAGACTCAGCTGGTGTGATATTTTCCAGAAAGTCTCCCCTGACTCAGTTCTGCCCAGACCCCCTCCCACCACGTGTGCCCAGAGCACACTGTTGTCTTTCTATCATGTCATTGATCAAATCCACTCATTTCACTCAACGTATATTCCTTGAATGCCTCCTACACGTCAGGCTCTATTCCAAGTGCATAAATAAACATATGCATTTGATATATATACACTTATATATTATCTGTGAGATATATAGTGGCACGTAAATAAGAATGTGTGTTAAATAAATCTTTGCAAAATCAAGGGCAGATTATAGGTGCTGTGTTTGAGCTTTGAACATGGCTCAGTATTTCTCTTGCCTTAAATATTCATTGACGATGTGCTTTTAATGTAGACGCATCCGATTCCATCGTTTGGAGAACAAACCTCAGTCTGTTTAGCCAATTCCTAATTGGTCATTTGGGTTTTAACTTTTTCCTGTTACAAATAATACGAAGGCTATTGCTTCTCTGTGCAAACCTTTGATTGCATTTCTATCACAAGATGATAATTAGTAATCAGCCTTCAACGTAATCAGCCTTTGGAAGCAGGTACGTTCTCTTTGGCCTTTTAGTCAGAAGTTTTAACTGTGTTGTGTGATTTAATTTCACTTTTGTGTTTGACTAAGTTTAGATTTCTAGTTCTACACTTTATCAGTGTAGCGGAATAATTCGGTCATAAAGAACAAAGACTGTGCATTAGCTGCTCTTACAAATTTATACCTATCTGAACATACATATAAAAGACCTCCGTCAAGGACTGGCTCGGAAAGTGAGGAGGGTGTTCAGAGGGCACGGGGTTGGGGGGAGTCTGAGGTGGACACAGGGATGCCAGTGATGGTGTGACTGGTAACCCTAGTCTGCCTCCCAAGAACTAGTGTCATCAGTATTTCCAGTTTTCAAGGCTAAAGTCTGAATGACCTTCCCCCGCCATCAGCTGTCTTCATTGAGTCCTGCTAGAACGTCAGGAGAATGAGAGGTGCTAATTAGGGGCGGAACTGTGTGCTCCCCAAAAAGATATGTTGAAATCATACCCCCAGGAACTCTGGATGGGACCTCATGTGGAAATGGAGTCTTTACAGAGGTAATCAAGTTCAAATGAGGTCATTAGGGAGGGTCCTCATCCAATGCGTCTGGTGTCCTTATAAAAAGAAGACATTTGGATGCAGAGACATGTACAGAAGAAGACAACCACGCTGTGTGAACAGACCCAGGCAGGAGAGAGCCAAGTGAAGACTGGAGTTATGCTGCCCAAGCAAAGGAGCGTCTGGGCCAGCAGAAGCTGGAGGAAGCTAGAAAGTGTCCTTCCTTGTAGGTTTCAGAATGAGCACGGCTCTGCCAACACCCTGATTTCAGACATCTAGCCTCCAGAGCTGTGAGACAATCTATTTCTGTTTTTTATAAGTCACCTGTCTGTGGCATTTGTTATGGGAACCCTACGACACTAATACCACACTTATATCCTGTGACTATGCACCCCAGCTGATGTTTGACATGGGGGGTTAGACTGTAGCATTTGTTAGAGTTCAGCTCTAATCAGATTAGTCAGATGAATTCATTCATCCTTCCATTTCTTATTTGACAAATGTTTATTTAGTATCAAACACCTCCCTCAGATCTTAATTTCTAATGCATCAATGCCACAGATACCTTTTGAATATTTTTCTCAGTAGTAGTTGTACCACATTTCAGGGACAATTCTTTTTGTCCCCCTTCGCCTACA
Source organism: Delphinus delphis (assembly GCF_949987515.2). Taxonomy (NCBI): domain Eukaryota; kingdom Metazoa; phylum Chordata; class Mammalia; order Artiodactyla; family Delphinidae; genus Delphinus; species Delphinus delphis. Next base: position 5,774,386 of record NC_082699.1, on the reverse strand, counting down.
ACTCAATGGCCAAATAAAATGTTCCTCCAGGGAAAGCGTAGCCGACCATGCTGGTCCTCTTACTTTCACTCCCTGGTCCCTCCAAGTGTCACGTGACGGTGTGTGGTTTTTGTATCACTTGGTGGTTATGTTTGTCTTGTCTTCTTAACTCAGTGATGCTCTGTTTGAGCCAACTGAGGTCGAACCGTTAAATATACAACACCCCACCCCGCCCAGTTCATAAGCCTCTACTTCCTTTTTCACATCTTTTATTTGACAGCAAGGAGAAAGAGTCCACGAATTCAACCTAGAGTCCAGCATTTAAGCAAAGACGTCACTCTTCAATTTATGCATGAAGGGCTTACTCCTTGACAATTATAACCAGAATCTCTCCTGTATTCCCACAAGGTCTAGAGTGGAGGTGAGCTCACTGTATTGCGCATACCTGTGTTCTCTGTGCTCCTGTCTGTTTCAGACAGAATGGGGCTGGGCTCCTTGCCTAAGAGGATGTTTATCCAGCACTTTGTTTTGCCCCTAAGATTTATTGTTGTATTTGGGGGATTTTGGTTACCATTGTCATGATCATCAGGGATCATGGCAGCAGTGGAGAGAAGCAGACAAACTCTAAGACGTGGTATTATAGACTAGCTGCTTAAGAGAAGGCCTTGAGATCACTTCCCAGCTCTCACACCTAGGGGCAGTGTGACTCGGGAAAAGCAGTCAATTTGCCAAACCCAGATGTGTTCGCTGCAAAACAAGCGTAAAATTATCTGCCTCAGTTGACAAGTTATGAATATTCACTGAGAGGTAATGTGTATATAAAGCTTACGTAGACAGTAGCTGGAACATAGTTAGCGCTCATAACACCATTAATACTAAGGAGGACCCAGCATTAGACTTCCAGGTGGTTCTGAAAGACTGGGAGAAGCCAAGGTTTTGGATACGGTCAAGTGCCGGGAACACGCCCTGGTCACCAGTTGGCTGGAGTCATATGCAGGTCTGGACTGTAGTCTCACCTCATCTACTTTGAAAAATGCAAAATCTCAGGGCTTTTTCTATTTTTAACCTTTTATATTCTTATTCAGTTTAACATGTGTCTTTGATCCCCCGCCCCTCCTCGAGCTCAGCTTCTGGGCAGCTGACAAAAGGTCTTGAGACGAAATCTGATGCCATGAGTGTCTTGTTTCAGCCCCTCTTTCTTTTGCTTCACTACCATCTAAGTTTTTACGTTAATTGAAATTAAAGCAATGAGTTTCAATTAAATTATGAACATGAAATCTCCCTCAGTTGTGCTAATAGAAAACCCTAATGTCGATCCTGGCATAACTTCTAAATTTTAAACATGAATGCTTTTCGTTACTCATAAACACCATTAAAACTTGAGCACCATGCCTAAAAGTAGTCTTTATTTTTAGATGCCAAAAGGTAAGGCAAGAGGAGCTGAAGTTTCTACATGTAATAAAATGCCAGGCAGAAATATGAGGCTATAGAACTATTCATTTTCAGAGACCCTCAGCTCTCTAGAGATCACTGGGAGTTTATCCTATCTATTCATATAGCTTCATTTATTAGTATAATCTTATCATATGAATTATTTTATTTAATTTATTTATTATTTATGAATTATTTTATTTAATTTATTTATTATTTATTTAATTTATTTCAGTAAATAGTTTCATTAATTACTAGGCCTTGTAATGTTAGAGCAGTTCTGTTGACACTCTCTGATCCTGCCGAAGGCTTTAAACCTGCAATTATGCTTTGAAGACTTCTGACATTCTTTTTTCCTCAAAAATCTTTAAAAACTCTCAGTATAAGTGGCTGTGGAGCTTGGGAGGTGGGAAATATCATAGTGTCTCATAAGGTGAGCAGTGGGAATGTTCTCTAACATAACCCGGGCCGACTGGCATGAAAGAGTTCGGTGCTTCTAACTGCAGACTTGTCTTCAGCTCAACTGCAAGTGGGCGAGGCTTTCAGGACACGAGTAACCCAGCCCTCAAAGGGTGGAAGAAGCTAAGACGCGGTTTCTTGAGCACACGGAGGTTCCCCTAAAAATTAAAAATAGATCTACCATATGCTCCTGCAATCCTACTTATGAGTATATATCTAAGGGAAATAAAATCAGTATCTAAGAGATAACTGAAGTTATCATTCTATTATTCTATTATTATATTCATTGCAGTATTATTCACAGTAGCAAAAATATGATAACCTACACATCTCTCAATGGATAAAGAAAATGTGATCTATCTATCTATCATCTATAATGGAATGCTATTTAGCTCTGAAAAGAAGGAAATCCTATCGTTTGACAGCGTGAATGAGCCTGGAAGACATCATGCTTAAGTGAAATAAGCCAGACATAGAAAGACAAATATTGTAAGATCTCACTTATATGTGGAATCTGAAAAATTAGCACTCAGAAACCTGAGTAGAGAATGCAAGCTTCCAGGAGCTGGGGGGCTGTGTGAAATGCGGAGTTGGTCGCGGGGTATAAACTTTCACTTATAAGATGCATAAGTTCTGGGGAATCTAATGTACGACATGGTGGTTATAGTTAATACTATATTGTATACTTTAGACTTGTGAAGAGAGTAGATTTTAAGTGCTCTCAACACAAAGAAAATGGTAACTATGTGAGGTAATATTAGTTAGCTTGATTTTGGTAATCATCTCACAATGATTTAAATCATTATATTGCATACCTTAAATATATACATTTTAAAAATCAATTATACTTCAATAAAGCTAAAAAAAAGGACACACATACATGAAATAGAAAACCTTGAAAACATCACATGTGCTTGGAATATTGTGACACAACAACTAAATTACACGGAAACTACCTCTCCTATTGTCCTCCCAGTTCTGAGGTATTGGGTCAGGGGGTGTGTTTGGGCCCCTCTACATCCACATTATTCTAATCAGAAGGTACAGAGTTTAACAAAAGTTCCAGCTAGAAAGCGGCAGCTACTCTAAGACTGTGCAAAGCCAATGGTCGGTCCACGTGGAAAGAGTCGAGATCCTTTTCCACAGCAGCGCTGGATAAATGTTACTGGGCACTGGGAATTCAACTGAAAATTATCCTAATTAACTTCTGCAGTGAGGCCAAGGGAAATCCATACACTGGCCAAATCTCTCCAGAAGGAAAAAAAAAATCCTTCACCATTTCTGGAACCTAAGAACACAAAACATTATCCTGAAGGCTCAGCAAAACAACAAACCTCTTAAAATGCCTTATTGTAGGAACCATAAGACTATTTAGAATAACTCCTAAATGAATATCCATCAGTAGGATGAAAGAAAAAATGACCTCTGTGAAGCAGGTCCAAAAAACAATAAGAGAATGTGTTGTATTAATTATGATTCTGTTGCAATAGACAGACAGCCCAGGACAAACTGGCATCAGCAAAAAAGGAATTAACTAACTCCCTTATGTGGAATGTCCAGGAATATACTAGCTTTAGATGCTGCTGCAAAGATGAGTCCAAATTGTGTTCTCACAGAATGAGCTCTTGCTGTCCATATCTTTGAGAGAACCACCGTCCTCTCTGTGGGTTCTATCAGAAAATCTCTTTCTTTGGGGTAGACGATGGCTGCAAGAGCTCCAGTCACACCTTTCAGGCTCGGTATCCATGGAAACAGAGCAGCACCTCTTACTCAGCACATTGCTCTTGTAGTTTCATTGGCTTGTCAGGTCAGGTGCTCTTTCTGGAATCAATTGCTAGGACGGATTTCACTGAGTGGTTTCGGTACAAGACTCCTGCCTTTCCCTGAGACTTGTTAGGTCACAAAGACTTGAATAAATCTCCAAGGTAAACCAGGAGCTTTGGCTTGGAACAGTGGAAATGAAAACTGCAAACAGCAAAGACCCACTACTTAGCATAAGATTAAAATGAAGCAGAGCATGAAAAGATTCATAATAAAATTAAAATAACAGAATTGAGTGCAATACACAAGGACTGCAAAAAAAATGAATAGAATGACAGAATCAAAATTTGCATGGGGAGTAGTAATTTGCAATGGTATGAATATTAAGTTGTGATATGAAGGAAAAATGAAGAAAATCTTCCAGAGGACAGAGGAAAAAGAAAAGAGGAAACTAAAAATCATGAAAGGCTCAGAAAAGAAATCCAACTTAAAAATTATATTTTAGAATACAGAGTCCATAAATAGACCCACATAAATATAGTCAACTGATCTTTAATGAAGGAGCAAAGGAAATACAATGGAATAAAGATAGTCTTTCAACAAATGGTTGAACAACTAGGCAGCCACGAGCAAAATCGTGAATCTAGACACAGTCCTTACACTCTTCACAAAAATTATCTTGTTTTTGTTTTTGTTTTTGTTTGCGGTACACGGGCCTCTCACTGTTGTGGCCTCTCCCGTTGTGGAGCACAGGCTCCAGACGCACAGGCTCAGCGGCCATGGCTCACGGGCCCAGCTGCTCCGCGGCATGTGGGATCTTCCCAGACAGGGACACGAACCCGTGTCCCCTGCATCGGCAGGCGGACTCTCAACCACTGCGCCAGCAGGGAAGCCCCACAGAAATTATCTTGAACTGGATCATAAACCTAAACCTAAAACACAAAGCTATAAAATTCCTTGATAATAACATAGATGAAAATATAAATAACCTTGGGTATTGTGATGACTTTATTTTATTTATTTATTTTAACATCTTTATTGGAGTATCATTGCTTTACAATGGTGTGTTAGTTTCTGCTTTATAACAAAGTGAATCAGCTATACATATACATATGTTCCCATATCTCCTCCTTCTTGTGATGACTTTTTAGATACAACACCAAAGGAACCATCCATGAAAGAAATAATTAATAAGCTGCACTTCATTAAAATTAAAAACTTCTGCTTTGTTAAAGACAGTGCCAAGAGAATGAGAAGACAAGTCTCAGACTGGGAGAAAATATTTGCAAAAGAAATATCTGATAAAGGACTGTTATCTAAAATATACAGAGGACCCTTAAAACTCAACAACAAGAAAACAGACAACTCAACTAATATATAGACCAAAGACCTTAACAGACATCTAACCAAAGAAGATACACAGATAGAAAATAAACATATGAAAAGAGGCCCCCATGTTATATGTCATCAGGGAAATGCAAATGAAAACAACAATAAGATAATACAATGCACCTGTTAGAATGGCCAAAAGCTGGAACACAAATAACAGCAAATGCTGATGAAGAGGTGGAGCAACAGGAACTCATTCATTGCTGGTGAGAATCCAAAATGGTACCACAGATTTGGGAGAGCCTGGGTTTCCTACAAAACTAATCATACTCTTACCACATGATCCAGCAGTTGTGCTCCTTGATGTTTACCCAAGGAGTTGGAAACTATGTCTACAAAAAAAACCTGCACAGAGGTGTTTATGGCAGCTTTGTTCCTAACTTTCAAAACCTGGAAGGAATCAAGATGTTTTTCAATAGGCGAATGGATAAATACACGGTGATATGTCCAGACGATGGAATATTATTAAGCACTAAAAAGCAATGAGCTATTGAGGTATGAAAGGACATACAGGAAACTTAAATGCATATATTTAAGTGAAAGAAGTCAACCTGAAAAGGCTACATACTGTGTGATTCCAATTATATGACATTTTGGAAAAGGCAAAATTATGGAGACAGTAAAATGATCAATGATTTTAGGCATTGTGGTTGGGGGCAAGGATGCATAGACAGAGCACAGAGGATTAGTAGGCTGTGAAAATACTCTACATGACACTACAATGACTGATAGATGTCAGTATACATGCATCCAAACCTGTAGCGTGTACAATACCAAGAGTAAACCCTAAGGCAAGCTATGGACTATGGGTAATTATGATATCTTAGTATAGGTACATCAATTGTAACAAATGTATCACTTTGGTGGGAGAAGTTGATAATGGAGAAGTCTATACATGTATGGGGGCAGGAATATATAAGAAATCTTTGTACCTTCCTCTCAATTTTGCTGTGAACCTGAAGATTCTCTAAAAAAAGATCCCACGTGCCGCGGAGCGGCTGGGCCCGTGAGCCATGGCTGCTGAGCCTGCGCGTCCGGAGCCTGTGCTCCGCACGGGAGAGGCCACAGGGGTGAGAGGCCCGTGTACCGCAAAAAAAAAAAAAAAAAAAAAATTAATGCATTAGATAGGATGGGGGAATATCTAAATAAATAGGGAATAAATAGGGAATATCTAAATAAATACTTGATATTCAAAATGAATTGTGGTGTGATTTGTTGGGAAGTGATGTGTTTCTTCCTTTCTATTTTAAAGAAAAAAAATGGTTGGACCATCTTCCTGGAAACAGAACAGCAAACAAGGCAGTACTTTTTTCTCCCCAAGGATTTCCCTACCCTGTGGTTTCATGATACGATTATGAAAATTGTGCATAATTTTTCCTTTGACCATGTATACACTTTAAGTAAAATGCAATCCTCCTTTTAGACCCATTTAAATGTGATGGTTTATTTTTAAGAAACTTGATTTTGTCCTTCAGAGACTTGGTCACGCATTCATAAAAAAATTATATTCTTTGTTGTTTTTCCAAAGCTAAATGAATTAAAATTCTTCACATTTGGAGGATTACAATTTCGTATTTTAAATTGTGGATGGGCTGCAGATATAGCCAAAGCCTCTCTCCTGCTAACCACTAAAGCCAGCAGTTACCAGGAAAAAGATATTCAAGGTACACTGCATTTGTCAACAAACTTATTCTGGAGAAATTAGTCCAGAATCTTCAAGAGAACTTAGAAGATGCCTCTGATCTGTGAGGACATCAAGGATCTCTAGTTATCCAAATTTTTTTTTGGAGGGGTGGACCATAGGGAGGCCAAAATCATTTCATGGTCCCAGACTCAGGACTCCTGGGATATGAAATGTGAAATGTGTTATTCACTTAAAAAAATTGAAAAGCACATCAGACTTGTTCATTTCATTTCCTTAAAATCAAAGAATAATGAAGTCAGTTAGAAAAAATGTAGGTAAATGTCAAGCTTATTATTATGTAAATAATTCAGTACCAGATTTAAAGAAAAAAAAATCCTCAAATGGGTATGCAAAGATTCTTAAGTCTGTCTTACTTTGGTGTTAATAGACAGATGAACTCATAGGGTCTTTCTTCTGAGCCCACATTAAAAATTAGGTAATTAAATAGCTTTTGCTGTACTCAGACACTGCCAATAATAAGCCGTTGAAAGACATGAGGATATAAAAATGAAATTTCTCACATCACAAAGAACAAATGCAGGGAGAATCTGAGCCTGTGCACACCACAGGCTTTGCTCCCAGGTGGGCTTGGGAGGTACATTTCACTGGCGATGTCAATTTACGCAGAATGGTGTTCTGTAGAGAAACTAATTGAATGAGACCCTCTGGAGTCTGCCTCTCTCTTTCATAACCCATATAATTTTTATTGCATTGTGCACTGGCTGACATAAGCAGAACACAGATGAGCTTGGTGAGGGAGGATTGTGCACCTGTCAATAAGCTATTCATCTGTATGCAAGTCATATTACCATCTTGTCTTTTAGTACAAAGACAGGAGGGGGAAATGCAAGGGTGAAGAGACACCTTCTCAATACACCTACTCATCTCAGCCTCTTTTGTTTCTACCTCACTTTTCATCCCCTCCTTGACTGTGTGAAGCCCTTGAAAGGACTGTTATCAGCTATCATTAAACCAGCCACCTGTCTCCTTGGCTACTCTTATCAAACTGTACCAGGCTGCTGGGAGGCTGCTGAGTACCTTCAACCCTGCACTGAATAAAGAGTTTCAAACTGTTACCATCTGGTATGCTGAGCTCTTATAAAATATCAGGAGAAAAACTGTATCTGACACTGCCTACAATCTCTGTGGTACAAGAAGATGTTTTGGAATTCACAAAAAAGGTGGGAGGAAGAGAGAAAATTCATTCTACCGGTGCAGGAAAAAAAATTCTTTTGATCCCCTTTTCAAACGGATGAATAATTTTATGAAGAATGTCTGTCTCTGACTCTGATCAATAGTATGTTAATATTCTTAGTTTCTTCTCCATATCCACATCTTAGCACCATGTCCAGCCACTGAAAGAAGAAAGGAAGCCGCCTTCTTCAGGTTCTTTGACAGATCAATATCTTGGGCATGTATCTGGACAAAACTCTAATTCAAAAAGTTATATGCACACTTTTGTTCATAGCAGCACTATTTACAATAGCCAAGACATGGAAACAACCTAAATGTCCACCACCAGATGAATGGATAAAGAAGATGTGGTACATATATACAATAGAATATCACTCAGCCATGAAAAAGTGAAATCATGCCATTTGCAGCTACATGGATGGACCTAGAGATGATCATACTAGGCAAAGTAAGTCAGACAGAGAAAGACAAATACCATATGATATCACTTCCACGTAGAATATAAAATATGACACAAAGGAACTTACCTACGAAACAGAAACAGACTCACAAACATAGAGAACAGACTAGTGGTTGCCTGGGGGCATGGGGTGGGGGAAGGATGGACTGGGAGTTTGGGATTAGCAGATAAAAACTATTACATATAGAATGGACAGACAACAAGGTCCTATTGTATAGCACAGGGGACTGTATTCAATATCCTGTGATGAACCATAATGGAGAAGAATATGAAAAGAATGTACATATGCATAACTGAATCACTTTGCTGTACAGCAGAAATTAACGCAACATTGTACATCAACTATACTTCAATTAAAAAGACTAAAGGAGACACCATTGGCTGCCTGCTGTCCCTAGACATTTCTCCCTTCTTCCCTGTGCAGAGTTCCATATTTGTCAGTATTTTCAGCCCCCGACCCAATACACACAAGGCTCAGGAGTTAAACTCTTACTAATTTAAGCCAATCACAGTGAATTTATTCCCTTTGCCAGTGATGGCTTAGAAGAGGATCTGTGACTCAATGCCGGTTAATGAGAAAAGAGGGGAAGCCAACTGGGAGGCTTCAGAGGGTTTCTATTATTTGTTTGTTTGTTTGTTTTTTTGGACGTGCAGGCTCAGCGGCCACGGCTCACGGGCCCAGCCGCTCCGCAGCATGTGGGATCTTCCCGGACCGGGGCACGAACCCGCGTCCCCTGCATCGGCAGGTGGACTCTCAACCACCGCGTCACCAGGGAAGCCCCAGAGGGTTTCTTAATCAAAAGGAGACATGGAGAAAGAAAGCACATGATGCTTCTGTCACTGGAATTGGGGAAGCCACCTTGGGACCATGGCAGTGCCGGCCTGAGGCTGTCAGAGGAAAGAAGTGTAAGGAACCTGCCCCTTGATGACGTCACTGAGCTGTCGAATTAACTAACTTTGAAGGAGCCCAGCATTGGGATCTTCCTTAAAGAAAGTAGAATTTCCTTGTTGCTCATGTCACTTAGTTTATGTATTTTTACTTTCAACATTCTAAATATGCTCTTCATAATTTTAGCCCCCAATTTTTCAGAGCACTTCTCTTAGAAACCTTGCTTCGAATCTGAAATCAACAAATCCATCTTCACCTGTACAGGTGCACCTTGGATTGAACCATTGATCTGAGTTAGTTAAAATGCAAATATTTCCTAGGGAAGCTGACTCAAAGCATCTTTTAGTATCAGGGGCTTGTCACCTTAACTTAAATACGACTAGTTCCTTAAGACAAGTTTATCTAGGAGAGGGAAGATTTTATATAAGGGAAGGGATAGTAAACAGTAAGGAAATGAACTCCATCAGGGGTTCTGAGAGATGACAGAACAGCAGGAGGGTTATTGCAATACCAGAAATCAGCAAAACAAGGGCAGCTGGTTTGGAAATAGGAATAGAGAGAGAACTAAGCCATTTAGTACAAAGAAAGATGAAGAGTGAAAGAGGACCAAATTCTCATCTTTCTTTCTGGGAAGGTGAAGAACTATTATCTAAAGCTGATAAGTCAGGAAATAAATGTATAAGCTTATTATTTCCAGAGTAAAACTTTTTGTTCTGACATTTGAGGGACTACAGGCTTAATCACAGGTCACTTCCACCCGCAACACATACGCCCAGGAGGTGATACCCAGTAATACCCAGGACTCTAGAAACACTTCATATTAAAGAGACGGATCTAATGAGGACATGGACCTTCCTAGAAGAAAGCAAGGAAAACCTGCACCAGCCAGCCTGTTTTTTATTCTTAAGTGTGAACATACTCCCAGGACCACCACATAATGAGGAAATAGAGAATCATGGATGTTAATTGTGGAAGATTATAAAAAATTAATTAAACAAAAAAGCTAATTGGGAAGATGTAGATAGTAGATAAATAAGTTCTGGAGATTAATGCATAGCCTAGTAATTATAGTCAATAATTCTGCATTACAAACTTCAAAGTTGCTAAGAGACTAGATCTTAACTGTTCTCACCACAAAAAAGACACAATAATTATGTAACATAATAGAAGTGATAGCTAGCGCTACAGTGGTAATCATATCTCAATATATAAATGTGTAAAACCAACATGCCACATGCCTTAATCCTATGCAATGTTATATGTCAATTTTATCTCATTTTTAAAAGAAAACTAATAGTGGAGGAAACACATGTTTTGAAAAGAAAAGAGAACTTGGAAAAACCTCAAATTAGAATACTAAGAAAAACTTAAAAAGATGTTATTTCTTATAAAATGAGAATAAGTTGAAAAGAATACTCAAATAATTTGACATTTTAAAGATTAAAAACAGTATTGTAAAAAGAAAAAGATATTTAATTAGAAGACATGAAAAACCAAGTGATGAAATTTCTCAGGACGTAAGGAAAAAATTTAAAAAGACAAGGAAGATAATTAGAGGGGAGGAAAAAGATCTACAAGGTCGAACCAGGAGATGTAATATCAGACTGTTGACAGTTTTAGAAAAAGAGAACGTAAAAATGAGGAGAGGGAATTATCAAGAAAATGATAGAAAATCATTTCATAGAACTTAAAAAGGACAGTAATTTTCAGATTCAAAGGAACAAAAAAATTTACAAAAACCCAGTGCCTAGAAAACAGCTGCTAGAGATTGGATTTGGAAGATGTAGGACTCTGCAAGACAGGTATCCAAGGAAACAGAAGATTCCAAGCAACAATTAGGGTAACTGATGTGATGGAAAATCTTGAGGATATGATAATGGACATTATTCTTTTGTCAATAAGGAAAATAAAGTTAACAAGAAACAAACAAAAACTATATAAGGACATCATAGAGAAGGTAAATGGAATTAATATATCCTACATAGTGATTATCAAGATGATAATGGAAAAAGGAAGATACAACTACTGTTTAAATTTAGAAAAGTAACAAACAGTGTAACTGAAAGCAACATCATCATCAAACGTTCTTCAAAAGAAAACTGAAGCCGAGCAAATCCTCATCTTTCATTGCGGAAAGGTATGACATTATCATGTAAAGTTGAGAAATTGGTCTGTAATATATTTCCAGGTAAACATGGTGGATTAACGACATGTAATTATTTCCTTTCTCCCAGAGATGCCATTAAAATGATAACAAAAGAATTAAAAAATCTAAGATGATAGAGAGTATGGGAGAGTAGTTTCTTCAGGAAGCAAACAAACCAGCAAACAAGATTAACTGGATTCTATATTTGAACACGAAATCCACCACCCCAGCTTCCTCTAACAGAACATGAGTAGGTAAGGGTCTACCTCCCAACCTCTGGCAGGAATTCAGAGGAAGTCTTCTCTAAAAAATTCTAATGGCATCAAAGTAATGATCTCCAAATTCTGGCATTTCTGGGTCACGCAGCATCACAGGCTAGGTCACTCCCAGTCACTTGCAAATGGAGCTGTCCAGTCCACATATAGACTCCCTCATCAGCTTTTTAGTGCCAGACTCATTTTCATTTGTTTGTTTCTTCCTTATGTAATATTTGACACAAAAAAATATGTGATGCCTATGTAAATTATGAAGCCTAATAATAAAACAAACACTACTGAAACCCTAAGCCCATGTAAAAGCTAAAATCAGAGCTGCTGATAAAATGTAAACACTGTGAGTTTCTTTTTGTATCACATTTACTCTTTTTATCCAGAGTTTATCACAATCCTGAATTTTATATTCATCATCCTTATACTTTTTTAAAAATATAGATTTACCACACGCTTATTTTTTGCTGGATAATGTGTTATTTAGTTTCACTTGGTTTTGGACTTTATAAAAATGATATTCTAAATTCTTAACTCAGTTTTTAATCATTCAACCTTATATTGATAAGATTTTCTGGAAAAGACCAGATAGTAAATATTTTAGCCTTTGTGAGGCATTTGATATGATCTCTATAGCTCTGTTCAACTTTGCTGTTTTAGTAGGAAAACAGCCAGAGACGATATGTAAATACATGGTCCTGGCTAGGATTGTTACTTACAAAAACTGGCAGCAGGCAGGATTTGGCCCCTGAGGGTAAGACGCTGTGGGGGGCAGGATTTGTCTTGTTGCGTATAAGTGCTACCAGCTACAGTGTAGTAGGAGCTCAAGAAACACTTTTTTTCCTTTATGAGGGGAATCAGTTTTAATTTAGTAAGACCAAGGAATTACATAAACTCTATGTTACCCAAGTGCAGTGAAGTATCTGGATTTGGAACGAGACATAGAATGTCATTGGCTGTATCATAGCAAGTTAGGCCAAATCAAAAGTCTCAGTTCAAATTGCACCAGGGGACACTCTGAACTGTCTCATAGGTTGTCCATCCCAAAGATCCAGGGGGATATGACCACGGTCTATATGACAGTTATTTATCTCTTTCAACATAGAAATTCTAACCCCGTATTTGTGTGGTTGTTAAGATTTGTTAAAACGTGACTTAGGTTGCATCAGGTCACAAAACATGGCTGCTACAGAACTGAGTGGCCAGTAGAGGTTCATTGATTGATTGTACTTATTGTTAACTGTTGAAGATGGAACAAAATCACAGTGAATCTCCAGGTTTTTCTTCCATACGTAAAGGAAAATTCCCTGTTTTCACATTAAAATCTCAGAATAGTTTCTGGCAATAAAAACAGCAACTTGTTTGTCTTTCATCTGTAACTGTTTAATATAGATGCTAACAGTTCCTGAACCTAAGCTGGTGAACAACTTGGCTTTGACAGTTGGGCAATAACAAAGCAAATTCAGTAACTGTTACTTTTAGTTGAGCCTCTGGGCTATGGGCAAATCAGCTCAAATTGAATTCAAATTTTAGTGTGCACTGTCCTCAGATTCTGATTTAGCCAATTTGGTGTTCAGAAGTCATTGTTTTTTTTTTAAATTGAGTTATATTTGATTTACAATATTGTACTGGTTTCATGTGTACAACATAGGGATTTAAAATTTTTTAAGGTTATACTCTATTTATAGTTATAAAATATTGGCTATGTTCCCTGTGCTGTACAGTCTATCCTTGTAGCTTGTTTATTTTATACATAGTAGTTTGTGCCTCTTAATCCCCTACCTCTATTTTGCCCCTCCCCTGTTCTGTCCCCCCACTGGTAACCACAAGTTTGTTCTCTGTATCTGGGAGTCTGTTTCTGTTTTGTTTTATTCATTTGTTTCTTCCACTCCTGAATATATATCCAAAGAAAATGAAAACATTAATCTAAAAAGATAGATGCACTCCAATGTTGCACTATTTACAACAGCCAAGACATGGAAGCAACTTAAGTGTCCATCAACAGATGAATGGCTAAAGGAAATGTGGTATATATATATATATATATATATATATATATATATATATACACACACATATACATATACATATACACACACACACACACACACACACACAATGGAATATTACTCAGCCATAAAAAAGAATGAAATCGCCATTTGCATCAACATGGATGGACCTGGAGGGTGTTATGCTTAGTGAAATAAGTCAGACAGAAAGAGACAAATTATGTATGTTATTAAGAACTATTTTTGAATAAATGAATACTTATATGTGTACATTCATACATCTCAGTGGTATACTTCTCTGAAAATTTCCTTGGGATAAATTATTAGAGGTGGAACTGTAGGAACAAAAAGTATGCAGTTATGTAAATTTCCAAGGTTTTACCTACCTCTTGAAAGTGTACTTTGTTTACAGCAGCAGTATAGAATAGTGCCCATTTTCTCATGCTATTTTCAAAACTAGTTATCAATTCCTGCTACTTCTGCCTCCCTAAGTGAGAAATAATTGGAGCCTTGTTATTTTAGTTATTTTAATTTAAATATTTTATCACCAATAAGGTTGCTATGCTCTCAAATATTTTTCTGGCTTTTTATTTTCTTCTTTTGTGAAATATGTCTTTATATTTTTTCTCTATTTCCCTACATAATCTGTTTTCTAATGCTTTGTAAGAACGTTTAGTATGTAATAGAAATTAACACCATCCATTTGTCAAATGATGACGTATCATTCAATATCTGAAATAAAATCTGAATTTATTTCTTCGTATAGTAGAGCACCACCATGCTGGTGGAGGTGGGGCAGTCTCTCTGCAGAGCAGCGGACAGATTTCATAGTGGATTTTTGGAAAGCGTTAAGGTCAGGGATTAACAGACTTCCAGAGGTGAAAGTAAGTTGATCTTCCCTAGCAGAAGTGTGGGTCCTTGTGGGAGGCTGTGTTGATTGGTTGGCACTTAGTAGTGTGTTACTGGAAAGTCATCCCTGATTGGCTGACTATCACCAGCGCTGTGACTCACTGATTGGTTGGCTTACAAAAGCCTATTATTCACTGAGGTAACTTGTCTTTGATGTGCTGAACACACATAAAAGGGTTCTTCTGGCTGTTGGAGACTGTGGGGAGGGAACAGTCAGGTTTTTTTCCTTAAGTATGTGGGACCTTTGTTATTTTCACATGTTGTATAAATATTGAAATATTTTTCCCATTTTAATGTATGTTTTAACTTTAATCATGGTTCTGCATTTATTAAGTTTTATGTAAGCAAATTTAGTAGTTTTCTTTTAATTGTTGACTTTGCTGTCATGTGAACTTCCTCTACCTTCATCGTTATTGAAAATATCCATTTTCTTCTGAGTGTTTACAGTGTTTTAAAATTTAATTCATTAAAAAATTTAAAAAATTAATCTGGAATTAAATTTTAATATAGGTATTAAGTAGAGGTTTAACTTCTCCTTTCAAAGTGAGTTGTCAATTTTCCAGTTGCCTTTTAGTGAATAACTTATAATGTCTCCATTTATTTGAAGGACACAGTTATTAGATTATAAAATATATGCATATATATGTGTGCATGTGTGTTTATATGTGTATCTTGTGCGTGCATGTGTGTAGTTGATTTCATTTTTAGAATCTATTTTACTATTAAAGTGCCACAGATTTTCAGTTAGATACCTTTATAATAAGTTTGAATAAGTGAAAGAACAGCCTCCAATCTTATTTTTCAAGACAGTCTAGCCTACTACCGCCCATTTATTCCTCTACGTGAAATTCTAAGTCTTCTTGACAACTCTCTCCATCTCTCCTCAAAAAAGAATGTGAGCTGTGTTTTTATTGTAAATGCATTGCATTAATGTTTCTTTGGGGATGGGGGGTACTGCCATCCTTACCATATTGTCTTCCCACCTGGAAAGATAGAAGTTTCTTGAATTACTCAAATCTTTTAGTTTTATAACCAAAGTTAAGCTCTGGGAGCTATAAACTTTCCTGATAATTTTTTTTTTTAAAGAAGATGTTGGGCTAGGAGTTTAGTAATTTATTTATTTATTTTTGCTGTTTTGGGTCTTCGTTTCTGTGCGAGGGCTTTCTCTATTTGTGGCAAGCTGGGGCCAGTCTTCATTGTGTTGCGCGGGCCTCTCACTATCGCGCTCTCTTGTTGCAGAGCACAGGCTCCAGACGCAGGCTCAGTAGTTGTGGCTCACGGGTCTAGTTGCTCCGCGGCATGTGGGATCCTCCCAGACCAGGGCTCGAACCCGTGTCCCCTGCATTAGCAGGCAGATTCTCAACCACTGCGCCACCAGGGAAGCCCTCCTGATAATTTTTTTGAAGCCAAAACCCTGACTTCTCAGAAAAAAATTGCATATGCACAAATATAATATTTTGCATAATATTTCTGGAAAATACATTTTTGAAAGTCCATCCATTAAAAATTCTATCTATAGATAGTTAAACTGTGTTATGATTTCCATATATTCAGCCAAACTTGCCTTATTGTTTCTTTTAATTATCCCTACCACCACTTGAAATGCAATTTGCTGAATATTTTTTCTTAAAAGAGACGGTGGTAGGGCGTATTTAGAGCTGAAGAACTGTATTCACAGCCCACATCAAAGAGCTGGAATTGTCAGTCCTACAGGGATTTCCTCTAAAAAAAAATGCCATGATTTAAATGAAAGTAGTGACATTAGACAGCTATAGATTGCTGTTAGATTTTTAAATAATGAAATATAGAATAATAAAAAACACTGAAAAAAAGAAACTGGGTATGAAGCCCAGAGATTGGTTTCATGACTCTGAGTTGTAAAAATCCTATGAACTGTTCCACTCTCTCACTTTATGAAATACTTATACAATAGAATTGAAGCCTAAGGAAGAGCTCAAACAACCAAAAATGAAGTGGAGTTTTGCCTTTTCCCAGGAAACAAATTGTAAACACTAAGTGATCTCTGCATTCTGGGTATTGTTTATTTTCATTAGGTGCCAATTTCTCCTTATTTCAAGTTGAGAGATATGGGCCTATGTTGCTCAAATTCCTCGAGTAGAATGCAGTTACATTTGTTTGTGGGAGAATTATTAGTTCAATTAGAAAATTGCCTAAAATGTAATTGTGATATACGTTACATATATACATATATAGCTTCAAATTGGACCATCTATGTACTGCACAGAATAATTGATGAAAATTTCCTTAAGATTTCTCTCCATATAAGATGATCAACATGTGCTTTGGGGAACGTGATTAAGATAAAAGAGAATTGTCCAGAAAACCGTGACTCTATTTCATTCAACCAGTTGGGACTACGTATGCTTTTTTCCAAAGGTTAACAACGCATACTGTTGCACAGAGGATCAGATTGGATTAAAACAAATCTAGACTCCACTATTCTGAGTTCCCAGCTAACAGAGAACATTCACATTCATTAATCTTTGAACCAAATTCTGGAAGATTCACTACATCTAGGAATGGAGATGGAGACAATTATGTCTGTATTGATACAGGTTCATAGTGACAAATATTTCTATTGCAGCATTTCCCCTAATTTCAAAAGCAGTACATGCTCAAGGCATGGATTTTAGTAAACATAGACAATACAGCAAAAATAAAACTAAAAATCAATCAAACTCACCTGGCTTCTTTTTCTGTTGGACAACACACCATGGAACAAATTTCTCCAAGTGTGGCTCATGGGCCGCTGGTACAGAAATTACTTGGAGATTTTTTTTTTTTTTTGTGGTACACGGGCCTCTCACTGCTGTGGCCTCTCCTGTTGTGGAGCACAGGCTCCGGATGCGCAGGCTCAGCAGCCATGGCTCACGGGCCCAGCCGCTCCGCGGCATGTGGGATCCTCCTGGACCGGGGCACAAACCCGTGTCCCCTGCATCGGCAGGCGGACTCTCAACCACTGTACCACCAGCGAAGCCCCTGGAGCTGTTTCTTGATGCTGCCCTGCAGGAGTATCTGAAGGATGAGAAGCCTCCCAGGAGCAATTCATTCTTCAGATTGGCTAATAAAGGCAGCTCTACTGTTACTCTAATTTTTCCTTCCATAAATAATACAATGAACATCTTTTATATGAATTTTTATCAGAATATTTGATTTGTTTTTCCTTAAATAAAAGCTCTGAAGCTAGAATCATTGAAGCAAAGTGTGTAAACTCTTTTCTGGGTTTATATTGATAGGGTTATTTTTATCATCTGTATTCTTACCTACTCGTCTTATTTTTTTTTTCTTTCATTTCTGAGATAAAAGTATTGAAACCTACCCCTATGTTAGTGACTTTACCAAGTTCTCCTGACATCTCTGTTTTTACATATATTTCACTACTTTGTCATTTGATGCATAAGGGTTCATGAATTTAATTCCTTGGTAATTTGAATCTTTTCTCATTAAAAAAATCCCTCTTTGTTTTAGTGACCTTTGAGTTTCTACTTTTTGTGGGTTGCAATGGTCAAACATATATTTGCTTTTTTATTTTCTTTTAAGTGTGCTTTTTTTATAATAATGAAAAGCATGTCTATAAGATTTTGTTTTTAAACCAAGTCATCTTTAAACATGACTGCTTGTTTCTATCAATGTAATTAACATTATGTTTAGTTTTATTTCTTCCATCTTCATTTATGTTTATTATTAATAATTTCTTACTCTTTCCTCTTTTTTTCTTTTTCTTACTTTGCTGGATTGCTAAGTTTTTATTTGTTTTCTTCAACTCTAATTCGGAATTTTCATTATGTAGGTGTTTTTGCCAATGCTTGCCCTTATATTAATAGTCATATTTAAACCTACATTTCTTTATTAATAGACCAACATTGAATAATGATTTGCCTCCTTTTTCCCCAACCAAAAAGAGAGGCCATTTTTTTCCCCCATAGCTATATGGACTAAATGTGTGTGTCCACCCCCCCAAATTCATATGTTGAAACCCCCAATGTGATGGTTTTAGAAGGTGGGGTCACACCTCTGGCTCCTGGTCTGAGGCCACAGTTTTGGCAAATATTTCCTTATAGATACCTAAAAATAAAGATTAGCAAAGACAGTTTGCATTTGCGTGGGAAGGACAACAGCACACATTCACTCTTATTCTAGCGCTATGTTAGTTGTCCTGCTTTCTGTCACAGTATTGATTGCACCGGTCTTGCAGGGACATTTAAAACGCTTTCTGGATGCACTGTAGAATAGCACTATTATCTAAGCACTAAGAGAATGCCTGATGCACTGACATGGGACCCCGGTGTTACATCACCTTAGACCAAGAGACCCATTTTACAGCAGTGAAAGTGTGAAAGAGGGTATGTGACCATAAGACCCACTCTTCCTACAATATACTACATGCAGTGACTTATTGAAAGCTCAGCTAAAATCCCAGCTCAGGAAGACACACTTGTAGAGCTGGCTTTGTCCTCCAGAATGGTGTATGTACTCTAAATATTCAATAGCATGAAGTGGTCTCCTATAGCTCAGTCCCCAATAGCTAAGAATGCGTGGGTCCAGGAACAAAAAGTGGAAATACAATTGGCCTCCTTTACCATCACTCCTAGTAACCTGTCTGCAGAATTTGTGAGTCCTATCTCCATAATTTTAAGCTTTTCTGGGTTAGAAATCTAAGATTCCAGGGAGTAGAGTAAGGGATCTATTAAGTGGAGGCTACAATTGCACGTTGGGTCTCTTTGGAATACTCATGCTGGTCAATCAACAAAGCAGGGAGTCACTGGCCAGGGTAGTTAATCTGATTAGCTGGTGTTCCTGTTACACAGCAGGCAAGGGGGCATATATCTAGAGCTCAGTGGTCAGTGGGATCCCTTCTTGGTGCTCCCATATGCTCACTGACAATAGTCACCAGCAACCCAGTGTGCTCAGACCCTCAGAGGCAGATTTCAGGGTCTTCTAATCAGCCGAGCCACCTAGAGCAACTGAAGGCAGCTGGCTGGGGATGAGAGGAATCTAGAAGGGGCTTGGCATGCAGAAGGGGGATGACGCATCTTTGGTATGAACTGCATCAGTGGGGGCTGTAGCTTGTCCTACTGCTTTGTGTGTATTTGTTAGAGACCGAACTGGCCGCCACCTTGAAGAGTCAGTGGCAAGGAGATGGGAGCTTGAGCAGATCTGAGCCATGTGAGGGTGAACCCTAAGGCGTTGAACTAAGGATTTTATCTGCCGCTCTGGAAAACAGTCTGCATGCCTACGGACTGCATCCACTTGAATCATCCCCTGTCCATCTCTGCTTTTCTGCCTCAGGCCTTTTTGTTTGTTTGTTTGTTTGTTTGTTTAAGAAACAGAAACCTTTTCAGCCCAGATGCAACACAGCTGAGAAATGCAGGGGAGTTAATACTCCCAAGGGCTGGCCCTGTCCTTCCAGCCCAGCTGGAAAATTCTGGGAGGCATCTCACAGCTGCGCCCTCACCGGAACACACTCTCCTTGTTTCTCCTCCTTTACTGGGCTTCTCCTGTCCCTCACTTCTCTTTCTTATCAACCTCCTGCATCCGAGCTCTTTGTTTTAGAAACCCAAAGTAAGAGATTGGATTTAAACTTTTCTCTCCTATCAGTATGGGACTTGCAAACTGTGATTCTAAGTAAATCAATAGAAGCTAAGTATTTATTCAATGAGATCTTATTTTTTACTTGGCAAACCTATAAGACAAAGAGATGCCGTAGGATGAAAAAACCCAGAACCTCTGAATGGCACACCAAAACCAGGTTGCACTTGTGAAATGAGGTATGTGTCCCGGAATCACACTCCTTTGCTTGAAACCGTTGTGATGTAACAACTACAAACCACTAAGCGGTGCTAATCCGTCCCTTTCTCAAGGCTGCTCTGCTTTGCTTGGGCTCCTCCGCCAGGTTCTATCTGTATTTTCACTTTGCCCCTCCCTCTCTTTTTCCCAATCCAGCCTCCGTGTATTTCCATACATTCTCTTTTTTCTCTCTCTCTCTCTTTTCTCTCAAAAACATTTCTCTTGGGCTTCCCTGGTGGCGCAGTGGTTGGGAGTCCGCCTGCCAATGCAGGGGACGCGGGTTCGTGCCCCAGTCCGGGAGGATCCCACATGCCGCGGAGCGGCTGGGCCCGTGAGCCATGGCCACTGGGCCTGTGCGTCAGGAGCAACGGGAGAGGCCACAACAGTGCGAGGCCCGCATACTGCAAAAAAAAAAAAAACAAACAAACATTTCTCTTGACAACTGCCCCTTCTCATTCAGTCTATAAATAAGAGTGCCATTGAGGCTTATTGTAATTCAGATTCCCTCTCTTTTGTAGTTTCCTGGAAGTATTGATGGTTTTTTTTGTGTGCTAGTGCAACGAGTTTCGATTTTCGAGAACTTCTCTCAAATCTCAGATTTCAGAGTCTCCCTGGATTCCCCAACCCCGTTCTCAGTTTCGCAGTGTCTTGCTAGTGGGGACAGCCTAGATAATTTCTGACAAATAGAAATGTCAAAAAATATAATGAAAGCCTTTTAGAACCCTATTAACCCAAGGTATTGAAAGCCAATTTCAGATACAGAACTCTGTACCACAAGAATTGAAATCTTTTATGTCCATTATATCTCAGTAAAGCTGTGGGGAGATCTGAAAGCGAAAGCATCACATGTAAAGATACTACACTTGTTTTTATGTGATATGGAGAGCACAGAGTGCCCTAAATTCACTGATATGTTCTTGCCTCAAGTTCTTAACAAATAAGGAAGATAGACTGTGGACAGCCCTGATCCAGAATCCCATCAATGAAAATGCAGGTTGCTCGCTGTGGCTTTTTTTTTTAATTAATATTTTATCATATAAACCTTCAAAAGGGACACGTGTAAAAGGTTTTGTGGCAAAAGAAGGATTTCAAAGGCGGATGTGGAAGAGTAGAAGGTGCTAAATGTGTGTCAGAAACTAAATGTTCTTTCTAGAAAGAAAATAAGAAAAAAGTATCTAGAAATGGAAATGTGATAAGAAAGCAAACACCATTGGAACTTATCTTCACTCCTCACATTCCTCTTTTCTCCTTTTTCCTTTAATTCTCCAAGTTTCCACAGGATCTTTCATTTTGAAAGAATAAGATTTAAAATTAATTGAATTTATTTTATCTGTGCTAAACATTTACATGAAGCAGGGCAGCATGAAAAATAAAATGGTTAACTTAAAAACCACACAATTGGGGCTTCCCTGGTGGCGCAGTGGTTGAGAGTCCGCCTGCCGATGCAGGGGACACGGGTTCGTGCCCCCGTCCGGGAGGATCCCACATGCCGCAGAGCGGCTGGGCCCGTGAGCCATGGCCGCTGAGCCTGCGCGTCCGGAGCCTGCGCGTCCGGAGCCTGTGCTCCGCAACGAGAGAGGCCACAGCAGTGAGAGGCCCGTGTACCGCAAAAAAAAAAAAAAAAAAGAAAAAAAACCCACACCATTTATACCCTCATTTTCCACCATGCACTAGGTTTTTGCTTTTAAAAAATCAGCTCAAAGCTTGCCACCTCCATGCCATTTTCCCAGTTGAATAGCCAATGTAGCCCATGATCCAGTCTTGCACTCCCCTAAGACATGACTGTTTGTTGGTTTCCTAAAAACTTATCTCCTTCCCTTGAGTCTACTTCTCCACCCACCCTACTTTTTTTTTCACACATTATACCACCTGAGATACGGCACCCTCCGATCAGGAAAAGTGGTTCAATGTGGCACTTATGGGGGTGAGTGTGCAGAATGGAAGTTCCAGAGAGCAAAGTTGTT
This sequence comes from Delphinus delphis, assembly GCF_949987515.2. Lineage (NCBI taxonomy): Eukaryota > Metazoa > Chordata > Mammalia > Artiodactyla > Delphinidae > Delphinus > Delphinus delphis. The sequence continues at coordinate 5,752,038 of NC_082699.1, read as the reverse complement.
CGGACTCATGGTTCCCCTCCCCCAGCCAGTGATGGGGATTTGTCACCAGAGCAGCCCATGTCCACCATTTTCCAGCTGAAGACCACTGCCCTCAGGGCTGGGGCCGGTGGTGAGAAGAAGTTTGAATTAAAAGACAAGGTGTGGGAAGGGTGGAAACTGACATCTCTTTTTAGATGTCCTCGCAATTCTTAAATGCTTTATAGAGTGTGCCCTATATGTTGAGTCTCTTTCGAAAGGCTTTGCCTCAGCAAACACTGATGCATCTCCCAAACACAGCAAACCATGGAACAAAGCTTGATGTGACTGTAGAAGGGTTGAGTGTATCAGTGTAGTAGCAAAACTGATTTGTTGAGTGGGTTGCAGTATCCCAGAAAAGAAATTGGAGCCGATGTGGTAGGATATGTCTCATTTCCAAAACTTGCTACAGTTAGTGAGGGTGCCAGAGTTCCTTAGCATCTGCCGTGTGACTATTTCCTCCTAATCATGAAATGTTGGCATTATAAGACTCAGGAGTTTGGAAATGGAGGGACATTTGTGGAATAGGTGGCCATGCTCTGGACGTTTCACAGCTGAATGGTAAAATAGGATTTTTCCAATTTCCAGATTTATTTAATATCTTTGACATCAAGGGAGGAAAACTGTATAAGGAAAACGTAAGCTTTAAAGAGCCCAATATGTAAAATGCCACACATTTGTTCCCGATTAGTTGTTACCTAATCTATGTTTAACGCTAGGCCAAGTCTGTATTTTGCAGTATTTACAATTTAATTAAATGCTCCCTTCTGTTAACTGCAGAACTACTAAGCCATTATTTATTACCAGTCTTTTCTTTCGCCAAGCCTGCTGTATTCTGGACTATGAAACAGGGCTGAGGGGCCGTCAGGGCTTTGTGTGCACAAGCACCCCTCTATCCCAGCGAGCTGGGGGCTGTCTCACCCCCATGTGCTGCTCTGTACCGTCTATGGTGCCACGTGAGCCGTCTGTTAACTTAGGTCAGATCATTTTGTTTAACCATATGCATTTATTTAAAATGACCTTGGGACCCAAATCTTGTCCCCGTTGTCAATGGGAGCGCTAGTGCCTTCCAAAATGGAAAGAAAGGTGGTTCCTCTGATTTTGTAGTTTGAAAGAATCCAGACCACCCAGCCCCTCCAGCCCCCGTGACAGAAAGCCACAGGCTCTGGCATTTTCTAGAGACTACTGCCAACCCTGAAGTAAGATTTCTTTGCTTACATCTTTGGCTAAACTTTTTTGACCTGATCTACTGCTGTGTTCTCATCCCCTCTCTCTCAGGAGTACTTTTCCTCAGACCACAAAGCTCTCGTTAATATCGGGGGGGGGGGGTCCATGCCTATTCCTGGGCTTTTTTTCCTAAAAGAATTCCACGTTCAGCGCAAGTTTGTACTAAGATATGAACAAAGCTGAAAACTGACGAAATGAATCTGGTTGATGTTAACCCAAAACACTCATTTTTTTAATACATTTTTTGAATGTTCTGTTTATATCTATGATACTTATTTTTTTTACTGATCTATATCAGGACTTCTACTTCTATGTTAGAAGGACGAAAATATTTAAAAAGGTGCTAAGAAATTCTGTCAATTTTCCAGTGCCTTAGATGGACATACAGGCAGATCCAGGAGGCTATTTCCTAGTATCATTTTCTCCCAAGAAATTTAATGTAGTTCTAAAATGTTTTGGCTAGAAAGTGAGACTATAGAATAATGTATTGTTTCCTTTGTGTTGATTTTAGGAACGATGAAAAACTATAGCATGCTCTTTGCTTTTGCTTATTTAATTATTGAATGGTAGATGGGATTTTGCTTTTTGGCAAGAGATTTATTGAAGGTTAAATAGCTATTTTGAAAATTTAGTAGTGGTTTGAAAATAAATAAATGATTTGTTCCGATTTTTTAAAGGAGAAAATGTATAAGAAGGGGAAAATCTCTTATGCAGCCACAGAATTTGGTGTTTATGAATCCTAACGTGTATTTAGGTCAGGTTAACTCCTAACATGTCAACAAATATGAAAAATTACAAATAAAGAAGCAATTTTGCTTGAAAATATGTCCTATTTATTTCATCTTAGTGCTCTGTTATAAAATTCTGCAAAAGGTATCCTCTCGGCCAGCGTACGTGCTTCACATTTGTGGCTGGACTTTGACTAGTGACCGTGGATTAAATGATATTACCAAGATGTTCGTAAAATGGTACTTTTAGAGAGGAGGAACTATGTCTTGGTAATGAGAGGGCTGTGCTTTAGGAACCTGCCAACTTACGGCAAATATTCTTCCAAGGAAACTTTTGAGGGAAATAACACCTGATGTGGGAGGTACTGATTTTGTTTTCTCCCTCAACGAGTGATTTTATCGCTGCTACATAAACATATAAGAATATATCATAGTCCTATGAAAAATAACGAAAAACTTGACAGTTCATCTCTCTATTTTAACCCACACATATTAAGCTTATAGGAACACATCTACAGTATATACTATTCATTATGTCTCTGAATTTGTTGACATCATGCACTTCATGTTTTATGGGATGGAATGAAAAGAACCCCGTTTTCTTCTTATGATGCAGCCTTGTGTGGAAGATTCTTATTTTTCTCGTGTGACTATGATTTGCCTCCCGACGCCCCTCACTTTCTGGAAGGTATGATCCTTTTTTCTTTTTAAGATTTTTTTTTGATGTGGACCATTTTTAAAGTCTTTATGGAATTTGTTACAATATTGCTTCTGTTTCATGTTTGGTTTTTTGACCGTAAGGCATGTGGGATCTTAGCTCCCCGACCAGGAATCGAATCTGCACCCCTGCATTGGAAGGCGAAGTCTTAATCACTGGATCGCCAGGGAAGTCCCTGGAAGGTACGATTCTGGCAAGGGTTATTGCAAACTTTGGTCCAGTATTTGGCAGACGCAGCCTGGGTTTTCTTTTGATTATTGTGAGGAAGTTGCTGAAAGCCAGACTTGTCTCAGGGACATAATCATAAATATAGATTGCAAAGTACAGAGCACCAAGGGCTAGCAAGTTCTGCTTCACATCTTGTGCATAAAGAGAAGAATCAACTTTAAACACAAATGGATCCGTTTAATGAAGGCCTGGGCCGATTCAGGCAGAAACACCATCCGTAGACTCTCTGTAACAGAGCTCATTCTTTCTAAGGGCCTTATGAATTAGTGGTCAAAGGCATTGCTCATGACCATTGAATAGCCAGACACACTTAAAAACCAGCTGACATCATTAGTAAATGAAAAATATTGCTTTAGGGTCGAATTCAATTTTGATTGTAAATTGACACCGAACCTCCAGGGCAATGATGCATGACATTTCTTAAATCCTTGAGCATATTTATATGGAGAAAATTATTTTGTCTCTGTACGCATCCCTGGTAGGCCAGGCAGATCCAAGATCAAGGTGGATTTGACTGTATCTCTTACAAAGGATGGGGTGTGGTAGCATCACCACACTTAGGAAAGCTACTCTGTGCAAATTAGACTCTCAATTTCATTCCATCACACTTTTCACACATTTATTGTCAGTAGCCACACTGGAGTAGACTAGAGGACGCATGAAATATCTTAATACACAAAGGATGCTGTGACACATTTGTTACTTTGCTAGGACTTCCCGTGGTGTCTGCCAGCCTTTTAGCCAAAAGATTCTTTCATAAGCTCCTTGTCAGCTTACACCGTCTGATAGATCTTTGATATTGGGCTACTCTCTCATTGAAATGTCTGAGGACATCTTTGTTAGAATCTCCTATTAATATATACTGCATCCAAATTGATTTTCGGATCGTGTTTCTCACATCAAGAAACCATCTTGGCCAACATTTTTGTGGGATTGAACAAACTTTAGGAGTATTTTTGCTTTATTTAGTGCAGTTTGTCAACATACTTAGAGCCAGTTGGAGAGTTCTGATCTTTGGCAGTTGTAAGTGGACTTGTTTCAATTAGAGTCTAATTTGCAGTGTATCATTTTTCATCATGCAATTGAAAGACTAACTTGGGAGATGTGAGACTTCAAGGGCTGAGCACAGTAGTGGAAGTGTTGGCATTTTGTGATCCGATCCAATCAATTTTAATGGATGAAAATACCATTAGAATAAATGCATAGGAGCCATAAAATACAGTAGCAATGAAATCATTGTTTGGCTTAAGATTAGCAAATTGTAAAAATTAAAAAATGAAAACTTTCTGAAAACTTCCTAAAGTAGTCATTACACGCGATAGCGTAAATGCAATTATTTTCTGGAAATATTTTTTATTAATTTTTTTCACAATTTCCATCTCTTTATCTATAATAGAAAGCTATTCTTCTGAATTTAAATGTAATTTAAAGCATTTAAGGGTTACCGTAGATAATATTAAACAGTGTTAGTACGATGCTGATTAGGCATTGAAGTAGATGGAAAAGTGGTATTGGTAAAAATTTATTGATGTTTTTTCTAATGTCAGATCATGACAAAAATATTTGCTCAAATTGACAAAATTTCTTTTTATTAGAAGGATACTGTCTTTGTTGATTATAGTTGTTGCTCTCTATATAAGCTTCAAAAATGTAGCTATATAGTACTGTTGTTTATGTTATAAGAAAGTGATTTACTTTTTAATGACCTGCCTGTGTTTAAGGACAGGTTCTAGTGTTGGCTGGCTTATGACCTTGGACAAGGTACTCAGACTCATTCTCTGTGGGCCTCGGTTTGCTCATCTACAAAATGAGGATAATAGTTTCTACCTGCTACAGTTCTTAGGAGGATTCTATGGGTTAATATTTTTAAGTACACAGAGTAAGTCTCCTTGTGTTTGTTACATAAATCACATACAATAGCATACGTGCTTGTCTGACAGAATCACCTTTTTTTCCTTTGTCGTTCTTTTCTTCCTGCCTGCCCTTCCCTCTCTCCCAAGGTATGTTTCCTAGTGAAATCGTCCTTGCGCAGGTAAGATTAGGAGAAAAGGAAGAATTTGACATTTACCAGCATGAGGAGTCAGAGCCTGTTTCTCAGGGCTCGTTTGAAGGTAATGGTGCCCAGAACTTCTTAATAAAGATAATGTCTGGCACGATTAAAGAGCTTTCCTTTAGGGACTGGATAATCCCGATGAAAGGTCTTATGCCTCATGGAAAGCACTTCGGGTATCATCTCATTTTAATGCTGCGTGTGTGCAGCTTGGGGTCACATTGACATCGGTGCGAATTAGACATCCAGGCTCAAATATGAAGGTGAAGGAGGAGCAAAATGAAAAAAAGGAAAATGTATTAGTCTAAAACTCAGCACTCTGTACAAAATGTGCTTTTCAGAGACCGTTATAAAAGATATGCATCAGGTACTGTTCCTTCCAATATAAATCACTAAAGGAAACCCTCGGGAGGAGGGCAAGTGAGTTTCCAAAGAATCAAAAGATCATGAAAATCACACCATCATTTCCACGAAACGTTCCAGGATGGATGCCAAAGAGTACGGCTTTGGAAACACCGAATATTAATGAGTTAGTTTGTCTCAGTTTAGTATCCTTCTTTCCCATGAAGAGGATGTTTACAGGAAAAATACAGAACAGCCTACCTACTGGAAGGAAGCAAAACTCAGATGTACTTGCAAAGAATGATTTATTAAATATTGTCCCTGACATGAAAGGCCTGAGAGAAAGGCTTACTTTTTTATTTTTAATGAAACATTCTTGGCCGAATAATCTTCAATGAGAAGACAGATCTCAGCGTGGGGTGAGTGATGTTGAACACCTCCTCTGGACATGCAGTGAATAGGCACGGCAAGCCCAGGGCACAGATGCCCCATGATTGGGGCGGGGCGCCTGTCTTTCTGCTGAGCCCACGCCAGCCTGGGATGCTCGCACAGAGCGCTGCAGCCAGTGATCAGAGACGACACATTCAAGGAACCCTAGTTTCCATCCCGCTTCAATCTGCCTTTCGCTAAGGCGTTAAGCCCAAGCCCAACCTTGAATTTTCAGCTGGGTGGGTACTGAGTATGCTCAAAGAGTAAGGAGCAGAGGATGGGGCGTGCCAGAGGCTGCCAGACCCGTCATTCCTTTTCTATCCTGTGTGAGCCCTCTGTGTTCTCTGCTCCCTGTATTTCCTAAGTAGATGAGTGGAAGAGGTTTCTTCACCTCATGGCGCACAAGGTAGTTATGGTCACTAGCCTCAACGAGTTGGTCTAAAGATAAATGACTTAATTAACATAGCCAGGCAAGTGTTATGATGAAGACCCGGCTGCTTCTGTTGTGTCTGCCCTATTCTATCTTGAGATTGGGGTTCTCTGGAAGCTTCCTTTGGGCTCTGGGGATAGAGGGCACAGGAGAGGGGCTCACCATACCCCTAAAAGAACACGCTGCAGGTAGCTGTTCCCGTGCCCAGCACCTACTTGCTGTGCAGCCTGGTCCAGCCCTGGGGGAACATATCAGCATGCAGGTACCAGCGCCTGTGAAGGGAACCATGTGCTTACCTGTCCCCATCAGTCCCTCATCCTCTATTCTAAAATAAGAAATATCTGTCTATTTTAAAGGAGAAACAAATAAAACAAGATTTTTTTTGGTTAACAGAAAGGAAGTGCTTTCCTGTGGAAAGCGTGTCAAAAATAATACTCAGCAAATGAGAAATGATGCATCTGAAGAAATCTTTTTTGCATAGAGTAGCTGAGCCACACAAAAAGTTATCTTCGGCTCACGGCCAGCCCCCTTCGAGAAGGAAACATAAGATGTCCATGTGGTCTAGTTGAAAGGATACTGAACGTTTTCCTGCGCTGAAACGCTGCTACTGTGATTAAGGGAACACGTTTCAATTGCGTGTCTCAGAGCTTCGGGGTACGCGGTGGTCTCTCAGGTGCTCCCCGGAGAAGGTAAGACGAGGTTAAGTAGTGCGATCTGAACACCTCTTTCCTCTTTAGCCACAGACGTTCTGCTTCCCTCATTTTGTATATTGCAAGTTCCTGGGCGTTTCTGTTTGGAAAAGTGTTCTGCTGATCAAATGTACAAAAGTTACAGTTTCATGCGTTACTTATGGAGATCTCGCTAAAATGCTATTCTGTTTCCATCTAAGTAATATTTTGCTTCCTTCTGAAATGGAGCGGGACCCTGTGGGCCTTGCCCCCCATGTCCTCCGCCTGTCTTTTGTCTGTGGAAGAACTTTAGCCAAAGGATCAGTTTAATCAGAGAAGTGAGAAAATACAGAAGCAAAGGAAAACAATCAAACAGGACAAAACAATGATAGTTTAGTCACTGAGCAAAGTCAAGGACCTTTAGTTCCTCCTCAAGGGCTGTAGATAATATTCTGAGCCATATCCTGTGAGCTGTCTTGTAGAGACTGAAACCCCCACCAGGTGGAAGAAATTAACTACATGATGAGCAGACTGTAGCCATGACATAAGCTGCCACAATTCCGAGAACTGGCCTCAAAGAAATGGGAACAAACCGACCCTGGAACTGAAGACTAATTGTATTTAAAACAATTAAGATGACGCCGATCAGACTGCATGACTAATTTCAAGATGACTGCCAGGGCTGACTGTGCTGTTTCTGCATGGAGCCCCGCTCTGTCTGTCTGCAAAAGCTCTTGCCCACTGATTGAGGGGAGGGGGTTGGCCTTTGGATGGGAGTCCAACATCCACCCCCCCACCCCGCTCCATTGCTGACATCCAAATTAAGAAATAAGGCAAGCTTTCCTTTCCACCAACCTGGCCTCTTTATTGGCTTTTGAGCAGCGAGCACCCGGGCCCCACTTTGGGTTACACTTCCCACCTCCCTCCCTCCCTCCCTCCCTCTCCCTCTTCCTTCCTTCCTTCCTTCTTTACTTGCCCCTCTCTCTGTTTCTCTCTTTCTTCCCTCCCCTCCCTCCCTCCTTCCTCCCTTCTTCCTTCCTTCCTTCCTCCTTTCTTTCTTTCTTTCTTTCTTTCTTCTCCATTTTCTCCATCCAAGCAGAGTATAAACCCTTAGGGACTGGACGTTAACTTGGGGTGGAGCCAGCAATGGAGGGTATGTAGTCTGAAAGGTTGGGGTCCGAGAGAGGCAAAGCGAGTCGGGGTGGGGATGACAGAGGGGTACTTGCGGGGTTGGAAGTGGAGGCGTCAAAGGCAGATGACTATTTCCTGAGGCTGCTCGGGCTCTGAGACTACTTTCTGGGCAACTCACATTCTGAGACGTGCTTGACCAGTAGGTTTACAAATGAAGATGGATGCTACGGTATTCTAAACCTGCTTCAGGGTCCGGGCTAACTAGTGCTCAAATTGAAGAGAGAACAGGCTGAAGAACTAAAATGCTGCAGGGACTGGGCAGACCTGAACCACCCCTGACAGAAGCTCGGCTTTAATCTCTCGTTCAACTAAAGAGCAATTTTACTTTGCCTTGAGAATTCATTAGTACTACAAAAGTGGAATTTCAGAAAGACTTTAAGTCATCCTCAATATTACCTTATTTGCCCTCTTTATGTTATCATTTAGAAAGGGAGGCATTTCCAATTACTATTATGCAGGATGATAAAGTAAATATCTTTCATTAATAGCTTATCTGGTTTTTATTCCTATTACTAAATGTTCTTCTGTCATTTTATATATATATATATATATATATATTTATTTATGGAAAAAATATATATGAATGACACTGGATTCAAAGGATAAAAATATATTTAGTATCTTAAAAGAGGAGGAATATAAATTTAGGACAGGTTCTAGATATTAATTTTTTTTAATTTAAAGAATGATTTTAGTTAATTTGCATTCTTAAAAGAAAGTTGAATACTTTTTAGAGAACTTTATCTTCATTCTGTTTTACGCCATTTAGTATTTCTGCATTCTTTTTATTATAAAAGATTTGTATCTACACAAAAATAGAGTTAATAATATAATCAATTTAATACCCAGATTCAACAATGATCAACATTTGCTTACTTTTCTTTCATCCATATTTCTTCTTCCAACACTTTTTCCTACATTCTTATTATTTTAGAGCAAATTCTAGAATCATACCTCTTCTCTGTAACGACTTAAGCATGTATCTTTAAGAGAAAATGATTTTTTAACATTACCACAATACTTTTATGATATCTAAAGAATTTAATAATTTAAAACAAATTGAAGAAATTTGTAAACACTTCTATGTATATTGCTAAAAGATAGGATTGTAAAAAACATAACAATACCATTATCACATCTAAAAAATAACAGTAATTTAAAAAGTAACTTTTCATGTCAGTTCAGTGTGAAAAATTTTTTTAAATTGTCTCCTAAAAGCCTCTCAACAGTTACTTTGTTCAAATCAGTTCCAGAGATGCACAGGCATTTGGCTGCTAGGTTTTGTAGGTCTATCCCTGTTCTTGAACCCCACACCCAATTTCTTTGTCCAAGAATAGAGGTCATTTTCCTGGTAAAATTCCTCACTCTCTGTCTCTGGTAGACTGCAGACTTCTGCTGTCTGTAAACGAGTCCCTTTTCCTCTGTATTTCGCATATCATTGGATTCAGGGGCTTGACCAGGTTTAGTTTTTTGGGGAGGCACACTTCTTAGGTGATGCTATGTCCTTAAATGCATGACATCAGGAGGCCCATAGTGTTGAGTTATTCTTATTTTTGCCATAGAAGATTGCTGGGCAAGTTTAGGTACTGTTGGCTTCACACATCCATTTATAAAGTCTCCCATTATCCTTTCACCCAATGGTATTAGTAGCCATTGATAGTAATGTCTAGGTCCATTACTTCATTATATTTGTAGAATGGCGGTACTCAAGAGTGTATCCCTCCAACTGCTTTTATCAGCAGTAATTCTTCAGCAAAGCAGAAAATTTTCCTCATCAACTGTTTGGTTATCCTGAAATATAGTTTGTACAAGAAAGGTAGGTAGGTTGTATTACTGATTGTTTTCCTTTATTTATCAGTTTTAGAAAAAGACTTGGTCTAGCAACCCCAAAAGCTAAAAAGTAATTTTTCCCCATCATAACAAATTTATTTTTTTAAAAACACATCTGATGTTTCAATCAATTCATTATTTTTGAAGTTTATATTGTTCCATCCTTGGCCAGTAAAAGTATTTTCAAGTTTACTTCCATTGTTATTTGGACCTGAATCCAGTAGCCGTTGAAAACTTCCTGGTACCCTGATATTATAAGATATTCCGACTTCCTTCAATATACTTCCTCCTCTATATATGGAATCAACCATTTCTCCAATTAGAACTGGCTTCTTTTCATGGGAAATGGTTTTTAGAGACCAAAATTTGGGCTATAGTTGTTGTCATTGTTAGTAGGTTCATTACTACTTCTGGAGTATTGAGTATGTGAAGCAAAGAAAAGTTTTTTTTTAAAAATAAAAACACTTCACATACTCATAATGATTTTTTAATTTCAAATGTAAGGTTATAGATTTCGTATTTAGCATCTTTGATTCTTTATCTCTTTCTCTTGGGATGAAAATTTCATTTGCAAATGGCATTAATATAATTACTTGTTTGCTTTATATTATAAATTATATTATGTAACTTCTAGAAAAGAAGTTACAGTGCAGGACGTCTAACATCCATTGGTGACCTTCCCTATCCTTCATTCCCCTATCGGAAGCTATTTTCTTTTGGTTTATTCATCATTTGTCAAAACATAAATGAATACATGCACAATTATTTATATTTTCCTCTTTGTTTAATAAAAGGCAGCATATTATATACATAGTTGTGCGCTCACATCACTTTTTCTAAGATTTTCTAGGATTGCCATCAGTTTCAGTTTGAAATGTACAGCAGACCCCCATTATCCCGGGCTTTGCTTTCTGAGGTTTCAGTAACCCAAGGTCCAACAATGTTAAGTGGAAAATTCCAGAAATAAACAATTCGAAAGTTTATATTGCATGTTGTTTTGGGTAGTGTGATGAAATGTTTTTGCGCTGTCCTGCTCTGTCCTTCCTGGGACATAAATCATCATTTTGTCTGTGCTTCCCATTTTTACCAGAGGAGAAAACATGGTATATACAGGGTTTGGTACTATCCATGGTTTCAAACATTCACTGAGGGTCTTGGATGGGGGGACTATTGTAATGATATTTTATACTTTTTAATATATGCTTATGTGCTTTAAATGCCGTTATTATTTACACTTGATGTGAATAAATCATGTTTTCCCAGTGACTTAAGTTTCTTAATCTTCTAGTCTGTTTCTAAGAGTCAAATCATCTAATATAATAACAATTCACATGTTATCAAAGCACACTTTGTTTCTAACAAAAGATATTCACAGAGCGCGAATGTAAAGAGGAGATCTATGATATTAACCATTTTATTGAGATTTTAAAACTCAAGAAAAACCATGCATTTGTATAAATTGCAGAATAATGCATCCTAAGAAATGGTTTCTTTCATGGATCGAAATATTTCTATGCCTGAAAACAAAAGACGTAGGAAGTGATATTTGATTATAGCCCAAACGTTTTGTAAAATGCTAAAAATAAAATTCTGTGACTAATGAGGTGGTAAATTATTTCTATCTGGGATTGCAATTCTTATAACTGGTCAGGAGCTGGAAACTGGAATTTCTTCAACAATTTACAACAATACGTTAGAAAATCTTTCTAACGTATTCTCTTGAAAGTTGATAAAAGTGGATGTGCAATTCTTAACGATTACCTGAAGTTGCACAGAAATCCACTTCTCATGTATAGATTGCTTTGCCTTGAACTGAGTAGGTGCTAAGCTGATTGACCAAGTTTACTCTTTCCCTCAATGTAACACAGACATCATGGAACATATAACAAAATAAAGTGACCTTGATCCATGGGGTGCACTGCGTATCTTCCTTCCTTATGGCTATTCAGGGAGCATACAAAATAAGATTAGATTCCTGAGAAATATGATACTCATCGCATTTTGAGCCATGAACAGTGGTCATATTTGTCAAATGACAGCAGGATCTTTGTTTATGAGACATTTACTAGAAGTGGAATCAAGAAATGAGTCGCAGAAAAACCAAAAGGTGAGTGAGATGAGCATATAAAAAGGTGAACCTTTAGACCTAACCACTATGGCTTGAAACTGCACTAGAACCACATCTTCAAGTGATGTACGCTATGTTTTTATAATTTTATAATAACATAATTAATTTTTATTTAGTTGATGCAGATTGTAGATCGCCCAAATGAATGGAAGAAAGAAAGAGGAGAAGAAGAAACTAGCACGAGAACTAAAAAAGGAGAAAAAGTTTTTTAGAGATTTTGAAGACAGATCATTGAATATAGGTCATGCTTTTTGGAGCTTATATTATCAAAGAACATAAATGGGGTAAAACTGGCTTAATACAGGGAAAGAAATATTTCCTTTTTTTCTCATACATACTTGGAGGAACTGACAGCTTTATAACAAAATACACAAACTTGAAGTTTGCTGTAGTGATTCTTGATAGGAAATCTTCAGTTAGAAGCTCACTGGGCTTACACAGCCCAGGTCACGCAGGCTTCTGTTAGCATGCTGAGGTTTTTATTTCCTTGCAAAAGAGAACGTGCACGCGCAGAAGCTCTTGGTCCCCTGTCCTACTCCCGTGTCCCCTATCATTGCCTGGTATAGGATTGCTTAAAGCTGGGGTTGGGTGGGATTCAGTTAGGAAGAAGGAGGTGGGCATGACAACCAACAACGCCCACGACAAACATATTACTCTTCCCAATGACTTGATAAATTTAGCAAGAATGAATCATTTCTGGTCCACATTTTCTACTCTTACCAACTGTTTATTCCAAAGTCATAAATGTAAGGTCCTTTTAAATTTGGTTGAGAATACAAATCAGTATTTCAGAAGGAGGCAGCTAATATGAATGTGCAAAGTCAATTCCTTTCTTTTTCTTTTTCTTTTTTTTTTTTTTTGCGGTACGCGGGCCTCTCACTGCTGTGGCCTCTCCCGTTGCGGAGCACAGGCTCCGGACGCGCAGGCTCAGCAGCCACGGCTCACGGGCCCAGCCGCTCCGCGGCATGTGGGATCTTCCCAGACCGGGGCACGAACCCGTGTCCCCTGCATCGGCAGGCGGACTCTCAACCACTGTGCCACCAGGGAAGCCCCAATTCCTTTCTTTGAAGGAAGGAATCTTTACTTGGATCTTTTGATTTTTTTTTAACCTATATTTACAAAGAAAAATTTGTAGTGGCTCCGTAATAACCCTCAGCCTGGTTTCTGAACTTGTTCTGACAGATACCAGGTGTTTTATAAATTCAAAGAAGCTAGAGTATTAGGTAGATATAATTTGGGAATTGTGGTTAGAGAAGACCTTCTTTCCACCCCCCTGAACAGTTGGTATGATTATCCATACGAGAAATAACTCGCTGTCTCTTCCCATATACAACTAGGTGATCGTCTAATTGCTGTGATCGCTATACTAGGAAAGCCCATGGGCGTTTTGAATACACTGGTAGGACTTGCATGCTACCGGTTCTCAGAGGCAGAAAGGTCACCTTGTGTCTTTCCTACAGTCCTTGACTCATCTTCACCTTAGCCCTTGTAGATCATATTGGTAAGTGACAATGTCTGCTTCCGTTGACTTCTGAGATGGATTTCACTCTTCCAAGTAGGGCTTTTGTCATCCCTCTATTGCTTTTAAAGTCTGGTCCCTTAAGCATTATATTTAACTGAAATCCTTAAAGCTTTTGTCACATGGATAGCGGTCATTCCTGCTTTTTTTGAGTTGATGCATGCTTTCCTATCGCTAGGTGTGATAGTTTATTAGTTGTGGACATTTGGGAAGAGAAGGGAGAAGAACTAACTCTTCCCAAATGTCCATAACTACTGCCTAACTCTTACAACTGTCTTGAAAAGAGAATTGAAAGGGTGGAGGATAGAGTTTAGTGAAGGGAAGAGTATATTACATTCCATGTATGAAGGATAACTTAGAGAGAAGATTTGCAAAAACAGGCTTGGCAAGTTGGCTTTGCTTAGGTTGGAAGATGCCTAGATTAAGGGTGATTTCAGTATTAGCATCCATTACTACCCCCATCATTGTTCTCATCCTGAACAAAAATCAATAATTGGACTCCTATTGTTTGGAGTTCTGTGCTATTTGCTGGAGACAGGCTACCATGAGTCATCGTTGAAAAGGTCAATTTCAGTAGCTGTTATTGCAAGTGCAATGACAATCTTCATAATGGTTAGGGTTACACTAGTCTAACTATTGAGTTTATGGAAATAGATTCATCCATGAAGAAAAATGATAGATTGCAGGCTGGTAAAGAAAGTGAGTTTGAAAAAGTGACTAAGAGAAAAGGTTTGTATTTCCATGAACATTTAAAAAAAATATCTAGCAGAAACACTATTCTCCAGTATAATTAGAAGTAGCTATTTGTTAATTATTCTTAAAGAGATGGTTAAAAGCAGGGAATCATTACAAAACCAATCATGCTTTAACAAGAGATAGTCAAAATCACTATAGATAAGAGAGTGGATTCGCTCTTGTTTATCTCATATAAATCACATTTGTAATGTGATGGATGGTACACAAGGAATTGTACAGAATGCACTGAGCAAGAAACTGGGGACATGGTAAAGAGCTATGTGATACGATCCTTCACCATTTAGACCTTTTATCTAGTGTATGTCAAGTGAGACTTTTTCTCTGCAGGAAAATCGAGATCAAAGGATATTAAATGACCTCACATTATAAAAAGAAGGACCAGACCCCCTGTGCAGAACATGCTAAGGGCGACCACCACCCTCCACCACATGTATACCCCATCATCTGGGTCCCTTAGCCATGATCCATCTTGAGTTTAGAAGAGGAGTCAAGGAGATTACCTGGAAGATGATGCAGAGAGAAGATTTCCTTGGGAAGCATTGCTGAATGCTCTTTGCCCTGGATCCCGGTCAGAGAGCAGAAGAAACCACCCTCACACAGCGAGCGTGCTCCAGAGGACAAGTGTGGACTTTTGATTTCCAAAAAAGTGTTCTGAGCTGCCACAATTCGCTGAGCTGTTGCCAAGGGCCAGGGAGAGAAGTGGAAAAGCAACCATGAGTCCCGAGTTTGAGAGAAACAGGAAGAGGGGCACGCCCCTTTCCTAGAGAAGCTTGTGGCTGGGAAGCTTTGGCATCATCGGGGGGGTAGAGCAGGAGAGACTCATGGGAGGATAAGGGAGGCTGAGTGCCTCTGTGGGTCAAGGGTAGGCAGGCTTGAATCATCCCCAGGGTTCCCGCACATGCAAGGTGACATAGTCAGAAAAAGCAGGGAGGTGTGTCTCAGAGAGAGAGGCTCAGAGAAGGTGGAGAAGTCATCAGGCAGAAGGTGGAGTTCACGCCAGCGATGGTTCCTGTGCAAGTCCACGTGGAGGAGGTCTCTGGAGAACGCATAACAGGGTCACACCGTTAAAGACGCCAACACGCATCTCCATGCACCTGCTATAAAGATCAAGGGATCGTGCAACAGCTTCTGTAGAATAAATCCTCCCCTCACCTCGTCTTTCTCCTGCCACTCCAGTCCCGCAGGAGCCAGAGGCAGAAGGGAGAGCAGAGAAGGGGTGATGGAAAATTAAGGTGAAAATAGTGACCCATTTTCCTTTCTCTGCTCCAGGACTGAGCTGGGCAAAGGGAGAAGCCTTACATTGGAAGAGTTTGAATTCGTGAGTTTTTTAGATGGAACTGAACTACCTCATCCTGTTAATATCTGAAAGTGACCAGAACAGCTGTAGAATCTCCCTGAGGGACAGCCAGGGCTGGGACAGCAGACTGAACACAGCACAGTTGGAAGGCTGGTAGGAAGAAAGACTCCTGCTTGCCCTCTGAAGAGCGGTATATGGAGGTTGCCCAGCACCTGGCCATAACCATAAGAAAACCATAAGAAAAATGGAAATGGTGTGAAAACATGAAAATAGCTTATGGTTTCTAACTGCTAGACATCCAATCTAAGTTGGACCATCGAAGTCTCTTAAATGACACCATTGAATATTTTCTCATTAGTTTGGCACCCAGGTAGAACTTGTGTCATCACTGTTAAATAGAGGATTAATTTGAGTAGCATCCAAGTTCCCTGATTTTCATATTTACTGCATTTGTTTGGTGTCGTTATTGCAACGTGACTTGAATTTTCTAAAAAGTTTAAAACCATTTTTTTTAGTGTTGATATAACCAAACGTTTGAAATGTACTTAGCACCATAGGAAAAGCATATCTTGAAACAGATCTACTGTTGGAGAAGGGAGAGTTCATAACCACCTGTACGTGCCCATAGTCACCTCTGCTGCCCCCAAGTATTCAACTTTTATGCCTTTAGATGACCTGGTTCTGGAGAAGCACAAGGTAAGAGCTAGTTAATGGCTACCTTAATTAAAGTGCAGTGAGAGTCCCGTTTTTACCATTGAAGAAATGGTTACTATTCACATCAGATTAAGAGAGGGCTAAGAGTCTATAACAGGAAAGACCCTGTAGTCCCAGAGTGAAAGATGTCCTTCATGTGTTTCTAAATTCTGTAAAACTTTACGTCTTATCACTGCAACAGAGAGATTTTATCCACAAAGTGCTAATTCAAGACTCCCCTACTTTAAATTTATTCTTCTCGGGACTTACAAAATTAACTTGATCTTTCAAGTGTCGTAGGATATTAATTATGACACTTATTTTACCCTGTGCTTACATTTGTGGATGGCGGACCAAGCTCCGCCTTGTGTAGAAAAGACCCCCATGTGCCCCCCGCATTTGCCTCCTACACTTGTCTTATAAGATGTACGTGGGCTGAACACCCTTCCGTGCTTCTCACGGCTCCTTCCTTTCTCCTGTTGACCCATCTGCCACTTCTCTGCTCATCCTCCCAGCAAAGGGGGGACTGTTCTTCAGGGCTGATGGCTTTTAAAAAATATATATTTATTTATTTATTTGGCTGCGCTGGGTCTTGTTTGCGGCATGTGGGGTCTTTCGTTGTGGCACCCAGGCTCTTCGTTGCGGCCCGTGGGCTTCTCTCTAGTTGTGATATGCAGGCTCAGTAGTTGTGACAGACGGGCTTAGTTGTCCCGCAGCATGTCGGTTCTTAGTTCCCCGACTAGGGATCAAACCCGTGTCCCCTGCATTGGAAAGCAGATTCTTAACCACTGGACCACCAGGGAAGTCCTGGGCTGATGACTTTCTGTTGGTGCAGAGGGAAGAAGTGGAGGAGAGAGAACTAATAGGAAGATATAAGTCTGCAACCCAAAGGATTTAGAGAAGTAAAAGAAAAGCCTTCTGACAAAATCGCTGACTGTGCTGCTGGGCCTCTGAGATCTGTATCCATGGAGACTTTGAAGTCAGGAGTTGCTGAAGTGGGGTTATGTCAGCGGAAGGCAACAGGCAGCCCTGGTTTTGCTGGTGGCTTTGTGGGGACAGCTCTGTGGCCATCTCTGGTCAGCAGACTCTGGGAGGCCACAAGCTCCCTCGGCTGCCTGTACTGTCCTCCTGCTTGTTTTTCCCACTAAGTATTTGAATTGAGCAGTGCAGACTAAGAAGAAGGGCAAGGAAATAGTTCTTTTGTTGTAAAGAACAAACCCAAATGAAGAGACAAATTTCCCTCCAAACACATACTCAGGCCACTGTGTCCATTAACAGAGAGGACTGCGGGACCAAAATGATGCGTTTGGTTCTACAAAGTGCTCTGGCTTTTCCCAGTTGAGTTGCTGTGGAGTTAATCCCAAGATCAACAGAAAAGATGTTGACCCATTTTTGTAAGGATTAACTCCTCAGACCACTATTATAGGTGAACAAACGCCTGGTCCGTTTCTATGCATGAAGGCTGGTCTGGGCACTGATGCTGCCAGAAGGCCCCAGCTGGGTCCCAGCCAAAGGACAGTGATGGTGGTCGTATTTCAGTGAGCAGTGACACCATTACAAGGACCCGTTTATCAGGCTGGGAGTCCGAGAAGCTGGTTACAAAACCCTCTCTGGACTCTGTTCAAAGGTCATTTCCACCTTCAGAGCTTTATGGGTCATTGCTGTCTACCATCATCTGACCTGTATCTTGAAGCAAGTGCTCTGGTGGGGTTGTCATTTTCCTCTCTGTGCTGCTACCATGCCTACACTTCCTAGAAAGAAAACTCCATCCAACACTGCTGCCTGCATTTCCTCTCTGAGGTCTGGAAGGCCGTGACCTTCACAGATCTCTGAGCCTACAGCCCAAGAATGAATACCTCATTGATTCCAAGCTGTCCAAGGACAGCCTATGTGTGGTGCATATATAGTGACCTGATGACCCACATTTGAATCCCAGTTTTCCCACTTACTTGCTATGTGACATTTGGCAAGATAGTCCTCTCTTCCTCTCTGTAAGAAACGAGGTTAATGATGGTACCTAAATCATAGGGTTGACAAAAGAATAAGGGAGGGCTTCCCTGGTGGCTCAGTGGTTGAGAGTCCGCCTGCCGATGCAGGGGACGCGGGTTCGTGCCCCGGTCCGGGAAGATCCCACATGCCGCGGAGCGGCTGGGCCCGTGAGCCGTGGCCACTGAGCCTGCGCGTCTGGAGCCTGTGCTCCGCAACGGGAGAGGCCACAACAGGGAGAGGCCCGCGTACCGCAAAATTAAAAAAATAAAAAAAGAATAAATAAAAAATAATAAGGGAAACACACCTATGAAGACTTAGTATAATGTCTGATTATTAATGCCTGGTAGTATCTGATAACAAATAGAATAATAGTCAAATAGACAAGTGACTCTGTCCTAATACAATCTATCAAACTACATGCCTATCTTGAGAGGATAGGACCCCAAATCATCCTCATAGTGTGAGTCTTGAGATTAAAATACCCCAGGACACTGAAATTCTGCGTCTTTTCCAAGGAAGGGTATGCGTTAGCACCCTTCCAGTGCTCTCAGCCTTTTCCTCTCTCCCACCCGATTATGAGAGGTGCTAAGTCGGCTTCTCCCCGAGAGACACAGCATTTATCCCCTTGCGTGATCACCACGTGGCGGTATTTTGCTGGTTTCTCTGTGGGACAACAAGGGCGCATCTGAGGGCCAGGGGCTGCCATAGACAGACAGCACGAGGTCCTCGCTTCTTGGGAAGGATGAATTACACACACGAACTCCTCCATCGACAGAGCTGTGGCCCTTGAGCCCACGGGGTGAGGCGCTCAGCCTGTGACACAGTGACTCGGCAGACCTGAGGGCCCTGCAGGAGCCTAGACTGTATCGCTGTTGCGGTTATTATCTTCATTACAGGTTGAGAACTAGGAAAGGAAGTCATTTTCGTTCAGCTGTGTAACTGTAAATATGTTCTCTAATCAGAATAATTTTTCATTAATTTCTTTGTTCCATGTTTATGCATGTTTTTAGGCACAATATGTCCATTTGATGATTAGAGTGCAGACGGTATAGTGAGAGGAGAAGAGAGTCTTACATACTGTGGCAACCAGCCCCCCAGCGTGTGTGTGTGTGTGTGTGTGTGTGTGTGTGTGTGTGTGTGTGTGTGTGTGTGTATCCGGGAGTTATGGCATACTGACCCACGACATTTAGAAAATGTAGTCTCAGTCCCCACAATGCCTCAGGGTAGAACTTATCCTGGTGCTAGGCATGTGGAAAGTCAGAGATGTCTACCAAACATTGTGTGATGGTCCTTACTTTGCTGTTGAGAAAACTCATATACTCACAATACCAAGTCAGCATGTGAATTTTCCCTTGGACTTAGCTTCTTGGAATATCCCCAGCTGGCATATTCTTGCCTCCCTCGTTCCGAGGTACGGAGCCCAGGGCTGGAGTGGGTGAGCACCCCGGCCTTTGGACAGAGGGCCCAGGCTGGCCTTGGCACAAACGGCCGTGACCAAGCGCTTCCTGATGGTCTGTCTCTCCTTCTCCTCTTTCCTCCACAAACTCCTTCCCGATGGTACAGCTCACAGTGTTTGGCTATGGTTTTGCTGTTTCTTGTGTTTGGCCGTATCTGTCAAAATCATGTGAACAGTTGGACACTGAAGGTGACGGGTAAGCTGGCCTGAGAAGATGCCGCGGAGCCCCTTGCATCTTTACTTCTCCATCTGCAAGAGAAGAGAGTCCAATGCTCTTCTCTACAGAAATGCAAAGAAAAACACTCTATGATGACCTTCTGCATATTCAAGTGCGTATTTATTTATCCAACTATTGTTCAGCACCAGGAAATACAGTATCTAAGTAGGACCGTGACTTTTGCATATAGCAATTCTTCAAGCTTGTTTATGCCCCAGACTTCATACCAATTCGACTTCAAAATAGTTTAGTCAGACAACGCTTCCTGGAGTCTTACTCTTTAGCAATGCTCTTGAAAAGTATAGGCAGTTTATTCAAAGTACTTTGCTACCTATGCAGCTCTTTTATGATATCCTAAGGTGTTTCTATCAAAAGGATGGAAACATTGCATTTATGTAAAAATAATGACAGAATAAGGAGGCCAAGTTTAAGTTTGCCCTGGAAACGTGTCCTGCTACGTATTCGTTGCCCCACAGAAAACCATGCAGTGCACGCCAAGTTTTTCATTGAAAGTCCCCCACGACCTGCTTTCATCCACCCTTTCAGGCCTTTAATACCCACTCTTCACGTGTCCTAGAAACACCCAGATAGTCAGTGTTCTCTTTGTTTCGTGTTCCTGCGCCTCTGCTTTTGCCAACTCCCAGCGTTTCACAGATGACAATAATTAGTTGGTGCTTTGTGCTCTCTGTGCATGTTTCTTGTCTCCTGTACTCAATGGTACAGACATCTAATATGCTAATGAGTTAAAAACGATCATTTGTTATCATTTCCAGGCAGTCCTATTGGGAGAGTACATCCTGGTAACCACAGGGTCTCTTATTTTCTGAATATGGACATATTCATCATCTTCCATATAATGCCCTTCTGAATGATTTAGATTTTATGCAGATACACAGATAAAGAAGTCACAGTAGAAATATGAAAAAGGATAGAAAGGAACATGGTGAAATGACTCCTTCCCATCTCTGTTTCTCATCTATCCGTCCTACTTTTCTCCTCCATCTTAGTAACTCTTTCTTCTTCTTTACCGAGATATTTCATGCATATAAAAGTCAACTCAACATGCCTTTTCCTTCCTCAAATGGCAGCACCCTATATACCTTATTCTGAAATTGTCTTTTTTTTAACTTAACAATAGCATCATTATCCTGAGGATCCTCCTCTGATGATGTGTAATGAGTTCTCTCATTCTTTTTTTTTTTAGTTTGTATAGTATTGTATCTTATAGCAGCACTGTCATGTAGTTAATCACTTACCTGTAGATGGACCCTTAATTGTTTCCAATGTTTTGTTTTTACAAAAATGCTGTAGTGAATAACTTTGTCCTGCCACTGTTTTCATATCTTGACATAACTTTAGTGTGCATTCTTCTTTTTAAATCGAAGTATAGTTGATGTACAATGTTGTGTTAGTTTTGGGTGTACAGCAAAGTGTTTCCTTCTACTTTCTTTTCATTGAATTAGCTGCTCGTCCATGAATGTCTTAGATATTTGATTTTCATGCTTTCTTCTTATCTGATGGCTATTAATTTCCCTATAATATGGATTTGTTTGTATCTCACAAATTTTGATATGTTTTATTTTCATTATCATTTGGTTGAATATATGTTTTATTCCATTATCATTTCTACATGGATTTGGACCCTTGGGTTATATAGAAGAGTACTGCTTATTTTTAGATGGGGGGAAGGTGGATTTTTATCATTTTACACAATGATTTCTAGCTGAATTCCACCGTGGCCAGAGATAATAGTCGACTGGATTTCAGTTCTTTGACATTTGTTGTCATTTGTCTTATGAGCCAGCGTATAGTCAATTTTGGTAAACATGTCTTGTCCACTTGAAAAAATATATGCTCTGTAGTTATTGGTCTCAATATTTTAAAAGTGGAATAGGGTTTCATTTGCTAAGCATACTTTTCAAGTCTTCCTATTATTAAGTAATTGTTTCTCTTTTTCATTTTTGAGGTATGATAAAATTTTTCATTATGATTGTTTATTTCTAGTTTCATAGTTTTAAAATTTTAACTTCGTATATTTTGAAGTCCTGCTACTCTATGCATACAAATTTAGGATCATTATATTTTCCTACTCAATTGACACTGTTATTGTTTTGAAATACTCCTTTTTACCTTGAGGACATTTTCTAGCCTATCTGATATTACTAGAGTTAAATCAGTTTTCTTTTGATTAGGATTTTCATGGTATACTTTTTTTTTTAATCATCCTTGTATTTTAAAACTTCCTATCCTTATACTTAAAATGCATTTATTATAAGAAGAATATAATTTGGTTTTCAATAAAGTTTTTATTATTGTTTTTTATTTTTCTTCTTGCTTTGGAGTAGTTTCAAGAAGGAAAAGAGGAAATGGTTTGAGAACCCACGTCATACCTTGTACAGGGCACATACTCATTGGAAGATAATAATTGCACCTGTGTGTGCAGAGTGGAGAGAAAGGGCAAAAGCTAAATTTGCTCTTTGGCACCTGGGTAATAGAGAGAGCCTACTGGGAGGCTCAGTGAAAACAGTCTGGAGTGAATGGGGAGGACTCGACTGCTGAAAGCCAAGAAGAAAGACCAAGGGGTGAGGATGTCTAATAAGTGCATGTATTGTTCCAAGTGGAAGGAATTCTATTTTGAAAATTGAAAAAAAACAGAAGAGGAGGAGGTGGAAGAAGAAGAAGAAGGAGGAGGAGGAGAAGAATGGAGTTCTGTTCCAAGGTTGGCATCCAGTGATAATAGACTGTTCATGCCAGCCAGTCATACCTGCCTTACAACGTGGTCCAGGATTATTAGTGAGACACTGTGGTCTACTGAAGATGAGAATAAATCTTTGGGGATAAATATGAAAAGAGGGAAGTTGTAGATGCTTACGAAGGGATAGAGACAGAAGAGATGTGTTAATTATTAGAAATATTTCTCAAATCTGCCTCTGCCCTAGCATGGACTCCACGATGTGTAGCCAGGACAGGCAACTTGCAACAAAATGTGGCTTATCGATACTGGGAAGGTGGGGAAGAGAGAGAGACAGGGAGGGAGAGAGCAATTCTGCGAGGTTGGATCTGAGAGGATTTCGTGTTCATCTTCAAAAGTCTAGATGCATCGTATGCAAGGATTCCCTGGGCATCACGCAGGCCAAGCAAGATGTGCCCGTGTTGATCTGGGGAAGATGGTGGATGAGAAGTGGAGCGTGAACTGCGTCCCAGGGAAAGTGGGAAGATTGAAAGCTTGATAAACCTGATTCTCAGTGTAACCTACTTAATATTTTTGTGTTTTTAAGTATTTCATTTATCTAAATTTTTAATTATATTTTTTGACATTCTAAGTATTCATAGGAATCATGATGAAGACAAATTCTATGAAACGAAAAGCCTAGAGAATTGAATTTAAAATTATGCACGAATCGAGCTGCAACAGTAGAGATCCTATTTGTAGATATTTCACAGAAAACTGAGACAGGAACATCGTGAACCCTCAGGTCTGACTTATAGATGGTGATGAAAAGACACAACCATTTCATCTCTCTGGGGGCAGTAATAAGTGTCTGTATATTATGTAATCCACTAAGGTTACATAAGAAACCCATTACAAATAAAACCCATTACCCGTTATTTGGTGACAGCCAAATAACAGGTTCTCACAAAATAACAGCAAAATGACAACTGCTTGAGTGTGTTTTCTATGCCAGACCCTGTGTGAAGGTGGGAAATACAGCACTTAGAGGTGCTGGATCAATTTCCGCATCACCTGGAAATTAATCTTCTTGAAGTTTAAGACAAAAGAGGGAACATGGTGCTGAGGGAAGGATCAGACTGAAGAATTCCAATTTAAGACAATCCTGCAAACATTTAAAACAGAAGCTATTAAGCCCACGTGGCTTTAAGAAGAAAACACCTGCAGTCACCCCTAGCAACCACATGCCAGTCTGCCTACCTGTGAGTCTGCAGTTGCAGTGAAGGCCAGCAAGAGGAAAGCTTGTTTCCTTCAATAACAAAGACAGGCTGGATTGAAACTGGTCACAAATCAGAGTGAGTGAAACGTAACTTTTTAACAGGTCAGTTCAATGTAATTGTCTCGGAGATCATTCTACACATGGCCCTCTAGTTATGTTACATCTTATTACTTTAGTATTTTTGTTTATCTGTAACTGGAAGGTAATAATTCTGAGTATCATTTATCTGAAAAAACTTTTCTGATTGTTGGATTGGAAATATTCTAACGTAGTGAGGGCATTCACTCTAGAACCTGAGAGGGCTTCACCCTAAGATTTAGGCATATTATAGGAGGCATATTATGAGATAGATGGGCTCTGTCATTTTCTAAGTCCTGGGACCTCTTGAGGAATAAAAGGTAGTAAAAATTGAAGGAATATATACATATACACACATACATTCACACTCATATATATATATATATATATACCCACATAAATACCCATATACACATATATTATATGCTTATATATAGGTATTATGTTACATATAAATATTATATATAATGTATGTATATGAAAATAGATATAAGAATTATCAAATTTTGGTCAACTTCGTTGACCAGTACTGAAGCATTTTAAGCATCGTGTTTTTGTAATTGTGGTTAGATTATTCCCAACCTGGAGTAAAAGTAGCATTAAAATTACAGACTCACAATACAATTTATTTAACGGTCTCCCAACCCACGGATATCATTTGCGCCAGAGAATTCATCCTACATACGGTCTATGGTACAGCGTACTACTCGGTGTGAGCGCTGGGCCCTCTCAGCAACCTCCCTCTTACATGTGTGCATTTGCCGTGCAGATCTCACACCTTCCTCCTCTTTGCTGCTCTTGTGGGTCTCTCTGAAAGCGCACTGTCATTCCTCTCTCTGGCCCTGCGACCGCTGCCGTGACCTGCCAACTCCCATGAGGTTGACCTCTGCAGCTCTTGTCTGGTCCAGATGCAGCCTAGGATGGATGTCTCAACACCCTTAGCTCTCCTTAAATCCCTCACCTGGGAGGTTATTCTGCTCTTTTCTTTCCCGGGCTTTATTTCTATCTGCCAAGGCTGATTCTTCCAATTCGACATCTCAAAGGCAATGAAGCAGACTAGCAATTCTCTTAGAAGGTGGGGGACCAGGGCAGCCGAGCCTTAGGATAAAATGCTCTCAGAGGGAGTGTGGGCTGGATGGTTGGGGCAGAGAGGACACACACCCAAACACATTTTATCTCCAACACACAAACGTCATTTATGAATGTGAAATCCTTTCTGTTATGGTGGAAACATATTCTAGATTCCTACGTGCCTAGGCTTGAAGTTAATGTTTAAATTGAAACCTCTCTTGAGAAGGAATAAAGGAATAGAACAGCATTTCTCAGAGTTTAATATATACACTAATCACCTGGGGATCTTGTTGAAAAAATACAGATTCTGATTCCTTAGCTCTGGCAGGGAGCCTGAGATCTGCTTTTCCCACACACTCTACACCTGGGGTAGCAAAGCCTACAGAGAAGGATGGGGGTCAGAAGCATTTCATCACTTCTAATGTAAGAAATATTTTAAATTGAGTTTCAAAACCGATATCTGTGAACTGGTACGATGATATAACACTTTCTTAAGACTGAAAAAATAACTTGAATTTCTTCCTTCAGAGCGGCTACCACATCATGTGATCAGCCATCTGCATCCCCGCTCCATCCCCCAAGGTGGGCATCAGTGGTCTGGGGGGATAGAGAGGGGGTACTTGCTTGCTGCACCCTTCCTGGTCTTCACTCCGCCTAGACGCTGCCCACAGCTACCACACCAGCAGCGCTTTCTCGGGAAATACTGGTGGGAGTGCTGAGCTGTGAGGGCTCTTGATTGGAATAGGTGGGTAGAGGGGAGTCAAGAGGGCATCAGGGAGTCAAGATGGCGGTGTGGGAAGACACGGAATTAGCACCTCCCCACAACTAGGACGCCTGCTGCCGGGGTGTGGCTCTGACCCCCAAGGAGATGGGAGGAACCCCAGAGTGAGCCAGTAGGAAGTAGGGGGACCTAGCAGGGAGTAGAAGTGGAGGTCAGACAAGATCGGGGCCCCTGAGGCCAGAGAGATCAGGAGAAGCAGGGGAGAGGGGCCCTTGGGAGGAGCGGGACAGGAGCGGAGGGTGACTGCCTGGCCCACTGGGACTGGGGAGCCTGCTGAGCTCCCAGGCGGGTCCCCTGCCCTCCAAGAACCCTCCTCCCCCCCTCCCCACATTGGTCCTGGGGGCATAGGAGGGAGGCCGGGGAGATCAGGAGAGGCAGGCAGGAGGGGCCCTCCCAGACCGGAGGAGCAGAAGAGGAGAGGAGGGCGTTTGCCCTGCCCATGCGAGCCCAGGAAGCCTGCTGGGCTCCCAGGTGAGGTCCCTGCCCTCTGAGACCAGGGGTGAGGGGCACGCCTGGGCCCCTTCTGTTCCTTGAGCCTAAGCCCCACCCCCCCATGGCCCCCAGGGCCTTTTCCAGCCCTGTGGGTCCTGAGCACTGGCCCCACCCACCCCCCAAACCTTGCCCTTGCTTAGGCCCTGCCCTCCACAGCCAAGGCCTTCCCCTTTTTTTTTTCTTTTCCCTCCTCTTTTTTTTACTGTTGTGGTACTGATGTACTTTCTGGTTGTTGATTCATCTATATTTGTATTTTTACATTCTTTCTAACATATCTGTTAGTTTCCTAGTCTAATTTTATTTTTCACTTTGTTATTGTTCTTTTTTTTTTTTTGCTGCCCCAAGTGGCTTGCTGTATCTTGATGAGCCTGGGGTCGGGGAGAAGCTCCTGCAGTGGGAGCTCCGAGTTCAAACCACTGGACTAACAGAGAACCTCAGACCCCAGGGAATATTCATTGGAGTGAGGTCTCACAGAGTTCCTTATCTCAGCACCATGACCCAGCTCCACCCAATAGCCTACAAACTCCAGTGTTGGAAACCTCAGGCCAAACAACCAGTAAGACAGGAACACAATCCCACTCATTTAAAAAAAAAAAAAAAAATGAGATGGCGAAAAAGTATGTCACAGATGAAGGAGCAACGTAAAAACCTACAAGACCAAATAAATGAAGAGGAAACAGGCAATCTACCTGAAAAATAATTCAGGGTAATGTTAGTAAAGATGATCCAGAATCTTAGAAATAGAATGGAAGCACAGATTGAGAAAATACAAGAAACGTTTAACAAAGATCTAGAAGAACTAAAGAACAAACAAACAGAGATGAACAACACAATAATTGAAATTAAAAATGCACTAGAAGGAATCAATAGCAGAATAACGGAGGCAGAAGAACGAATAAATGAGCTGGAAGACAAAATGGTGGAAATAACTGCGGAGGAGCAGAAGAAAGAAAAAAGAATGAAAAGAATTGAAGACAATCTCTATTGTCTCAACTGAGTCTCAATGTCAGTTGAGACTCTGGGACAACACTAAACACACCAACATTTGAATTATAGGGGTCCCAGAAGAAGAAGAGAAAAATAAAGGGTCTGAGAAAATATCTGAAGAGATTATAGTTGAAAACTTCACTAACATGGGAAAGGAAGTAGTCACCCAAGTCCAGGAAGCACAGAGAGTCCCATACAGGATAAACCCTAGCAAAAACACACCAAGACACATATTAATCAAACTAACAAAAATTAAATTCAAAGAAAAAATATTAAAAGCAGGAAGGGAAAACCAAAAAATAACATACAAAGGAATCCTCATAGGGT
This sequence comes from Delphinus delphis, assembly GCF_949987515.2. NCBI lineage: Eukaryota > Metazoa > Chordata > Mammalia > Artiodactyla > Delphinidae > Delphinus > Delphinus delphis. The sequence continues at coordinate 5,724,441 of NC_082699.1, read as the reverse complement.
TATCAACTGGTTTTTCAGTGGAAACTCTGCAGGCCAGAAGGGAGTGGCAAGATATACTTAAAGTGATGGAAGAGAAAAACCTACAACCAAGATTACTCTACCCAGCAAGGATCTCATTCACATTTGATGGAGAAGTCAAAAGCTTTTCAGACAAACAAAAGCTAAGAGAATTCAGCACCACAAAACCAGCTTTACAGCAAATGCTAAAGAAACTTCTCTAAGCAGGAAACACAAGAGAAGAAAAAGACCCACAAAAACAAACACACAACAATTAAGAAAATGGTAATAGTAACATACATGTCGATAACAACCTTGAATGTAAATATATTAAGTGCCCCAACCAAAAGACTCTGTTAAAAGGTTACTTGATATAGAATTATACCATAAAAAAGATAAGATCAACAGTAACTGAAATCTATTTTTTACATAATGCAAGTAATAATGAAGTTGGAAGATAAAAACACAATGTTTTGTGGCCCAGAAGGGCTTCCTGAGTCCATCAAACCATAAGGCAAGCTTATTATGCCCTCAGCATTGCGTTGGCTTTTGCCCTGTGAAACCAATCAGCCATTCCAGGTCTGCCAAATACTTTCCAGAACCAGAAATTCTTTTTATCCCAGTTGCCGTTTTGCAGGGAAATAGTTAAATCCCTCTGAGCTCCTTCTATCAGCTGGGAAGCAAACAGGAGAAGACAATACAACTATAAGATTTTCAGATTCATTAGAAATGTAAGAAGACAGTCAACTATCTATTGAAAAGTAAGTGTCTAACCAGTTAGGCAAACTTATATAGAAAGACCTGAAGCAAGAGGTCTTTAAATAAAAAATTAAACATTGGTAGTTGAGGGCCGTTGTTAGTAAACCTAGAATTTAATGACAAGTTGTTAGACCAGACTTGCTCTTTCAGAAGTAGCTATAATAAATGATAAACGCCTCAGTTAGCGATTCATTAGGTAATATTTTTTGACTTATTTTCCTTAGAGACTGTCAAAAACAAACAAAAAAGAGAACAAAAGCATTTAGCACGATGATTCATTGAAACACGCTGGCAATTCCCTTCTCCAATTGAGTTCTCTTTATTCTGAAGGTTCAGAAGAGCATCATGTAAATCACTTTTCCAACATATATGCTTTTTACTGCCCTGAAACGTAGTCAGTTTCCAGTAAGCTCTTTGTATATCTGCTTTAAAACACCGTGAAACACTACTAAAAAAAGCTGTAAAAGTACTATGCACTTTTTAATTGCTTACGCTACTCTGGTACTCCTCCAACTGCCTTAAGAATATGAACTCATTTTGTCCTCAGATCAGTCCTCTGGGGTAGGTACTACTATCATCCGTCTTTCACAGATGAGGAGACAAAGATGTGAAAGCCAGAAGTAAGTCTCCTAGACTTTCCCTTGCAGAGCTGGCCTTCGACCACGGAAGTCTGGGTCCAGACTCCCTGCCCTGAGTGCTGGTCGGCGCTGCCTTGGTTCCATCTTAAGGATGGATGCCTTTTCCTTTTTGGGAGCCCCGCCTCTGACTTAATTTTATGTATTTATTTTTGGACCTCAAGGGCACGGAACTGACTTAACCATATGGCAGATTTTTGTCATACGTTTCTGCAAGCACTTCTTCTGTTTGATCATATGTTGTTTTCTTCCTTCTCATCTCCACCTTAATGTAATATTTAACATGCCTCTCTCCAGTTCATTCTCCGTGTGTTTATGTCAATGCATGTAACTGTATATTCTCCCAAACTGTCAGGATATTTGTGTGTGTGTTTTAAAAAATTATGTGCGTTTTACTGTGCATGGATCTCCTTCTGCTGTGTTTCCTTTTCTTTTGAATTTCAGATCCTTCTGATCTAGCCATGTTGCTATAAGTAAAATGAGTTCATTATTTCTGACTGTCACAGAGTATTCTACTGAATGTGCACAGCACACTAATTATATTTTCCTCCAGTAATGAACCCCTGTGTTGCTTCCAACTCCTTACCATTGCCAATGGTATGATGAATATTCTTCTATGTATGTCATGATGGATTCAAGCAGGAATTTCTCTAAGATAGACCTAGGGATGGAATTGCTAGATTCCATTCATACTTAGTTTCTCCAAGTCTTTTTAGATTTCTCTTTAGCTGAGCTATACCACTTTATACTTCCACCCACAATTCATAGTATTTTCTTTCTCCACATCCTGACCAGCATTTGCTATTATTCAAAGGTTTAAATTTTGCCAATGTGAGAGATACAAAGGTTGACATGTTTATGATAAGATGCCCAGCTCATTGAACATCAGACATAGAACTCTCACTCCACACATTTCTACCGTTATTTTCTGGGAGAGAGCCGGGAGTGTGGTAGCTGTGGGCAGCACCCAGGCAGGTCATGGGGGGAGAGCCTGCCCACACTTCCTTCTCTGGAGATACCTGTTGCCCAGCATGGGGAGACCATAGCTGATGGTGTGACGTGGTGGCTTCTCGGAGGGAAAAAACTCAATATTTTTCAAAAGTCTTAAACTAAGGAAGTGTCAAATCATTATACTGATTCAAAAATATATCATTGTAATACATAGGTATATGAATATGTTGATCAATATAGTTTTTTTTTTGATCAATATAGTTTTTAAACCTCAATTTAAAGTATCTCTCAAATTAGAAGTTATAAAATATTCCATATATCCTAAAGTAATTTAAATTTCTGTTTTTCCTAGTCTCTTATTATTTAGCTTCAGAAGTTTTACCTTTCATATGTAGATATTTTACAAATTTGAAATTTGTGGATGATTTTTGAGGTAGGAATCCAGCTTTATTTTGATATTATATGCCAACCATTGTTACCAACACCATCTACTTAATAATCTATATTTTCCCTAATAATTTATGATGACACATCTAACATGTACCACGTTTCCAAGTCTGTTTCTGGGATCATGATCTTGTTTCATTATTCTACATGTACTTGTGCTGGACTAACCTTATTACTCTTATTTCTGAAAAGGTTTCTTAATTAATTATTTGAGGACATTTACTAGTTTGTATAATTTTTAAATATAATTTATATAATTTTTAGAATCAATAGAAAATTTCCCTCCAAAACTCTTCTGGGATATTTATTCTAATTGGTTTAATTGAATAATTTATGGAGATTGACACCTTTATAATTTTAGGTATCCCATCTATGAACCAAGTATATATTCTATTTGTTTAGGTTTTCTTTTATGTTCTTTAATATAGAGTTTGAATGCTTTTCTCCATAAAGGTTGTAAGTCTTCTGTGTTAGGGTATTTCCCATTCTTCATAGTTTTTCTTACTTGTGAGTGGTATCATTTTCTTTTATAATTTCTAGTTGACTGTTACTGGTTATAGAGAATTACTACTGATCCTTTATACTGCACCCATGGTGGCCTTTAATTATTTGACTATTTTATTATTCTCTTCTGATCCTTATTCCACCTATTCCTTTCCCATATCTTTTCTCTTTGGCTATCAGTACTATATTTACACTTACAGGAAATGCTTCTAAAGTTTCTTCACTAAAAACTAAGATTTGATATGGCTTTTAGTTGTTAGATTCTTAGTTTAAGGGTTTTTAGCCCAAATAGGTGTTGAATTTTTTACGTACTTTTTTCGACATCTGTTGGGATCACCATGCGGTTTTTCTCCTCTAGATGCTTTTTTTTTTTTTTTTTTTTTTTGCGGTACGCGGGCCTCTCACTGTTGTGGCCTCTCCCGTTGCGGAGCACAGGCTCCGGACGCACAGGCTCAGCAGCCATGGCTCACGGGCCCAGCCGCTCTGCGGCATGTGGGATCCTCCCAGACCGGGGCACAAACCCGTGTCCCCTGCATCGGCAGGCGGACTCTCAACCACTGCGCCACCAGGGAAGCCCTAGATGCTTTTTCTGTTGTTAAACTATTCTTGAATTCCTGGGATAAGACATAACTTAGTATGATGCATTTTATCCCTATAAACTATTAGATAGATAATTCAGTATATTACTTAAATGTTTGCAATTATGTGAAATTGTCTTACAATTTTTTTTCTTTGTACTGTCCTTATAGTAGCATCATAAAATAAGTTTGGAAGCTTTATCTTTTTTCTATTTTTTGAATCTAGTGTAAGATAATCTGTTCCTGGAAAGTTTGGTAAATTCAGCTATAAATCCCCGTAGTATTGGCAGTTATTTTGAGGTTAGGGCAAGACGTGAGAGTGTGGTTTCTGACCAGCATTTCAATTTATTTAATGGCTATTGTTCCATTTATTTCCTTATAATTTTAACATTTCTATAACAAATCTAGTTAAAAACCTTCTTTCATGATTATTTTGCTTGTATATATTTTTTTCTATATTTTTTTCTTGATAATGTTTGGACAGAAGTGTTTTAAAATTATTAATCTTTTTTAAAGAATCCAATTTGTGTTTTGTTAACTATTTCTACTGTTGTATTTTTGTTCTCTATCTCAATTTTTGCCATGATTTTTATTCATGTTTTCTTATTTATCTTCATTCAGTTGGCCTTTTCTGCCCTTTTCCCCCCACCATCCTTTCTTATTTTACAGTTTAAGCTATAAATTTCCCTCTAAGTATTTTTAAACTATTTCTCATAAATAATGTAATATTTTCATTATCATTCAGTGATTAATATTTTTAAATCTTTCCTATGATGTCTCATTAACTCAATGGTTATTTTAATGATGGTTTCAGTTTATTTTAAAATTTCAGGTGCATATAAGGTTATTTAACCAGCCATTACTAATGATTTTTATTGCCCTATTGCCTGATTATCAGAAAACATAATCTATATGTTATTGATTCTTTTCATTTATTGAGTTTTTCTCTCTACCTTGTGAGTGCATATAGTCAACTTTTGTGATTGTTTTGTGTGCTCAAGAAGAATATGGGGCTTCCCTGGTGGCGCAGTGGTTGAGAGTCCGCCTGCCGATGCAGGGGACGCAGGTTCGTGCCCCGGTCCGGGAGGATCCCACATGCCGTGGAGCGGCTGGGCCCGTGAGCCACGGCTGCTGAGCCTGCGCGTCCGTAGCCTGTGCTCCGCAACGGGAGAGGCCACAACAGTGAGGCCCGCGTATTGAAAAAAAAAAAAAAGAAGAAGAATATGTATTCTGTGCTTTGAGGATGTAAAATGTTCTGCTCATCTATTAGCACAAGCACATCAATTTGTTCCCTTCTGTGTCTTTTTCAACTATTTTGACTGTTGGCCAATTAATTCTCAGGAGGACTTTATTTAAAATCCCGTCAGTTGTCAATTCAGCTATTTTTTCCCCTGTAATTCTGTCCGTTGTTGAAACTATATTTCTAGGTGCGTATGGGCTCACAGTTTTGAGGTCTTCTGGATTATTTGTTCTCTTACTAACATTTAACAATCTTTATCTTTTCTGATTTTGTTTACACTTTAAATTTTATTTTGTCATGTTAAAGCTTTTTCCCTGAATATATGGAAAAAGGTCATATTTGGTTCATGTTTCATGAGTATATCTTTTCCTTTACTTTTCTTTTCAAACTTTCTCTGGCCTTTTGTTTAAGTGTGTTTCTTTTAAGTAATATACTGACAGTTTTCATTTTTATTCAATGTGGGTTTTCCTCTTGGTTAATTTAGGCTTTATTTGGTAATTCCTGTCATTTAAAAATAATTTAAACCATTTTAATTCATATCTTTATTTACCTCGTATCTTTCTGTTTTTCTTGTAATTTCCAATCTTCAATTGGATCTAGTAAGTTTCTTTCTTATTTTTAAGAAAAGGTCAGCATGTTGTCATCATTATCATGGCAATTTCCCAATTACCAAACTTTTGTTTATTTTTCTTGACATTTTCTAAAGCTTTTCAATAACCAAGTCTTCCTCTCAACCAAGCTCTTGGTTAGTATCTTTCTCCTAGTGTCTCCCCCATACTTGTCACATAAAAATACTTTTAGAGTTTTAAACAGACATATATGTTAGCCATTTCTAACTCAGATAATAGTGACATTATTGAGTTTCTAGTCACTCATATTTTTTTGCACCTGCTTCCTGTTCTTTCTGAAGAACTGTGTCAAGAGTCCCCCGAGAGCCTTTGTATGATCAACTCTGCAGGCTTAGCGTGCACGATAATATCTTCATTTTGTCCTCACTTTAGATAAGAGTTTAGCTCTTTGTCTTTTGTGCTTTGAAACTATTACTCTGTTGCTTTCTTCCATCCACTGTTACTGTTGTGAAATCCGGTGTCTCTTTGAAGTGCTCTCCTATTCCTTTCCAGAAGATTTTAGAATGGTCTCGTTCACTGGTTTCACTGGACATTACCCTAATGGGTCTGGCAGTTGAGGTTTTCTTATCTCTGCTATTCAGCATTCTTTGTTTGAATCTGGAAAATTTTAAGGAAATGTTTTCTCATGTATCCCCTGTCCCCCACTCACCTGACTTGTTAATTCTTTTCTTCTGGGACTCCTGTTAGGTCCCTACTGACACTTGTCCTTCTATCCTTATCTCTCGAGGTTTCCCTCATTCTTTCTATCACTTTATCCTTTTCTGATGACTGAGACTCCCTCAGCTGTACCCCCCAGCATGGAAACATGTTGCTTTCTCTGTATAGTCTATCATTCAACCTGTTGATTGTGTTCTTTATTTCAACAGTTACCTTTTTCTCATCAATAACCCGAACTGAACATTCTGTTACTTCAAGCGCTGGCCTTATGTTTCCAGTGTTCTTCTTAGATCCCTGAAGATATTTATTTGTGCTTAACGTGAAATTCCTGTTCCAGCCTCTGTCAATTCATTCTGTGACCGTTGTTAGGTTTACTTTCTCGCTCTTCAAAGTGCTGACGCTTCTCAATTATTATTCCTTTTTTCCCCTTTGAGTTCTTACTCCCCTTGGAATTCTCTGTTACCTGGGGCTGGTGATATGGGTCTGGGAACAGGGAAAAAATCTGAAATCCCAGTTTGCTCTTTCTCCTAGGAGGTTTGGATTTGGGGTGAGCGTGGGGTCTCAGGACAGAGGTGCCCCAGACCTGCAATATGAACTCCACAAATCTGCATTTCCTCTCCTCTTCCTCTGATGAGCCTTTCTCCTGGAGAAACCCCAGTAGCTCTGCCATGTCCTGTTCTTCTGCATGATGCCATCCTCTGATAATTTCTTAATCCACAGGGTGCGGTTAGGGAGATGGAGAGAAGAGAGGTTCCCCAGAGGTGACCATCGCTCATGCAGCTCTTGCCCTGTGCCGGCCTCAGGACCTTGTCTCCCGCTGGCACAGGACAGTGTATGGCTCTCCTTTTCCACAGAAGGCACTGGGCAGACCGTGGCCACCCTTATGTGTGGAAAAAGGGAGCAAAAGAGGAAAGGGCGCAGCTGGAGTGGCCCTTCCCAGCCTGTCTCCTGCCTTGGACAATGGGGTCTCTAAGCTACTGTTTCTCTTCCAAACAGGAATAAAATTCTCTCTCAAAGCATTCTTCAGGGCTTTATGTTATGTTCAGAGATGAATTAAGCCCCTCACTTCTGTGTTCTCTCCTGAGTGGGTTCAGAAGAAGTCAGCAGCTCCTGCAAGCTCACCGTCTTCTCTAGAACTAGAAATCCTGGTGACTTTAGGAGAACGTTCCTGAGATAGCACCTCTTGTTTTATATATTCATTGATTCAGTTTTGAGAATAATGACCGCAGTGTTAGCATAGTGAGGTGCAGAGATTTACTGAAGTTCAATGTCAACACTACCAGTTAATCTCTGTGCTTCTCTGGGCCTTGCACTTCTTTGCGTTTCAGTTTCCTCATTTGCAAGTTGGAAAAAATAACATGAATACACTTTTATTCAGCAGACACTGTGTGTCAGGCACTAATGTGAGGCCCAGACTAGTTCTCCAGATGGCTGGGAAAAATCAAAGGAGACAGTATGTGAAATAGCTAGATTGGCCAAAGAATACTCTATTGAAGCAGGAAAAGTGCATAGAACTTAAGGACTTGGGCTCTGGAGTGAGAAAGAGGGTTCAAATCTTGTCATTTCATGCTGTTATTTTTGAGCATGTTACCTAAAGCACCTGTGTATTCGTTTCTTAAACTGTCAAGTGGAGGTAATGCCTACTTCAGAAGATTGCTGTGGATTTAAATGAGATAATCTGATGACACACTTAGTGCTTACCCAATGCCTCACCTCTCTTATGTATTCAACAAACCCTGGCTGTTATTCATGTGATATTTGCTCCTTTCTGGAATGGCCGTGCTCCAAAAGCTTCATCACTTCTCAAGGGAAATTAAAGGGACATTAGCCTTAAATAATTTGACGATGCAGAATATAAAGGTAGTAGGTCCTTCATTAAATAATGAATCACTATGATCACTCTTTTTGGCATAAAAGCATCTCTTGAATTCTTGAGTTATCTGGCTCAATACATGGTCTTTGAAGCAATAGGTAAAGCTGTTTGAACCATTGCCTAAGAACCTGGTCTTGAGGGACACTGCAGTATGTTGAAAAAGGAAATGCTTTGAATACTGACAATTCAAAACTTAAAGAAAATGTGTCTGGACTGGATTAGTCAATGGGGGATGTGAGTGGAAATAAAGACAGAGGCTATAAGCTGAAGAGCAAGAATGCCATTATAAGACGCCGGGTCCAATGATTCCAATGATCCCGGTGTGGATTATGAATGAAATTGTGGGAATGCAGAGTCATATTCCACAATAGCATTAATTTCTCCTGTCCCATGCAGTAGCTACTGGCCACATGTGACTATTAAACACTTGAAATATGGTTAGCATGATGGAGGTGAACTGAAATGTTATTTGATTTTCGTTGAAATTGAAATAGCCACATGGAGCCGGTGGTTACTGTATTGAACACTGCAATTGTTTCCTTTTCCTAAAAAAGGAAATTGGCAAAAGAATGATGTCAGATTAAAAGTGGGTAATGAAGGAGGGAGAAAGATAGGTGTTTACAAAAACCCTCAGGGGAAGACTTCAGGGAGCCGGAGATACGGATATCTTTTGTTTCCTTCAGGGTCCGTTAGAGAACCATCTGTCATCACCACTTTCAAAACCCTATGCCTCTGTGACTTTGTCATCACCCTGCAATGCCTGCTACCATTTTCCCTTGTCACAAACATACCCCTGTGCTCAGAACCCAGGGGAGAAACACTCCATACGGCATGGGTTCTACCAAGGCCAGAAGAGCAGCGCTGACGCCAGCGCCTGGAGATTAGTATTCACAGCATCAAAGGATTTCCTCCTGGACGCCTAACACATACCACCCCATATGCCGGCACGCAAAGGGCAGAAAGCTGCCTTGTGAGATGGCAGTATGCTCTCCCCAGACTTAGTCACAGAAAGCCAGAGGCTGTAATTTTCTAAGAAGAAATTTTAGCTCAATTTCTTGTGTGTTTGGGCAGGATGTATATTAGATATGGGACATATTTTTGTGCGTGTGGTTAAAAACACACAGTACAGTGCCATAGATAATAGCACTTTTTGCACAGCGAGTTTAAAGAAAGGAAAAGAGGTACTTCCTCTCGTAGAAAAAATGTTGTGAGGATGACCTCACGCTTGTTTGGTGCTGTGGCTTCTCAGCCTTTTCCTGCATATCTGGTGCTGTGCCGAGGTTTACGCTCAAGGCTTCCCAGGTTGAAATAGCAAGGTGAGGATGTTCCCAGGAGCACTTGCGACCTCACCTGAGTGCCCCCCTTCCAGCACCTATGTCGTGGGGAGATGTTCTCTAAGCAGCAGATGAGTGGTTTGCCAGTTATTCCCAGGCAATTCTGACTGCACTAGTGAAAGCAGGAAATGTGGGCTAGAGAGAGGTTAACAGGTAGAGGGAAAATCTCCCAGGTCACAAGGAGACCTCCCCAGACAAAAGCAGAGAGCGGGTCAACCCGATAAGAGGGTGCAGGAGGGATGCATTGATTGTTGAGACTCATTGCCACATGGTGACAGCTTTTAATAGAGAACTTTTGTGGTTTCAGGGACACCTAACTGTCTTCTGTGGTTGTGGTAAAAAGCGTTTTTCCCCATCCCCTGAATGGTGCTCAGATATTTACAATATATTACGGAGCTGAATGTTGTAGTTTACAGAAACACGAAAAACTACAATTGGATATATTGTTGGCCTAAACCCTAAATTAATATAAAATTCACAAAGAAAAATAATTTAAGATGAAAAACTTCTCTATTCTTTTATTATGAAATGAAGTTACTATATTTAGACCTGTGAACTTTATTTTTTTAATTAATTCATTTTATTTTTGGCTGAGTTGGGTCTTTGTTGCAGTGTGCGGCCTTCTCATTGCGGTGGCTTCTCTTGTTGAGGAGCACGGGCTCTAGGCACGCGGGCTTCAGTAGCTGTGGCTTGTGGGCTCAGTAGTTGTGGCGCATGGGCTTAGTTGCTCCGCAGCGTGTGGGATCCTCCCAGACCAGGGATCAAACCCATGTCCCCTGCACTGGCAGGTGGATTCCTAACTACTACATCACCAGGGAAGTCCCAGGTTCACTGTTTAAGAATTCTAGGATTGTATAAAAAGAAAGATTCTAGTCATATTTCTTATAGTCCAGTCATGAGATAGGATCCTTTCTTTTTAAAAAAAATTAATTAATTTATTCTTTCTTTCTTTCTTTTTTTATTTGTGGCTGCATTGGGTCTTCGTTGCTGCGGGCCAGCTTTCTCTAGTTGCGGCGAGCGGGGGCTACTCTTCGTTGTGGTGCGCAGGCTTCTCATTGCAGTGGCTTCTCTTGCTGCGGAGCACAGGCTCTAGGCACGTGGGCTTCAGTAGTTGTGGCACGCAGGCTCAGTAGTTGTGGCGCACAGACTTAGTTGCTCCATGGTATGTGGGATCTTCCCAGATCAGGGCTTGAACCCGTGTCCCTGCATTGGCAGGCGGATTCTTAACCACTGCGCCACCAGGGAAGCCCCACTTTATCATTATTTATTTACACTCTGGGGCAGGACCCAGACTTCTGTGCAATAAAAAATGGTTGCCGGCAGTGAAGAATGGGTAACAGTTTCAAAGAAAGTCTATTTCTTTCACTTGTTGTTTTTAAAGTTGACCGTACCTACACCCCTAATTATCCAATATTCCTAAACACATGCCAGTAGGTGTTATGGGAGGTGGATGCAAAGCGTTTGAGTTCTCCCTCCACTGTGTGGTACGCTGGGATTTTTCCTGATAAAATTTGCTTGACCCCTGTTTTATGAGTCCTTTTATTTTATTTTTCTGGCTGTTACTGCTGTACAGCTTCTACAGATCTTGTGTGGCTCTGTCTTTCCCGTTTCCTTTCACCCTAAAAACATACCTATTAGATTCTCATCAGTGAGAACTTCCATGAAACTTCAGTTTCCTTCATTTCACTTCATTCCCATGTGATAATGCAGGTTTTTTCTCTTATACATTATTTCTATCAATAAACCACTCCACTGTAAAAGTGATTTTCTCCGGAATCTCAATGTGGGGAAAATAATCTAATTAGGAACTTTCCTTTTAGGTTATCTTGATTTCATTGTCTGCATCAGAACTTTCTAGACTCGTCACATTTTTTTTTTTTTGGCTGCACTACAGGGCTTGTGGGATCTTAGTTCCACGACCAGGAATCGAACCTACACCCCCTGCAGTGGACGTGTGAAGTCTTAACCACTGGACCTCCAGGGAAGTCCCCTTTCTATACTCTTCAAATGGAAGAACAACAAAGTAGCACAACTTGCAATTAATTATGAGTTAAAAAAAATTGTTTTGGAATCGATATGAGGTAAGTTCAAGATAAAAGATATTTTCCTACTCGAAAAATAAGTCTGATTGTTATGAAAAGGTACTAATACCTTAAATCTTAAATATATTTGAAATTAATAGGTTTGAAATTAATATATAATTAAACAACTAACCCGAGAAACCTGTATTTTGGCAAACTTATTATTAAGTATGTGCTCCTTTACCTGTCGCAGATTTTGGTGAATTATTCTTGAAATGGATTTTAGAATTCCAAAGACAGTAGAATACTTCAGCAACTTAGCTCTTTGTTGTTTTTTTCCCTCCTTATTCTGTTTTTTCAGGAATTTAAATCAACACTGTCTCTGAATCGTCTATCACATAAAGTTTTCTTTAAATCCTTTAATTTATAAGTTACTTTCTCTTCTAAAATTGACTAAAGGAAAACAATGATAATGGAAAACATTTACATAATGCTTATTATTCTAGGTACTTTATAGAGAGCAAATCATTTATTATTTATTTATCTAAAGAAAACAAAACACTAATTTGAAAACATACATGCACCCTATGTTCATTGCAGGATTACTTACATAACCAAGATATGGGCACAATGTAAGTGCCCATCAATAGACGAATGGATAAAGAAGATATGATATATATATACAGACAGACACGTACACACTGGAATATTACTCAACCATAAAAAATGAGTTCTTTTTAATGGCAACAACATGGATGGACCTAGAAGGTATTTTGCTAAGTTAAGCAAGTCAGACAGAGAAAGAAAATATGAATTCACTTATATGTGGAATTTAAAAACAAAACAAATGAACAAATATAACTAAACAGAAACAGAGTCATAGATACAAAGAGAAAACAGGTGGTTGCCAGAGGGGCATGGGGTAGGTGTATGAGAAAAAAAGGAGAGGGAGATGAAGAGGTACAAACTTCTAGCTACAAGATAAATGAGTCATGGGTAAAAATGTACAGTGTGGGCAATAGAGTCAACAATTATGTGATACTTTTGTATGGTGACGGATGGTAACTAGACTTATCATGGTGGTCATTTTGTAATGCGTGGAAATAGTGAATCACTCTGTAGCGCACCAGGAACTCACATAGTGTTGTAGGTCAATTATAGTTTGAAAACAAACAAAAAAAACAAAGTCACAGAAAAAGAGATCAGATTTGTGGTTACCATAGGTGGGAGGTGGAGGAGGGGGAACTGGATGAAGATGATCAATAAAAATTTACTAAAAAATATCATTTATCCTCTCAGTCCAATTAGCTCAACACTTTGTGGAACCCCATTTTAGAGCTAAAGAAACTGAGGCACATTTTTCAGGCAGTCTAACAGCTGAAGTTCTTGCTTTTAACCTACAGTAGGCTGGTCCCAGTAGCTCCATGTCAATAACATTTTTTGAATGATTAACTATTGTCTTAATTTGTGTTTTAATTTGGCTCGTAAGTGTGGACCTGTTTGAATCCAAGAGGATGTTCCCTGCCCACCAATAAGCCACGCCAGGTGCTGTGTGCCCCGGGGAACCCAGGTGTGGGTTCCCTGGGGCGTGATATTCAGTTTTGCTGAGTGATTTTTGTCGGCACAGGTGGGGGATCCATTTCGCCAAACAGATTCCCATCAATCCAGCTCATGAGATGGTGAAGCTAATTACCAGGGAGATTGGATGGTGGGTTTCTCTGGCACCTTCTCCAGCGGTATGTGGACTCGAGGGGACCCCAAAGTTTAACCAGAAATATGACCAGTGGGCCTGGATCAGTGCAGGAGGGCTCATGTGATTTGAATAGTAGCTGACATCAGGTTTTTACAAAATGACCGTTACGCTATGGGTAAGCCTCCTACTCAGACCAGACAGACTAAATCCTTAGGTCAGGGCCCCCTTGACCCTGAGCCCCACCACGGTTCGTCCATGACACTCTTCCTTCCCAGAATTCTATTTCTGGGCAACCATTCCCAACGACCCAGATGATGACATTTGGCTTAAATATGTTCACACTATCAGTTAGGCAAGTGGATTTCAGCTTTTTGACCAGATACACAATAAGAAACATACGGGAAATTCACATTGTACGTGGCCAGTCTTCCTCTTCAAGTGGCTGTGCATTTTCTCTCTATTACTTTGCATTGGGTTTGTAGAGTGAATCTCAGAAGCTGAGCTCACAGCACTTAGGAGATCCCAACTGATGCTGCTTCCTTCCCAGAACCTGGAAGCAGAGCATTTCTCATCGAGGGAGAAATGGTCATACCTTCCAGAGAAAAACGCATCCTGTCTTCAGTAGAGTGCAGGAGCTCCCATAACATAAATGCATTCGCGTTAGCCATTTATTCAATAACTCTTTGTTAAGAACCCACTGTTTACTCAGAGTCCAGTTAGGCAGACGATTAATTGAGTTATTCATTTTATTTTCCATAAATTGGAAAGTGCTTCTCCTGACACAGTGTTGGAAGAACTCTCAGATCCTGTGCCTCTCTGACCAGACCTTGTTTAAAAACGAAAACAAATACTTTAACGACAGTAATTATTAGAATTTACCGTCGTTGTTTTGTGGTGACGTAACTAAAATCTCAAGGGGCAGCCAAACACATGATGCAAAGCTAATTAGCTGTGACCCTCAGATTTAGTTTCTTCCTTTAAAAATCACAGCTTTTAGGTCTGTGGAGCTGAACAGCTGCCCACAGAGATTTACTTTTCAGTATTTTTTTTAAAACTTAAAAATTGTCCCCTCTTCCACGAGATCCTTCTTGGCCACATTCTACAGTGAGAGCTTATTGGAGTGAGTCCTCTGTAGTCACTTTGCGTGTATGGCTTTGTGGCATCGCAGTGTCCTTGTTAACGTGAGTTAACTTGTGTTGATGGTTCCACTGTCCCGTGTTCACTGCTGATGGAATCAGATGCTCTTTGGGGACAGACGCTGACGCTGCTGACATCAGCTGTCATCACACAGCACCAGGACACGCAGGCACCCATGGAAGTTGCTGACTGATGTATGTGCTCCTTGTACCCAGGCCCTGGGAGGGTGGAGGGGTGGCCGCCCCCGATGGCCCATGTGCAGCCTTCAATAATCTGCTTTGGGAAAAGATGCGATGTGAACAATCTGTTCTTTCTTTTCAAAAGGCAGTTTTCAGCACACCCTTTGGTTTACTTTGGGATTGACAGGAAACTACAATGAGGAAGTAATTTCTTAGAAAAATTCTTCTGTTTCTAATCAAAACCTGCTTTTGTCTAACAACTTGCCTGTGCTTTCATGTCCCAAAGCGTCCATTCTCAACTTGCTTCTCTTGTTTTCCCCCCATCACTTCTACATGGGTTTGCCTCTCGACAGAAACGAAGCAAAGCAAAACAAAACGCTCTGAAGGCCCCCAGCTGTGAAAAAGGGAAGGTCACCATAACGTTTATGTTTATAGGCTGATTTTCTTCCTTCCCTCCCTCTCTCTGTCTCTCTTTCTTTCTTTCCTTTTTTTTCTTTTTTTCCTATCTAGAAACAAAAACGACAATAGTGGCTAAATCCATGTTTTCTTGACTGTTAAACAGAGAAAGGGAATATCAAGGAAATGATGAGGGGACAGTACTTCATGATTCACGTCCACGAGCCCTCAGCGCACTCCTTCTAACACACCTTCTGAGGCTCTTCCCGAGAGATGGGGGGGGGGGGAGAATGACATAAAAAGAGGGTTCTACCAAATGCTCCACTTCAAAAAGAAAAGTGAGAGCGAGAGCAGGAAAGAAAGCTCATGGGAGGAGGTGCTGGTGTGTGTGTGTGTGTGTTGGGGGAATAGCTGAGAGCTAGAAAAATGCAGCGACATAAATCAGGCTTGTGCTGAGCTTCCTGCTTTTTTATTGGTTTGTTCCCCGTGGTGCTTTCACTAAAACTGCTTCCTCTTTCTCTACACTCATTTTGTTTCCAGTCCAGAAGGTCTTCGATGATGTTGGTGAGATTCCAAACATCTGGGTTTTGAGACAGAGAGAGAGAGAGAGAGAGAGAGACAGAGAGAGAAGCACGCGCGCACGAGATCTCCACGGGTAGGTAACTTAATCTTCACAGCCCCCTGGAATGCTCTGCTTCCTGTTTCCAAGAGGTCTGATGACTCTTCATTGCTGGACATCTATTGATCACTGTGGGAATCAGGCCTGATGCTCACCTGTTTACTTAAGAGATAAATAAGAGGTAATCGAGTTTATGCCATTTTCATAATACCTGGAGTTATCATAGTTACACCATACCCCAATATGTAATATTTTATTTGTATATAATTTCTACATGTATCATTACTAGAAGCCCCACATTTAGAGTGTTACCTTGTGCCAGACCCTGAGATAAGTGCTTTACACACATTAGCGCATTTAATCGTCACAATAATCCCGATAGGTAATTAGTGTTATCATTCTTATCGTATAGTTGAGAAAACTGAGGTTCATATGGGAGCCACGTGACTTGCTATAAAATAGTATAACTGATCTCTACATCTAAGGCTTCCTGGCTTAAGAATCCTGAACAATGATTTTTGTGATATTTCAGTTCATAACTGTAAGTACTAACATGGATAATGAAACTAATAAATAAAGCAGTGAGATCCCCTACTTTGTTCATTTGAAGATGTTTAATTAAAATATTGTTTTTCATTTTCTGCACTTTATTTCTCTACCTACATGATCTCTTTAGTAGTTAACAAAAGGGAGATGTGAGCTGTTTTTTCAAGGAGAAAATCATAAAACATTCAATAAATGTGAAGCTCCATACTTGTTACAAATAATTCAAAGCAAAAGTGAGGCATTAGGTTAAAGTGCCTGGAAAATAACGGTGAAAATGACACTTGAATCAACCACATTTCTTCCTTCTAAATTCTAAAAGATTGAGTATAATAGCTACCAGTTACTTAATATTTTTTATGTATAACTCCAGTTACCTGTTGCTATGGAACAAACTACTCTAAACTTTAGTAGCTTAATACAACAACTACTGTATTATATGTCACAAATTTTGTGGGTTAAGAATTCAGAAATAGCTCAGCTGGCTGCGTCTTCTGCTTCCTGTGACATCGCCTGGGGTCACCCAGCGGTTGTAAGCTGATGTTTGGGGCAACTTCAAGCAGTGCTGTCCAATCACATATACGCATAGAGTTTTCAATTTTCTAATAGCCACATTTTAAAAGTTTAAATAAGTAGAATTAACTTTAATAGCATATTTTATTTTCAGCCAATACATCTAAAATATTATCATTTAAACATATAATCCATATACGAATTTTAATGAGATATTTTTGGTGTGTTTTTTGAAATCCAATGTGCATTTCACTCTTATGGCACGTCTCAGTTTGGGCTTTGAGGGCCCAGTAGCCATGTGTGGCTGCCATATTGGATTGCACAGGTTGCTGGAGACTCCGCGATATCTCTACTCTCATGCGTGCCCGCCCTGCTGGAGTTGGCTGGAAGGCTGGGCTCACTGAACTTCTCTCCTCCTCTGAATATTCTCAGGATTTACCATGTGGTTTCTGCTGCGGGTAGTCAGTCTTCTTACAAGGCAGCTCAGTTTCCAAGAGATAGAGGTAGCAGCTGTCAGTCCTTTTAAAGGGTGAGTCCTAAGCTAGCACAACATCATTTCCTCTGTACTGGCTACAACAAAGCAGTCACAGGCCAGCCCAGATTCAGCGGGAAGGAAAACTGCCCCACCTCTCAATGGAAGGCTGATCAACGAATTTACAGCTATCTTTAATATGCCAGGAGAACATTTATTAGTTTATCTCAAAGTATGAAACAGTAAAGTTGCATATTTAAAAAACTTTTTACATACATTTTTAGGATACTGAAATACAGTGTATAATGGAAGTGAAGAAAGAGTTACACATATTTTGTAGACCTGGAATTATAGTAATATATGAATTGATTATAGATGTTGAGTCATATATACACTTTTAGAAAGGACAATTTGTCATATGTGATTTATTTCATATTAGATTCTTGATTAAATAACACAATACCTAATATCAACATTGTTCCTACAAGAAAATAAAAAGCATTTTTCTTCTTCCATTATTGTCCAATGCTACCACTATACCACATTGAGAAGCAAGGGGTGCCCATTTTAATTCTACAGTTATGACAAATCATTATAATTCTTTATCTTATTTCTCTATGGACTTTTATTTTAATAATTGTTCTGCCATGGACTCTAATGTTCTGAGTAATCATTGTTCTGCCAACGATTTTAAACCTTGTTTGGATGAATATTTAACAAACTGGAGATTGTTATTTGTTTTCAAATAACCACCTGCAAATATGAAAGTGGTGACTATAGCAATTACAAGAAAAAAGAGAAACATAGGGACTTATTTCCCTTTTTAAAAAAGCTTTCCAGATATTTGGATAGGTCAGATGAACTCTCATTTATATTGAAATCAATAATTTATGAGTACTAAAAACAGAGAAAAAAATTAAAACAAGGGAATAAAGAATTCTATGAACTGCTGTCTCTAGGTAATAATATGTTGTGATTCTGAAACATGTTAGTTTCGTCACTAAGCTAGAGAACAGCAACTAAGTTCGACTAATTTAACAACGTCATCAAAAGCACTGGACTGTCCCCTGGAAGAAGACAGCCTCTGTGACTAGTCATAGGATTCGCCCAAACTCATGGTTCTTTTGTTTTTTTCATCTTTATTAGATTATAATTGCTTTACAATGTTGTGTTAGTTTCTGCTGTACAACAAAGTGAATCAGCTCTATGTATCCCTATATCCCCTCGCTCTTGGGCCTCCCTCCCACCCTCCGCATCCCACCCTTCTAGGTCATCACATGTTTTGGATAATGACAAGTTTCTGCTTTTGGACTCGTCTACTCTCTGTTGAGCAGAGCTGAGATTAGCAGGTGTAGTAGAGATCTATAACGGATCAACCAAGAAGTAGTGAACTGGCTGCATTTACCAGGTCCTTCAAGCCTCACATCTCATGGTAATTGAAAATATAATCACTGAGGCTAGAGAGAAGAGATTATGTTTTCAGTTAAGATCTTCACTGGATTATGCAGAAGATGCCAATATACAAGTTTGCACACAAACCAGACAGTTTCTTTAGTGTGACTTGGTGATTCAGTCTTTTCAGTTCTCCCACATGGAACAGCGGAAGCTTCTATAATGGAATTTGATGTGGGAGTCTGGAGGGCACGATGATCAATACATTTGCTATTGGCTTGTAAGGCACCTGACAAATTCACCATCTCAGAAGTTCTGAATTGAATTAGAACTCTTATCCACTGTATACACTGAATAAGTGAGGCATCAGATTAAAATTAATCTTGTAAATTCAGACCCAAGAAACAAATAAGAGGGATTAACCACGTTTTAAAAGCCACTGGGCTTTTATGCACTCAACTTATTTATTACTGTCTCACTATATTCTATCCTTCAATTTTATACGAATGCCAAAGACCATTCAGTAGAAGGAAAGTGGTCTACTATTTACAAAAAATAAAAATTTGCTAATCCACTTATAAGATCCATTACTATGTGCCAGAGGTACTGTGTAAGGCAGGGTACCTTTATGTTTCTATTTGTGCTCACCACAAATCCTAAAGGTGAATACTATTATCATGTCCATTTCACAGATGATAAAACTGAGGCTTGAGGTGGTTAAGTCATGTGACCAATATCCCACAGCTGATGAGTGGCAGATGGATGTGAACCCAGGACTGCCTGTCTCTGGTGGGCTAGCTCTTAAACACTGCGCAACAGTAGCAGTAGCAGGAGTGCCAGTAGTAGTCATAGTGGTGATAGTAGTAAATAACTAACATTTACAGGGTACTTTCTACACATCAGTGCCTGATCTTTATCCCAGATGACTCCTGCCTGGGGCCTGACACGACCGAGTTGCCCAGAGAACCGTGTTGGACTAATACAGCAGTGTTCAGTGGCCAGGAGTATCCCCAGCATCTGGTGAGTCCCTCAGCTCTGCACCTCCCTGTGGGATGTCTCCCCCACCTCCCAGAGAGGAGATTTCCAGCAAGTCCCAACAGTGAGACACCCGAGTGCCTTGTCTGCCATCAACGAGTCACAGCCATGCCGCCCACACCAGGTCTGGGTTCTGGCAGGGAGGTCTGGGGAAGATCTTTCTTGAGCCCACAAGTTGGGGTTAACCTCACATCTGCTGCTCCCAAGCTCTCAGCACTCTCCTTATGCTCAGCAGCCAGCTATCCTTGTCTCCAATCTTCTGCGAATCATTCTTTAGGTTCACCATTGTGTTTGAAAACATTGTGTGGTTTCTGTCTCCTGGCTGGACCCTGACTAATAAAACATGATATTTTTATAAAATCTTCATAAACAAAGGCAATCATTGCACTTTTTTATCTCCTTCGTTTTTTTTTTTGCGGTACCCGGGCCTCTCACTGCTGTGGCCTCTCCCGTTGCGCAGCACAGGCTGTGGACGCGCAGGCCCAGCGGCCATGGCTCACGGGCCCAGCCGCTCCGCGGCATGTGGGATCTTCCCGGACCGGGGCACGAACCCGTGTTCGTGCAGAGTGCAGAGAGTCTGGCAGGCGGACTCTCAACCACTGCGCCACCAGGGAAGCCCTCTTTTTTTTTTTTTTAATAGGGGAAGCAACAGAGGCACAGAGCAGTAAGGGTCTTGCTCAAATCTTCTAGTTCTGGTACTCTATAGGGCCGGCTCTGCTTTATCCCCCACCGCTTTCAAAGGTTGGAGGTTCCCGGGGCTCGTTCTCCATCATAGTCTGGGCAGCCTCACGATTTTTTAAGCACCAACTAGCACCCTTTTGTGGACTGAGTGTGTTCCCCCAAATTCATATGTTGAAGCGCTAACCCCTCAAGTTCCCTCTATTTGGAGAAAGGGCCTTAAAGAAGGTAATTAAGGTTAAACGAGGTTATAAGGGAGCGGCTCTAATCCAATATGACCGGTGTCCTTATAGAGGCACAGAGGAAAGGCCACGTGGGGACACAGAGAAGGCGGGCATCTACAAGCTGAGGACAGAGGCCTCACAAAGAACCGGCACTCCCTACGCCTTGACCTTGGACTTCCAGCCTCCAGGCCTGTGACAACACAAATTTCTGTTGTTTAAGCCACCCAGGCTGTGGTACTTACCACCCCAAAGCTGGTGAATCTTAATCCATACCTCCAGCTTTATTGTTTGCCATACATCTGCACGTTGTTTTCAAACTTGAACCTTTCCTTTCACAGTAGTCCTCATTATAAATTCTGTATCATAATTAATGGCTTCAATAGTTATGGAGTCACTTGAACCTCAGACCTCAGAATCTCCCCTTTCCTTAGTGTCTCATGGGTCTTTTAGTCATAATTCTAACTATTATATGTTCAAGTTCATTTCCTCCTATGCTTCCTATACCACTTGCTTATATCATGATTTCATTGTATTTATCTTGTACCTTTGCCATAGGCAAGGTGATCTCAGAGTGTCTGATCTCTCCTTTTCTGGTGCACCCCTTTTCACTCCAGACCTTAAATCTTGGTCTGATTATGTCACTTTAAAAACCTGTAACAGGGCTTCCCTGGTGACGCAGTGGTTGAGAGTCCGCCTGCTGATGCAGGGGACGTGGGTTCGTGCCCCGGTCTGGGAAGATCCCACATGCTGCAGAGCGGCTGGGCCCGTGAGCCATGGCTGCTGAGCCTGCGCGTCTGGAGCCTGGGGTCCGCAAGGGGAGAGGCCGCAACAGTGAGAGGCCCACGTACCGCAAAAAAAAAAATAGTAATAAAAAAAAATTAGAGAACAGCTCTAGCTCGAAAGTAGATTTTAAGCTTGAAATGTATTCCATAAAGGCACATGGTGTTCTCAGGATGCAATTCAGAAGAAACCACTGGAAGATTTTGTTAAAATATCTCAGTCTTTCTCCAAACCCCTGAATTTATGAATATTCCTTACCACTTTCTACCTACTTTTTTCTCTGCAGATAGAGCATCCCTGTGTATAATCCATCATAATCAAAATGAAGCAAAAGACAAGACAGGTGTGTGGTAAGTCAGAGCAGCGCAGGGGTTTTCTCTCCTTTATGGTCCATGTCCATGGTGGCCTTGGTTCATCACTCACCGCTCAGTTCTTCCTGGAGAAGGGGCATCTGGGTGAAAAATCCCAGCTCTATAGCCTTGGGCAAGTTACTTCACCACCCTGTGCCTCGATCCCCAACGTATGACGTTGGGATGGTGCTGACAACAGTACTAACATCCCAGGTTGTTGTAAGGATGAAATGCACGTAAAACACGTAAGAAGTGCGCTGTGGTCAGTATACTCTTCATGAGCATTAACTACTATTGCTATACATGCATTTCAAAGATACCATTTCTGATTTAACCTTAAGGTAATTCAAGTTGTGAAAATAGGCTGCTGAATAGGTAGTGTTACAATTCCAAAAAGTTGCATTTTCTTTTTAACCATAGTATGCATTTATTGATTTCCCCTTAAATGATGACTTCTCAAGGCCCATTACTTTCCTTATATTAAGTGCCCATGTCCATTGCAGAAGGTAATTCCAATAAGCAGACATACAAAATTTGGTATTATAGCGTAAGAGGTGTTAACTTATTTTATTTTAAAAATAGAAAAATTATATGGGAAAACAGCAGAATGCAACTTGTAAATAAGTAATGAAAATAATCAAAATTACTTACAGTTGTAAAAGCAAAGGAAAATATTTAGTATATATTTAAATTCCATACACATTCGCTGAGCTTCAGCCAGGATCTAGAGAGAATGAGTGTTATATAGCTGTTATCCTGGAGGTTCTCAGGGCAGTGGGAGAGGCAGACAGATCAAGAAGCACTTGAGTGTAAAGTGACAACTGCTGGAACAGTGACACATGGAAATTACTGTGGGAAGTGAGTGAAGACGGGGCAACAATGGGGGAAAAAGATTTTTGAAAGAAATGAATGCATTTTTAAGGTTAAGCAGCAGGGAAGGATGCCTTCTGACTCAGGGAAATGCAATTTAAAACAAGAGGCTATCATTTCACGCACATCAGGTGGACAAAAATGAAAAGGAAGACAATATCAAGTGAATGCGAAGATGCCTGGGAATAGAATTCTCATATGATGCTGGAAGGAGTGAAAACTGGTCCAAATGCTTGTGGAGCGATTTGGCAATACCCAGTAAAACTGAAAATGCACATCCTTATGCTGTTCTACTCCTAGGTACATATCCCAGAGAAACCCTCAAATATGTACATAGGAAACAAGAAAATGAATATTCATAGTAGCACTGTTCATGAGAGTGAGAAATGGGAAATAATCTAAACGTCTCTCATTAGGGAGATGAATAGTAACCCATTGTTAGATACTGTTTTATATTCATGCAACGCGTTTTCAGACGACAGTTAAAATGAATGAAATAGATCTATATTTCCCTCAAAAACAAAATGTTGAACGAAAAAGTAAATTTCAAAAAAAAAAAAAAGAAATCCGTGTACGATCATACCATAAAAATTCAGAGTAGAAGCTGACCTTTAGGGAGGGAAGAAAAAGAACAGGAATGGAAGAAAAAAGGGAATTTAAATTTTGTGTACAATGTCTGATTCCCATGTAAGCTGGGCAAGCAGACCCTGTTTGAGGCCCCCTGGCCTAGATCACGGGAATGGAACCCTGAGAGGCAGGTGCCAGGAAAAGGAGAGGGGGAGATAGAAAGGGAGGTGGGGTTACCAAAGGCAAGGTTTGCCATGTCCGGTTTTTTATTATCATTAGTCCTGCCTGCCTTCATGGGCACAAAACCCTTCCCCTCTTCACCTTCCTGCCCGTGTTTCTTTCCCATTTACCCTATTCCTTCCCTATTCCGGGAGCTCTTCCCACAGCAGCTTTTCAGACGCCCAATTTCAGAAACATTGTGGGTGAATCGATTGCAGAGACTGGTCAAGGAACTGTAAGTAGTTTTCTTTATAAAAAATAAATCTAAATTTAAAAACAACACATATACCTGTTTGAAGTAATTTTTTTGATTTCACATTTTTTAGAGACTTGTCAGAGAAGAGCGGAAGATGGTTTGGGTGAAGAAGTAAGGGAGCTCTTTTCTGACAGTCCTGGAATAGATGGGTAGTTTTAGGCGTCATCTTTGAAAATGACTCACGAGTGTGACATCTCTCTAGAGTTCTCCGGACAAACCGTATTATGACCACGTGGGTCCCCTCTGCTGTCTGCAGCCAGGGGCCCCCAGGTAAGCTCAGGTGCTTTGTCAAACCGCATTTCATCAGGTTCTGTCTACTCTCAGGTGACCCCAAACAGAGAACCACACTGAATGCTTCCCGATGTCACGGCGAAATGGCCCCTTTATCGCTGAGATCAATCACGGAAGAGCAGGGAGCAGATTGAAAGCAGTTTCAGCCGGGACAAAGGGAAGCACTATTACGGGTCTCCCCCTTGCCTTCAATACACTGAGAAGTATTTTTCTGGGATAGAAAATATAGAACATGAGAATAATGTCCATTAGGGGACAGCACCGACGTCTTTAAGGACATAATAGGTTAACCGAATGTTATGGTCGTATATTGGATTGCCTTTGATCATTTTATTTGTGACTTCCTGGAGATCATTTGAAATAGCTTTTCGTGTTAGTATTGATAAGTGTGTTTCTAGAGCTGTCAAGCTCCCTATTCACATCTTTCGAGAAGACTGAAGCTTAGCGTTCTCCCATCTTTTCCTCTCTGACATCCCTCTGCCCACCGCCGCCTAGTGGATTGTATCATTGCCCGGAAGTACTCCCTGCTCTTCCGGGACTGTTTCTGTTTACAGCAGTCTCTTTCTGCGCAGTTTCTGGTTCTCTGCTTTCCTCCTGAAGTTTCCTTACTGAGTTTGGACACCCTCCAGGTGTTCTTGCCTGAAAGAGGGAAAAACACCACCACCTGCTGGACCGCTTACCCTCTCCTCCATCAGCCTGTGTGCTGTCTCCCCTTGTCTCCAAGCCTGTTGGCTGCAGTCTGCATCACCTGTGTTCAAGTAGCCTGCCCTGAGGTCATGAGCACACCCACGACGGACAGAAACAAACCCTCACGTCCATGTCTGCATCCCCCTGGCTGTCCTGGGGTCCTGTGGACAGCTGTCACCCAGGCCTTCCTGCCATACTTTGGGTTTTCATTTTCATGGAAGGTGTCTGCTGAGCTCTGGTGTAAGCAGGGCCCCACTGAGCTGAGACCAAAGACATAGCCCAGGAATCACAAGGATCCTCTCCCTGTGAAGCTTGGAGGATCGTTGACAAGAAAGATTAGAGATCTGAGTGGCCTTGGAGATGGCCTGGGGAGAGACCATAGGAGCAATAATCAGAGACTGCAGCTGTAGACTACGGGAGATATTTACCATGACTTTGCTTCTCCTAGAAGTCAGCTAGTACATAAGCTGAGGTTATGCATTTTTTTAAAATTTTATTTTATTCAAGTATAGTTGATTTACAATGTTGTGTTAATTTCTGCTGTACAGCAAAATGATTCAGTTATACATATATATATAAATTCTTTTTCATATTCTTTTCTACTATTGTTTATCATAGGATACTGAATATAGTTCCCTGTCCTATATAGTAGGACCTTGTTGTTTATCCATCCTGTAATAATAGTTTGTATCTGCTAATCCCAAACTCCCAATCCACCCCTCCCCCTCCCTCCCCCTCCCCCTTGGCAACCACAAGTCTGTTCTCTATGTCTGTGAGTCTGTTTCTGTTTTGTAGATAGGTTCATTTGTACCATATTTTAGATTCCACTTATGAGTGATATCATATGGCATTTGTCTTTCTCTTTCTGACTTACTTCACTTAGTATGATAATCTCTAGGTCCATCCATGTTGCTGCAAATGGCATATTTCACTCTTTTTTATGTCTGAGTAGTATTCAATTGTAGATATATACCACATCTTTTTTTTTTTTTACCACATCTTCTTTATCCATTCATCTGTTGATGGACATTTAAGTTGTTTCCATGTCTTGGTGTGTTCTAACTTCATTGATTTACATGTGGCTGGAGGACATGCATTTATCTTCAAAAAGTAGGGCATCAGTAGCTCATGGTTAAAAACTCAACAGTTTGGGGATATATTTAATACACATACATATATGTAATTATTTTCTCCATTTCCCCCTTTCCTAAAATAACTAGCTGAGCACTTGTTTCAGGCATGTATGCATATACTTCCAAGCTTTCTGCTGATCTTCTATGTAATGAGAAATAACTTTAAATAGAAACAGAATCATGCCTCACACACTACTTTTCAACTTGCTTTTGTCATAATGATCATGGATATTCCACCATGTAAATATTTATCCTATATTTATTATTTAAAGATCTCTATAGGATACCAATGCCTATGGTATTCCCATGCCCAAATTCCATTTTCTCTATTGCGGAAGGAGTAATAACGTAAGACATTTCTTGCTTTGGACTAAGTTGTTACTCTTCAGTCAAACAATCCACGTGCCTAATCTGATTTTCCCAGTTAGTTGGACGGATGATTGAATTATTCAGAGTTGTTCAGTATTAGGGTTTAATTTAACTAGGAGACAGTTATAACATTTTAAAAAATATTTATTTCTTTGGTTGCGTCGGCTCCTTAGTTGCAGCACCTGGGTTCCTTTAGTTGAGGCAGCTGGGCTCCCTAGCTGTGGCTCGCCGGCTCCTTAGTTGTGGCATGTGAACTCTCAGTTGCGTCATGCATGTGGGATCTAGTTCCCTGACTAAGGATGGAACCCAGGCCTCCTGCATTGGGAGCACAGAGACTTCTTCACTGCCCCACCAGGGAAGTCCCGAGACAGTTATAACATTTGAAACCGATTTTTAAATAAGGAAACCAAAATTTTCGTAGCCTCCTAGAGTCTAAGGATTGGCTCTCACTTGAAAAGTCACCTGAAAAGCCACCTATTTATGTGAGAATCTGCTCTACATCATAGAAGCCCAGAGGTCATTAAGCCTCGTTGGTATATGGCCAATTACAGGGAAATCACTATTTTCAAAAGCAGTAAATTCTTTTGATGCAACGTGTTCTAGTGGGAGAAAGCATGGGTTTGGGGGTCCCCCACCCGTGGATTGAACTTCCCTTCTTTTATATCACTGGATTTAGACATTAAACAAGTTACTAACATGTCTCTATTGGATACAGTGTGGTTTATGTTAAAACTATATGCTCAGACTTAAAGCATTGCTCTTGATATGAAAAGCCTTTGGAATTTAGAAAATCCCTTTTTCTCTCTCTGGAGCCCAGATTTCAAGTTTATTGCCTCATTGGAGGAAAAAAAAAAGAAGCCTAATAAGAAACTCAGAGCCAAGTCAGGGCACCTTTGTTCTCGGCTGTACTTTCCCTCTCTGAAGAAATGAATGACTTTTAGTTATTGGGAAGGGAACCTCAGGGCAACAGAACGTGCAAGGATTGAAAAGACTTTGGAAAATATTTTTCGAAGTATTATCCCATCCTCTGTGCTGGGTGGGCTGTGCTGTCTGCACACTTCAGGGGGCCCCAGAGCTCTGTTTCCAGGCTTCATCTCTTTTGAAGTTCAGTCCTGCAATGTAAGCAGTTGACTAGCTATGTTTGTCTGGATTCATCAGTTGTACCCATTTACTGATCACCTTCTGTATACCAGCCTGATAGTGGAGATGAAAACATGAATAAGATAGTGTCCTTTGTTAAAAGGTAAACTGAGGCATATTCAAATTTTTAACACTTTGAGTAAGAATCTGTTTGAATCAGGCAGCGACGAACAGGAAGTGCTTAGGGGCCCTCCACCGACAGGAGCTGGGGAGACACCGTACAGAGAAAAGGCAGAAGCAGAGTAAGGAAACGGTTGGTTGATTACAGCTAAAATCCTACTGGGCTGCTTGTGATTGGATGTCCTTGGGTTTTGATTTTGTAACCTGGAGGCCAGTGCAGGCTTAGGTTTTGAGTTACTTACCTAGGCTGCCACAGCATTCGAGCCACTTCAGCCTGATGGCCTCTTTGTTTAATTAAGTTCACCCTCTTGTTCTCAAGGTCCCTGGGAGAGCTGGACCAGAAAATGGGGGACCATAAGCTCCCATGTGAAGACCAGGCAGTGCTGAGCCGATGTTGCTTAGATGGGGCCCTGATGGATTTAGCAGTCAGGACTTGCTGAGCGTGTGGGGTAAGAGGTGAGGATTAGAGGCTGCATCTTGGAAAGAACAGAAATGAAGGAAAGAGCATTCCAGGCATAGTGATCAAGCCCAAGACGCTTGAGAGAACATCTGTTTCTAGGGAGTCACAGGCAGGGCAGTGTGAATGGTGTGCAGAGGAAAAGCAGGCAGCGATGAGAGATGAAGGGAAAGTAACTTTTATTGCTGCCATAACAAATTACCCCCAACATAACGTTTTCAAACATCTAGCGCTTATCTCCCAGTTAAGTCAGAAGTCTGACACGGAGCCTCCCAGCGGCACTGTCTGCTTAGAGTTTCACGAGGCTGATCGTTGGCAGGGCTGAGTCCCTTTCCGAAGGCTCTGGGGAATAAGCTACTTGCAAGCTTCTCCAGGTTGTTGGCAGAACCCAGTTTCTTCTGTGTAGGACCGGAGCCCCATTTCCTTGCTGGCTGTCAGCTGCGGCCACCTTAGTTCCTCTCCTTCCAGATGACCCTCTACATCTCACAACCAACCCTGGAGCATCAAACCCTTCCCCTACTTTGAATCTCTCTAACTTCTCCCTCCGACTTCCTCTTCTGCTTCCAGGCTGGGGCAGCGTTCTGCTTCATGTGCTCATGTGAGTTGATTGAACCCGTCCAGATAACCCCAAACAATCCACCCACCCCCCCATCCTCAAGGTCCTTCACTTAATCACACTTGCGAAGTCCTTTTGCCGTGGGGATACAGGCATGGGCATTGTTGGGGGGCATTCTGCCCACCACAGTTGGATCACCAGTCCCGAGAGATGCTCTCGAGGGCTGTGTGTGCGTGCACACAGGTACACATGTCAGGATGCTTTAGTCAGATTTGGGAAACGCTGAATAATGTACCCCTTTCCTGGAGATTCAAAAACCACACTTTGATGTTAAAGACTATAATGAGGAAAGCTGTGTGACCTTTCCCCAGGGTTCCCCAAATGTGTTTCGCCTTTTAGAATCTTTTTCTCCAGGTTCCAGTTCAAGATGGTGACTTAGATCCTGAACCCACCTCCTCCCACAGACACATGGAATCTGTAGCTGTTTTACAGGGAACAAGTTCCTCTGAAAAAAAAACTAAAAACTGGCAGAGCGACCCCTTCACATCAAGTAAACAAGAGGCAAACCGCGTCAAAGAGGGGAGGAGAGGCTGGGACACGACCTCACTGTGAACCCCATCGCCAGCACAGCTACCCACATTTGGGAGGAAACTCAGAACCTGGAGCTTCTCCCTGAGAACTGAAGGCTTTGTGGCCCGCATCAGGCATTCAGACTTTTCAGCTCCACACCTGAGAGACCAACCCCACAAATATCTGAAGTTCCAGGGCTTTGCGCCCACGAGACCTGCGGGCTGTGGGAACAGAGGAACGGCTCTTGGAAAAGCACCCAGACTTTATGTGAGAGAGACTCATCTGCTGATTTTAAAGCATTGGTCTGAGGGGCAGGGGCTGGGCTGCTCTCTGGGGGAGAGGCTGGAGGGCCCTATCTGCCCACTATCCCTCTGCCTCACTCCAGCCCGTGGGCTCCACCCGCATACCCTCCCTCTACTTCTCTCCAGAGCACCAGAACCTCCCGGACGGGAGCCTCTATGCACATCCGCTGCCCTGGTTTATACCTCTGGTGCACCGGCTTTTGAGGCTGTCACCCAGGGAATGGATACCCCTTGATGGCCTGACTCTGGTACCCAAAGGGAGGGGCTTGCAGTCCTAGGTCCCATGAATGGCAGGCTGCCATCCCCAGGGCACTGCATGGACAGCAGTCTCAAACACTCCCGCAGCCTCTCCAGAAGGCCTACTTCCCGGTCCCGGAGCTTCACCTTCAGGGGCAGCATTCAGATTTGGCACATCTGAGAATAGCGGGGCTGCTTTCTGGGGAGGTACCATCTCTTCACTCTCTGTCTGCCTGACTCCAGCTGCTAAGTCCCAGCAAGGGCCTTAAACGCTGGTCTAGATCCCCAGCTTTTGCAGATGCTGGCCAGGGGACACCTCCAGATTGCCAGCAAGACTTATGCTTGCTGTCCTGCAGGACTGTATATATTTGCATTCTTCAAAAGCTGCTGCTAGGGGCTTCCCTGGTGGTGCAGTGGTTGAGAGTCTGCCTGCCGATGCAGGGGACGCGGGTTCGTGCCCCGGTCCGGGAAGATCCCACATGGCGCAGAGCAGCTGGGCCCGTGAGCCATGGCCGCTGAGCCTGCGTGTCCGGAGCCTGTGCTCCGCAACGGGAGAGGCCACAACAGCGAGAGGCCTGCATACCACACACACACACACACACACACACACACACACACACACACACACACACAAATCTATGATTAATTTTCCATAGTATGCAGGTACTGTTACACAGTTAGCAATTTGTATCTTTCCTGTTAGTTATCTGTTTGCCCTTTTCGGATTAATAGCTCCAGACTTTCTTCTGAGGGTCTATTAGTGTTCCAGCAGGTAGACTCACCTCTCCATCCCCAGTTCGAGCTCCAGAAGTTGTGAGTGATTCAGGCTTGGTCCATCAGAGCCTTGGCTTCCTCTGGCCTCAGTGGTTGGTTGGAGAATGGATGTATCACCATCAAAGTTAATGAATGATAGCCAGATATTTGCTGAGGCTTCTGGAACTAAGAGAGATAATCCTTCCCCTCTGCAGAGTACCTGGAAACTGTCACTGAAGTTCTCTCCTCCATCTGGCTAATGTATGAGGCACATGAGAATGAGATCTGCACAGTGGGCAGCAAGACAGAAGAAACCAGCACATAGTAATTTTTCTTAAGTTCTGATCAAGACCTTCCTGAATTCAGTCCCACCTCTAGACTTTTTAGGTATGTGGAATAATTCATTTCATTTTGATTAACTCAATTTGGTTTGGGTATTCTGTCACTAACAACATTTAATTGGAGGAAACTGATTCAAAAATATCATTAGGAAAAGGTGGTGAGGAATTACTAATAATATCTTTCCCTCTGTTTCTGGGTTGATAAGAGAATAGTATTTCTTTTGTTAGAAAACCTGTGCATTTCTATGAACTTGTTCTCTGAATTAGAGAAACAAACTTTTTGCCTAGGTAAAAGAATCGGCAATTCTTTAAACAATTCAAAAAGTAGTAATAGGGTTGGAAATGCTTGTATGACTAGAATGGTTCCATCTGACACTGCTCATGTTTTTTGAAATCCAAGGGGCATTTCAAAGGTCAGACATGCAGGACTACATAATCAGAAATTCAAACTGACCTTCTGTCTTGGAAGAGTAAGAAGGGGGTTTTCCTCTCTCCACCCTCTGTTCTCTCTCCCTTGACAAACACCCTTCTTCTGGGCAGAGGCAGATTCGGGTCTTGGCTTCCATCACACGCTGAGAGTTTTTTGTTTATCTTAAGTGAGAAGTGGACAAAAGGAAACACAAAACAGATGAATGGGCAAAAGTATGAATAAACAACTTTCACAGCTGAGTAACAGATGGCTGCAGGACCTCAGTGACTACACAAATTGATTTGCGAGATTTCTGGAAGGGGACACTTGTTAATGTTTTTCTCAAGCAAAAGTTAAAGTGATAGAATAAAAATGGTCTCCTCTTGGTTACTTTCTGTAAAAAAATAACATGGAATTTCTATTATAATACCTCCAGCGAACTGTGCTGCATGTTCTTCGTTTGTTATAAAGAGTGAGTGGGCAGCTGGGGACGCCAAGGAGAATAAAATGACTCCCCACTCCCGTTCATTCTCCCCCCCCCCCACACCCACCCCCTTCCCCTGAAGAAGTTCTTAGGTGAATTGAGGAGAACGTCTTGCAAACACATGCATGACGATGCATGCTGGGAGAATCCATAGCGCGGGGATGGATCCCATGTTGCCAACAGTGAGAGACAGGCAAACATCAGGGCTTTAGAAGCAGACATAGTAGACTGCATCTTGAGTGGTTCTGCCTGACTTAGCTCTTCAGAGCTCCCACTTTTCCTGTACAACTAAAATAATAATACTTATACCTTTATTTGCTCAGCCAACATTTACTAAAAGCTGTCTCTGGTCTTCAGATGTGTGGAATAAAATAAGTGGGCAAAGGAAGCAGCACATCCTTTTGGTGGGAAGGTCTGACGGCTGTCACTTTCTCAGAGGACAATTCATTGGGGGTTTTTGGAAGGCAGCTGTGGTGGGAGCAAATACACCCTGGAGCCAGATTCCTGTGAATGTCCTAGCTCCGAGCTTACTGTGTGACCTCGGGCAAGTTACTCAGCTTCTCTGTGCCCCATGTGCCCACTTTGAAAAAGTAGGATACTAACAGTCTTATTGGGTTATATAATAATTAAATGAATTAATAATACATATAGAGACTTTCGTACAGGGTTTGGAACCTAGTAAACCCTAAAGAATAGTGAGTGTTATAATAAGATGAGACAACATGTAAAGTACAGAGTAGGGTTCCCAATTCCTAAATAAATGTCTAGTAAATATTTTGTTCCCTGCAGAATAACAAAGCACAGCACCTCATCTTTTTTTTTTAACTTGTTATTTTATATTGGAGTATAGATGATTAGCAATGTTGTGTTAGTTTCAGGTGTACAGCAAAGTGATTCAGTTAGACATACACATGTATTTATTCTTTTTCAAATTCTTTTCCCATTTAGGTTGTTACATAATATTGAGCGGAGTTCCCTGTGCTCTACAGTAGGTCCTTGTTGGTTATCCATTTTAAATATAGCAGTGTGTACATGTCAATCCCAAACTCCCTAACTATCCCTCCCCCTCCCCCTTCTCCCCTGGTAACCAGAAGTTCACTCTCTGAGTCTGTGAGTCTGTTTCTTCTTTGTAAATAAGTTTATTTGTATCATTTCTTTTTAGATTCCGCATATAAGTGATATCATATGATATTTGTCTTTCTCTGTCTGACTTACTTCACTCGGTATGACAATCTCTAGGTCCATCCATGTTGCTGCAAGTAGCACCTCATCTTATAACAGCTTATTATAGAGTATTTTTATTATTGAGATTTTTTTATTAGATAATAAGCTAAGTATCATAAGTTAAAAATATAAGATTGTCACACTTGAATTTGATAATTTTAACATAGAATGCTATAACCAGACTGGAAAATCTAACAGCCTCTTTATTTGGCTTCCATTTAATTAATTAACTGATCATTTAAATTAATTATTAATTTTCTTATTGGGCTAAGCCCATGAGTTTTGTCAACCCCAGCGTCCAGCACTTTCTTTCTGGATTTTGCAGCAGGGCAATCCAAGTCCCTCTGCTGCAGATTTAGGAAAGCAGCTGGCTGCCCTATTGGATGGGGCACTACGTGCAGTGACCCACAGAACGTGAAGTCAGCCAGCGCTCTCCACTTCTGAGACATCCTCGGCGATGGTTTGGAGCTGTGGACGTTGGCGCACGCTGGCTCCAGGACACCCATTTTGCTGGAGTAACCCATCTTGGAAGCTCTCTTTTTTCTCATGCGGGCTGCAGAGGTCTGTCCACCGGGGCCCCGGCACGACTTTTCACAAGATCCTCGTCACGCCGTGGGAGATGCCCTTCCTGCCGTTGCTCTGCTGTGGTCAGCACTGCTGGGGGCCTGGTCCGTCTCCAGAACTGAGGGAATTGCCAGTGTGCGGGGGACCAGGGAAGAGAGGCTTGCAGGCACTGCCTGTGTGGTTCTGTAACACCTGCACCACCAGCCCTGCCACCAGGAGCACAGAGATGCAGAGGAAGAAGCGCACACAGCCCCCGGCACTCCTTCAGTTTTTATGGCCCTGGACGGACCAGCAATATCCTTTTGATATTGCCGTTCTTCTTCTTCTGTTTTTAGTCCTTTTAAGGAGAGAGCTGTGTGGTCACTTGCTGCCTCTGCACCCTTTGCAAGGGCTTGGCATCACGGAACTGTGTTAGAGACAGGCCGGCCTTCTAGGTGCAACTCAGTGCAGTGAAATAGCACCTTCATGAGTGGCGCTTGACCGGAAGGAATCCAACATACAACCAGGATGGGGTTTGGGAGTGTGAATCCTTTTGCTAAAACCGCATAGAAACAGCAGTGCATCTGAAAGTGCATCCCCGCCCTGGCCTCTCCTGGACCCTCTGGGTGAGGCTCCCTCTGGGCCCCGACCTCTGTATCTAATGGTGACAATGAGAAGTAAGTGGATATCTACTGAGGGCTTCTGAGAAAGCTTCTTTCTGATAAAGGAGCAGGCCTGGGAAGCAAGCTTGTTATTATGTCCTCTTCCCCTTGCTTCTTGCCTTTGAATATGGTGATAGGACCAATCTTTGGAACTGTTGCAGCCATTCTGGGGCAATGCGGCAAATGACGTGAGAAAAAAAATTATGTAACCGTAGGTACTAGTTTGCCTAAGAGAGTCCCAGGTGAATCCTGCTGTCACAGCGTAATTATTGGTAACACCCCCTTTCACACTCAGAAGCGTCCTGAATTAGACAATAAATTTATGGTCAGTCTCGGAAGAAGCTTCAGATGCTCAAGCCGATAGAGAGGAAAGAATGACAGCATCAGTGTTGTGGAGCGGCTGGCCCAGCTCTGGATGGTTTATTCCTAAGGATTTTAAGTAAACAGCAAATGTCTCCTGTTAAAGCCTGGGTTAGTTCAGTTTTCTGTTACTTTCAGCTAAAAGCATTCTTTCCTGATATATTTATCTTCAACTCAGGGATTCCGGAGTATAGTTACAACTTGACTATTACTTTCAGACTAAAGCCTTTTAAAGTTCTGACGTTTTTGGCTAACTTCTTCTTATCTGTAATTCCTGAATTGGCGTGACAATTGCTGAAATATTGCACAGAAGGCTTATTTTGTGATATTTCCAATAGGAACCAGAAGTGGAAGTGTCAAAATTCTCACCACAAAGCTTGTTAGGAGGTGTTCCACCCAAGCTGGCAACCCCAGGAGGTTTGGAAAGTACAAATAAGAGGTATGAAAACACCTGCCTCAGCTCTTCTGATTTTCCAACTTCTGGGATTTCAATTTTTCCAAGTAGACAGTATGCTTCCCATAAATCTTTAAAGGTTTAAATAATAACCTTTTCCTTTATTTTGTTTTATATACAGACCAAATTGTCAAGGAGATGAGAATTACAATTCTGGAGGAAATTATAGTTTACTGTCTATTAAATCTGAAAAGAGTTTCAGAATATTTTTCTCTTTGGAACAAGTTAAGATGATCCACACACTAAAAGTAGTGAGAGGAAAGAAAGACAAGAAATTGGACCAGGAGAGAAAGTTTTAGCTCTCTAAGGAACACAGAGCACCTGAAAGGCATACGGGTACCGAAGCATGGCTTAAGGGCTTCTGTTAGATGTGACCGAGGGTTATGAACTGGGTCTACTTTAATGTTTTTCTGTAAGACAAAAATCTAAGATGGGGTTGTTCTAAAATCACTTATGACTATTAAATTGTATGTCTTTAAAAACTCCTTCTACAAAGGCTGGTTACTGGGGCGTTCTACATTGATTAGGGTTACACTACTTTTCATACACTAGCACAGTGATGTGGATAAATTGTTACAGCCACTCTGGGGGCATGAAGTTTAAGCAAACTAGGTACATATCCCTCAACCTAACAATACTTTTCTCCAGTTAATTGGGCTACTGGGAAGCAAACGCCTGAGTCCTTAGTTTATCACATTGAACACAATGTATCAATACAGCAACATGCTGGGGGTTGTCTGGGCACCTCAGGAATCCTTCCTAAGCAGAACAGTTCAGGCAGGAGCCACAGGGGCACCAAAATGCCCCTGGAGGAATTTGGCTGGAGTGCTGGTAACACTCACAATTATCTCACGCTTTTGTTACTGCTTTTCTCCTCTTGTAAACCTTAAGTGAGAAGAAGCTTTGCTTACTTAACATAACTTCTAATAAGAAGATATTTTACATTAAACCTATAAGCAATTTTCTTCCAAATCCAGCTATTAAGAAGAAAAAGATGAAAGGAAACTCTTAAGAAAAATTTCTTTCTGATAATTTGGAACTTAAGGAGAGTGAGGAAAATAAAGCTTCATGGTTACTGAAGAGGAGAGAGTAGATTCCCCCCACCCCCCAAATTCATAGACTATAGGAGAAAAAAAACCTAACGACTTTGAATTGTGAGCTTGGGGAGAATCTGTGACATCCACTTTCTGTACATTTGCTAAATAGAACATGAATGTTGGAATGATACAGATGCCAAAGGTTGATTTTTAAAGACAATATTGACGGTCATATTGTAACAGCGCTGACAGAGCAATTCTGTTTCCTGTGGAAACGCTGTCAGGCACCGGGAGGAAAGCTACAGACACGTGCACATTAATTCTCACCAATGACACTCAGTGGTACTAATATTTAAGTGGGTTTCCTGAAGTTTCTCTTCCAGGAAATGTTGGGCTGGCTTCATCCATTAACTCCTGCAAACACAGAGTTTGTAATACAGATTTTAAAGTTTCCAGACCTTAGCTTGGTCGCTAAACCCGCTTTTCTTTCTCTTGCCAAGAACTTAAACCTGTACCTTGAGGAATAAGTTGGGAACAGCTCAGGCTTGTGTGGCTTACCTTGCAGATGCCTTTTCTCCAAACTGCATTTACTTGTGCAGATAAAGCAGGTGTTAAGAATAAATCAAAACATCATAGAGAGGTTTACAATGAAAAGGCATTCTCGAAAGTATAATTATACTCGAAAGTATAATTATACTCGAAAGTATAATAATTATAGTTTTTCTGGTCATTATTTGTTAATGTCCGACACCACCACTAGACTGTTCTACCCAGGAGGGGATTGGATCGTTGTATTCAATCAACAATTGCGACGGCGTTTTCCTTCATGCCTAACCTAGGACTTGGCATATAATAGGCTGTCGATACATAACTCTTGACTGAAAACATTAGAGGGAACCTCAACAGTCTCACATAAGCGCAAGTCTACAAATGAGACGTTGAGTGTGTGGCACATCTAAGAAGATGAGATGAGTTGCAACAGAAACTTCACAAGAATCCAGAAGGGACCCCAGGCTGCATGACCTCCGGTTCAGTGCTCTTATTATCACAGTTAATTGAAATTCTTTTCTTAATAATCCCCAAGCAAGATTCTCTCGTGGCAACCAGATTAAAGATCTCTGTAGGGCCTGTCATCTCTTATTGAATGCATCAAGGTTACCCAAAGTTACCCACCAGTTTCGGATGTAGAAGCTAGAGAATGAAGGACAGCTCCTCCCTTAGAAGATGATGGGTGGGGACCATGTGTGGCCTTGGTACCACAAGCAAACAAACAAATAAATACACAGACGTGGAACAATGTATGTCAGTAGGTCATCAATCTCCTTAGTTACTTCTTTTCCCTTATAAAGGGGTGAATGGTGAGTGGAGAGAGAAGGAAAAAAAACGTTAACCTTAAACCTTCACTCACTATCCACTCCTACCCAGCAGTGGGGAAGCTTAGCCACTTCTTATAAAATTGTGGGGATGAGGGAATAAAGGGCGTCACAAAAACACTCCCCAGTTTTTGTTTTTATTACCCAAAGTACACATAGGTATCTCCTATTGTTACATTTCCAAATAAAACTTCAAGTCCAAGAAATGAAATTAATTCCCTTAAATTGTTGTGAAAACAAACTCAAGTCCAGAATTCTGCTCTCCTTGGTACCACCTATTGCTCTGTCCCAGTCGAAGGGATTTCAGGAAGATGCTAGTGTGGCCTGGATGCCCCCTGCTGCAGGTGCATCCTCAACTTTCTTCCCAAGGACTGGGGACGTGAGGCTTCTTTAACACCTACAAAGTTGATCTGTCCCTTGAATCAGAGGCCCCTTAAATTCTTTAATATTACCGTTGTCTTATGTATAAGTTTTTCTTATGAGTCAAATCCTTCTCTGAAAAATTTTTGTCCAGAATTATTCTTGTTCTCATGAAATTTTTACTGCATAGCCTATTTTCTTTTTATTTTTAGATGCCTTTTCTCTTTGGCTTTTTAAAAACACTGTCACAAAATAAGACAAAACTTGAGATGGAATTTGAAAGTTTTCTTTGAAATATTTTCCTCCGGCTTTCCTACTACTGAGGCTTGGCCTTTGTCAAAGGGAAGAATAAAAGGAGTAGTTTCTGGTCATTAGAAAGAGCTCCATCCAAAATCATAAATCATTTATATTTTATGTATTGATTTTCTTCATTCATTGAACAAATATTATCGAGAGACTTCTGTGTGCAAGAATGAAGTATTCTCAGCTCCCGTTCTTTGAGTCATATCCACCCCCATGGCTGCTTACTCTTCATCCATCAGACAATCTACATCTTCACACTTTCACCCCTTCTCCCTCAAAAGCTGTGCTTTTATCACCAGTGTTTCCAGTTTTCGGGGCTCCTCAGTAGATAACTTCCAATGTGCCTAAATGATGGAGAAAGTTTGACTTACTTGATGTGTACACAATGTTCCAATTGCTTGGAAGTCATTGGGTGACCTCTACTGCGTGCTTCTCGGGAGGTATGTAAATGATAGCTGCGAGAGGTGAAGAGATGGAAAACAAAAAAGCCCACAGTGACACACCAGGGTGTTATGAGGGGAGACAGGTTATGCCGGATGGACAAAGTTTGCTCATATATTTAACTTCTCTTGCCCCTGCCTGGAATGCTGTTACTTTCTTCACTTCTTGGCTATCTCCTGAATCTTTTCTTAAGCACTAACCCTTCCTGGAAGCCTTCCCTGTTTGTCCCCAAGTGGCTATTAAGTGATCATTCTCGCTGCTCTTTCTTTGGTCTCCCAGAGCACAAATCTCTCCGTGCATATATTTATTTTAGTATTTATCACACTGCATATTATTAACAATTTTCTCTGCCACTTCATCTTTTGAGGGTAAAGACTTTGTTCTGTTCTTTTCTGAACACTCCAGACCATTAAAAAAAAGTTCCTGAAATCTAGTGGCTTAAAAACATCTTTACTGAGTAAACACCAGGATTAAATTAAGGGAGACTTAAGAATTGCCATTAGGGTGCATTCTATGGCATGCTGGTTTAATCAACTATTGTGGGAGCACGTGCATTCCAAAGGTTATGGTCAATTCTACAAATTGCAGAGAATTTTCAAAGGAAGGAGGAGTCCCTCAAAAATCATTTGCTTGTGAGGGTTTTAAAAACTGGAAGGAAGCTTCTTACAAGGACTTTGAATGATCCAGAGGCTCTACCTCAAACTGCCTCTTGCTCACAATTAACTTGGTGGTATATCTCAAGAAGTGCCCGGGCTTCCCTGGCAGCGCAGCGGTTGGGAGTCCGCCTGCCAATGCAGGGGACGCGGGTTCGTGCCCCGGTCTGGGAAGATCCCACATGCCGCGGAGCGGCTGGGCCCGTGAGCCATGGCCGCTGAGCCTGCGCGTCCAGAGCCTGTGCTCCGCAGCGGGAGAGGCCACAGCAGTGAGAGGCCCGCGTACCGCAAAAACAACAAAAAAAGAAAAAGTGCCAAGGGGGCAACGGTAAAAAATTAATTTTGTCACTGGGCGAGTTCCTGGAAATTCTGGCAAGATAAGTTTATTAAATGAAATATTGTGCATTTTTAGTTGTATTGACCAGACAAATGGCTACGCAAGCTTGAAACGAAGATGCATACGCCTCATACATCTCCTTGAATTCTTTGAATTAGATGATAAAAATTTTGACAGTTTAAAAAGAGCACAACCTCTGTGGCCATGAAATGTGTTACAATTGGGTCAACACTCTTCTTATTTTCTAGGGTCAAAGCGAGCTGCCTTATCTTCTAACACGCCATTTCAGAAGGCATACACTTGTAAAGACTTCACTATGAGTTTCATAGCCTCATCTTAAAAGAGCTAGAGTCACTGAGAAATCTATCATATCTTGTGTACATTCTCTAGATATGTTCATAGCCCTTCCCTTAGCCCATGACAGCCACTCAGTATCCTATCCCTACCTCACTTCTCAAGTGATGTCCACACTACTACAACTTTCCTGGTTCTTTATGTATAATCACTTGCTTCTTTTTTTTCCTCACCTTTTAATTCAGTTACTACTTATTTTCTATTGCTTTCTTGTATAATGTGTTACTTTTTTTTTGTTGAGGGCATGTTGCCTATAGGCAGATTCTCATATATGTAGATCTTGCAAATATCTTTTACAGGGTAGATTAGTAACAAATATGGTTGAATGAATGAGAGATAGTTACAAGAACTCAAAAGTACACATCTTAATCACTTTTTTCCCAGGAGGCATAAGATTCAAAAACCGGAATTTTGAGTTAAAAATCGACTTGTCTAATGAGCTTAAATCAACTACTATCACCGCCACCACACCAGCACCAAGACATTCTTACCTTGCTTGTCTTATCCCCATCAGCACCATCGTTGTATTAGTCAAAAAAACAGAACCAATAGGATATATTCATATACACGTTAATAGTCTTGCTTTTGGACTCGAACTGAAACACTAGCTCTTCCTGGGTCTCAGTTGTCCTATTTCTCAGGCCTTTGCACTCAGAATGGAACGACATCATCAGGGTTCCTGGGTCTCCAGCTCTATATAAGATGGTGGAGCTCCAGTCTGAGTCCAAAGGCCCAAGAACCAGGAGAACTGACGATTTAATCAAGTTCTGAAAGCCAACAGGCGTGAGACCCAGGAAGAGCTCATTCATATTTCAGTTAAGTCAAAAGGCAGTCAGACAGGAGAAATTCTCTCTCACTTGGAGGAGAGTCAACCTTTCTATTCTATTCAGGCCTTCAACTGATTGGACGAGGCCCATCCTTGTTAGGGAGAGCAACCTACTTTACTCAGTCTACTGATTGAAATATTACTTTTATGGCAAAATACCCTCACAGAAACGCTCAGAACACTATTTAATCAAATATCTGGGCACTCCATGGACTAGCAAAGTTGACATGTAAAATCAATCATCACAATCATCATCATTACTTACTTAGTAGAAGATGTCATTTATTAAATGTCTGTGGAATACATTGTTGGACTCATCACTACCAATGAAGTCATGGACTCTTCAGTAAATAATAACCTAAAATGGCATCACCAACAAAATAATATTATTGTTTGGGAAAAAATAGATTTGAAGAAAAGAAGAATTCTGTGACAGGTGAGAGAATATGTTCATGAACTAAACGAGAAAATAAACTTGGCTAAATCTTGAAGAAAATGATGTCTGATTGAAAGAAATGTATTCACAATTAAATCCAAGTCTGATGAATATTAATTGCTTTCAAAAATCTTTATCGCAGAAAATATCTTACTCTGTATTAATTATGGTTACGTTTTTATCTAGAAGCATGTGGTGTAAAGCTTCATGCAAATTCCAATGCCACAAATGCAACACGATTAAAATAATAGTGGTTTAGGACTCTTCCTGCGGCGGAGCGGGCTTGAGGAGGTTACGCTCATGGGGGTGAGGCGTTTAGGGTGAGGTTAACACGGACTTCGGAGCCACATTGGCTGGGTTTGTACCCCCGCCCCAACATTTACGAGCTCTATGGCTTTGGGCAACTCAAGTAGCATGAATCTCTTCAGCACAGAGAAAAAGCTTCCCTGAAAACGCACTGCAGAGTGGCGGGGGGAACCCAGATTCCACGACGGCAGCAGCAGGGTTTGCGGCAAGAATCACGGTTTGCAGGCCGCCCTGGGCGGTCTCGTCTTCCTGTGGCTTGTAGACCCTCAGGCGTAGGAGCTGTTTCAAGCACACAACCTTGAGGGAGTAAGGTGTTCTTGAGATCACCTGCACCAAATCCATGACTGAACCCAGCGAAGACCTCAATATAAACGTTTAAGTTTCTGGCAGCTCATGCGGAGACCTACTCTTTCAGCCACCAGCTGCTGGAGACAGCCTCGTAGACAAGGTGCTCCCAAGTCATCCTGTTCTAGCTGAACAGCTATGGTAGACCCTCATAATCGGACGTCATAATGGAGACTGCCACATTCACTGCCGTGCGGCTGACAGGTCTCGATGCTCTGGCCGGGTGTCAGGCCTGAGCCTCTGAGGTGGGAGAGCCGAGTTCAGGACATTGGTCCACCAGAGACCTCCCGGCTCCATGTAATATCAAATGGCGAGAGCTCTCCCAGAGATCTCTGTCTCAACGCTAAGACCCATTTCCATTGAATGACCAGCTAGACCCAGTGCTGGACACCCTATACCAAACAACTAGCAAGACAGGAACACAACACCACCCATTAGCAAAGAGGCTGCCTAAATCATAATAAGTTTACAGACTCCCCAAAACACACCACCAGAGACTGTCCTGCCCACCAGAAAGACAAGATCCAGCCTCATCCACCAGAACACAGGCACCAGTCCCCTCCACCAGGAAGCCTACACAACCCACTGAACCAAACTTAGCCACTGGGGGCAGACACCAAAAACAATGGGAACTATGAACCTGCAGCCTGCAAAAAGGAGACCCCAAACACAGTAAGTTAAGCAAAATGAGAGGACAGAGAAACATGCAGCAGATGAAGGAGCAAGGTAAAAACCCACCAGACCTAACAAATGAAGAAGAAATAGGCGGTCTCCCTGAAAAAGAATTCAGAGTAATGATAGTAAAGATGATCCAAAATCTTGGGAAAAGAATGGAGAAAATATAAGAAAAGTTTAACAAGGACCTAGAAGAACTAAAGAGCAAACAAACAATGAGGAACAACACAATAAGTGAAATTAAAAATTCTCTACAAAGAATCAGTAGCAGAATAACTGAGGCAGAAAAACAGATAAGTGACCTGGAAGATAAAACAGTGGAAATAACTACCACAGAGCAGAATAAAGAAAAAAGAATGAAAAGAATTGAGGACAGTCTCAGAGACGTCTGGGACATTAAACGCACCAACATTCGAATTACAGGGGTTCCAGAAGAAGAAGAGAAAAAGAAAGGGACTGAGAAAATGTTTGAAGAGATTATATTTGAAAACTTCCCTAATATGGGAAAGGAAATAGCCACCCAAGTCCAGGAAGTGCAGAGGGTCCCATACAGGATAAAGCCAAGGAGAAACATGCCAAGACACATATTAACCAAACTATGAAAAATTAAATACAAAGAAAAAATATTAAAAGCAGCAAGGGAAAAGCAACAAATAACATACAAGGAAATCTCCAAGGTTAACAGCTTATCTTTCAGCAGAAACTCTGCAAGCCAGAAGGGAGTGGCAGGACACATTTAAAGTGATGAAAGGGAAAAACCTACAACCAAGATTACTCTACCCACCAAGGATCTCATTCAGATTTGATGGAGAAATTAAAACCTTTACAGACAAGCAAAAGCTAAGAGAATTCAGCACCACCAAGCCAGCTTTACAACAAATGCTAAAGGAACTTCTCTAGGCAGGAAACACAAGAGAAGGAAAAGACCTGCAATAACAAACCCAAAACAATTAAGAAAATGGTAATAGGAACATAAGGTGAGGTAATAGGATTACATTAAGGTAATCAATAATTACCTTAAATGTAAATGGATTAAATGCTCCAACCAAAAGACATAGACTGACTGAATGGATACAAAAACAAAACCCATATATATGCTGTCTACAAGAGACCCACTTCAGACCGAGGGACACATCCAGACTGAAAGTGAGGGGATGGAAAAAATATACCATGTAAAAGGAAATCAAAAGAAAGCTGGAATAGCAATTCTCATATCAGACAAAATAGACTTTAAAACAAAGGCTATTACAAGAGACAAAGAAGGACACTACATAATGATCAAGGTATTAAACCAAGAAGAGGATAAAACAATTGTAAATATTTATGCACCCAACATAGGAGCACCTCAATACAAAAGGCAAATGCTAACAGCCATAAAAGGGGAAATTGACAGTAACACAATAATAGTAGGGCACTTAACAGCCCACTTTCACCAATGGACAGATCATCCAAAATGAAAATAAATAAGGAGGACTTCCCTGGTGGCGCAGTGGTTAAGAGTCCACCTGCCAACGCAGGGAACACTGGTTTG
The DNA here is from genome assembly GCF_949987515.2 of Delphinus delphis. Taxonomy (NCBI): domain Eukaryota; kingdom Metazoa; phylum Chordata; class Mammalia; order Artiodactyla; family Delphinidae; genus Delphinus; species Delphinus delphis. The sequence continues at coordinate 5,680,824 of NC_082699.1, read as the reverse complement.
AGCCCTGATCCAGGAAGATCCCACATGCCGTGGAGCAACTAAGCCTGTGCACCACAACTAGTGAGTCTGTGCTCCAGAGCCTGCGAACCACAACTACTGAGCCCATGTGCCACAACTACTGAAACCCATGCACCTAGAGCCCATGCTCTGCAACGAGAGAAGCCACCGCAGTGAGAAGCCCGTGCACTGTAATGAAGAGTAGCCCCCACTCACCGCAACTAGAGAAAGCCTGTGCGTACCAACGAAGACCCAGTGCAGCCAAAAAAGAAGAAAAAAATAAGGAAACACAAGCTTTAAATGACACATTAAACAAGATGGGCTTAACTGATATTTATAGGACATTCCATCCAAAAACAACAGAATACGCTTTCTTCTCAAGTGCTCATGGAACATTCTCCAGGATAGATCATATCTTGGGTCACAAATCAAGCCTTGGTAACTTTAAGAAAATTGAAATCATACCAAGTATCTTTTCCGACCACAACACTATGAGACTAGATATCAAGTACAGGAAAAAAACTGTAAAAAATACAAACACATGGAGGCTAAACAATACACTACTAAATAAACAAAGATCACTGAAGAAATCAAAGAGGAAATCAAAAAATACCTAGAACACAGGGAGGGGGAAGGGTAAGCTGGGATGAAGCGAGAGAGTGGCATGGATATATATTCACTACCAAATGTAAAATAGATCGCTAGTGGGAAGCAGCCACATAGCTCAGGGAGATCAGCTCGGTGCTTTGTGACCACCTAGAGGGGTGGGGTAGGGAGGGTGGGAGGGAGACGCAAGAGGGAGGAGATATGGGGATATATGTATACGTATAGCTGATTTACTTTGTTATAAAGCAGAAACTAAGACACCATTGTAAAGCAATTATACTCCAATAAAGATGTTAAAAAAAAATACCTAGAAACAAATGACAATGAAAACATGATGACCCAAAACCTATAGGATGCAGCAAAAGCAGTTATAAGGGGGAAGTTTATAGCAATACAATCCTACCTCAAGAAACAAGAAACATCTCAAATAAACAACCTAACCTTAAACCTAAAGCAATTAGAGAAAGAGGAGCAAAACAAATACCTGGGAAATTTTAGAAATGTCATGTATGCTCAGAGCCTCAGTTTGTTCACCTATGAAATGGGGATGATGACAGATAGCTTTCATCAATGCCTGGGATGCAAACATGGTGCCCAATGTGGCACCTAACAGGTGCTTAGTCATTGACAGCTGTTATTCCATAAGACTCTCTACTGCCTGAGTGCAGCAGTCATTTCAATACTGTTCATCATCTGTCCGCAGAATCCAACACACCATCTGCATAGGATGGATATTTATTGATTAAATCAATGAATATGTTTTTCCAGACTTGTGCAAGACTGAGCTAGGGAGGGAAGAAGAACTCTTCACCAGTGATTCATAAGAAAATAACAACCTTTTAGTATAGTAGTGTTGGACACGGTCATGTAAAGGATGGTTAGGTCGAAAAAGTATAAGTGATACAGGCTGGGCTGCATTTGCCTCTGAGCGCAGATTACTTCTACCCAATGGTAATGCATTTAACATTTCACTTATTTGGGGGACGTCTATAGAACGCCTACCATGTAATGCTGGAATATACCTATGTTAATGTCATAAACGTGTCACTACTGTGTGTTTGTTACTAGAAACTTAATGAATAGGCAGAAGAAAGTTTGACTGTTTATATGAGGCTGTGCCAACTCCCAGGGAGAAAGATGGATGGATTTCCTTCCCTGGAAATCTTTTCAAAACAGGATACTGATTCACTTTCCTTAGATAATTTCACTCCGTCTACTCCATTGTAACTAGATAAATCACATCTACGTTTGCTTCAGTTACCTGGAAAATTGAAATTAAAGCCCAATTTTAGAACCTACCCTTTCTACAAGGACCGCTGTCATTATCCAATTCCATTTTCACAATGAAAACACGGGAACTGCGTATAATCGTACCCAGAAACAGAGCTCCATTCACACATGGCTAACCACGCTTCCCTCTGGGGGTTGGTACACTTCTGGTACATGCTGTTCCACTGCAACTTTGGTGCAGCTGAGGGCCACCCTTTAACACTGTTCATTTTAATTGGGCACAAATTGAAATCCTGCAGTAATTAGATCAAGGCAGCTCCAGACTCCCCTTGCCTTGGACTCCATAAGTTATTGGGAAATCTGCCAAAACTTCTGGCTGGCAAAGTGGAAGAGGGTCATAAAGCTTCCCAGACCCATTGTTTTCAAAGTAGACATTTTTTTCTTGACAACTTTTATAAGCCTCTGGGGCGTCTTGATAGGGTATAATTCTCTGACTACTTATAATAAAAAGATTTCATGCTGGATAAAGAAAATGAATTTAATTGGAGAGAAAATATTACCCAGGTGGCTTCCCCTGCTGAAGTCTCCAGAGCTGGTAAGAGGTGGATTTAATGCTCACTGCCTCAATGGGACTTTGACAAGGCAATAAGCTAAAAATGATTCAGACTCTGAAACAGGCCGTAAGTCAAGCTTTCTCCATATACACTAGTAGTGAGGCAAATATGTCTGTGTAATGGCGGTGACAAGGGTTTGGGGAACAGCCTGCTAGAGAATGAGGAGGGAGAAGTTTCAGAGTTTTTTTTTGGGGGGCAGACTTTAGAAGCTAGTTTAGGGTTAGAAATAAAAGGAGAAAAAGAGAAGAGGGACCAAGATGGTGACAGAGGCTCCTGAACTTCCCTCCTCACAAGGATGCACTGAATATACAGCTAAATAAGGAGCAACTCCCTCTGAGAGAAATCCAGAAACCAGCTGAGCGACTTCTACATTTGGGGCAAATGAGAAAAGATCCACAAGGAAATGGGTAGGAAATGCTGAGACACATTCCTGCATAAGCTCCTCCCACATTACACAGACAGAGAATTGCCAGGCATCCCCCGACTCCCAGCTTCTCCCTGAGGAGAGAAGGGTCCCATGCAAACACCCAGCTCTGACAGCAAGTGGAGCTTGTGCCCTTGAGACCCGCGGACCCTCGCCAACAAAGAAGCAGTTCTAATGGGCACAAGTGCAAGCACTCAGCATGGCTATTGCCCCAGGGTGCAGTGCAGAGGGAGCAAAAATGCTGGTCTCCCAGTCTCTTCCCCTGGAAGGGGTTTGACTGCATGCTTTACAAGCTGTTGTCAGAAGGTTCAGCTTCTAATTAGCATGTATCGAGGGGCCAGCCGTGATCCTTCCTGGAGCCCAGGGGAGCTTGTGGGCATTTCTCTCACCTTCTTCTTCTGGTTCTCTTGAATGATAAAACCAGGTTGCCAGCATCGTTGCAGAAGGAGTATGTACACTCTTCTATTACCCCAGCATTTGTGATTGCCACCTGAAGGGTGGGTCCCCGGGTGTCCTGGCTCGGAGAGCCCATGGGCTTGCATTCATGAGACCCACAGGGCTGTAGCAAACAAAGAACCAGTTCTAGATGGGCACATGCAGGAGCGCTCACCATGGTCACATCCCCCCAGGGCTCAACGCAGAGGCAAAACCACCTACCTTCCATTCTTTCACTGGAAAGCGTTTGACTGCATACTTTAGGGTTTTTTTTTTACATTTCCTTGCTTGTGGATTTTCTTTTTTAAAAATATTTTACTGAAGTATAGTTGATGTACAATGTTGTGTTAATTTCAGCTGTACAGTAAAGTGATTCAGTTATGCATATGTACATTCTTTTCATATTCTTCTCCAATGTGGTTCATCACAGGATATTGAATAGAGTTCCCTGTGCTGTACTGTAGGACCTTGTTGTTTATGACTGCATACTTTATAGGTTGCTGTCTGAAGGTCCAGCTTCTAAATAGCATAGGTGCTGACTGTGATTCTCCCCAGACTCAAAATCGCCAGTGGGCACTTTCCCCATCTTCTCCCTCTAACTTGCTCCAACAATAAAAACTCGTCGCCAGCATGCCCCTTGAAGGAGCTTATCAACACACTCAGTACCCCAACTTTAACAGCTGCCATCCAAGAGACGAGTCCCCCAGTCACCTAGGTCTGATAGCCAATGAAGCTTGCATTCACAAGTCCCATGAGACACTATCAAACGATGATGCAAAAAGCCCATCTCCCAGTTTCTCCCTGGACAGGACTTAACTACATATTTTCCCAGCTGCTGCCGAAGGCTCTGGCTTCTAATCAGCCTGCATCTAGGTGCTAACTTCCATCTTCCCTCAGAGACATAGGTGGATCTTGGGGGCCAGCCAGAGCAAATGTGGTGGCACGGACAATCACAAATGTTTGAGAGACAACCGGGAGCTCAGGCCAAACTGATTGATGAGGTTCATCTCCTAGGGCCAGTCTGTAAACACTGAGAGAGGGGGCTGCTTTATCTAATGTGTAGAAACCAACTCAGAGAGTAAAGGAAAATGAAGAAACCAAAGAATACCTTCCAATCAAAAGAACAAGATATGTTTCTAGAAACGAATCTTAACAAAATGGAGAGAAAGTGATTTACCCAAAGAAAGTTCAAAGCAACACTCATAAGGTTGCTCATAGAAGCCAAGAGAACAGGGCCTAACAAAGTGAGGATTTCAACAAAGATAAAATATTAAAAAGTATGAAAGAGAAATAATAGAGTTGAAGGATACAATATTGAACTAAAAAATTTAGTTGAAGATTTAAAAGCAGATTAGATCAAGTGGAACAAAGCATCAGGAAACTCAAAGACTGAGCCGTGGCATTCATCCAACCAGGGGCGCAAAAAGGAAAAAGAATGAAAAACAGTAAAGACAGCTTAAGAAACTTATGGGACACCGTTAAATGGAGCCAAATATGCACTGTAGGGGTCCCAGCAGGAGGATAGAGAGAGAAAGGGGAAGAAAGCTCATTCAAAGAAAAAAGAGCTGCAAATTTTCTTAAAGTGTAAAAAAAAAAAAACAGATCCAGGAAGCACAAAGAATACCAAATAAGATGACTTTAAAGAAACCCACATAGAGACATATTATAATTAAATCGTTAAAAGCTAAGGACAAGGAGAGAATCTTAAAAGTAGCAAGAGAAAAGCAACTTGCTAAGTACAAGGGAATCCCCATAAGATTATCAATAGACTTTTCAGCAAAAACTTTGAAGGCTAGAAGAGAGAGGCGTGATCAACACGATGAAAAGGCAACCTACAGCATGGGAGAAAATATTTGCAAACCACGTATCTGATAAACAGTTAATATCCAAAATGTACAAGAAACTCATACAACTCAATAGCAAAAAAATATAAAATAAAGTAATCCAATTTAAAAATGGGCAAAAGACCTAAATAGACATTTTTCCAAAGAAGATATACAAAGTGACACCAGGTACATTAAAAGTGCTCAGTGACACTAATCCTCTGGGAAATGCAAATCAAAACCACAGTGGGATGCCACCTCACACCTGTTGGGATGTCTATTATCAAAAAGACAAGAGAACAAACGCTGGCAAGGCTGTAGAGAACATGGAACCTTTCGACACTGTTGGTGGGAATGCAAACTGGTCTAGCCACATGGAAAACAGTATGAATGTTCTTCAAGAAATTAAAAATAGAGCTACCGTATGATTCAGCAATCTCACTTCTGGGTATATATCCAAAGGAAATGAAATTATTTTTGAAAGAGTTATCTGTAATCCCACATCCATTGCAGTGTTATTCATAATAGCGATGATGTGGAAATAACCTCAGTGTCTGTCAATGGATAAATGGATTAAAAATTGTGATCTCTCTTTCTCTCTCTGTCTGTCTGTCTCTCTCTAATGGATTATTATGCAGCCTATAAAGGGAAATCTGGCCACTTTTTACAACGTGGATGAAACTGGCATGGGAGTGGGTAGGGTTATGCTAAGTAAAATAAGCCAGAGAGAGAAAGACAAATACTACATGGTGTCACTTGTGTGTGGAATCTAAAATACAATTTATTTTTGATCTCACAGAAACAAAGTGGAGTGGTGGTTTCCTGGTGTGATGTGGGTAGTTGTGGTGGGAAAAATAGGTAGAAGCTGGTGAAAGGGTACAAACTAGCTGTTATAAGGTGAGTAATGTCTGAGGATCTAATGCATAACATGGCAGCTATAGTTAATACCACTGTAATGTCATTTGAAACCTGCTGAGAGATGAATGTAAGCGTTCTCACCAAAAACTAAAAGGTAAATAAGTGAGGTGATAGAAATGTAAATCACTTAATGATGGAAATAATTTCACAGTGCATATGTACATCAAATCATCACGTTGTATACTTTCGATATATTAAAATTTGTCAATTATACCTCAATAAAGTTAAAAAGAAGCAAAAGGACGGGGGAAAGAGGCAGAAGAGGGAGAGAAGAGGTAAAAATATGTATAACAAAGGTAATACCCGTTTGCACGGTGTGCTGTTAAAAGATGCCATTTATAGATGCTAAAACAATAAGCAACAGCATAAGGATATTACTAGAAGTTATAAAGGTCATCTCGAAGATCTAACAGTAGTGAACAAAGGTGTCTGTCGGCTGAAGTAGCAGTAGCATTAAGTAAGCTAAATCTATAGTGTGATTTTTACTATTATTTTTTTTACTTTCTATTTGATATTGAAGCATAGTTGGTTTACAATGTCGTACTAGTTTCAGGTGTCATAGTGTGAGTTTTATATCACAGATATATTTTATAACAGTGTTTAAATAATCTTTTGAGAATAAATTCTACTAGACGTTTAAAAATGGAATGGAAAAGGGAGAACGTGGAAGAAAAGGAAAGGGTAAGAGAAAGAATCTCAGTCCTAGGAAAGCCCCAAGATAACTTTTGGAAGTGGGAAGGAGGTGCCAGGCTTAGTTTATTTTTTTAAATCTTCGTCTTTTAGTCATTCTTTTGTACACACTATATACTTAAAATTTTGTATAATTGGGTTGCAAGTAATAAAATACATAATGCTTCATTTTAGGAAGATTTTGTCATTTAGATGAGCCTCGTAGCGATGGAAGCATCCTCACTGGCTGACAGAGCTGAGGCTTTCGGCACGTAACAGGGAAGCTAAGGGAGACTGAGCCCAGGGAACCGGCCGGCAAGGCTGGCCGCCCACTGTCATCTGCAGGGTGCATGATCAAGTTAACGCAACACGGAACAAGGGACTGATTGGCACAATGAAGAGACTGGGAAAGTTTTTTCCAATTATTCTTGACTTTTTGTCTAGACATTTTCTACCTTCATTTGTGTCAAGGACCCCCAACTTCTCATGGACACATTAATTTATATATGAACAAGGTTTAACAACCTACAATCATGTTTAGGTGGATGGAATTGAACACCACCGACAAAAACCCCAAACACATCATATAACACAATTTCATCAATATGTGGAAGTCGTTTCCACTGTCCAAATCAGCTGTGTAAGCTCTGCAGGAGAAGCCACACTCCCTGCGCTTGCCCAGAAGGACATGCCGGCAGCAGCCTCAGTCACCCCTATCCTCTGACTCTCTAATCGAGATGCGGATTAGGAAGTTGATTTTGTGCAGAGATCTCATGGAGGGTGAGAAGAGCAGCCCTACAATTCTCATCTTTGTTTTAATAGCCAGGAGAAGTCTTTTTGGAGCTTGGATCTTCCGGGTATTTGCCATCTGCCTATATCCCTGAAAGGCCTACTTATTTTTCCTCTGGTTTAAAGTGTATGTATTTCTTTAAATCCTTTAAAAACTGTGATTTACCCTGGACTAATTTGAGTCAAGCTCCCAGTTTGGAAGCCAATTGTTCTTTGATGAGTAGTAACATAATAGAATTCTCTTGCTCAGAGTAGGTATAGGTAAGGATCAGATTCTGTTCCCTCTCGGCAGCTGTAATAGGTAATTCGAACGCCTGATTTCTCAGTGAACCAATCATCAAGGTTTCCTTTTTGTTGTTGTTCTTGTTGTTTTAATGAATCTGCAAAAGATGCAAGATTGTTCATGGGTGTTAATGAATTCTAAAGTTCTTCCCTAAGTAACCAGCACCAAGAGATATTGATTATTGATCAACAGTCTTTTTTCTGGAAAGTCCTGTTGGTTAATGAAACATCATTTTGAATCAAAGTCTATCTGAAGTGTATAAGGATTATTAACTCAATAAGTATGGGCAGAGAAAGCTCTAAGCTAAGGACTTGTATAGAGGAAAAGGTGTATCATGTATGTGTCTGCGTTGACCCTTAATTCGTTTTAATTTATTTTTAATCCAGTGCAACAATAGTCATTCAAGTAGTTACTGTCTAACTTTTAAAGTTCCAGATGAAAGGAGAGAAGTGATTTGAATTGATCACTGAATTGTTCATTTTCTTCCTATCATATTTCCTCTTGAGGAAAAAAAATCTATTTTAAAACAAATTACCTCAGGATAAAGTCAGCCAAAACCTTACATACGCAAAACAAAGCTTTGCGTGTTCATCACCAGAAAATGATAATATTGAATTCTTTCAAAAAGTAGTTGCTTTGGGGCTTCCCTGGTGGCGCAGTGGTTGAGAGTCCGCCTGCCGATGCAGGGGACACGGGTTCGTGCCCCGGTCTGGGAAGATCCCACATGCTGCAGAGCGGCTGGGCCCATGAGCTGCGACCGCTGAGCCTGCGTGTCCGGAGCCTGTGCTCCGCAACGGGAGAGGTCACAACAGTGAGAGGCCCGCGTACCGCAAAAAAAAAAAAGCAATGGGAGCACTGGTTCCAGTGGCATTTCTGTTGACTACTAAAGTCAACAGGCGAAATGACAGTCAGATGCATGTAACGGAGTATGAGAAATCCAATTTGCATCCAACCCAAATCTGTTAATTCCTATGTTCTAGAGTTAAGATAATAATAAGCTGGGGAATTTCATATTTGCTTCGATGGATGAGACGTTTGTTGGAATGACTCTTAAAAATTCAGAGTCTGTGTGTGTGTGCCAGGCAGGATCTTTCACATTATAAAAACAAAGTTTAGGCCAAATTGTCTTATTCCTGGAAGTAAAGCAAACTTGAAATCCAACAACAGCGATATCTTAATTAAGCAGGAAGTATAACACAGTTAAGGTTGTTTTCCAAGATGATCTAATATTTTTATCCAAATAATTTTTGAAAACTCACCCTCATAATTTAAGACCTGGATTTATATATTTATAAATATTATTTATCTGAGATATCGTATATCTCTAAAAAATGTCGTAGCCAATAAGACGTATTTGCTGTCCAAGTAAATTACTTTTGGGGAGGAAACACATGCACTGAGTGTTGACCATGAGCCAGGGAATTTGGTAGATGCTCTTAATCTTTATCCAATTCAGTCCCCACAGCAGTTCTGTAAGGAAGGCATTTCTTTTCCCAATGAGGTAATGAAGGATCAAAATTTTAAGTATATCATCACATTTCTTAGCAGTAGAATTTGCATTTCCTTCTCTTTGATTCAAAAGAAGTCATTCTTTTGTAGGGGGCAGCATCAGAACACAGAGCAAGAAAGCCTCAAGGGACTTCTCCTTCTCTGATAGCAGAGGAAGAGTTGTCTTCTTTGCAATAGTCAGTAACAGAAGAGTAGATGGAGTCCTGCATGCTGGGTTAGAGGACCTGGGTCCTTCTTCCGCTTCTGTCCCAAAGGTTTCCTAGCCTCACCGGGGATTCTCACACTCCTCCTAGATTTAGGGTCACAGACCTTCCAGAGACTGCGTTCTATATGTCTCTCATTTTTTTCCCCTCTGTATCTAAATGTACTTGTATCTAAATCTCAAATGCTAACAATTTTTTCCCCAATGATGATAATTATTAGAAGACAACAGATTTCTTTTTCTTTCCTTCATCCATTCTTTCTTTTTTTTTTTCTAAGGATTTTGAAGCTCCCATTCATAGACTTGAAACACAGCTGATAAATGAAGGATGCTGAATCAGTTTTCTTTTTTTTTTTTTTAACTTTTTTTCTGAATCAGTTTTAATTCATCAACCTGATTACTGAAAAGTTGTTAATCAGACATTACAGTTCTGAGGTTATGAGAGTCAAGTGCATCTTCAGTACCTTTCTTGCGGTTACTGGCTTATGTGACCTAAGTATGCATCTCATTACTGTGTCAGCAAGGCTCCACTGTGCTTTTTCATTCACAACAACTACTGAATTCGCACGCATTCAGATTTCTTGGATGCCACAGTTGAGTCTCTTTCCAATTTTTGCGGCGATTAGTAGGATAAGAATTACAAATGTGTAAAATCCTACCAGTTTAAATTAGGAATAATGAATTCTGCCTTCTCCAGGGTGTATTTATGAGATTTTGGTCGCCAATCTTAATCAGTTCTCAAGAGGCAATCCCAGACGGGATATAACAGGCTGAAGGCAGGAATTATTATTTTTCCATATTTAATAAAAATGACACCACTACTGATAGACCACATCATTTCATAATTAGAATGTGAAGCAATTGAGTTCTGAAAAGAATGGCTGTGAAATGAACCAGAGCTGAATCCCCCGAGACTGGTCTCTAAGATGCAACAACGGCCATGCCAGCAGGGGTGAATTCCCTGCCTGATGTATCATGTCAAGGAGTGCTTATGGATTTATGTCACCTCACCAGGTGTCTCTGAGAAATCTCCCTTCAAGTTCCTTGCAGAAGCTATTCATTTATTCATCTATTCTGTCTCATAAATCTCTATCATATTTCCCCAGTTTTCTAGCAACTCACTCCTGCCCAATCTCTCTTTTGCTTGAATTCATCTTAGCCCCACATTTGTCTGAAATGGAAACTCCTGACTGTAGGACATACATTTTTGTTCAGTCCATGTGCAGTCCTCTTTACTGATTTGGTCCCTGTCCACTCTTGTACCAGTTCTCGCCATACTAAGAATATGTTTAGTGCTCTGCTTTCTCCAATGATGCCTGCCACCAAGTAGAAGGTTTAGGTACCACAGAAATACATGGTCGGTTACCACTCTTAAGAGAAAACTATCCACGCTTGAGAAATGCATCACCCATGGGTTTTGTGTGTTAGTGTGTGACAAGTATACACTATTGTTATTTATTCAAGTAATTTAAAAAATCAAAACAGCTGCAGCAACTTTATTTAAGTTATGGATTAGATCATTTAGCAGAGCAGTTTTAATTGTTTTTTAATTTGCACTAATTTGAACGACCATGTCTTTAACCATTTAAGTCGGAGAAGTACTTGGTCTGATATTGTTTGACTTCTTTGCAACCATATTAGTAGAAATAAAGCTTAGTTACAAATTTTTTAAGTTTCCATCACCCAGTGACTTTAATTTGGTCAGAGTTTAGATGAACTTTCATCACTCAATGTTTGTGTTCATATCACACTAACCATATCTCTGACGGAACTGAAAGTTTTGCATGAGACCTGTCCATCCTAAAGATGGGTTCCTGATCACACAGCCTTCACCAACTCCAAGGCCTCTCTTTGGTCTTATAGGATGTGTTTAAAGTAGGCATATATCCACTACACTGGATTTGACAGGCTCAGTGTCTGGAATGCATGTTTATTTTATTTTCAAAAGGGTGTTAGATAATAATCAAAATGACTTTGAGCAACATTGTTCAGAGAGGTGTCAGTAAAAAACATTCTAAGCAAAGGGAGAGTGTATGTGATGGTGTCAGGAATGGGCTTTGCATGTGATCAGACACGCAGGGCAGGAGGGTGGAGGGAGAATTGTGTGGGTCCAACTGGTGGTAGAGAAGCAGTTGGAAAGTAGCCCTAGGAACATCTCATCAGGCAAACATAGGTGTCAATAGAATTATGTGCTATACTGTTTGCAGATGACATGATACTATACATAGAAAATCCTAAAGGTGCTACCAGAAAATTACTAGAGCTAATCAGTGAATTTGGTAAAATAGCAGTATACAAAATTAAGGCACAGAAATCTCTTGCATTCCTATACACTAATGATGAAAAATCTGAAAGAGAAATTCAGGAAACACTCCCATTTACCATTGCAACAAAAAGAATAAAATACCTAGGAATAAACCTACCTAAGGACACAAGAGACCCATACGCAGAAAACTATAAGACACTGATGAAAGAAATTAAAGATGATACAAACAGATGGAGAGATATACCATGTTCTTGGATTGGAAGAATCAACATTGTGAAAATTACTGTACATTTTCACAATGACAAAGCAATCTACAGATTCAGTGCAATCCCTATCAAACTACCAATGGCATTTTTCACAGAACTAGTACAAAAAATTGTACAATTTGTATGGAAACACAAAAGACCCCAAATAGCCAAAGCCATCTTGAAGGAAAAAAACAAACCTGGAGGAACCAGGCTCCCGGACTTCAGACTATACTACAAAGCTACAGTAATCAAGACAGTATGGTACTGGCACAAAAACAGAAATGTAGATCAATGGAAAAGGATAGAAAGCCCAGAGATGAATCCACACACATATGGTCACCTTATCTTTGATAAAGGAGGCAAGAATATACAATGGAGCAAAGACAGCCTCTTCAATAAGTGGTGCTGGGAAAACTAGACAGCTACATGTAAAAGAATAAAATTAGAACACTCCCTAACACCACACACAAAAATAAACTCAAAATGGATTAAAGACCAAAGTGTAAGGCCAGACACTATCAAACTCTTAGAGGAAAACATAGGCAGAACACTCCATGACATAAATCACAGCAAGATCCTTTTTGACCCACCTCCTACAGAAATGGAAATAAAACCAAAAATAAACAAATGGAACCTAATGAAACTTAATGCTTTTGCACAGCAAAGGAAACCATAAACAAGACGAAAAGACAACCCTCAGAATAGAAGAAAATATTTGCAAATGAAGCAACTGACAAAGGATTAATCTCCAAAATATCCAAGCAGCTCATGCAGCTCAATATCAAAAAAACAAACAACCCAATCCCAAAATGGGCAGAAGACCTAAATAGACATTTCTCCAAAGAAGATATACAGATTGTTGACAAACACATGAAAGAATGCTCAACATCACTAATCATTAGAGAAATGCAAATCAAAGCTACAATGAGGTATCACCTCACACCAGTCAGAATGGCCATCATCAAAAAAATCTACAATCAATAAATGCTGGAGAGGGTGAGGAGAAAAGGGAACCCTCTTGCACTGTTGGTGGGAATGTAAATTGATACAGCCACTATGGAGAACAGTATGGAGGTTCCTCAAAAAACTAAAAATAGAACTACCATACAACCCAGCAATCCTGCTACTGGGCATATACCCTGAGAAAACCATAATTCAAAAAGAGTCATGTACCAAAATGTTCATTGCAGCTCTATTTACAATAGGCAGGACATGGAAGCAACCTAAGTGTCCATCAACAGATGAATGGATAAAGAAGATGTGGCACATATATACAATGGAATATTACTCAGCCATAAAAATAAATAAAACTGAGTTATTTGTAGTGAGCTGGATGAACCTAGAGACTGTCACACAGAGTGAAGTAAGTCAGAAAGAGAAAAACAAATACTGTATGCTAACACATATATATGGAATCTAAAAAAAAAAAAAGGTTCTGAAGAACATAGGGGCAGGACAGGAATAAAGATGCAGACATAGAGAATGGACTTGAGGACATGAGGAGGGGGAAGGGTACATTGGGACAAAGTGAGAGAGTGGCATGGACATATATACACTACCAAATGTAAAATAGATAGCTAGTGGGAAGCAGCTGCATAGCACAGGAGATCAGCTCGGTGCTTTGTGACCACCTAGAGGGGTGGGATAGGGAGGGTGGGAGGGAGATGCAAGAGGGAGGAGATATGGGGATATACGTACATGTATAGCTGATTCACTTTGTTATAATGCAGAAACTAGCACACCATTGTAAAGCAATTATACTCCAATAAAGATGTTAAAAAACTACATTACAAAAAAAAAAGAATTATGTGCTATAATCATAGTATTTTGATGAATATTTATTGAGCGAAGAGGCCATAGAGATTTTAAGCTAATGAAGAAGATTTCAAGAAAAGAACAGGCAGAATGCTTTAATTTCAGATATCCGCACATGGAAAAATACATGAATTATAAGGTGTGTAGGAGGCTCACAGGCATATGTATTGCTAAGCCAAATATCTCATCCTGAGATGCCTGCTTTAACTCATTAAAAAAGGAATCAGCAGTATTGTCAGAGTGCATATAAATAACGTCTGTAATGACGAGTCTGGATGGAATCATCCCTGTGAGAGTAAGAGGCGCTCAGAGTTTGAGAAATGAGTCAGCGTCATGGAACACGGTACTTGCTAGTCATCAGAGCACAGTGAAGTCTGCATCTCACGAGGGGACATTGGCGGCCACTCGGCATCCCAGAGTGAGTCACGAGTCTGCAAGAAGGTGAGGCCTCCCCTCTTCCTTCTCTGGGTGCTCAAGCCCAAGCAGGGCTTGTGGGACAAGGCTTTGGACTTGCTCAATGCATAATGTGGAGTCGCTCGAGGTCGGTGTGAAGCACAGGACAGCCAACTGCCCTCAGATTTGTAGGTAACAGATTAGGTGTTAAGGAGAACAGAGTAAAATAGGTGTCTGCGCTGCGTCTTGACACGGATAGGAGGTGGTTTTCAGAAAGAGGCCTTGATTAGGAAACGGCTTCCTTGCTTCTGCGTGATCGCCAGCTTCTGAGAGCTGTACTTCTCTGTGGTTGGGTAGCTTGAAGGGCGGCACCTACACGAGCAGGTTCTTCTGCTGTAAGGATGTTTGGGTCAGAGCCACTATGAATAGAGGTCCTAAGGTGGTTACATTTGTTAAATATTCTCTACGTAAACCCTCATCGAGATTGTGAGCACAGAACACTAAAAATACTTACCAAATGATGTCCTAGGGAACCTATAAGCTACTGCTGAAATTAAGAGCTTACTAATTAAATGAATTTGGGAAACAAGGCACAGTTACATCTCTTTGACGTTCACTGACTTTCACAATGACCATGAGTGTATCAAAGCTCGGAAAGGTATTGCAGTAAAGAATCCTGCTTCACTAGAAATTCCCATCCATCTTTATTAGAGAAGCATTTTTAATAGCATCAGCAATTGATTCCTCTTGAGTTATCCTCTGAGGTCTACTTTTCTCAAAATCACCCCCTGCTGCACACAACTATTGCCTTAATCCCAAGAATGGGCTTCCAACAGCCATGTTTATACGATAAACTAAGGAATTTGCTGACATCGGCAGGTCAAAGAGGAAGGCAATGCTTACATTGAGAAGTACCTTATGTGCTGAAGCCCACACCTCCAAGCTTTTCTCCATCCTCTGTTCCTTGGGCACATCCAACGTCCCCTACAGGTAAGACAGAGAGGGCGACAGGTAGTTAAAATCACTTCTGGATAGCTATCAACTGTGGAAAGGTAAGCTATGACCAATTTTTGTGCTCAGACCTATTCCTGCAGCACTTCTGTCTACAGGATGAAGCTGGACGTAGAGACATGTCAGATTTTTGAATCTGGGCTCCTCAGAACTCTAGGTTCTCAGTTTTCCTGGCTGTCTCCTGCCTCTCACAGCTGTTGCTATATAGGAATAATGTGAACATGAGCTTTCCCAAAGTAGAGATCCCTCCACACCTGTCTCAGCTGGTTTTCCAAGACTTTGAGGTCCTTTCAAGCCTTTTCAGTAGTCAAGGGACTGTTGGCGAAGACTGCAACCACGACCACTACTGCGGAAACGAACCAGGCTCATACATTAGAAGCACACTCCTAAGAAAGGGTTAGAGAAACTCTGGATCTGGGAGCTGTCACATTTTCTCTGACACGACTTGGAAATAAAGAAAGGTGGTCCACAGAGAAGGAGTGAAAGCAGATGCTCAGAGAGGAGCACAGATGAGACAGAGAGCAGATCCCAGAGCCTGGGTCCAGACCCTTCCTGAAGCCACTTTCAGATGCTTGGGTTCCAAGTTCTTTTTGTGCATCCATGAAAACTCAAGCTGAGTTTTGATTCATGGGGCGATAAGCTAACTAGTGCAACACCAATTAACATCATGGGGATTCAGTGCTCAGTTAAAGCATACAGTGTAGACTGGAAACCCCGGAACCTTCCAGGAGTGTACAGAACAACACAGAGATGACACAGTCTACTCCGTCTGTGTCACTGCACACTTAACTCTTATTATTTTTTAAATAATCTTATTTAAATAATAAGATTATTATTTAATAATAATAAAACTTAGTTTTAAATAATAATAAAATAATTATTATTTAATAATAATAAAACTTAGTTTTAAATAATAAAACTCTTATTATTTTTAAAAAATAATTTTAAAAAATATTATTTTTAAAATCCAGCTCAAAACTATCTCATTACCTCAATAGGGATCTATTAAGTTCACAGAAAATTACGTGTGAGGATATAAAGAAAGTAGGAGATGTTTTCGAAGGCTGTGGTGAAGGCTTGAGGTGAAGATGAATACTAGAGAAATAAAGAATGAAGTCATCAGGGGGAGTGTAAGGGAAAGTCAAAGCCCCAGAGGTCAGAGTCAGAATTCAGTGCCTAACCTTAAAATCTTTTTTTTTTAATAAATTTATTTATTTTTGGCTGCACTGGGTCTTCGTTGCTGCGCGCGGGCTTTTCTCTAGTTGCTGCGAGTGGGGGCTACTCTTCATTGTGGTGCGCGGGCTTCCCATTGTGGTGGCTTCTCTTGTTGCAGAGCACGGGCTCTAGGTGCGTGGGCTTCGGTACCTGTGGCACACAGGCTCACTAGTTGTGGCACACGGGCTTAGTTGCTCCACAGCATGTAGGATCTTCCCAGACCGGGGCTCAAACCCGTGTCCCCTGCATTGGCAGGTGGATTCTTAACCACTGTGCCACCAGGGAAGTCCCCCTTAAAATCTTTTTGCACATTATTTTACTTAATTCTGCATTGGACAAATGACTTTCTAAAAAGACAAATATAAGGAATGCTAAGCAGGTAAAAACGTTCTGTGTTTTCACAGCAGTGCTTACAGTCCTTCATCAACGTGAACTCTTCTATAAGAAGTAAGCAGTTATTGATGCTGCAGTGATTCTCCCAGACATTGTCAGTCTCAGCCTCTGGCAACGGCCATAAATGGGAGCATAGCAACCAAAGCAGTTCTCACTGAGAAGCCACAGAACGAAATCAATCCTTGCTGAGGGGGTTAACGTAGGCATAATCGGCAGAACCGGCAAAGAATCAAAAAGTAAAAGATTTCAGTACTAAATAATGACAATTTGGACATATTAGTTTTAAAAAGTCATGTTAGATTATTGTTATTGTGTCTCTAGCAAGACCTGTGTGGATAAAAACAAAACTTAAGGCAGGTAAGTACCACTCAGTGTCATTTGACTCAAGACTCCATTTCATCTCTGTATGTCAAGCTTGCCATAATTCATTGTCTTGTCATGTACCCCTGCATAACAAACGAAGAATGGATTAAGCAATAACAATCAATGAGCAATTATTATTATTAATTATTAGGATGATTCTAAGGGCGTCTCACACAATTGGAGTTGGAGCATGCATCCTTCCTCTCATGTGCAAACATCTTCCCTTTCACGTGGGTGGGTATCATCCAATCCACTGAGCATCTGAGTAGAACAAAAAGGGGCAGGAAGGGAGAATTGGCTCTCTTCCATCACTGTAAGCTGGGACACTGATCTTCTGCCTTCAGGCTGGGACGTACACCATGGCCCCCCTGGTTCTCAGGCCTTAGGACTCTGGCTGGAGCCACACCACTGTGGTTGGGCTGTGTCCAGCAGGCCTACGAGTCCCACACTTGCCCAGCTTCAGGGCTGAACAAAGAGCCAGGAGTCAGCAACAGAGACATCCATGGTTTAGTGGGTGGGAGAGCTTACGCATCTGAAGCAAGGTCCTGGAGCGACACCCCTCTGTGTGTGGTGGATGGCAGACAGGATATGGTGGCAGTCTTCGTTCCTGAGGGGGAGGGAAGATGGTTAATTGTAGGGGAACTGATGTCAGGTTGGCTTAATAGTTACCAGGGGAACCAGCAGAGGGGCCCCCCATCACCACCCCTTGGATAAGCCGTCACTAGCTGGGGCCTGGGGTAAGCACTAGGAAGGTCAGTCACGTACATAGGGTGCAGGTGAAGCAGGCCCTGGTCAGGGAGGGAGGGGATGTACAGAGAGCCAGACAGCAGCCATCTTGAGTGGCCTGACCATACAACTGCCTTGGTCTGCAGCTTGCAGATGGCAGGTGGTGGGACTTCTCGGCCTCCGTAAGCGCGTGAGCCAATTCTTCATAATAAAATTTCATATATATACATACGTACATACATATAATATCTATCTATCTATCTCCTACTGGTTCTGTCTCTCTGGAGAACCCTGACTATTACACCTCCGTTACACTGCTTGACTTCCTAATTGCCTCCTATTGCCCCTCCAGGTACACAGATCTGGCCTTGAGTCTGGCCACAAAGATCTGTTACCTTCATGTTCTGTGTTTAGATACCATTTTGTAGCTAGCCCTTCTTCTTTTCCAAGAGATCCCCTGGGATTCTTTTTTTTTTTTTTTTTTTTTTTTTTTGCGGTACGCGAGCCTCTCACTGTTATGGCCTCTCCCGTTGCGGAGCACAGGCTCCGGACGCGCAGGCTCAGCGGCCATGGCTCACGGGCCCAGCCGCTCCGCGGCATGTGGGATCTTCCCGGACCGACGCACGAACCTGTGTCCCCTGCATCGGCAGGCGGACTCTCAACCACTGCGCCGTCAGGGAAGCCCACCCCTGGGATTTTTAAGTTTCTATACATGAGAGTTTTCTTTCCACATTTTGGCAGCATGCCTTGTCTTTGGGTAAAAATTTGTACTCCTCCTCCCTAAAGAAACTTCCTTAAAGAATGTTTAAAATCTATCCCTTTGAGAAAATTCCTTATTTCCCATTTCAAGGAACACTTTTGTATCTCTGCTTCCTGTGAAATTTCTTTCACTGCTTTGCTCCAGGGTAGACGGATTTGGGCATAAATCTCAAACTTCGATGGACTGTCTTTAGAGGATGAATCTTCCAAAGGAATTTAATCCTAAAGGTTTTTTTCAGTCGCAAATGTTTTATCCATTATATCTAGATTCATGCAAATATATGTCAAAATTTAAATCATTCTGCCTCTTTCCTGCCTTCCACGTTGACTTTCAGTAAAATTAACCTTATTCCGTCTTATGGTTACAGTTGATACGTTTACCAAGAGGCTCGAAACGAAACATGCTCATTTCCAGCGTACTGTAAAGTTAAACATTTGACACTTAGAAGTCTTTGGTTACCCCTTACTGGTCCAATTTTTCAAAACAACTCAGATCCAAACATTAATCACTCTCATTAATCAGTAAATATAGAGCTATATACCGTCATGTCACTTGCGAGCCAGCTTAAACCCACGTGAAAATCAATTGCACAGGGCAAAGTCCACAACTATCCCAACATCAATACCAGGAGTCCCCTTGAAGTACGTATTAAAGGATGAAAATTGATTACACCCCATTTGCACACTGATTTAGTTAAATCAACTCCGTTACTGGAGAAATATTCTCTGCTTTGTTCACCTGTTCCCTGAGTTACAACAACATAACTTAAGGAGGTGTCTTTTGTGTTATTCAAGTTTCCAGACATACTTTTTTTTCTCAATTCACATGGACACCCGGGCATTTGAAAATTATGCTGATAAAGTTGCATATAAAAAGAAATAATTTAATGGTAATTAGTGGGAGAGTTTTATATGAAAAAAAAACTCAACCATGTCCCCTTAGCTGGAAGCAGCTAGTTCTGGGCAAACATCAACTACTAACTGGCATCCTTGAAGGAAGTGCTCTTCCCTTCATGCCTCCTCCATTTCCCCTTTCTCCCACAAAGCTGTGGGGATCATAGTGTCCTGCTGGTTCCTGGAGAATTCCTTCTTTCCGTCTTATTCTTCCTTTCCTAGTGTCTATGGCCAAGAACTCCCAACAACTTGAGGAAGCATTAGCTTCACCTCTCTGTTTACTACTTAATGTCTATGGGTTTAGCCTGAGATTTAAAACTCTTCCTTCATCTCGCTTTCCCTTTCTCACTTCCTCTCAATGGGAGGTCCACTTCCTTGGTGTTTCTGAGGGTGGGTGATGTGTACACAAGAGCATCCTCCCCAGAAGAGTGGCACTTGGCTACCTTCCCTGGCTGACAGTGACTCCTGGCCTCAAGGCTTCTCATCTCATTACAACAAGCTTTTCGGGAAAATAAGCAACGGATGTAGCTGCAAGTGAGTACCACGCCACATTACAGAGGTTTGAATTCCAGACCTAGCCAGTTACACAAATAGCTGTGTATTAAAATATGGGTGGAATAGAAGCGCTTCCAAAATGGTGGAGTAAAGGTCTTCGAAAATCTGCTCCTCCATAAAAACAACAAGAACACTGACTTAAAATGTGTCAAAATAAACTTATTCAAAACTCTGGAAATTAATTAAATGTTTGCAAAAATCTAAGGAGCATTTTTTCTAAAAAATGCCTGAGCCATGGTAAGAACAAGGAGTCTGTAGTGTTTTAACATTTGCACTATTACAATCTTCGTCTCCTAGCTCTGCAACAGTCTTGAAACGAACAGCCTGACAAGCATGGTAGCTATGAAAACCAGCAGCCTGGCCGCCACTAGAGAGAGTAAGAATGAATGGCTTTGGTGCTCCCCCAAATCTCCATCCCCAGAGAACTGCCACTATTTGAACTGTCTGGCAAATCATTGGAAAAGGCCCATTCTAAGAGTTTGCTTTTATTTGATTGAATTCAGGGTTCATGCAGGGTGAACAGTCCTGTCTGCAGAGTGTTAGTCTAAAACAATCAACAACAATTGTTGAATAGAGTAGCTGCTGGAGGCAGCAATCCCAGTTGTAGCAAACAAGAGGCTGGATGAAAATCGTAAAAGGAAAAACTGGGAAATGAAATGTTTGTAAGGTGTTTTTTTTTTTTAGGTTGACATATTCCTGGAACTCTATCTAGAAGGCCACGCTCATGAGCAAGGTTAGTACATGCCCAGGAAAGGCCTGAGAAAGCCTATGTTCTCCACTCTGGTTAACTGTGTGGCTCTGTGCAAGCAGGAAGGGAAGGTTAAAACAGAGTTATAAACTGCTGGAGCCTTGAAGGTGTGTTTGACAAAGGCTGGAAGACTTATTGGCGCATTTAAGCAAATCTCTGTTCAATCATTAAATGACCATAAACCAGTAGAGACTCGAGCGGCTGTACACAAGAAAGAATACAGACTTTATAGAATTAGTCCAGAAAAACTACTAAGCAAATATACAGCAACAACAGCAAACAGCAGCAACACTGAAGGATAGGAAGGAGGGGAAAACCAATTTACAGATTTGACATATTATTTTACTTAAAATGTTCAATTTTTAGCAAAAGAATTATGAAAAATGAAAAGAAACAAGAAGGTATGGATTTTACACTGGAAAAAACCCCAGAAGCTCAGATATTTGATTTACTAAACAAGACTTTAATTCAGCTTTCATAAATATGTTCAAGGAAATCAAGAAAACCATATCTAGAAAATTAAAGGAAAGCAAGAATTTCTCACCAAATAAAGTCTATCAATAAAGAGATGGAAATTATATACAAGAATAATAAAATCTTAGAGTTGAAAAGTAAAATAACTAAAATTTAAAAATATAGAGGAGCAAAATAGCAGATTTTAACTGGCAGAAGAAAAATATTAGTGAACTTGAAGATAGGACAATTGAGACTATACAGTCTGAGGAATGAAAAGAAAAAGAATGGAAAACATTAACACAGCCTCACAGAGCTGTAGGACACCATTAAGCATGCTAAAGTATGTACATGGGAACCCAGAGAAAGAAGAAAGAGAGAAAGAGACAGAAAGACTATTTAAAGAAATAATGGCTGAACACTTCCCAAATTTGATGAAAAGTATCAGTATGCACATCTAGGAACAATCAATTGATTGCCCAAATATTGATTAACCTCACAATCAAAAATTAACAGCTAACTTCTTATTAGGAGCCATGCAAGTCAGGGAGCAGTGGGTGACATATTCAAAATGTCTAAATGACATTTTGTGCTAAAAGAAAGAGTTTCAACCAAGAACTTGAGGTCCAGCAAGGCTACCCTTCGAAATAAAGGGGGAATTAAGAAATTCTCAGATAAAGAAAAACTGAGGGAATTTGTCACAAAGCAGACCTGTCCAACAAGAAATTCTAAAGGAAGTACTTAAGTCTCCCTGAAATGAAGGACATTGGACAGTAACATGAATTCATGTAAAGAACTGAAGAGCATCAGTAAAGGTAACTCTTATGAGCTAAATTGTGTACCCAAAATTCATATGTTGAAGTCTCAACCTCCAGCACCTCAAAATGTAACTGTATTTGGAAGTATGGTCTTTAAAGAGGTGAGTAAGTAAAAATGAGCCACTAGGGTTGGGCCCAAATCCAATATGATTTGTGTCCTTATAAGAAAAGAAAGAGACACCAGGGATATGTATGCACTGAAGAAAGACCATGTGAGGGCACAGCAAGATGATCATCTACAAGCCAATAAGAGAGGCCTCAGGACATACCAAATTTGCCAACACCTCGATCTTGAACTTCTAGCTTCCAGAACTGTGAGGAAATAAATTTCTGTGGTCTAAGTCACCCAATCTGTGGTGTTTTGTTACTGCAGCCTTAGCAAACGTATAGGTAACTAAATAGATAAATATAAAAAACAGTAAAAATGTACTTTTATTTATAACTGTTTTCTTCTCTTCTCTGGTTTAAAAGACTACTGCATACAGCAATAATTTAAAAACTGTGTTGGTAACCTTATACTATATAGAGCTATAACTTGTAGAACAAGAATAGCACAAAGAAGGGAGAGGGAATGGAGATATACTGGAATAAAGTTTTTGTGTAGTATTGAAATTAATTGGTGTTAATACAAACTAAATTGTTCTAAGTTAATATATTAATTGTAGTTCTTAGAGAAACCACTAAGGAAATGACTCAAAAACACACAGCCAAAAGAAAATCAAGGGAATTAAAAAGGTACACTAGAAAATATCTGTTTAACATAAAAGAAGTCAGTAATGGAGGAATAGAGAAATAAAAAAGACATAAAGCATATAGAAAACAAATGCAAAATTACAGACAGAAGTCTACATTATTGGTAATTACATTAAATGTAAATGGAATAAATAATATAATCAAAAGACATAGATTATCAAAAACCATGATCCAATTATAGTCTGTCTACCAGAGAAACACTTTAGATTCAAAGACAAATAGGTCAAAAGTAAAAGAATGGAAAAAGATATGCCATTTAAACATTAATCAAATTAATTTCTGATTATACTAATCAGAAAAAAATATGGATTAAGACAAAAATTGTTATTAGAGACAAAGAAGGACATCTTAAATTGATTAATGTGTAATTCATCAGGGAGACCTAAATGTTATAAACATATATATATGTAATAATAGAGGTCAAAAATACATGAAACAAAAACTGACAGAATTGAAAGAAGAGAGACGCAAATCAGTAGTAATAGTTGGAGACTTCAATAACCAATATTCAATAATGGATAGAACAACTGAACAGAAGATCAACAAGGAACAAGGAGACTTGAATAATAGTATAAACCAAGTAGACCTAACAGACATCTTTACAGCACTCCACCCTACAATAGCAGAAGACACATACTTCTCAAGGGCACATGGAATATTGTCCAAGAGAGACCATAGAGTAAGCCACGAAACAAAACTCAATAAATGTATAAGAATTGAAATTCTGTAAGATGTCTTCACTGACCACAGTGAAATGAAATGAAGATCATTAACAGAAGGAAATTTAGGAAGTTCACAATATGTGAAAATTTAAAAACACACTCCTAAAAAAACCTATTTGTTAAAGAAGAAATAACTATGGAAATTAGAAAATAAATGTAAATTATTACATTTATTATTATGAGATAAATGTAAAGGAAAACACACATAATAAAATCTGTGGAATGTAGTGAAAGCAGTGGGAAATTGTTAGCTGTAAACACTGATACTAAGTAAGAAGAGAGCACAAGTTAGTAAGCTAACCTTCCATTTGAAGAAACTTAAAAAGAAAGAAAATAATAAAGAATATAATAGAAATAAATAAAATATAATAGAAATGTGAGGGATATCTAAATGAAATGAACAAATCCCTAAAAAGACACAAACTACTGAAATTGACACAAAAAGAAATAAGAAATCTGAATAGACCTGTAACAAGTAAAGAGATTTAATTAATAATCAAAACATTTTCTGGAAAGAAGAGCCCAGGTTGAATTGTCTTCACTGGTGAATTCTACCAAATATTTAAAGAAAAATAACACTAATCCTTCACAAACTGTTCCAAAAATACAAGGAAGAAACACTTCCTATCTGATTATCTGAGATCAGTATTATCCTGATACCAAAACTAGACAAAGAATTACAAGAAAAGACAACTATAGACAATATCTTTTAGAAATATAGATGCACAAATCCTCAACAAAATATTAGTAAACAAAATCCAGCAACACATAAAAATGATTTATATCAATACAATCATAACCAAATGAGATTTGGCCTAGGCATGTAAGCTGGTTTAACATCTGAAAATCAATTTAACACATCACATTAATGTAATAAAGAACAAAACTCACATTATCATCTCAAGAGATACGGAAAAATATTTGACATAATCCAACACCCTGTCATGATAAAATCACCACCTGATAAGGGGCATTTACAAAAATCTCACAGCTAACAGCATACTTAATGGTGAAAGCTTTAGTGCCTTCTCTTAAGATCAGGGATAATGCTTACACTCTTAGGAGAAAATATAGGAGTAAATCTTTGTGATCTTGGGTTAGACAATGGTTTATTAGATATGACATCAGAAACATGTAACAAAATAAACAGACTACATTTAACTTCATCGACGTTTAACACTTGTGCTTCAGAGGGGGCCACCAAGAGTAAAAAAGACAACCAACCCACAGAATGGGTGAAAATATTTGACAAGGGACTTGTGTTCCAAATATATAAAGAACGCTTTCACGTCAACAATAAAAATACAGATCATCCAGTTGAAAAATGGGCAAAATGTTTGAATAGCCATTTCTCCAAAGAAGATGCACAAATGACCCCTAAACGTAGGCAAAGCAGTTCAACATTGGTAATCATTAGGGAAATGATGCAACTCAAAACCACAGTGAGACATCAACTCACACCCACTAGGAATGTTATAACCCAAAAGACAGACAATACCTAGTGTTGGCAAGATGTGAAGAAACTGGAACCTTCATATATCGTTATGGGAATTTAATAGGATACAGCTATTGTGGAAAATAGTTTACTAGTCTTTCAAAATCTCAAACGTGGAATTACCTGTATGAATCAGAAATTTCACTCCTAGGAATGAACCTAAGAGAATTGAAAACATAAGTCCATGCAAAAATGTATATATTAATGGTCATAGCAGAATTATTCATAACAGTCCAAATGTGGAAGCAGCCCACATATCGATCAATTGATGAGTGAATAAACGAAGTGTGGTGTATCCATACTGTGGAATATTACTCATCAATGAAAAAACAGATGAGAACTTTATACTTAGTGAAAGAAGCCAGTCATAAAAGCCAGTCATATTTGTGTATAATGTCCAGCATAGGCAAATCCATAGAAACAGAGAATAGAGGAGAATGAGGGGTGACAGCTAATGGGTACAGGATCTGCTTTTGTGGGGAAGAAAAATGTTCTAAAATTAAATTGTGATCATGATTGTATAACTTTGATTATATTAAAGGTTACTGAGCTTTATATTTATAAATTTTATGTTGTGTGAAATGTCTCAATAAAGCTGTTACTTAAAAAGAAGCATATTTATGACTAAGGTTAAAAAAAAGGTGGACCCATAGGTTATCATGTATTTTCTGTTACTTAAAAGAAAAGGTGAATCTATTTGTAGAAGAGTTTTCTTGTCACTTTTTTGGAGTTGCAGATGTGTAAATTTCAGGTCCATTTGTGTTGTAAACTGGTTCTCATGGGCGTGTATACAAATTTACCTGCCATCCAGAGCTATTGGAATTCTATTTTGTTTCCCAAAACTAAAGGGAGGCAATTTTCACTTTTTGATGAGGTCATACAAATTATGGTGGTAAATATAAATCCTCTTGAAAGCAATGCCTTCATTGCAGAGCCTGGAAAGCAAATTGATTTTAAAAATGAAAGATTTATTGACAGAGGATTATAGTCAGTCAACCTTTCATCCTTTCAATCCACAAATATTTATTAAGAACCTCCACGTGCAAGGCAATTTTTTTTTTTCTTTTTTGGAGCTGGGAATAAAAATACTGAATAACTGCCCAACAAAGTTCTTGCCCTTTAGTGGAGAAAACAAACAATAAACAAATAAATAGGTACTTAATACTAGCTGAAGTAGTGGTAATTATTATAAAGAAAAATAAAGCAGAGGAAGGCGTAGAAAGCTTTGGAGTGGAAAGTCCTGCTAGAGTGGAAGGAAAACTTTCTGATGAGTTACCATTTGAGAAAAGACCTAACTGAAGTGAGGGAGATAATCAAATGTGAATATTTCTCTGTAAAGGGAAAAGCAAGTGCAAAGGCCCTGAAGCAGGAGTGGGTTGGCATGTCCATGGTACATTGAGGACTGCATTGTAGGTGGAGGTAGAGATCAAAGGGGAGCATGGACAGACATGAGGTCACAGAGGAACCACGAGCAAACTCACGTAGGGCCCTGGTAAGGTCTTTGAATTTTATTCTAATATCAATTGAGAAAATAAAATTTAGATTTTCTTTGATTTTTCAGCAGTTCTGATTCTTATGAAATGAATCAAAAATTCAATTCTAGAAGATGCTCGGTCCCATATTTTCCAAATTTCTGATACAATCGGATTTCCCATTTCGTTAACACTTGTGTATACTCCAGAAAATGAATGACAACATGAAATGCCAAATGTGTTCTTTCCAAATGATATCACTGCTTGAATCTCCTACAGCAATATTGCTAAAGAATCTGTTAGTATGTGAATGTGTACTTCCAGCAGTGGAGCATAACCAGGAGGAGATGCAGCCTGCTGACTGGGTTTGCAGGACTGTGGCTGACCTACTCCCTTCGGTATGATCAAGAT
This sequence comes from Delphinus delphis, assembly GCF_949987515.2. Classification (NCBI taxonomy): domain Eukaryota; kingdom Metazoa; phylum Chordata; class Mammalia; order Artiodactyla; family Delphinidae; genus Delphinus; species Delphinus delphis. The sequence continues at coordinate 5,653,815 of NC_082699.1, read as the reverse complement.
ATGCGCAGCAATTCAGGTGTGTCTTCTTGACACTGAAAAAATTGTTCCATTAAGCAAATACACAGAAGCAGCCAGGAAAACTACTGGTTTATGTCTCAGTACTTTCACTTTTTATCATTTTTGCTACAAGCTTAGCGTTCTGGAAGTAAAGCATTTAATTAGTAATTCTCAACCTAAAAACATTCTCTTCCCCATGGAACTAGACAGAGAATTAAAGACTCGTTGGATGAAAAGGTGTTTTTTTTTTCCCCTCCCTTGATTCGGAAAAAAATATTAGTAATGCATATAGCAGGGACCCCTCCAAAGACATTTGCTTTCACCCATCCTACACCACCTCAAAGCAGGGAGGGTGAAATACATCTCAGACAGCTCTGCTGCCTCAGTGCACCAATGAGAAATAAACATCTTAGGACAGATTTCAAGGCAATGGAAGAGGGGTTGGGAGGAAGATGTTAACTTTACACATAACATTTCACTCCAAAAAATTCATTCAGGACCTTCTCCTTTGAAGTGTCTAAAATATTTTCTCCACTCTTCTGGATCGGCTTCTATATGACGCTGGGGAGGGGGCACCAGTAGTTAGTGGACAAGAATCTTTTACTGATCTTCAAGTATGCCTGACTAAGGGGAGAGGCAGTGTCTAAATTTCATTCTGCTACAGAATGTTTACATGAAATACCAGGAAAGGAAAAATGTAACTTGTGGAAACAGGCAGGTACACTCAGGTGGGCACTGCGGGACCGGATGAGCATCTGGGCTGACACCAGACTGGCAGGACACGGCATCAGAGAGTCGCCAACTGCCCGAAGGTGGTCATCTCAAGCAAAGATTCAGCACCAGGAAGTTTCCATCCAATATCTGGAGGTGGAGATGGGAGTTAAAGGAGTTCCCTAAAGGAAAAAGGAACATGTTAATAGGGTGTCCTCACAGCAGCCAGTGATTACAGATCTACACAGGAAGTCAGATGGCAAAGAAAAAACCACGAGAAGATCTAGGACTTCAACCTCTAGATCCCATCAGAGGGAAAGGGGGCGAGAAGCGATGGACACAATTGTAAAAATGAGGCAGATTTCTCCAGTCTGGGAGGGTCTGAAAGGGCTAGATAGGTAGCAACGTAAAAGACTCAACACAGGAATCAAGAGGGGATTGACTTACTAGCAGTGAGGAACACATGGGGGCTTGGCCTGGGGTTCAAGGTAGAAGTCCAGTTCGTTTCATCGAGGATGAAACAGCTTCGTCTTTGTCCTGGAAATTCCATCAGATAAGCCTGACTGGGAGATTCATCAGCACGTACCTGGGCCCTAATTACCTACGAGGCAGATCCCATACAGTGGCTGAGGCATGGAGGAATTGGGGTTGCCCAATACCCGTTGTAGGTTAGGCTTGGTCCTGGGAATGAGATAGAGCGGAGCAGAACATGTTGGTAAGAGAAACAGTGTCCCAATTATGGGGAGGAACAGATTCATTCCGGCATGAAAGAGATGGCGTACCCCCGCGGGGTAAATGAGGAGAGTTTAACAAAGACAATGTTTACAAATGTGCAGGTAGAGATAAAGGAAGTCAACTGCAAATAGGGATGCACCTGGAGGTTTAAAACAAAAACTAAAAAGCAGGGACCTATGACCACCAAATAGCCTGGAGGTGAAAGAAGAGGAAGCAACTTTATGAGAGGACCACTCAATTTGGGTCATTGCAAATCTTTGGTCCAGTAGGGATGGAACTCTGGGAATAATAGTCTTTCTCTCTTCCCAAGCTGCGATCTCCGGCTGGTGCGTCACCTTCACCAAACTTAAAGCCAGAGGGTCAAGGAGCCCAGCTGAAACACTTCCTAGAGGGCCGGGCCACTGGAAAGGGGCGGGTCTGGAGAGGCAGATATCTAACAACCAGAGCAGATCTTGGGAACCAGGATAAGTTTGATAGTTTCCAAATAGTTTTGTGTGGTATACACACACACCCACGCGCATGCACACACACACACACACACACACACACACACACCATGTACTGTGTTTTTTATATATATATATACAAAACACTCTTGACATGGCTCTCATTTGCATGACAACTTTACGTTTATAATGTTCTGGGAGCATTGAGAAAGGGCACCTTTGTAATCAGGAAACCTTTTCCTGTGCTTCACAGAAAAAATGTTCTAAGCTTTGTGTGGAATGTAGATGGATTTTTTTTTATAATAAATCAAGCTTTTGTTCCAGAAAAGCAGTTACTAATGGTGTTTTCTTTACTCAGAGTTGCCAAAATTGGTCTTTATTACATTCTTTGAGTGTGTTAATTTTTTTTCCTCTATCAATAAGTCAAAGTCCGGTAGATAAAATATATTTGGGGATTGTGAAATCAGATGAAACTTACTCCCCCAGATATTCAAGCCTGAAGACTTAAGCAGTTGTTTTATTCTACTTGAACTCTACCTTGGGACATATTGACTTGCGCCCAGTACTTTGTGTCTCAAGGAGGGCAATAGAGATCTGATGGAAGTCAGAGTATGCAGAAAGGGACACCTCAAGGGCAACCAATCAGGAGAAGGATATTGAATCCTCTGGGTAAACTTTGGCTTTGCAGTGAGGAAATTGGACCACTCGATTTGTCCCTGAATAGGCACAGGAATCTCATGTGTCGTTGAAGAGAGAGACACACCATGCGCTGTGTAGGCCAGTTAAATGGTCTAAATGACAAAGTGGAAACTGGCAGAAAAAGTGGATGTCATCATGGAAAGCAATTTATGGAAAATAAGTACAGTGATTTCAAAGGAGGTATTCTATATTTTATTCTTGCCCCAAACAGAATTAGAACAAGTGTGAGACACTGAGCAGTGGGTGGAGGTTTGGAGTAAAGGGTGGAGAACAGTCATTTCAGAATCTGAAGCCTTGTTAAAGTGGGCGATGTCTGCATTTAGCAGGATAAGACGGGGGCAGGTGCATCACATCTGTGTGGCACTGGCCATGTTACATTTTTCCCTGTTCTTATCTAGAAAATGGGGGTGGTGGAATTACTCCTGTCTCACTCACCTCAGTAAACAAAATGCAAATATTTGAGGGTTTCATCTGCATAATTTAGTCTGTTACTTTTTTAATGTTTGTGCTAAAAGATAGAAAATGGTTTTTTGTGAATTTTCTAGATAAATTTCTAGGGGCATTGTGACTATTGCCTCATTTATAGGGGTGGACTTGGCACTAACTGAAGACTGGTTAGGTAAAATGATATTTATTATTACAAATGACACCCCAGGAATGAGCAGTGAGTAAAGTAATGAGTAATTTGAATAATGATTTTGGCAGATGGTAAAGACAGGGCAGTACTGTGTCATTGAGAGAGATGTGCTCTCCTATATTTAGAGAGAAAATCAGAATAGTCCGTTGCGGAGCACAGGCTCCGGACACGCAAGCTCAGTGGCCATGGCTCACGGGCCCAGCCGCTCCGTGGCATGTGGGATCTTCCCGCACCGGGGCACGAACCCGTGTCCCCTGCATCGGCAGGCGGACTCTCAACCACTGCGCCACCAGGGAAGCCCCAGAAAAGTCCATTTAAATAATTGTACAATGACTCATTAAGTCTGAAAGACAGACAGAAAGCATTTAACTCTTAGAGAGGCATCACCCAAACTGAAAGGAATGAAGAGAGATAGAAGGACTAGGGCACTAAAGTGACTTTTTTAATGACTCCATTTCTGAGCCTAAGAGGGATCTTCTTCTCTCCTGAATCCTCTTCTTATCCCCACGTGGTTGTTTAATGTGAATTTTGGCTGACCCTATTGGTCTACTAATTGAGATTTATCTGGGAAGGATATAGATGGTAGTTTTGTTGACGACTGATTTATGTTTTCATTTGTAATTAATCTTTCAGGGCTTTGGGTGGGCTGTGCATTGTGCTGGGCTCTGAAGAGTCATGACAAGGGTCTCTGCTTCTGTCCAGGCAGTACAGTCAAGCCATCATCCTCTGTGACTCCCCCAAATACTATGACTTGGGCTCTGGGTTCAAGGTCACTCAGCCTGGCAGCAGGAGACAGCTAATCAGCTTCCATGTGCCATTTATATCCTAGAATTGGTCAATTTTGTGCATAATTGGAGCGGCTTCTTCCAATTCTGAGGTCTTTTAGGTATGACATAGAGATCTTTATCTACATCTGAAATGTACCTTTGAGATCCCTAGGAGATAACTGGGCCATGCTGGCTTAGTCATCCGACATACAGAACTCTTCAAAAAGTTGAAGGTGTTGGAAGAAACCACAGACATCATCTTCAGATGGTTCCTGAAACAGTCACTTCTGGGTCTCATAGTTCGTTAAGGTCAGGGACTGCACTCTTCAATTTTGCTTTCAAAATCCTACCAGCCCTTAAGTTACATCCTTCACAATTCTGTCATCCCCCCAATCTCCTTTTTCAGTGAAATCCTCTTCGTCACTCTAGACAAAAAGAGCATCTCTTTTTTTCCTAAATCACGTAAGACTCCATCCCTTTGCCAGCTGGTGGGTACTTACCCTAAAATTTTCTCGATCTATTTGAAAACCTGCCTCTTCCTTTAAACTGGAAACACCCAGAGGAAAAACGACACCATACATCTTTGCATCCTCCCACTACTAAGCCTGGTAAGTTTTTGATACATGTTATCTTGAAAGAATTAATTTGTTAAAAGTACACATGTGATTTTTTATGTATTTGGTGGAAAGATCTTTTTTGGTGCCCTTGCCATTAAGAACATACTAAGTGAAGGGATGCATAATGTCAAGGTGTATTAATGGGTGACAAATAACACAGAAGGTCCACCTTCAATCTTAATGGTAAAACAGATCAGAAATGGTAGCTTAATTTTTAAATATAAGTTAACTTTTCATTAAAGTATAACCATTAGGTCTACACTCTGAACTGGCTAGTTTTCTCCCCGACTGACTGCTCACACCCAGGCGGTGACCCTCAATACCAAAGCAATTTGTCACACAAGAGAGTTTTATTGTTTCTCACCTGGGCACGGTCAAAATTCCTTGCCAGATGTCCAAGCTGTAAATACTAACAGACTGTGTAGTTGTTCTGTTGGAATTCGAGACTGAGCTCTACCCTATATTTGTCGGGAAGTATTTAAGACACAAAGTTTGGGATCTTTGTTTTTCCAAGTACGAGGTGGAGACGTTGAGGTGGTGGAGACGTTGAGGTGGTGATGGTTCACTGGGCTGAATTTGAGGACATTTGAGCATCTTTTCACATTCTCTAGTGTACGTTGAACAAGGAAATTATTTTATAACCTTTCAAATGACCTCTTTCATCCCTTCTCTGGTTTGGCTGGTTCATGAAACCAACCAGTGGAATTATGCCACCCAATGAATTCAACTCTTGTTCCCAAAGTGCCTGGGTGAAATTACGCATAACTTAGGAGGGATAGGTAACAGATTCACGGAAATTAATTCCTCAGATTAAACTGCTGTTGAGCAGGAAAGAGCAATCCTGAGGAAACGGGCCCCAGAGTGGAAAGTGCCCAGAGCCTGAGTGATGCTGGGTGTTGTGGGCTTGAGTACAATCCCACAGCTTTGGCCAGGAGCCTGAGTATAGGTGGAGTAGCCTTCGAACTTTGCCATGTGGAGTGACTGACCCAAACACAGTTCTCAGCTGGACCTTCGCAGGAGGCCAGGAACCAAACGTGAATATTATTAACACGTAGGTTTTGAAACTATTCTAAATAGCTAATGGCATGACGTCAGAGTGACAAGAACAAAGGATTTGGAATGGAAAAGTCTGCATTGCAGGTGGTGGCTCTCTCCTTAGCTCGCTGCTGATTACGCGAGGCCGCTTCCTTATTGCCCTCCAGCCACTGCTATATCATCTATTAAAAAAACACTTTCATGACGTTGTGGAGAGTCTAGCAAGATGACGATTTGCTCTATTCACCTATAATTACTTCTCCTGTGTTTTCTCACATCCCACCCTTCTTTATAGTCAGGTAACAGTGAAAGTTTCTATACTAATTTCCCTAAGGTTTTGACTTTCAAATTAGACTCTGGGAAACCACAACTGAGAAAATAGTTTGAGAAAAGAGGCTTATGGGTCAAAAAAGCCTGTTTTGATGATCAAACTTCAGAGCCATAAGGATTCCAAGCGTGATGTGCCAGTCGTGGCACTAGCTATGTGGGTTTCTCAAAAGGCACCAGGGAGCATCCTGTTCCCAGTGGATGAGCCAGTGGAAGGGAGGAGTTCAGAACCCCAAGGCAAGATTGAGCATCAGACAGTAGATCTGTGGGCTGATGCAGAAGTTGGATGCCCTGGAGTTCCTTGAGCCACTATAAAGAGCAGGGAATAGAGGGCATAGGACACTGTTTGTTTAAGTGGGGGGTCCTGCATGCTCCCCAATTTCATCAGAAGGGTGTGAGAGAGAGGGTATGTCATATGCCCTTTGGGGAAATGTGGAAAGAGTTGATAAAGTCAGTGCGCCTGAAAAAAACCAAACCGAACCAAAACAAAAAACCCATGCTTGAGGAAAGGGAGCATAATGGTAGATGGCATGGGTGAACAAATGCATTCGTTAGCATCAAGGGCCAACAACCCAGAACCAGAACTGATGACAGATATGTGAGTGGATAGTATTTGGGGTGGACACACAATAACCAGTAGGAAATCCTGCACTCACCTGCCTTGCTAGTATATAACCTTCCCATCTCTTCCCCCCCAAAGGTTGGGGGAGGGGGAAGAAAAAATTTTTACAGTGAATAATAAAACTCTGAATTATGAGTCTAACATGCATATACTAACATTAATTTTTCCACCACCAGTTAAAATGCTATGTTAGGTTTAAAATTCATTTTAGTCATAAAACATAATGCTAGATCGTTACATACCCGTGCCTGTGATTTATGAAACCCATGCTAATTCCGTGATAATTAAGTGAGATAATGTATGTGACACAGAATTTTAAAAATTTGAAGCATTATTTAAAGACGTAATAATAAGGGCAAATAGAAACTATAAATGTGTTGACATTTCTAAAACCATGTAGATGTATTGATATTTACCAGACAGAATTTACCTGCAAACAATGCTCACTCCCCTTCTGACTTCCTTCCTACTTTTGTTCAGGTATCCATCCAATGATTCTGGCCTCCTCTAGGGAGGAGGGTCTCCGATGGTGAATCGTGATTGGTTGAAGCCAACCATAGAGGACCTTTCCCTTTGCAAGGATTGGTTTCCGTGTGAACAAATTATGGCCTGTGAGATACGAGCATAAGTCTGCCAAAGGGCTTCTGAGGAAGGCTTCTTCTGCCAGTAAAGAGACTTATGAGACAATACATCAATTTTCTGGCCTCAGAATGTTGCCATGCACACCGAATACCTGCGAAATAAATTAACTTGATGATATCTGAGTGGAAATACTGAGATTCTTAATATTCTGCTCCAACCAGCACTGGTGACAAACGGCTCCAGAAGTTGTGTTATTATAGTTGTTATCATAAAAGCATGTTGAGTCAGGATTTTCTGTTGCATGGAACTAAAATCATCCTAAGTTTTAGTTTTAATAGCATTTTTAGGGCTCAGAATAATGTCTCTTAAGTGGAATCTTCTCTGCTCTTAAAATTCCAGTGTGAGATAGCCATCCCATGGTCTGGCCAGAGGTGTGTAGCTGAATTAGTCAGAAGCAAAAAAAAAAAAAAAAAATTCTGTCACATACTTTGCAACTGTATGTGACCAGCTTCCTGCACAGATGATTCATGATTACATATTAGATGAGGACATTAAAAAATAAGTCAACACCCCAAACCTTACCAAATTTTCTGGGAATTACACTCACTCAACCTTACTCTTAGAAGGGTGGGGAATTTTCTCAATGTGCTCAGAGTAGATAGCCTTGCCCTCAGATGTAGATAAGAAAATTTAAAAGATCTTCAACCTAGTTGGTCTTTTTCCTTAATTCTGTTTGAAGGAAATTAGTCAACTGAGGGACACATTTCAGAAAGTACACAGTTTTAGACGAAAATGTCATTGTTAATGATTTTCTATCATTGTAACCCAAGCTTCTATAGTAATTGTCATCCTCTGACCTAATGGTCAGATGGTATTTTTCAGTTAGAAAAAATTATGCCTCTGTCATACATTATATAAAGCATAAGACACTGTATTCTGTAACTCACTACTAACAATTACAGGTCAGTTTCCATGCATGAGTCGCAAGAACAAAGGGCTATTAAAATTAACCGTACATGTGAAATCATATTAATATGCATTGCTCTATCCTCGGTAATTTTACACGAGAAAATGAGAAAGGACATGATAAGATTGCCAAATGTATAACACAACTGAACTGGTGTCTAACACCCGCCCAAATGATAAAATAAGATTTGACACTTCAAAATAATGAGGCAGGTGGAGGATCTATCGCTAATTCACACTTACTCGCTAAAAGCCAAATGAAAATGACACTGGCTAGATGATAGAAAATAAATGAAAAGAGCGGCTCTGGTACCAGACTTGTGGGGAGCTAACTCTTTCTGACAGTACCACGGAAATTCCCTTGGCCAGGAGATGTTCATTTAAAAGTGTTCAATTCTTGTTCACCCAAGGATGTTTCACGATTTAGAAATTTACCATCCAGAACAAGCTACTTGAGCTAGCTGTAGCTTGAAGCCTCTCTAAGGGATTAAACCCAGAATCTTTCCTGCCCTGTATGCTTTGGGAACATCCTATAAATGTTCTGAAAACAGGAAGTCCCATGAAAGTTAAAGAACCGAAAGTGAGTACATCTGTTATCAATGACCGCAAAAGCTGATTCAATAAGCTCTGGTCTGTAAAAATGGAGAGGTGATAGGAGCAGGTTATTTTTCTGAGTCACTGATAATATGCATTCCCTTCCTCGATGCTTTGTGTCTGCAGCTAATCTGTTTAGCCAAAAAATACCATGTGAGTAATTCTGAAATCGTGCATGGAGAAACTGTTAGCTACTTGTTGTTGAAAGATTTCCAAGCTTCGCTATATTTCCAAGCTTTATCCCAGATTCTCTGCTCATCTCTGTCTCCATCTGTAGGCAATTGATCAGGAGGCTTTCCTATTATAAAATATTCGTCTTGAAGCCAAGCGTTTTTTGGGTACACAGGTAAGGCAAAATGGTTATAGAGCATTTATAAACAGCAAGATCTTTGGAATGAGCACAGGCGTCAGAATTCCCAGGTGCCAGTGTAAGTCTATGGTTTAGGAGCTTAGATGGGTCCTTAAGTGCATGTGTCAATCTCTCTGGACATCAAACTCCTCATACGAAAGAGACTGACGGTGATCTCTGAGTCACAGGATTGGCTTCTCGAGTTGTGAAATCATTCTGTGAACAGCAAAATGTTCTATGTGGGTCATTCATTGTGTCAGAGGAACCATGGTTGGCTGATCGAATAATTAATACACTTGGGCTAGTTGTAAGTCAATACAAAAATACCTGCACTTACATAACAGCTACCCTGAACATCTCAAAACCTAGTCTTCATCTTTAATGATGGCAAAGCTTTGCCAATTGGGGAACATCCTTCTGTGAGTTCACTGCCCTTACTTTATTCAGGAAACTCTGAAGGCTGCACTGATTCTCTGCACTACCCTAGGTCATTTCAAGGCTCGCTTTGAGTTCTTCATGTACATACACCCAGGTTGGCATCTTGATAATTTACCTAGACGTTATTGTACAATAATGAGTTAAATAAGTTATGCAACAGCAATGGCTTCATTCTGCTGAAACAAATACTAAAGGTATGTCATACACATGTAAAGGTAGAGAAATCTAAATCTATATGGAGAAACAAATAAATCTTTATTAGAGTAATGACTATTAAATTTACTCAATATGTCATGTGAATTGAAAAAAGTTACCAGGTCCGCATGAAACTCTTTGAATAAACACACATTTCTGAGTATTAAGAGTATCAACTTAAATTTAACGAATTAAAAACCGATAATGTGATGACTGTAAAATGCACAATCCTTCAGGGAATAAAATGTTCTTACTCATTGCTCTTTCTAGAAGAAACAAGATGACTTTTATCTAAATTGAGTGTAATTTCTATGTAATTCATGACTTTAAATTGTAGTTTGAGATATACTGAGCATGAAATCATCCTTTAAATATAAATTTCCTTCTACTCCAATGCCACTGATGTGATGGAGTAGAATAATGTTGACTATTTTTCCTGAAGAATTTAAAAGATGGAAAATGGACTGAAAAATTGGCCGTGTATTTTACTCTCTAAATTGCAGGCCATCTATTTTCAAAGTTTACAGGCAGGAGAAGTAGCTTAAACTGAGCCAAACTTAGAGTGAAATTTCTTCTTTTGTACTTTGATCAACATGTCCAGTCAGTTTCAATAAATTCTTTAGTTTCTTTTTTATTTATGACATTTAATATTTTGCAATCAGTTCATATCGTTACTTAGATTCTTTAAAATATTCGTACACAAATATTCACTAATCTTCCTTGAAAAGAGTCACAGTGGTCTAATTGTAAGGACTTGAGTATGAAATACCAAGATATGTGAGAGGGGCTCTTGGACTAAAGTAGTCCAAAGTTAACTAAGGCTAGTTAAGCTGTTTCCCCTCCTGCGCCTCAATGTTCTCACCAATAAAATAGGGCCAATCCTATCTGCTCCCTGTCTGTTTTCTATGTCTTCGAGTCTGTTTCTGTTTTGTAACTGAAAAGTCAGGGAAATGGAAAAAGAAACATCCTAATCTTGGTCTGTGGCAGTATCAAGATGGAGAGGGGGGCATTTTAGGCAGAAAGAAAGTGTGAGCAGGGAGAGCTGAAGAGCAGAGAGCGCCTTTGAGCAGTTTATAACCTAGTGTGATTATAACCTCTGTGTGCCTGAGAGCTTATCACAGGTGTAGATTCCAGGCTGCTTCTCTAGAGAGTCTGCCTGGTAGAGTAGGAATGGGGTCCAAGAGCTAGCGCCCCATGAGGTTCTGACTCTGTGAAAAGTCCTGGCCTGAATGTATATGATAAAGAGCATGAGATGAAGTTGCGACTGATGATTTGTTTGGGATTATGAAGGAAAATTCAGCTAACAGTCGCTGACGATTTTAAGGACAACTGAGAAGGTAGGGTTTAGAAATCTAATTTTGGTTACGGTAGAGATGATGAATTACAAAGAGCCCAGGGATTTAGAGGAGACAGGTGAAAATCCTCCTGCAGTGTGACCAAGGTTTGAAAAAGGCAATGTCTGTAGGGTGGAGCAGAGGGGAGACGGGCAGTGCCAACAGGACTTCGGCAAATATGGACCCAAAATTAGGTGAGCAGAAGCCAAAATGATGTGTGATTTCTGGTCTAGGAGAAACCTACAACCAAATCAAAGGACAGAAAAGGAAGAAATCATGAGTTCAGTTTGAGACCAGCTGCCTTTGAGGTAAGACATTTCTACGGTGGTGTCTATTAGGCTCTTAAAGGTGAATCCAGAATGCAAAAGAGAGGTCATGGCTGCCCTCGTTCATTCATTCATTCAATCAATCCTTTATTTAATAAATATCGAGGGCCCTGACTTTCACTTACAGCACCCCTTCATCCTCTCTGTCTCTGTGTTTCTTTCGACTCATGGCTTCTTCATGTTTGTATCCTCAGTCCCTAGCACGTTATTTTCACATAGCTCCTCAATCAATGAGTGTGCAAGTGACTTTTTGAAGTGCTCTAAGCTGGTTGAAAGCTAAGACACTCTCAAGCCACAGGAGAACATGAGATTAATTTACACGGAGGGTATCTGGCAAGGATTTCACTGGTTTGCTTTTAGCATCTTTGTGTTGCTAGATAACGGAGAAGTTTCCAGCTGCTAATAGCAAGCCCCTTTTCTTAGGTAATGAACATCTGGGTAGTCTGCAGGCTTCAGAAAATGGAAGCCAACTTGGACATAATGGTCTCTGTATTTGCTCTTTTTAATATTTCATATCCCGATGTGCAATATAAGCCTTTCTCTGATCACAACACTACGAACTTTATAAATTTGTTAAAGATTATTTTCAATAAATTTCCATTGAGGAGAGGCATTGAAGGATGAGAAAGACTTCAACAAACAGAAATCGTGATATGCAGCCTAGACAGAAAAAAAAAAAAAAAAAAGCATGAGAAAGCAATGACTGATTTAATGCCATGCTTAAAGGAATAAATTAGATAACAGCTGGCTGATAAATAACTACAGGTATTCTTCCTAGGGACTGTCTGGCATCTTTATGCTTTGCCAGGGGGGAAAGGTATGTTACTTTCAGGGGTGAAATGTACAACCCACCCTCACTTCTTTGGGAATCAAAATGGCCAGTGCTATAGCTGGCCAAATGGTGTTTACTCCTGCATCTGGCTTACGTTCTGGGGAATGGAGTCAGGATAGAACTGGAGGAAGGGAAGAACAACAGAAATGCTTCCTTTCTGCTGGCTCAGGGAGACTAAGCTGCCCCTTCTGGTATTCAAAAAGAAAACAAATCCCATTTCCATTTTGATCACATCCACAAATGGAAGAGAGCTTTTCACAATCTCTTTGAAAAAGCCTCTGAAAAATGTCATTTGTAATCTATACACTTATTTTAAGCTGTGGATTTGAAAGCTTCGTGTTAGGAAAATAAATCACATTATATACCTAAAAATATAGATTGAATGCAAATAGTTACTCCCAAATATTTCACAAGCCAAATTCATCTTGAAATTCATTCTATGTAAACCTTGGGGAGGGGGAAAATACTCTTTTAATCTCTGTTCTTAGAGTCAAATTGCCATGTTTCTGTGACCACGATATCTATATATATATGACAAAATAATTTTATTTAATACATATTGTGTTTGTCAATGTGGGAGGGAATGAAGACAATATTTTTCCAACAAAAATATAGGCAATATAAAAGGAGGATGATACTAAATAGTATCATATTTGGAATCAACATATGCCATAGAAGTAGAAAGAATTCTATCGTTATGTTAAAGAAAAATCATTCATGATATTTGTTAAAGAATGGTAAGACGGACTTTATCTAAGGGGGACCATTGTGATAGGTGCAAGGACCACTGCCATGGGGTCTTGCAGTGGGGGAGAGAAATTGGATTCAACTCAAGATACGGCAAGGAAAAATGGGAATGTATAGCCAAGGAGCAGTGGATAAAAATATTACAAAGAGGAAACATCAGGGGTAATGAGAGATTCTGGATAATTAACCTGACAGCATTTTGCTAAAAGCAGGCGGTTGGGAACGAATGGGGATGAGGGGCTGGGTGTGATAGAGGATGGGGAACCCAATGCGATCTCAAGGGTGCTGAGATATGGAGGGTGTCGGATTCTAGCTAAAAACTGCCTTAGCAGAATTCTTGCTAAAACTGGAAGACGCAGAAATGAACATGGAAACTCAAAGTTGGGGCCTAGCTGAGAAGAAAGTTCATAAGAGCCTGCCTAGAGCTTGGCCAAGGAAAAAATCTATGTCAGTTAATAAAAAACAATAATTGTTGAAAATGTCTAAAGATCTTTTCTTAGCTTCATACATAACCTCTCATTTTTTTCTATCTCAAGCTTTGCAAATTTTTGTTGTAAAGGAAAAAAATAGGATAAAATTTGCAGTGACATAAAATGATAAGAGCGATTTTCCATCTGTGGCCACCAGCCAACATGCCGGCGGTTGATGCTTAAAAGCTGCCACACTTTTCTTACAAACAGGACTTTGTTTTCAAACTATTTCATTTTTCCTTCCAAGAACTTTCTTTGGAAAACAACTTTGTAGTTTTCTGCCTGTGTTTTTATTTAAAAAATTAGTTCATTGTTTAAGAATTAACATTGCAATGTCTAAAAATATTCAAAGAAACAAACAAAACTCCTCACCTCCGACATCTGAATTTGATCAGAATAGTCTATGGATTTTGTTTCTTCACTGATTGATGGATTTATTCAAGAGATATATGTTTGAGCACTTATTTTTGTGTCAAGCGCTATGCTAGGTCCTGAGATCACAAGATTAGTGAGATACAGGAGCTAATATCACTGTGCTCACAGTCTACTAGGGGAAAGAAGCATATTTTAAGATTATTATGATACACACCATGATCTATGTTATAAGAGGAATATGCAAAAAGCAGGATTCCCTAACGGTGGTTCACAACTTCTTAGAAGTTCCCAAAGTATTGGGCTATCAAGACATTTCTGTTTTTTCCAAAGCAGTTAACACATAAATGAAATATTTTCCTCTTAAAAGAATGCAGTTCGATAGTGTCTGAGAGATTTCGTGCTGGGATTCAGAGAAGTTACATAATGTGCCCATGAGTCACTGTTTTTTTTAATCATTCATCACTCCAGCCTCTGTTTCCCTCATCACATCTCCTTTTCGGACCCTGACCCTCTTGCTTCCCTCTTATAAGGACCCCTGTGATTTGACCCCTGGGCTCAAATAATCCAGGCTCATCTTCCCACACCAAAATCTTTAACTTAATCACATCTGCAAAGTCCCTTTTGTCATATTACAGGTTCCAGGGATTAGGACATAGACATTTTGGGGAACCATTATTCCATGAACCACAGTATGTGTTTGGACTAACGACAAACCAGTTTCTACATGATCATTTTCATGCACAACCGTCAACACATATTAACAAAAGTTCCCACTATTTTTGATCTAGAGTTGAAATAATTAGAAATTGTTGAACTTAGGAAACCAGAGACCTCCAGGATTGTGAGGATTTTTCTTCCAAACAACTCACTACATGTTAGTGAAGGAGGGAAAGATGGAAGGAAATTTACAAATCTATCGGGTTGGCCAAAACTTTCGTTGGGGTTTTTCTGTAAGATGATACAGAAAAACCCAAATGAACTTTTTGGCCAACCCAATGTTTCAAGATTATCATTAACAGGGAATTCCCTGGTGGTGCAGTGGTTAGGACTCCACGCTTCCACTGCAGGGGGTAAGGGTTCGATACCTGGTCAGGGAACTAAGATCCCAGAGACAGAAAAAAAAAAAAGAAAAATGAAAGATTATCATTAACAGTTTTTTAAGTCTACATCTTCTCAAACTTTTTTTCTATAGTGCATTAAGATGTTTTAATAATTTTGTTGAAAGTGTAAAACTATACTAACCAGATTTTTCATCTATTTAGGAAGAGGATTATTCACACCTTCAGTGTCATACTAGACAAGAAAGGCTTGCAGAGAGGTCCCTGTGAAAGTCTCTTTAAGCTTGTCATCTAGTAACAAATCACAAAGATTATTTTTAAACAAAATGAAATTTTGAAGTATGAGGTTTCAATGCAGCTAAAACTTAAGTTCACGCTGTAATGTATATTTTGTTCCAAGCCAAACACAACGTTACATTTTTAGATTAATGACTAACCTTGTTTTTCGGTCGTTTATCTAAAATAAAATCTTTTAGTTGAAAACCCCTTCTCTATCACATACCATATATTTTCTAAGAGGGAACATAAGATTATATTATTATGAGAGAGCTCATGAGTTAAACACTATTGGGAATACTACACATGGAAATAACGGGGCTTGGAAGTGAGCCTTTGTTCAGCCAGGAGGGAGTGGGATTAAGCAAAGTTTCTTGGAGGAGATAAACTCTGAGCAAATTGTGGGAGGACACAGGGGATGCAGTCAGCACAGGATATGCAGAAGGGAAGAGAGAGGGATGCCATTTCAAGCAGAGGCAACAGCGTGAGAGAAAATTGACATTAAGACCATAAAGGAGCATAAAGAAAACTGATGGAGTGAGATTAGAAGATAAGACTGGAGTGGTCAGTAGGGAAAAATCACAGAGGGCCTTAAAAGCCATGTGATGAGCTTGAGGCTGAGGAAGGCGGATCAGGAGAGGGGTAACTGAGTTCTGTGGGTTTAATGAATGATCTGGAAGCTTTGTGAAGGACGGATTGTGAAGAGAGGATCTGAGGACATCGTTCTGGGGGGTAGGAAGCTCTGAGATGCAGAACGCGTGAGACTCTTGTTAGATGACCTCGGCAGGAGTAAAGGGTGGGCTAGATGTGGATCCTTGGGGAGAGCATCGGGGCGAGGCTCCCAGGCTTCCCAGTGGCTTCTACTAACTGCAGAGCAAATTCATGGTGAAGGTAAATTTAGGTACAGTTAACGTACTGTGGGATTTCCATTTGCCAAGAAGTGGTAGCTAAAATCGCGGTAATAGATGAGATCATCCAGAGAGCATTTAAGAGACAAGAAGAGAGGCAGATTTTAGGGAGACAGACAATGCGTGCAGAGCACAGGAAGGAGACAAAGGGGGACTGGTGATTGGTGGGAAGAGGATCAGATGAGCCTGGTGACAGGAGAAAGGGAACAACCACCACGATTGCTAACATAGGCGGCGCTTCTTGGATGGCTTCACACCGATCAACTCATTTAATTTTCACAGCCAAGCAAGTCATACTCTACAGATAGCGAATTCCTCAAAGTCACACCGCTGCTAGGCAGGGAGCTGGGATTCAAACTGAGGCAGTCTGGCCCTGGAGTCTGTGCTCTGAGGAGAAAGGAGCGGTCAAGACTAAAAGGGCAGAGAGAGAAACAGGAAGGGACGCAGTATTTATTTTAGAGTCGCTAAGAGAGTACATATTTAATAAAATGTGTACACTTTTCTCCTGTTAACCTATCTTTGTCAGTTTAATTTTCAGACCCAGCCAAGGACCCAGAGAGGGTGGAGGAAAACTTTTTCCTTCCCTGCAGCCCTAAACAACATGACAATATTCACTGAGGGAAAACTATGGAAACACAAGAAGACCAGAAAAAGCACAATGGTGATGAGATGTTTCTAGCACGTGTTTTCAGAATTTGACAGATTTTATGGGCAAAAATATGTAAGGACGTATAAAGTTAGAACAAACAGTTCTATGTTATAGCGTCAGACTCTAAACCTCCACACAGTTCCAAAAAAACGTGGAGATGTAAACCCATGTCCACCGTGTAACAAGGATACAAGGACGATTGCAAATTTCAGCGTATATGTCATGGGGCAATGAATGTTCAAAGCCAGCAGTGCTAGCTCCAGGGGCCCTGGAAGAGAAGGAAGCCAAGTGGGACCCCCGAGAACAGGGGGTGCAGTGGGCAGAAGCGGTGACACATCAGACAGAAGTCACACACAGCAGAGGTGGGTCCCACCCTGAGAAGGGACACACTGAAAGGGGTGAAACTGGGAGGAGAGGGGGTTGCAGAGGCTTGAGTTTGCAGACCAGACAGGCAGTCCTTAGAAGGACTCTCAGAAGAGTCAAATGACTCTAGGCTCATCCAGGAAGAGTTTCCAGAAGTTCAAATCCATCAGGGAAACAAGGGCAACAATAATGAAAGCTGTTTGTCCCCAAAGGCCGTGTATTAAAGAAATGAAACGTCTATGGACCAATAGAAGAGGGCACATCTTATCTAAGGACACGCATAGGCCACTCAAATTCCCTCCCCTTAAAGGGGAAGAACTGTTATTAATGGTTCGGTAAAAACCTAAAACCCTCACAAAGGACCCAGAATCCGATGTGAAGCAGAGGAAAGCTGTCACACAACCCTCCAGCATGAGATAAACATCATCAAAAGCAATGCCAGATATGAAAGGACACCCTGAATCAGAGCTCAAAGACTGAGCACAAAAGTGAACGTCTTAAGGAAGATGAGAGGTAAGAACGAACTAAGAAATATGAGAGGTAAGGCCGGACTAATTTCAAGAAAAAAATTGAGGAACAATACAATATCATATCACAAATGAACACTAATTACAAATATCTAAGGGAGACTAGCATCACCTGAAAATACAACGAGAGGCATGGAGATGAGGCATGAAAATAGAAACATGAAAAAAAAATAGAAATAAAGAAACAGGTAAACAATATTAAAGATAAAATGATAGCTATAGATATAGAAAATAAAGAATCTACCAGAGTCCCTGATAAAAGAAAGTAATGAACTAAACTAATATTTTAAATTATAATAAAAAAAAGACTTCTGGGAATAAAAGACATATATATATATATACATATATATATATACATATATATATGTATATATATATGTATATATATATATATATATATACATATATATATATGTATATATATATAAACTGAATCACTTTGCTGTACACCGGAAACTACCGCAGTATTGTAAATCAGTGATACTTCAATTAAAAACTTAATTTAAAAAAAGACCTGAATATAAATGTTAAAGGGTCCCACAGTGAACTTGGGAGAATAGACCTAAAACAATTAATTCACATCCTAAAACACAACTATTAAACTTTTAGGGTGAAGAGAAGTATCCTCTAGATCCTTGGGTCAAAAGATCAAGTCACTTTTTGGTGTGTTTGAAAAATATTTAAAAAGAGTAAATGCACTGCAAAGAGCTTCAGAATCTCTTCCACACCCAAACAAAAGAGCTGGGACAGCAATTTGCAAGAACTGACTATAATGCCCGATCAGAAATTGAATCAGTCCTGAAACCTGAAAAGCAAATCACTTTGATGCTGATTTTATGTTGTCATTAAATTAGCCACGGTCTTGAGTTTCTAGATCTTTGTTGAAATCCTGCCTTAGGCAAGTTACATAACCTTTCTGAGCCGGAGGTTTCATATTTTTAAAATAGGAGTGATGACACCTCAGAAGATAGGTGAAAAAATTAAATGCAGTTATACGTTGGAAATATCCGGCACATCATACATGTTCTCAAAAATGAAATGTTAAAGCATTTAACAAATTTCTCTACAGAGCTAGTTTCTTAGCACCCATAGTTAAAAGAGTGCAGTCCCTTGTAAAACACAGTCATCAGCATCTTTTCCCATAAAAAGATTTGGTCACAGCTCTTAATATTAAAAACAACAAAAACAAAATTGAGTCTCGTATCATGAATTATTTTCAGAGTTATTTTGTTGATTATCATAAAGATTTCTACAGTAAGAAATCGTGCCATGAAAATATTTTATTTCCCGTTTATAATATTTTTTATCACTAAGCCATTTCCCTGCTTTTATTAATTTCTACTGTAGCCTTGTTGCAAGTTTAAAATGTAATTTCTGTTGACCACATTTTTTTTCCTAAAGAACTTTAATGGATTCACAAAATATCACAACACCTGACATGAGTTTGACATCTTACAAATCAAATGCTCAGGAAGATTGAATTTTCTGCACTAGCTTTATACCACTTGAAATTTATATTTGCCGAGAATGTTACTTTTTGATGCTATAGCTTCACGTATAGATTTTCAAATGCTTTCTTCCAAAATGGGGTCATGCCTTTTATCTCAAAAAAGATATGTTTCCCTGCATGAACTTGTTTCCTCAGAAACGTTTTCTATCTGTATTTTTTCATACATAATTTATAGTGTGAGGATTTTCTTTATAACAGGATTTTCGAAGCACTTAGAAAATCATCTCAGCATTTTGACATGTACATCTTCTTCAAATAGCAGAAGGAATATGAATTCAGGCATTTCTCTGTTGGCAGGTAAACATAGTACAACTCTGTGTTTTGGAAAGATAAATTCAACAACCCCCAAGAGAGCAAGGAGTGTAGTTTAGTTTCTTCCACCAACCATCTGTTGTATTTATTTCCAAAAAAAATGAGGAGAAGCAGGGAATTTTGGTTATTAAATAGAACACCATGGGCCACCAAGTAGAACATCACTATAAAAATCTCAGACACCCTCCTCTGTAGCCACTATCCTCGTGGGTACTGTGAGAGGTCAATGTCAAAATAAAAGCCATGCAGTACTTTCATGTTCTTTTGACAGACTGTGTTCCCTGGAAAGAGGACTGAAAGGACATTAGTGTGTAAGAGGTCTTAGGGCCTGCTCCTGGGATAAAAACGCGTGGAAGGGAGCAGAGCAGAATCAAGCAGGGGGAAGAGTCCAGCTGTGATGCAGTCACATCTGCAGACCTGAAGATGGATGACCCAACCGAGCTGTTCCCAAAGGGGGCGAGAGTTCCAGGCCTTCACACCCCCTGGGACCGGCTGCCCTGGAATGGGGTGACCTTGGGTGAGGAAGCTTTCAGCAGTTGTACTAATCCCTAAAGGTGCTGACAGCTGAGCATTTTCATTTTGCAGATGACTGTGCACAAAAAAAGAGAATCAGAATGAGAAACTTTATCTTGTATTCCAAGAAAAGTGAAAATTAAAACTATTAAAACCAGTTGACACTGTTAAAACTCAAAATTAATGACCTTTTGATAGAGAAACTCTGAGCAGACCCATTTAATGGATTTTTTTTTTAATACCCACTCTATATAAGCGACACTTTATCCTGGACACTTGATATACGACATCTAATATAACCCTCTCCTGTCCCCATTGGAGTCGTCGGAGCGGTGAGGAACCATATAAGTTAGCTGACTTGCCCCTTATCACACTCGTAAGTGACATTCTAAGCAGGACTGTGAGGCCAGTGCTCTGATTCCAGTGGCCCCGTGTAGTGCCGTGAAACTTCCACTCTTCCAGTGGTTGACATGAGTCCTTCCAACGACTGTCCGAACATCCTCTGAAGCATTTAGAGCCCAAGGAAGGGATCACATGTCTATATCCTAAGTCACTGATCTTCGAAACGGTTTATTATGTGTTACCTAAAAGAAAGTTGAACAAAAATATACCATTGTATATTTTTAGGTTGGCATTTGAAATTCTTCATCATGAATTAAATAACTCTGAAGGTGCAATTTCTTGGGTATTATAAACATTGATTACTTTAATGAAACTTTCCCAGTATCACTTACATACATGCCTTGGCTTTAATTACCATAGTAATTTGATACCATCCATCATCTATTTAAAACATACATTTGTAAATTCTTCAGCAGTTGAATATTTTACATTACTTTTCCTCTTTGAAGTTGTAATAACGTTCTGTATATCCCACAGAAACTATATCCTCATATAATATATTTCTGTGCTGGAAAGTCTTTTATTGGTCACTCTTTTTTATTAAAAAATACATAAACACATTTTTATTATAGGAATGTCACCCAATTTTTGAACTCCTTCTGGATTATATGCCAAATAAATCCTACTGTGATCAACAATTATTTAAATGATTCTATCAGCTGGTGAGGCAGTGATGTCCTCCCAAACCCTCTCAGCTGATGACTCAGCTAGTTTCTTTTATTTATTGAAAGCAAATATATGAAAACCACTTCACACAAAGAGGTTTGTTACCAGTCACGATCAGCCTCCAGGATGTACACCAAAAAGACTCTACCAAGTGCTGTCCAATGGTTTAATCATTCCTACCTCTCTTTGACTTACAGGTACCTTTTTAAAATAACTTTTTTTCAGAAATAGTTGGAAAATAAAGATATTAATTTCAATACACATTTATCAATATAAAAAATATGTTTATTTGTTTGAAGATATGTTCATGGAAACCTTGCTGCTCCAGTTTATAGTGTTAAGAAAAATTCACGATCAACCTAACCAAGAAATCTGTTTTGTCAAACAAGTCAGGTAAATACTACTGACTTGCTCTCAGAAAGCCCAACTCAGTTCAATGCAAATAAATGTGTTAATATACAATGAAATCACTTCCAAATTTGAATTCTAAGAAAACAGATGATAAGCTGACAGAAAGCTGAAGTACAGAGCTTTGCAGGGAGCTCATCTCCTAGATGTGAAAGCTGCTGTTACCTTCAGTACTGCCTTCTCAGTACTACCGCCAGTACCGCCCCCTAAGAACTACCCCTCAGTACTGTCCCTCAGTACTACCGCCAGTACTGCCCCCTAAGAACTACCCCTCAGTACTGTCCCTCAGTACTACCGCCAGTACTGCCCCCTAAGAACTACCCCTCAGTACTGTCCCTCAGTACTACACCCAGTACAGCCTTTCAGTGCTCACTGTTATTCTCCTTGCTTGGTCCTCACGGCTTCTCCCTCAGAGTCTCTATCAAAGACGTGATGTTGTTAAACACGAGTGTTGTCACTCTCATCCCTCATTCTTTAATACACAGTATCTGACATCTGAACGTTCCAAAAAGGATTACTATAGCTCATTTTTAAAGTCAAGTTTTCTTTTCCCAGAAATATGTATAAGTTAGAAAAATACATCATTAGAATTAAGGCATTTAATTAGAGCTTCGCTGGTTCTAATATTTTGGACTGTCCTTCCTACTCCAGAGGATTTCACACTCCAGGGACAATGAACCATCCTAAATCCAGGTTGATGGGATGTCTTTCTTTTGTAAGTGGGCAAGGGGGCCTATACAAGAGAAAGTGGAGAAGAGAATGGTCTCCCTACTTGATGGCAGGCAGATATACTTTCGGAAGGAGAACCAAGGAAAGATGAAGTTATGTAATAGAAATTGATCCCTTGCCCACAAAACCCTTCAACAATCTTTGTGCACCCTGAGATTAAAAGTACCTTATGCTGCCCTGGGGTACAAGATGAGGAAATTTCTGAATGCAATTTATCAGAGGAGGACATTTGTAGAATTTAAGGACTTTTGAAACTGACGGAATGCATTGCAATTTCAGGAAATCCTGGAATGGCTCATGTTAGAATGTGAAAGATTTTCCATAACAGGCCTACATGTCTCACTGACTGTGCTTACTAGGAAATAAGTGAAAAAGCACAGGCTATGGTGCGCTGAGAGAAGCCCTTCCTTATGCATGCGAGAAGCCCTTCCTTATGCGTGTTTTACTTTCATTTAAACATCGCAAAAGCAAATGACCGAAATTTGTTAAAATCAACCACCTACCTATGAAACTCCTCTTTTGAGGATGCTATAGTGAGAGGAAAATTGTTACTGATCTCTAAATGACTCAACCTATCACAGCTCCTTTGTACAAATTTATTTATCAAATTTCTCTTTGGTAATGCAGCCTGAGCTGCGCTAGAAATCCTCATCAGCATAAGGTGATGAGAAAGAAAAAACATTGAGTTGTTAAACAGCCCTCAGTTCCCTAACTTCTCCTGTCCAACCTATGAGCTTGGGTTTAAAAGTACGGAGATTTGTAAGAATAAAGTCACATCTGCATGGTATTACTAGGTTCTTCTGTCTTCCATATGATAAAGAATGCTTTAAAAGTTCACTTTTTTCCAGCTGACACATTTATACTAATAGATGCCAAAGTGCTTACTTTACTAAATTAACATAAAAACACTTGGTGAAAGAATTACACACCCCCAAAATAATTCTCCTCCCTAGAGTGAAATTGTATTAAAACTAAGCACAGAGGCTTCAGATAGAATGTAGAAAACACCATATCTACTTCAAGGGCAGGGTATTTTCATAGTTCAATTCCTTCAGCAACTATTTATTGTACATTTATTTTAAGACACTGTTTTATATGTTTTAGAATTCAGAAGGACTTTGAGACAAAAATCTCCCCTCAAAGACGAGATTCCTCCTACTAGTCCTGAGAGAGAAACATAAAGTCTCTCCTAGATACTTCCAGGGATCCAGTGTGCACTGCCCCGCAAGGAAGTCTGTTCTTTGTGGCATCTCAGAATGATTTGTAACCTGTAATTTTCCCCCATAATAAGGCGTCTAGAATTGATGCTTTCTTCCACACATGACCCCACCAATGAAAAATGTGGTAAGGTAATTAGTACTTAAAAATAAAAATAAAGACATCTGCTTTCTATATCTTGTCATCTCCTATTTTTTTCTCAACCAAGGCAATTTGTTTTTTGTCCCCATAATTTACCTGACACCGTAAGGAGGTCCACAGAGATCTTCTGATTATCACACGTGCAGTCATACGTCTGCCAACTCTGTACAAATACCTTTCCTTAACCTTAAATCCTCCTTTAGCTAGCCTCTTCTCTTTTCCAGAGAGTTTTCCATGGCCATGCTTCTACCACTTCCTTCTTATCCATACAAATTACCTCAAAAACTTACTCGGAGGGCATTACACTAAGTGAAATTAGTCAGACAGAGAAAGACAACTACTGTATATCTCTCATATGTGGATCTAAAAACTATAACCAACTAGTGAATTTAACAAAAAGAAGCAGACTCACAGATATAGACAACAAAGTAGTGGTTACCGGTGGGGAGAGGGAAGGGGGAGGGGTAATATAGGTGGAGAGGAGTAAGAGATACAAACTATTATGTATAAAATAAGATGCAAGGATGTATCGCACAGCATGGGGAAAATAGCCAGTTTTTAAAAATAACTATAAATGTAGTTCAACCTTTAAAAATCGTGAATCACTATATTGTACACCTGTAATTTATATAATTTTGTACAGCAACTATGCTTCAGTAAAAAAATAAAAATTTAAAAACTTACTTGCTTAAAACAACAGTGAACGTTAATTATCTTACCATGCCTTGTGGGTCAGGAATTCAGAAGTAGCTTAATTAGGTGTTCTGGCCTAAGTTTGCAATCCAGCTATCAGCGAGGCTGTAGTCATCTGAGAGATTGACTGAGGGTGGAAGACTCAATTCCAAGGTGGTTCGTCCACACATTAGTCAAGTTGATGGTGGCTGTGCGGGAAGCTTCGGTTCCTCGCCACACGGGCTTCTCCAAATAGCTATTTGAGTGTCTTCACGCCATGGCAGGTGGCTTCCCCCAGGGCAACTGATTCAAGAGAACGCTGTCTTTTATAGGTTCAAGTCCCTTTTAAATAAGCCTCACTACTAAGTCTTTATAGCTTTTCATTGGTTCATGACTCCAGGCAGTTTATAGCTCCAAAGGCAGGATAATTTTGATTTGAAACAAAGGAAAAATCTCTATGCGATATTTATTAACACACCTAGCTCAACATAACTAAGGTGAAAATCCCATGTGTACAGTGGAACTTCTTTAACCTTCTTTTGGTCAAATGAAGCTCTCATACTCTCTTTCCTATCCACCGTGTCCAATAATATTCTTAAATTTTTTCCAGTTCATCCTGTTTTGTGCAATTTGGTTTTTGAACCTACTTCAAGTCTTACAGCCGACCTCTTCAAATTCAGAATATCGAATTGATTTAACCTTGTAATTTGTCACCACGGATGTTGAATCTGAATTTTGCCTATCATCATGGAAACATGTCTTCCAAGGTGGACTTTGTGCTTAAGCAGCCCAGGTACCTGCTTACATGGCGTAATTTCAGGGAGGTCCACTCTAAAGAAAATTCCTGATATCTTCATAAAATGCAACTAATTTAGAGGCCCTGCCCTAAAAATACCATTCTACCCTTTAGATCTGAACCTCCTCTGTTGATAGGGTTGGCTAAACAGTAGCACACGGAGGTCTTCTTGAGTTGATTCGTTGGGCTAGTCATCACAACTCAAGGTGTGTGAAGCTCGCGTTCTACACAGCGAATAGATGGGCGGGATTTGATTAGAGGTGGGGACATTTAAAAAGGCTTAGGGCTTAAAATGATGCTGAGGCCAAGGTAAACCATCAAAATGAGGTGCTCATAGGGGATAAGAGAGCATTTTGGCTGTAAGAATGGAGGAGGACCAAGGGAGTGCCATTGGGGTAGGAAGGGTCCATGGGGTTGTGTTACCCATTCAAATTCTATAAGCAGATGACTTTCCATTATGTTCTGGGTACTCTCGGCCCTCCGGCTCTTACACTGTAGGGAATGGTTTTGCACTGGCCTCTTCATACTCGAGACCAGAGTTAATGAGTGGTCCTGCTTATGACTCTGGTTAGCGCAGAATGGGGCAACTCTAACTCACTCTTAGAGACTCAGATGCATTTCTCAGTCTTGTTACCAAGGAGCTGGCCAGGCTAACTGCTCACATCCAAGCCTTTATGACACCTGGAACTGGGCCCCAAAGTTCTCAAAATAAGCTTAACAAGAAACCAGAATGTCAGCCCACACGTGTAACTCTTATGGTTTGTTTCTTTTTTATTTTTATCAGATTTCTGTGGAACTGTGGTGTTGGGAAATCAGGATGTATTTATTCCAGGCAGTTGCTTATCATTTTTGTCTACTGTAATTTAGAAACAGAAAGCGTTACCATTTTTCAGAAAGAAAGAAATTAATTGTCAAAATTTGGTCATATTCCAAACATGGAATAATGCTTTTTCTTCCCCATCTTTGCTCAGGAAATATAACCTATGATGACTTGAGCACAATATAATTCATACCAGTTTCCAATCTCACAAGTGACTTTAAGAAAATACCTTCCATTATTTCTGGAAAACCTTTAGCCCTGAAAGGAGATGATAATAATCTATGGTTCTCTGAGCAACTAGTAGCTTTTGAATGGCCTCCATCACCAGCAGATACGGGAGGTTTAAATCAGCAACATAAGCCTGTCTTGTCCAACGCACTGTCGAATATAAAATCAACACGGAGAAACACCATAGCACACACAAAAAGATGTTTACTCCAGGGCTGTATGCCCATAATAAATAAACTGACAAAAGTCTATTCACTTCTTATCAACAGGTATTCTCACGTACTTGAGCCCTTCAGATCCTCCTGGGAAGATTTTTTTTTTTTTTTTTTTTTCGATACGCGGGCCTCTCACTGTTGTCGCCTCTCCTGTTGCGGAGCACAGGCTCTGGACGCGCAGGCCCAGCGGCCATGGCTCACGGGCCTAGCCGCTCCGCGGCATGTGGGATCTTCCCGGACCAGGGCACGAACCCGTGTCCCCTGCATCGGCAGGCGGACTCTCAACCACTGTGCCACCAGGGAAGCCCATGGGAAGATTTTTTAAACACAGATTCCAGGGCTCTGTTTTAGCAGAGTTTTAAAAATAAAAAAATATATATTTTTTCATGTTCAGAGGATGCTTATTAACTGTAAAATTCAAACTGTTTCCTTTTTCTCTTAAACATCTTTATTGGAGTATAATTGCTTTATAATCGTGTGTTAGTTTCTGCTTTATAACAAAGTGAATCAGTTATACATATACATATGTCCCCATATCTCTTCCTTCTTGCATCTCCCTCCCACCCTCCCTATCCCACCCCTCTAGGTGGTCACAAAGCACTGAGCTGTCTCCCTGTGCTATGTGGCTGCTTCCCACTAGCTATCTGTTTTACATTTGGTAGCGTATATATGTCCATGACACTCTCTCACTTTGTCCCAGCTTACCCTTCCCCCTCCCCGTATCCTCATATCCATTCTCTAGGAAGTCTGTGTCTTTGTTCCCGTCTTGCCCCTAGGTTTTCATGACCTTTTTTTTTTTTTTAGATTCTCTATATATATATGTTACCATACGGTATTTGTTTTTCTATTTATGACTTACTTCACTCTGTATGACAGACTCTAGGTCCATCCACCTCACTACAAATAACTCAATTTTGTTTCTTTTTATGGCTGAGTAATATTCCATTGTATATATGTGCCACATCTTCTTTATCTATTCATCTGTTGATGGACACTTAGGTTGCTTCCATGTCCTGGCTATTGTAAATAGAGCTGCAATGAACATTTTGGTACATGACTCTTTTTGAATTCACCTTATCTTTGATAAAGGAGGCAAGAATATACAGTGGAGAAAAGACAGCCTCTTCAATAAGTGGTGCTGGGAAAACTGAACAGCTACATGTAAAAGAATGAAATTAGAACACTCCATAACACCATACACAAAAATAAACTCAAAATGGATTAAAGACCTAAATGTAAGGCCAGACACTATAAAACTCTTAGAGGAAAACATGGGCAGAACACTGTATGACATAAATCACAGCAACATCCTTTTTGACCCACCTCCTAGAGAAATGGAAATAAAAACAAAAATAAACACATGGGACCTAATGAAACTTAAAAGCTTTTGCACAGCAAAGGAAACCATAAACAAGACGAAAAGACAACCCTCAGAATGATAGGAAATATTTGCAAATGAAGCAAGTGACAAAGGATTAATCTCCAAAATTTACAAGCAGCTCATGCAGTTCAATATCAAAAAACAAACAACCCAGTCCAAAAATGGGCAGAAGACCTAAATAGATATTTCTCCAAAGAAGATATACAGACTGCCAACAAACACATGAAAGAATGCTCAACGTCATTAATCATTAGAGAAATGCAAATCAAAACTACAATGAGATATTATCTCACACCGGTCAGAATGGCCATCATCAAAAAATCTACGAACAATAATTGCTGGAGAGGGTGTGGAGAAAAGGGAACCCTCTTGCACTGTTGGTGGGAATGTAAATTGATACAGCCACTGTGGAGAACAGTATGGAGGTTCCTTAAAAAACTAAAAATAGAACTACCATATGAACCAGCAATCCCACTACTGGGCATATGCCCTGAGCAAAAATATATTCTTTAGCTTTGTAGACAGATTTTCTAGTGATTGGAGTTACTAGAGGGTAATTTGTGAAGGAAGAGTGATTTGAGCTAAATTTCCAACAATGAGAAGGATTTTGATATAGAAATGAGAGACAAGGGTATAGTGAGTAGGGGGCTGACAAGACCAAAAGCACAGAAATGGATAAATGTTGTCCATAGGAGGGAGCAGTTAGATGGAGTCAAAAGGAAGGTTGATGTTGGAAGTCTATTCGAGGAAGAACTTGAATGGGAGAATAAGGCTTTGGAGGTTGGCTATGGTAAAGTCTTACATGTTTTTGAGCTGTAGAGTCTGAGAGAATTTCATCTGTCATCCTTGTGTGATTGTACTGAGGTGCGAGCTCGCACACAGGAGACCACCACAGTAGATTAGGATGAAACTAGGGGACCATGGACTAGGGCCATGGCCATGGGAAAGGAGGCTAACAGCTTACCACTAATAAATACATCCTCATTTCCTGCTGCAGAGTTCAGGTCATTTATTTATGTATTAAAAGGTAGCTGCATGGCTGTGCACAGGAAGCTGGATAACCCAGTGGGGGCCAGGGTCACCCTGAGCACCAGCGTCCTGGCCTGCCTTCTGCTGCTTGAAGAGGCCCAGACTTCTCCTGCCCGGGGCTCTCCTGGATTCTCTCTGTGTGGCTTGCTCTGCCCCTGCATCTTTATGTGGATGGTTCACCTTAATCATCAGGCCTCAAATGTCACCTCCTTAGGGAAGCAGCCCCCCAATCCAAAGAATCATGGATTTCCCTCTCCCTCCCATTCACACCCCCCGCCCCCCCGGTTTTCATCTAGGACTAATCTCCATGGTGACACTTTCATGGTATGAAGTTTATTTGCTTATTTCTGTCTCTCCCCAAGAGAACAAAATATCTAAACAATTAGGAGTGTTTACTGTCTGTCCAGGACTTCTTTCCCAGTGCCTACATCAGACCTTGGCACATAATAAATGTTCAATAAATCTTGATTGAATAAATGAATGAAAGGTTTCATAATCTGTTTCTCCATTACTTTTCTCTTATGTCTTGCTTATTGTAAATACTTAAGGACCAAGTAAGGAATACACAAGTGGAAGATTGTATATTAGAGATTATTTTTCTCTAACCCCCAACACCAAATCCAATGGGCTATGTTTTATAGACGAATGGGCAGAGAAACTGCCCAGTGAGTAAAATCTCGTCTCAGACTCAACAAAGAAATTAAAACTGCTACCCTAAATAATACTTGCAAGAAATTCTCCTACTCATTAAATATCCACACTAGGAGTGCAATATTGGATAAGTCATCACTCCTCATTAAGCCCTGGCTTCCTTAACTACACAAATGACACCTTTGTCCCACATCTTCACTTTCCTTCTGGCTCCAGTCTCACTCATCCTGTCACAAGTCCTTGGCCGTCTCCTGATGGACGGGCTCTGCTACCTGCAGAGCTGGGAAGGACAGAGCTCGAGGTCCATGAGATGCAGGGAGGCTGACGCATGTCCCAGCCCAGGTGCTCCCTGTCACAGCCCCATGGTGTACATTCAGAAAGGTTTGGCTTTGAATAAAGCCTGATCATCCCTAGAATAAGATTCTAGCCTGTTTTGTTTGATCACTCCTTTTTGTAACTGCTTGTTCATCTATATAGTACTGGACATTTGTGGAAGTTTTCCCACTTTAAGATTATAATAATATTGTCCACCCCCAATGGACTCTTAACCATACACACACACACACACACATACACACACAAAATACTAGGAGGAAGAGGGTTTCTCTATAGTGAGGTTAAGGAATTGACTTCTGGGAGCTGGATTCCTCCAAAGTTTCTCAAGGACCAGTGACAAATATTGTTTCAATTAGCAGAAAATCCAGTCAGTTTGTAAAAAACTAACTGTCTATTCAAAAGCCCATATTCAACATTGGTAAACATGACTCTTTGTCTCCCTTATCAATGTGTTTCTAGCAAATCAAGAGCTTAATAATATAAAACTGTCAGGAACCAGAACACATCATAGAGAAAGCAAAGTTTGGAAAGAATTATCACAAAAGTTGAGAGTTTCTTCTGGACGTATGACATATTCTTTTCTCACACATTATTTTGGAAAAAAAATTATCTAATCTCTATATTATATCAGATTCTAGGGTACTAGAGGTCGAGACCTGTATATTTAAGGAAATGGAGAAGGGAAATGTGTAAAGCGGTGTTTATTTTCAATTACTGTGGTATGCTATGTAAAAACATGAACTTTATTTTTATTGTTACAGCCTGGAGATGATCATATATCCTCTTTTCATAGGATAAAAATGGTTATTCAAGGTCATTACTTACGCAGTAAGAGAAAATAGGAAGAGAACATAGGAAGAAATGCTGGAACATTCCTGTGAATATTGCTACACTGAATTCCTAACCAAAAACTTACATCCTTTTTTAGTGGACTATGAAACGCTACAGAAGCTATGGAAAGCAATTACAGAACACAACGGGAGATGTAAATAAATTAGTTTTTTTTTTATTACAGATAGTGGGAGCTCTCTCTCCTCTGAGGGGCAGATGGTGGCTGACAGTCTGCGCTGATTAAGCTCTGCCATCGTTTTTCAGTGGGATGGAAAGTCAGGGCTCAGAAGCTATGTCCTCTGGCAAGTCTCATTTCCAGATTTTCTAATTTCCTAATTTTCTCTCAGATTAAGAAACAAGAAAGTTTTTCTTCTGTTGTGTTTTCACTTTTGGAAATAACTTCATTCAGAGCTGTGTACCAAGCCAGTAAGAGCTCAAGGGGATTTGAGTGATGCTTCCGAGTGCTTGACAGAAATTGTATTTATTCTCTTTCCAGAAGCCACTCTAAGGAGGTGAAACTCATCTTCAGAGCATAAAATATTTAGGCATTAAAAAGTACCAAAACCTCAATGTTACTCTAAACAGCTGTACAAACTAGATAAAGGCAAGTGACAGCAACTCCAACTAGAGCAGCATTTTAATAATTCTGCTACTGCAATGCATGAACAGTTCGTCCTCTCTAGAAACCAGCCAGAGAAAAATTCACTTTTATGATTCCCGATAGCGCCATCTAATGCTGCATCAGACACCAAGAAGCAGTTTGCCTCAGTTTTCATCCTACATAATCCCCCTATACTTAAAGGAAAGATAATAATTTATACATACCCCATAATGATCCCTTGCTGAGAAAGTAATTACCCTCATTTAAGAGTAGGTATCAATGAATAATAATGAGATTGCTTTCAATTAAATGAGTGCAGATTCAGTAATGCTCTGATATACAAACATAGATTTGGTAAGATAATAATGTTTCTTGACAATCAACATTTTCAGAGGCCATAATTTGTCCACTGATGGTAACTCTCCATGTAGACAGCTCAACGCTAATTGCCTTTTTGTCCTAATTGGTTTTTTTAATCTAATAAAATGACAGGTATCTTACATTTAGAAGTGTAGTAACCTTTTCTTTATGTTACGGACAGGTGTGCTTACATCTATCATTACATCTTACATCTTACATCTATCATTACATCTTACATCTATCATTACATCTTACATACATCTTACATCTATCATTACATCTTACATCTTACATCTTACATTACATCTTACATCTAAGATGCTTACATCTTACATCTATCAAATGGCTCTTGCACTGCCTACCAGTGTACCACAGGCTTGAAATGAAACTCAATTGCCCAGCAAGTATGCAATTGCTAACTTCCTTCGAGTTTTAACAGGTGAAATTCTGCAGAGGTGACGTTAATTTTTGAAAGGGTACCTCTCAAGGTGGGCAGCTTCCACACATTTAAACGTTTCAACTCAGATAATAGTTAGGTGGAGACAAGAAAGAAAGTGCTTTCATGGAAAACACTTGGTGGACAACAAACAATGAAATCCTCGTGCTGTAGACAAACTTCTGTGAGAACCTTGGGTCTCTTATACTTGACTTTGTACCTCACTTGATAATGACTGTGAAGAATTGTCAGAGGAGCATTAATTTGCTAACACAACAGAATGATTTCAGCCATAGGGTTTGCAGGACAGGCAATAAATACTGAGATAATTTGGAACCAACTTTTTCAGAGGTTGTGACTCTGGTGTAATAAGAGAATTGAGGGACTTCTCTGGTGGCTCAGTGGTTAAGAATCACCTGCCAATGCAGGGGACACGGGTTCGAGCCCTGGTCCAGGAAGATGCCACATGCCTCGGAGCAACTAAGCCTGTGCGCCACAACTGCTGAGCCCACGAGCCACAACTACTGAAGCCCATGCACCTAGAGCCCGTGCTCCGCAACAAGAGAAGCCACCGCAATGAGAAGCCCGCGCACCGCAACGAGGAGTAGCCCCCGCTCACCACAGCTAGAGAAAGCCCACGTGTAGCAATGAAGACCCAGTGCAGACAAAAATAAATAAATAAATTTTTAAAAATAAGAGAATTGAGCACAAGCCACAAAGAAAAAGACCCATCACCACAGTTTAGGTTCTTTGCATAAATAAGTAGCGTACTGCTATGCAGTCATTCCACAACTTACAGTTTATTTTTGTTAGTTGATGTGTGTGTGTGTGTGTGCCCACCACAGTCTCAGATGTAAGGATGAAGTGTTCTGGACTTGACTCTCCAGATCCTTTAGAAAAGGCTGAGTGATGTTGAGACAGGAGATATCAGCCAGCTAATCATCAAGACCTTACCCTTGATGTTGTGAGAAGAAGTACGGGGAAGTGGTCCTCTGCGCAGGGGATGTGGAGGCAACGTAATAGAGAGATGGGGCTGCTTAGAGGAGACACACTGGCTCCATCCTCATCATGACATCGCCTTGTCCCTGTTCATGATTACTGAGTGGGCTCTTCCTTTGCTTTAACTTGGATAATTTCAAGAGGTAAAAGACCCATGTGTCTCAATTTTCACATGTGTTTTTGGCGAATGGGAAAGAAATATGACCTGCACGTTAACAAGCAGAATTTTCATAAAATTTTTAGAAATGTAAAGTCAGAACAAAATGCTATGTTCAAGCTCAACATTATCTTGATTACAGGCAAAACATAAACATCCCTACTGGAAATCCATTTGTTTGTGATTTGCTGGATTCCTTCTAGGATGGAAAATTAGGCAGCAATGAAGATTCCCTTAGCGATGACCTGGAGGCTGTTTGGGAGGTGACTGTGATGGCAGGGTGGTGACATATGATGAAACAATGAGGTCTTAAGTAGATCATCATAGAGAGATGAGAGAGTCAGTGGTTAGGGGAGATACTCCTGGAGACAGGGATGCTATATTTGGTCACTGAGCGTAGCAGATCAGAGAGATGCAGACTTCCAGGGAAAATGGGGAAAAGGTGGGGATTTTAATACTTTAGAAGACCCCAAAGGAAAGCCATGGCACATGATATCCCAGTCAGGATAATGTCTGAAGCTCACGAGAGCTTTAGTTTTGATTGGAGAAAAAAACTGATTGCATGAAAACAGGGAGGCTAGCTCTCTTTTCTATTATTTTTCCCCAAACCCCACAAGATGGTTAACTGTCTTATTTCTCTTTATAATCCTGTATCTTGTCCAGTTTCCTGGGTGCCAGTCGGTCCCATTGGATTGAAGCTTGTCATCCTCAGCATATATCTGAGGCTGAAGGAACGAGGAGGTGATGGAACCTGGGACCATCTCTGTTGAGAAAGACAGGAAGAGGAAGTCAAGTGAGCTCAGCAGAAGCTGGGAAGCAGCCCCTGGACCTGGGCAAAAACCAGGACAGACGGAGGTGCCTGGAAGGAAGAGGGGCTCAACTGAGCAAATGCTGGGAAAGCTCAGAGAAGCTGCAGATGGAAAAGAAATGATTACTTTAGGCATTTAGAACATCACTGGGTGAGAGCAATACAGGTAGCTTGTGGAATCCACCCGAGATTCATGCTGAAGTAGAGGGGAAAATTAGGGTAAAAGCAAACTGGGAAAGAGTCCCTGAGTCACAAGGAATTTTTCTGGAGAAAAACAGAGAAGAGGGGATGAGAAAGAGCTTGGTGATCCCCAGTGATGACAGCTAGTCCCTAGGGAAGGCTTCTCTCCACAAATGTGCATGTCAGTTCATGCAGTTTACAAAAAAAGAACAATGGGCCACACTGCAGAAATAAAGTAGTACTAAATTACGTGTAATACAGTGAAATACTATTTTGCGTTATGATTTCACAATAAAAATGTTGTTCTGTATAAAAAGAAATGTGGTACAACCATACCAGGGATTCAGTGATTAAAAAATGTGCTATCAAGCCATGGGAACGGGGCAAGGGGTGAGTAGATGTTGCCCAGGGGAGTTTTAGGGCAGTAAAGGTATCTTGTATGATATCTCAAAACGCATTGAATGTATGACACAGAGAGTGGCTCCTAAGGCTAACTGTGGGCTTTAGTTAATACTAACGTATTGACATTTGTTCATCAGTTGTAACAAATGTACCACGTTAGCAAGATGTTAATAATGGGCATTATGGAGGGGGAGGGGCTCAATGAGAACTCGCTCTGCGTTTTGTGCCATTTTCCTGTAAACTTTAACAGCTCTAAAATCTTAAATCTATTATCTTTTAAAATTTGTATTTTACAAACTGAAAATAACATAAGAATAAAAGGCGAGTAGCATTAAGGATCCTTTAAAGAATGTTTTGAGACTTTTATATATGCTAATTTATTAGCAAAGGGAAAATTAAAAATGGCATGCTTTAAGTTCCTTTGCTATTTTAATATTACAGAATTTACTCCAGTAAAAGCTTTACTCCAGTAAAAATCTTCATTTGTCCTGTAAGTTTGTAGGTTTGTTATGAAGATTTTAGTTGCTTTCTTCTGAAGAGGAATAACAGAAGAAAATCAGAGTCTTGTTTGCCTGTGAGAAAACATATTAGTTCCCATATTAAAGAGCTAATGCTAGCTATTTCAGCCTTACCTTATGGGAAGAGAGATTTCATTTCAATCCTCCGACGTAAATGAGCTCTGACAGATGTGCACTGTAACACGTGTATGAAACCCTTAAATCGAATGATCACTTTACACACAAATACATAAAGTACTGCAACCTGGTACTAGTATTTCCTTTAACTCCAAGTCACCATCACAGCGGCTGCCAACCAATAAACAAAGGCGTGTATGAGGGATGTGTGAAAGGCCAACTTCGTCTCTGGAAGGGGGAGACCCCAAATCAGAATCGGCACTGCCCTCCCACCGAAAAGATCGGCTTATCTTCTGATCTCTCCTTCACTTCCGCCAGCAAGAGGCAGCAACAACCGGTCCAAGCACACAACACAAACTACTTATCAGATACCAGTGCAGAGAAATTTGTTCTAAAATTTGGAGAGTCTAATGGGGCTGTCTTTTATGAAAGGTGAGAAAGGGAAAGCACATCAGACTAAGTTAATGTGGAAGAGTAATGAGAACAGCAGTTTATTAACCAACACCGCGATCACTGCCCAGATGCCAATATGCTGGGTAGAAAAAGTGAAATCCAGATGTGCTGTCACAGCACTGCCAGCACGTGGGATGCCCTCATTAGCCCCTCTGGAACTTCACCGCCTTCCACTTAGGAAAGACCACCCTTTCCCATGAAAGAGCAGCGGAGGGCCCTTTCCCATCATCTGCTCCTCATTCAGCAACTGCCAGGCATGTCCTGGGAAGAGCCATCATGATGTCTCTGATTTATAAGGTGTTTATATTTGCCTCTGGAGTTTACTGTCAGCCAGGCTGAGGCAGTTCCCTTTGCTTCGTTTGACCCCAAAGGGATTGAAGAAGATATAGTTATCTTCATTTAATAAATTCTCTCTTTTTTAAAATGCAAGCACCTCTTCAGTGGGTACCCTCTCAGAGAAGGAGAGGAATAGAAATAAAAATGATATATGTGTGTTTGTTCGTAAATCACACATTTTTTTCCATGAAAACACATGCCGTAGAGCCGTCACGTGGAGCTCTCCCAGCTTCCATCTGTCTTGGGTACCACCTCCAGTAACCCACCCTAACTGGAGAAGCCTCCCCACGTGGTTCCTGTAATGCACCCTCTGAATGGAACTTTGCCCTGGGGTTATTTACACCAGCGTAGCCCACGAGATGCCAGACTTTCCCCCTTAAGCCCTCAGACTTGAGGTGTGACCGATTCAGGGTGGGAATAGGGCAGAAGACAGATACACACTTGGGATGGCGTTTTGTCAAGATCTTAAGGCAAGCTGAGCTCAGACTCTCACACACCTTTTCACACTAAGAAAATGAACTTGGCATCCGCAAATGCGGGAAGACAGAATTGGCATTTTTAATGAATCACAGTCTATGAGTCAGCAGTCGAATGTGGTTACCTGTCAGCTCCAAATAGCAGAATTCTAATTTTACAGCAGCTGGGCATGGAATTTCAAAGTTCTCTTCTAATTGCAGAGTGCCCAGATCTCTCTGAGTAGCCTTTGGTGCTGCAGTTAAGGCATATGCGGTCTAGGTGGAAACAGGGCCAGCGGGCAGCAGCCTCCCAGTACCTCTGGGCAGAGCTCCATTTGTGTAGTTCATTACAATAGATGAAGACTAAACCTCTAAATAAACCTCAGCAAATGACAGATTACAGTGTCAAGATATCAATATGTATATACTAGCCTGATCAAAGCCATCATGGATTAATCAGATAAGTGGTTTTCAAATGTTATACCAAGGTTTCCCAGCCTCCTAAATAAATCGTGATGCTGATTTTCCTGGTGGCCACATGCCGGTTTCTTTACCTAATTAACTTCAAGTCTCAGCTTAAAGTGTCACTTCCTCAGACAGGCTTTCTATACAGTAATTTTTATAACCGAAAAACGCACTCAGGTTTGTTCCAAAACTATAAGGACCATGAGGGCGAGACTCTTGTCTCTTCTGTTCTTTGAACGGTTCACATGGCCAGCCTGTGGTACAGTACTTGCACTTAGAAGGCACCTAACAAAATTAGGTAAATGGATAAATGAGTTGAGTTAAAGAAACGTTGAGATCTAGTCCTGATTACTATCCATTAGTTGTGTGAAATAAGGTCAATGACTTGACAATTCTAAAATCCAACCCTCTCCTTTGTAAACTAATGATAATAAGTTTGAAAGGGTTGTATTGAGTTTTTGTTTGTTTTTTCACAAGCTCAAGTATATGAAAGTGATGCTTTAAAAATGTGCTGTCACTAGATGGGCAGGATGCTGGGGGGAGGGGGGAGGGAGACGCAAGAGGGAGGGGATATGGGGATATATGTACGCGTATAGCTGATTCACTTTGTTGTACAGGAGAAACTAACACAACATTGTAAAGCAATTATACTCCGATTAAAACCAAAAATGTGCTATCAGCTCCCAAAGCCACGTGGAGCTCACAGTAGATGCTCAATAATTGTACGTTGAATTAAATCGAAATCAGGCTCATTTGGGTAGAGTGATTTCTATGCTTTCCAAAGGACTTAACTTTTTTTTTTTTTTTTTTTTTTGCGGTACGCGGGCCTCTCACTGTTGTGGCCTCTCCCGTTGCGGAGCACAGGCTCCGGACGCGCAGGCTCAGCGGCCATGGCTCACGGGCCCAGCCGCTCCGCGGCATGTGGGATCTTCCCGGACAAGGGCACGAACCGGCGTCCCCTGCATCGGCAGGCGGACTCTCAACCACTGCGCCACCAGGGAAGCCCAAAGGACTTAACTTTAACAGTGATTCATTTTGGAACATCAGACACCTCTGTTGTTAATTTGTGCTTGTATCTTAAAGGTCCTGGGTGAACACAATCAATGCTTTCACAGTCACTAGTACTGACTCCATCTTGAGTTACTAAATCAACCTGAATCAACTTTTAAATGTGGTTATACAGGCACATACCACGCGCCTTAAAGAATGATTTGACAGGACTTTATTTTCCAACTGCATTTCTTCTCACAAAACTCCGTGGTGAGCTGAATTCTTTCTCGGGCTTCCAAGACTTATTAGCTAGAAGTGTGAGCAAGCAGATAGCCCACTGATAAACCTCATCTCCTGAGGTTTACAATACAATACAATAGGCGCTGTCAGAGAACAGAAAGGTTAATTAAAACATAGCAGAGCCCTCCCTTTAATAGGCAATGAGCCATTTACTATTTTTAGTTTGCAAACATCCACCCTTAATGGCTAGCATATGTCAAATTACTTGCGTGTCAACGGTACACAATTATCAACATTTCATCTTTCATTTTTCCATATTTATAACCTATGTCATTGCCCAGCTCCTATTTCACTTACAAGGAAGAAGATAATTGGAATGAGAGCAGCACAGAGCTCTCCCTCTGCAGAGTTTGAGTAGCTCTCTACCCTGACGTCTTCCACTACACGATTTGCTCAAAGGGTGGAAACTTCATTTCTGTAAACAGTTCTCCCAGTGGGCCATGGTGTGTCTGCAGCCCAGGGCAGAATCTCTCAACCTTGCTTTTTCAGAGCTCACCTCTTACAAAATAGCAAACTTCCAGTTAAGAAGCAGCAGACTGAGACTAGACAGTGCATTTCTCCAGACTACCAAAAGGGGGAGAAGGTTTGCGTTTCCCATTCAAAGATGTGCTCATGGGAGAGCCACTTCCCTGCCTTCCTTTTCCCTTAGAAGCCAGACCTCACATTTCTGATGGCAGCTGCAAGGAAAACATTCGGCCCAGACTAATGAGAATGCGGGCACTGATCGAAAAATTTGGCCCTGAATAAAGAGAAGTATTGAGAGATATATTCATGGGACATACATCATCTGCTCTTCCCTTGTGTCCAGTGAGCTGTCAGGTCACTGCAGGGAATGCCCTATTGCAAGCTGCGTTAGCTGCCACGTCTCTGAGTTAGAGCACGTGTAACTCCTGAGCCACAGTTGATGTTGCTGGTTCTTAATCCAAGAAAAAATAGAGCAAATGTGTGTGAAGAAAGACTACCTACAAAAGCGAGAGTAAGACTCCAAGATTTATTCCAATCCCTAAAGACGGAGAGGCACTGCATTTTGAATCGCCCAGGGCTGAGCCGTTCGTTTGACTTTGCAGAGAGCTTGGAAGAGCTCTCCCAGCATCTTGGAACTAACCTGTTCCCCACACCCCACCTCTGCTTTTACAGAGACGTAAACGGAAAACCAGGCAGCCTAGTGCCATCTCCCCTAAGGTCTCAGAGAAGGTCAGTGCCCGAGCCACAAGTAAAACCTTGGCTTCCTAATACGGGGAAATCTCTCACAAAACAGTGCCATTCGTTGTTTTAATATAGCAGAGCACTTCCTTCAGCGCCTTCATGCTATCAGTACGTGCTGACGCTGACTCTCCTGGTTTAATAAGAGAAAACACATTCTCCATTTGTCTAAGTGTGCTCTGGGCTAGCAAGTTGGCATTTCAATTTAACCCAGGTCCTTCTTCCCAAGTCTTAATATGACTGGAATTAATTTTGAATGTTGTGTAAATTGTTTTCTTTGGTTCTGTCTTAAACTCAGTAGTTGGAAAGAAAATGTTTCCCACTCATTTAATTGGAAGGGTCCACTGTACGTACCAACAAGAGGTTGAATTTTATCTTATTTATTTAAAAAATTTTATTTTTAAAATTTCACTATAATGGAAGAGAATATATGAGAAAGAATGTATGTATATGTATAACTGAGTCACTTTGCAGCAGTAATTAACACAACACTGTAATTCAAATATACTTCAATAAAAAATAAATTTAAAAAAAACTATACCTCAATAAAAAAGTAACTGATAAATGTACACTCATTGTCACACACACAAAAAAATAAAATAAAATTTCACTGAATGCTACTCGTCTTCGAAAACGCATGAGTAATAGAACTACCATATGACCCAGCAATCCCACTACTGGGCATATACCCTGAGAAAACCATAATTCAAAAAGAGTCATGTAACATGATGGTCGTTGCAGCTCTATTTACAATAGCCAGGACATGGAAGCAACCTAAGTGTCCATCGACAGATGAATGGATAAAGAAGATGTGGCACATATATACAATGGAATATTACTCAGCCATAAAAAGAAATGAAATTGAGTTATTTGTAGTGAGGTGGATGGACCTGGAGATTGCCATACAGAGTGAAGTAAGCC
This sequence comes from Delphinus delphis, assembly GCF_949987515.2. Classification (NCBI taxonomy): domain Eukaryota; kingdom Metazoa; phylum Chordata; class Mammalia; order Artiodactyla; family Delphinidae; genus Delphinus; species Delphinus delphis. The sequence continues at coordinate 5,613,674 of NC_082699.1, read as the reverse complement.
AGAAAGAGAAAAATAAATACCGTATGCTACACATATATATGGAATCTAAAAAAAAAAAAATGGTTCTGAAGACCCTAAGGGCAGGACAGGAGTAAAGATGCAGACATAGAGAATGGACTTGAGGACATGGGGAGGGGGAAGGGTAAGCTGGGTCAAAGTGAGAGAGTGGCATGGACTTATATATACTACATGGACTATATATACTACTATATACAAATGTAAAATAAATAGCTAGTGGGAAGCAGCCACATAGCACAGGGAGATCAGCTCGGTGTTTTGTGACCACCTAGAGGGGTGGGATAGGGAGGGTGGGAGGGAGACGCAAGAGGGAGGGGATATGGGGATGTATGTATATGTATAGCTGATTCACTTTGTTGTACAGCAGAAACTAACATACCCTTGTAAAGCAATTATACTCCAATAAAGATGTTTAAAAGAAGAGAAAACACATGAGTAACTTAACCTCTCTGTAAAACAGAAACGATTATATCAACTCACTTCTTTCCTCTGCTCCCTAATTCCACTTCATTTACCCAAACTTAGAATGATTTTACATGTACTAGCCAAAGAAGATCTGTGTTTAAATTCAAGCAAAAACTAGTTACTAGTCATGAGAATGTATAGTAATCGTATCAATACTATGGTTATTATCATTATGACTTTCTAAGTAACCAAGTACCTATGGCATACTGGGGACACACACCACATCCCCCAAATACGACCTACAGGATGCTGTGTGCTCATAGATGACAGTTTGAATTATGAATGTGGTTTCATTTTCCAGCCTGTGTTTGAGGATGTGACTATATAATTCCAACACAAACATTCTCAACCTGTGTGGCAGTTTATTTTAGGAAATAGCATGCCAGACTGTAACTCAAGGTTAATTATACAAACAAATGACAGATTATTCAAAAGGAGGGTGTATACCGGAAATAAGGAATGCTAAGTTTCACATGCCTCTATGTTAGACCTTAAATATCCTCCAGCTCTGTCTTTGCCCTTTAATTATTTCTTTCACAAATCATAAGATGTTGCTCCTGGAGCTTCTGTTGAACTGTGAGAAGAGAAGGTATATCTCAGGATTTGAAGTCACACCCACCTGGGTTTGAAACCCAACGTCATCAATTCTTAGTTTTGACCCTGAGTAAGTTATTTATTTTAATCCCAGTTTCCTTATCTGTAAAACAATATTATACATTCATAACTTGCTGTTAGGATTAAGTAAAATAAAATACACAAAGCCCTTATGTGGAGCCTGGCACAGAATAAGCCTCAATCAACTTCGAATACCGCGAAATTCCATAAGGCACCAGCTCCTTTTGTTATAACAACAGCTGATGTCAAAGAACAGGTAGGCTTGTAATTACATCAGTTCTCTTTGGTCAACCAATGGTCTGTGTCACCAAAGCATTTATATTTTCAATTGGTGAAATCCACCAAGAAATAGCTTTAAGAGATTATCACCAAGGGTAGAAATTGGTAAAGTAATAAGCAAAATTTTCTCGTGGCTTCCAGGAATTTCTCTTGCCAATAGCTAAGTTTTATCTTTTTATTGTAAACAGGCTTCCTGAGCATATGAGTGTTGGAGGAGATTATGTAGTTTCAAAATGGGCAGCATATTTTCAGATTCTGCTAGGTCATTAAGCGGTAGAAATCGTCTACAGTTTTCTGAAGACAATAGTCTAAAATTGGCACACACTGGTTCACTTCTCCAGACATTTGGGCATACCTGAACTTTCTCTAGAGATTTTGGTTGGAGGAAAATATGAAAATGGCATCACTTTGATTGCAAAGAGTAATTGCTTTCTAGGTTTTTTTTTTTTTTTAAATGTAGACACAATCAATACGAATAAGAGAAAATTTATTAGGCAAACTTGTTGGCTAATTTTCAATGGTATTCTAGGATGACAGTCTTCAGTTTGCATTTACTCTTTGCCAAAGTAGAGGAAAAACACATTGTTGGGGAAAGAATGTGGAAGACGTTTGATCCAGAGAGCACAACTTCAGACTATGTGGCCTGTGGGTGGATTGGGTGAGGACTGTATGTAAACAAACCTAAAAGGATTCCAAACCCCTTCCCGGCCCCACGTGCCAGTCCAGCCCCGACTCACTCTTCAGTGAGTTCAGATATCATCTTTCTGAAGCTTTTGCAGAATATTCACCTGGTTCCTCGCAGAAAAGTTAGTCGCTCACATAACTCACTGTGAACACCCTGTTACGGTAGCACTTAATTACATTTCATTGTAATCATGTGTTTACCAGTTAATCTCTGCCTGCACTGTAAGGCCATGAAGGGCAGGGAGCACGTACTTGGAGCACCTATGTTCAGTAAAGGTGTAAGGGATGGAGATGAGGACAAGGGTAGGACGCAGGGAAGGAAGGGAGGAGCAAAGGGGAAAAGAGGACCTCAGGTGAGTGATGACTGGTTTCCATGAAAGGCCAAGCCTACTGGTTGCCTTTATCTGAGGTCTCCAAGTGAACAAGACGGAGGTGAAGATGTGGAAAGGGAAAGCTCACACTTTCAGCAACCTGGTAACGTTGATGAAGGAATTATGGCCCATCAACAAGGTGAAAATGACATTAACTGTCTAGATGGATTTGGTTCCAGGAGAGAAACTTTATATGAACAAAATCTTTCAAAATAAGCTGACGTTGCAAGTTTATCATTAGAAATAGCTAGGGTGGGAATTCCCTGGAGATCCAGTGGCCTCACTGCCATGGCCGGGGTTCATCCTTGGTTGGGGAGCTGACCACGTGCCATGTGGCGTGCCCCTCCACCAAAAGAACAAAGAATAGCTGGGGCCCCCGATGATCATTATAAAATTTCCTTCTGAAGTCAGGATATTTTTCTAATTCATTTACCATGATGTTAAGAATACAGTAACATGCTATCATGTGCATGAGTTTGACAATCTGCAGATATTACTCAAAAACTTAGTCCACGAGAAAATTAAAAAGGTATGTAAATAAGCATCATTTTCCTTCCATTTCCCACCCCCCCATTTTCTTTTTCCTAAAACTTCAACCTTTTTTTTTTTGTGGTACGCGGGCGTCTCACTGTTGTGGCCTCTCCCATTGCGGAGCACAGGCTCTGGACGCGCAGGCTCAGCGGCCATGGCTCACGGGCCCAGCCGCTCCGCGGCATGTGGGATCTTCCCGGACCGGGGCACGAACCCGTGTCCCCCGCATCGGCAGGCGGACTCGCAACCACTGCGCCACCAGGAAAACCCCAAACTTCAACCTTTTAATGCATTTCAGATTATCAGTTTCATCCCCAGGGCCCTTGTGAGAGAGGCCGCGTGATGCCCTGTGGTCTTTGCCCCGCCCTCCTCTCCATTCTAGCCTTACTCCTACCCGACTTGCTCATCTCTAAATTTATCAGAAGATACTTTTCACTAGAATCAAAACAGGAAATTTTTATCAAGATGAATTTTTTCAAAGACATTGTGAATAATTTTATGTTTTAAAAACGTGTGGCTATGTTTGTTCCTTGCTAACATACAGTTCTGTCTTGAATGAATCTCCTTCTCTCTGTTGTCCCCTTTCATGTTAAGCTCCCATACTTCACTGTTTATCTGCTCTGTTCTTTAAAGAGATTAAAATACTTCAGTATAAATACCCACTGGAAATAAATATTCTGTAGTTCTTGTGCTTGACTCGGAGGATTCCTGAAGTTATTTGGAGATGGGAGGTATGGAACGTCACACCAAGGGAGCTGAGTTACCAGGAAGGTTGTCCTTCCCCTGGATGAAAAGCTGAAGCTCCAGTAACAGCAATAGAAGCCCCTTTGAGGTCCTGCGGAACGGTGTGGAACTTCTAGAAAATTCAGTGTTACAGTGCTAGGGACTATTAAGGTTTCCCCTTTCATTGTAATTGACAGTTGTCAATCCCTGCTGCCCCTTCCCCTCCTCCAGACCAGTTTCTTTGATCTGACCCCACCTGCCTCCCAGCCCAATCTGCTCACACCTCACTACAGATTTCCAAGCAAACTGGATCCCTTTCTGCCTCTGCTCTTGTAGAACTTATTGTCTGTTATTTAGATAGTCTCTGCTTTCCTCCTTGGACTTCTAACGACCACAGACATTGGGCTCTTTTTTCAAGGTACAGACAGAATGGCCTCTTTCACGGAGTCTTCCCAACTCCAAGTCTGGTAGCTGACCCTGTTTTCTGCCCAGTGGTTTTTGTTCCCATCTGGCAGGTTGGCTCATCAGGCCAGGATTCTCGTGAGGGAGATTAGAAGTACCCTGAGAGAGGTGTGTCCAATCTCTGGATGGGTTTAGGGAGCTTGAAAAGTGCCACAATTTATCTGGGTTTGCTCACCACACCTACCCAGCTGAAATGACAATAATCAATTCCCTCTTGTGCTCTAATAAAACTAGTTTGCATCTTTGAGGGAAAGCACTCTTTTTCCATGTTTTAGTATTCATTGTAAAAATACATTTGCCGTAGTAATAGTACAGAAGATTTAGAAATAAAGCATTTAAAGTTACCCAAAATATTACCATCAAAACACAGTTATCGCTGCGTTTTCTCTTTCTGTCATTCTGAAAAATGCCTCTTTTTATACTTGTTAACATACTGCACATACAATTTCATGTCCTGCTTTTCCCTTTTAACATTATAATACACAGTAGTTATCATTTGTTGAAATAATGAAATAGATATTTAAAAATAAGACTTTAATTATTATATTATTATCTTTATTAGTTCCTTTGCATTGAGTAGAGAATTGTAAAACTAGAAGGTTGTTCCCATTGTGTCCTGGGCCACATACATAAATCAAGCAGGTCACGCCAAGGCAGAAGCCAGAAGGAGTCCGTGAGAGCTTGGCTGTCAGCTGGCCTGTGCTCTGTCTGCCTGGACTGCCCTCCTTCCAATCTGATGTACTGCTCTGACTCTCCTGGGTCCTTGCTCAGGGAATCTTCTCAATTTCTCCAGACTAATCCCAACATTAGGCAAATCTTATTTGTGTGACTTTTCTCTCCTACATCTTACTTCGAAACTTTTCAAAACTATAGAGCAAAGACTTTACAGTGAGCGCTAGTATACCCATCAGCTAGGTTCCTGTTTTGACCCCTCCCTTCACTGCTTCACCAGGCTCCTTTCCATGGGTTTGAGGACCCTTGACCTCTCTCCTGAAGGGGGTTTTCCCTGTGGCCTCCGGGTCTCTGTTCTACCTGCTTCCTTCAAGGACCCATTCCAGCGGGCTTGACCCACAGAACAGTGTTAAACAGTGAAACACTTCTACTGCCCTTAGTGGTACCAAATCAGTTCTTCCCCAAAGTGTGCATCATTCATAATGCCATCAACAATCTGTGTGAGCGCTCTATTAATTCTACTGAGCATCACTGAAGTTTGGAAGGAGAATTCAGGTTGATCGCATTCTTAGCGCCCTTATTACACTCCGACTTGTTATATATCTATTTACGTACACATTTCATTTTTCTTTAAACCCTTAAGCTTCAAGGCAGACACCTGTTCAAACCTTCAAAGCAGAAACACGTTAGTTGATATTTGTTATCCCCCATGACCCCCTAGCTTAGAGCCTTGCATATAGAGTGTAGCTCTGTAGATCCTTGCTGTAAAAAAAGAACCTGTATATGTCGCTTTTAATAATTCAGCTAATTAGCAAAGAAAACAATGAGTTTCGAGATGTTTAGGAAAATTGAGGCAGAGGAAAGGGGCTTATAATGCATATTTAGCTAAATTTTATTGTCCAAGGTTTTGATTTCTTTTGAATTAAAAAGTCTAACTGTTAAGGCTTGTTTTATGTCCTTTACAAAACTAAATATGGTACATCAACAATGTATCTAATAAGTTTGTACACTTGCATCTATCTTGGACGTACCAAGAAGATTCTGTACTGACTCGTACAGACAGTGACTACAGCATCATGGGCATATTCCCCTATGACCATCACTTTGACAAAAGTGCTCTTAACCAAACTCTGCAGTGAACATTAAAAACACAGTTGTCCCTACAAAAACCTCAGGCAACTGAGTTTGATTAGTAAGAATACTGTATCAGGGAAGTCTGGAAGAATACTGTACATTCTGTGTGGTATCCCTCATGGAGAGATGCTTCTTGATATTTCAGAGAAAAAGTTCAATGTCCAGAAGACTTATCCAAAGTCACTTCATGTCCACACCTCCAAAGGCATTGCTTTCTTGTCCTACCCTCAGGCATCCTATGTCATGAGGACTGCCTGCATCTTATTTCCGCATACAGCTCCATCTCTGTTAATTTTACACAGCATTCTCTGAATGGAAACCTGCCTATATGTTCCTAGGTCTCTGGCTTCCTTTGTCCCCAGGAGCAGATGCAAGGCTAGACTTTGGGGACACAGAAGCAGGGACCCTGCCCTCATAGCGCCTACCAGCCAGCAAGAGGCTTGCCGGCCACACTGCGCTCATGGTGCCACCCGATGGCTGACATGAGCCAGCCTTTGTGCCTTCTCATCACTGCTCATGCCTTTCCTTCCGTCTTGGCCTCATTTTACCTGTTTTCCTTTCCTTCTATTTTCTCAACACATTCCATCCTCCTAATTTTACTTCTTCTTCTTTCCCACCTTTGTTCCATGTACCCATGTTCCTGGTACTCTCAATATTCCCACTCCCTTTTTCCACCGTGGATTCCCTGAAATGGCCCAATCTTGGATCTATGCTATCATTGCTTCTCTCCACTCTTGCCCCATGGGCTTCTGAGTGGTGCTGGAGAAATGTTCACGACCTCAGCCGGGCTCTCAGCTGAGATCAGCATTCCTTGAATGAGCTTTCCGATCTCCCCACAAACCATTCCCCTCCACCTTCATGCCCCCTGCAATCCCCATGCTTCCCCTCTCTTAGAAGATGACCTTGATCACCTGGCAGAGAAACTTGAAGCCACTACCATGAACTCGCTTCTCTCAACCTCCTGTCCTTCTTGAGGACAAATCAGTTATATTTTCATCTGTCTTTATCTCCTTTGACCTAGATGTGACCTATCTGCTGTTCCTAACCTTTGATCCAGTATCTTCAGCACCTTATATTTTCTGTCCTCCCTTGAATTTCTTCCATGTAGCCAGTACTATGGTCAAGTTTCTTCCATCATAAAGAACCTTCCTTTCCTCAACCCTGACATCTCCATTTGTCTACTCCTTTATTTCTCACCTCTCACCTTCCCCCTAAAATGAAATATTTATAAATATTTTCTTATAAAATATCTCATATTTACTGAGATGTTTAAAAAATAATGTTACACACACCATACTTCCAGAACTAGGCTAAAGGGATAGAAGAACACAGTACATCTGAAGCCATGTGTGTCATCCTTCCCAGTTATACCTTCTGTCTGTCTGAGAGTCAACTCCACCTTGAATTTTGGGCTTAAAATTTCCCTGTAATAAAGAAAGATTATATACATGGCCCAGGGCTATGTTTAATGCTCCTAGCCTCTGTTCTACTATAGGTCAGAGGTTGGGACCATCTGCACATCCTAAAGAATGCTGTACTTGTCCATTATGTCAATGACTTTATGTTTATTCGACCAGAGGAGTAGACGGCAACAACTTAGTTGGAAGCCTTGATAAAACACATATGGGGAATAAAACCTATGACAACTTAGGGCCTACCACATCAGAATATTTTAGAGATTTAGGATTCCATATTTGCCAGAATATCTCCTCTCAAGTAAAAGAAAAAGATACTATATCTCACACTTTCAAATTCAAAACAGGGAAACGCCTGATTGGTTGCTTTTGCGTACATACTGCACCTAGGAATGTTTCTCTGGACCATGCACCAAGAGTTATGGATGGCTGCCAGTTTTCCAGTACAGAGAAGCCCTCTGAAATAAGTCCAGGCTGCACTACAAGGGACCCTGCTGCCTGGGTCACATGACCCGGCAGATACCAGATGTTAGAGGTGTATGTGATAGTAATATAGGGCAGTGAGGGATACGGCAACTCAAGAAAGGAAGATCACAGTGTAGACTCTCTAGAGTCCTGGAGGAGCAAGGCCATGCCATCTGCAGTGAAGAATTGGACACGTTTCAAAATGCACCTATGGGAATGCTAGTGGACCCCAGTGGAAACAAAACTTTAGATCAAAGGTCACCAAGTGACCATGCAAACAGCAGTGTTCATCGTGGGCCGCATCTGACAGTCCAGTCAGACGAGTTGACCCAACAGCAGGCCATCGTAGGGTAGTGTACGTGAGACCCCAATACGAAGGGAACAAAAGCCACTTGGTGGCGAGCTGACTGCACCAGACCTCACCCACTATCGAAGGGACAGCAACATATAATAGGAAGACACACATTGTGCAGTGGGATGGAGGGAGCTGAAGTTGGCTGAGGAGAAACACTGTGGAGGACCCAGATTGGGAGGGAAGACCCCATCTGTTCAGTTTGGCCTATGGTTGAGTTGGAAATCGATGTCTCATTTCAATCTCAAACCAGGGATAGAATCTAAATAAATAGTTTTAAGTGCAGCTTTGATGAGCAACGGGAAGATGTGGATTTGGATTTAAATTTAGAAATCATGAGACTATAGACGACCATGGAAGCCATGAGTATGAATGTAATTTCACCGAGATGGAGCATAGAATGAGGAGAAAAGGTAGATGAAGTACTAAACCAAGAACTCCCAGTATGTAGCAAATAGACAGAAAAGAATGAACTAGCATCTTTCCCATTTTTATTTGTTTTTAAGCCTCTGTTCAAGTTACATCTTCTCTCTGAAAGCATTCTTCTCTAAAACCAAACCCCCCTCCCAAACACAGTTTTAACTTCACATACCCATATGAGCCTATTTGGATCCTAGACATTGCATTAATTCGTATAGATAGCAGACTTAGAGCTCATCCATTTATGTGTTCATGCATTTACCAATTTATTTTATATTTTTAAGCAGTTACTATGTGTCAAACACTATGATAGATGCTGGGAATATTAAAATCAGTGGAATAGATATGTTGCCCTTGAATGTTTGTGGTGGAGACTGGCTCCATGCTAACCAATTTCATGTCCTTTTCCTGAGCACAAAGGAAGACTATCTTTCCCAGCTTCCCATAAAGTCGTGTTAGAGACTATTATGGGTATTGGTCAATGAGATGTGGCCGGAAGGAAATCAAAGCTTGGTTATAACACCCCCCTGAGATCCTCACATCCTCTCTTCTCTCTATGGAGACCATATGTGTAAGATGGCAACATCACAAAGTGGAAGGAAACTGAGTTTCCACATCACCACTTGGACATGAGCTGCCAGGAGAACCACAGACCTTCACTGTGTGGTCGTTAACATGCAGGAGTTGTTTGTTCCAGCTACCGCCAATTACTTTGGGTAATAACAGTATAATAGCAGTAGTAATACAGACGACATCCTGACAGAGAAAACAATACATGCAAAGTACGCAGTTCTCACTACTTATACGTGCACCAAACTGTGAGCATCCGGAAGGTTGGATCTTAGTTACAAGTTAGAATGTGGTAGGAGATAAAAGGAGACAATGCCCTGACTCTGGGACCACCTATGCCTAAAACTTTGGTAGTAGTCAATGGGGAGATGTTCCAGTATTTGAAGAGTAATAGTACAGTATTTGAATTGCAGAAAAATCATTCCTCATCAAAATAGAGGTTAGAGTGAAACTATTTTGGAGTCAGGGAGACTGTATGGAAAAATGTATAATCACCCAGCCAAGAGATGCTCAGAGTTTGTATGAAGCCAGTGGCAGTGGGAGTAGAGAAGAGAGGGCAGGATAGAGGCCACAGAACACAGGGAATGGATGGATTTGAAGAGGTTAGAATTATGCTTAGGCTCTGGGTTGCAGGGGGTACAATACGTAGTCACTACGTTTTGAAATGCATAATGAAAAAACCCAATTCGTGATAGCAGCGTGGAATTTAAACATGCTTAGGAATAAATATGCAGAACCCGAATGAAGGCAACAAATTACAGAGGAGACATAAAAGAAGACTGGAACACATAGAGAGGTAGATCATAATGCTGAGTGGAAAGAAACTTCGTCATAAAGGTAGTAATTCTCTCTCAATCAATTTATATAATTAATGTAGTCCTAATAGAAATAAGAGTGGACGAGATCTTTAAAAATGGTTCTAACATTCATCTGTCAACAAGCAAATTTCAAAAAAATAGAAAAATAAAAATAGAGGGGACTTGCACTGCTATACATTAAAAGATGTTGTAAAGTTACTCTAAAATTCTATGATACTGATGAAACAGTTTATAGCAAGATTAGTGCAACAGAAAAAAATATATAGAAATAGACCCTAGTAAATAGAAGAAAAGAGCATATGACTAAGGTGATATTTCACATCAAAGAGTTCTCAAACAATTGATTATTTTAAAAACTAAATACATATGGTTATATCCCTAATGTATTATAAATTCTAGATGGATTAGAATAAAATATTTAAATAAAAATATTAATATAACTTTGAAGGTATAATTCACAAAGAAGTTCTTTTAATAAATAAAATAAGAATTTAATAGAAATACTATTTACTGGATTACTTAAGAATAAGTTTTCTGGGCCTTCCCTGGTGGCGCAGTGGTTGAGAGTCCGCCTGCCGATGCAGGGGACACGGGTTCGTGCCCCAGTCCAGGAAGATCACACATACCGCGGAGCGGCTGGGCCCGTGAGCCATGGCCGCTGAGCCTGCGTGTCTGGAGCCTGTGCTCCGTGACGGGAGAGGCCACAACAGTGAGAGGCCCACGTACTGCAAAAAAAAAAAAGTTTTCTGAATTAAAATAAACACCTATCAGGTAAATGTAACAAAAACCAACAAACTAGGGGGAAATTTATAAGATGCATGACCAGGGAATCGTAGCCACCATATGTCACAAAAACTTTTACTCATCAATAAGACAAAAATGAAACTACCAGTAAGAACAATGACGAAAGAAATGAAAGAGGAAATTCACAAAAGAAGAAATTTGGTAGTCTATAAACATGTGGAAAAATGAATGTTATTTAGAGAGACATAACTACCTAAAAACACAGAATTTATTGAGGTTAGACTCAGGAGATGGTGAAAGTGTGGAGAAAGAGTCATTCTTACACTTTTGGAAGGGAATAACCAGTACAAATTCTATGGGACAATTTCGCAATAAGTTTCAAAAGCCTAAGAAACATTTATTCCATTTGATCCAATAACTTGATTTCCATAAAGTTATTCTACATGAAAAGATGACAAAGATGCACACAGAATTAGGTATAAATTATTTTCATCAGTTACAATGTTAAAAAATTTAAATCGTAAAGTCCAATAATGTAGGATTTAAAATATAAATCATGGTATGCCCATATAAAAGTAATATATTGAAGTCATCTACATGGATATTTTAGAGATATATTTTATCACCTGAAATAGTCACAAGAAACCTGAGGAGAAATCTGGTTACAAATAGTATATACAACATGTTATTAAACAACATTTTTACACAGATTTACTATGTCTATGCCAGGGATCGGCCGACTGTAACCCAAAGGCCAATTTTGGCCCATGACTATTTTGGTAAATAAAGTTTTATTGACACACAGCCACACACAGTTTGTTTATGTACTGTCTCTGGCTGCTTTCCAGCTACAATGGCAGAGTTGATTAGTTGTGACTGAAACCATTAGCCTGAAAAGCCTAAAATATCTGCTATCTTGCTCTGTATAGGAAAAATCTGCAATCCTTGGACTATGCATATAAAAATCCATAAGCAAGTAAATAGTATCTTAACAGTAATTATTTCTAGTATGGGAAATCGTAAATGATTTTTTTTCTTCTTTTTTCTTTTTCATATTTTTCAAGAGAAAAATTTTGATACATCATGTAAAAACTGGCAACACAATACTAGCCATATACTATATGTTTGCTGAAAGGGTAGACATATTTTAAAATATAAATAATCATTTTTTCTGGATGGATACAATTATGGGTGATTTGAATGCCTTGTCATTTTTTTCTGTATTTTTCTGTGTATTTAATTTATCACAATGAACATATGTTACTTACATAATCAGAAAATACTTAAACATGCACTTTAATGAGGGTCCTGAAATTTCTAATTCTGATTTTTCCCTCTGATTTCCAGTGGCATCTTGGTGTTACATTCAACATCCTTTTATTTCTTTGCAGCACAGGGGAAGACGTTTGGGAAGACTTTGATGATAGGAATTTTTAATGTTACCAACTTTGAAGTTTAAGTCGTCATAAATTATAGCAAACATCTGTCCTTTGTTACCTGTAGTTTAAATCTTAAAAAGAAATGAATCTAGGTATGCAAAAAGAAATGAATCTAGGTATGCAAAACATATATAAAGAAGGACCAATCGTCGCTTTTCTTGTGTGTTGTGCTCTGTTTTTTTGGATGCCAATAGCTTTATTCATAGGTACTTTCAAACCCCCTGGGAATCACCAGTTCCAAAATCACACACTCTGTTCGGATCACCACATTTTAGAAAAAGATGAGAAACGTTGTACATGCGTCACAATGCTTTCCAATCAAGATTCAAAATGTAACAAAAAGAGCTCAAAAACAAACGAACAAAAATGAGCCCATCTTGAACATAGATGTGGAAGAAAGCCTTATATAAGTGACCGGCTAGTTGATTTCAGCAATATACGATATTAAAAGTTTGAGAGTTTAGGAGACAGAGAACAAAACAGAAGTCCAGACTCACAGGGAAATGGAATGTTCACTGCAGGGACATTTGTTCCATCACCTGTCACCTGCTCCAGTCCAGAACCCCAAATGTGGCCTCTGCCTCAGCCTGTGTGGCCCATCTTTGAGAAAGGCTGGCCCTGGTGGCTGGTTCAGCCCCTGCCCTGGTGACAAGCAACCACAAGTCCCACACACGGCCACATCCAGGTCTGGACTCCTTTCTCTGAGACCTTCCCCAGACTGCAGTGTTTGCATGGATATCATGGTGGGTGTGGAATACTAAGAGTAACCCTTGGATCCATCGGTGACCGGCCTGTAGTCCCAGATTTCCCGGCATGAGCTTCTCCTGTCCTGAGAAGTCAAGTGCTCTGTCTCTAGCTCATGGCACTCCCAGAAGCCCGTGTGGTTCTGTCTCTGAAGCCCGTCTCATCTGCACCCCTGTGGACTTTCTTGGGCATATTTTTATCCACCTTTGCCTTGCACTCTTATAGTTCTTTGGTGAGGATATACCTTAAAATCTTAATTTCTAAAATATTGATTAAAGGATACCTCTTCAGAAAAAAAAGAAAAAAAAAAAGAAGGAAGGAAGAAACATAGCCACATTTAATGTTCGTATCAACTGAAATGTATTTCTTGGAGATCGAAGAAATAAGGTGAGGAGACTCTTGGCCACATGTAAAGTAGAATTTCTTTCTAGCTTAAATCAGAGAGAAGTACCAGTAGGTGATCTCGGTATAGGTTTCTGCCATCTTAGGTAGTTTCATCAGCCTGTCCGGCTTGGAATTTCTAATGTCACTGGGATATCTATCTGATCATTATTATTCTCTTCTACGACCTAGGCATAGGTCAAGGATCCTTTGGGGCCTGGGTGACCTTTAAACTCATTAACAGCTCTCCCTGGGACAACAGGAAAAGTCCTTGAGGAAGCCTGCAAGGGGGCTGGCCAGGATTCTTCATTTTTCGTAATGGGCATCCTTCTTTGGGTGGCGCTCTTCCTGCCTGTCCCAGTAGGCCACTGCAGGATGCTCTCAGCAGGCCCTCTCTGCTGGCTCCTGACAAGGTCTGGGGTCCACACAGACCTCATCATAGACAAGAGGGAGCAGGGTGAGAAGGAAGAACCCCAGCCCACATTGTCGCCTAACCCCACATCTGAAAGTGGAGGGTGAAGCGCAAAAGTACTTGCATCCGCAGCCTCCGGGGCAGGCTGCTGTGTGAAAAGCCCTGTCCTTGCTTGGTGCCCAGACACTTCCCAGCCTTTTAAATGCTGAGGGAACAGGGCCTTCCCTGCAGCTCCCCATTCTCTGTGCAGATCTGAAGCTCACCTTTCTGCCTCTAAGACAGCAATGCAATTCAGTCATGACAATTCTGAAGGAGACTGTTTCAAAGACAACGAAATGCAAACTTCAAAGGGCTAACTCCCTGCATATATACATTCCCCAACGTGGAAATCATCCTATGAATACATTGAAAGCCTGAGTCATAGAGGGAGAGATGCCCGATAAAAGAGTTAGTCTCTGCATTTAAAAATGAGGTCACCTTGAACTCTGTGTGAAGGTGAACAAGAGACTGTCAACCTCGGTTAATAATTATTTAGATTCTGGTCATTAATCCCATATCTCCAGTCTAACCGGATACAGATAAACAAAAGAGTAAGAATTTCTCTTACCGGAAGCAGGTTCACAGCAACTGTTAATACTTTTCCTTATAAAAGTTGCTCATTTAGTGGGATTATTTTCAGTTCATTAAACTGAAATATACACAGTGCAACTTGGAATATTACCTTTTTTTTTCCTTTATCTCCTGATATAAGATGCATTTGAAAAGAACAGTAGAGCAACTGGCTTTATGAAATCAGAGATCAAAAGATGCTCTAACATAAGAGGGTGAAAAAGGAGTTTATATGCAATCTTATTTTAGTAACTCTTTCCTGGGTGTTTTAATATTCTTGTCAGCAACATGTCCCTATTTCTTGAATCTGCCTGAAATATTTGATTTTCACAAGCCATTGCAATAACCTTTGTTAAAAAAAGAGGCAACAGGCCCCAAATGGAGTCACTTGTGCTAAGCCCCATGTCACCAAAGCAAGACTTAATACCTTACTTAATTACAGTTCCAACCTCTCCCAGGAGTGGAATCTTCTGTAATGACCTGGTCAGCGCTAGTGCATAATCTGTCTGATCAACCCCTGCCATCCCTTAAAGGAAGGTGACCTTCCCACAAACAATTCACTCTGCTAGTAACTTCTTTGTCTGACCCCTTCTACCTATAAAAGTCTTACATTTTGTACAGCTCTTTACAGCTCCTTTCTGTTTACCAGATAGGATGCTGCCCAATTCATGAATCATTGAGTAAAGCCAATAAAATCTTTAAAATGTACACAATTGAATTTTTTTTAACACCTTCAATTGAGGATAAAAGGGAGAGAAGAAGGAGAAAGAGAAGACTAAAGGAAGAATGCATTGTATCTTTATAGAGAGAATGACTTTTCAAAATTCTACCCCATCCACGTTGTTAAGTACAGGGTAATGTTCAAAAGTAATATGAGCTGAACAGGACATTCTGCATACAAATGTATAAACAGATCTAACACGATCACAGCTACTTCTAACTTACAGATGATCTAAAAACAGTATTTTAAATTGGCACTTAGAAATATCATGAGAAAAGAAACTTTCTTCCCTCCCTCCCTCCCTTCTTTCCTTCCTTCCTTCCGAATCCCCAAATCTGGAGGGGGACCTGGGGTGTACTCAGAAATGTTAACAGGACCCTGATGGTAGTTTCCTCTGTTATATCTAAAATGTTCCTACCACCTATAATCTTGCTCAGATTTTATATTTAATACCCTGTGTAAACTATCCATTGAATTGAGTCCCTGCACAAATAAGTAAATTAGGAACTATTAGTTCCTGAAATCTGATTGTCAGTATTTAAATGTACCTGCTTAAAATAAATTCTCCATAGATTCCAATAAGAAATAAGCATCTATTCCTGGTCATTCTTTTTTGCTTTTCACCTATTATTATTTATATAAACTTGCACTGTTCCAAGGAACCATAATATTTATTTATAAATAAATTTATTTATAAATATATCCTTTATTAGCAGATCAAAAGAAATAAAAGTCCTATTTTACGAAACTCCTATAATTTTCTCTGGGATCTGTGGCAAACATAAAAGAGATATGATCAATATCCAAAGCTTTACAGTCTAAATGCCTTAGAAGTCTAGAAATGTTCTATTATGCGATTTCATCTTGAAAGAAGTTAACGCTGATGTCTCTTATCAAAGTAAAATGTTTCATAAACTCAGCATAGGATTTCTGAGAATTGATGTATTTTGACTATTTTGAAATGTTTATTTTGCTGTTTAAAGCATATAAGTTCTTTCGAAATAGAAATTAAATAGAGGAAATATTTACCAAACCTTTTGATTAAATACAAAGGAGATATCTTTTTGAAAACATTTCTTGTCAACAAAGAAATTCTTAAACCAAGATATTCAAAGCATAGCTTGATGAATTGAAGACCATCCTAGAGAGAAGGCTTTGTTATGATTTGAAAAAAAAATTCTAAGATGGTGAAATTGTATGGCTTAAAAAAAAGTAAGTCTAAAGAAATTGTGGATCATGGTTAACGTTTGAATTCTAAAAGTACTGAGTCTGTAGTGCCCATTTACCTATGTTTAGGCTTTGAAATTAGGGAAGGGTTATTGGGTTTGTTTTATTTTTGAAGTGAACCTACTTGTGAGTCAGCACGATGAACTTTTCCTCCTGTTTACATTTCATCACAGATGCTGTGCACATTTAATTTTCCCAGGAAGTAGCGAGTTGGTAGATTTCCTTCCCAGTTATAGGTTTGGAGTAATTCTTACAGGTCATGGCCTATGCTAACTCAGAGGGCCAAGTCAGTGTACCTTCAAACGAAAAGAAGGAGTTTCTAACTGAATTCATTCCCAGAACTGACATCCTGTGCTGTTCTCAGCCCCAGGGATCCATCTCCTGTTGGAATCAATCAACGTATCACACATCAGAAAGAGAACGATGTTACCCAGAGGATATTTCGGTCAGAGCCCTGCCTATCAATCCGAAATGAGAAAACAGCTTTTAATTGTCTAGAACGACGTCAAGGCACAGAGATGCTAAACATTTAGGTAGGAAACGTGTGCATTTTTGAAGCCTCTCCCCAGTTTAACAATATGTCTGAAAAATACCCTGATCCCTACTGTGTTCCAGGCCCTGTGGCCAGGGATGGTTCTGCCCCAGGAACTTAAATTCTGATGACAAAATTGGACATTGTAAGGCTAATCTGAGCACATTTTGGACTGTGTTTTAATAAAGCAATGAGTTGACATATGGGACCACAGGGCATAGAGAAAGTCCTCCTGACTAGGTGATAATGGGAGGTTGATGAGGAGGATGTAGCATTGGCCCTGGATCTGGAGGTAAAAAAAAGTGTAAAGGAGTGCAAAAAGTATTTGTTTCACTGATGCAAAATCAACTATCACAGAACAACTGTGTCTCTTCATTACCAGAGATACATTTACTGGATTAAGAATAAAATGCCATATATTGATACAATTCACTAAACCAACTTTGGTGTTGGTTTGATGAAACCAACCAACTTCTTCTGAGTTAGAAGAAGCCCCTGACTTAGTAGCGGATTTACACTGAGATGATCAGAAATGATGGAAGTTTCTGGAAAATATTCTAGTCCCTGGTGACTCAATACAGTCTCAGAAGAATGAAGTTCTTTGGATTCCATGAATGAAGAAGATTTTCCTGTCAGAAAAATATGTGAAATTTAAGATTGATATGATGTCTTCACCAATGTTAGAATAGTTAAAATAAACATAGAAAACTATTTCCAGGGTTAGGTCTAAGCTTAAGCATTTTGCTTTTAGCAGAGACATTTTCTCACCAGAAAAAAAAAAAATTCTATTCAGGTAAGAAAAAATAGATTTCACTGTGGAAGTTTGCAGTTATTTATTACAGAGCATACATTCTCTTCACCTCACTCTGTGGTGGGTGTCCTGTTATTTATTCCAGAGAAAGTGTTCACCCTGTTTCTACTACAAGAAATGTATCTCCTTGGTCTATGTAAAGGACTCAGCCACATCTCTGTCATCCTTAGAGCATGATGAAGCTGGTGGCTGTTCACAGGATTTATTAATTTAATTTGAACACCCTGCTTTTTAAAAAAGTACGTTCCTTCCTCGTTGGGAAAGCATATTAGGAAAACGTAGGATCTGGGAAGCGTTCCCTGTTTCCTGAAGAAGGAGGGTAGGAAGAAACAGAGCCCACAGAGGGCAGATTTTTGAAAATAGCTCTGACATGGTGTGGTTTTTTCCAGAGCCTTTATTTCACCTGGAAGACCCTATGACTCCGCTATAAAAATGTCAATTCCAGAAAAATCTCTAAACCTCAGCCACAAACTTTTCTGAATTCACATCCACTCTTCTAACCCCTTTTTTTTTTTCTTTGACATTTACTTACCCTCATCATTTCCAAAAAAGTGAGCCAATGGAAAGAAAGTTTATTTCAGAATCTAAATAGATGGGGAAACCAACAGTAGTAGCTGAGTATCCAGGGGTGAGTTGCTTTTAGAAAGACTTCTATTCTAGGCATTTCTAGTTGTATGGGGAGCGGGGGGAAGGCAACTATGAGAGAAGTGAGTTCCAGGGAAGGGCAAACTGGTTTTCTCTGACAGCTGAAGTTCCCTCTACCCAGAAAGAAAATCCTGTGGGAAGAAATTTCCTTCTTTAAACCATTTGTTCCTACAGTTCCCAATTGTAGCAGTATTGAGCAGAAACAAGGTACCAGGGTTTTAAAAATCCAGTTAAATACACTAAAATTAAATATTAAGTAATGAGAATTTTTTTCTTGGTCTAATCCTAAAATCACTGAAGGAAAAAAATACATCTTCCCTTAAATTTTCTTTCTACCTTTTTTCTAAAAATGCAGTTTAAAAATTCACAAATCCAGAAAATTAAATCCAACATCTAAGAAAAGAGAATTTTGGTGTATAAATATATAACCCTTTACGTAAGTAGAGATCATTTTTCAATTTTGTTTTTTCAAACTGAAATTGAGAGAAAACTCTTATACAAGGTAGCCCAGAAATATTAAAGGGAAGATATTTTCACCTATCAAAGGTAGAAGGTGTTTTCTATGAGTTTGATATTTTATGTGTGGCCTTAAACAAAGACAGGTGAAAGGTCTAGTTAATTTCCAAAAATTCCTTCCGGTGCCCTGGCTTTATGGGTCATGGCACTGAATTCATTAACTATGAATTGAGCACAGACTAAGTGTTCTCTCGCTGTGCTGGGGGTTGTATGGTTGATAACTCAAATTGTGGCTACACCATTCCCTTAGATGGAAAGTCTACCGACTTCTTCAAGCCGTGGGGTCCTCATCTATAAAATGGGGATGTTAAAAGCAGTGCCTACCTTGTAAGGTGGTTGTAATGATGATGTAATGTTGTAGTAAAATTACGCACATGCTCCGGCAATAGACAATGCTCCCTAAACATTACCTACTAGTAAGATATTCCCTATGTAGGTGTTTGTGGCTCCCATACCTTTTAAAGAATCTGAAGAATTCTTTTAATGATGATTCTCAAAATGGGTTTTGGTGACTAGAAAAATGAAGGAGTGGGTTAATGGGTAGTGGAGGCAATGGGAAAAAGAAGAAACGTGAAAAAGACAAATTAGCCAGACTTCGGTGAGTCCAGAAAACTTTCTTCCACAAGCCGACAACAGTCTATCTCAGGGCTTGAGGGTGGAAACCTGGGCCGTTTGTTACCAAGTGTAAAGGAAAGTAGACGCCTTTAAATGTTCAGAATCGTGGAAATTATGAACAGTCCCGGCTAACTTTCGCAAATCTCGCCTACCGCTAAGATTTTTTTAAGCCACAGAAACCATACAATGCTTTCGTTTATACAAAAGGACTCATAACTCACTAAGCAGAAACACCTACATGTACAATTGTGTTATATATATACTTGTGAATCTGGACATGTCCTCAGAATATGATTCCTGGGAGGTAATGACAGCCGTGTGTACACGGAGCTGAGAGCCCCGGTTGAGTGATGAGCGTGCAGCTCAGGGACACAGCAGTGTGTGACCCTTCCAGGCATTTCTTCTACAGGAGACCCAGAACCCCCTCAGCGCTCTTGCTAGGGGTGCCCCTGACTTTTTATTTTATCAGGTTCTGTGTGAGCTATTTCATTGGCCTTCAAACAGTTTATTATTCACTGTGGTAAGTTCCTTTACATATTATAATCAAAGAAAAATGTCACTGCATAACAAAGAATAATAATAGTTGGGTTTTGTGCAAATATATGCAGATGTGTACTCATTTAAATGGTAACTAGTAAGTACCCTGAATGTGACGGTGCCAGAGGGTCTGTCTACCTGGAATTCTTGACCTGAACATGCAGATGATTTCCAAAATGTCATATTGCCCCATCCTGGAATGGGCTGCGTCTGTTGGTTGTTGAATTGTATGTGAGATCTTTAAAGAATCTCTTCTAAATAATGTAATAGCAGATTTCAACCAGCATTTATGACCTGCTGCTGCTTAGTTTCTATGTTGAGTACATCCAAATGAGAGTGAGCCGGCAGCAGGAAGGAAGCTAATTAAACACTTTTCAGGTCACATAATTGAAAATGAGGCCATCTGGTTAATTGTCACAATGGACATTATACAGTCCTGAGCATCTCTGCAAATGTAGTAAGAAAAACATAGGTTAAAAAATGCCAGGGGCTTCCCTGGTGGCGCAGTGGTTGACAGTCCGCCTGCCGATGCAAGGGACGTGGGTTCGTGCCCCGGTCCGGGAAGATCCCACATGCCACGGAGCGGCTGGGCCCGTGAACCATGGCCGCTGAGCCTGCGCGTCCGGAGCCTATGCTACGCAACGGGAAAGGCCGCGACAGTGAGAGGCCCACGTACCGCCGAAAAAAAAAAAGAAAAAGAAAAAAAAGCCAGACTTGACATCCAAGCACATTCCTTTCCATTTGATGTGTAAGGAGGAATTTTATCACTTGACCCGAATCTCATTTTGAAAAAATAACCCCATAGCTTTGGATAAATCTATGGCGTAACTAATCAAGATCAACTTTGCAAGCCCTGCAAATGAGCAGCCCTTTTTCATGTAGGGCATTGTCTTTTGAAAGAGATTTGGTACAGAGCACTCAGTATACAAAATACCCCTTTTGTATGTATTCCTTGCAGTTGAAACGTTTAGTTGGGATATCCTATGAACCAAAATTTTCAAGTCTGTTCATACATCAGTGAAGCTCCTTATTGTAAGCAATAGAAACTGGCTAATTAAGCATAAAAAACAGGATTTTTGTTAAAAGGTATTGAATCATGAACATGATTGTGGGGAAGACTGGAGAATATCTTTGAGGTTGAGCTACCAAGAATATGTCTCTATTCTTGCCGAACCAGCCTGACGAGAAAACCTGGCCACAGATGTGCTATGATGCTTACTACAGCTGCTGCAGTCACCACCATCCAGCCCAACAAGGCAACCCTGCACCCCTGGCTGCTGAAAGCCGGTGCTCCAGCTGCAGAAGGATTCTTCAGGGAGTTGCTTTCGTCGGATTGTTCACTTCGAGATGGAAATCTCCGGAAGGAATTGGCAGAGCCCAGGTTACATGCCTGCGTGGAAGATGCGCGGGAATTATACATTTTTGGACCCTACCTTCGGGAGGTGGGTCTCCTAAGTCTGGAAAATTCCCAGAGACAGCCTAAAAGATACTGCAGACAGAAAAATCTGACCCTATAATTGAAGACACCGTATCATTTATCATGCAAATTGGCATGCTTTTGAGAGTAAAAGAGGGTGCTATTAAATAATTACTCCCGGAAAAGCAGTATAAACTGCTTTTATAGAAATTGGCCTCTGTTTACGAGGACAAAGTTTTCACTCCCGAGCTGCGTTCTCAGTGCTGTCACGAGCGTTTCCTGCCTCCCAGCTTGGCTGTGCTCTTCCCAGATAAGAGGCTGCATCTCCAGAGGCTGCTGGGAGAAGCCGACAAAAGCACCAGGCTGCCAACAGGTATGGGACCAGAAGCGAATGACACTGTCTGGATCATTGCGTGAGGCCCTCACTGGGGTGGGGCTGGCTCTGAGACACCCCCTGAGCTTATCTGCCAGGCTCTCCAAATAACGTACAGCAAAGCGCATTAATTATAAACACAGTCACAAATGCCCAGATAAAGATAATTTTCTGCCTAAATGGCTAATCCAAAGTATAGTTCATCTGAAGGTGGAAATAGAAATGTGGTCCCTTTAATACTTTATATATCTTTAGTCATTGGTACTGAGATAAGAAAACTTGACTATGAATGGAACCGATTTGGGAGTAACCATGACTACCAGTCCATAGATGAGGCATCGTTGGGACCACGAAAGACACCACCGCATAGGTAAGTAAGGCCATCACTAGCTGGTGTCACAGGTCATGTGACTTTGGACTGAATATTATTCAACCGTACACATGAAGTTAAACTCCTGCGGAGAAAACCACATATATTTCAAACTATATGGATGAAAGATGGAAAACTGCTAAGTTACACCTTTATTCCTAATGCCTGCAAGCAATAACTTTAAATACAGAAATATATAAAAATGACTCTAATTTTTGCTTAGAGTTTTTAAATAAAGTAGCTTTAAAAATCCCACTGATTTCTAATACACAGATGTGACCATTTCTGCAAAGGATTTATAGTCTTTTCGTGACCCATTAAAGTCACTGCACCTGACTGTTCAGAGACCCAGAAACCCGTAGCCTCAGTCAACGAGGATAGAGATTTAGTACCCCCCACGGCCAATTACACTGCCCAGTTGAACTGCTGTGAAAACAAACTGAATTATCAAGAATTTTTCTGTTGATTCTAAAAATGTTTGAGGGCACAAAGGAAAAGAATTATATTGAATGGTTGGCAATGAAGAATTGACCAACCGGTAAAATGCAATTTTCTCTAAAACGCTTGAAATCAAACATGACTGTCTTCAACGTTGGAGTAGCCGAAGCTGCCCCGATGGGTCTGTCCCAATGAAGAGTAACTTTGTCCGCTGACAGACAAGAAAACTAAGAGCCATACGCTTTCAGTGATTTATCCAAGGTCAAAAAGTTAGTTAAACAACTGGACAGCAGAGTTATCAATCCTTAGATAATTAAGGCCAGTTTTGCAAAACTATACAAAAATCATAGCTAAAAAAATGTTAAATAATCAGAATAAATTACTATCGGCCTCTTTTTGCCTTTATGAAATAGGAGTGATCATCCCGGTGTGTTAATTTTTTTAATATGCTGATCTCAAAATGGTGCGTTTATTCTCATTGCCACACAACGATACTTACACTCCAAACAGGATCTTCTAAGATAAATAGTCATTTTCCCTAGACGATTCAAATCTTAGGCAAGGTCACACAGAGAGTCATGCACATCCCAGTTACTGCACCTCTTCGTCCATTTAATAAACATTTACTTGGGATTTAAATGTTACGCAGCATTCCTGATAGAGGGACTGCAAGACCAAGTTAGTGATTTATAAGTATAGTTATGTGAGGGTGAATAGATGGAAGATCGTGTCTAAGGGAATCATGGAATTAAACTCTGATCTTCTTCTCTAGGACTATAAAGATAGTTAGCAGGGCATGGGAATGTGCTGTCCCCTTATTTTAGGCATTGATTCACTTATTCATTTAACACATATTTACTGAACATCTGAGCTGTGACATGTATTGGTTAAATCAAGGGTACAGAAAAGTTGTAGGGCTGGAGAAATGGATGTGAAGTTTAGCACTTAGGATTTGTTTAAAGGGCAACCCTACTCTTTCTGCCTCATGGGCCTCTCATAAGCTAAATGCAGAATTAACTTTAAGATAACCATTCAGGGGTTGCCTTCCTAAGAATAAGAAGCAACTTACTTAGGGGATGGAATGAGAGTGTCAGTCACTGGGCTAAGATCAAGGGATGCATTGAATGTAGATATTTCCACTGTGGTTTTGCTTTGTTTGTGAGGGAAGTCCTGAGAGCTATCTCGGAATCACCTATTAATCTTTCGTCACAAGTGGTCACCATGGTACAGGTGTAAGAATACACTCAGCAATGAATTCCTAGATGCATAAGAGTCCTGGGTTTCATTTGGGGGATTCAAAAGCCAGAATAGTGGCTTACCTCTATAGTTGCAGGTTGAAACAAACATGATTATGAAAGGCCAGCTCTTAAATTTTTCAAGAAAAGTGGAAATATATAACATTGACCCAAGGGTTTTAAACTAAGGAAAATAAAGATTTCCCGAGCTGATGTATAACTCCTTAAGAGTAAAGGATCCTTGAAGGCTTCCTTGCTATTTGACAGGTACCTCTCCTCTCATTTCCGCTCCATCTTTAGGTCCACCTTGCCCATCACAGACAGTACACACGAATGTGGAAGAGCACGATCCCCTTTGCCATCTAAGTTCAGTGAATCCCCCTGCTGCCATTGAGAAATGCCACCATTAAAAGTGCCAGACTATGTTCATTGAGCGAGGGGGCTCCTTAAAGTTGACTTTGGCATCCTCACTTAAGAGTTTTCACATCCTCGTGGCAGCAACGTTTTGTACAGCTCTAGAGCTTCAAGGAGAAGGTGAGCTGGTGAAATTCCCGATGAAATGTTTATATAACCAGCAGGACTGGTAAAGGAGGCAAGTGCTCCAATCTGAATGACCACCCTGCCTGTGAAACTTGTGTGTACCTGTGAAACCTGTGTGTACACAAGTTCCTCTCACGGGGCCAGGGCATGTAACCAGATCATAAAGTGTGTACCTCACTAAAGAAATATGCCTTTTACTGGGCCCAGGAGACCCAGTAAACTGTACAGGGTTGGTTCGTATTCTTCCATGTCTGTTATGTCTCGTGGGCATTTCCTCTCCATAGCTCTCGTCTCTGCAGGTCCCAGTTCTTCAAAGCCCAGCTCAAATTCCACTAGGCAGAGTCAATCCCCCCAGATCCCCGCTCACTGGGGGCTCCTGAAGGAATGGATAGGTACCTGCCCTCTAGCACCATGGACTAATCTTTTTATTGTGGGTCTTCTGGCCAGACTAGCCTTCATGCTCCTTAAAAGTAGAAATTGTGGCCTAGAAAATTGTGACTTTTCCACAGTGAATCCTAGCAGAGTGTTTAATCCATCAACATCGATGGACTAAAAACAAATCATTTCTAAATGAACCATCACAATAAAATCCTGCAGAGAGCACAGAATTTGGAAGGGGTTGATGGGAGTTCAAATCACGGGTCTGCCATTTAGCCACGGGGTGGACTTGGTCAGGTTGGCTCATTCTTCTAAGTCTCAGTTTCCTCACCTGCAAAATGGGACCTCACAAGTCTATGTAAGAAATAATTAGGATAGTGTAAGGAAACACCTTCATATATGGAAGGCATTCCATAAAAGCCGTCTTTTCCTGGTCTAGATTCCTAGTATATCACATTTTTGCTGCAAAATGCTTCCTCGGGTTACACATGCCCCCCAAATAAAATGGTATCCTGTAATATAGTTATCTGGACAAGATTAGTTGAATTCAACCCAAAGCATCTTTTTCTTTTACTCTGATATTTCATATGAAAGCGACGCACACACACATTCCCGTATAAAGAAGCTGCTATGAGTGAATAATGTTTGCCAAACAGCTTGTGGCAATACAGGCTGCTCTAAAGACGGCGCTTCTTGTGTTGAAAGCAATGACATCTCAATAGGCAACAAGAATTTCAAAGAGGTGTGTTGGACCCGCAAGGCAGCAGGTCTATGGGACAGATGCCACACTACAGAATCCTTATGTGCTTCACCCAACAAGGTGATACTTGCTTTCTTATTAAATATCACCCCCAAAAACTCTTAACGTTGTTTCAGGAAATGAGTTAAAGTGTGTTAAGGATTATATAGATTTAAGTACCTGCTCGTTTTTACTCAGTTTCAATTTCCCATATTGTTGAACGTATACCAATTTGAGTTATTTTAAGCCCAATATAAGTTCTGAATAAATATTTAACAGGCTGAGGCTCTCACATGCCAAAAATATTGGTTCAAACTGCCCGTTTTCCGAGGATTCTTCTTCTGTTTGACGGACTCGTGTATGAATAATTTAAATTTCTATGAACGTCCTCACTCAACAGGAGCAAAGTAATTCTTCTTTTGGAACGAACATTGGTGATACAGTCAACAAGTTGGGTTTTAGCAAGAATATATTGGGTCGAAAGATGATTAAAAACAAGCTCTGAAAGAAGTGACCAAGACTCAAAGCAAATGAACCCTCCCATTCTCTGCTCAGAGGTGAGCGGAGAGTTCCACACTGAATTTCTTTATAAAAGAATATAAGTTCAAGGATCCTTTTTTTTTTTCTTAAGCTGAGCAATCTTTTCAAGAATCCGGTGACTGCTATAAGGTAAATATGCATTTTATGAGCTTTTCTTTTTTCCTTTTCAATCCTTCTGCCACCATCCCTTCACCAGGAATACCTCACTGCTTCCCTCAGTCTGATTTCTGGAGAAAATATGAATTTTAATGTTATTTGTCAAAGATCTTTTATTTACATATGAAAAACACAACTCCTTTTTAATAAAGCCTGTGACATTTTCTCCCGTGTGACTTTACAAACTGGCCTCACAGGACAAATCAATCGCTGGTTTTCTTATTCAGTTTAATCTTAAAATTGTTAATCTGCTCTTGGGAGAAGAAACAGTGACCCCTTCCGTGTTGAGCTCTCCCGAGGCTGAGAGCCCATCCTGAACTGAGCAGGTCGCCTTGTTGCTCAGGCAGCTTAAGCCAAAAGCTTACTGGCAGCAACAGACACTAACGGTTCAGAGGCCACCAGACTCTCTCCCTAGTCTGGAATTTATCATTTACAAAGAAGCACTGTCATAAATCATGTACTGATGGAGAGTTGCAGCCCTTCTCAGCCCCAAGTTCATTCCCCATGGTAAATTAGAGAGTAAGCAGGGCACACTCATTTTTTTTTCCAAGTTCTTAATTTAATTCTAAGGTATCATTACTTCCCTTCCTAAACCTACCATCTATCACTCAGAAGAAACCTAGATCCTGTGAAATACTTAGCTCAAATACGTTACCAAAGAATTTTTTTCTAAACCTTCAGTAGAAATTCCTAAATACGTGTTGGTGAAGAAAAGAATAGGTGGTGGGAACTTTGAGGACTTTTGCTGAACGTTACACGTTTGCTCTCAAACCTGTGCCAGTAACAGTGGGTCCCTAACCATCAGTCTGATTTATTACCTCAGGGATGTTCTGCCCCAGTGCTGGGGTCTAGAGCTGCAGTCTCCCAGTTACTCTTCCCGAGTTCAAAGAGAAAGTTGCTCAAAAGAACCATCCTGATGCCTAAAGAGACTTACTGTAGGGCAACTGAGGAGACGGCCGGCTGGAATTTTCTATGAAGAAAGTGAGTAAATGTGGCTTGGCAGGAAATGCCTGGAAAATGTGAACCAGGGAAGCAGTGAGGGAGCAGTGTCCAAGCAAAGGTTGTGTCTGTGAGCAGCGGAAAATGATGGCTTTCGCCAGGCTATTTCCAAACCAAATGGACGAACAGCAGAGAAGAAAGCTGGCTTCTGAAGGCTTTAAATACATCTGCCAGTTTTCCTGACGACCGCCTCTGCTAAACCATGGACTGACTATCTTTAGCTGTAGATCACCTGAGTCTTATTTGCACATCTGTATTATAGTTTAGGTTTATGGGTTATATTCACAGGTTTACTGTACTCTTCTATATTTGTTTGCAAAAATGAACTGAACAGAGCGTGTATTTAAACAAAGGGCATGAAACTATGAGCACATAAATAATGGCAAGGAGCAGAGGACACTGTGTCTCTATTTACAGCCAAACGCTTTCTTTTGGATGCGGCAGGAAGGGGAGGGCAGGGCCATTTAGAAGTATCAATAAATCTCTTTGCTGTGATGACATTTTAAAATTGTACAGATCTATTTTTATGTGCTTCCGGATGTGTTATATAATTTTAAGATTTTCATAGCATGTATGACCACAGAAAACCTTACCATGGTCTGGAGTGTCAGAAAGGTAGAATTCACCCACCTCTGTAGGGTTTTTTTTTTTTTTCTTAAGTTAATACTTATTTATTTATTTTTATTGAAGTATAGTTGATTTACAATGTTGTGTTAATTTATTGCTATATAGAAAAGTGATTCAGTTATACATACATATACATTCTTTTTTAAATATTCTTTTCCATTATGGTTTACTATAGGATATTGAATATAGTTCTCTGTGCTCTACAGTAGGACCTTGTTGTTTATCCATTCTGCATATGAAAGCTTATATCTGTTAACGCTAACTTCCCACTACACCCCTTCCCCAAACCCTTCCCCGTTGGCAACCACCAGTCAAGTTCTCTATGTCCATGATTCCGGTTCTGTTTCATAGATAGGTTCATTTGTGTCATATTGTAGATTCCACATATGAGGGATATCATATGGTATTTGTCCTTCTCTTTCTGACTTACTTCACTTAGTATGATAATCTCTAGTTGCGTCCATGTTGCTGCAAATGGCATTCTTTCTTTCTTTTTTGTGGCTGAGCAGTTCCATTGCAAATATATACCACATCTTCTTTATCCATTCATCTGTTGTTGGACATTTAGGTTGTTTCCGTGTCTTGGCTATTGTGAATAGTGCTGCTGTGAACATAAGTGCATGTACCTTTTTGAATGATAGTTTTGTCTGGATATATTCCCAGGAGTGGGATTGCTGGATCATATGGTAGTTCTATTTTTAGTTTTCTAAGGAACCTTCACACTGTTTTCCACAGTGGCTGCACCAACTTATATGGGTTAATTCTTCCACATTCGCATTGAGCTGCCCTTGCCCTGAATGATCTCAGGCTCCCTGCTGGCTACACAGCTGAGTCTCGCAGCTCA
Source organism: Delphinus delphis (assembly GCF_949987515.2). Taxonomy (NCBI): domain Eukaryota; kingdom Metazoa; phylum Chordata; class Mammalia; order Artiodactyla; family Delphinidae; genus Delphinus; species Delphinus delphis. Next base: position 5,585,091 of record NC_082699.1, on the reverse strand, counting down.
GGAGCCACTCAGATCTTCATTAGCTCAGCTTAGCCCTGAGGTCTCAGCCTTTCAGTGTCAAAAATTATCAAAAAAAACTTGACTTTTTGGTGATTTTTTGGTTCACCAGACTGCATTAACTACTAAAAAAAGTGTTGGAAGCATAAGTCTTTAAAGTTGAAATAAGAAGATTAAATAAGCTTTGTCTGCATGACAGGAAAGCAGTATCAACTTCATTTAATTCATGTAAAAAAAGTCATTACCTAGATATTTAACCAGTAACATAGCAAATATCACAATTTCTCAAATATTAGGTAAGGTGATTAAATTATGCATTTGTTTCCTTGCTTATTTTATTGAATCCATCTTTAAAGTAGAAGTTTACTCATTCAAAAGGACACAGGGGGGACTTCCCTGGTGGCATGGTGGCTAAGACTCTGCGCTCCCAATGCAGGGGGTCCGGGTTCGATCCCAGGCCAGGGAACTAGATTCCACACGCATGCTGCAACTAACAGCTCTCATGCCACAACTAAGGAGCCCACATGCAGCAACTAAGACCCGGCGCAACAAAATAAATAAATAAATATTTTTAAAAAAGGACACAGGGACTTGCCACTTACAGGTCATTGTTTTAAGTGGTAGAACAGGTCTCACGATTTTTTATGTGCATGGGCCTAAGTATCTCTCTAAGCATGACATTTCATGCAAGGTATAGAAGTAAATGGTGAGAAGAATCTGGCTTGTAAGTAAGGGTACTATAACACTTCCTACTGAAATTTAAATGGTGGTAAATTTTAGGTCATTTTCATTTGATGTCTTTAGCTCCTCAGCCAACCTCTATCCACTGCCCATTACCCTCAGATAAAGACAGAAGACTATTCAACACAGTGCCTCAATCAGTCACCCTTAATTCTCTTGGAATAAGACAAGAGTCTCCTTTTATCCCATAGTTAATGTGAATGACACTCTCTTTCCACGACCAGGCCTAGAATTCTATCCAAAATGAAATATTGCCTTGTCACTTCATGACCAGAAAATTCACGGGAAGGAAAAATTCTTCAAAGTGATCATTGAAAACTGTTCTCCACTTAGACCTGTCTGGGTGCCTGGGTGGACATACACGTGGTCATGGAAGGGGAATTGACAGAATTCATAATCATAAAACACATGTTTTTTAAAGTTACATCTTCACCAAAACTTTGATCCTTATCTTCTGATCAGATTCTAATCTCCTAATAATATTTGTTGTTTGTTTCTAGTGGCTTGGAATATGCCCTTGGTCCCGAGACAGCATAACTCATTTCTCAGATGAGGAGAAGAAGCATCCTCAAGAAGGATTTTTTAAAACTATTTTATCTGGAGGTAAAAGTAAGCCTTTAACGTTACATCTGTAAAACACTTTACGGTTTTATTCAGTGCTTTCCACTTTTTTTTTCTTCCTTATATAACCCTGTGAGGTAGGGCCAGTTGAAATAATTATGATTGCCATTTTACAGACAGTTCAGTAAGTCTGGAGAGGCTGAGTCACTAGTCCCAGCCAACGAGTGGTGGTGTTGGGAAGGAACCTAAGTGTTCTGTCTTTTAGCCCTTCAACTTGCCTGACCTGGCAGGTGAGCTACTTCACGTCCCAAGTCTCCAGACGTCTTAAGCCACTGGCAGACCTCTACTTTTTCCTCCTAAGGCTTTCTTGAGTCACTTGACAAGAAGGAAAAAAACCTTTTTCTCTACCCTAAATTGGCTCAGCAGCTGGGGCCCTAAATTGAATCAGCAAAAGCCAGATTAGCAGGAGAAAAGTTTTATTTCGTAGGCATGGCGGGGGTTGCTCAGAGGAATGACATGAAAACCCCAAAGAAGCAGTCAGACCTGGAGACCTAGACCATTTGAACAAAGGACAATAAAGGTATGGAGAAGTGACAATGCAAAGGAACCGGGTTTTGAGCTTTAAGAGGCACTAAAATGTGGGATGGTAGGTAAATATATGGGGAAACTAAACGGAGAGAAGCGTTATTTTAGTCAAGTTTATGTAGATCCCTCACATTGCCGTTCTGGGCCTAGGAGTCTAGTGTCATCTCTAGGGATTGAGAGTCATTCTCTTAAAAAAAAAAGTCATTCTGCTCCTCCTAGTGAAAGGTTGGGGGACACATTCACAAAGGGGAAACAGATGCACTGCTTTTAGGCGCAAAGGGAGAGGGCAGAGAGCTCCTGACGCCAGAGGGGCATCCTTGGGGCTGTCATGTTCTGAGCTCTTTCACGCTCAAGTGTCAGATGACATAGTTCTCCAAGGTGTGGCATCTTAAGTCAGTTGTCCCAGCCTGCTGTGCTCAAAAGATGGTTCCAAAAGAGACTGGTAACCTTGGAAAGGAGGATAAAAAGCAAAGAACTAAAGAACAAGGAGGAGGGGGACGCACGAGGGACCAAGTCGGTCAGTGTTGGTGTTGCCAAAACTGGCTCTTGTCCAACTGCGTCATCATCCACCTGCTTCAGGGTGACTAGAATGACAAATATATACAGGAATCCACCAAGTGTGTTCACACATGCATGCACTGTGGCCAGTTGGTTTAATTTTCAAAGACCGACACAATGGACTGGGGACACTTTTGCCTGCATGACTACATCTATTGCCCGTGAAAAGGTTATAAAAATTAACAAGAAAAGTCACATGTATTTAACACGGGATAAACAAACTGAGTCAGAATTGAACCATTTATCCAGAGGGTTGAAACCACACCTTCCTCCCCCACTGCCCTCTCCCTGTCATTGGACAACTCCCACTGTCCCTCTCCCCTTCTCTCCAGCCCCACCATCAAAGAAAAACAAATTACTTTTTTTCTTTTTTTTGACACAAATATCTTGGCATGTCAAGCATGAGACACCTGAAGATCTGCGTTACTTGGCAGGTCTAACCTTTAATCCTATACCTTGATTCTGCTAGTTTCCCTAACATTCGGCAGAGTTTGAGAGTTAACTATATTGAGTTATAATAAAAACATCATGTAAAAAAGGAAACCAACCCATACCTGCAGCAACATTACCTCACTGAATTTATTTGCTTTTCTACCTTATTGTTCCAACATGGCTGATTATGACAACTCTTTTTGGTGCGTATTGGTGATGAATATGCAAAGAAGAATGAAACATTTACCTATTTATGGCTCATATCACCGTTCCTATGCTGCCAGTTAATGTCTGTGACAGAGGAATAAAAGAACATCCACCTTTTTTACTGCCTCAAAATCCCATTTACCTTTGCAAGTTACTGCTTGAAACCTTTCAAGGATTTCTGTCTTCTTTATGCAGACCCTGATGTCCCAGGCCATGAGATGCTCCCAGCGCCTGAGGCTGCAACACAGGGGCAAGACCCAATGAACATGCTGAATTTCTGTTTGGTCCCTGCTGTCTTCGTTTTATCAGAGAGTTTACCTGGATCCAGCAGCACTCAGTAGGTAATTCGTCTCTAGATTCTCAGGCTCAATGACCTAGAGGGTCATTTATTTACCCTGGAGCCAGAGCCAGGGATGGGGCTGGGGGTAGAATATCAAGAGGATGCTGTGAATTTAACAATGCTCCAGTTGGAGACATTTTAGTAGATATCCTTAGACAATGACAAGAAGGATACTACCCAGATTGTTAGAACCTATTGAAAAGTCCGTGGATAGGAAATACATACTATAGTTGTGCTCTAAGCTAGCACAGTACCGGACACATACAAAGTGCTCTAAAATATGTAAGTAATATGTAACTTAAAAAAAGCAAAATTAGGGAATTCCTTGGTGGTCCAGTGGTTAGGACTGCACGCTTTCACTGCCAGGGGTGCGTGTTCAATCTCTGGTCCAGGAAATGAGATCCCACAAGCTGTGCGGTGCAGCAAAAAAAAAAAAAAAAAAAAAATCAAAGATTAACAGCTTGGCTCACACCTTAGTCAAGATCAATAATCAAGTTAACCAGATGATTTCCAAATCCTCGTTTCACGTACTGCCACATGGTCAACAGTGAAAGACAAAGAGTCAAACTAATTAAGCAAATTCAGGCCACGAAATCTTCTATTATAAACTTTCTGAGCTCTAGTGCGCAATTTTCAACTTTACATTGTGGATACAGACATATGAAGATTTCTAAGTATTTCCAAACTGTGTCTTTTAAAATACACAATGCACACGTCAACATCTGAATAGCAACTCAGATTACATCGTATTCTACTTACTTAAACTAGCAAAATAGTAATTACCCTTACGTGACATTTCTTATTAACTGTACGTGGAACTATTATCTGTTCTGAATCAGCTTCCAGAAACGTAAAAGGCCCAAATAAACAAGGGCCGAGGCACACAGACCCGTCTTCCTCTACATCCTGAACCCCGTCGGAGCAGAGACCACGGCAGAAAGCAGAGTCTGTTCTGCAGAGATGAACTGGGACTCGGTCTCCCCAGGGACAGGGCAGGCAATTTCATAAAGCCAAGCAGAGGAGCAGTGTTGTCCCCCAAGTTATGAAAGTTGAAACGCTACTTCTGCCTGAAAGGGCTGGAAAATTGCGTTCCAGTGTGCTGTTCAGTGGGCAGGTTGAGGCTGGGGCATATGCTACGTGAAGGTTTATTGCTCCTGCCTCCTGCATTTGTCTGCAGGGCTTGCCATAACAAAATATGATAGACAGAGTGGCTTAAACAGCAAAAATGTGTTTTCTTACAGTTCTGGAGGCTGGAAGTCCAAGATCAAGATGTCGGCAGGTATGGCTTCACCTGAGGCCTCTCTCCTTGGCTTGCAGACGGCCACCTTCTCACTGTGTCCTTACGTGGCTTTTCCTCTGTGCGTGCACCTCTGATGTGTCTTCTTTGAAGGATGCTACTCACAGTGGATTAGAGCTCCATCCTAATGACCTCACTAAACCTTAATTACCTCCTTAAAGGCCTCATCTCCAAGAACAGTTGCACTGTGGGTCAGGACTTCAGCATATGAATGTGGCAGGGACACAGTGCAGCCCACAGCGCCCACCCTGGGACAGAGCTGAATAGATCTGGAGTAAGCTCCATGGTGTCTTATTTAGCAATTAGATATCTTGAATTCACTTTTGAGTCTCTAATCTTTGTGTGGTAGGGGGACATGGGCAGGGGCAGTGCTACTGATACCTGGAAATTGGGAAATAGTCTGTATTTTATTTTGTTTTATTTATTTATTTATTTTCTTTGCGGTATGCGGACCTCTCACTGTTGTGGCCTCTCCCGTTGCGGAGCACAGGTTCCGGACGCACAGGCTCAGTGGCCATGGCTCACGGGCCCAGCCGCTCCGCGGCATGTGGGATCTTCCCGGAATGGGGCACGAGCCCGTGTCCCCTGCATCGGAAGGCGGACTCTCAACCACTGCGCCACCAGGGAAGCCCATATTCTGTACTTTAGAAGGCCCCTTTGGACACGTAGTGTAGGTTTGACAGTTAGTATTGCTTTCACATAATAAATAAGGAAACAGATTCAATGAGATTAAAATGCTGTCTCCAAATCTCTTAACTCAGTGCCACTTCCGTATTTGAAAAGTTTCTGGTTAATGTGAAGATCTAAAACAACACCAGACCTTTCTTCTTTTCCATCACCTAATTTTACAGGTTGCAGACACCTTCCAATGCTGCTACAGTGCAGGTGAGCTATTAATGCTGAGTGAACAATCGGATCTGAGAAGGGGGAGGGACCCCTCCCGATGTATCACTAGGACCCTGAGTTCTTGTGTGGGGACCGAGAGAATGAAACCCAGGTGAGATAGTAAAAGACAAAGTACCGTTTCATGGTTCAACATTTACAACCATCACAATCCCAAAAGCCACGTGACTATGGCACACCTGTAGAGTCTGATACGACACTAGCCCAGAAATAAAAGTCCGGCCATACTTCATTCTCAGGATGAGAAAACCCACACAGTGAAGAGTGTGACCTTGAATAAGTCATCCATCCCCTTGAGCCTGGCTTTGCCCAAATCCCAGTGCCACTATGGGAACCAGATAGGTACAGAGTCTGATATACAAACACAGGGTCTTCATTGCCACACCAGACTTTCTCCTTTCCACTCTCTAGGTAAGGGTTTCAGACATGTGTCTGAAGAAAATAAATCATGTTAAATTAATTCTGCACCTTGCCAACCAAAACCAGTATAAATCTTTGTCTCAAAGAACTTCCGCTGTACTACCATTTGTACATGGCTTGCTGGTCCTTAGACACAAATACACGGAGAGTAATGTTCCCATTTTATTTATGAAGACAGAGACAAGGGAATGGAAACATTAAACCATCTGTGGAAGGACCATTGCTGAAGCCAAGAGCGTGGGCCTAGAATCCAGCTATCTGGGTTCCACCGCTAGCTGTGTGGCCCAGCCACCTGTGTAATCACATGTGCTTCAGTTTCCTCCCCTTTGAGATAGGGAGCACAGTGGAAGCAACGAAAAGAGCTGGGATGAGGATTGAAGACGAGGGGACTTCCCTGGCAATCCAGTGGTTAAGACTTCACCTTCCAATGCAGTGGGTGCATGTTCAGTCCCTGGTTGGGGAGCTAAGATCCCACATGCCTTGTGGCCTAAAAACCAAAACATAAAACGGAAGCAAACAAATTCAATAAAGACTTTAAAAATGGTCCACATCAAAAAAAGAAACTTTATTAAAAAGGATTGAAGAAGAAGATATATGATCGTTCCCCAGCACCGATTGTCGTCACTGCATTCAAACAGCTGAGCTATTGCAGAGCTGGCATCAGACCCCGTTCCGAGTTTTCTGAGATTCACTGCTGGTTGCAGCGTTGCTTGTCAACAGAGGGAAAGTCCAGAGGTTGCACATAACTAGGGAATTTAGTCCGTAAACTTGACCACCCCAAGGCAGCTCTTCATCTTCTTTAAATGACAGAACAGGGAGTGGAGAGAGGAAGTGGTCAGATTTCCCTGAAAGTGATAGGCACCCCCTTGTCCCGGGTTTCTTTGTTTAGTCCACATGGCAGTGTCTCTGTCCTGCCTACCTGCTTGCTGCCAGGTCAGCTCCCCTGCCCCAAACCTGCCTCTAACCAACACCACTGTGCCCCCGGAATCCCATCATTAGAAATACACCTCTTTTAGATTTTCGTGTTTTCAAAGTTTCTCCTGAGCCCCCTTTCCAAAGGTAAATATGCTTTTGAAGAGTTATAACAAGACTTTTTCATGAGCAGCTCAAAGGTCAATGTCACATCTCATAGCTTTGACGTGGGCAAACTCTACTTAATAATTATCATCGCTCACATTTTCCTTCTGATTTTCCTCCTTAGCTTTTACCATGGGCTAATTTCTGACTCAGGGTTTGAACACGCAGGGTCCGTGTTCTTCTTCTGAATCAAGACTCACTCTGAAGCTCACTTCCTTCACAAAAAATCATCTCTAGTTGAACGTGTCTCAAAGACACTTCCTCTACCCCTGAATTCTTGTGCACTTGAAATATCCAACATTAACGATATTATTTTATTTTAAATGTGCAGGTTGTCTGTGTGTTTGTGTATTATCCATCTTCTTAGCTAGACAATTTATTTCTCAAGGACAGAAACAATTGTTTTTAATTCCATGTGTAATGCTTAATATGCTATTCATGGTATAAAACCTGAGTAAATATTGTGCATGAGTGACAGTCCAAACTCAGCAGTGAAATGAATATATTCTTTTAATAGTTGCTCTTTTTAAAAACAGTATACTATGCAGGCAGACTACACAAAAAGGTGAAGAGGTTTAAGGGATATAGTTCATACAAATACACATTTGAGTAGTTTCAGTATGTAGATTAAATCTGTGTTATTAAAAACAAAAACCAAAAAACTTCTCTGACCCCTGAAAAATGTTTTTGGAAAACATGTCCTTGTCAGTTAGAGGTCAGTCAGAGGTCTTATAGGTGAAATGTCCAGGATTTACTTTAAAATATACAAGCAAAACATCTAAAAATTCAGGGAGGACCACTGAAGCTGGGTGTTGGGTATGTGGAGATACAATCTGTTCTTAGATATGTTTGAAAATTTTCAAAATAAAAATAAGTAATAAAGAAAGAAAGAAGAAAATCTCTGAGAGAATAGTGAAGCACGTTTCTTAACCACTTAGAACCCACAGTGGAGGGAAGGAGTGAAACAGATGTTTATTAACATTTCCAGAACAGGAGCCCGAGCAGGCTTGCTCAGCAAAACAACTGCAAAGCCAGTTTAGGAGCCGCATCAAGGCTGTTTAGCTATGCTTTTGGGTTCTTTGAAGAATTGCTTTATCACCAATGGTTTTGATGGCCCAGAAAATGATATTATATAGAAAAAGAGTCATCAGTGACTGTTGACTGAAGTGAACGTGAGAAGAGTAAGACTCTGAATGGGAATGGGAAAAAGCCATTTATTTTTGCTAGTATTTTTATTTCCATTTATGTAGAAGAGTAATACATATTTTTTAAAAGACTGTCGTTAACCTATCTCTTTCCATAAGCATGAAACACAAATGGTAAGTGATTAAAAATAATAATGATAATAAAATGGGGACTGCTCAAAAATTTGCTGAGTGCTATCGTGTGCCAGACGTTATTTTAGCTGCTGGGGATGCAATGAAAGATGCTGTCCTCAGAGACCCCATGTTGCAATGGGTTAGAGAGAGAGATTTAAAATAACGATTATATGGTATGCATGAAGAGTGTTAGGTTGAATGATAACAAATAAGGCAGGTAAGAGGAATTACGAGCACAAGAAGCCAGAGGAAGGGCCTTGCATCTTATAAGGACGGTCAGAGCAAAGGCTGAGGGGAGGTGGGTGCTGGCTCAGGGCATCCCCGGTGCTAACACGTCTGGCAGGAGTCAGGTGCACACCTGGTGGTAGGCTGCAAGCGCCCATGAAGGTAGCACCTTCGATGTTTAGGGTGCAGGGGTGTGGGTGGAGCTAGAGATGAGTGAGTATGGAGGACTCCATGAAAGGGAAGAATTCTCTTCATTTTGTTGGATAAGCAGAACCTTAAAGTAACAAAAACAATTTTTTTAATGTATTTATAGTTAACTATAGCAAGTGCAGAATGTTTGCCCAACATAGGGAGGTTTCGACATTGAAAAAATGTTAACTTAAAAAATATATACCTGCTGTACAGGAGAAACTAACACAACATTGTCAAGCAACTATACTCCAATAAACATGATCTTAAAAAGAGTCTACAAATAATAAATGCTAGAGAGGGCGTGGAGTAAAGGAAACCCTCCTACACTGTTGGTGGGAATGTAAATTGATACAGCCACTATGGAGAACAATATGGAAGTTGCTTACAAAACTAAAAATAGGGCTACCCTATAATGCAGCAATCCCACTCCTGGGCATATATCCAGAGAAAAACATGGTTTGAAAGGATACATGTACCCCAATGTTCACTGCGATGCTGTTTACAATAGCCAAGACATGGAAGCAACCTAAATGTCCTAAATGGATAAAGATGATGTGGCACATATATAAAATGGAATACTACTCAACCATTAAAAAGAATGAAATAATGCCATTTGCAGCAACATGGATGGACCTAGAGATTATCGTACTAAGTGAAGTAAGTTAGACAGAGAAAGACAAATATCATAAGACATCACTTATATGCAGAATCTAAAAAAATTGAAACAAATGAACTTATTTACAAAACAGAAACAGACTCACAGACATAGAAAACAAACTTATGGTTACCAAAGGGAAAGGGGAGGAAGGATAAACTGGGAGTTTGGAATTGACATATACACACTACTATATATAAAATAGATAACCAACAAGGACCTACTGTAGAGCACAGGGATCTCTGCTCAATAATTTGTAATAACCTAAACGGGAAAAGGATTTGAAAAGGAAGGTATATATGTACATGTATAACTGAATCACTTTGCCGTACACCTGAAACTAACACAATATTGTAAATCAACTTAGTCCAATATAAAATATATATATGTCAGTCTTATCTAACATTCAATCAGTCAATTTATCTACCTATGTATATATATCTCATAATGATTAAGAAAGACTTTAGGATTTTGATAGTGATACATATTTAACCAAGTAAGATTTAAAGAAATCATTTTTATGAAAAATATGACTTATGTAATTACTTTTAATTAACTGTACTGTGTTTTAATTTTAAATGGCAGCTCTCCATTTTTCTCTTTAAGCTTATTTTGAAGCACTTTTTCATATCTTTCATTTTCTCTTATTTTAGCACTTTACATTTTTTTGTATATAACATACGTACACAATCCAAATTCATTCTTGTCTTATCTTTAATATTAAATGTTTATATTTCTCGCCTTTATAAAATTCAAATACATAGACACATTTGAGATACAATCTTTGCTTTTATTTTAAGAAATAATTATTCAGCCTCTTATAGTTATGATTATTATATACTTTTTTGTGCAATGTTTTGCATCCAGGTTTAATTAATTCAAAATGATTTAATTATTGTAGTAGAGAATTACATGCGTGAAGAAGGGAAGTTCCTTCAATCTTTGTTTTCTTTTCAAAGCCTCTTTTTCTTTACCTGCTAATTAGGATAAAAATACCTGCCTGACACGCTTCACAGAATATAGTGACGATCTACAGATACTGTGCATTTAACAGTTCTTCGAGGGTGTAGGATGCAAGACAACTGTTGTGTACCGTTAGCAATAGTCATCTAACCCATGTGGTACCACTGTTGGATGCTTTTTAAAATTGCTTATAATCTCTTAGCAAATTACTGGCATGTTTTGGCTCATTTATTTGTCTTCTCTGAATCTGCCCTTAAAGACTGAGGGTGTCGCTGAATAGGTACTCTCCCCCAGCGTGAGCTCTCACCCGGGGTCCAGGTTCAGAACAATGACCGAGTTGCCTTTCAGTTCCTCACAGAAACCTATAACGCTACAAAATGCTGGCGAGGACTGCCGCCGAATGTCATCTCTGGGCCGGACAAGCTCTCCCTGCAAGGACTGCTGTAGGGAAGACATAGTCTGTGCTGATTGGTGCCTCTGAGGTTTTCACCAAATTGTGCCCCTGCCCGTAAAACACCGAAGAAATGCTTACAGGTTATCAGTTGGGTCCCTGAATTATAGATGATTTCAAAAAACTGATTTGACACAAATTTTCCATCCAGAAACTGATGTTAAAATGTGTCCAAAAATTAGACTGTCAATAATAAGGCTGTCCTTGGGATTTAGGCATAATTCAGTGCTTCAAGGATGAAACAAGGACCATGTGTTTGAACTATGCAACATTATTCATATTTTTAATTATCATACCGATGCCATGAGGCATGTCTCAAAGGTCAGGACATGGTCCAGAGTGACATCAGAATTTAGGTCACACAACAAAAGCTGGAGAAAATTGCCAAGTCCTTAATGTATTTCTGTTATACCATGTAGCCTGGAACTGGTCATAGCAATGAATTTTTGTAAGATGGAGACATAAATCTTCCTGGGGAAGTAGGAAGACAATAATATATTCAATGTCATTGAATAGACATTTCAGAAGGCATCCCTCCACCTCAGAAGAACCCGTTTAATAGTGAACAGCCTGCTCTCTTTATTTGTTCCTAAAATTGAACACTGCTGGTTAGAATGAGCCCACACTTGGCTGTTACGCCAAAGCTTAGTCCTGTCAGAAAAGAGCGCTCAGTTCATAAGTTTCAGATCCTCCAAAGTAGCCATTAACCACAGGAAGCCCTGTGTAATCCCTCACACAGTCAACTACACACAGGGTATCTTACTGACACCTCATTTACAGTTATTTACATTCTCTCGGCATTATTTGTTAAACCACTTTGTTGAGGTATGGTCGGCATACAAAAAGCTGTGAGTACTTAATATACACAACTTGATGAGTCTGTAGTTATGTATACACCGACGAAGCCATCGCCACGGTCTATGCCATCACCATCACCTCCAAAAGTTTCCTCCTTCCCTTTTTATTTATTATTATTATCACTTTATGTGTCACAAGAACAGTTAAAATAAGTTTTATAGTCTTAGCAAATTTTTAAGTATACAATATTGGTAACTGTAGGTAGTAGGCTGTACGGTGACTCTCCAGGGCTTATTCATCTTGTGTAGCTGAAACTTTGTACCCTTTCATGAATACCTCCCTGTTTACCTCTCCCTCAAGCCCCTGGCAGTCACCATTCCACTCTATACTTCTCTGAGTTTGACTGTTTTAGATTCCTCATATGAGTGGTTTCATGTTGTAGTGTTAGTCCTTCTGTGTCTGGCTTATTTCACTTAGCATTATGCCCTCAGGTTCCAGGCATTATTAATCACCCTAATCTGTCCCAGACAAAGAACAAGATATTTTCTCTGCCGTTTATATTCACCTTATCTTTCTAGCAATGTACAAATGTCTGGTCTCACTGTGACTCATTTCTCTCTGCAATAATAAATCTCATGTATGTCCAACATCCCTGCCTTACAACGGTTGACAAATCAGACCTTACTATAATGGGAAAAGTATTTTGAGATCTATTATTCCCAATAATCCATGGTTTCCAATTTTCTCACTGTTGACCAGATAGGAGAGGAATGGCTATAGTCTAGAATAAGAGAGTTAGTGCTTAGCTTTCAGCTTACACACACACACACACACACACACACACACACACACACACACACACACATTTCCTTTCTATGGGTATGTATATCCATATATATAGTAAAAAAAATACTCTTGAATACAAGGGTTTGCAAAATTTCAAAGTCTTTCCTTTTGCCAAGCAAAGCTTAGAATTTTAAACACAGTTTTATCAGGAGTCAGGATGTGTGACGTCATCATGTGTGAGAGCAGCCTTCTCACAACTAGGCAGGAAGAATGGCACGTACTTGTTACTAACTGTGTAAGGCATTGTTATGGCAATGCATATGTTGAAGTCCTAGTACCTCCGAATGCAACTGTATTTGGAGATGGGGTCTTAGAGTTAATCACGTTAAAATGAGATCATGAGGGTGGGTCTAAACCAATAATAGTGGTATCTTTATAAAAAGGAAAAATTTGTAGAGCGTATGCATCCAGGGAGAAAATGATGTGAACATGAAGATGGTGTCTACAAATCAAAGAGAGATGCTTAGAACAGATCCTTCTTCCACAGCCCAAAGAAGGTTAACCCTGCCAGCTCCTTATTTCTGCACGTCTATTCTCCAGAATGGTGAGACCATAACTTTCTGCCTTCTCAGCCAGTAGTAGTGCTTTGTTACAACAGCTCCAGAAAATGCATGTAGGCAATTTGATTCATCCAACAAACCTTAATTAAAGGGCCTATTATACACAAATCCAAGCTGGGTTCTGCAGATAGAGCCATGAATGGGGTTCCTACCGTCAGAGAACTTAAACAGTGAGTGGAGAAGGCATGAAGCAAACCATCTCATAACTAATTGGGTTTATAATTTTTTCTGGCTACAAAAGGGAGCTGTAAAAGATATGGTGATGCTATGAAGGGATTTTCTTTCTTCTTTTTAAAGCATCAGTCTCCTTGGAGCTAAATGCCATGCCATGCTCAGTGGTCCCTTGACATTTGCTGCTGCCTTTTGTGTTGCCAGGTGCGGGTCAGTGACAATATGGGGACTCCTCAAGGCTCTGGGGTCAAGGGATGCCTTTTTAGACTGAGACTTGAAGGATGGAGAGATGGTGGGGAGAGCGGGAAGAGCATTCTAGAGAAACAGAACAGATTTTAACACTCTTATGTTCTCCCAGGTTTGCCCAGGAAGTTCAGCCCAAGTTCACGTGGCCAGAGAACGTCAGGGCCGAGGTACAAAGCCTGGTCTTGCTCTTAAGCCTGTTCTCTCAGCCCTTATGGTACACAGCATGCCAAGTTCACGGTGGCATCTTCAGGAGGGAGATCTGAATGGCATGAGCTACCACACTGCTGGTGGGTCGTCATGGAGCAGTGCATGGTGAGAGCGGCACCAGGGACAGACAACCGTGTGACGGCCACGTACGGAGTGCAAATTACATGTATGATACTCTGCTGAATGCCATGGTCTCAATTTTCCTCTATCTTGCAGAGCCCTTTAATACCTCCTCTTCTTTCTTCAGTCTCTGAGCGCTAGAGTTCTCCCACTGTTTTGTCTTGAGTCCTGATCTCTTTTCATTTATGACATAGAGGATAGATAGATATAAAAGTAAAAAAAAATTTTAAATATGATCTTTTAAAATATGGAGACTTCCCAGGAAGTCTAGTGGTTAAGACTTCACCTTCCAATGCAGCGGGGGCAGGTTCTGTCCCTGGTCGGGGAGCTGAGATCACACATGCTTTGTGGCCAAAAAACCAAAACATAAAATATAACATAAATAAAAACATAAAATAAAAACATAAAATAAATAAAATAAAACATAAAACAGAAGCAATATTGTCACAAGTTCAATAAAGACTTTAAAAATGGTCCACATCAAAAAAAAAAGAAAAATCTAAACAAAAAAATATGAAGGTCTTTTAAAACCCTCTGGAAGTCCTGCAGAAATGTGACTGTAAAATTCATTCCGTTTCCAAGACTAAATATACTCAGTGAAAAAAATTTTATATCTATAGCTCTCTACATATAAAGGTGAATAAGAGCTGTTCTCTGCCCTCATTCAAAGTTTACTCCACTCCTAAAATGAAGACACTAGTTATTCTTTTTTTTGTTTTGTTTTGCGGTACGCGGGCCTCTCACCGTTGCAGCCTCTCCCGTTGCGCAGCACAGGCTCAGGATGTGCAGGCTCAGTGGCCATGGCTCACGGGCCCAGCCGCTCCGCGGCATGTGGGATCTTCCCGGACCGGGGCACGAACCCGCATCCCCTGCATCGGCAGGCAGACTCTCAACCGTTGCGCCACCAGGGAAGCCCGTTATTCTTTTTTTAATGATTCAGTTCCCCACACTCCCAATGTGGTCTTATTCAGTACAGTGTTAATTCAGGGTATGTGCAGCATATATGGTCACCCAGTGTCTATTCTAGAATTGGCGTGGGTAGTGAGATGCTCATATGAGAGATTTCATCATAGTCTAATCCCATTGAATCACACAGGCAGTTGAAGCAGCCAGATGGATTTCTCTGTATGGCCCTTTATTTTAGGTACCACGGAACATCACTCATGGTTCCAGACTTGGAATTTATTGACACTGTCAGGATCATAGACAATAGCATCTGATTTCATGACCAAAGACACTATTCCACTATTTAATTAGTTACCACTCAAATCAGTGCTAAGGTACCAACAATAATAGGCTGGAAATATATTAAATGTTTTACAAAATAATTTTGTCTCTCTAGGATATACATGCCAAAGATGATTTTACAAGCAATTCAAAAATAAACCTTGCAGAGAAAATGTTTCTCAAACTTCATTTAACTTAACATTTGTTTATAGTCAGGAGAGAGCTTTCTGCATTTCCCCAGCTCAAAGTGAGCCCTAAGGACTTCTGATATGTCCCCCAGTGATTTAATTAAAAGGTAAATGGAAAACAGGAGGTAGAAAAACACTGATGGGAAGGAAATGAAGAAACAAGAAGGGAAGATAGGAAAAGAGCAGAGGACAGGAATGAAGCGACAGCTTCAGCATAGATGAATTAACTAAGAGGAAGAGATGCAAATACATGAAAGGTGAAAACATCATCCCTTGAGACCTACACAGGTGATCAACCTTGAAAGATTAGGAAAACCTAATTGAAAAATATCAAAATTATGTTGTTCTTGTTCTCTGTCATTTAATATGCTTGTTCAGTTTCTTTTCATTTTATTGTTTCCTTGTGCTCCTTGCAGATAAAAGCCAACAGATATGTAAACTAGAAGAGGTCATTCTATGGCCTTGCCTGTACCCGTATAGTGGGCTGTAGGAGCCCTGATCTGTGTGCTTTCTAGGCTGGAGAAGGCAGTGTCTGCAGGGCTAAGTCCCCTTCATTTGATGACTTTCTCAAAGCTAAATGCCCCTCAGACACTGGGGCTGCACTGATTCCCTAACTGAGGTCATAAGGCAGCTCTTGGGTGTGGGGAATACCCGAGATAGAGACGGACACGTGCTCCCAGGCCATCGTAGGCCACCTTCCAGTCACATGCAAAGCAAAGGAGCAGACTCACCCATACTTTTCTCCAGAGACAAAATTAAATTGATTTCACATGTGAATGGATAAAAAGATGGATGACTATATGCATTTTTCAGTTCTGTTCTGTTTATCATAAGTGACATGTGAGGGAGTTTATGAATGGTGAACTTCAGGCTTTGAGGACCTAATTACACCCTGGAATTATGCTTAAGTCGCGAAGGGCCATGTTTAGATGATATTTATATCTAAGTGGCTTGCATTAAAACCCTACTAAGCCCTTATCATAAACGTAAATTATAGGGAAGATTGCCTATTTGTGGAAATGAACTGTAGACAGCTTATTAATTTCCTGACATTATTCAGCATCCCATTACTGGTATTATAACCATAAATAAACTGGTATTTATGGTTATAATAATTATGTAGGCAACACTGATTCTAAATCCTATAATATTTCAACTAAATTTCACCAATAGCCAACTCTCCTGGGAATATTCAATGTTATTGTAATCATGGTGGTAGAGAGCGCCGGAGGCGGGATATACGTTTAAGGGAAGTTTGTAGGATAAAGGAGAACACAACTCAGGATCACAGACAAGTGCATAAATAGAAAACAAGCAGAAATATGAAAATCAATCCACAAAGATATTTATTTACCGTATGTATTCAAAACTCTACCCGTTCGCTGCACAGGACACCATTTTCTAATAGGGATGGAAGTTGGAGGACAGAGCAGAAGGTACACTGAAGGATCACCCGCGCCCTCTTCTCTCTCTCCCACATTGCCCATCCGTATCTTCAGCTCTCTCAAAATCTAAAGACCTGGATCTTACGAAGCTTCTCCTTCTCTGGATGCATGGCTGCGATTCTTTGGGGAAAGTCACTTGGATTTAGAAACATCGTAAGTCTGCAGAGAAGCCATTCACAGCTTCAGCCCCAGACTTTGTCGGAAACGGCCTGCTATAGACAGAAAACTCTGGGTTGACTCTTTGAAATTCTTTGCCTTTCCCAGAGAAATCCATTTGGTCCTCACCTCCTGATTCCCTTTGGCGACCAGTTTCAGGCCACATCATCAGCCTCCCCATGAACGGCCAGTAGGCTGCAGCCTGAAGCCCCTGAGTTGATCCCTGCTCAGTCTCTGACCACCGCTTGTACTGACCCCCTGGCCGATTAGCTTAGGTGCTCACCTGCATGGATCCAGGCCAGGTGTTTCAGGCAAGGACCAGTTTGACATAAAGCTATTGCTAGACGTATCTTGCCTGACTCAGACACTCTCCCCCTACCCTGGCCCTTTCCTGAGCACTGGTCTATTCAAATCCATCTGCTTCCCGTCCTAATAGGGAACTGACGAATTCTTTCCAACAAAAATAGAAAATGAAAGTCATGTAATTATACACGGCAGTGAAAAATGACTGTGACTTCAAATCCCCTCTATTTTCCTGTCTGGAACAAACTGTATTACAAATAATTACCCAGAAATATATCCCTTACTCTTGGGATTGAAAACTATTAGGCAAAATGTCTATATATGATCGATGTTCTGTTAGAAAAAGAAAAAAAAACACAAAAAACAGAGAATGCCATGTTTCATTTCTTCAGATGCTGGGGCTTGCTGTTAAGTGTCCAGTGATTTTAGCATGAACACACATTACTACATAGAAGCCAACTTTATTTTCACCTTTATTTTCTTAGAAAGAGAGAAAATAAAGGAGAAATAAAACATTCGAAATATTCGTTCAATGACCAACTATAATACCACCTTCACATGATTATGTTGGAATCAATACATTTGTTCAGTTTAGTAAGTTTAGATGTGGGTTTCCAGGGCGGGAGTGAAACAAGAGTTCCATTATGGCCTCATATAAAGACATAGAACAATCTTTGTGTTTTTTTTAATTATATAATACCAGAAATAGGTAAGCGACCTTTGTTCTAGCTATGGATACAAAACACCTATGGAACAGAATCAGAATGGTAATTATTAACATAAGATGTCTTTTGTTTAAAACAGAAATCGAGCCATAATTTCAAACACGTGTGACCATGTATTTCATATGCATGTCACACACGTGTATATATTCACACACACATATTAAATGTCCTAATTTGGTAGACTTCTAATCATGGTAAATAATATAGCACCAGGATCCTCCCAGGACCACATACTTGTGTCACAAGCATGGGAGTAAGGTAACTGGCAGATACAGTAACAAGGAGTAGCCCGAAAGCAGATGATATAACTGAACGGTGAAATGTTCTCCTACTGCAGGCCTGGACCTTACTCCAGGTACCACGTCTCAGTACCTGTCTCTCCATAGCCATGTGAGTATAAAAAGGTAAGTAAAATTGTTTTGAAACTATGCAGGATTAGGGGTCATCCCTAGCAGGGATCTCAACCCTGGCTGCCCTTTCGAATCAAGTATAGAGTTTCTAAAGATAAATACCTGCACAGGGATCCATTTTTTGTCTTTTTTCTAACAGAATATAAATCAGGATTTCTTTAAGGTCAGCCTGGGCATCAGTATTATAAGGTTCCAGGTGATTCTATTAAGCAACGCAGTCATGACTGAAAGCTACTGTACATTGTCAAGTGTGTTAAATTTGCACAGCGGTAACCAGGCTGTGCCTTTCTCATATCCTTCTACTCAGTTAAAAATATCAGAACGTGGGCTTCCGTGGTGGCGCAGCGGTTGAGAGTCTGCCTGCCGAGGCAGGGGACACGGGTTCGTGCTCCAGTCCGGGAAGATCACACATGTCACTGAGCGGCTGGGCCCGTGAGCCATGGCCGCTGAGTCTGCGCGTCCGGAGCCTGTGCTCCGCAACGGGAGAGGCCACAACAGTGAGAGGCCCGCGTACCGCAAAAAAAAAAAAAAAAAAAAAAAAAAAAAAAATCAGAACATTCAGCTTGCTTAATAAGCAATAGTGAAACAAACAAGCAACACCCTACCCAAAAAAAGAGTTCAGCCATGCATACCCGTGTATTAAAATTACTTGAAGTTAGAATTGAAATGTGATTTGGAGGCTCTATGCCCACTCCTTCAATGTACTGGTAAGAAAGTGAGGTTCAGAGCTAGAAGACCTTGGCTCAGGTCCCACATTGAATGAACAGAAGAATCAGTGCTAGAAAACACTTCCCAAGAGCCTACGTCCCTAGTCCTTCCAACAGATATTTATTGTCACCTATGTCATATTCCAGACACTACCATGGGCGCTAGGAATAGAAAAATGAACCAGATATAGGAGGTGCCCTAAAGGGTTTTAGTGGGGAAGACAGGTTGGAAAGAGAGAAGACACACACACACACACATGCCCCAAACAAAGCCATGGAGAAAATACCAAACGTAACTTTTATTCAGAGTTTGCTACTTGCCAGGCACTGCTTGAATGGCTTGGTTCTCTCATTTAATCCTCACATGAGTTAGACCAATGTTTTTCAAACTTCAGGAGGCAGAGAAATCACCCCGGGACCTTGTGAAAATGTAGGTTCCAAATCAACAGCTCAGGGTGGAGCCTGAAAGGCAGAGACATCTCTAAGGAGCTCCCCGGTGCTGATAGTATTCAAGGACCAGTCCTTGGACAGTGGTGTTTGGACTACGGCTCTCACATAGAGCTGCACGTTAGATTCTCCTGGAGAGGGGGAGAGTGACACCTGCTGGTCCCTGAGTCTCACCCGAAACGAGGAACCGGGATTGCGGGGAAGGGAGCCTGGGCCTCTGTACTCTTTCAAGTCCCGAACACGATCTGCACATGCATCTAGGAGTGAGAACCGCTGCTTCCGAAGTAGGAACTTCTCTGTTTCAAGTGAGAAATCTGAAGCTTCTAGATGGTCAGTGGACTGCCTGAGGTCACAGGGCTGGAAAGTGGTAGGCCTGGGACTCAAATCTGGACAGTTAGCTGTCGGATCTGTACTCATGACCTTCACTAACGCGTTCTCTTTACATTCTGTAATAAGAGAGCATCAGGCTTTTAATCAGAAAATAATTCTACGATGATAGGTAGTATCATCATCTTTGACTCCAGTTAGTTTGTTGTATTTTTATATTTGTTAGTTAGTTTGTTGTATTTTTATATTTGGGTGACAAAACCTGTTGGGATTCTAATACAGTCAGGGTTGTAATAATTCGCCATCTCCCTCAACTTTGAACAAAGAAGGAAATGTTTCCATCAAAGGCACATGGGCTTTTAGCGCCTTTTGTGAAATGAGGGAGGGAGACCCAAGGGTGGCAGCAGGTTGAGGAAGAAAAGATGAGTTCCAGGGAGATTTCTTTTTTTAAGCAACATCCTGTTTTGTCTTAATTATTTTTACAGGAAACTGCAGATTATTTTACTGGCTAATCACACTTAAAGAAAAAAAAAAACAGTTTTCTTGTAAATCTACTGATGTGTAGGCAAATCTTAGGAGGCAACAAGTAAAGATAAGTAAGTTGATCCAACTGTGTACAACCATTGTGCCCAGCATGGGAGAACGTCCACTGCCTTCAAACATTTCCATTTCAGCATCACAAAGAAACAAATACCACACAACGTGTTTTCCTTTTTTCCCTAAATCCCCTAAAAGGATCAATATGTGTGGTTTAGATCAGCCATTTTCATCTCATGATGTGTTCTAAGAGAAACAAATTTCTATCACAGAAGCATAAAGAAATCTCTTCCAGATAAAATTTGATGTCAGTTAAGACTTTTAAAATATGAAAACCTAAGAATGGAAGGTTTTAATTTCAAAATGAGGTACCTCACTCACAAAGTAATAAGAAAATAAATCTCAGAATCAAAAAAATAATGTTTTCTAAAGATTCTCTTTTGTTAGTCCCAGGGTCACCTCTATCCGCCTCTAATGGGGACAGAATGAAATTTCATGTGCGCCGCCCAGTTAGTGTTCTTTTGAGGTCTGATTTGCATGAAACTCTAAAGCAGCCAACATTTCCAGCTGGTACAGAGAGACGCTCTTCTAAAACCCAAGATGCATCCCCCAAACTTAACTTTAGCAGTGCAGTTATGGTCTGAATAATGAGATCCTCTTTCAGATGTCAAGGTGACATTTTAAATCTTATAAAGTATACATATATATCTACTTTAAAACTTTTAAAATATAAATATATATAAAATACATATATTTATTGGCTTTCATTTAGCCAGGCATGAGTTGTCCAAAAATATTATCCTCACAGAAATGCAATCTTCTATCTTCCCCTTTGATTACTATTGTTAGAGAGCAATGGCATAGCAAGAAATAGTAGGTCCTATTTGCAACTCGACTACTGCCTTCTTTCTAATTGTATCTTCTAAAAGCTGAAATAAATTGAAGGAAACATTGAGGTAAGAGTTACAGACAAAAATTCTATCTTCCAGCAACAGCAGCGACCACTAAAGAGGTAATGACCGCAAAGGATTGCTTTGGAATGTCAGCAGATAAACCAATTAGAGTAGGAATGAAGACACACTCAGAAAAGACACACAGGCATGCTGGAAAGTCCCCTGTATTTGTAATCATTTTTCGACAACCTAACAGATTAGTACATATTTTGACCTTCCAAAGATGATAGACAATTCCTGTTCTGGCCACAAAGCAGCCCCATTGCTCCAAGGTGCTCCCTCATACAAGTTAAAAGCCCTGGTCATAATACAATAGGCATAGGATGTCTCTGAAAGGTAGAAAGACAGAAGTGGGGCTACCTAGGGACACTTGGACTTGAGGAACAACATAAGGACATGCTTTGTTTCCTTATTGTTCTCCATGCATCCTACCAGGGCACTGCAGAACCTCCAGCCCAGAATTACCCACGGTACAGACAAAAAAGCTCCAAGGAAGCTCCTCACATGGCCTCTCTCTCTATACACTCACGCAGAGGAAAAGCATGCTTCCAAACTACAATATGCAAAAAGGGGAAATATTTACCCACAACTTACATTTTTTAAGTTGTAGTTTTCATGCCAGTTTTCAAAGGATGTTCTCAAGACCGATTTTGTAGAACTGCATAGTCATAGAAACAGTGCAAACTTTTGATCTTACTCCTAAGAGAAGTGTTTTTTAAAAAGGTGATGTTACCTCTCTCTGGTCAGGGATGGGGACGCTCAGACATTCTGTGACAAATACATGCCCCAGACCCCCTTCTGACCCCAAAGTCGCCCAAGCTTCTTGCTAACAGGTGGCTGCTTGTAACATCCAGCCGCGGAAATAGCTCCTTGATAGCCCAATAGCTTTTGCTGAAGTTTTAGCTGCTGGAAACAGTGTTCAGGGTGATTCTCAAGCATCATGAAAACTCGTTTCACTACCTGGATTGTGCTTCCAGGTGCTCCAGTTGCCAGATAAACAAGAAGAGAGCATGAAGAAGGGAAGAACACCCCGGCACCCGCAGGAAAGCCACGTGGAAGCTTTGTGGCTCTGTGGCCTTCCCCCCTTCCTGAAGAAATAAAACTGATTAAAGGTTTTCTGAATAAGGCTTCAATGAAAAAGCTTTTCAACCATCATGTTCTCCTATTCATTCATTCATCGAGCACTGAACGTTCCGTGTGCTCAAGGCACTCTGCACTCTGTAGAGAAATGAGAAGCAAATACTCTGTCCTCAAATAAATTCCAGTCTACTACAAGATAAACCAATTAAAAGATATAAATGGAGGAAAAGCTATGTTCACTAAACTCACCGTGGGCTTCCCTGGTGGCGCAGTGGTTGAGAGGCCGCCTGCCGATGCAGGGGACGCGGGTTCGTGCCCCGGTCCGGGAAGATCCCACATGCCGCGGAGCGGCTAGGCCCGTGAGCCATGGCCGCTGAGCCTGCGCGTCCGGAGCCTGTGCTCCGCAACGGGAGAGGCCACAACAATGAGAGGCCCGCGCACAGCAAAAAAATAAATTAAAAAAAAAATAAACTCACCATGCAGTGAGAGGAGGAGGCATTAGGGAAATGTCCGGGCTGAGACTTGTCCTTTGAAGAACAAGCTGGAATTAACCAGATGAAGAGGGTTGTTCCAGGTGCAAGGACGGGAATGTGCCTGAAAGCTTTTCAGCGCGACAGAAGAGTGGTATGACATGGGCCTTTGAAAGTGAGCAGAGACCAGACGATGGGAGCCTTGACTGTCCTAGTAACAGTTTTAAATTTTATCCTGAAATAATGAGACACTATTGAAGAATTTCAAGAAGGGGTAACTGAGTAAATGTCACAGATGTGATTAGTTCCGGAAAAGGCATGAGCTTAGCATATTGCTTGTTGGCTCTTCTGGAGTTAATTAGGAGGAGAGGAAGCCCTCCAGGGCAGTGGTTTCCCAAACTTGTCTGCACTCTGGAATCTCCTGGGAGAATCTGAAAATATACTGATGCATCTCAACCCCAGGGCTGCACTCTGGCCTGAGCTTTAGAACTTTTACAAGATTCTCAAGTGATTCTACTGCGCCAGCAAGTTTAGGGACCGTTGCCTAGAGAGACATGTAGAATTAGGAGAGAAAAGAGATGGGGAGAGAGTCACACTAAAAGCATTGGCAGAGAAAGAGTAGGCTGCAAAGGAGAATGAGGGAACAGTAGGGGAAAGGAAAACTAGAAAAGAGCAGTTTCCTGGAAGAAGGAGAAGAGAGAGGCAGCATGGAAGGTCAATCAACTAGAGTATCAGGATGGACAAATGACCACTGGGTTTGGCCTCTAGAAGGACTTAGGTGGCCTTGTAAGAGTAGTTCTAACATGTTGGGCTCTAGATTCTGGTGGGTTCTAGAACGAATGGAAAATGAGAGGGTGAAGATCATTTTCAACAAACTTGCTACAAAGGAAGAACTAGAGGCTTAGTTTATCAAGAGACTTCTGCAGTAGAGGGAAGATGGGTCTTCTCTCCCCCAACATTACGAGTGTCCTTCCAGGTTAGTAATAACTTATATCTTCTCTAGTCATCCTTCACCCTCTACCCAAATGATCCCCATAAAACCTCACTCTACAAGTCTGTTAAACAAATGTTTCTTCTTCATAGCACCTACCTGTGCTGACACATTAAAACATTTCTTCTATTAGTACTTCATCCTTAGCTCTGCCTTCCTTTGGGGAAACTTAAGCACTCTGGTTGGAGAAAGAGGTTAGGATTTGGCACGTAGGAATGGAAATCAACTTGTGTGTGCTTTTATTGTTAGAGGAGCTCTCTGTTGCCTTGGAAACCACAGTCTATGTGGAAGGAGCCGTGTATTTTGTGGGTGAATGACAGAGCAGTCAGGTATGCTCTGTGTAAACGTTGTGCATCTGTGTGAAGAAGCCTTGGCGAAGGTTTGCAGGCAGTAGGACCACAACTGGGTTTTGGTATGTCACATGTCTGCTGAAGTATATTTCCAAAATGTTTCTTGGGTGGAGAAAATATTACAAGAAACATAACTTTGTGAGTTTTCCTTTGACTCCATGCCTCACAGAAAGTACAGCCAAATGAAAGAAAATGGTCCAAAGCCTTAGCCACGTACTGACATACCTCAGAGATATTGTGGGTTCGGTTCCAGACCACCTCAATAAAGTGAATATTGCAATAAAGCAAGTCATACGAAATATTTGGTTTCCCAGTGCATATAAAAGTTATGTTTACACCATACTGTAGTCTATTGAGTGTGCAGTAGCATTATGTCTAAAAAGACAATGTGCATATCTTAATTTAAAAATACTTTCTTGCTGAAAAAAGTGGGGGAGGAATGGAAAAGGGGAAGAAGCTAAACAAGGATGTGGTTTCAGGTAAACTCCCAGACTCAGCTTGATCCCACAGAGGAACTCTAGGTGTAAATGATGCTTCAGAGTCTGTGCTGACCAAGGCAAAGGCTTTTGTATCCTGGCACCAGTCGGACGTTAGTTAACGGCTGTCCAGAGCATGTAAACTTTCAGGCACCTCCTTCCCTACCACGTCCTGAAAAGAGTTGTGGATTCTGTGTTAGCAGGAAAAATGTACGGAATTGAAGAACAGGCAGGAATGGTCAAAGAGGTCCAGGGAATCTGGGCAAAGAACTGACAGAGTCTCCTTCACCCATCTGAGAGTGGAGGGAATTGAAATTCCCAGATGTTCCTGTTTGCTCGAAATTCCACACTGCTGCTCCACTAAAACACTTTGTCCTGTTATCCATCCACTGTTGTCCACTTGATCAATCTGCCCCTGTCCATGTCCCAAGATATTTTCTAATTTCCTTTGATTTCTTCTTTGACCCATTGGCTGTTCAATACTATGTTGTTAGTGGTCACACATTTGTAAATTTTTCAGTTTTCATTCTGCTTTTGATTCTAGTTTCATTCCATTGTTGTTGGAAAAGATACTTGGCATGATTTCAATCTTCTAAAATTTGTTAAGACTTGTTTTGTGACCTAACATGGAATATATCTTGGAGAATATTCTGTGTACACTTGAAAAAAATGCATATTCTGCTGCTGTCGGGTGGAAGGTTCTATATATATATGTTAGGTCCATTGATCTATACTGTTGTTCAAGTCTGCTGCTTCTGTACTGATTTCTGTCTGAAAGTTCTATCTGTTATTGATAGTGAGGTACTGAAGTCTCCTACTATTTCTGTATTGCTGTCTATTTCTCCCTTCGGTTCTATCAATGTTTGCTTTATATTTATATTGAGGTGTTTTGATGTCGGCTGCATGTATATTTATAATTGTTATATCTTCCTGATGAATTGAGACTTTAATCATCATATAATGTTCTTTTTTGTCTCTTGTGACAGTTTTTGATTTAAAGTACTTCCTTCTCCAGGGATAAGCTGGGAGCTTAGATTTTCTCCTACCTGTTTGCTTTGCACTGAATGGTGTGGGGAAAAGGGGTTGGGGGGACTTCTCATACTGATTTAATTAAGAACTTCCAAATAGTCATGTTTTGTTACTTAAAAGTGTTCTTTAAAAACTCAGTACTATATGATAATCTTCGCACCTCTTCAACTGAAAATGGGACCTTTCCTAGTCTGTAGATATCCTTGAAGAAATGTGATTAATGCTTGATTTCTTCTCAAATGCATTGTTGTTCTATGAAGGGTGTCAATCTCTGTGTATGCTGCAAGGCTGAAAACTCACTTTCAGGTGGTTAAGTGTTAGACTAATGTCTTTCAATGGCTCTCAGTGAAGGCATGTAAAAATATACGTGTGTATCTCTGTTTGGAGGGGGGTGGTGTGGAATTTCTTAGTTGTCCTGATCACCAGGGAATGTTACTGGCATTCAGTGGGTAAGATTCATGTATGGACAATGAAAAAAAGCTTCTTCTTCCAAATACCACCAGCCTACCCCTTGATACCTACATGCCATAACCTCTCGTTAACAGAGCTCTTCATAGAGGCAGTCCAGCTAGCATATGATGACAGCAAAGAGTAGAGGCAAGGTGCAAATAAGGAGCATGGGTTTTGAAATCAGGGATTTAAACAGAAGCTTAATTTTCTCACTATGATGTGTAACTTGGGCCGAGTCTCTCATCTTCCCTAAATCTCCATTCCTTTAAATGTAATGGGGACAGCCATACATAGCTAACAGAACTGGGCTGAAGAGTAAATGGTGTTATACATAAGACATGTGGTAGGTACTTGAAACGGTACATGCTTTTCTCCCCCTTTTTTTTCCTGGTAAAATCAGCCTTGAGTCGTTCTTCCATAAGCTTCTGATCTTGCCCACTTCTCTAAGCATATGAGAACAGCCCCATTGAGAAGTACTTCAGGTACTTATTTGCTTGAACACAAAGTGTATTTAGTCTCCTCGTTTCTCTCCTTCCTGCTGGAAAACTAATAGTCGTTTATTATTGAGAAAAGTAGAAAGCTTTTAGGTCAGATGTACAGAAAGTAGAGTGAAAAGGGAAATCATAGCTATGATTTGGGTAGAAAGAGAAGAGCCATGATGCAGGAAGAAAGCTACACACTTGAGTGTCTGTAGCATAGCTCTGCCCAATAAATGAGGCTCATCGTGCTGCTTCCTGAGTGATCAAGAAGAACATCCAGTTATAACCTGTGCACTATGTTTAACAAGCGCAAAGAACTGTGTGGAAAAAAAGTTAATGTATCGTATGTTTTTTAATGAATTTTTGTTATTTAAAGTGGTAAGTATCAGTTAATCTGGAGAGTCACCTATGTAAATTAACACGTGTCTCAATAGGAATAGATCAAAGCAGGATTTTATGTGCTATTTATGTAGCATTAAAACAAAAAAAAGCCAACAAAATCAGGAAACTTGTGCATTGCTTCTGTGGTCAGTAGATCTATATGACGTATCCACATGGCAAAAGCTAGCATTGAACGACAGAAGTCCGAAACATCGCAGTTTTAAATCCAGTTAAACCAAATACAAAGAAAAAACAAAGATGACTGCTAATCCTGAGGATAAAGAAATTACAGATGTGAATAAAAGAATCTGAACATGACCCTGTCTCTCTCACAAAGCAAAGATCAAATGCAAAAAACTCCGTAAGACTTCAGCTGGTAGTTCAGAAGAACTGGCTGACCGTCGAAGTTCAACCCAGAAAAATATGAAGGACTATTTTTCCCGGATATAAAGAATACTTCAGGAGTATTTCCAAACGCTTTTCCAGGATAAAAGGAAGAAATTATCCCAACAAACTAAAGTCCAGGCCACATGGCCTCACCGACAAATTCCAGCAAACATTTAAAGAAGAATTAATGCCAAGCCTTCTCAAGCAATTCCAAAAAATATAAGAGGGGATACACCCCGACTCATTCTATGAGGCCAGCGTTAGCCTAATGCCAAAGCCAGAAGACACCACAAGAAAATAATACCATAGATCGAGCTCCCTTACAGATATTGATGTGAAAATGCTCAACAAATTACTAGCAAACTAAATCCAACAGCTGTTAAAGGGATTATATGCCACGACTAAGTGGGGTTTATCCCAGGAATGCAAAGGTAAGAATATCAATCTGTATAATATACTGCATTAATAGAATAAAGAAACAGACCAAGTGATCATATCAATTGACACAGAAAAAGCATTTGAATATTTAACAAACACCCCTTCATGATAAAAACACCCAGAAAACTGGGAATGGAGGAAACTTTTTCAACATGATAAAAAGGCATTAATTAAATACCCACAACTAACATTGTACTCAATTGTGAAAGTCTGAAAACTTTTCCTCTAAGATCAAGAAAAAGACAAAGGGCTTCCCTGGTGGCGCAGTGGTTGAGAGTCCGCCTGCCGATGCAGGGGACACGGGTTCGTGCCCCAGTCTGGGAGGATCCCACGTGCCACGGAGTGGCTGGGCCCGTGAGCCATGGCCGCTGAGCCTGCGCGTCCGGAGGCTGTGCTCCGCAGCGGGAGAGGCCATAACAGTGAGAGGCCCGTGTACCCCACACACACAAAAAAAGACAAAGATGCCCAGTTTCATCACTGCTATTCAACATTGTGCTGAAAGTTCTATTCAGACCAATTATTAGGCAAGAAAAATCAATAAAAGGTATCAAAATTGGAAGAGAATAAATAAAACTATCTCTATTCACAGAAGACATCATATATATAGGAAATCTAGGGAATTCATAGAAAAAATTACTCAAGATAATAAATTCAGCAAAATTGTACACTACAAGGTCTACACACAAAGATCAGCTGTGTTTCTTTACACCAGCAATGGGCAATCTAAAAAGTATATTAATAAAACTGTTCTATTTACAATAGCATCCAAAAGAATAAATTTCCTAGGTATGCATTTAACTAAGAAGGTGAAAGACTGATACACCGAAAACTACAGAACATTGCTGAAAAAAATTAAACAAAGACTTAAATAAAATGGAAAGACAGCCATGTTTATGGACTGGAAAACTTAATATTGTTAAGATGGCAGTCATACCCAAACTGATTTAAAGATTCACTGCATTCTTTATCAAAATTCTAATGGTCTTTTTTGCAGATATGGAAAAGCTGATCTTCAAATTCATAGGGACTTGCAAGGGGCTCTGGATAGTCAAAACAATGCTGGAAAAGAAAAACAAATTTGGAGGACTCACACCTCCCCGTTTCAACACTTACTACAAAGCTACAGTCATCAAGGAGGTAATAATAGACATATAGACCAATGGAATGGAATTGAGAGTCCAGAAATAAATCCAGACGTCTACAGTCAATTGATAATTGACAAGAGTGTCAAAACTATTCAAAGGGGGAAAAATAGTCTTTTGAATGAATGGTGTTGAGACAACTGCGTATTTACATGCAAAAGAATGAATGCCTACCTTGCACCATATACAAAAATTAACTTAAAAGGAGTCAGTGACTTAAATATAAGGGGTAAGGCCATAAAACTCTTAGAAGAAAACATAGAAGTAAATCTTTATGACTGTAGATTCGGCAGTAGATTCTTAGACGTGCTACCAAAAACACAAACAGGAAAAGAAAAAGCATTAAGTTGTACTTCATCAAAATGTAAAATTTTTGTGCATCAAAAGACATAATCTAGAAAGTGAAAAGGCAACCTACAGAATGGGAAAAATATCTGTAAATTATGTATCTAAAAAGTCTAATAACCAGACTATATAAGGAACTCTTACAACTCAAGAACAAAAAGACCAAACAATTTAAAAATGGGCAAATCATTTGAAGAGAAACTTCTCCAGGGAAGATATACAAATGAACAACAAACATATGAAAAGTTGCTCAATATCATTAGTCATTAGGAAAATGCGAATCAAAACCACAATGAGACACCACTTCATACCCACTAAGATGGCTATTTTTTTAACCAGAAAATAACAAGTATGGCGAAGATGTGAAGAATTTGGAACTCTCGTACATCAATGGTAGAAAGATAAACTGGTTCACCTGCTGTGGAAAATAATTTGACCATTCCTCAAAAGATTAAACATAGAATTACCATATGACCCAGTTATTCCACTCTTAGGTATAGATCTACAAGAAATG
Source organism: Delphinus delphis (assembly GCF_949987515.2). Taxonomy (NCBI): domain Eukaryota; kingdom Metazoa; phylum Chordata; class Mammalia; order Artiodactyla; family Delphinidae; genus Delphinus; species Delphinus delphis. Next base: position 5,555,263 of record NC_082699.1, on the reverse strand, counting down.
AAAGCAGGTACTCACACAAATACATGTACATGCATGTTCATAGAAGCACTGTTACTATAGCCAAATGTCCATCAACAGATGAGCAAATAAACAAATTGCGGCATATACACACGGTGGCATATTATTCGGCCATAAAAAGGAATGAATTACTGATATATGCTACAACATGAGTGAACCTCAAAAACATTATGCTTAGTGAAAGGAGCCAGTCTCAAAGCTCACAGATGACATGACTCCATTTATATGAAACACCCCAAATCAGCAAATCCATTGAGACAAGAAGCACATTAGTGGTTTTGGGGCACTGGGGAGAGGGGTAGTGGGGAGTTAACAGGTATGGGTTTTCCTTTTGGGGTGATTAAAAAGTTTTGGATTTAGATAGAAGTCCAAAGAAGGACTTCTTAGATAGAAGCATTGTGAACATACTAAATACTGTTGAATTGCTCACTTTAAAAATGGTCAGTTTTATGTGAATTTCACCTCATTTAAAAAAACCAAGGAATTATGCTTGTGTTTCGTTATTGTAACAAAACAGCATAACCCCATACGGGCTAAAGAAATGCAGAAGGAAAGGTTCCCTAGCTTTAGTACTAGTTTTAATCCAAGAGTTCCAGACCTAAAATCTTAGTTCTGGAAAGAATTGTAACATCTGTTTACCAGCCCACCCACCTGCCGCTCCAATCCCTGCTGCTGGATCTTCCACTTGGTTCCCTCAGCCCCTGCTTAGACCCTGGCAGAGGCTCACACCCCTGAGGCAGACAATTCCTTTTTTGAATAGTTCTATTAGAAAGTTCCGTCACGTAATCAGCTGAAATAGGCCTCCCTGTGTGACAAATAGAAGAAATAATGAACTTCATATCAAGATAGAAGTGGGGTCAGCCTTGCAACCTCCTGGGATGGCTCTGATGATACATTTTACAAGAATTCCAACTGTGTCTGTTATTCAAAAGCAAGTTCACATTCAGAAGTAATCACTCTGATTTCCCTTCTTTGTCAGAGTTCAAACAGACTGCAGACATTCAGATCAACCCACCCAGTGATGCCGTATGTGATAATTAATTTCTTTTTAAGTTTTAATTCTCAACAGTTGCTCTGAGAATTCTGACTTGGAAACCCACTCGAGGCATCACCTTTGACCAGAGATGAGACTGGAAAAACAGAGGCATGAGCCCTCAGTACAGAATTATGATGTGATCTGTGAAGCTAAGAGAGCCAGTATACCAGGTAAAACGGTAGCGATGAAATTGACCACAAGACCTATGCCAACACTGACATTTGCACTCATGCAAACACACACGCATGCCCTCTGTTAAATGCCGTACACATGCTATTTCACTTAATTCTCTCAACAATCCCATGAGATAGGTAATATAGTACTCCCATTTTACAGATGGGGAAATTGAGGTAGAGTTAGGGTTAGGAATTTACTCAAGGTCACACACTTAGTAAATAGTGAACTGCGTGTGACACAGCTTAGAAGTGAAGCTCTTTACCACTGTGATTTTCTGCCTGGAGATGGAAAATCCTAGTCTAGGTGTTGCCATGAACTGTTTGCTTTCAGTACAATCATTTGATTTGTCTCTTTCTGCCTCTCTTCCCCCACTCCCTTCTCTCCTCCTCCCCCTCGACTTCTCCTTCTTCTCTCTTTTTCTCTGAAACAATAGAATTGCACTAGATTGTATGTTTGGTGCACTTTTCTCTTGTTTTCACAGAACTGTGAACCTACACTATGAATAGTTCAGTACAACAAGTAATAGGTACGGGGCAAGTGTCCCTGAGATTATTCTTGAAGATCTTCTCTCTCGGGGTGAAAACCACTTATTTAAACTGAACTCAAAATGGTTTACTGGTTTCACAGACAGAGAAATGTAAAATTTCAGAAGACTTGAGCCAGCTTTGACTTTGGCTGATAAGTCGTTCATTTACTTCCCAATATGAGGGCAAAAGAGGTAAGTAAATTGCCTGGAAACAATACACTCACGTTATTTTGGAAGGTTCGTGTTTTAAATGAATCTTAAATAAGTTCTGTTATTGACGTTGTCAGCTTTCAGCGGCTGTTACTGAATATTTTTGCCCCTTTGGCACAATTGTCCATCATGCAAAATGAGCGCCACCCGATCAGAGCTCCAGGGGAGGGGCTGCGTCTTCCATTTCTCTTTCACATCTAATAACCACCATTATCATCTAATACCTAGAGAGATGAGCCTTAAAATAAACATCCTTCCAGATTCCTCCATAAACTATAATTATATTTCAAAATGAAAAATCACATTTCCCATTTTGAAATATAATTGCCTTTGCTAAGATGTGAATAAATGATCAAAATACAGCTGTTTCTAAAAGCTTGTAAATGTCTTTTCATACTTTTCTGTAGCTGCACTTTTTTTCCCATGTAACACAATTTTCAGTCACTTATCTTTAGTGTCCACAATCACCTCGCATTGACACAGACATAAATTCATCTGATTATTTGCAAGTAGGAAAGACAAATCTGTTTCACAGAGTTCCTTTGCAACAAATATGGCTGATAGCAGTGCATTAAAAAATCTGCAAGCATGGTTAAAACTATAAAAATAAATTCCTAATAATATTTTAAAGCAAAAGCACTAGATGAATTGTTTGTTACTGTCTAGTGAGGGTGGACACTGGAAGAGAAATTGTGTATATCTAGCAAATGCAGAGGACCAAAGGAGATAATTCCAGACTTTTAAACATCACCTTCAAATTGTCATTGAAGCATTTCCAAATGCTTAATTATGTACAGTGTTGTACAAAGAATCAAGCCAGAAATCACATACAGCTGCTAGAACATGATAGGTGTGAATAGCTGGGTAAAGGTCTAATCACAGAGGCACTAGGAAGACATTTTTGTCTCTTCAAAATAATACAGTACTCTTATAAAGACACGGAAGCAGCTATTGCTTATGCAATGTAATAAAAAGTTATTTCAATATTTATTGAAAGAATGATAGACCAAATGTATCAAAAAACTCAATTTCCTCATTCTCAAATGGAGTAAAAATTGCAATCCTATAAGGCTGTTTTGAAATTCGAATTAGACAATAGTTGCTTGTAAAATATTTTGTAAATTATAACATGCCACAACAAACGTAGGGTAATGCAATTGTTGAGATACTAGATTACACACAATTTTATAATTCATGTTATATTAGGTGTGAAGTGATCGATCAGAACTTCAAGGCAGTATTATTAGTATTTACATTCAAAGCCAAGCTGGTGAACACACTCAAGATTCACTTACAGTTCCCCCCCCAAGCAAGAAGCGATCATTCCTGGCAAATGGGCTTTGAGGGGCCTCCCTTCCTGCCATCCCCTGTGTAGTCCTGATGCTGGTTCTGAGTTGGCAAAGACAGTTATGTGATTCCGCTTAGAAAATTCCAAGGTTCTACCTCTTACACTTGCTCTCATATCAACCTGTGAGAGATGGGAAAGAGATTATTACTTACAATATACAGATGGATAAGCTGTGGCTGAGAACTGTTGGGAAATGTGCTCAAGACTGCATCACAGTCAGTGTGAAGTGGGAAGAATCCAAGGGCTCCCTGTGAGTCCTTTTAACTCACCCAGACACCCTCCAAGCTTCCTGGTTCTCCAGCACCTGCAGGTCCTGCTTTAGAACTTCATTCCTTTAATATAAAGCTTTGGTTCCCGTGCAATCAGATTGGAAGGGATATTATTAATGATTATTAGTAGTTTCACCTTCGTCTAAGTAAATTTCAATGATTTTCTTGTGATCATTTTTGAAAGCAAAGAAAAAGAAGAGACAACAAAAGTAATGAGAGATGCGGTTTGCAGGAGAAACTTGAGACTCACCCAGGCTCAGCTGGGCAAATATTGGAGTGAGATATTACAGACACTGTCAGACCTGGTTCCATAGACACGTGCGTCTAAATAGAGACACAGTGATGTAGATGCGTACATTCGGGACACACAAATGGGAAACAAATTGAAACCAAGATACAAGAGACAGTGTGAATTGCACATCAGATATGTGTTGATATAAATGGAACAGGGGACGAAATTCATACATGATACCACTGGATGGGGTGTAAAAAAAGTCATGGTCATATTAAGCAGAGAACATGGAGTTAATAGATCCTGGATAGCTCCATGCAATTTCAAAAACTGTTTAATATTCAGAGATGGCTCACTCTGCTTTGGCAGTTATTCAAAGACTTTAGCAATTTTGATAGCCAAGTAAGATACTTCAGGTGAAAGACAAGTATCAATAAGGATAGAAATATATCAGATTGGAAAAATGAGATTCGAGAAATCTGAGACATCAGTAATAATGCTGAAATCAACTTTGATCAGGGCAAGAGAAAGGCATGAAAAAGAAAATGTTAGCTGCATCAACACAATTCAGTAGAATTTACAATCTGTGCTGCATGAATGGATAATGATGTCCAAAAATTATAGACTTTAGGGCTTATTTGGTATAGCAATAGCCTCCAGTAACTAATAGAGATAATCATCCCAAACTCCCAACTATATTTACATTAGTTTGTTTAAATTATCATAAGCATTAACACATCAAGTTGTAGAAACTTTCACTGAAAACTCAAAGAGCCAGGTATAAGAATGCTTTACTGTGCGTGCAAGGCCATGAATGATCCCCAAGCCAGAGCCATTTGTCCATATCTCCCCGCCTCATATACTCCACACCCCTGAAAAACCAGACTCTGCTTTCACGGACAATCTTGTTCCACTGCCTATAATACCCTTTCCCACCTCCACTGAATGCCTGTAAAGATGATATTCATCCTTTCCCTGTCCCTGTTCCTCATCTAAGAAAACTTAGATGGTGCTTCTTCTGCAAAATGATTGTTGTAGCCATGTCAGTAATTGATAGCTCTTTCAATGTTATTCCTAATCCATATGCCTGTTTTAATGGAAACAAATGTCTTTTTAGGTTTAAAGAAAAAAGCGTGTGTTTAATGTAGGGTCAAAGATGAAAAGATTTAATTGGTAATTGGTGATCATCCCCTATAATCTCTTGGGAGAAAGATTCCTGCAAGTTTAGGTGGGCTTCCCCTCCCGATTTAAGTGGCCAAGACTAGATATAGTGATTTTTCTGCCTTCTAGACCAAGGTTGACTGCACAGTGTGTATTTTCTGGACCAGGAGGCTTGAACTCCATCCTATAGTTTATTGTTCCTCTATCCTCTTTATTTCCTATAATCTGAAGTTAAGTCCAAAGGCTATTTACACTTGATAAAACAATCTTGGTAAGAATGCGTCATAAATGATGTTGAATAATACATACTGAGTCATCTTTAGATATATACCTTTATGCAGACCCACTACTATTAAGGCTAAATTATATCACTGTACTGAAGTGATGACCACCAGAGAGATCCATGGTAAAGGTAAGTTTCTCCTTTGCAATTATCAAAAAATCTGTGGTGTCATGTGCTGGCCACCTTGCCAACATCCTCTCCTCCATAACCATCACTAATTGTCTTAACATCTTTTATCGATTCTTGTCTGAGCTGGTTAATTTATTGGGGGTTTTGCAAAACGATAATAGTATATGCATTTCCTTCCTTATGAATTCAAAAAGTCCTACATTTATTAGCTCACACTCTTTTATTAAGAAGATCTTTTGTTCATCTCCTAGGATCGAACTGCTTTGTAGTTTAGCTTTCATAAAGTTGGGGTGCATCTTATAATCCATTGCATGATTGCTATTAACTAAATAGCAAAAGGTAATACACTTTTGTGAAAATGTTCTGTTGATAATTTCTGGTAATAACAAGAAAGTTTCCACATCAAAATGTTTCAGCTTCTAAGAAATACAGCTATCCAACTGAGATGGACAAGCCCTGACCAAATATAGAAAAGTATTTCAGTTAATTTATTCAAAGCAACTGAAATGTCAAGGCGCTTAGAGAATTGTATATATTAACTTTAGTGACACTAATGTGAGGTCTATTGGACCTTAATAAGCACAATAAATATAATAATAAAATCCAGCCTCAAACATGTAAGAGTGGCTATTATCAAAAAGACAAGAGATAAGAGCTGGTAAAGATGTGGAGTAAAGGAAACCCTTGTTAACTGTTTATGGGAATGTAAATTGATGTAGCCACTATGGGAAGCAGTATTTTTTTTCCCACAAAAAATTAATAGAATTAACATAAAATCAAGCAATTCTACTTCTGGGCATATATCCACAAGAAATGATATCACTATCTCAAAACGATATCTGCACTTCCATGTTTATTGTAGTTTTATTTACAATAGCCCACGTGGCAGGGTACAGGGTACAGGGTGCAGACAGAGGGCCCCTGACTCCTGTGTTCTGGGCCTGGATTCCTTAGGGCACATTGGGCTGTGTTGTGTTTTATTGGGGATAATCATAGAAATGACTGAACACTTATTATGGACCAAGCTCTGGGTCTTGCCAACGCTGCCTCATTTAACTCCTAAAAACCACATTAGGAAGTAGTATATTAGTTTTCAATTGCTTCCATAATAAATTACCAAAATTTTATTGGCTTTAAACAATATGTATTATTTGTCCTGCAGGTCTGTAAGTCAGAAGTCCTGGATGGCTCTCATTGAGCTATAATCAAGGTGTCTGCGGGCCTGCACTCCCTTCTGGGAGCTCTTGGGGAGAATCTGTTTCCTTGTCCATTTAAGTCGTTGGCAGAATTTCAGCTCCTTGCTGTGGGAGGACCAAGGTCCCGCGTCCCTGCTGGGTGTCAGCAGAGGGCCGTTCCCAACTTCCCTAGGTAGCTTGCAATCCCTGCCTAGTGGTACCTCCCTCCTTCTTCAAAGCCAGCCACAGCGGGTTGAGTCCTTCTCATGATTCAAATCTCTCCTGTCTCTTTGTCCAACCTCACATCTCTCAGACTGACTCTTCTGCCTTCCCTTTCCAAGTTTAAAGGTCCATGTGATTACATTCGAGCCATCCAGATAATCCAGGAAAAAATTTCTATTTCATCTGAATCGTTTGCTGTGCAGCAGAAATTAACACAACATTGTAAATCAACTATACTTCAATAAAAAAAAGGTCAGTTGATTGGCAAACTTAATTCCATCCACAGCCTCAATTCCCCTTTTCCATGTTGTGTAACATAGTTGCAGGCCTAACACCAGGGAGTAAAAGTCATGAGGAGCAAAATCCTGCCTATGACAAGTAGGTATTAATGTCTCCAACTCACAAAAGAGAGAATCTGGAAGAAGTGGAAGAAAATCTAGGAATATCCTTCTTGGACCTGCATTTCCCTAGATCAATGCACCATATAGTGAAACTCTAGTTAGAGGGGAAAAAGTAATGAAATCTTATAGACCTAAAATTATAAATAATCCTATTGCAATGATGTATGCCTTGGCCTCAGGTCGTCAGTACATTTGTCTGATTATGGCGACAGCGAAGGGTGACCCAGCTGGGCACGTGTGGAGACAACTAATATGATTACACGTTAGCCACAGAAAATGTGACTGCCGTGCCGCCCCTCTGGGACAGGACACACAGCCAGAACCCTCTCTCTTTGCTTGAGCTGACTTTGCTGTATCGGTCAGGACCTGCACGTGAGAAGCAGGGAAGCGTGACTCAGCTACAATGAACCTACTAGACACCAGTACGTAATCCATTTCTCTTAACCTCTGAGAGCGCGCTCTGATGCCTGCCGGGCTGGGGGGATAGCAGGGTGCACTCCAGTGTCTTAACCTCTGAGAGCGCGCTCTGATGCCTGCTGGCCTGGGGGGATAGCAGGGTGCACTCCAGTGTGCCGGAGACAATGACAAAGGCAAGCTTGGGGTTTAGCCTGGAAGTGGTCAAGTGTGTGTCACGAGGCACAAGTAACAGATCTTAAGAAATGCATTCGCTCTTGGAACCCTTGTACCCTGCTGGTGGGAATGGGAAATAGCTCAGCTGCTATGGAGAACAGTATGGAGGTTCCTCAAAAAATTAAAACCAGAATTTCCCTATAACCCAGCAATCCTACTTCTGGATATTTATGCAAGAGAAATAAAAGCAGGATCTCAAAGAGATATTTTCACACAAATGTTCATTGCAGCACTGTTCAGAATAGCCAAGAGGCGGAGGCAACCCCTTGTCCACCAATGGATGAATGAATAAAGAAAATGTGGTCTATACGTACAATGGGCCATTATTCAGCCCTAAAAAGGAGGGAAATTCTGGCATACGCTACAACATGGATGAAATTTAACGACATTATACTGAAATAATCCAGTCACAAAAGACAAACTACATTGTTCCACTTTCACTTTATGAAGTGTTATAAAAACAGAAAGTAGGGCTTCCCTGGTGGCGCAGTGGTTGAGAATCTGCCTGCCGATGCAGGGGACACGGGTTCGAGCCCTGGTCTGGGAGGATCCCACATGCCGTGGAGCAACTGGCCCCGTGAGCCACAGCTACTGAGCCTGCGCGTCCAGAGCCTGTGTTCCGCAATGAGAGGCCGCGATAGTGAGAGACCCACGCGCCGCGATGAAGAGGGGCCCCCGCTCGCCGCAACTAGAGAAAGCCCTCGCACAGAAACGAAGACCCAACGCAGCCATAAATAAATAAATAAATGAATGAATAAATAAATAAATAAATAAAATTTAAAACAGAAAGTAGAACAGTGGTCTACAGGGACTATAGGGGAAGACAGAAATGGGGGTTGCTGTCCAATCAGCGTAGAGTTTCAGTTTTGTAAGATAAAAAGGAGTTTTAGAGATCAGCTGCACAAAAACATGAATCTAGTCAACACTACTGAACCATACACCTACAAACAGTTAAGATGGTTAATTTTATGTTGTGTATTTTTTACCACAATGAAAAAAAGAGAGAGAGAAACGCGTTGGCGCTTAATTATGCCAATTCAGTTTGCTTCCCCATACTTCACTGAAACTGCCTCATGGTTCCACAAAAGAATGACAGCTGCTCCACTTAGCAAATCTAGTGTTCTCTGTTATGAATATAAAGTTCTAGAACATAAGCTCCTCATGAATATTCCCCTCAGCACCATGTCCATCCACAAAAGAAGGATTTAAGAAAGAAATAAAGGTTTGCTTTCTTTAGAAAGTCAAAGCAGGTGTGTCTGAAATACACAGGGACCGGGACAGATTTACCTAAGAGGAGTCTGAGGTCACTGAGTTTTCAGGCCTGAATGACTTTAAAAAGTAATATTCTTAGTTGCAATAGCAAGAAGAACTAGTCTAGAAGACAAAACACCAAGTAATTTTCTTCTTTCTCAAGGTAATATTCTAGCCCTCAACTTAAGACTGAATATAGAAGATCTGATTTCATCCACATGTTCTGCTCATACTGACGACGTAAACAGACTTAGCTGAACTACTGCCTCTGCTTTTCCTGAACAAGACATAGTACTTAGGTGAAGGTTAACCCTTGGTTTGATAGACAGACCACCAGAGACCATGGCCGCATATTAAGAACATACATGTGTCTTTGCTGGGTAAATCTTTTAAATTGATTTACTCCTTTTCTGTTCACTTATTTCGGAAATACGTCCTCACTGTTATTAAACCTTCCGTGAGTATGAGGTTAGCACCAAGCACATGATACATCAGAGTCAGGAACGCACTTCGCGGACTGGTCTGTACGCTTCGCCCAGAGCCACGTGGACAGTTTTAGCATGGGTCAGTGTCTGAATTGACACTGCTCTCCCTGAAAGATCTAAGTGAGGGCACTGCCGCCGCCCCAGGGCCTGAAAGAGTGACAGTTTTGTGCACAGCGTTTAGCAAGGGTGGCTACAAGGTCAGCCTGGGGATGACAGAAGGGCCCCAATCCTACTTCTCGCCTCCCTGGGGACTGAAAACACAGGTGGCTTCTCCCCCTTAGAACCAGGACCCCTGTGTTCATGAGGAGACTGGACCTCCTACTTTCGTGTGCGTGCGTGTGTGTGCGTGTGTGTGTGTGTGTGCAAAAGAGAGAGAGAGGGACAGATGGAGCGGCAGTGGGAATGACTCAGGGGATGACCCAGGGCAAGTTTTCTGTGTTAGCATTTTAAGAGGCAAATGGTACTCCTTTTATCTCCTGCAGATTTCTAAACCCACTGAGATACTGAACTCAAGGAGACAGCTAGCAGAACGCCAGGCTGGTCCTAATGAGGTTGTAACTGGAGCCTGTGTGTCAGCAGAATCAGCTTTCAGAGCCCTCACCTCCGCCTTAGGCTGACTTGCCACCCAGGCAAAGGCAGCCATGCAGACCTGGAGCAGAACAGAGCACACGCCCTGGGCAGGCAGCTGGGCCCGGAAGAGAAGGGCAGGGAGAGCTGAGCACGCTTGTCCTCCGGGGGGGGGAGAAGGAGTGAGGGCTAAGGCAAGAGGCAAGCAGGGTTTCGGAAGATCCCTCCTCCTGCGAAAAAACTGCCTCCAGTGCTGTGCTTGCCAAACAGAAGGAATTTCCTGGGAAATGAAAGACCCGTTAACCAGGCTAGAGGCAACGTGGTGGGAGCCTTTAACAGAGAGAGAAGGGCGGTGGGGAAGGGAGAAGGAGACAGAGAGCTGTTAACAGAGATGAGCACACGTACACACTCAGTTGTGTGCTCGTGCCTGCTAAACCTTGTCGCTCACCACCTGGCTCTACAAGCACGAAGTCGGTAGCCACTGCAGTCGCCGACCCGCAACGTCCCCTGAAAGGAGGACAGGGCTGAGATCAGGAGCGAGGCATCGGTGTTCCGGGAGAAACCGGCAGAACAGGCCTTCAGATAGTTAGATATTTGCAGGAGAAGATCCTATGAGCCCAGTTTCTTGCATCTGCTCATATCTAGAAAAGCACTAGAATCATTAATGAAAACATCTGCTTCTCGTGACTAGCAGCCTTTGGCCAAAATGTGTGCTCGATGGCATGTACCCCCTTCCCTAAAATCAGATATGTTCTGACCTGCCCCCCATGCCCCAACCTCTTCAGAGCAGTGACTCAGAGCTACCCGACATGCTGTCTCCGGGGCTATAGTCCTCCCTGGGCGGCAAATAAAACTTAACTCACAACCGTCACGTGGTGCATTTTTTTCAGTTGACACACTCTATATACTGTATACTCTCTGTTAAAGGTGATCAGGTTTTTCTCCAGTGGTGGAGTGGATGTTCGTCCAGAACCAGCACAGATCTAAGGGAGCACTTATTTGCCCACCTTTAGGTAAAAAAGGGGAGATGCCTTGAACACCTGGCATCTGAAATTGTGTTCTTTATTCACACCACTCGGGTGAGAGGTATGTGGGTGCAGGGAACCTGTCCTGTTCACTGCTGAATCACCAGTGCCTAGAACAATGCCTGGTGGTTAACACGGGCTGGGCAAATGTTTGTTGAACAAACAAAGAGTAAGGCAACAGTCACACATCAAGGCAGCTTCTTATTTAAACACACAGACAAAAATGTCACCCTATGTCATCAAAAAATCTTTGAAACAACAGTGATTATTTCTATTGGTATCTTAATTTTGTCCGTGTGTTTTATTAGCCAAAGTTCACTGCTATCGCTCTTGAACTTTTATGCCATCTGGTGTCTGGGAAATATGAAACACAGACTTTTATTTCTTCCTTATTCTCTAACATTTCATGGAGGACATTGTCGGGGGCGGGGTAGGAGGGGTCGTCCGTAAGTCCTCAGCTGTACTGTACTCATCTCGCTAAATCTGTATCGGGATCATCAGACCCTTTCTGAAATATTTCGCAGCCTGCCTTTGAAGCTGAACCCTGACAACAGAGCCATGGCCAATTTCTAAGGCGGTAGATGTTTGTTTCCTTATGTGATGTTAATAGAGACATTTAACACAGCGCCCAATTCCCAATATTGAAGTGTATCTATTAGGTCTCCTTTAGAACTAAATGTTCCTAATATTTTTTCTTATACTTCTTTCCCCAATAAAGTATGGGGGGAAAAAAAAAGAAAAACCAAAAATATTGCAAAAGCATGGTCAATTAAAAAAAATGCTGCAATGTCAAATAATGTATTACAAACCAATGCTGACTTTAAAAAAATAAAATTCAATAACTTGTTTTGCTGGATTATGTCTAAGATCTCTTGCATTGTTCATATTTCAAATGTCAAACACGTTAGGCAGACTCCCCCGCAACAGGAGCAAAATGCTCTTTTAACCTGGTGAGCACCACAGTTACATATTTATTATAATTCTGAGCAAATATCAACATTGCTTATTATTCTTTCAGTTTAACTCAACCTTATGACCAAGTCAATAGTCTATTATACTCACAGCATCTTTGCACGTAGAAAAATTGTGCACACTTTGCAGACACAAATAAGCAAACTAAGAACGACAAGTGGAGAAGGAGAGAAATATATAGCTTTTTCAGTCTTGTATGGGGGGTAAACACAATTCCTGTTTTTCTAAATAAATAATTCTTACTCTTTATGATACAGCTAAAAGCCTAGAAGGAAAATGGGAGACCAGTGGAAATGCTCTCCCACCTTTTTTATTCTGCTGTTAAGAGCCCCTCCCACGCTTGGCTTTTTGGAACCCTGGCTGTGCTCAGAACACACTGGTCATGGTCTGTGTTCCCCATTAGTTTGCTCTTCCTACTGTGTAAGAACCGGCTGGCATCCTTGCCACTCTCTCCAGAGAAGATACTCCCATGAACCTCAGCTCACAGCACGAGGAGATGTCTTCAGCATCCTCCATTCAAGAGCCATTTCATCATGGTTCTGCTGTCTCTTAACAACCTCTTCTGCCTAAGATTCCACATATAAGCGATATCATAAGATATTTGTCTTTCTCTGCCTGACTTATTTCACTCACTGTGACAATCTCTAGGTCCATCCATGTAATACAGTATATTTTGATCTCTAGAACTTTCTGCTAACATTCCTACCGACTTCAGCACCCGATTCATTTTCTTCTTTTCCTGCCCTTTTCTTGCCATCATTCTTGGAAAATCAACCTGGACCTAGATGATTCTTCTAACAAATCAATCTGATAGTCACAGAGCCTCCTGCATGGCAACTACTTTCATTCCACTCCACTTACCCATTAACACAGAGGCATCTTTGCCTTTAGGATCATGTACACAATCACACCCCTGCCTGCATATCCCACCTTCTCTCCTTCTTTACGAACTTGATGTTGTATTCACCGAAAGCTCTGGACGACTTTTCTCCACCAACCCATCAGCCCCCTCTGGCACCTCTGTTTCACTTCCCAGCACAGACCCCAGTGTTGCTTTTGCCAGGGCCCTAGATTCTCTCTTCCTTGTTCTTCTGCAGGGTGCATTTTGCTAATCCCTATTCTAGACACATACCCTTCGCTGCTTGATTTGGGATCACGGAGAGAAACTAGATAAAATGGTAAATGTATGTTGATCCGTTCCCTCTAAATTCATGCTCTCCAACTTGGGCTGCATGAGCCACTCTACCAAGCCCCTGAAACTGGGCCGTAATTGACTTGTCACCCTCTTTCCAGATTCCTCTGTGTGTTAATCATTTCCAATCTGTTGACTGAGACTTGTGTGTCCCTTGGACACTCACCACACCTGTGAGCTGGCCTCTGCATGAGGGTCAGTTCCACAGGCCCGAGTCCCCAGATAGCCTCACACAGATGGGTGGGCAGTTTTCATCAAAGCACGGTGCCTTTCTTTTCTGCTTTTGTCAAAGGAATCATCATTCCTTGAAGGGAAGCCCCAGATTTAACCACCTAGTTCAGACCTCACCACTTCACTGCCCTAGATGGTCACAATAGCAGCCTAGGTCCTCAACACCTCAGGTGTCTCCATTCTCCAGACCTTTCCACACATGCCAAGAGCTCACACTTCCTTAAGAACACTTTCTGCGTGTCACTTCTTTGCTCAGAATGTTTTTGTGGGTCCCTAACGTCATACAAGTCTTGGATCTAAGGCCCTTTGGGGATTTCTCCTAGTAAGCCTTACAGTGTCTGGCACAGAGACCTATAGGATGTGGGCAGTAATCAGCAGGTAGTACACTGCAGGGGGCAATAAATTCCCATGAACTTTTATGGTGAAGTTTGGTAGCTTATTAAGTTCACTGAGAACTTCTGTCCCACTTACTGTATTTTCAGTTCAGATGATGAAACATTTGCCAAGGATCACTCCCCTGGAGCTATTATTTGGGGAGAGAAACCACCAAGTGTTTAACTGTTACTATATGCCAAACATTTACTATATACTTTATATGTTTTATCATTTAATCTCCAAAACAATCCTGATAGGTGGATGATATGGTCACTATTTTAAAGTTAAGGGAACTTTCAGAGTGGCTAAGAAAATTTCACAGGTAATATACATGTGTGGATCTAGAGTTCACATTTAGACACGTCAGGCTCCAAACTATTCCAAATACTGTTTTTCAGGCTTCCCTGGTGGCGCAGCGGTTGAGAGTCCGCCTGCCGATGCAGGGGACGCGGGTTCGTGCCCCGGTCCGGGAAGATCCCACGTGCCGCGGAGCGGCTGGGCCCGTGAGCCATGCCCACTGAGCCTGCGCGTCCGGAGCCTGTGCTCCGCAACGGGAGAGGCCACAGCAGTGAGAGGCCCGCATACCGCAAGAAACAAAAAACACAAAAACAAATACCATTTTTCTCTCATCCAATCTTAAGAACCCCCAGGTATCTATAAATGAAAAATATTTCATTTACACAGACACACACACACTCAAACACACACACACACACACACACACACACACACACAAAATTTTTGAAAAGTCCCTGATCTTAAAATAAATAGATTCTAGCGCTAAGAACGGAAAATGTGATCAAGGGAAGAATATGGCGCCCTTAAAACGAAATGTTCTCTCTTGGTAGCCGTCTGATCTCTTCCTAGAGAAGTAGAGTTAAGGGAAGAGTGAAGAAACAAACGGCTTCAGTGACACCCTCTCAATACTCTATGGTGTGACAGCGCAAGCAACTCGTAACACGCTCTCGGCAGAGTCAGGAGCCGCGCAGGAAGTGCCCCACGATCGACGCACTACATTGCCATGTGCAGCCTTGGGTACACACAGGCTGACCGCAACGGCGAGCTCATTCTCTTCTCCATCTGTTGTAAATTTGCCAGCCTAAGACATGCAGAGGCATTCTCCCGCATCCTGAAGGATGTGTTGTCAACACTCCTTATCCTGGAAAACACAAAGGCTAATAAAGACCAGATTGTTAGCGCAGAAACATGGAACCACTAACTCCTTCTCGTTATGTATCTGAGGACTTCACTCTCAGAGAAAATAAAGGTCAAGCCAAGAAGTGATGACTGATTTAGAAAGATAAATATTCCTTGGGTGGGAGCAGGGCGACCACCTGGATGAGCAAGGGGATGAGTTGGAAAAGCCTACGCAAATATTTTCTTTTCACCTTAAAATTTAAATTTAGATTGTAAACAAATTTGGGTCTAGCTACTGACTCTTAGGACACAATGCAGAAATTCAGGACCCATAAATATAAATAAAATTTTACTGAATTTTCTACAACTAGCATTATTTAGGTGGCAATGACTTAAGAATTAGAAACAGTAACTAGAATTCTTATTGTTCACATCTTTATTCTTACATTATGTTTTCTCTAAACACCATATACTGAGAAAGAATTCTCAGTTTTTGGAAGTGCATTGCTAGTAATGTACGATCCTTAAGAAGGCAGATATTAAAAGACCATAAAATCTTTCTCTTTCTTGACAATAATTGAGTTTAATCACCCTTAGATAAGTGTTGATTCCTTTTTTAATAATTGTAATACCAGAGAGGTGGTATTAAAGTCATTTCTAATATATAAAGTAAACTATGATGACCAGGGAATTTAACAGCTTATTTAAGTGTATGCATAAATCTGCTAAAGATTTTTGCTTAAATGTGTTCTAAATTCTTGTATCTTTCAAAACAATTGAAAGTGTAAACAATATTATGTGTCCAAGGACCCCATATTCCACCCCCTACTATGTCACATGTTAACAATTTGACTAATTGTATTTATAAGCAACATCTATTTAAATGAGCACTAGGCTTAAATTAACTTTGTCATGTATACACTGCATGTAATAAGAATATCAGAGCATTAACAAGCGTCAGAGTGCTCTAATCTGTTTCAATTTCAAATAGCCATTTACACATGTAACTAAAACTGGTAATTATATGCTTAATTACATTTTCAGGGATTTTCTTTTTTTTTTTTTTTTGAATTGAAAAAATGGTTGAATTTATTTACCTGGAAGTAAAGCAACAGAAGTTCTGCACATTGAAGAATGTCCCAGAAAGAGTTCAGTACTTAATGATATTTCACTGTGATCCTAGTCAGTTTGGTATAATCTGCTGTTTTATTTTACTTTATTTTATTTTATTTACTTATTTTTTAACATCTCTATTGGAGTATAATTGCTTTACAATGGTGTGTTGGTTTCTGCTGTGTAACGAAGTCAGTCAGCTATACATATACATACATCCCCATATCTCCTCCCTTGTGCGTCTCCCTCCCACCCTCCCTAACCCCCCCCTCTAGGTGGTCACAAACCACCAAGCTGATCTCCCTGTGCTATCTATTTTACATTTGGTAGTGTATCTATGTCCATGCCCCTCTCTCACTTCGTCCCAGCTTACCCTTCCACCTCCCCGTGTCCTCAAATCCATTCTCTACGTCTGTGTCTTTATTCCTGTCCTGCCCCTAGTTTCTTCAGAACCATTTTTAAATTTTTTTAGATTCCATATATATGTGTTGGTTTTTGGGAAGTCTGAGGTCTTATGCCAGCGTTCAGTAGGTGTTCTGTAGGAGTTGTTCCACGTGTAGATATATTTCTGATGTATCTGTGGGGAGGAAGGTGGTCTCTGTGTCTTACTCCTCTGCCATCTTGAAGGTCTCTCCATTTTTAGGGATTTTCTTGATCAGGTTTTTAAAAATACTAATTAGATAATTGCCTTTCAATGATGACATCTTAATTCAAACCAATTTAAATGTGGCCTCTAGAAATAAATGACTCATTTGCTGTCAGGACTTAAAAGTCATATTTTCCTCCTCATTCCAATGCCTATCCTCTACATTTTTAAACATAAAGCTATCTGCTGTTCTTTGAAAGGAAAAAGATTATAATGATCAAAGGGTTTGCATGTATTAAAGAACAGTAAAGGATGTATCTTTGTGCTCTCACCTGCTGATTTGTATGCATATCAAAAGAAAGTGGTGTCTGTTCTCAAATCTATCTATACCAGTTATATTTGTTATAATAATTATGTAAATTAATAAAATATCACTCAAGCCATGAATTATGAGGATGAAAAGAGTTGTTTCTAATGAAACTATGTTGAATGCATTAGAAAGACTGAGTGAAGGCAAAAGACATTAAAAAATGTTGAGTGTGGTATGTGCAAAAGACCTTTCTTGAAGAAAAAAAACATAATAAAAAGCACTGTCCTCTAAATTCAGCTTGTTTGCAAAAATACACAAGTGGTTACTCATCTTTGAAAAGATTGAATCTGGAAATCACAGATTCCAATTGTGTAATAGAGAAAGCTAAGCCCCTACAAAAAAGACAATGAGAAACTAAGAGCCCCCAGGGACCTACTCAAGTAATGACCTTGGGCATCCATTCAAAAATTATCAATAAATGTCCTTTCTATGCATAACATCAAAATAAGGTGGCTAAGATATATGTGTGGGTATCTTTAATTCTCCACTTCAGCCTAATTTTTTTCTATTAGTTAATCAAGTATTTGTCCATATCACACATCTTCTACTGTAACATAAACTTCTGAAAGCCTCTGTTTTCTTGGTGAAATAAAGGGCAATGTGCTTCTGAGTAGCAGTGGGTAGAAGTGCTAGAGGTTTGGAGAAGGTGGGAAGGAGTACATTTAAACACCTAGGATTGCGGGCATGAGACATCAGAGGAGGCTGGTGGACATCAGTTTAGAGTAATACCAGCCTGATTGGAGGGTTTTCTCCAGCAACCCTCTGCTACTTGGATACAGGTGATGGGAGTGTGGGTGGCTCAATTCATTCAAGGTTAAGGGGTTACCAGGTGGGTGGGACTGAAGCAGCAGAAGGCATCAGAAGTGACAATATTTGCAAGAAGGTGAGCATAATAATGAATCATAGGAGGTACACTAGACAAGGAAGAATGACAACAAGAGGACGGCCAGCAGGTGTTGCTGCGAGAGCACCTGAGCATGTGAGCTAAACCGATAGGGAGGTAGGATTGGGAGGTTTTAGTTGGAGATTTCAGAGGTGGTAGGTTTGTTAGTGATGATATGGTCCAAGATATGACTATGGGGTGGGTGGATGTGGTACAGGTGTCAAAAAGTCATTGGAAAGAGATGGCCTAGGAACCGAGAAGCTAAAACGTGAAGACATCTTCACGGATGTTGAAGTCATCTGAGATGCTGGAAGAGGTTGGGCAGAAAAAGAAGGCTGCCATCCAGGGGGCAAAGTGTTCAGTGAATGAAGTCATGGGAACATGTGAATGGAATTTTGACTGTTTCAAGGAAGAGGGACTTCATATGAGTGAATGATGTGAGCTTCAAAGAAGCAGTATTGTTTGTATTTTTATTTTTTCAGAAGAACAGGAGACCTAATGGTCTGGA
This sequence comes from Delphinus delphis, assembly GCF_949987515.2. NCBI lineage: Eukaryota > Metazoa > Chordata > Mammalia > Artiodactyla > Delphinidae > Delphinus > Delphinus delphis. The sequence goes on along the minus strand of NC_082699.1, from coordinate 5,536,751 downwards.
AATGATGGTAGAGAGTGGGACTGGGGTAACAGAGATGACAACTAAGGCAACTGGGATAGGAGAAAAGAAAACCAGCCTTTTCTGAGAAGGTTTCTGGAAAAATGTTATCAGAAAAGAGCTGGCTTGCAGGCAAAAAGTTTACAGGAAGGGTCCCAGAAGATGAAGATGCTGAAGCTGTTGAGGATGCAGGGGTGTTTACTGATCCAAGAGTAAGAGCTACTTGTTCAAGACCAGGGAGCTAATCAGAGCTCTGCCGGAATCCAGACACAAGTGTGTTTGACTCCTAAGCAGAGTCAACGTGACTTATCGGACAGAGAAAATTCACCCAAATGAGTGAATTGGATGTTGGACGTGGGGAAATACATTTTCAAAATTCTTTCATTATTCTCTTTTATCTTGACAATTTCAAGGACATTAGTGTTGTTATGGTGGCATTCTATCTGAAGATGGAACAGAGAAAAGAGAATAGTTGTGTAGTCCCAGAAAATACAGTAGCTCCACTTAGCTTCAGAAACTCGACGTGAAGGTAAAAATTCAGGTGAGTCTTTTGGAGCTGGCAGAGATATTACATCAATTGAGACAGCGATGATGTTTTAGGGCTTATGAAGCACTTTTTATAAACTGTTGTTGCACTGGAATGCTTCCCACAAGAAACTAGTCAGAATGAAAATGACAACGGGAAGATCAAATTCTCATCAAAGTTGATTATTCTGGCAGAAAGAGTATGCAAAATATCTTGAAGGCAGGTGCACAGTGCTTAATGCATATCAGTTAGTTTTCATTTTCTTAAATATTGTGTGTAATTGATGAAACATCTTCTACTTTGGAACCTTCTATCCCTAAACCCCTGTAAACGAAATGATACCATTCAAGGTCCAATATTCTGACCAAATTCATGTCTCTTCACTGTGAAGGATGATAGAGTACAAGGTCAAGGGAACTAGGAACAGGATGTCGGATATATTTATTTAACCCTCTAACAGTTGGACTATAAAAACAACATAAAAATTATAAGGAAATCCCTGTCAAATTCTGACTGGAAAATTCCTGTAATATGAAATGATTAGACAGAGTTTCCCAGAGCAATGGGCCCCTTCAGCTCTTCTTTTCCCTCATCTATGTAGAAAAAATATATATATAGTGATGATTCTTTCTGCCAGCAGATAAAAATCTCATTATCCTCTGATCTATAATCTGCTTTTCCCCAGTGATCCACATTGTCTTTCTTCCCCTAAGTTAACATCCAAGAAAAAGTATTTTTCCCAGCTTTCTAGGTTCAATGGCCACCACTGTTTTATCTGCCTGGTACCTTTATGCCTTTTTCTTGAAACTCCACTAATCCCTTGCATCTAACCATACAACATGTGGAGCAAAAAGTGCCACAAGGCAATGTGACCGTGTCCTCTCTTGATGAGTCCAGGGATGGACACCTGACTTAAGTTAGACCAATCAGAGTAAAGCTTAAATGCTGTCAGTACCGTGTGTACCTCCTTGGAAGATCAATGGAATGAAGGAAGGTGATCTGAAGGACAAGAGGGGAGAATAAATCATCATAAGTGTGTTTTCAGTGATGCTGCTGCTGCTTGGACAGCAGGGATGAAGATGCAGACTAAACCCTCCTGTCTTCCTGTCCAATTGCTTCTAATATCCATCCGAATTCCTGTCCAAGGATTCTATGAGACAGCCCCGTATCTCTGTATCTTTATATGAGAGAGCCTTCCTGATTTTGCTGAAGCCACTATATCTTGGAATGTTGCTTTGCGAGCAAACAAAATACTAGGTATTCAGGAAGTTGTTGCATCTATAGTTTCTCTAAGACACGCCAGGAATACACAGTTTTTGAAGCAGAAGCATTAAAAGAATGCTTCCATTTCTGTACTAACAAGCACTTTGAAATATCTGTCTCAACCACAACCCTGTGAGTAATAATAATAATGAGAGTTAATGTTTCCTGTGAGGTAAGAAGTTCTCAACCACATAGATTATAGTCATCACTGCATTCAATCTTCACACAGTGCTTAGATGCTTAAAAGAAACTGGAGCTCAGAACCGTCAAGTGAGATGGACAGAGATTCCCCATCCAGGTCCGTCTTTAAGTGAGGACTTGTCCCAGCTGCTGGAAATGCTGTTGGCAGGCAGTCTTCAGCTATCTGGTATATCTCGCTGCTCAATTCCTCTGCTGCCCATCCTGCATCCTTCTCCTCCCTTCCACAGCTGTTCATCCCAATGTCCCCCACAATAAGCACCTGAACACAGTTGTCTGGCTCAGAGGCTGCTCCCTGGGAAATCCGACCTCCAGTGATTAGGTTGTCCAAGTTCCTTCAGCCTGCAAGGGCAGAGCTAGAATTTATATTGGGCTCTTTTTGACCCCAAGCACATACATTTCTCCTCTGTACTAGCCACAGTATATATAATACATCAGTGCAGAAAATTATTAAGATACCACTAAATCATAACTATTTAGTTCACAATGCTTGCTTTGTCCATAGAAACACAGTATTTTCCTCAATTATCCCAGAGAGAAAACTCTGAAATTTGTATAAAATAAAACTGTTCTTTCCTTACTAGAAATACCTTTAAGAGTATCAAATACAAAATTTAAAAGTGGAAGTCTGATTCATTAAAACTTCCCCTTGACTGCAAAGAAAACAATTCATTTTTGAAAAGAAATGATGTTCTATATCTTCATTATTGCTGCAAAATACATTTACGCGGGGTATAATACATTTTAATCTCAATTCCGAATAAAATGTATACCGGTAGTTTCCCATAACTGTCTTATTAATGCTGAAAAATTCTGACCCTAAAACCAGTGGGAGAAAAGCAGGAAAGCAGATGAAAATGTCAGAATTTCCCACTCACAATCTTGATTCTTTCCCTATTAATGAAGAATTCATATTCAGCTTTTCAGAGTCACTCAACCCAGAAATCACCCACCCAACCCCATTTTCAACCCTTGGGGGTTACTTAGAAATGGCCTTTCTCTATGTACAAAGATTACAGAAAGCCCTTCTCAAATATTTGATCCAGTTGCAGAAGAAAATAAAATAATTTCAAAGGCTCTTCTGGGTTTTTTCCAACAAAATAACGAACATTAAGGAGTTAATGAGTAGGCGGCCTTTAATGAATCCCATTTTTATTCCCCAGTAAACCTGGAGAGAACAGAGCTGGCAGAAGAACAAAGGTGAGGCCACACAATTCTGAGTGTCGGAGCCCTCCCTCCGCTGTGGGAAGCCAGCTGGGCAGATTTATCCCAATGAGGAAAATGTTTTTCTTCCTTAATGTGGATTAGACCACATTGCCCCTGAGAAGTACTGCTTCTCCTTAGATGTGTGTATGTATGTGCGTGTGTCATTTGATTTGATACTTAACTCCTGAATGACCCTGAAGGATGAAAAGACATCCTCTTCAAAGGAGCCTGAACTGCGTGCGAAAGCCTCATTGCAACTTTGTGCTGACTTGGACTTGTGTTGCTGAAGACAGGCAGAGGCGTTCCGCTGAATGAGCACCTAGCCACCGCCCATTCAGATCCACGCTGAGCCCCAGATGCTATCTGTCAGCACCACCTAGACATCAGGAGATCTGCACGTGGGTCATGACCCCCCTCAGCTTGCTGAGGGGTGAGAGGAGAAGCGGAGATGGAGCCTATGGGAAAAATGATGGGTTTCCCTGAATGGGAGTCACGATGTCACAGTCCTGATAAGGGGATTTGCTGAGAACAGAACAGATGGGATAGCAAGGCCATTCCATGGAGTGTTTAACTTTTTGTATTGTGTCTATTCTTATGAACTGTGAAGGCACTTAAATAAATAGACAGTTATAAAAAGAGTAAAATCTTTCTAAATCCTAAATCGCTCACTTAATTAGTTAGTTCCCCCGTCCAGGACAGTTGGGCGCCCCGTAGCCTTGGATGGTAACAAGTGTGTAGGACAAGGGCAGCGAGAGCACAGTGCGGGCGTCTTGCGTTCACCCCTGTGCGCTGTCCCTGGGGACGTAGCGGGGATCCTCTCGAGGCGGCTGATAACCAGGGGCCCTGGCAGATGGCTGGGCGGCAGTGTTTCTGGCGGACAGGTGAGGAGTGGCTGAGAAAAGAAGTAGCCAGGAAACATCTTGAAAGTAAGTATGACATAATCTTTCTTTCCAGAATATACTGGAAGCAGGTGACCTTTCAAGAGTGAGGGAGTTTGCTGCTTCTCAGGCTCCTTCCTGGCAGGGAACGTCAGTCCAGCACCCAGGCCAGTATAACAAATCTTGAACTCTTATTTAGTGGCTGGGCCGTTCTGTTTCGTGACCCATTTGTGTACTTAAAAATTGTAATTAACTGCTGACATTTGAAAAATGGGAGGTTTCAACAAAAATTCAGATTTCTAGCTTTTTAATCAAGCAATACCAAGCTCCCATCCTAGAATGGCAACACCCAGCCAACAGTGAGTAGCCACCACTGCCTTTATGGAGGGATCAGGGCTCTGCAGCCCCACCAGGCAGCTCCCCTCACACTCAGCGTGGGCCTGGCCCCTCCTGTGTGTATGTTCCCCAAGTCCAGGGCAAGTGGGGAAGGGTTACATTGCACCTGTCACCTAAAGAAGTACTATGAAAACCATTTTAGTTTTACATTTTGCTTATTCATGTCTGTGATTTAAAGGAAGGAACTTTGCAAAATAACTAAATGGAAATGACATCTAGCTTGCAGCTAAGACCATAGATTTCAAACACCCTCAAATAAACCCTGATATTTTTCACGATGTAAACAAATGCAACTTTGAGTTGCAAAATTGGCAAAAGCAGTGAGAAGTTGGGAAAGCAATTTCTGACACACTGAGACAGCATCAGAGTCCAAGGACTTTGAGGTGCATATCTCAGAGTGTCATCACTCATATCACAAATGTCCCTGTTTATAAATACGGGGAGAAAACAACTAGTCCAGAGTATTTTTCTCCTACATATTGCTTTTCTGGTTGAGGCAAGAGATCGGCAAGTTAGGTTATACAACCTGAAGGAGACCCATTCCATCTTACCCAACATCTTTCTCAGTGTGTTTGACTGTATATAGCAACAAATCAAAATAAAATTGAATTGCACATGTCCTCACTAACTACAGAATTTAAAATGCCCAAATCTAAAGCTAATATAAAAATTTTGGTGATATGTCCATAAACAGATGTTAGAAAAGTATCTTCATAGAGTATTCCCAGGAGCAGTTTCTTCAAATGCCCTCAGAAGGGAAGCTCTTCTGTCCCCTGTTTACCTGGTTAAAATATGAAATGCATTGCATTTTAGTTACGTTGGTCTTTCCAATGAGATTATTCAGACCTGCTTCTCAAATGTCTACCTGGTTTGGGGCCTCCCAGCAGTCAGTAACAGAGAAAGTAGGTATTTAGAGAATAGCCTGCCCTAGATGAGTCATTCTTATTTGTGGAATTCTATACAGAAAAAATGAGCACACACAGGCTGATCTCATTTCATTTCTAGCCATTTCTAGCCTCATAGGCACTTTCCTTAACTATTTCACTCTCAGGATCTAGAAGATCAGCAAAAAAAAAAAATAAAAAATTTGAAAGGGGGAGCTGGTGGAGAAGATGATTCCAAACAAGTCATTTAATGTAGCTCCCTTTTCCAATACAGGTTACCACACGGACGCTGCTAGCCTTAGACATAACCCGAAGCAGAGAGCCAGGCTTATCTCAAGAGGTGACTCCGTGCATGCGGAAGAACCACTGGACCGCACCGCCTGCCCACAGTGCCATCTTCCATTCTCCTCCTCGCACCAGGCTGAGCTTCCTGCCCTTCTCTCCACCTTCTACTGTTCTGCAAGAAGCAATGGGCATGGAGTCAGAGCATCTGAGTTTTAATACAGATCTGCCACTTTTTTTTTTTTTTTTTTTTTTTTTGCGGTACGCGGGCCTCACTGTTGTGGCCTCTCCCGTTGCGGAGCACAGGCTCCGGACGCGCAGGCTCAGCGGCCATGGCTCACGGGCCCAGCCGCTCCGCGGTACGTGGGATCTTCCCGGACCGGGGCACGAACCCGCGTCCCCGGCATCGGCAGGCGGACTCTCAACCACTGCGCCACCAGGGAAGCCCTCCTTTGCTGTTTTTGAACTGCACAGATGAGGAGAGAGAAGCCCAGCTGGGAGCAGCACCCGCCCTGATGCTGGAGAGACAAGAGCTGGGAGTTGAAGCCTAAGAGTTAGAAGGACTTGGTAACACTAGACCTTCACTGAGACTCCAAAAATGCCACGTGTTAGGGGAGCAAAGAAAAGTTCACTATTTCATAGTTATAGTTCAAATACATGTTGGGAAACACTCCTGCTAATTAATCCCCAAACTAAAAACCACATTCTTAAAACTAAGGGCAAAACAGGAATAAATCCACCCTAACAAAGCTTAAATCAAGACTGTACATCATCAGTGATATGCTGGTAATTTTTAAAAACATTTTATTTTGGAATAATTTTAGATTCACAGAAAACTTGCAAACACAGTGCAAAGAATTCCCATACGCCCTTCGCCCACCTTCCCCTAATGCTAGTAGTTTGCATAATCATAGTACAATTATCAAAACCAGATAATTAACATTGGTGCAATACTATTAACTAAACCCCAGACCAGGCGTTATTCAAATTTCATCAATTTTTCCACTAATGTCCTTTTCTGTTCCAGGACCCCATTCAAGATCCCTTGATACATTTTTTTAAATCTCCTCCAAGGGTGACAATCTCCAATTTTCAGTCTCTCCTTGTTTTTTGTGACCTTGACACTTTTGATGAGTGCTGGTCTATAATTTTGTAGAATGTTCCTCAGTTTAGGTTTGTCTCATGATTACATTGATTTTGCATTTTATGCAAGAATGGCATAGAAGTCATGTTATGCCATTTTTATTGCATCCTATCAGGTGATATGTGATATCAATATGTCTTATTTCTGGTGCTGTTAACTAGATAGAAGGTGGTGTGTGCGGGGTTTCTCCACTGTAAAGTTAATATTTTTCTTTTTACACTTAATGAATATTTTGTGAGTAAGACTTTGAGACTACGCATACCGCTTCTCCTAAAATGCTAATTTTAGTGACAATTGGTAGATCTTACCTGCAGCAATTATTATCATGGCATTTGCCTTATGTTATTTTATATTTCCTTCATACTTTCTACGTATATTAATTAGAATTCTTCTGTAAGGAAGAGCTTTCTTTTTTCTTCTGTGTATCTGTTTATTCAATTATTTATTTATATAAGCATGGATTCACAAATATTTGTTTTATTTTATGAGTTAGTATCCAATGCAATCATTATTTTGTTACTCAAATTGTTCCAGTTTTGGTGACTGGAAACTCCTTCCTCTTGGCTCCTGTGTCCTTTCCGTAAGTTCCTCATCCCTCCCCCTTTTTTATTAAGCATATTTTTATTTTCACTACTCCAAGGAACTATGGTTCCTTTTATTGAAAGATATGTGCCAGTAATTTAATTGCCACTAGGACAGAACTCAACACTCTTCAGAGGAAATAACAAAATCCAGACTTTCTACAATGTATCATCAATCATGTGCAGTATACATTCAAAAATGTCTAGACTTATGAACAAGTAGGACAATATGGCTCATTATCAGTTAATAGAAACAGTCTGACACACAACCCAAACATTGAAATTACTTGACAAAAATTTTTAAAATAACTAGATAAATATGTAAGAGAATCTACAGAAAAGGGTAAAGAGATAGAGAATTTCCGGGGAGACACGAAAACTGAAAAAAAGGGGGGGGGGAGAAATCCTCAAACTGAAACATATCATACCTAAAATCTAAAAGAGGTGTGAACCACCAGCTTGATCATATATTAATATATTTTGACAAATGTTTTGCCATATTTACTTAAGCTTTAAAAAAAAGATATGACTCTAATGATACATTTCAGTCCTCTTTTGTATCTAACTCTGATGTCATTTCCCTTGTGGCCCCTCCAGAGCTGATTATCTTTCTGAATTTGGAATTAATTCTTATCACAGGTGATGTACATTATTTGGCAAATGTATGTATCTAAAACCATTATGTAGTAGTTTTGCATTTCTTTTTGAAAAATGTGTTCTAAAATTTTATTTTTTACTAAATATCATGTTTTTTAGATTTACCCATGTTCATATTTGTAGTTCATTAACTCTGATAAGAGTATTTCATTTCTTGAATGTATCACAATTAAATCACCTATTCTTCTTTTGATATACACAGATTGTTTCCAGTTGCTCAGTATTAAAAATAGTGCTTTCATAAATATTTCTGTGTACATCTCCTTGAGCACATGTGAGAGCTTTTCCCTATTATATATTTCTATGAGCAGAATTACTGGTTTTAGGATTTTAATGAAATTTATATCATCAAATTTTGCTACCAATGTGGTTGCACCTTTTTACCTTGTCAAAAGCAGTGCATGGTATAAGTCTTCATTTTTCCACATACTTACCAAAAGTTGATATCATTTGCCTTTTAAATTGTTGTCCATCTAATGGGTGTCTAATTGCACCTGATTAATTTGTATTTACTTGGGGGGGTGAGATTGTCACATATTTGCAATATATTCAGGTTTCGCTTCTGTAAATTACCTATTCATCTCCTTTGTCCATTTTCTATTGGATGATTTGTCTGTGCACAATTGCCACGGAAGTTTCCTTATAAATTCTGAAAAGTCATCTCTGCCAGTTATATGATTTTTTTAAAATTTATTTATTTAATGCAGGCTGCATTGGGTCTTCGTTGCTGTGTGCAGGCTTTCTCTAGTTGCAGCGAGCGAGGGCTACTCATTGTAGTGGCTTCTCTTGTTGTGGAGCACAGGCTTTAGGCACACGGGCTTCCGTAGTTGCAGCACGCAGGCTCAGTAGTTGTGGCACACAGGCTCAGTAGTCATGGTGCATGGGCTTAGTTGCTCCACAGCATGTGGGATCTTCCCGGACCAGGGCTCGAACGTGTGCCCCCTGCATTGGCAGGCAGATTCTTAACCACTAAGCCACCAGGGAAGCCCCAGTTATATGATTTTTAAACATATTCTCTCAGTCTGTAGTTTGGTTTAACATCATTTATGATATAATTTGTTGAACAGAAATGTTAAATTTAAGTAGTTTTAAAAATATGTGTTATTTAAGAAATTCTTCCCTTCTATGACATTATATTTTTCTTTAATATTTTCTTCTAGAATGTTTAGATCTCTAAAACATTTTAAATTTATTTTTGTGTTTGGAATGTTAAAAGAATTTTTTTCTGTATGGATAAGCAAAGATTCCAGAACCATTTATCAAATGTCCCCTCATTTCCCCACTAATTCATAATTCCACCTGTTTTCACATACGCATGAGTCTGGACTCTCACTGTTCTGTATGTCTATCACATCCATCCTGTCCTGATTGCTATAGCCTTAATTTTTGCCTTATCTCGTATGGAAGTCTCTCAACTTCTTTTTCTTGAAAGTATCCTAACTACTCTTGACTCTTTACTTTTAGGATTTTAGAATCAGCTTGTCAATTTCCACAAAAATTCCATTGGGACTTTTAGAATGGATTTGCATTGAACTTATAGATTAATTTGGAGGAAATTGACATCCTTGTGATACAGTCTTTTTAACTTTGAACATGTTCTACTTCACTATTTATTGAAATCTTCTTTTACATCTTCCAATAATGCTTTAAAGTTTTCTCCATATAGTTCTTACAATCTATTTATTGGATTTATTCTTAGATACCATATGTTTTGTTGCTACTGGGAATATGATCATTTATTTTTATTGTATTTGCTCATTAGTTGTTGCTGGTGTAATGTTATGGCTTTTTATGTGCAGTTGTGGAAATCTCTTAGTTCTCAGAGTTTGTTTTGACAGTGGTTTGAAATATGATAAATATGTGGATGGTCAAGCGTTACCCTATCATATTCAGTGGCCACATAACATAGACTCAAGCTCTCCTTCTCCTTGGCCAGTTTGGAGATCTCTGGTTTACATGCTACCAATTTAGAATGACCTAAATATAAGTAATGTTTGAAACATAAACTTAAGTTCGATCAGAGTGATCACTTGGATTGCCAAACCCTTTTCTCTGGCGCTTATGCTTACTTTAAATATAGTTCAGGATGTACTTGTCATCTGACCTTTGTTATAGTTCACTTCTTGGTTTTTGAATCATGGTGAATGCAGCTCTGCTCTGGTGCTACTGATGGTGGACCTCAGACTCAATCTAGGGTGAACTAGTCGCAGGAGGGCTTCTGTGAAGGGGCCTGCTGGGGACAGATGAACCAGTCAGCCGGGAAATAAGAATACTGTTTTTTTCTTTGAGTTCTTATGTTAATGTGAAGGGAATTGAGGCACTTTACATACCTTGAGTTGCTTAATTTTCAAAATGTTTCAGTGGGGTATCATTGTCTTATTTTACAAATAAGAAAGCAAGATTAGGAAATCAAATAACCTGCAAAGAAAGCATGATATGTACTTTTTCTACTTTTTTCTAATATCTGTGCTTTTCCCACTATCCCATTAATCGATGTTCATTTTTATCAGTGTTTTATTTGTATTGTATCAATATTACATTTCTTGTACGCAAGTTGATTTTTGTGATGAAGAGACATTTCAGAGGCTCAGCTAATCAGTTACTCATTTGGTCAGTGACAAAGACTGTTCCTTGCAGAGATGCGTGGGCGGTGAGCCTGACATTCCCGTGGAATAACGTGATGAGGGCAGGTCCCAGCACTGAGCAACAGCCTTGGCTGCACAGCTCCTTACATGCTGTCATCAGCACAAATGTCTAAAGGCTAATTAAGGGAACAAAATGGAAACACTCTTGACTCTCAGAAAATATCTCTTGTTAAGTAAAGGATCTGGAAGATAAACAACCATAGCGAATCACTAATATCAGAAAAATCAATGGTTATTATGCAAAAAACATTGACAATTTGCTGGGAATTTTTTCTGAGAACAGAACAAAAGGAAATGGAATTTATATCTCTACAGTCAAAGATATTGTAGGAAGACGTAAGGAAATTATATTTAAGGATGATTTTTTTTTACATTATTACAGCATAATAACAATTTTGCCCCTCCATGAACCCTTCTTTCCCCTCCAAAATCTGCTTTTACTTCTATTATCTGTAAAATACAGAGGACAAGTAAGAATATATTGCCCAATAAATTTGGAGAAATGTTTCTTCGTTGGCCTGGCCAAAATATATCTTGTTAAACTTGGAGAGCCCTTGTATAGTAACAATGTAGAATTCCATTTTGGGTTATTTAAAGTATTGAATGTCTCTATTGCAAGTCTTCTATAGTAGCAAAGGGAATAAACTAGAAATTTACTCCTGCATATCCCATTAGCCTTCTAATTGGGTGTATCTTTAAAAACAAGAAAATCATATAAGGGAAAAATGTACATTTTCTTTCTCTCCAAATCTGCTTCAATTTCTTTGCTGCTTTCCCCAGCATGAAACCTTCAGAGGGCTGTTTATATAACCAAAATCCCTACTTGGTAACCATTTATGTTTCCTTTCCAACCTGAGCAGAAAGTTCAGAGGCCAGCATACCTACTGTAATTTATTAAAACAAAACAAAACATGCAAAAGCAAAAAAATAAATAAATAAAGCAGCGCCTTAACAGTCAACTTCACCTTTCAACCCAAGGAGGAGCTGACCCCGCATCGCAGGTGCTTTGTTGCCTTGACAATACATCTCGTGTTCCCAAAAGACGAAAGTCACGTGTAGGAGTCAGAGAAACATCTGAGAACGTTATTGTCTGCTATGTTAAAATCTGGACCAATGGAAGGGGAAAAAAACCCAACGCTGAGTACATCTGTGCTTGGTTTAAATAATCGTTCGTACTTACATTAAGGTTGTGATAGTTATGCTGCTATACATTTACGCAATCATCAAGGGACAGAAAACCTCTGCTAGGTCAGAATAAAACGGTTCATGTAAAACATCTTTTAAAGTTACCACAATGAGATAATAACTGCCACCATCTTTTAGTGTTTTCTGTGTGCCAGGCACTGCTCTAAGGTTTAAAATTAATTCATCTCAGCCTTTACAAAAAGAGTCATAATAAATGTTCTTCATTAACCCATTTAATTGCCACAAGAACCCTCTGTGGAAGCGGTGCAAGGATTTTCATTCTAAGGATGAGGGAAGTGAAGAAGAGAGTAATTGCCTGTGGCCATCTGATCAGCACACGAAGCAGCAGGCTTCGATCCCAGGCTGGTGCGGAGCCCACGTGCTCCTGCGTGACGCTACACCTGCCTCTACAGCCTCCTCCAGCTTCAGAGGAGAGGACCGAAGCCAGGGGGTAACCTGCTCAACATCACACCGTGGAGGCACCGCGTTTGAGCCTGGTGTTGACAGAGCCGAAGTCCGCGCTCTTCCTCAGTGTTGGGGAAACAGGCAGCGGACACTCGGTGCTCTACCTGCGGGTGGCCCCGGGGGGCTGCCCGAATCCACAGCTTGTCATGCACATAGAAAGATCTGTCCTCTAATAACGTGTTGCATACTGTCAAAGACCACAGCGACCTGGCAGGATTAGAAGCCTGGTGCGGAATATGACCGTCCTCTCTTCCCTCTGTTCAGAGCAGACGGAACGGTGACAGGGACGGTCCTTCCCATGAAAGGCTGGCCATCATGTGACGGGAAGTGAGCGCTCAAAGGTTCCGAAGGGAGGGGCTGCTGGCTGCTAGCTTTTCCTGTTTCCTCTGCTTTAGCTCAATATGTGCAAATGTGACAGACTGATTGATTTGTTGAAGGGTAATTCAGCCTTCAACAAAATTGAAGAAAATATCATTGTGGGTATTTACAAATTGCACTCGTTACGCCAGGTTTCTGAAGCCAAAATCCAAGCTGTCCTGAATTTATTGTCTTATTACGGTCCAAGCAATATAATTAAAAGTTATGGCTGGTACATAATGACTAATGATACAAAAACCACTATGCTTCTTCTGGGTGTTAATATTTATTCACAGTTTCCCTCACTAAATCAAATTAACCATCTTGGATAGCCATAGGCTAATTTTGTTTTTGTTGTTTTTGTCCTATAAGTAGACCTATCACATTCCAGCTAGCCAGCGGATCTCTGAAGAAAGAATTGACTCAGTCATGCTCATTTTACACTTAATTAACTATGAGACATTCCACTTTGGGGTAAATACTGAGTAGTTAGACTTATCCAGGATTTTAAAGCCAACCCAGCATTCTACATTCAACAAATAATGGATGGATTGATGAAGATTCATGTATCTTCACGGGGTCTGAACTAGAGAATGAGTTGGGTGAAATTTTTTCTAGAGTCAGTTGGGCAAGAGAGGGATGATGATTGCTCAGAGACTTGTCTCTTTTAATTTCATTCTCCCTACAAAGATGCTGAATTTCTTGAAAGCGAGGTTCTGCTTTACTTACTAATTTTCATTTGCCAAGTGCAGTACCTAGGGCATAGTGAGAGCTTCGTAAACGTTTATTAAATGAATGAATGAATGAATGAATGAGGTGGACGTGAGACATGAGTGCGAAATATAAGTCACAATTAGCCTGAAGGGTATGTGTCACAGGTGACACACTCACAACAAAAAAGTCTTTCTGAGGTATATTCTGAGAAGCACAGAATGGAAAGTATGTAAAGCTTCCATTAACTATATATATATATATATATATATATATACACACACACACACACATACATATATTTACACATATGTTTGTATGTAATAATATAACAAGTCACAAATAGTATTCAGTGAGGTTTCAGTGTTAACTTCCAATGTCTCCTCACTGAAGGGGTGGCGAGAACATTTTGCCAGTTGTGTGCTCTATTTCTATCTGGACCCTCCTCTGTCCATTCTTGTTTAAACGGACACTTCCTATCACAATATATACGAATATCGAATCATTATGTGGTACCCTTGAAACGAATGTAACATTATATGTCAATTATACCCCAATAGAAAATTAAAATAAAATAAAAGGGCACTTCCATTTAGATTTATATTAATGGTAGAGACATCTCAGAAGTTATATTGAAGATCCAACCAGGTTTCTCTCTGACTCCATGGACTGCTTTTCTCCAGTTCTAGTTAATTTGTGGCTCCATAGAGGTGTCCCCACTCTTTTAAAGTACATTCTGCAAAATAACTACCACCTGCTTGCTTTCTTGCTCTCTCCCTCTTAATGAAAACTTTCTGCTTTGAAGGTAAGAAGGGATGTACTAGACTTTCTTGGATTTTAGCGGGAACAAAATAGATCCCCAACAAAAATGATTACTGCGTAGAGCACTGAGTTTCTGCAACTTATTTTGTTTTTATTCAAACTTCCCACCCAGTATAGCAGCCTGTGTTTTTACGTCTTTTCCATTCCCTGAGGATGGGCTATATATACACCCAACAAAAATATAGCTAGAATAGCCATCATTTGTATATCCCTTGACAATTAAAATAATTTCTGATTAAATGACTAATTTATTGTCTATAAGGTCCAGCTTAGAAAATAAAGCCAGGACTATTTATGAACGGTCCTATTTATGCCTCTGATTACATTAATCGTAAGTGGTAGGGCTTATTGGCCCCCAGGCCAAAATTGTGTATTTATTCTTCTAGTCTGTGCAAAATATTTTAAAGTATTTCCTCCAGTTTAACACCAACACCTATTGATGGCAGGATTTTCAGGTGATTTCATCCAAGAACTCTTCATCGGGACTTAGATATCTCAGTCATTGCTGCCAGTGGGGTGACGTCCTGCAGCCCCATCGCTGTGGGGAGATTGAGGGGCTGCAATCACTCCACTCACAGGTGGTGCAGATCAGGTGCAAAACATCCTTATTCTGGAAGCCCGTGCAAAGAGTTATTCCTGTTGCTCTTCCCTGCATCTTTTCAGTCCTTAAAAATGTCTTTCTCAAGTATCCTATGATATCACTTATATGTGGAATGTAAAAAAAAAAATGATACAAATGAACTTATTTACAAAACAGAAACAGACTCACAGACTTCGAAAACAAACTTATGGTTGCCAAAGGGGAAAAGTGGTGGAGAGGGATAAATCAGGACATATACACACTACTATATATAAAATAGATAATCAACAAGGGCATACTGTATAGCACAGGAAACTCTACTCAATATTCTGTAACAACCTATACGGGAAAGTAATCTGAAAAAGAATGGATATACGTATATGTAAAACTGAACCATTTTGATGGACACCTGAAACTAATACAACATTGTAAATCAACTCTACTTTAATATAAAATAAAAAAGTAAATAAAAAAATAAGAACTAGTCTGTGCCTTTACCAAAAAAAAAGTCTTTCTGCAAGGGAGTTATCAGCATAGCATCACACAGTTTCAAAAAGCTTCTGAAGACAGATAGTTTATTTGTGAATACAGTCATCATTTGCCCTTGCCCACTTCATCCCAGACAGCTCTCTCTTATCCCCAGGCTGCTCTCCGGGCTTGTGGATTATTCAGGTCATTTGCTCTGCCTCTTCCCTCTTCTGTTGGAAGCATTTGCCCTTTCAGTGGGTGGGACTTTGTTTGCAAATGTGCCAGAGCAGAGAAGAAAGGAGAAAATAAAAAATGATCTTAGGGATTTCCCTGGTGGTCCAGTGGTTAGGACTCCACGTTTTCACTGCCAAGGGTCCAGGTTCGGTCTCTGGTCAGGGAACTAAGATCCCACAAGCCATGTGGCGTGGCCAAAAATAAATAAATTATAAAAAATAAAATAAAACTGAGCTTAGCTTGCTTATTCACAACCCTAGTGTATATTTTCTTTGTTTAATTCCTTGTTTGTTTTCTGTTCTTATGTTTTGCAAGGGGAAGAAGGCAGAATCTAGAAGACAGGGTTTGGAGGATTTGAAAATATTGATTAAAATTTTTTGCTATTTTCTGGTGTCTTAAATTATGCGTGTTCAGTGTAATTAGATGCAAAGAACGTCTAATCTCTTTTAGGGCAATTATGTCAGGTCTTTTCTCTATTATGGGTTATAGACTCTTTTAAGGTAAATTAGAACCTTGATATTATTAACTGTCTGAAAGTGATATAATTTTCTATGTTAAAATCCATTAGTTACTACTTGCTGAGAATATCCAATGAGCTGAATTGACTGCCCCCAGCTCTTTTGCATTTTATTATGAAGCTGAGAATGAGAGCAAAACTCCAAGACTTCCTGGGCAGGCACACAGCTCCATCATAAATCTGGGCTTGTGTGCTGGTTTTCGCCCTTATTTCTAGCGTGGAATGGGGTTTAATGGGGAGAAGTCTCTTCACTGTAAAGCCTGGAGCTGATGAAGAGGAAAGGTGTCAGTGCTGGTTTCTGGTGTCCTGGGAAATCGCTGGTGCCCCCTCTGCTATTCTCCCTGCAGAGCAGTCCACTTTGAATATCATATCCGAAGATGCTTTTGTGAACCTAACACATTAGAAAAAAAAATTTTTTTTTTTTTTGGTTATAGTATTTTAGTGGTTTCGCATACTGGAATTACAAAGGGGAATTTTTACAAAGTTGAAAAAATCATGTGTCTCACTGTCTACATGTTTGCAAACATCCTCTTCTAGGTGTATGTTTTAGAAGTTTGGTTTGGGGTATGAGGTGGGTTGATGCTGCTGGAAAGGGTCGTTGGATGCCTTTAATGCAGAAATAATCTACACTGGAAGCTTGACATAAATAGAAAGTTGTGTAACCATCAGAAATTCTTCATTTCAACTTGATGAGTTAGTTTAATCAAGTAAACAACAGAGATATATTTTTAAGTTTCAAATTTTCAGTGACAAGATCCTACTGTAGAGCACAGGGAACCATATTCAGTATCTTGTAATAATCTATAAGGGAAAAGAATCTGAAAAGGAAGATATATATATACATATATATATATATATGAATCACTTTGCTGTACACCTGAAACTAACACAACATTGTAAATCAACTCTACTCCAATAAAAAAATTTTTCCAGTGACATCGCACTTCATAAACATTTATCATTTTATAGACATGACAGTTGCAACTCAGTGATATGCTAGGTAAAATTTACCTAAGCAGACTAAATCAAGTTTTTTTTAATTATAAAAAATGCATTTACTTTAATATTAAACTTCTCTTCGGTATCACCGATCCATGTTATTTTTGGTTTAAAAAACAAACATGAACAAACACTATATTCTCTTGGGTACCACAGTGCTAGAAAACAAGGGCTGTTTGTATTTTCTCTAAGCAGGATGTTAGACAAGATCCCACCTAATATGATTGTTCCCAGTTAGATAACAAAATAGAAAATATTTTTACAACAAAAATGGTATTAGAGATGGTGTAAAGGAAAATTCATTTAATACAAGTACAAGTATAAATTGGTAAACCTTCTGGCTCATCAAGCAAGTGAAGAATCTTAAAATGTTTCTAGCCTCTGAGCCAGTGTTCCATTTCCAGAAATACATTGGGAAATCAAAGGTGTAACAAAGCCAAGATGACTCAGAGAGCATTACTTATAATAAAAAAAAGCAACATTAAAATAATCTAAATATTACATAGGAAAAAGGAGGAATCAGTTGTGATTATAGGGATGTCACAGTGGAATATTAGACAATAACATTAACATAATGTTTTTGAAGAATTGCTAGTGACGTAGAAACTCACAAGACAGAATTGAATGAATAAAGAAGGCAAAATTGTGTGATAAGTATAATTACAATCATTTCTAATATAGATTGAATATGTGCATATAGACAGGTAGTAGAAAAGGTGCTGAAAGAAAAGACACCAACATACTGAAAAGTGGTTATGGATTATTTTAATTTTCTTCTTTGGGCTTATCTACAATCTAAAAAATGCCTAACTATGAATATATTTGTGACATTTAATTGTATGCCTCAGCTTGACTGGGCAAAGGGATGCCCAGATAGCTGGTGAAATATTTCTGGTTGTAGCTGTGAGGGTGTTTCTGGAAGAGATTAGTAAATAAACCAATAGACTGAGTAAAGAAGAGCAGCCATTCATGGGGAGCCTGAAAAGAACAAAAAGGCAGAGGAAGGGCCAATCTGCTGCCTTTGCCTGAGCTGGGACACCCATCTTCTCTTGCCCTTGGGCTTGGTACTCCTGGTTCTTGGGCCTTGGATAGGAACTGACGCCATCGCCCCCCAACCCCGCCCCCACTGAGTCTCAGGCCTTTGGACTTGGACTCATTTACTTACAAATCAGGTCAACTAATTACAGAACCCCTCACGTAAAGCTAGAGAGCAATACGGAAGTATTTAACAAAACACCATCAAATACCTCACAATCCAGCAACTTCATTTCTGAGTAAGCGTCACAGTCACTTCTCTATAAGGGACTTTTCTCCACAATTAAAGATCCCTGGAGAGGCTTAGGGCAATTCATTTCTATATTCAGCAAGAAGTGTGAAGTATTGTTTTGTATACATTGCCATGTTAACTACCAGTGGAAAGTTGAGAACAGGGTTGGAAAGCAAATATTGAAAAGATGTCCCCTGTCTCCCCGGTGTGACCATGAAGGTCATTGGTGGTTATGGTTCTACTTTTCACCGAGCTCGGATTCAGACTCAGAATCCTTCTCAACACAGCTCTCTCCAGGCAGCCGTTAACAAATGGACAGCATTGTAGTGCAAGATGAAACTTTTTTTTGCAATTCCTGGCTTACAGTTTAGTTAAGACAGAACATACATACTTAAAAAATGCAAGGCCTTATCATTTTATGTTCAATTTGGTGATGCAGACTAGCATTGCTGCTGGGAGAAGGGCAAGCTTAGCCAAAGGCAGAGCAAGAGAAGAAATTGTGGAGGGAAGGACAGCCCTGTTCTTGGTGGCTGTGGAGGAGACCAAGGCAGGAGAGAGCAGGTAGAGGCTTCAGCAGAAATGAATAGACCTGCAGCTAAGCTGCATATGAGCATCAGCAAGAAGACTGTCTATTAAAGATGGGGATGGATTGACGTTCTCTGTCCCCGCTCCTTTGTCAGTGACACGTGGTAGACGTGGAGCCCCGCTCCCAGATTTCCTGTCGAGATTTGCTGTAGACCCTTCACAGTTAGTCCAGGTGCAGGGAGTCCCTGAGCCTTGGGTCATGCTCTGGCCAGAGCTGAGCCAGGCAGGAGCACAGAGGTCCTTTTGGTCCAACATGGGATACGTGCTCTGTCCAGAGCTCACTGGGTTAGCTGAGGCTTTCTTGGCAGGCCTTGGTCCTTGGCATCTACCGTCAGCATTCTCCCAACTACCCGATTCTGCTTCCTCTCCCTTTCTTCACAGACATTGACTCCTAATAAATAGCCTACACTCCAAATTCAGTCTCAGCACCTGCATCTGGAGGAAGCTGACCCTCAGCATCTGGTCACCTCCACTACCCCCGGTCTCCCGTGAGAACCTTCCATACCAAACACAAAGCATAGTAAGGAAGTGACAAGGAAATTTCTGTTGTACCATTGGAACCATAAATTAAATTCTGTCTTTTTGTTTGATATGTGCTATACATTTTTGCAATGTAAGGGGAATATTTGTAGCATGACTTCATCATGAGTTAAAACTAAAAAAAAATTAAACTACTAGGCAGACATATTGCATTCTCACACGGCCACTTTAACTAGAAAAATAGGGCTTGAAACTTCATCTATCAAACCATCTTCCTTAAAGCGTCAGAAAGAGAAGGTGGGAGAGAGCTAGCGTTGATTGAAAGCTACCGTGTAACAGTGATATTCTTACATTATTCATAGACTATTTTTAAAATACAGTTGGGCTGAAACTGCCTCCACTGAGAAACAACAGCGACTCTCTGGAATGAGATGTTCTCATGCATCCACCTACGGAAACGTATCCTGTGCACAGCTTCCATCACGCTGTCAGGAAGGGTCATCTCTGCAGCAGACATTTAAGGCTACAGCCCGAGGAATGGGTTACAGCCTGTGGTCCTCACTCTTTGGTCACAAGGGGGCAGCCTTTGCATCCACTGTAATAAAGTAAAAGCTTCCAAGAAAAAGCCCAAACCATCCAGTTCATGTTTAACGTAATGAGTTTACTGCAACATATTTGTCAAATCAAGATCCATGAAACCGCAATATAAAATACTTAGCTCCCACATTCCCTACAAATTGTTTTACACTTATTGAAATCAAGTCACGGGTTCTGAGAACGTTAGAACTACAAGGGACCTTAGAAATATGAAAAACACAGCCTGCTCTATCTGCTTTGCTCTGAGCTGAACACAAGGCTAACCAAGTCACACAGAGTCTCAGCGGTCCTCAGCGCAGTCATCTGATCCGGGTGTGCCACCCCCAAGTTTCAGACCAGGTAACTGAGACAAGCAACTCTCTCAACAAATATTTATTGAGCACACAGGACCCAGTAGCCAGTCAGTGGGTGAACCAGGCTTTCTACTTAGGTCTGTCTGATGCCAAAGCTTGCTACTGTCTTCTAGAAAACCTTCAATTCCTTCTGTTACAAATGAGGACGTAACATCGGAGAGGCTAAATGAATCATGCACAGGAACAGAGCTCCTTGGTTTAGCACTTGTTTCCCTACCACATTGCCATCCCCCCAAAACTGACACCAGGTAGAGGTGACCACTGCCTTTGGTGACATAGGTAAGCCATGTAGAGTCGATTGCAAAGCTGTTTTTTTTTTAAGCGGAAAAAAAAATAGATATGTATGTCAGGGAATGAGATACATATGTCTCATTTTATGAAGTCAATAAGAAAGTCAAAATTCCTGATAAATTATTTTAGTTTAATCTCATTACAATTTTTGTTTAACTGCAATTTTCCCACAGAAATGTAGTAGTGTTATTCCGTCATCTTCTGACCTTCATTACTTCTCCTTCATCCTATTTTACTTTCTTACATTCTGATGTATATTGGTTTCCTCATTCTATCTTCCATGTCTCTCAACATCTTATAATTTTCACTTATTTTTCCCTTTTTACTGAATGCTGTGTAAGTTCCTCATATTTATCTCTAAGGTTATTAATTTTTTACCTGTCTCTAATATGTTATTTAATAGGCCTATTTGTTTTTTAACCTTAAAAATTATATTTTGAATTTCTGTACATTAGTTTTCCAATTTCTGCATATTTGTTGTTGGAAGAATTTAACCTTTTCTTAATGGTGACAAGATCACTTTAAATGTGCTTATGTTATGCTCTACTTCAGATTGCAATTTTAATTTTTTAACTTCTTGAAGTCCAAATAATCTTCTCATTCATGGTAGATTGTTGTCTGATTTGCTATTCTTTTATAAACAGAGAGATGAAAGTTACTAAGACTGTGTTTTTCTTTGAGAATCCACTGTGGTTGTGGAAGCACCCCCCTGCCTTAGTTTACAGACAGAATAAAGTACCACAGATTGGCCGGGGTTGGGGACGCAGTGTTAAACAACAGAAATTTGTTTTCTTACAGGGTGGAAGTCCAAGATCAAGGTGTTGGCAGGCTTGGTTTCTTCTGTGGCTTCTCTCCTTGGGCAGTAGATGGCTGTCTTCTTCCTTTGTCTTCATATGGTCTTCCCTCTGTACACATCTGCACTCATCTTTCCTCTTCTTATAAGGACACCAGTCATATTGGGTCAGGGCCCACCCTAATGACCTCATTTTACATTGAAGGCCTTTTTAAAAAGCTTATCTCCAAATAGGGTCACATTCTGAAGGACTGGGAGTTAGGACTTCAACATAGGGTTTGGAGGGGGGACATAAATCAACCCACGGCAACCCCCAAAGTAGTTTTGCTTACAAGTCTGGGCACGTCACTAGCCTAGGGTAAATTTTTATGTTAGTTTTTTGGATTGAGCATTGCTGAATCATAGGCAGTAAATTCAATTCTCAAACTCCTGGAAAAGCAAGCCAACAGTTTCACATTCTAAAGAAGAGGGACTTATCTCTCCACCCCCTTCAATCTTCTATAAATGTTAATTCTGAATAAGGCAATCTAATCTCACCCTCCATGACCAAATCTTTATCCTGATTATGTTTTAGCAATCTACAAAGATCATGCCTCTGTTCTCTCAAGATGCTGAGGTTCAGTCTGACCACGCTCATTCCTGTGTGCACCTAGCGTACCTCAAGGGATAGTCCATGACCATACTACAGGACACGCATGACAAAAAGTTCTACGTGTGATGGACCCCGCTTCTAACAGGAAAAGTGCAATGCTATGTTGGAAAAAACCGGGACAAAGGCAGGTGGACATATATTTAGGACCCAAGTCTCCCACAGATTAATCGGCTGCATGGTGTTGTGTGAGTCACTTATTCTCTCTGAGATGCAATTTCTTCATCTTACATAAAACCAGAGTCTCAGAATTATTAAGAAGCTTAAAAATCTCTGCCAAGTGCTTGAGTATACCTGGCATGCAGATTTTCCACCTCTAGCCCAGCTCCTTACACTTTGTTCCAAATGAGTATTTGGCTTTTGAGGATTGCATATCCCACTGGTCAGTCTGGTATTCCCAACATCTCTAGCCACCAGTCAACTAATGCTGAGAAGCCTGCTGCCATTTCAGATTAAACCTTGCTCATCAGCAATAAGCATGGAAAATCAGAGCCAGGTATCCGTTTGAAGGTTGCCTTGTTCTGAAGATGTTTCTCTGGATCTGGGCCACATGACTGTGGTATGCAGAATTCCAGGACGTGTACTCTCTGTTGTACCTGCTCTGTAGGGTCCCCTCCCCTTGAGTGTGGGCAAAGCCTGTGCCTGACACGGGGTATCAGCGTCATGATTTAGTTACTTATCAGTTGACTGAGTTCATCAAAAGTGATACCATCCTGGGTGGTCCTAACACCATGAGAGGAGCCTTTACCAGGTGAAACGTCAGAGAGATGCTCTCCTGCTGGCCTCAGGCAAGAAAGCAAAGCTTGCTTTGCTTGCTGTGAACAGCTCTGGAGAGGGGCTGTGAACAGCTCTGTGAACAGCTCTGTGAACAGCTCTGGAGAGGGGCTGCCTCTAGGCTGAGAGCCTCAACTGGACAGCCACAAGGGACTGAATTCTGCCCACCCCTGAATGATCTTGGAGGAGCACACTGAGCTCCTGGTGAGAGCCCCAGTGGGGCCACTCCCTCCACTGCAGCCGTGGACCCAGTCAAGCTGTGCCTGGACTCCTGACCCAGAGAAACCAGGAGATTAGAGACGGGGGTTTTAGGCTGCTAAACATGTGGCAAGTTGTTATTCACAATAGAAAAGTATTGCAGTGCCTTGGCTGCGAGGTCAGTGATAACAAAGGCTCGCACAGCATCTGCTCTGCATTGCTTTCCGCGCCACTGGGCCACACAGGAGTGAGGGCGCTCTACTCCCTTTTAACTCCATACTGTCAGAACATTACTATTTGGTTGCAGCGAGTGTTGACTTGGTGCCATGGTTAAATAAGCGTAAATAGTCTTCTAAAGGAAGAGGAAATTAATATTTCCTAAAGAGACCTAATAAGTCCTTTCCTGGATGTGTGTGAATAGCTTCATCTTCACAAACCCTCTAAGGTGGCTTTTCCTGTTCCCATTGCTCAGATGAGGTTATTAAACCTCAGAAAGTCTAAATAACTTACCTAGTCATACAACTCATAGGGAATAGAGCCAGTATTCAATTACATGGATGCCTTGGGCAGAATATTCTACTTTATGGTTTATTTTATTAGTGGTGTGCTATAAAAATGTAGCTGCCAAACAAAGGTTCTTAAAGGACTCTCAGTCTGAGTTGAAAGAAGTGCCCAGAGTCCCAGAACTGGCATTGCATTTCCAGTTAGGGGGTCAGCAAAGCTCACCTCCTTCCCTGAACGTTTCCTGGCTAATGCCGGGACCATATTGCATCAGGACATGACAGGATGACGCATCAGCTTGGAGATATTTCCTGTTGGCATATTAATTACAAACATCTTTCTTCCTTGGTAGATTTTCCAAAAGCCAAAACAGGTAGATTGTTTTTTAACAGAACAGTCAAAGTATGTATGTTGACTCCTGTGGTACATTTTGTTTTTCTTTTTATTTCCCCAAATGTCACATAAAAATATGGATTTCACATAGGAACACTTTCAGGGCAACACAGCAGTACAAATCCAATTTTAAAACCGCCTTGAGATTCACATTATGGCATTATTCTCATTATCCCCCAACTAGCAGCCTCTGGCCTTATGCAACTGGCAATGTACATTAGAATGTATTAAACTCATCAATCAAGGGACAAGAAGGAAAAATATACTTTAAAGAATGTGCTCATGGGCTTTCCTGGTGGCGCAGTGGTTGAGAGTCCGCCTGCTGATGTAGGGGACACGGGTTCGTGCCCCGGTCCGGGAGGATCCCACGTGCCGTCGAGCGGCTGGGCCCGTGAGCCATGGTCGCTGGGCCTGCACATCCGGAGACTGTGCCCCGCAATGGGAGAGGCCACAACAGTGAGAGGCCCGCGTACCGCAAAAAAAAAAAAAAAATTAAATTAAAAAAAAAAGAATGTGCTCATGCCCAACAGTGCTGACACTCGTGTTCCCTCCTTGTGATTTGTAGTTGATTCTGAATAAATTTAGGAAGCATAAGACATGTCCCATTTTAACCTTTAGGATTTCAAGAGGCACCATCTCATTAAAATAATTTAAATAATGAGCCAGTAGATCTGTGAATGAACTGCACTTTAAAATGGCAGCATTGTATTGTAATTGTGAAATATGTTCATATTATTTTCAAGACTGAAAACCTGGTCCATTATCTCCTCCTATCATCATTTACAGTCTAATGTGGTCCATTTGCCTTAAGCCTAGGAGAAATCACAAGAACTTTAGGTTCAAAGAAATTAGGGAATCCCCTGGCAGTCCAGTGGCTAGAACTCGGTGCTTTCACTGCCGAGGATGTGGGTTCAATCCCTGGTTGGGGAACTAAGATCCCGCAAGCCACGTGGTGTGGAAAAAAAAAAAAAAGAGAGAAAAGAAATTAGTCAGAGTAATTTTTGTGTCTTGTGGTTTCTTTTGGTTGTCTTATGCTTGTTCGTATCTAGTTTTGCCTGAAGTAAAATTTAGTTTAAAGATTTGATCATCTCAGTTGTGTCTTTTTTTCCCTTTTGTTCTAGAAATAACATTGAACCAGCCAGAAGCTTTCTAGAGTCTGGCTTCACCTCCTCACCCAGACGTCCAAAGTCCAAAATAGTACTTGACCCCCATCAGAGAAGAACCCGATGGTCTGGTGCTAGGGATGTGGAAAATCTACTTTTGGTTCCTAAAATCTGTGGGCATAACTATCATATATTAAATCATTTTTATTTTATTTAGACTTTTGTTGTCAGTTTAAAAAAAAAAAAAAGGAGGGACTTCCCTGGTGGCGCAGTGGTTAAGAATCTACCTGCCAATACAGGGGACACAGGTTCGAGGTGTAGTCCAGGAAAATCCCACATGTCGCGGAGCAACAAAGCCCGTGCACCACAACTACTGAGCCTGCTCTCTAGAGCCCGCAAGCCACAACTACTGAGCCCGTGTGCCACAACTACTGAAGCCCGCATGCCTAGAACCTGTGCTCCACAACAAGAGAAGCCACTGCAATGACAAGCCCGCGCACCGCAACGAAGAGTAGCCCCTGCTCGCTGCAACTAGAGAAAGCCCACGCAGAGCAGTAAAGACCCAACGCAGCCAAAAATAAATAATAAATAAATAAATAGATTTTTTTAAAAAAAGAAAAGGAAATCCTCAGTGGAAGAACCTTTTACTGTGATCAGGAGCAAATCTGAATGTAAATGAGTTTCCTGGTGTTTTCTGAGAGCAGGTCTTCATAAGTAGGAGAGGTAGGAACACTGGAAACCTGCATGGAGAAAAGGTGAAAGAGGTGAGATACAACCCAGAGACCTGGATTTGGGAACCAGTGATGTGATGTGTTGGAAACAGAAAGAAGGGTGCCATGAAGAAATCAAAGCACTGTGATGGAGAGTGGGAGAAAATGGGTGACTAACAGATAGGAGCAGGGGCTTCGCATTAGATCAAGACACACCCTTTATCTAATGAGTCGTAGGAATATGCAAAATAAAGTATACGGGGAAGATTTATTTGGAGAAGGTGTGTATGGTGGCCTAGATGGTCCAGAAAAGAAAGTTTAGTTAGGACACTGTTGTGTGCTCACCAGACTCTAGATTGAAACAATGCCTTTCTTACTTCTCTTTATAATCTCAGCACAGGACCTGGACCAACATGGAAAGGGAATAACTGAAGTGAAGAGAGATAGACTCGAATGATACATATTGGAAAGGAACAGCTCCATAAGGAGAAATCAGTGACATTTGGTGAAAGTCTAGATGAGGATTATGAAGCTTGGAGGAATCGCATAACACTACATGTTTTGAGCTTTGGAAATGGAAATCAGGGAAAACACGGCGCGTTGAGTAAATGACTCAGATGGTTGTATGAATGAGTGAAGGTAACACTAACTGGTATAACTGAAACATTCCAACTTCAAAGGTGTAATACTAACAGCTTAAGCATTAGTGAATGTTAAAAAATGAAATCCAGTGATGGTTCTGTGGGAAGGGATGCTAAGGGATTTCCCTGTCTCATGCAGCCTTTCAGGGACGCAGCCTGCAGAGGACCTACCATCTTCAATGTGCGTCTACCGAGATCACCCTCTGCCTCTATCCAGCAGACGAAGAAAGAGCAAGAGAAGCAGCCCATGTGGGAAGTCTTATGGACTAGGCTTGTATCACCTCCACATTTTATTAACTAGAACTAGTTGTATGTCACACTTAACACCTGCAGAGGAAAAGATGCTGGTAACTGTAGTCTAGCTGAGTGGCCGGGAGGAAAAGGAAATGGTCTGGTGAACAGTGCATCCCTCTCTGTCACAGTAACCAAGGAAGCCACTGTATTTTCCCCACAGGAAATGCTAAAAGGAGTTCTTCAGGCTGAAATGCAAGGACACTAGCAAGAGCTCAAAGCCATAAGAAAAAATATGGAAAAAAAAATCTCTTGCTGCTGAGGAAACCAGTTTGGTGGTTCCTAAAAGAGTTAGACATAGAATTATTATATGACCCAGAAATCTGCTCTTAGATATAGACACCAAAGAACTGCAAACAAGGACTCAGATGTTTATATGCTAATGTTCACAGCAGCATTATTCACAGTAGCCAAAAGGTGGAAATAACAGTAGCATCCATGAACAGATAAATGTATAAAAAATAAAATATATGTATATATACAATGAAATATTATTCAACTATTAAAAAATGAAGTTCTGACATATGAAACAACATGGGTGAACCTTGAAAACATTATGCTGCATGAAATAAGCCAGACACAAAAGGACAACTATTGTATGATTCCCCTTATTTGAAATATCTAGAATAGGCAAATTCATGGGAAAGAAAGTAGATCAGAGGTTACCAGGGTGTGGGGGAAGTGCAGAATGGGTAATGAACGGGTACAGAGTTTTGCTTGGGGTGATGAAAATGTTCTGTAAATAGGTAGTGGTGACAGTCACATAACATTGTAAATGTTCTTAATGTCACTGAATTGTACATTTAAAAATGGTTAAAGTGGTAAAATCTATTTATATGTTTCCACAGTTTAAAAACAAAATACACAAAACTCAAACCTATGTTTTCTGTCATTCAACAGTCATAGAATTACTCTGTAAAATCATTGTCAAGTTTCCAACACCTACTCGTGATGAATCAATGATAAACAGTTCACAGACCAGCACCATTTTGTGGACCACTTTTAGTGGCGCTGATCTGGACCGAGACATTTCACCTTAATAAGCCTCAGTTTCCTCATATATAAATGGGGAATAGTTACATTGCCTCCCTCCTCTGGTTTTGTGTGAATGGAATTAGATAGTGTGTGGAAATGACTCAGCACAGCGCCTGGCACAATCATCTTTGGTTCTTATTTGTTGGAGAATGCTCATTCTTACTGACTTGTTGCATTCTAAAATACTGATATGTATTTTTAATTAATTCTTGACAAGATGTTTAAACTCAAAAGCTGCTTCAGCCATTCTTTTTTGATATTTGAATATACTCTGCATTTTATTTCTGATTATTATATACTATTCTACATGGCCTTTACCTTTTATATGATATCTACACAGACTACATATTGATTGAAAGCAAGGATGGTGATTTCTCATAACTAAATCACCAGTGCTCAGTAAAATTTCTGACGTGGAGTAAACCTCCATAAATGCTTACTGAACACAGTTTATAGCCCACTTCCCCAACTGCACCCTACAGTGCTGTATATATACAATCTTCTACTGAGGAGGCCCCAAATTAGCATGTACGATCTAACTGTAACCTCGATTTGGGTTGGTTGTTATGTTCCTACGGCATGTTGGTATTATTTGAACTGTAGCACAAAGAGCAATCATTTAGAATGTGAGTCATCCGTGAAAAAATGCCTGTAGCATATACTGTATTCTTGTTCCCTTGGTTCCCAATACTAAATAGCAGAAAACGATAACCACCTACACACAGCACTCCCGCCGCAGTAATGAGGCACGTCACAGCCCTCACAGGACTCCTGACGAATCCGACAGACCACAGCAAAGCCACGCCAAGGAACGTCACTGTGTGGTTTGGAAGTTTTTTACTCAGGGAGCCTAAAGCAAAGACGGAACTCTGCAAAAAGGGGGGAAAAAAACCCCTAAAACTAAAACAACAAAAATCTCTTTTGATTTCCTCTGTCCCCACTCACATTCCAACCTTGTGCCTCATCCCCAAAATAATAATAATTAAAATGAAATTAAATAAAGTAAATGTAACAAAATTAACTCATTCACAGACCCTGAAAAACCCTGTTTCAGGGAATATAGGTGATGCATAAATGGAATCTAGACAATATATAAAATACAAAATCAGTGATTCATGAAATTGATTAGGCAAATGACTTAAGTTAATTAAAACCTAAACTCGCTGTCCTTAAATCAATAAAACTCTTCCTTTAATCCTCTGGTGGAAGAGAGTCGAGGCAAAGTGCCACCTTTTAAATGTTAAACACTTAGGAATCAGAGAAAGAGAGCAAATTTCCTCTTCGACTTTTATAGAGGTAAGTGCTGCTTAGATATAAATGGGAAAACTAATTCAGTGAGTTTCCAATAGTATCTTCATTAAGGTGAGGCCATAAAGGGACAGTATGAGCGTGAAGTGATCATTTCCAAACACTGAGAGAGTAGAAGCATCTACGTATTGTGCTTAGACAGGCCATGCAAGAACAGGACCCAGCGGCAGGTGGGGCAAATGCTGTTCTCTGGCTCTGCCTTAACTACGAACAGGTCTTATCTACACCGCCCCCTACTGGTGGACTTCTCAGTCCTTCAGGCTAAGTACAATTACCAGTGGCTAAAGAGGAAATAAAACTGCGTTACTCCTCCGATCTCTTTAGCTTTAAATATTAAAGTTGGACTCACCAGGGGTGCAAGTCTCCTTTGCAAAGCAGCCTTTATTTTGTGTCAATATATATTTTTACTCAAAGGAACTTTATAGCTGCTTTGTTATTTTGATCCCAAAACACAGACATAAAAAGAAGAAAACTACGCTCTTTTCTTTTATCACTTTTTTCATGTTTCCTCAGATTGTAGTATTTGATCATAACTGACTTTCCTTATAATGTGCTTTCATTTACCAGGCCCAAAGCCAAGTATAAAATAAAAATATTCTATAAAGTATCCAATGAAAATATTGCCCCAAAATTTTGCGTCCAGAGATTTTCTGGAAATAGCTGAACGTAGACTCTGGAAAAGAATATGTTTTTAGTTCAAAAGATCTAGTAGGTTAAAGATTTCAGCTGTTTCAGGCTTTTCTGTTTTAGGAAGACGAAAGAAAAATTTTCCTATTCTTTGTTTGTGGCTAATTTCAGACCAATAAATCAATGAAATTTTAGAAATATCTAGGAGAAACTGCATAAATAGGATTGACAAGTAAAAAAAACCCCTCCTGTTTTTCAGAGCACATAGGGTCAGATTTTGAGACTCTTTCCTCACTTCATCTTCTCACTCACCTGAAGGTTGAAAGAGAACCCTCCCACTGTATTCCTGCTGACCAATGGCCACGCACTGACCCTTGGCACTGACCAGCTGCACTGGAGCTGAAGGAGCCTTTGCCCACAACACGGCCACTCGATCTTCCAGCTCACACAACTCCCTGCTCATGCAACTTCTTTGTCCAGATGGTAGTATTGTGTTATTCACATTTAAAAATTTTTGTATCTTGTGATGTTCGACATCTCAGAAATACTGGGGAGAGACTGCCTTCCCAGGTCCAGCCAGTTCTGAGAGGCAGCAAAGGGCTTGGCCAAGAGTTCACCTTTTAGATGCAAACTAACCAATCTGGAGTCCATACTCCCAACTGCTTCCTCCATAAGACACTCATACACCAAAGCAGTATATTCCCTGCCCTAAATCATCCCAGGGCTAAGCGCCAGGCAAACATGCCTATAGCCCAAAGCCTGCCATAAATATTCAAACAAGCCAATCCTAACCTGTTAACTCTGCCCTGCCTTGCGTTTCCCACAGAAACCCCAATAAGGCCTCTGGCCTAGCTTTCCCCTCACTCCTGCACCTGCCGCTTCCCAGAGCATGGTGTTTCCCTTGCGGCCCTATGGGCATGAGATGTCCCCCTCTCTTAGGAAATATAAGTCATAAATTCTTCTTCCAATGGCATTGACCTCCCTGTGTAATAACTCAGTCATCTCTATGAATTAAAATCCCACAGGTACAAATGAGAAAAGTATCAGAAGTGATGCATAAGCAAACATATTGTACTTTTGGGCTCTTGCTTTAGCATATTTTTGGGAGACAGAGGACGCATTAAAATTGATTAGAAAAGGATAAATGTATGCACAGATTTTTTAAGAAAAAAATTAAAGCCTGCTAGATTTGCTTTGCTTTTGGCCTTCAGAAAGCTCTTAATTAGCCATTAGTTTTATTTCGAGGGCCTTCCCCTAAAACTTGTCTAAGTTGCCAGAGAAGATGGCTTTCAAAGTGAAAATCTACAGCTTCCCAGTGAAATTACTGTAATAGCCAGCAGTTTGGGATCATGCTCTGTGGACTGGTTCTTGCAGGTTTCTGGTTAGAAGGAAGTTTTTAGGCCTCTTTCCCATGATGTCGGAACAGGGCTTTGATGGAGAGCTGAGCTCTATATCAGTCACATTCTTGAAGCTTTTGTATAAGACATAGCAGGCCCTCTGCTGGTGGCAATCGCTGACTGTACATAGAATACACCCTTTACCAAACACAGATACTGCCTGTGACAGTGGTTCTTAACCTTCATTGTGCAAGAGAATCTTCCAGGGAGTCTTCTAGAAAGAGGGGTTCCATGTTCTCTGCAAGATGTTTGGTGTCAATTAATTGAAAATTCAAACATTGAGATATTTTGAACTTGCCTTGGATGATTTTTGTTCAACCGGAGTTGAGAATCATCATCTTCATGGTATCATCCTTAGTCTTGAGGCCCTGCTTGGACTCTGCAAAATCTAGACCTCTATCCTCATTTAGCTCGATGGATTTCACAAGGGCATGTAGATCTAAGAGCAGAAACTCTTCTAAAAAAAATCCCAAGAGGGACTTCCCTGGTGGTCTAGTGGTTAGGACTCTACACTTTCACTGCCGAGGACATGGATTCAGTCCCCGGTCAGGGAACTAAGATCCCACAAGCCGCGTAGCACAGCTAAATTTAAAAAAAATCTCAAGAAAAAGCACTGTAGCTCAGTAAAGAGAGCAGTGGAGTAGAGTTAGGAATGTTAATCCACAGATACTATCTACCTGTTAAGACATTCTGGATAAGTCACTGCAATCATCCGTCTGCCTAAGACTCACTTATTAGGGTCTATTGTGTGGAGCTTTCAAATGATCAGGCTTCAAAGTAAATGAGATTAAGAATAAAAAAAGAAAACTATAGATGAGATTGTGTTAATTAAGGGAGAGTAAATCATTGCTACTAGCCAAAAAAGTTCAGTGCTCTGTTAAGATAGTTTCTTTTGAATTGGAGAAAACACACTAGACAAATCTGTTAGTGTTTGTGGACAAAAGAAACAGGCTTATGTGCATAACTGCATCCTCATTTATTTATGTCTTCATATCTTTGTATAGCCTTCTTGATCCTATATGCAATAGTTGATGAGGCTGTTTTGAGTGAACCATGACATGATAACAACAAAGAAAAATATCCTTATATTCTATCTTTTGTTTTAGATATTTTAAATGCTTTGGAATTCTTTGTTTTTCTTAATAAGAAAGAGAATGACTTCTTAGACTGTAAATGTATTTTTTTTTTTTTTTTGCGGTACGCGGGCCTCTCACTGCTGCGGAGCACAGGCTCCGGACGCGCAGGCCCAGCAGCCATGGCTCACGGGCCCAGCCGCTCTGTGGCATGAGGGGTCTTCCAGGACCGGGGCACGAACCCGTGTCCCCTGCATCAGCAGGCGGACTCTCAACCACTGCGCCACCAGGGAAGCCCCTGTATTCTTTTTTTTTTATATATTTCTAGACAGATTATTTGACTTCTCTAATCCACTAGTACCATTTCACTATCCTCCGTGGTTTTTTGGAATTGCTCCTAATTGAATAGCATCTAGAAACTTGACAAACTGATTATCTATCTTTAGATCATTAATAAAGATGTCAACTAAGATCCAACAATGAAATCATGGGGCCCAGATGCTCATAACAAGGCTTCATGCAAGCTTTTAAGTAAGTATCTCAACACTTCATTGTGCTCAAAGGCATTGATTTTTTTTTAAATTTATTTATTTATTTTTGGCTGCATTCAGTTTTCATTGCTGTTTGTGGGATTTCTTTAGTTGTGGCGAGCAGGGGCTACTCTTCGTTGCGGTGCGCAGGCTCCTCACTGTGGTGGCTTCTCTTGTTGCAGAGCACAGGCTCTAGGCGCAGGGGCCTCAGTAGTTGCTGCGCGTGGGCTCAGTAGTTGTGGCTTGCGGGCTCTAGAGCACAGGCTCAGTAGTTGTAGTGCACAGGCTTTGTTGCTCCGCAGCATGTGGGATCTTCCCAGATCAGGGCTTGAACGCATGTGCCCTGCATTGGCAGCTGGATCCTTAACCACTGCGCCGCCAGGGAAGTCTGCATTTAATGTTTCTGACATGAAACTCCTGCATTATTTCAGGGGAGTGAAGCAACCTCACTAGGTGAAGAGCTGGATCTTCATTATCAATGAACTTTCTGTGTAAATTATCTCTCTCACTCTCTCTCTTCTCCATTAGCCAAATAACCAGGAATGACTCTAAATAAATGATGGGGCGGGGGAGGGGTGTCCGCCAGGGGAGCTTTCTGTGAGTCACATCACGACCCCTCTCTGAACATCTTTGGAAAGAATAATTTTCATCTGAGGTGAATGGTTGACGTGTAATCCAACTTGAGGTCAGAAGTATGGATAAACTGACCTCTCAAGGTATTTTCCAGATCTTTGCTCTATGGGCTTATATTAGTTATCTCTTCTATGGATTTGTATATTCCATTCTGAAGCTGTTTCCTTAAAAAGGAGAAATCACTCAAACCCCACCACTCATCCCTTTTTAATTACATGTGTGGTGAGGCAGTTGTGGCTCAGGGTTTTGGGTTATATTTCCAAGAAGTTAGTTCTTGCTCCAGACTAGTATATCCTTATCTTTGGCTCTTGTTACCAGGCTATCAGGTGATGAGTGGGATCTTTAAAAAAAAAAGCCAGATAGGGCTTCCCTGGTGGCGCAGTGGTTGGGAGTCCGGGTTCGTGCCCCGGTCCTGGAAGATCCCACATGCCGCGGGGCGGCTGGGCCCGTGAGCCGTGGCCGCTGGGCCTGCGCGTCTGGAGCCTGTGCTCCGCAACGGGAGAGGCCACAACAGTGAGAGGCCCGCGTACCGCAAAAAAAAAAAAAAAAAGCCAGATAATAAGCTTATGTATAGAAATCTATGAATCATGGGAATTATAGGTTTGAGTCCATCAATGCCTCTTAAATATTTATAGTTTTAATATTAATTTCTAAATAAAAATATATTTTAAAACATCAAATACTAAATAGGGGAAAACAATTGAGCTAGTTATTAAAAATAGCCAGTATTTATCGAGCACTAACTTTATACCTAGACCTCAGTTGGAATATTAGAAAAATTATCTCTTTTAATGAAAGCTACAAAAAGGGATTTTTAACAGCTCTATTGGAGTATTTAATCTTACCTTTTTTTGTTTTTTGGATTGGCCTGTTATAAAGCAGCTTCATTTGGTTGAAAATCAAAGTTTTCTTTTTAAATTCTTAATTACCCATGAGTTATTATAAACTAGAGTCCCTCTGTTCCACTCAGAGTTCTTGAATTCGTCTGCATTAACCTTGCATCAGTCTGAACCTTTAGGTGAGCCATACTCTGCTCAGTTCCATTTCTATTTGCTGAAGCAACTTTTTAATCTTCATCACATACCCCCTTTCTTTGGTCCTCCTTTCCCTTTTATTCCTATGTATGTGTAATCACTATGTCATATAGCTGCAGATATAGATGTAGATGTAGTTGTAGACATAGAGATAGAGATAGAGGTGGAGATGGAGATGGAGGTGGAGATGGAGATGCAGATGCAGATGCAGATGGAGATGGAGATGGAGATAGAGATGGAGATGGATACTGCAATGATAGAATAGTCAACTTAGAGAAATGTCGGCAGAAACAAATATAGGACTCTTTTGTTGAAGACTTACTCATCCTTTGGGAAATGTACTACTACCCAATTTGATCAGTTACTTCTTAGCTTACTTTTGAGAGCATATCAATTGATAACATTTAGTGTTTCATACAGTGGAATACCTGGACAAAGTGTTAAGTAAAAAACTTGAGCCATAAGCAGAATTTGTTACTTAATGTCACTGTTAAACTGCTGGTTTGACCTGGAAGAAAACAATAGGAAGCGTGTAGGGAAAAGATAATTCATACTGCTAATTTTCATCTTTATGGCTTCAAGTATATTGATAATAATTTCTTTTAATTAGTCTACATTCTGCTTTGTGTATTATATGTAGTTCAGTTCCTTGTCTTTCTTTTGTAACGTTTGAATTCATCTGGGTTTAGATATTTGAGCTCATGACCTCACGTTATGATGGTTGCACAAAGTACTATGTCTGGCAGAGTTTCTTGGGGAAGGAAAGGAGGCTGGACCCAGTCTGTATCCCTCCAGTGAGTCCGAGGACAAAAGAGAGGAGAAGTTCCCAGGGCAAGGAGACCCCTGCACCAGAGAACTACTGTTCGGCTGTTCCTATTTGTGGCCGTTTCGTAGACAATGCATTAGGAAGAAGGCTTAAGAGAAGGTGGTCTTGTAAGTTTTAATCTGTCCTCTCTGGGGGTTTGGAGAGATGAGTTGGAGGAGTAGATGTCTGATGTAGCTGGCCACCGGTTCCAGGGCTTTGTACTGACGTATTATTACTCCATGACAATGACAGTCCGTGCTTTTGTCCACAGTTTCTATCCTGAAAGCGGGGAGCAATGAAATGATTGCTCCAAGACTACTCAGGAAGGGGCCAAAGTATTGCTTAAAGCTTTCTTCTGAACTTTGCCTCTTGCAATTCTTGGCCACAGCTGCCCATTTACACACAAGTCCAGACTGACCTTAGCCTTCCTTTTTTGTTTAGATTTCTCAAATCCTCTCCTCTTTCCTTTTTAGTATTTCTTCTGGTTTGACTTTGGAAGAACGAGCCAGCAGTCCACGAATATTTGCTATCCTGATAGAAATCCATGATCTAGTTTATGTCTGTTCTTTATTTCTGGCACCTGCATATTTCCGTTGACTCCTACTACCTGAGAAATACATTAAAAGTTATTATTATATTTTATTCAACTTTTTCGGGGCTTTAAGATACAAGGGTTTGGGGCTTGGCCTACCCTTAGCGATTACTGAAACTAAAAGTCACTTTCCTCTTTTCAAATCTGTGATG
Source organism: Delphinus delphis (assembly GCF_949987515.2). NCBI lineage: Eukaryota > Metazoa > Chordata > Mammalia > Artiodactyla > Delphinidae > Delphinus > Delphinus delphis. Next base: position 5,500,944 of record NC_082699.1, on the reverse strand, counting down.
TGCATCTTTATGTATTTGATTTGGTTACTCTTCTTTGCCAAGTTTTATATGAGATGGTTTTAAAGTGAACTTCATAGTGCTTGGGCAATATTATATAAGTTTTATGAGGAAGGCTGTGATGATTGAAATAAGCAGGAATGTGGCAAAGATAAAGTGAAGAACCTTTGTCTCAACATCATGTGGGCACAAACAGGGTTTCTTTTATGAGGGAGTGTTATAATTAACAGCAAGGGCTTTAAAATCAGAATTTTAAGTTAGAGCTCACACAGGCTCAGTCACTTATGAACTACATAAATTTAAGCAAGGTTCTTAATCTGTCTAAGATTTAGTTTGTGCAGCTCTAAAAGTGGTTAATAATTGTACATACCACGTGCACTGATGGGAAGATTAAATTCTATGATAGGTACTTAGCACAGGGTGATCATACAGTAAGTATCTAATTAAACGCTATCATTAGTTTTATGTTTATTACCTTTTTCTGCCTTAGAAAATTGGAAAAGATGAAACAAGCTGGTGGGCAACTACTTTTTTTGGTTTTCCCTGTAAAGTCTCATCTGCTTTTATGCCCTGCATTTATATTTATATTTGAAAAGTGACAAATCCCATAGACTAGTAAATGCCCAAGTGTTATTTAAGTGCAAATTCTGGGTTTCCTTTCACAGTCTAACTGGTCTTCACTATTATTTACAGCTTCTACAGTATGAAAAGGAGCCAGAAGGACTTTAGAGCTATTTAAATATTCACACTTGTTTAGGGTGATAATGATTTGGAATTAAGACAAGTGTCTTCTAGGTCTAGTGACACCCTATATATCACATTGGTCTTATATTAGAATCACAAGAAATATCATATGTGAATATTGATTGAAATTGCAAAAGAATGCATAAATATGAGTTATCATTTTATCATTATTGTGACATCTACTTTAATTAACACGAAAATACGCAGAATTATGTCCTTGTTACTACATATACGTACATATTTGATATGCTTAAAATAACATATTTATTCTCTTACAGTTCTGAAAGGCAGAAATGTGAAGTCAGTTTCACTATGCTAAAATCTAAATACACTTTTAAATATATTAAGGATTTAAAAAAGAAATTCATATATCACTGAATGGGAATGAGTTTGAGCAACTTAGCTTTTTTAATGATTAGTTGGTATTTTGTTTTTATAGATTTTTAGACATCTTTTGCCAAGTCTTTAAGTCATTCATTTAGTTTTTAAGAGAGTTTAGGGGATTTTCACTCTGGCTTAGATGCAAGAACAGAGACTGGATTCATAACCCAGCCTTAAACAACTAAAAATCTGGATGAAAGGAATGAAAAACAAAAGATACTTTTTAGACATTGGACAACAGGGAGCTCAGAACAGTGACCCCAAAGAAGAGAAACAAAGTGAAACTTACAGTCATCCGTGTTGTCTGGCTGTAGGCACGTAGTGGAGCCCTGCACAGCGGGCAGTAAAGCAGGACAGGGCTGGGACGAGGGTGAGCGAAGGAGCTGCATAGGGTGAACTTTAAGGAGGCACTCACTTGCAGGGTCATGCGATGCAGAGTTGGTCCTGAGCAAGAGGAGAATGGAGGTCTTTTTGAGCTGGGGAGATGGGAATCACAGGAATTTGCATAAACAGTCCCAAAGGAAAGGGGTCTCTGCAGAAAAACAGATCCAAATCATGCACTGTCCCCTAGAGTTCTTGACTGTGTGTAGAGTGAGACTACCGGACACTGAGAAAGGAAATATTACCCTAGACTGTACAGGGCTATGGGATGCTTGAGTTCCAACCAAGCATCCAGCAGCCATAAAGAAACTTCAGGGAACACCCAGACCATCCAGAAGAGACCCAAGGCTTACTATTACTGCAGAGGAGAACCAAACTGCTATCAGAGTCCGGCTGCTGTAAACTGACACTAATACTCCATTCTACCCACGGTTTCACTTCACCAAGACATAGGTATTTAACAGGAAAAAAAGTGGTTTAAATTTTTTTTAATTTGGCACCAAATTGTAATCAGAATGTCAAGTTTAAAATAGAAGAAGCAGAGCTGCTCAGCTGAATCAGAGAGTCCCACCCTCTGTAGCAACTTGAGACTCTCCGTGTACTTCTGCAGAAGAAAGTTTGAAGCACAAAGGTCTGTGAGTCAGTTAATTAACACCACACTTCTATTACTTACAGCACTAAATCCAGCCAAACACTATACTTAGCATTTTTCCAAAGTTACTTACATGGGATAACAAGGTAAAAATATTATGCTCTTTTTTTCTAAATTCTCACTTAAAGGTAAATATTTACATGGTACTCCTGGCGCTTATAGATTACATCTTTCCATTTTAGAAATGAGTAGCAACGCGGCTTAATAACCAGAACTAAAGCTCTAGCTTAGATACCTGTGAATTTACTAGGAGACTTTCACCAAAAAAAAAATAATCCCATAGCCAATACATGCCATTAAAACAGCATTTGAATGATTTCAAGTTCAGCCACTGGCCTCAGAAACTTTTGTGTTTCAAATAGAACAAAAATTGTCAGTCTAAAAATATTTCAAAACCTAAAAATCGTTGTGTCTATTCTTGTACCATGTAAATATAGAACATATTTAAAATAGCTTTCCAATAACAACTTCTGTTTTAACTAGGTGAGTGTCAAGAAGTTTTATTAACGCTGTTGTTACAGATGTAGCCCATTTTCCTGCCCTATTGCAACCTCTAGCAGGTTCTGTAAAATTGGACAGAACCTACATATTGTGCACCTCTGTTAGATTTATCATCAGCTGCTATGACAACACACTTACTAGCAAATCTTCTGTGGCTCAGAAATAAATAAATAAATAAAAACAAAAAACTTGTTCAACCGGTCATGTTTCTCACCTAGCAGGACACATCATACAAGAACTTTCATGGGAAATCCATGTAGGAAATCGTTTGTTGATACTTATAGTTAGATAAACGTATCCTCATGAGAAGATATAAAGTTTCTTTCCATTTCTGTTGCAAAACCTAAGCTTTGGGAGTAAGAATATCTATAACAATTATATTAATTTTTACCATAGATGGGAATTTAGGTTCTAACAATGTGGAGATTCTATTAAAATTTCATTCTAAAGATCCAAAACCGAAATGATATGATATACAATGGCTGCTTCTTTTGCTACCATTCGCTTGTAGATAGAATTGAATTTTATAAATTATTTCTTTGCTAATTTCCTAGAAGGTTAAGGATGACCAATAATTGATAGTTCGTTGATGAAAGTGGTACCCAGTATCTCACAGAAAGCAAAATGTTGGGTGTGAACTGTCACACTTCTTATCAAAGGGACATTGTCCTAAGCTGTGACCCTTTTGAGAAGGGACCACGCTTTGTTCAGTTTAGATCCTCAGCCACTAACACAAACCTACTGTGCGTAAGTGCTCAATCCTCATTTAATTAAAACCTCTTACGTTAAGAAAAGGATGACTTTCTCTTCTTATGACTTACTCTCATATTAAAACGAATGTGACACTTTATAATTAAATAATTGTTGGTGCACTTTAATACATGTTAGACAGATTTGCAAAGTAACAGTATTCAATAATCACAGCTTTATTGTCTGGTAACAGTGGTAACGGTCACAGCATTGTTCTTTCCCGTCACTGAGTCATCTTTTCATGCTATGGTCAGTGCCTCAGTCATTATAGAATCTTAGTGCCCCAGGACTATGTGCTATTTTACATGGCAACAAATGTATCTGCCCTAGGGTAGCATGCACACATTTTTGTCCATGTGACAGGAAAACTGATGCAGATATTAATTTGCAGATTAGTGGATTCTTCTCCCTGCTGTAGAAGCATTAGAAGGAATGAAGTGAGTCCTTCCCCTAGGATAGAGTGAGTAACTTTCGATTTTGAAAAGCCCTGAGCTGTCCAAGGGCTTGGAAGTATCTCAGAAGTTTGAGATGGAAGAATCCAAATTGACCTAAACTAGAAATAGTTTCCCTAACAGGGAGGAAGCAACAACTGGCTGGGGCAAGAGGTGAGAGGAACAGGTTTCCTCCAGTGACGATCACAGCCCTGAACTCCATGCAGCGGCAAGAGTGGAAGGACGTGAGTTGGTGGGAGCTGCAGTGATGGCCCCTGTTCCCAGGCTGAGCACTTGGGGCGGGGCCACATGCCTTTCAAAGGACCAGAGGGCTGGAGAAGAAGCATCTCAGGGGTATCCAAAGCTTCATCCCTATTTACTGGGCAAACCCCAAATGCCTGTGGATCGAGTGGTGAGGCCCATAAGTCATCCCTTAGCTTGAACTTCGTGTCTTAGTGGTTCAAGAGCTGGACTTAGTATGAGGTGCTTTTTTTGTTGTTGTTTTTTGCGGTACGCGGGCCTCTCGCTGCAGAGCCTCTCCCGTTGCAGAGCACAGGCTCCGGACGCGCAGGCTCAGCGGCCATGGCTCACGGGCCCAGCCGCTCCGCGGCATGTGGGATCTTCCCGGACCGGGGCACGAACCCACGTGCCCTGCTTCGGCAGGCGGACTCTCAACCACTGCACCACCAGGGAAGCCCTTAGTATGAGTTTTTAAAACAAAGTAACATGATCTTTTTCAGCTTTGTATCTTTTAAATGTAATTTCAGTATGTATTTATCAAGAAAAAACATTGAAGAAAGTATTCGAGAAATACTTGATGATCAACCACATCACAGGGATGCCTTCCTCAAAATCATCGTGATACAGTCCTTCAGCGGCAAAGCAAACTGAATAAAATATATATGATCCCTGGTCCCCTAGAAGCTTATGATCGAAATCTCTGTCTACTTGGCCGTCATCTGGATATGCCAAATATAGCAATCCCGCTGACATCACCACAGTTCTGGCCTTATTATATCACCAAATGTAATTATTATTTAAAATTTAAAAACTCATGTAATGCAGGGCTTTTATACCCTTAGACACATCCTTTTCTCCCCTATAATGTTAAAAAGGGATTCCAGCATCTACATTCATTCATTCATTCATTCATCCAACAAAGATGTAGTACTAAATATTATAGGTAAGCACTGTTTTATTTTTTATTTATTTTTCTTCCAGTTTTATTGAGATACAATTGAGATAGAACACTGTATCCGTTTAAGGTGTACAGCATAATGATTTGACTTACATTCATCATGAAATGATTACTACAGCAAGTCTAGCAAACATCCATCATTTCATATGGATACAAAATAAATACATACAGAATGAAAGAAAAAAAAATTTTTCTTTGTGATGAGAACTCATAGGATTTGCTCTCTTAATAACTTTCATATATAACTTGCAACAGTGTTAATTATGTTTGTCATGTTGTACATTACATCCCTAGGACTTACCTAATAACTGGAAGTTTGTACCTTTGGACCACCTTCATCCAATTTCCTCCCTCACCCCCGACCCCCTGCCTCTGGTCACCACAAATCTGATCTCTTTCGCTATGAGTTTGTTTGTTTGTTTTGAAGTATAACTAACCTACAATGCTGTATTAGTTCCTGGTGCACAACGTCGTGATTTGACATCTCTATACATTTTACAATGATCACCATGATAAGTCTAATTACCATCTGTCATCATACAAAGATATTACATAGCTATTGACTCTATTCCCCACACTGTACATTTCATACCCGTGACTCATGTATTTTGTAACTGGAAGTTTGTACCTCTTCATCTCTCTCACCTATTTCTCTCATTCCCCACACCGCTCCCCATGTACACACTTTTATTGATGGAAATACAGCAGGAAAAAGTATTTAAGAAATACTTATATAGAGTCCTTACAGAGCTTACATTCTAGTCAACAAATAAACATATACAACAAATAAGCACTGAATATAATGTCAAGTAGAGGTAAGTGACATGAAAGAGTACTGCAGAGTAAGGATGTAGAAACTGGTGTGGGAGTGGCTGTGAGAGGTGCCAGTTTAACAGCAGGACCATTGCAGGCTTCTTGACGTAGCATCTGAATCCAGACATGAATTAAATGAGGAGCAAGTGATGGGAGGGTCTCCGGAAAAGTGAACAGAAAATACTTTAATATTTTATCCCTGGCAAAGTGAACAGAAAATAGTCTGGACAAACAGATTACACAAGCGTGGCTTACGTGACGAACAGTCAGGAAACATGTTATCTGGACCAAATTAGCTAAAAGAAAACAAAAGGAGGCAAGTTTGAAGAATCAGGCAGGGGCCAGATCAAGCAGGTCTTCCAGGTCAGGGCACAATTTTGGATTTTATTATGAGTTAAATTGGAAAGCCATGTGGACGCTCTATTGTAAATAAGCAAGGGCAGAAATGCGGAGACCAGCTTGGAGACCAATGCATGATCGAAGCTGAAGACGACAGTGGTGGGGCCAAAGAATTTCAATATAAAATGGAAGCGAAGGATATAAAATGGAAAATCTCATGAATGTGCTCTCAGGAAAACGAAACTTAAAGACTGAGAGACAGGTTTCCAGTAAACGTCTGATTTATAGACAATTGATCATATTGGAATTTTCGTAAATGCAAGGGATTTGTCAGGGGTTTTGCCTCATATCAACCTTGGGAAAGTTTGCTTCTGGTTCCCAGAGGCATGAACAAGAAGTGACCCACGTAGGGTTGGTCTTGCAAAATAAGCTGAATTCAGTTTTGTTTGTATGACTGGACTGGGTTTGTCTGCTTGGGAAATTTTCAAAGCTCGTCTCTGTTTGGTTTTGATTTTAAAAGACTCTGACTGAACTCTCCCTTCTTTCTGTTCCTGACCATAAGTACAACCTACCTCAAACCCTCAACAGACTCGCCTGTGTCTTGCTACAGTTTGCATGTCCTGAAATGAAATTCCTCTGCTATTCTCAAATAAACTCAGCTTTGACAGTTTCGGGCCTGTCTCATTTTACCCTTTTATTTAGGTCTACAGTAGCAAACCAAAGCATTCCAACTGATATAAAATCTGGCTTTGGGTAGATAAAATTAGGAAATGAGGCCACAACCAATGATACTCAGAATATGAAATTAATATCGCAATTACATTCTTTTTTTTTAAATCATGAGACAGAATAAATCGAATGGTTTAAATACTTTGAATTTTTCTGCATTATATAAATACAAGGTCTAATTTACTATATTGAATGGTTAGGGTTTAGTCTTTAAATTACATAGTATATCGCACAAGTCTAATGTAAACATAGCCTAAATTCACCCAGCTTATAAATGCATACAACTCATATGAAAGTCATGCTTTGAATAGAGGAGAGATATATGTCTAATAAAAACAAATCTAAAATACTTTAAATTATAACACTTTTAATGAAGAAATTATTATTACTAGTATTATTGTTACTAAAATTATTATTACCAGAGATTCCTAAATTTAAGAAAATCTAAATTTGTAGGAGTATAGCTGGCGATATTGAGCTGCCGTTAAAGAAAAATTGGATTTTTCCATAATCCTTTCCTATTTCTCTGATGTGAGTAGATTACTACTATCAAAATACAAAGGTCTTGGTGTTTTTTACAGAAGGTATTTCTTTATGCCAATAAGCTTTTCATTTTATATTCTTAAAAATGGTGTGGCACCTCCCTGGTGGCGCAGTGGTTAAGAATCCACCTAACAATGCAGGGGACACGGGTTCGAGCCCTGGTCCAGGAAGATCCCACATGCAGCGGAGCAACTAAGCCCGTGCGCCACAACTACTGAGGCCGCGTGCCACAACTACTGAAGCCCGTGCGCCTAGAGCCCGTGCTCTGCAACAAGAGAAGCCACCGCAATGAGCAGCCCGTGCACCGCAAGGAAGAGCAGCCCCCGTTCACCACAACTAGAGGAAGTCTGCACGCAGCAACGAAGACCTAACGCAGCCAAAAATTAATTAATTAATTAATCATTTTTTTAAAAAACTGTTAAAAAAAGGTGTGGATTGTGGGGACGAGGACAAAGAAACTTGTTACAGAGAAAACAGAAACTGATATCAGACGGGTTTCCCAGCGCACTTGACTTTCCTCAACTCGCTTTACTGAGTGGCTGCTGGTGAATGAAGCATTATACCTCTGAACTGTGTCTGATCTTCAGGAAGCCTTTTATAATCTGAAGAATGCCTTATTTACTACATTTAAAGATAAACACCTTTTAAAAGGAATCACTTCCTTTCTTAAAAGTGTTATAGAGCCCTTTTCAATCTCAAAAGGTGGGAAAGAAAAAAGTCCCCTTTGTGGTAACCTGATTTCCTCCAGTGAGTTAGATTGCTTCAACAATTGAATGCTTTATGGCTCTATGTGCTGGAAAATGGCAGAAAGAATTCATGTAAATTCTCTTTGTGTAAACTGCTGTTCCTACTGCCATCAGCTTATTAGCTGGTATTTTGTCTACTCATCTTTATGTAGTGTCACATTAATGTCAACAAGAATCGCATAGACAAAATAAGAAGGGAGCATCTCCACATGTTTTCTAAGAAACAGATTTAGCCTAAAAATACCCGCCAAGTACAAACAACAACGAATTCCGGACACTCAGTATTAACATTTAAAGTCATAGCTAGTCTAATCTCTCATTTTTCTGCATTTGTATCCCCCAGATTAAATTGTGAGGAGTTTGATTCGTTGAAGCAATTGAGGAAATCATGTCAAAACTATTTTTTTCATAATACTCCCTGGGATATACGTTTGTTTATGAGGGCTAAGTAGCAGAAATGTGAAATTTTAAACGATTAAATTATAAAAATTCAAAACTAGAACCACCTGTAGCTCTGTACCTCATTTCTTGAGGCACCAACATTTTATAGAGATTAACGTCAAGGCCAGGCAAAGTCTCAGTAAACACAAGTACTTTCCTTCTGCATCTACACAGACCAAAGGCAACCTGACCATATAAATATGCAGGAAGAAAACCAAAGCTACAGATGTATCAATACATATCAAATTATTTAGCATCTATATCTTTTTTTCAAATGCTAATGTTTATTAATTCTAGGTCATAGATACTTGTATGTTTCTTAAATTACTGACTGATTTTTTTCTATATCTTTTTTTTCTTCTAGTTTTATTATGATACAATTGCACTGTGTAAGTTGAAGGTGTGCAGCATAATAATTTGGCTGACCTACATCACGGAACGGCTACCACAAGAAGTTCAGTGAACATCCATCATTTCACATAGATACAAAATTAAAGAAATAGAAAATAATTTCGTAGGTCATGAATAAGATTTTTCTTCCTTTGATGCTTCAAATTTAGCTCATTCATATATAGTGTGACATCCGTGAGAAAATGTAAATCACACTGAAACATTTGTTTGACTGTTTAGCAAGCATTTCTCTTGTGGTTACTGAGCACTTGAAATATGGTTAGGGCAACTGAGAAATGAATTTTTAGTTTTATTCAATTTTAGTTAATTTAAATTTATATTTTAAAATAGAAGCTATGGAAAATCGTTTTCCATGAAACACAACTTTATTGTATTGGTAAAACTATGTTTTACAACCACTGCAACATGTAAGACATCATCATTACAGTGTAGAGTTCATATGGGGCATATTTATAATTTCTAGTCATCGTCAAAGGATTATTTAAGTTTGAATTATTTTTTCTATACACTGATGTAACATTGTAATGTGTTTAATTGAATATTTTATATATGGGGCGTAAGTTACTATATAACCTATAGAGATAAAAATTTGTAATTAAATTGAAATATTTATTATTTTAATGATCCCATAATTAAACAATTTTCTAGTTTATCTCTCAACCCACTTAACTATGAGCTCTTTAAGCTTCAGAGGACTGTATCTTTTTCTGCTCTGTACTTCCAGTGCCTAGTAATGTACACAGCACAGAATAGATGCTCAATTAGCACTTGTTGATTGGATAAATTCAGGGCCGACCATGCAAATTTTCCCTGCTCTGCCCTCCTCTGGCCTGGACTGCCAGTACTGCCTCACCGCTCTAGATGTCAGCTGTGTTCTTTATGCAATGGATAGTATATCCAGAAAAAAAAAGCTTTAATAAGACAAAACTTGAAAGGAATTCTTCATATTTTTTTTCCCAGTATCGCTTTCAAAACGCTGAGGGTTCAAATATTCAGAATGCTATCTGTAAAGATCAGAAAAGAGTTTTTTAATTCCAGACTTTATACATTTGGTTGAGAAGATCTGTGCTTATTCCATAGAGTCAATACAGTATACGCTTTACTTTCTTGATTAAAGGCAAGTTAAGAGGTCCGAGAGACCGTGGGTTCAAACCCTGTCTCCTTCACCTGATGGTGTTGTAATCTTAGGTAAACTGCTTAATCTCTCCAAGTCTCAATTTGTTCAGCAGTATAATGGCAAGGATGCCTGCTGTCATATCCTGAGGCCATTGTGGAGATCAAGAAGCATACAAAACTCTTAGCACAATGCTGGTATGGCAAGACCTCAATACATCTTAGCAATTTTTATTATTGAATATTATGAGTAGTAAGCAGTGTATCACGTAGGCTGTTCGATTGTAAGCGTAGAAATAGATGCTGATTAACTTAAGCAAAAAAACGGGGGATAAGGAGGAGACAGAAAACTGAAAGTTTATAAAATAGCAGAGAACAGAAAGAAAGACTAAATCAAGAAAAATAGAAAGGAGGGCAGTTGTGAGAACCTACATTTCATGAATTAAAAACGATCTCTTCAAGGTGCCATGATTGGATGATTCAACTCCAATTATTTTTCCACGCTGGGCTCGTAGGTAGATATTCAAATTCTAAATTCCTGGAAGAAAGTCTGACTGCCCTAGCATGGGTTTTGTGCCAATCCCTTGGCATGGGGGATCAGGGTTGAAGGACTGCAGCATCTTGATTGACAGTTACTCCAAGAATGGAAGTAAAAGGGGGGTGTGGATTATCCTTCAAAGTAAAACTGGAGTGTTGCTATCAAAAGAAGGGGTAAAGGGCTTCCCTGGTGGTGCAGCGGTTAAGAATCCGCCTGCCAACGCAGGCGACACGGGTTCGAGCCCTGGTCCAGGAAGATGCTGCGGAGCAACTAAGCCCGTGCGCCACAACTACTGAGCCTGCGCTCTAGAGCCCGGGAGCCACAACTACTGAAGCCCACGCGCCTAGAGCCCGTGCTCCGCAACAAGAGAAGCCACCTCAATGAGAAGCCCGTGCACCACAACGAAGAGTAGCCCCTGCTCGCCGCAACTAGAGAAAGCCCGTGCGCAGCAACAAAGACCCAAGCCCGTGCGCAGCAACAAAGACCCAACGCAGCCAAAAATAAATAAAAATATAAGTAAATATTTTTAAAAAGAAAGGGGTAAGGAATGCTTTGCAAGTTAAAACAGCAGACGTCCTCTGCCCATAAGTTTTATTATAAGCTCTAAATTACACAGACTCTGATGTTATTTGTGTAAGATACATGATACACACAAGTTTCCATTATCATCTAGCTGCCTTCCAAAGGTGTGGATCTGAGATAAGTATTCCTAGAATGGTTGAGCCCAGAGGGATGTTTTACCCAAAGCAATCTATAACATTTGAGCCTGTAGGAAAACCTGAATTATGGTGGAGGGGAGCCAAGGTCCTAGATGGGAAGACCTGACCATTGAATTCTGAAGAGCAATGTGAAACAAGAAAATGAGCAAAAATTAGTGACTGTAAAAGTAGAGAACAAGGGCTTCCCTGGTGGCGCAGTGGTTGAGAGTCCGCCTGCCGGTGCAGGGGACACGGGTTCGTGCCCCGGTCTGGGAGGATCCTACGTGCCGCGGAGCGGCTGGGCCCGTGAGGCGCCTGTGCGTCAGGAGCCTGTGCTCCGCAACGGGAGAGGCCACAACAGTGAGAGGCCCGCGTACCGCAAAAAAAAAAAAAAAAGTAGAGAACAAATGGATTGGGTTTGAAAGAGTTAGAGCACCCAGTTCAGAATTATAAATAGGAATATGGCAACACATTTCTTGTTTTTCTGGTTCGCAGAGCATTTCCAATGGCCAGAGGTAGATGCTTCAAAGGGTCATGTAAAGAGATCCTAGAGGGCTAGAGAGAGATTAATTTCTATGACTCCAAACAGGGCAAACACTTAACCAGATGAAGCTGCTGAATTGTTTCTGTCCTTGTCTTGTCCAGATTCTTTATCTCTTTCATTGTGAATTGCTCTATTGTCTCTGAACCAGTGTTTTCCAGATACCAGTCTGTAGATCAGTGCTGATATATGATATCATTTTCACTGATCTGTAGTTAAATTTAAAAAATAGAGAGGAAAAAATTAAGATTACTGCAGTAAGGTTTTCATAAAACTCAATCTATTCAATTCAAAGGGCTTTCTTTTATTCTAAAATTGTATCTTTTTTACACATTGTGATGTTAAAATATCCTTTCTTCAACGAAATAATGGTGGAAATGGATGGTAGTTTGTTTGTTTTTTTAATTTAATTTATTTATTTTTGGCTGCGTTGGGTCTTCGCTGCTGCACGCGGGCTTTCTCTAGTTGCGGCAAGCGGGGGCTACTCTTCATTGCAGTGCACGGGCTTCTCATTGCGGTGGCTTCTCTTGTTGCCGAGCACGGGGTCTAGGCACGCAGGCTTCAGCAGTTGCAGCACGTGGGCTTCAGTAGTTGTGGCTCGCGAGCTCTAGAGCGCAGGCTCAGTAGTTGTGGCACACGGGCTTAGGTGCTCTGCAGCATGTGGGATCCTCACGGACCAGGGCTCGAACCCACGTCCCCTGCATTGGCAGGCGGATTCTTAACCACTGTACCACCAGGGAAGTCCCAGTTGGTAGTTTTTTAAAATACCTTTACATGGCAAAATAAATACTGGCCACTCTATATTGTATTGGTTTCCTATTCTTTTTCTTTCTTTTTTAAAAAATAATGTTGATTTATGCAATACAAAAGCTGGGAACTATGGTTCCAAATGCTTGCAGGTCTTTTGCTGTTCACTTCCCACATGGTTCTGATGGGGTAAGATCGTCTCCTGCAGTACCCATCAGTGGTTAGGGACAAGGCAGGCCTAAATCCAAGTCCTGCTGTTCCTCTCCCCAGCCCTCTCACCTAGGGCAACTAGTTTAGTTTTATCTGTAAAATAGCAAGAGTAATAGTCCCTGCTTCATAATGTTTTTTGTGGAGTGCTCAAAAAACATTAGTTCTAACCATGATCTATTTCTGTTACTAACTTCAGGAAGACTTTTTGTGTCTCAATTTATAAACACTCAGACTTCAGACTTTAAGGACTGTGTCTTTTCAACTAAATTTCTGTATCTTGAAACACTGTCCAACTAATGAAGGGCTAGAGCTGTGTTCCTTCAACACAGTGTGAAATATACCAGCCACCTGTCCTTCAGGAAGAGTGCCTCTGTATTTGACAAGGGTGTGGCTTTCCCATGTTGCGCTGTGTCCTATTCTGCCGGGTATTGGTAGGAGAGATCCATATATGATGTCCAGGGGTTTTAGTTGTGCCAGAGGAAGAATAGGAAAAAACACATCTACTCCATTTTCCTGGAAGTGAAAGTTGCACTATTTTTTCTTCTTCACATTCTGTTCTTTTGTCCATTCAACACTACCTAATAAAAACTTGTATTTTGTTTTATCTGCTATGCCTAATAAACACCTAATTTATTCATATAGACTTCTACTTCTTACTGCCTTCACCTACCCATTTCTCGGTATTCAGAGAACAGATTAAAGTAACCATTTAAATACATTCTCTACCATATATATATATATATATATATATATATATATATATATATATATATATATGGATAACAGAAAGTGCAAAGGTCCTGTGGCAGATCTGAGTTTGACACGCTTGGGAAACAGCAAGCAGGTCCCTGTGCCCGAAACAGATTGAGCACAAAGACTGGCGAGTGATGAATTTGGAGAGAGAGGCAGTGCACAGTTTGGAGGGCCTTCCGGGCCCTGGTTAGGAGTTTGGATTTTACTGTTGAGTTGTTTTTCTCATCCACTCGCTCTTAAAATTAAAGGCCACCATTTCTTGTTTGCCACAGATTTTCACTCTCAGCCTTGTAACTTTTCATTGTTGTCACAGGCAGCGTAGCTGCAGCACACAAATGATCAAAATCAGCCTCCCTCACCCCGTGGGGCTCTTGGCAACAAGTCCATTTAGCTCTCTCCACACCCCACAGGGGTTCCCAAGTGACAGCACCGGAGCCCAGCGTGAAGCAGCTAATGCTACGTTCCAGATGCAGCTACAAAACACAGATCCAGTCTAGATAATCAAGGGGGCCCGAGGGGAGCATCCCTCAGATGTCGACAAGCACACGATTCCCGCAGCTCATTTTGTATTCTCAAGTGCATCCCTCTGAATTTAAAAAGAAAAAGAAAAAAGTGAAATTGCTTTGATATCCCAGGATCTTTGGGGACAAAAACCTGATTGATATGTTCTCCTGCTGGATATAAAATATAACCAGAAAAGTAAAGCAAAAGCAAAATCAATTACCAGCCAGGAAAGGAAATTCAGAATTTACACATCCTACGAGGAAAGTTGGGTCGTAATTAATAATCAAACATTGTTAGGTTTGAGTAGCAGCTGCGTTCTGGTTTTGCTTTGGAATGTCTGGCTGTGGAGACATTCTGGACCTGACACTATTTGGCCACCTTTTTTTTTTTTAACGTCTTTATTGGGGTATAATTGCTTTACAAGGGTGTGTTAGTTTCTGCTGTATAACAAAGTGAATCAGCTATACATAAACATGTATCCCCATATCCCCTCCCTCTTGTGTCTCCCTCCCACCCTCCCTATCCCACCCCTCCAGGCGGTCACAAAGCACCGAGCTGATCTCCCTGTGCGATGCGGCTGCTTCCCACTAGCTATCGACCTTCCGTTTGTTAGTGTATATATGTCCATGCCTCTCTCTCACCCTGTCACAGCTCACCCTTCCCCCTCCCCATATCCTCAAGTCCGTTCTCCAGTAGGTCCGTGTCTTTTTGGCCACCATTTTTATACACTCAGCTGCTGTCTAGAACTTCTACCTGGAACAAAAGTATTTCAAATTCTCGTATTCTTTTGCTTTCTTATCAGAATAATGACTATTTACCAAGTGGTGCTCAAGGGATTGGGCCCAGTTCTCTAGAGAATCAAGGGTAGACGTAGAAATAGGTGTGAAGAGCAGTATTTGTGGAAGCAGATAAACTAGCTTGAACTCTCTTCTGTTGTGCTCTTTGTCATTTTACATTCCAAACCCTTAGTTTACTCAACTGAAAAACAGGGATAAAAGCTAGCCACGTCATAGTGTTCTGTTGTGAGGACTAAGTGAGATAAGATGGGAAAAGCATTGGAACCTAACACGGAGTAAGGACTTTACCAACTGTAGTCATTGTGTAGGTTCACAGGAAGGTGCAAGAAGGGCGTGGAGAGGTCCCTGGACCTTCCCCCAGTTTCCCTCAATGGCTTCATCCTTTTTTTTTTTTTTTTTTTTGCGGTACACGGGCCTCTCACTGTTGTGGCCTCTCCCGTTGTGGAGCACAGGCTCCAGACACGCAGTCTCAGCAGCCACGGCTCACGGGCCCAGCCGCTCGATCCTCCCGTACTGGGGCACAAACCCGTGTCCCCTGCATCGGCAGGCGGACTCTCAACCACTGCGCCACCGGGGAAGCCCCCATCTTGCGTAGTTTGATAGGGAATTGACATGGGTCCAGTGTGCGTGTAGAGTTCTGTGTCACTTTATCACACGTGTGCATTCATATGACCCCACCACGATGATCAAGACACAGAACTGCCTCATCACCCGAAGGTCTCCCTTATGCCACCTCCAGCCCTCATCATCTCTAACCCCTGAAAACCACTCCTAGTCTATTTTCTTTCTCTATAATCTTGTCACTACAAGAATATTTTTTATAAATGGGCTAATACAGTATGTGACCTCCCGAGACTGACTTTTTCTCACTCAGTGTAATGCTCTGAGGTCTACCCAAGTCGTTTCATGTATCCATAGTTTCTTTCTTTTTTATCCCCGAGCAGAATTCCACAGTATGGAGATAACCATTCGTTTAACCGTTCATCTTTTGAGGGACATTTTGGTTGTCTCCAGTTTGGGGCTATTACAAATAAAGCTACTTATGGACAATCTCAAACAGGGTTTCATCTGGATAAAAAAATTTCATTTTTCTGAGATAAATGCCCAGGGATGTGATTGCTGGGTTTTGTGAACTTTTATAACAATTTCTCCATTCTGTTATGATTATGAGTCACAAATTTGCAATTGTTGCAATGCAAGAGATTATCAGTAAACCCCATGGAAGACAAGGAGAAGAAGCTGAATAAAATCCTTGGGTAGGACTGCCAAGTTATATTAGGATAATTAATGGCAGTCTCTTTAACAACCAACCTGCAATCTCAGTAGCTCAAAACAATACCAGTTTATTTCTTGCTTGACCAATATCCCACGTGTGCCAGGCTGTTCTTCTAGGTGGCGTGCTTTCTATTCTGTGATGCCTATTGTAGGGCTACAGCATCTCTGCCATCTTTGCTTTTAGCTGGGTAGATGGGAGAGGGAAGGAGAGGATATGAAAGATAACTGGATATTGTAGGCATCAGGCCTGCATGAGACTCCATTGCTTTTGCACTGCATTGACCAAAACTGGTTACATAGTCTCTACCTACCTGCAACGGAGCTTAGTAAATGCAGTCTTCCAAGAAGAGGTGATGGGACTTCCCTGGTGGCGCAGTGGTTAAGAATCCACCTAACAATGCAGGGGACACGGGTTCGAGCCCTGGTCCAGGAAGATCCCACATGCTGTGGAGCAACTAAGCCCATACGCCACAGCTACTGAGCCTGCGCTCTAGAGCCCACGAGCCACAACGACTGAGCCCACACACCACAACTACTGAGCCCACATGCCACAACTACTGAAGCCCATGCGCCTAGAGTCCGTGCGCCACAACTACCAAGCCTGTGCTCTAGAGCCCGTAAGCCACAACTACTGAAGCCCACATGCCACAACTACTGAAGCCCGTGCCCCTAGAGCCCGTGTTCTGCAACAAGAGAAGCCACCGCAACGAGAAGCCCGTACACCGCAACGAAGAGTGGCCCCAGCTCGCCGCAACTAGAGAAAGTCCACACACAGCAATGAAGACCCAATGCAGCCATAAATAAATAAATAAATAAATAAATTTTTTAAAAAAAAAGAAGAGGTGATGGAGCATCTATGAATAGTGAGAGGTGTCTGTGAAAAGATGGAAAGATAGAACACTTCCTTTCTGCTCTGAAAGCATTGCATGTTGAGCTAAGTCCGGCTTGACGAAAGCTCAGCGGCAATCGCTGAATCACTTCCTATGAAGGCAACAGACAGAGTTAAAGAAAAGGCTTGACACTTGCACCAGTGAACCCTGAACTGGTAGCTGTAAACATCCAAGCAGTGGCTGTGAGACAAGCTGGGACCTGGGACCCTTGGCTGCAGTGCCTGCACCTGGACACATCTCTCCTCCAGCAACAAAATACAAAGAAACTATAAGAGACTAAAAATAACTGCATGCACGGGCAGGAGCAAACTCTGAACAAGATACAAAGAGACCAAAAAGCCTAACCGCCACTTCTGAAGATCGCGGATCAAAAGCAGGAGGTCTGGAGGAAAAAGCATGCCCCCTGCACACAGCGCTACCTAAGGGGTGGGCAAGGCACCCCTCCAGCCCGACCCCTGGACACACCCCTGCCCTCACCCCCTGTAAGGAGCCAGCTTGCCGCTCCTCAGCAAGTGAGCAACCAAGGGAACCTGTTGTTTGTTTGCCCTCCCCCAGGCGCCCCAAGGAAGCCTTGCTTGAATTTCTTGTCGGGCCTCTGATCAATTTCTGCTGATTAAGGAGGCCAAGAACCCTGGCCGGTAACAGGTACACATATATTAAACTCTCCTGCCTGGAAGCAAGTGATCTTTGGGAAGGACAGGAGTGGGGAGGGGATGCAGAAAGAAGAGAAGCAGGTATGCCAAGGGCAGTCTCACCAACCTCGCCTGCTGGCTCTCAAGGGCTGTGCCCGTTAAACATGCCACGGCCGAGCTGAGGTCAGGAGGAGCCAGGATCAGCAGGGCGCGGCTCACGGATCCCGCCCCGGCCTCCGCCTGCCTTTGAATGGCTTGTATGCTAAGGATGAGTCTTGTATGTTTAAATGATTGGGGGAAAAATTCAAAGGATAGTATACTATTTTGTGACACTGGAAATTATATAACATTCAATTGCATTGTTTGTAAATAAAGTTTTCTCACAACACAACTTCCTCATTTGTTTATGTCTTGCCTGGCTGGCCTCACACTACAGTGAAAGAGCTAAAGAGTTACAGCGAAGATGGGCCAAGACCTGCAAAGCCTAAACTATTTACTCTCTGGCCCCAGTTTGCCAACCCCAAGGAGAAACCAGCTGGACCTAATAGTTTTTCAATGGTTTTGAAAATATTAAGTTCGTGGAAAACTGTGCCCCTCTTCAAGCCAACTTTCTTTAACGACTTTTTCACGTTGGAAAAGTAGCATTGTCATTTTTTAAAAATCCACTTTTAACAGACCTGCACTCCCTGCTTGTGACAAGAGCAACCATCCAAGAATTAACCATCCTATCGCTGAGCCTGAAGGGCTAAGGTATCATCCGTGAAATCCATCAGCACCGACCCTCGAGCCTTCGGTCTGGAAAAAGAGAGGCAACAGGTCCAGCTCTGGAGAACCCTAAAATCTTACATAACTGTAGCACAGTCCTATCAGATGACTGAAAACCTTAAGCATGAAAAACATTTTCCTCAGGCATGAAGTGTACACGTTTTTAACGGTCATCTGTAAGCTGACATCTTCAGCTTTTTATTGGTTCCCCCGCGAGCAGCCAAGTTCAGAAGAGTGTCAGCAAAACACGAAGTTTTCTTTTAAAAAGTTCCCATATTGTCCATGTTGTGAAACACTTCCTCTTTTAAAGTAACCTGCAAAGACGAAACATTAGCATCACAATTTACAGAAATGAACAAAGGGCACTTGGATTATTTTGATCTCCAAGGAAAAGCAAGTGTATCTTTTCTCCTAACACCTTGGGAAAATTATCACATTTCATGCCTTCTTAACAACTTGCTAGATTTTTTTTTTTCTCTACATCTGATTCTGCTTTTTTAAAATGTGTCTTTGATAAGAGCACTGGCTTAAAACTCAGACTGCCCAGGATCCAAATTCCCCTTTGGTACTTAAATTGTGTGACTTTAAGTAAACTACCTAAAACTCGGTCTCAGTTTCCTTATCCGTAAAATGACTTCAGAGATTATCGTGTGAATAAATGGAACATCGCGTGGAAACTGCTTAGCCCAGTGCCTGGCACCCACAAAACGGTCCATATTTTCTATGTCTTTCATTGTCTATGGTTAAGGATTGTTATTGTCACTGGAATATCTCACTGGACCAATGAGAGTCTTTCATTTTGATGTCATAGCAAACACCGTGGCTGCATGGTTAGAACATGTAGAAATAGGGTCAGAGACAAATAGTGTCATTGTCAACAAACTCATGTGTCAGTGGATTAAGCAGATTCAAACAGAAAGAGTCTCTCCTGTTTATCAAGGCACAGAAGAAAGTATATTAATTATGTGAACAGAAATATCACAGGTATTAACTTGAGTCAATGTATTTATTTTGCATTTAGCTCTCTTCAACTCCTAGGAAATCTTAGTATTTATGCAGTTCAACCACCTGTCTGATTAAGTCTTTCTGCCCCTATTTAAATCCTTCCCATGGTGAGGAAGACATCATCCCTTGAGACAACCTATACCAGTGTGAGACTCTTCCTTAGATTGAGATGAAAATGATGTCCTTGGGGCTTACAGCCTTTGGACCAGGTTCCATGCCCTGGGGCCAAATCTGCTCTCGCTCACCCTTGATGAGAATGTCTACACTTCTGAGCTCACTTCTCCGGTTCCTTCAACTCTGCACCACACGACAGGATTTGTGGGGTCTTCACCATCCTGGCAGCACGTCCTGTTGTGCTTTACGTACAACACAAGTGCTTTCTTCTGAAAACAGCTCATCTCTCCTGGACTCCGCCCTCTGGCAAATGTACAGTCGTATAAATTCACCAGGCCGTGGAGCTAGATGAAAGTGTTCTGAATATGTGCTCAGGCCCACTCCTCATGTTTAAGAGCAAATTTCACAGCAAAATTATTTGAGGTCTTCCCTGGGTCGTGTTCTACAGGTCAGAGTTAGCAGTAACACTGAAAGGCAGCATGAGAAGTCAGAACCTCAGGAGGCAGCGTCTAGAGAATTGAAGACGGGGCGTCTGGTTCATTCAGCTCTCCATGCCTCTGAAGGGAGTCGGATCAACAGAGAACCCAGCAATTAAATGACTGTGCGCTTCCTTCCAAAGTTAAGCCACGAATGGTGAAGGGCCTGAGGGTTGACTCTACCTGCAAGAGCCGACACGTGCGCTGGCCACAGTGTCGCGTGGATGCTGCCGGAAGACAGGAGCCTCCTGGGTCAGAGATGAAGGAGCTTGCTGTCCACGGCTCAGCAAGCAGGCTTCAGGTTCCTGTTGTTTCCACATCCCACGGGAGAGGTAGAATGAGAAGCTGCTGAGAACTCAGCATGTTTGCATCACAGCTGAGAAATTCTGAGCTCAAAAGTCCCTCATTCTTTCCTAATGGGCCATATCAAATTTGTACCCTGGGAGAGACATTATCTTTACTACATGGGACAGCAGACAAACCTGCCCTCTGCTCCAGTGGAGTCACTAACTCCATTTTCCAAGGAGGTTTACTATACAGACATCCTTGAAAAGGGAATCTAGAATAAAAGCTGTTAGTGCCTCTGCTCGTAAGACACGCAAAGCACAGCACACCCACGATGAGAGACTCCCAGGACACTGTACGACTCTATTAGGGGAATACTCAATTTCTCCAGAACGGGAAACCAATCAATAAGTGTTTATGGAATGACCACTGTGTGCGCAGCACTTCCCTAGGTATGGTGGATGATGTAAAGTCCGTGGTCTCTAGATTCAAGGAACTTAGAGTTGATCAGGGACTACCTGGCCCAAAACCATAGGGAACAATACAATATAAGCTATAGTTAAATTAGGAATGATTCATTCATCCACACAAATAAATATGAAATGTTTAGTATAAACACTAACTTTACTTAGCGGTGATTATATTAACAGGTACTAATCTAAGCCCTTTACATATATTAAAACGAGCATATGAAGTAAATCCTAGTATTAGCCCCATTTTACAGATGTGGAAGTAGAGACGAAGCATGTAAAGGTGTTCATCCACGGTCACACCGCTGGGAGCTCGTCATTGTGCTGAGACAGTGGCTCCGGAGACTGAAGTCTTCCTCCCAACACCACATGGCCAACGCTGGCACAGACACTGATAAAAGCTGGAGCTCCAGAGTCAGGGCAGGGACAATCCCTGTCCCCATAAGGCTTACAGTCTTCTACGTGGGACACACTTTGATAAAGGCATGGGGCATTTTTGACAAGGAGACCAGCTCGGAAGCAATCGCAATAATGCAGGTGAGAAGTCATGACAGCCTGACCTAGCAGGGGCAGAGGAAATCGAGAGGAGAAGCAGAAGAGATACGATATGATGGAAATATAATTAGTGAGATAAGGACCAACTGGAGGTCAGAGGTGAAGGTGGGAGAAGTGTCTGGATTGGGGGCTACTGGCCGAGGTCAGTGAAAGCTGGAGGAGGAGAAGGGCTGTGGGAAGGGACATTGATTCCATATCGGACATGCCAAGTTGAAGGTAACAACTGTTGCGTGTCCAGACGAGATGGCAAGCAGACCCAGAACATGACGGTAGTTGCCACCAGAGATGTGGGTGATTTGGCCCAAGGTAAGTGTGGAGCCTGAGAAGAATACAGAGCCCAACTGGACAACAGAAACACAGTCTAGGGACAAGCAGAAAAGGGGAGGAGGTGTTCAAAGGAAGGAGAAATCAAGCAAGGTCAGGGAGGCTTGGGGGTCAGGGCTGTGAGTGGGCACTGCCGCTGACCCGTGGACAGCCCGAAGGTGATGGGAGGAGCCCGTGTGGCCAGAGCTAGCATGATGCTGTCATTATCTATAATTCTGAGTCCTGGTAACTGGAGGGTCCTCGTTTCCTCAGTGCCCAGAGGGTGGAGGCATGCAGGTTTGAATGTAGAAGCTAGCTGATTGTCAGGGATGGAGGGATGTCACACAGAGTGTGTCCCAAGACAGGAAGCAGGGAGGAGAGTGATGGCAGTGTGGGCTTTAAGAGCGTGTCCCAGTATATATTATTCATCTCCCTCATGTATCTCCCCTATAAAATATACATGTGTTTCTAATGCTGAACTCTTTCGGAGTAGTACAGGATGCAAACGTGGCTGCAGATGGGAGCGCCAGCTTCTGGTCATGCTATGAGGCTCTTGTCTGGGAGCCTTGGATTACATTCTGGGTCCCAGCACCATCCTGGTCCCCAGCCAGGCATCCTGGTGAGTGTCAGTGTGCTGGACATCACTACAGGGAAGCAGACGTACACTGAGGAGCTGTGACCATCCTTACACTGTCGCCCCAAAGGCAGAGTGAGGTTACAGTAACTGAGAGCCCTCATCCAGGCCACATCGTGCTCTCAAAGCCCATGTTTTCCCCATCAAAGCACCTGGTACAGGGCAGGAATTAGTGACACAGTGTCGTGGGGAGGGCATGTCTGTAAATCACAGTGAATGCCTGAGAATGGGCAGGGAGAGGATGGGTCAGAGCCCAGGGCACCCAACAGGGGCACCAGGAGGAAGGAGGGTGAGAAGGAAGCTAGCAGGTGGCAATACTGAGACTTCCAGCCTCCGGCTGACACAGGCTCTCTCCCTCCAGCTTGCTTCCTGCTCGTCTGCCCTTGGAGAGCTGAGTTAAAGGACATTCAAGTTCACATTAAGGTCATACTTTTATCCAAGCAGGGATATTGACATCTTCAAATACCTAAAAATCCCTCTTCCAGGTCACAGGCGATGTCAGTGACAAAACAAAACTGAGGACCCTCGACTCCCAGGGTCATACATCCATCTCCAACCATATTTCCCCTGAAGATTCTAAAGGGTCATCATTCATCAGAACAGTGAACTCACTGAGGGTAATTTGTTATATCGTTCACCAAGTCAGAGGCCAAGTGTGTTAATACTTTTTGAAAAAATTGAAATATAGTTAATTTACAATGTTGTGTTAGTTTCAGGTGTACATCAAAGTGGTTCCGTTATATGCACATATATTTTCAGATTCTCTTCCATTATAAGTTATTACAAGATACTGAGTATAGTTCCCTGTGCTGTACAGTAGGTCCTTGTTGTTTATCTATTTTATATATAGTAGTGCGTATCTGGTTTTCTGTTTAATATTTATTTATTTATTTTATTTTGGGGTTGCACCAGGTCTTAGTTGTGGCATGCAGGATCTTTCATTGCAGCACACAGGCTCTCTAGTTGTGGTGCACAGGCTCAGTAGATGCGGTGCGTAGGCTTATTTGCCTCGAGGCATGTGGGATCTTAGTTCCCCGATCAAGGATTGAACCAGTGTCCCCTGCATTGCAAGATGGAGTCTCAACCACTGGACCACCAGGGGAGTCCCTGTATCTGTTAATCCCAAACTCCTAATTTATACCTCCACCCCACTCTTTCCCCTTTGGTAACCATAAGTTGGTTTTCTATGTCTGTGAGTCTATTTCCGTTTTGTAAATAAGTTTATTAGTACCATTTTTTTAGATTCCACATATAAGTGATATCATATGATATTTGTCTTTCTCTGTCTGGCTTACTTCACTTAGTATGATACTCTCTAGGTCCATCCATTTTGCTGCAAATATTTTTTTCAAGGCTGAATGAATCCCTGTTGGCTTTTTGAAGTGAAGATAAGAATGCAAACCCAGTAGTGAGGGAAAATTTAAGACCGAGGCAATATTAATAAATCTTAATTGCTTTATTATTCACATTGACAAAGCAAGCGAAGGCCATAAGGAAAAATACTGCAGGAGCCATTGTGCTGTTTTGTGCCAGTCTGCGTAAAAGTTGTCGCTTTGGGCTTTCTGGTCGCTTTCAGTATTTAGCTACACATCCGTGATGTCTCAACAAAACCAATGTCTGCCTCAGACTTGGCCTTTAAAGTGATTTTCCAGGTTATTTCAATGTGTCTCTCAGGAGGAGTGTAATGGTGCCTAACCCGAGGTTATCCTTCAGTTCATCAGTGCAAGTTTTTAAATTCAATTCCTCTCTCCCCTTCACTCCCTACCCCACAAACTCCTGACCAGTGTTTTCGAAATATATAGGATTTTTCCTGGAGGAGAAGCAACGTTCTTGGAATGTAAATGAGAACTAAATGTCAAGCTTTAAAAAGGACAGTATGTCTTCTCAAATATGAAACAAGGGGCATTTCCAACAGAACATTTTTCTTCTCTTGACCTTCAGTTCCACGACCTACTGGAGGTCATTTCATTTAAAGCCCTCGGAAGAGAAAGTGGTTACATTTTTACAGACCTGCATGCCCAAGAGCTAGAGAGGGAGACAGGCAACTCACCTAATCTTCTCCTCAGAAACTGCCCCAAATAGCTCTTGAATGATTGTGAAGACAACTTAAGAGGAGATTATGCTTAAAGAATGTGTATACATGTATAATTGAATCACTTTCCTGTACAGCAGTAATTAACACGACATTGTAAATCAACTATACATCAATTAAAAAATTAAACAGTAGATTATGCTTCCTTACAATGAAGTACAGTAATAACTGCTCAATTCTTAGAATGCCAGTCCTCATATTTTTCCTGAAGGAGAGCATACAAAATACAAAAATGAGGAATAATGATGCACTTTTTATTTTATTTTATTTTTTAATTAATTAATTTATTTATTTTTGCTGTGTTGGGTCTTCGTTTCTGTGTGAGGGCTTTCTCTAGTTGCAGCGAGCGGGGGCCACTCTTCATCGCGGTGCACGGGCCTCTCACTGTCGCGGCCTCTCTTGTTGCAGAGCACAGGCTCCAGATGCGCAGGCTCAGTAGTTGTGGCTCACAGACCTAGTTGCTCCGCGGCATATGGGATCTTCCCAGACCAGGGCTCGAACCCCGTGTCCCCTGCATTGGCAGGCAGATTCTCAACCACTGCGCCACCAGGGAAGCCCCATGATGCACTTTTAATAAAACAACAAATAGATCTCTCTCCTAATTTGACTACTTAAAATTATAAATTGGATATTATATGTAATCACAAGAGAAAACGTATACTGCTTGGTGTTAGTTTTGTCATATTTTATGACAAAATTTCATTGTCAGTTACTCACTTGGCATTTTGCCCTGACCAATTAAAGCAATCACTTCATTAAAGAATATACTGTTAAAGAAACAAACGATAAGGGCAGGGTGGTCATTTTTCTAGTGTTTATTCTTGATTAAATCTACTAGTTTTACTGAATGAGCCACTTAAAATGACCAAAAGAGAGAAGCAGTATTTATTTTACCAACTACTCGTAGATCATTTGAGTTTTAAAAGATACTCATTAAAAGGTGTATATGGTGCGTGTGCATGTGTGTGCTCGTAGGCGGGTGTGCGTGTGTGCATGTGTGTATGTGGGTTTGCATGTGTGTGTATACACAACTTGGGGGTAGTGTCTGATTAGTGGTTGCACTTCTAAATATAGGAAGCTCTCCAAGTTCTCCTGGGACCCTTCTAGTCTCCACAGACAGAGAGATTGCTTACCACTTGGCCTAAACCAGGAATAAGAATGATTTGCTCTACAGTGGGCAAATGATCTGCAGTAAAATAAAAGTAACAGTATCGACTATTAAGACAGTTGTCATAGGTCGTGTATATTTAAAAGTTAGTTTCTGGACACATACTAATAGCAGTAATATTAGCTACTCACCCAGGGTGAACATATTTCAATAAACAGCAATGATGATAAGACAGTATCATAATTATGTACAAGGAATGAACGGGTGAACAAGGCAGCTAAAATCCTGCACTCTTATTTGTTGTAAATTCTCTGAAAATAAGGACAGGGTCGGTCTCAACTCCGGGCCAAGTCTCAACTCCTACCCAAAACTGAAGTACCAAAACATTTTGGTAGTAGTAGGAGATCATTGGTTATCTTTAAGGAAGTGTTAACTCCTTGCCAGATACAATTCCTTACAAGGTCTGAGAGCACATTCCAGAAGGCTATGATTGTAAGAGGATCTCTTTATGACCAAGACCACCTTAGCTGTCATCACAGCTCTGAAGGTCTGAGCGTGGGCCGTGTCTGGTGGTGGTCAAGCATTCTTGTGGGCTTTACTGAGCACGTAAATCTCTCACACTATCTTCCTGCACTTGGCAATGAGAAAAGAACACCTCAAATGTCCTCTTCTGTCACAACTCTACTCACTGTTCTACGAACTGCCAAGAGGACGTGTAATTATCCAAGCTTAGCAGATGCTGACTGATGGCAAAAAGGACAGGAGCCCATCTCAGATAATGTTGGCTTAGCTGCTACTCTGCTATCTTATACCAGGAACACTTCAGAATTTTTTTCCCTGTCCTTCTCTTTGTTTGGGTAACCCAGTTTTGCTCTAATTGTTGTAACTTGACAAGAGCCAGGAAGAGAGCTACCGCAAAGATTACAACAGAACAGAAATGTGAGCGTTTTGGTCTCCATCCTAGAGAAAGAGTAACTGCACAGATTCACTTGTTGCCTCTACAGAGAAATGAGTTATTTCACTGCTATGAAATGTGAGTAACCATAACTAACACAGTATTAACCTGGCTACTACACAGTAGTAACACAGTATTAACACAGTATTAACCTGGCTACTCCAGAACTGCAGAACTGAAACGCAGAACTGCAGTTTAGGTGTGGTTGGTTATACAGCAGAAGCTAATTGATAAAAGCAGCAGCATTTTCTTCAGGTAAAATGCTTGAAGGTAAATATGCTGCCATATGCTAAATTATATTCTCCATAAACTGCTCAACTTCTCACTAATGTAACTCGTTCATAAATTTTAGTAATAAACTTTCCTGAGAATATAGAATATATATGCATGTTAAATGTGAAGAGGGTAGAAACTTGGGAATTCAGATGAGATACATTTCTGAAAAGCCAACGTGATAAGATACATCCAAGTTGAAATTTATTAATATAAAATATGATGTCCTATATTTTTGGCTATATTTACAGCACAGATATAACATGTCTTCTTGTGTCTTGACTGAAGCGTTTGAGGATAAACATTTAGGCCAATTTTTCCCCTCAGTGCAGAGGAGATAAGGGAAAAACACAAGAACATGCCAAGGTCACCTTGAGGACACCATTGGATACTGTATCAGTGAAAGCTGCCTAACTGGGCAAGGCTGGGAAGGTGAGCAGACTGACAGAGTGGCCCTCTTCCACGCAATCCGTAGGGAATCCAGGCTGACGGAACTCTGTCGTCTCCAGCATGTGGCATCATTATCCCTTGCCCCTAACATCCAATTCAGTCCTACATCCCTTGTCTATTTCACTGGGCTAGAGGGGGAAGGAGGGTGAAGGATCTTGTGTAGGAGATACTCATGTAGCTTTGAAATAGCTCAGACAACAGCTTGTACTCAGTTACCTGGCTATCCAACTTTAAGGGAGGCTGGGAACTCTAGTCTGACTATGTGTTAGGAAGAAAGAAACGTGGAACTTGTCAAGTAGTCAGCCTTTCCCACCGCAGCATCTCATAGGTGTGCACACTTGCCCAGCACTCCTTCCCATCCTCATCTTCTGAGGACCCACTGCTTTCCCTGCTCCAATCTTTCACTTTATTTATTTTTTATTTTTGCAGCACGCGGGCCCCTCACCGCTGTGGCCCCTCCCGCCGCGGAGCACAGGCTCCGGACGCGCAGGCTCAGCGGTCATGGCTCACGGGCCCAGCCGCTCCGCTGCACGCGGGAACCTCCCAGACCAGGGCACGAACCTGCGTCCCCTGCATCGGCAGGCGGACACTCAACCACTGTGCCACCAGGGGAGCGCCAATCTTTCACTTTGAGTGAGTCACTGCCATTAACGTGCAGGAGGCTGCATTACTCAGTTGCAGAGAAAACTGTTGCAGATTAGAAATTGTTCAGGTCCATTAACTCAGAGAGCTTTATTCAGTACAAATCAATAGTGGATATGACCGCAAACAAGCAAAAAAACATCACTGATATCAACATGACATCCAGAATGAGAGAGATGTGACACTTGTTCTTCACCGATTATCTCAAACATAAAATATTTCATTCAGTTGTTTGTATCACATTTGCAAAAGGATAAGGTGGATCACAGAACAAAGCCATAGGAGAAGAGATAAAAGAACTGGAGTTATTGAGGTAGAAGAGCAAAGAAGGTTGAAGGAAGAGGCTATCATTGCCTTTAAATGCATATTTTCAAAAATCAGCTTTTTCTGACTACAAAACTACCAAAGAGAGAAAAGAAACTTCATCCGTATTCCCACCACCGCAAGACAAGCACTATTAACATTACTTTTTATATCAATCCTTCTGGACTATTTTCCATGCATAATCTCTTAAGATATTCTTGCATTTTATCTATTTCTCTAACTTTCGCATGCTTTGGTCAATTATACGGGCATAGCGTTTGACCATGGTTTTAAAAAGTCTTCACAAACACGTTTTCTAAGAACACATACTGTTTCACTGTGAAGATATTTTATAGACACTTACTGCTGAAGACTTAGATTGCTTCCAAGGTTTCACTATTTTAAATATCACCTAGATGCATCTTCGTGTGCAGAAGCCTTTCTCCAATCCAGTTAATCAAAGTACTGTCTACAAAGTCTCTTCCTACATATGCTATATTGTTTTTTAATATTTTTCTCCCACTGGTAAATGGGAGGCTAGGAACCCATGTTTCATCAAACCTTCTCTAGCATTTGGTATTGTCTAAAAAGTATTCCGATGGAGAGAGAAAATTCATATCTTATTTTGTTTAATCTGCCCGGGTCCCTGCATCCCCTCCATAGCTTGATGAATGCTCGTGGGGCTGAGCATATGCTTGTAAACTTCCCCTAAAGAGCTCCCTTGTAACAGATACTGTGCTGCCTTCTTCTACTAACACGCCCTACCTGGTGCCCAGCGTGAGGCAAACACAACTTGTCTTGGTTGTGGACCCTCCCAAGGTGGAGGAGGTGGGAGACATCCCCACTGAGGATGGTGACAAGTTATCTGTATGGCGCTGGCTTGTTGATAGCCATGAGATGTACGTGGCCTGAAGTCCATAGACTGTGGAAACCCTGGTAAGGGATACAAAGTCCCCTGCAATTCTATCCCCTGTAATTCTATCCCTTGACTCGATTCAGAGTTGGTAAATCCTTCTGAGCCCTAAGGATAAAAAGGAAGAGAAAAAAGAATTTCCATATCATTCCCAGGCAACCTTTGGAGTGGCTAGAGCAGTCTAACCACTTAGACCTGAAGCCTTACGTTATGCAGTGTAACCCAAGGACCTTCTGCGGGAAAGCAAGTGTGAGTAGAGTGAGACAACACATAGAAAGAGAACTGCACTCCTCTGAGTGTATTATACCCAATACCTGGAGGAATTGAAGATAGTTCGTTTTAATGATGAAGTACTTAGATCAATGCAGTTGATGCAGACCCCATATTAGAAAATAGGAGGTG
The DNA here is from genome assembly GCF_949987515.2 of Delphinus delphis. Lineage (NCBI taxonomy): Eukaryota > Metazoa > Chordata > Mammalia > Artiodactyla > Delphinidae > Delphinus > Delphinus delphis. The sequence goes on along the minus strand of NC_082699.1, from coordinate 5,471,444 downwards.
ATGAATGCAGGACCCTCAGTTGCTGAAAGAATTTTCTAAACTGACTAATAAAATAATTAGGGGCTCTGGGGAATCGTGTTCACATTATCAATCCGAGGATACTTCTCCAAGTATTTAGGATAACAAACCTACAGAAATCTAATGGGTTTAGCATGCAAATTTTGATCATTTGCAGTTCACTGGGAGCCCATTAGCTCTTTAGGGAAGCTGCTTTTTTTTTTTTGTTTTTTTGTTTTGTTTTGTTTTGTTTTGCGGTACGCGGGCCTCTCACTGTCGTGGCCTCTCCCGTTGCGGAGCACAGGCTCCGGACGCGCAGGCTCAGCGGCCGTGGCTCACGGGCCCAGCCGCTCCGCGGCCATGTGGGATCTTCCCAGAGAGGGGCACGAACCCATGTCCCCTGCATCGGCAGGCGGACTCTCAACCACTGCGCCACCAGGGAAGCCCTAGGGAAGCTGCTTTTTAAGCAGTGACACAGGGATCCAGGCTGAGTTTACCTGAGGCTGTAGCTTCTCAACTGTGGCCAAGCCAATCAACATGGAAGGGAAAGTGGGAGACAGAGGAGGCACAGGGCTCTCTGACATTTAATGGCCAGGATGACATAGTTCATTTCCTCCCATTTCCCGCTTACCAGTATCAGCTCGTGGTACCATCCCAACTACAAAGGAGACTAGGAAATGGAGGCCGGTCCTGAGTGTGTAATAAGCATTAAATATCTCTGCTGTAACATTTTTATAGGTTAGGAGGAGCGAGAAGAGATACTCTGCCATAAGAAAGTCAAATTTGGTAATGTTAGACTTGGGTACCTAACACCCATATTCTGTGCAACATTAATCCGGGATACAGAAGAAAAGAAGATAGAGCTGTTTACATATCAGTAGCTAGAATTATGACCTTTTGATAGCTGCTCTCTAAGCTCAGTTACATCCATTTATATCTCCTATTATAAATGATACATTTTATTGGTTTTCCTAATCTCCTTTATTTTATGTAGAGAGCTTTAACAGTCATTAAGGCTGATTATCAATGTACTTGTTAATGTTTTCAATCCAATTCAAGCATGAAGTGGGGTTTATGATATTTCTACCACAAATCTCATTATTAAGTGATTATTTCTTCCATCCAACATTCTTGTTTTCCCTGTTAGTTTTAATTAAAAACCCATTTGAACCACAACCATAGCCTGACGAATATAATACATCAAAAGCTCTACGCTCCATGAGAAATGCAAGAATCAACTCTCCAGACAGCCTCATGCTCCTGTCATAACACTGTGCTTTTTATGAGCAGTACTTAAGAATTCAGGGAGAAGATTCATGGAGCTCATTCATCAATTCACATTTAATCATATCGCTATAATTTTAGAAGTGTGCATGTGGTTCTTAAAGTGGGTGATGAGCTTTCAGTGAAAATTATTTGGGCTACTTTCAAGACAAATTGTGAGTATAAGGCAATGACCCTTAAACAACACCCAACTGGCATGATAATAAATTAATATTATGTCAAGTAAATGATGCAATTAACTATTACTTGCCTTCTTTTCTCTGAGAAACTTTTCTCAACTGTACTTGAAGAGCTTTTAGTTTGCTCAAATTTAAACAGAAGATTTCAACTCTTCAAGAATAAGAGCATGTCTAACAACCTATCTGGGAACGGTTGTGAAGTACTCCATTATTGTTTATATTTATTATATGCATGTATATATAATGCCCCTCGAACTGGAAAGTCACATTTTGGTATCTGTAAGAAAAGCAATAGACTTAATATATTTAACCCAGTGGTAAATCGCAGGGTCTTTCAAGGTCATGTAGTTGACCCTTGTACTCACTGTGTCATTCCTTCTATGTTGCCACCAGGTAGTCACCTGGCTTCTGCTGGACCGCCTTTAACCAACAGGGGTCCATGATGCCTCTAAGCTACGCACTGTTAGAGATAATTGTTGGACAGAAGCTCACCTTCTTTTGAACAAAAACTTATCTTTATATAACTTCTTCCCAACTGATCTTAATTGTACTATAATATAGTAGTAATATTATATTACATATATAATATTCTATAGTAATATAATATCTCTCCCCCTGACAGCTATGATGTCTGCCTTTAATCTTCATCTAGTCTGAAGCCCGAATATAATTAAATGCCGCAAACATTAACATGAGATGGTCTGGCCACTCCCTCCTAAACAGACTGTCCTCTGCATTAGTGACCCGCAGCTGGTGATGGGTACACACACCGGTTGGGGTGGAGAGAGGACTCAGGGTTGCCTGAGAGGTGAGGAGGATTTTTTCCCCATGTGGTTCCCTCCCTCCAAGATTTATCCCTGAGGAGAAATGCCCTTTCTTCTGTCCAAGAATGACTGCTGAGTGAATCCCCATAATTAATGGAGTTGGGGGAAAAGATTTACTTAAAATGTATTCTTCAACTTGTTAACACACTCTTCTAATATGATGCCCAGATTTTAGTACAGAACTCCAGGTGTAGTTTGATCATTACAAAATATAATAAAGCTACTCTCTCCCACATTATTTTCTACCTGTAGTAATTTAGCTATGACCTGAGTTTTCTCAGGCCTTACAAACCTATACATATAAATGGTTTCTTATTCATAGTAAAAATACACTGTACTCAATACTCTGTAATGACCTATATGGGAAAAGAATCTAAAAAAGAGGGAATATGTGTGTATGTATAGCTGATTCACTTTGCTGTACAGCAGAAACTAACACAACATTGTAAATCAACTATACTCCAATAAAGATTTTTAAAAAATAAAATGGGGCTTCCCTGGTGGCGCAGTGGTTGAGAGTCCACCTGCCGATGCAGGGGACACGGGTTCGTGCCCCGGTCCAGGAGGATCCCACATGCCGTGGAGTGGCTGGGGCCGTGGAGTGGCTGGGCCCGTGAACCATGGCCGCTGAGCCTGTGCATCCGGAGCCTGTGCTCCGCAGCGGGAGAGGCCACAGCAGTGAGAGGCCCGCGTACCGCAAAAAAAAAAAAAACTCCAAGACAGTGAGAAAACTTGTCTCACCTCCTGTTGCGTGTGGTCAATGCCCCCTCTTTTTTTCCAGGCACCGGGCATCATGTCATCAACTGACAATCACTGTTGATCTGGCCAGGTCTGGGCCAGGTCTTGAGGATGTTACAAAGGAAGATGAGGTAACAAGCCTTTGAGAACTAACTGTCAACTGAAAAAAAAAAAAAAAAAGCACAACCTAAAAGTTGAGAGCTACGGTTTACTCACAGGACATTCTGAGGATTTCAAGTCCCTGACACAGCATCTCAGATAACTCTGAAAGACTCCTCAGAAGAGGCAAGGTGGTGGGGGGAGGGTGAAGCCAAGAGATATAGGAGTTCTTGCAACAAAGACCAGGTAGTTGGAACATCTAAAGATTACTGTTAATTAAGGAAAACCAGACATCTCAAGTTAAGGAACTTAGCGCTTTTCTGTGTATGAGAGGATGCAAAGTCTGGGCTCACTGAAATCATTCCTTTGATATGCACCTCAGCTCTCTGGGGCCAGTGTCCTGTGTTTTCACATCCTGAGTTTCCGCAGGGCTCACCTAGGGAGTGGCTGCAGTCTGATGGCTGCTAGATGGCAGGTATTCTTTCCTTCCTGCATTCCCTCAGGACTCACCTTTGGGGCGGCTGTGATGTGATGGCTTGACGGCTGCAACATCCTTTGTTTATGGATATGGTAGGCAACGTTTTTCATTCACATAATCATCCCCAAAAATAAAACAAATGGCTTTAATTTAAAACACATTTAGTCAACAGCAGCCCTATGCCAGCTGGCGCAGCCCGATTAGGCTGGTCAGACCAGGCACAGGAAAGCAGGGCTGAGGAGCTGCCTCTGAGGCCAGAGCCCCTGGAGGGGATTTGGTGGGAGCTGATGTCAACCCCTCCTCGAGTCTTCCTCAGCAGCCACAGGACAGTGGCCTAAGGCCAGAGTCTTGGAAAGGGAGAGGGCATGGGGAGGGAAGGGTCTTGGAAAGGGAGAGGGCATGGGGAGGGAAGGGTCTTGGAAAGGGAGAGGGCATGGGGAGGGAAGGGTCTTGGAAAGGGAGAGGGCATGGGCAGCTGGCCCTGTCCCACAGGGGATACTGGAGAGTGCAAACACAGGGGCCTCCCTGTGTCAGCCAGTTCAGGGGCCAGGGGGGGCCAGCTGCCCCACCCAGGGTTCCCAGTCCACAGGGAAGGAACTTCCTTAGCCAGAAACAGCCCATGAAGTTGATGTCTGCCAAGAGCCTGTAGCAAGTGGAAGGAAGAAGAGTCAAACGTGGTCTTCACAGTGTTGAGAAATGCAGGTAATGAATGAGAATTCTTGGTGGCCAGAGTGTGTTTCTTTGATTGTGTGAGACTGGATCATGTTGGTGGAGAGTTATGAATATTATGCATAATTAGGAAGACAACGCAGTTCTAGAGTGAGTGGTAAAGGTGAAGCACACCATAGAGAATTGGCTGATGGAGGAGGCTGGAGGGGAATGAGGGTCACCTGTATGGGGCCGGGGGGCTGCTGGGACTTGAGGCACAGCGGAAGGGAAAATAGCTTCAGCAACTGAAAGAAACACCCCCTGTAACAATCTCACCCTCTTATTCCACGGAAACAAAACTGTGCTTTTCTTTTGCATCTTTGTTCCCTCTAGTTTCAGCCCAGGAGCTCTTTCCCGGACATCGCAGCTCTGGCTGAAGTCACCTTAAGCACTCAGTTAGGATGCCAGAGGAGCCCCTTTCCCAATTCTGGAGTGAGCATTTGTCCCCTCCTTCTATGTGGCCATAGCCTTGCTGTGATTAATGTAGACAATTGGCTTCACTTTTAAATGATGCCCTAGTTTTTCTTATCCAGGTTCATCTTTGTAGGATGCCAAGTCACAAATCCACCAGACGGGGGGACTTTATCACCCACATGATTGATACTCATTTGCCATGTGCTCCTTCGAAAGGAATACGGGGTGACCCATTCCCCAGTCATCTGCATTCTAAGTTGACTAAAGGAAGGGTTGTCTTTTCTCTCTTGATTCTTCTGTGTTTATTTTGTCCTTCATAAGTCAGTGGGGAGAATGAGCCTGCAGATTGTGCAAGACAGGAATTGAAGATATTTCTTGCCCTCTTAAAACATTACACCAGAGCAATCTTGTTGGGACATGCAGTATGGCATGCCCATGACCATGGCAGAAATGCCGATGTCAGCTCTACCCCCGCCCTACTTTGTCTCGAAAGGGTTACATTGGCATGATATGCACCATCTATTTCTTGACTTGGCCTGTTGGTCCTTCCTTCCTTCTCCCCTCCCTCCCTCCTTCCTTTCTTGCAAAAAATCAGTTTTATAATGTATAATTTATATACCATAAAATTCATTAATTTTAAGAGTTTGATTTACTGAATTTTAACAACTGTATAGAATCAGGTAACCACTCCCACAATTAGAGAACACCTCTGTCACCTAGGGGTCTCTTGCAGTCAACTTCCTCCTGCTAGCCCGCCCCTGGATGTGGGCAGTATAAAAAGAGCGTGGCGCCGTAAGGTCCCCTAGGGCTTCCTGTTCTTTATCTACAGTAATTGCATTCTGCCGGTCATTTCCTAATTGGTATCCTGGAGAATCAGGAATCCTGAAAATCTGTCTACCTTTCGCCCACTTCTTCAGAGGCACCCGCTGAACCCACCACTTTCATTGACTAGCCCCATGTATATCAGAGATAAGTTTGCTCCATGTTTCCAAAGGTATGTCGCTCTAACTGACATCTCTTCAGAGGCTGAAAGAGAGCAGTCTGAGCTTAAAGAGAAAGAGATGCGCATCTGAAATTAAATCAAGTAAACTCTACCTCCTCCCTTGCTTCCTATTACCCTTTGACCTGATTTGGATAAGGTTTTATATCTGAGAGATGGTTACCCCTATTCTACTAACCTACGGGAAGAGGAACAGATACAGAGTTGAGAACAACTCAACTCAACTCAACTCAACAACTCTTCCCTGAGAACAAGGCCCAGGGAAGAATCGGGGGACAGGCAATGGCCGTGTAAATGTTGGCATGGGGAGGTGAACAAAACACATAATAAATTCTTTGTTGAGTATGCGTTAAGCGCAGTGCTGGGTTCTGGGACACCAACCCAGAATAGGCTGTGGGTCTTGCCCACAAGGAGCTTACAGCCCAGGAGGGGAGGCAGCCAGGTCACCAGGCAGTGATGATACGATGAAATGCACGAAATGACAGAGGCATCCCGTTTGCTATAGGAGCAAGCACACAGAGCATGAAGTCCAGGGACGCCTCCTGGGCACCGTGATAGCTAAGACCAGGCTTGAAGAACATGCAGAGTATAAAACCCAAGAATTTGTTTTTCAGGGCTGTTCATGGTAGTAAGCGACTCCTAGTGTAGAAATTGGAAAATATTTAAAATTAAGTCGTATCATTCAGAAGCGCTCAAGAAGTGAGAAAAAATTTTAAGTGCGATCTGAATCAGATTATATGCAAATCTAAAGTGATTTAATTTAAATTCTAAAAGACATGGCGGGTGGGGCAGAAGGAGATCGTGCCCTGTCATGGCGCAGGCACTGTGGCAGGGGCTGAGAAGCCAGGCTCTGCATTTGAGGGGCCGATGCTCTTGCTGCCTTCCCAAGGAGGGAAGAACTTGTAACTTCGTACTGACGTATGAGGATGTTAAAATGTTACTTGAGGGACTGTAGTAGATGGGTCATGATGGCTATAGCTGTCCACGGCCCTCCGCAAAGGAGACATCGGGCCATTGTTCTTCAAGTAACTATGGCTTTTATCAAGTGTGGGGATGTCAAATGAAAGTAATCTTGCTACCTTGGCTAAAATGACTCAACTAGTGCCAAGTACACCCACGTAGAGGCATTACAGAACTACACCATGAGAAATAACTTGGCATGAAACACTGCTAGTATGAGTGACGCCTTCAGGCTGGTGTGAACATGAGGCAGGCAAGAAAAGGTGGATCACTGGAGCTGCCTTTGTATTCTACAGGACTGTGAGTCATCCTTGAAGTACTCGGTGATCCGCTGAATATTCCAGTTTTAGAAGTACTGAGACACAGAATGACTCTAAGTTGCTGCAAGGGTCCTGGGGGTCCTCATGACTGCAGATATTCTTACATAAACCCTTATCACCGAGAGCAATCTGGGTGTGTCTCACCTTTCCTAACTACAAAAGCCTGGAGGACAAGCAGAGTGAATGGGGCTCTAGGGTGAAGACAGATGAGCAAGAGACTTAGTTCTGCTAATACGATAGGTGATTCTGGAAGACACTTTGTAGCAGAATATAGTATCATTAGTAAGTTCGCGCTGCAGAAAAATGTATTTTCTATTTGCTTTGGGATTTAGATGAAGAAATCAAGTTGTGAAAATTGGCTTTATGACTTAATTGACGATGTGGGGATATTGATTGTCAAAAGAGGTGAAGGGTCTGAGATTTCACCCTACCGGCAGCTAGGAAGTTAGCCTGCCAGTTTCATGGAAGCTGGCGGAGAACACGAGACTCCTGGCTCAGAGACAAAACAATTGCGGCATTCAGAGTGTCAACATTCCCACTTGTTTCTCAAGCCCCAATTCCCACGGGGTGACACTTAGAGGGTCAAGACTCCTGCACGCATGCATAGCGGCTTGCCTAACAGGAGAGGAAGTTTGAACTTAGGGACCCTGAATCTTTTATAATTGGTAGTAAGCGTGCCTGCCATTATTTTTGTAGAGGAAACAAATAATAATGTACAGGAAACAAACGTGTCCTTCTCCCTGGGGGGGAGATTCCATCTCTGTCTTTCCAAGCTCTTTGCTGTACAATCATCCTTGCAAAGATAAATCCTTGAAAAGGGAGTCAGTGCCTCTGCTGGAAAGACAAACAGAAAACACAGAGACTCACAGAGAACTGTCTCCCAACAGTGACCCATGAATAGAATCATGAAATTGATTCAGAGGGTTTAAAACCACAGAAGGATATTTCAGGTCATAGGGTAAGCACTGTTTAGTGAAGCTCTCTTTTGTTATAGCTATAAAGTGAAAAAAAATTTTTTTTAACTTTTTTTTCATTGGCAAAAAGTTTGAGACACATAGGCTAAGATATTAAATTATAGAGTTCTTACATTCTGGGTGACGTGACTTGGCTTGAATTATACTAATCTGTGCAATAGTAATGTGTATTACGTTGGGGTTCTTCTGTAATATAAATTTTGAACACAGTTCCATAGACTATATATTCTAATCATATTTGATAAACACATTCAAATACTATTTTTTGCAAATCAGAACATTCCAGATACTAAATATTTTTTTAACTAGATGGGTTGGGTTTGGTTTTTTTTTTTTTTTGAGTTTTTTGATGTGGACCATTTTTAAAGTCTTTATTGAATTTGTTACAATATTGCTTCCTTTTATGTTTTGGTTTTTTGGCCACGAGGCATGTGGGATCTTAGCTTCCTGACTAGAGATCGAATCCACACCCCCTGCATTGGAAGGTGAAGTCTTAAGCACTGGACCGCCAGGGGAGTCCCAACTAAATGGAGTTTTAAGAAGATAACTTTACCTTATTTAGGTTTTGGGTTGATAATGGGCAAAATGTGTAATATGAGCTCAGACTACCTACAGAAGAAAATATAATGTTGGACATTTTACGTTATGAACTGAGCCGATGCTTTGCCAGCACTGGATTTAATAAAGAACACACACAAAAATTAACAAATATTTGACTTCTCAATAGCTCCAAAGCTAATATTTATTTCAGCTTACTTGTATCCTTGTGAAACGGATGTTTTGAAAAGACAAAATGAATGTTGGGTCTTTAATGTATCTGCTAAATTCAATATTTGAAAAAAAATACTTTACACAATAGACAAAATTTTGTTAAAAATCCAGTTTCATAAATATTTACTGAGTTCATACATGCAAAAGGTCTGAGTTAGGTCAACAGATATAAAGATATGTAAGATACCTACCTGGCTTCATGTTGATCATATGGATTATAATTTCAAAGGGTAGAAATTATATCCAGTTTTCTATTGTACATACCTACAACATTGCCTCTATTTTAAATAAGTTTTAACTATTATTGTTGCTAAGATCAGGGCTGCAGTAAGGGTTATAATGCTAACATATTACTTTATACGAAATGAAAAACTTACTCATTTAGTTGAGTATTTCTAAATCTTGGGGGAAATCAGTTTTAAGAATGGACATAAATCATGTTTCAGAAACTGACCATCCACAATCTTAACATATGCAAGACACTGTCCCAAGAATAGTATGATTTACCAAAGAGAGAACGTCAGTGGCAGAAGCAAACACCATATCACTGGATCTACTAAAAATCAGAATTATTGATTTTATAGGATTGAATCATTTAAGGGAAGAATATACAAATAATACTCTTTTTGGAAGTTTAATACTTAAACGTGAAGAAATGCCATCAGTTTGTTGTTTTGTTTTGCTTTCTCAGAAAAGTAGTAAAGCCACTGTTACCTAGGGTTCACCTGGCCTGAACTTTTAACTAATTTAATTGTCCCCATAAAATGCACTTTTATACAAAAAAAGAAAAATACAAGGAAACTAACTGGCAGAGACTTACCACAAACACGCTAAGTTTCTCCAAGGTAAGTGTGGGGGTCAGGAGGCATTCAGACAAACCAAAATATGCCCATCATTTAAGACGTTAATAACGTTTCATAAACGGGTCTGACTTATTTCACACACGATGCAGAGCAGAAGGTGAGGTGGTACTTGTAGGAAGAAGGTAGTAACAACACCCAGGTGTTCGGGAGAGCTCCTTGTCCGACGTCCTCAGGACTGTAGCAAGTCGGTTAACTGAGAAAACTCAAAGTGGGGAATTACAGAACAGATGAGACATCTTAGGCGCTTAGAAGATGTAAATATATCATCATTTGTCTGTCTTTTAGTATAAGGCAGGACTTTCTTTGCTAGCACTTGTTGCAGTGTCAACTATATGGGTGATGCATCGTCCACAGGATGACCAGATCGGTTTCTTTAAGTCCAGCAATCTGATTTCAGCATCAGTTTGAACTTCCACAATTCTTTTTCTTCACAATCAGTTTTTGCTCCAACACCTAATTTGATGGAAATTTTTGTTTTTGGTGACTCGCCTTAATCAAGATACTTAACACTTTCAGCTTTATATTTATACTCATGTTTGATTCTCTTATATGATATTTAATTTACGTGTAATTATAATAATAACCACAATGGCAAAATGGGGTTGAAATAAACAAAACTAACTCTTATGGTATATATAAAGTTTTACTAGTGGGAGTGAAAGGGAGCAGGTGCCCCAAGAGCACATACCCTTACTAGGTGTGAGCACATAGAGAGGAGCATGTGTGAAGCCAGTTAAGTGGAAGGTGGTTAAAGAAGTTTCTGCTCTAAGTCAATGTTCGTTGCCATCAGCACTTACACAGAAGAAATATTAGTTAGTCCTCATATTTTTCGACTCCTAGAGAAAAGATTATTTTTGAAAGATCAGTTTGCCTCAGTTCACAAACCTATTATCTTACATTTACTTTCATATAATTTTCATTAGTATGTATGCAGTTTTTCAAGCTTCTAGCAACTTGTTACTGAAACCGCAAGTTTCTTTCAATCAAATTCCTATGAAGTTTCAACAGAGGAATGGATAAAGAAGATGTGGTACATATATATAATGGAATATTACTCAGCCATAAAAAAGAATGAAATAATGCCATTTGCAGCAACATGGATGGACCTAGAGATTGTCATACTAAGTAAGTCAGACAGAGAAAGACAAATATCATATATCGCTTACATGCGGCATGTAGAAAAAAAGGGTACAAATGAACTTATTTACAAAACCGAAATAGAATTCCAGATGTAGAAAATAAACTTATGGTTACCAGGGGGTAAGGGGGGCAGAGGGATAAATTGGAAGATTGGGATTGACATATACACACTACTATATATATAATAGATAATAAGGACCTACTGTATAGCACAGGGAACTCTACTCAATACTCTGTAATGACCTATATGGGAAAAGAATCTAAAAAAGAGTGGATATATGTATAACTGATTCACTTTGCTGTACAACAGAAACTAACACAACATTGTAGATCAACTATACTCCAATAAAAATGTTTTAAAAAATTCCTATGAAGGTTCTAAGACAATATCGCTGTCCCGCGTGTAAATTGTTCTTCTTGCCATAAAGTTTCTCTTAAGGATTACATGCTGCCTTTTATCAATATCTATTAGCTATTATCAGTTGTTACCTGAATACTAAAGCACTTGGAACTACGATCTTTAAACTCACTTTCATTCTTTGCATGTGCCTTGTCATCTTCTCTCTCAAGTCTTAATGCCTTTCCTGCAGTATAAATGCCTCAGAGCTTTAAACATCTCTGTGTCTCACGAAGGCTTTGTATAGTGCCACAGTGAGCAGAGCCCAGTATTCCTTTCCACTATCCTTGGAATATACTATTGATTATTTTTACAAACCTCAGCCAGACTTTCCAATAACGCTTTTAATATTTTCATAACTACTATGCAGCTCACATCTTTTGCTGATCTCATGGTGCAGTTTGAGGTGATTCGGTTGAGCTGAATGAAGCCTTCACTTCAACCCCGGTTTTTATATTTATCCCTGGATTTGGTAACCATAATTACCCTGTGTGACCTTCACTTTCAGATGTCTTTGGAAAGCAGCATTGCTTAATGGTGAACTTGCTCCCCAAAGCTGACAAAGACAGTGCCAGTTCCTTAAGATTTGGTGCCGTCAACACTCCAGGAACTGTTCCTACATTGATTTGTATTTGTACGTGACTTTGTGCTGTGATTATAAGCGAGGAAACCAAGCAATCAATAGTCTTTGTTTATTGTATCTGTATAACCACAAGCAAATTCTACGGGTGCTCTGAACTCAAAGGAAGTGGTAAGAGTCAGCTGTCTCTAACAACTTGCTCGGCAACGGATGTTCATAATCCATTCTGTATACCTAAAGTTTTTAAGGTCGTTAATATTAAAGCTCATTTAAAACCAATGACTTCTGGCTGTGAACAGTAAAACCGGCTGCATTTTAAGTTGATTTTGTGTAAATATTCTAACACTTAAAATGATACTGCTCACCTTAATATTCACTTTCAAGATGGAGGATAAACTTACTAATGATTATAATACTTATTAAAATTTAGTAAGCACTCATATTATTGCTAAAATCAGTGGCATAGTAGAAGGCAGTTACTTCTGTTAAATGCTTCTGCAAGTACATTTGAAGGGCCTACATTGACCCAGAGGTTACATACTCTAGATTGACGGGCCATCGTGAGACAACCTTTATATTGCAGGCCATTCCTCTGCCCCCTCAGCCTCTGGAAGGTACTGTATGGGTAAGGTGGATGTGGCAGTGAGGCAAGCCCGGAGTGTTTTCTCACATCGTGAAAGCCCAGAATCAAGGTAAGTTCTTCACCTGCCTACAGGATGGTTTATTCTGGGGGGGTAAGGTAAAGGGAAAAATCTATGCAGACAGACAGATATAAATGCATAAACGTTTAGACTGGGGTGCCGAAAGAATAAAAAGCCAAGTAAAATTCCTCCCATCCCCGCCCAACTCCCGCTCCGCCTGGAAGAGCGCCGAGAGGCGATTTAAAGCTGCAGGCTCTGCCTACACAAGCGCCGACGGAAAAAAAGCATAGGTTTCTCTTAAAATGGATTGCAACGTCCTCCGTTCCTCAATAATCAGAGTGACGGGACGTCTAGACCGTCCCTATGGCTCTATTTCAGATATACGCTGTCGTTCAAAGAGAGATTTAATTTAAATTTCCACACGGCACTCAGCATCCTTCCGTGCCTGGGAAGTAGCTCCGCCGTATCCCGGAGTGATCTGAAAACCCAAACACAGCCGTCCGACCGGAATCACTGAGGCGCCGCCGACCAACACGACCCGGAGCTACCGGCCGGCCGCCCCGCCTCCGGTCGCCCCGCCCAGGGGGTTGGGGCTGGCTCACCCCGCCCCTCACCAGCGCCCCGCCCCCTTGCGTAACCCGGATACACACCCACGCTCCCCTTTCACCTCACGGCAGTTGGCTAACGTGTAAGCCAGGCGCGCGGGCCGGCTGAGTAACTGGGAGCGCGCCGCCTCGGGAATCGGGCGTGCGGAAAGGCGGCGAGGGGATTCTTGGAGCGGCTCGGCCTTTCCCGGGAGCGAGCGATGGGGCGCGCGGGCGCCGGGGAGCGGGCGCCGGTGTAGTCCGCGCGCTGCCCGACCCGGGAGCGCGGGCAGGCCTGTGAGGGCTGCCGCCCCGAGGGCCCGGCCTCCCGCCATGGCCCCCATGGGCATCCGCCTGTCCCCGCTGGGGGTGGCCGTGTTCTGCCTGCTGGGGCTCGGCGTGCTCTACCACCTCTACTCGGGCTTCCTGGCCGGCCGCCTCAGCCTCTTCGGCCTGGGCGGCGAGCCGAGCGGTGGGGCGGCGGGGCCCGCGGCCTCGGCCGACGGGGGCACGGTGGATCTGCGCGAGATGCTGGCCGTGTCGGTGCTGGCGGCCGTGCGCGGCGGCGACGAAGTGCGGCGCGTCCGCGAGAGCAACGTCCTCCACGAGAAGTCCAAGGGGAAGACGCGCGAGGGGGCCGACGACAAGATGACCAGCGGGGACGTGCTGTCCAACCGCAAGATGTTCTACCTGCTCAAGACCGCCTTCCCCAACGTGCAGGTGGGCGTCGCGAGCCGGCGCTGGGGCGGGGGGCGGAGCGGGGGCCGGGGCGCGGGTCCCAGCGCGTCGACTCCTGCAGCAGCCCCAGGCGTTCCGGCTCTGGCTCCGATTTCGCAGATCCGGAGATGGAGACGCAAAGGTTTAGGTGCTCAAGGTCATAACAGAGAGTTCTTGGAAGAGCTGGGTGAGGTCGCGGGGCGTCCGACTCGGGGCGCGTGACCTTCTGGCCCCTCCCCAGGTGTGCGCGCCCGCTTGGCACCTGAGATCTGGAGCTTTGGCTTCTGGGTGGGCCCTGCTCTCCGAAGGCAGAGAAAGTTAACTTCGCTCCCTGCCGCAGGCTCTTCTGTCGAATGAAAGGGTTGGACTAGCACCCCCAAGGCCCTCTAGCCTCCTTTCATCTAATTGCTGGAAGGGTCGTGACTGTAAAATACATGTTTTCTGGCGGACCTGCTAGGAACCAGGTAGACGTCTTGCGGCAGAGCTCTGGGTGTGCAGGACATGTGTGGGCTGGTGCGCCCACGATTTACTTTAGCTGTGGTCTCATCAGGACCCTCTTACTGGCATATATTTGGGGGGCCCTTCAAGGAAGTGTTTCGAAGTATATTTCCCGGCAACTTCAGCCTTCTATCCCTTATTTACTCCAAAGAGTAAGGATTGAAGAACGTTTCTGGGGAAGGAATTGACATTTTCTTAGGGAAATCCAGACATTTTGGATTCGTTATTAATACTTTAAACTTCATCATTTCAGCGCTGTTGAATGAATAAAGCTTTTTAGAATGTATTACAATCCAGAGGAAGAGCTACCATAGTGTGGCGGTACTTTCTATGCCTTAGCTCACCTAACAGTAGATTTTGGCGACGGGGAAGAAAAATCGTTTCCAGTGGAATTTTATTGATTAGATAAACAGTGAAACGTAAACCCCAGCTTCTTTGGAAGGTATCTGACCTTTTACTGTTGTTCTTGTAAGACTTAGGAGTATTGTCATTGTAGAATTACATATCTTGTTTAACCCTCTCTCCAGTCTGTTATATTACTGCTTTTTCTTTTTTTGGTCTTTTTTTTTTACTTTTTTTTTTTTTTTGGTCTTTTTAAAAATTTTTTTGCAGTGGAAAGGAACTTTGGCTCTTGTATCAGAGCTGCTGGATACCTGATGTAATTGACATGATAGTTCTCAAACAAAACATAGAACACTTCAGGTTTTTCTTTTGCCCTACTGTGCTTTATCGTCACAAATAATACTTATCTTGTGTTGGCTTCTGGGTGTAAGATGTGCTTGTAAAATTTCTTTTTCACTTCTCCGAAGCACATGGTGTTCCCTAAGAGTTTGTGGAAAAAAACGGGAATTTCAGAGAAGTTGATATATGCTAGTTATAAACAATAGTGATAGTAACCACTTATTGAGTGTATTTTAGGTGTCCAGATCCTGGCTACACAGGACTTGGCTTGATCCTCACAGCAACTTTAAGAAGTAAATTTGATTTTCCCACTTTCCACGTGGGAGACCTGAGACTCATGACACTCCTCTCCACAGCTTATATGAACTACCTTTAGGAGGCTACTTAAAACTTGTAGTATGATTTTCTGGGGAAAATAAAATTGTAGAAGCTTAAAGGCAATAATAGTGAAATATAGCAGAGAGTTGACTTTTTAAAAAATGCCAGTACAAAAATATTCTCAAATATTGGATGTGTATATCCATATGTACACGTGTGTTCAAATGTGAACTCCACCCCACTGCACGTCTATCAAAACTTCTGCCTTGGGTAACTTCCGCAGGATTCTGCATTTGTTTTCTCCCCTCTTAACAAACGCTGGGGGAGTAACTGCCACGGGTGATGAGCTGCATCTCGTTAAAACACAGAAACTAAACTTTTTACAGACGTTGAAGTCTGCTTTATGTAAAATAACTTTTTGTTTTCTTGTGACTGAATGTTTGCATGTACGTCTTTTGCGTGTCTTTTTGTGTTCGTGTTGGATGGTGATTAGTGGAATAGAGGAGGTTATGTTCACTTACACAATGTCACAGTAGGATGGTGTCATGATGAGCTGTCTCCTTTTGTCAGTAAGTTGTTAGACTAGAGGCCAGATGTTACTGCCATCTAGGTAGTGACTCAGCCCTACATTCTTTCCTGTCTCCTTCCCTTCCTCCAACACCTAGAAGTACAGTCTTAAATGTCTAGTTGTTTTTGAAGCTGCACCTGAAATTTTTTGGTGAGGATCTTAAGTCGAATCCCACTCAGTTTATGTCCCCATGGAAAATTAGCATTGAGAAACCACAGATCCTCTCTTCTTTTATCCTGGTGCCCTATGCAAATGGAGAGAGGTCCCTTTCTCCCATGACTTCCCTGTCTGGAGTCAGAGGCTTGAGCTCCCTCTCTTAATTGTTCACTCCTTAGTAAGAGGATATTGCAGGTGTCACTCCCTCTCAACTGGACAATTTTGCCCCCAGGGGACATTTGGCAATGTCTGGAGATTTTTGGTTGTCACAACTGGGGGCAGAATGCTATTGGCATCTAGTAGGTAGAGGATAAACATCCCATAATGCACAGAACAGTCCCCCTTAATGAAGAATTATCTGGCCTAATTTCTCAATTGGTGCCGAGGTTGAGAAGCCCTGCTCTAAAGCAGTGCATGTTGGACTTCTCTGGTGTTCCAGTGGTTAAGACTCCCCTCTTCCGGCGCTTCTACCGCAGGGAACCCAGCTTTGACCCCAGGTGGGGAACTACTATCCCACATGCTGCCCGGCGTGGCCAAAAAAAAAAAAAGGTGCGTATGCTGTCCTAAGAAAAGTCAAGTTTGGCCTAGGATCTCTGGATTCCCTTTTGCCTTCAGTCTTTCTCACGTTTGGGATCTTGGGAGAGTTCTCAGGGCAGCCTTTCTCCTCTTCCTAAACACATTGGCAATGCTTGATTTCATGGTGTGAAAATAATAGTAACTGCAGCCATTTGTGTGACACTGCCTCTCATTGTATGCTTGTGGATAATGGTGAAAGTGGAGGCTGGCGATAGTTCTCTGGAGTGGATTTGCACTACAGGACACATTTGGATTCATAGTTTTGGTTTAATGTACAGGGAACTCTCTGTTTAAGGGGCTCCTGTCCTCAATTGGTTAAAAGTTTTTGACAGTGATTTATTTGAAGATAAAGCATGATACTTCAAGCTGGTGGGAGTCTTGGGTCTGTGCCTTTCTTGACCTCAGGGATGAGAGACTCTTCTCTCTCAACAGGAGTACTCACTGGAAAAGTTTGAGAAGTGCTAATATAGTGCAAAGAACACTTGCCTTAACGTCTTGTCCTGTCACCAGGCTAGGTGATCCTGGCCAGTCATTTAACTTCTTTGGGCGACAGTTTCCTCTTCTATAAAATTGAGGTAACTAGTAATTTGATAATTAGTACAGACATAAGCATCACAGACAGAGAAAAACCAAGTTCAAAGAGGCAGGCGGTATAGAGGTGGTAGTATAGTAAATTCAAGTAGCCTGATGAACTTGAAACAGATGCACATGGAAGACTTACTGTGGAAGAAACTAGGAAGGTAGGCAGAGGCTAGATCCTATGCTAATCTCAAAGAAGTTTGAACCTGATCTTTAGTTTAATCCTAGAGTACTAAAAGAAGGCCAGACTTACCTGACTTTTCTTGAAGCCTACACGATGCCATACTTTGTTTGGGCTTTGGGCATTGAGAGGTGAGTGAG
Source organism: Delphinus delphis (assembly GCF_949987515.2). NCBI lineage: Eukaryota > Metazoa > Chordata > Mammalia > Artiodactyla > Delphinidae > Delphinus > Delphinus delphis. The sequence goes on along the minus strand of NC_082699.1, from coordinate 5,454,079 downwards.
ACCAGTTAGGAGACTGTTTAACTAGACTTTGGAGAGATGAGGACCCAAACTCAGGCAATGGGAAAGCTATACTCAGCTTGTTTTACTAGCCAACATTTATTTAGTCCTCGGTAAGTGGCAAGCCCCGAATTAAGCTTTTTCTTACCATTATTAATTTACTCTTGACAACAACGTAGGAGGTTAAGTGCTATTACCTCCATTTTGCAGGTAAATAAATTGAGGCTTGGAGAGGCTAAATAATTTGCCAAAGGTTACACAGGTAGAAAATCATCTTAGGCTCACAGAGATTCACTTAATGGTCTGGGAATTATCTCAGGTCTGTATAATTTTGTATATAAGGCAGCATAGGAGTAGCAAATAAAGTGTACTCTTAACTACAGTTTTTTAAAGGTTGGAAGAGCTCATGGTGTAGATGCTTAGAGAATGGTTTGGAGGGGGTAGACCAGTTAGGAGGCTTTCTCAAGTGAGAGATGATGCATTTTGAATTGGGGGTCATGGTTGTAGAGAGGAGGATATATGTGGAAGGATATGAGAGAATTTCTAGGGATGTGTGTCAAAAATGACTTCTGTTTCTGGCTTTCACAGTTGGCGTTTTGCTGGTGGTGAAGGGCAGTGGAGGATGACAAGTGCAAGAGGGCACATTATGAATATGCCGTCTTAGACTTGTTAAGTTAGAGGTGCCTTGGAAAGGTGCAAGGGGCCTTGTTAAAGTGGTAGTTGAATATATGGGTCTTAAGCTCTGAAGAGACATTTGCATTAGAAATATAAATTTGTGAGTCATCAATGTTGTAATATTAATTGAAACCAGTTTTGGACAGGGGTGCTTCGGGAGAGAATACAGTGTGAAAGGGAAGATCAGGGCCTAGGACCAAGAATAACGAAAACTGAAAATCATCATTTAGTAAGAATACTAGCAGCCAGCTTTTATGGAGTGCTTACTCTGTGTTAAGCACTGCACTGTTTGTTTGTTTTGCCTATTGTATTTCATTGATTCACCCAAAGAACCCTATAGGAAGGTGTATGTATCACCCACTTTTAGCAATAAGGTAACTGCAGCTCAGAAAGATTAAGTGACTAGCCTAGGTAAGTCACATACCCAGTAAAATGAGGAGCTGGAATGTAACTCAGGCAATCTGATGTAGAACACATACTCTTTATAATGGCTCTGTGTGCAGGTCATTGGTAAATTAGATGAGAGTTCTCTTGGTGTCTCGATGAGAAGGAAGCAAAATTTAAAAAGATGGGAAGTAAGGAAATGGAGACATTAAGTAAAGACAAGTCTTTCGAGAAATTGGGCTCTCAGGAACTTGGCTAGGGTATTACGTGGGACTAAGAGAAGGTTCTGTGGATTTTTTGTTTCATATGTTTGTTTTTAAAGTGTGAGACACCAGAGCATGTTTATTTATAGGGGTATATTTGAGAGGTAATAGCTGGCAGTAAAAGGCTTCTATACGTAAAAGGAGAAGAGGACAGCTAGAGAGCTATATATATCCATTTAGAAAATAGTTATTGAATGCCTACTGAAAGCACAGTGTGAAGCATTATATCTAAAAACTTATTAGGATATAATGATTTAGGGAGAAATGCAGTAAATGCTACCTTCTTAAGGCACTAACCAAAAGTTTCCTTGACCCCAGAGTAACTGAAATGTCATATGAATGGCACTAATTGTATTTTAGGATCTTGATTTCTTATTCTTCAATTCCTTGGTGAGGACTGAGACAGATAGGCAGTAGTGATGAGAGTAGATTGAGTGGAAGGTCTTACAGGGAAGAAATGAAACTGCGTTGATGAAGAATAATGTTGTCAATCAAGAAGTATTTATGTAGCACCTACTGTGCCAGGCCCTGGTTTGGGCACTGGGGATAGAGCTATAGTAATGAAGGAAACTGGGTCCTTGAACTCACAGAACTTATGTTCGAGTGAGTCAAGATAGATAGTAAACATATAAACACATACGTCAGATACTAATGAGGGCTTTGAAGAGAATAAGATTTTGTGGGGAGAGGGGTGGGGTGGGGTGGGGCCCTGCTCTGGCCATGGTGGTCAGGGAAGGCCACTCTGGGGCCCTGTTTTGGGGCTGAGAACTGAATGACGAGAAGCAGGCAGACCATCATGCAGAGGTTTGGGGAGAGTGTAGATGAACCGAAGAGTACAGGTGCAAAGGCCCTGAGGCCAGAGGGTCAGACGAGGGCAAGTGAGTCTGGAGTGTAGTAAATAAGGGCGCAAATAGAGAAAGGTTACTGGAGCCAGATCATCCTGGACTTAACCTTGTAGGTGATGGTAAGGAGTCTGGATTTTATCTCAATGTAATGAGAAACCATTGGAAGGTTTTAAGCAGGGAGTGACATGATGTGATTTAGGAAGATGTCAGGTTGCTGGGTTGAGAAGTGAAGCTTCAGAAAGGCAGTAATTGATCTCTTTTATTCACTATTATATTCCCTTGCCCAAAGCAGTTTAGAATATGTAGTCATTAAATTGTTGTTGAATGAATGAATGAATCAGTGAATGCACGATTGGAGGCAGAGCAATCAAAGGCTATTTTTGGAATCCGAGTGAGAGACAGAGGGTGGTTCAAACTAGGATATATTTCTTGGTATACATAGTGACAGATATTTAGAATCGAGAGCTAGAACTTCCAGGGCTTACTGGCTGGTGGAATGTGGAAAATAATTGAGGAAGACTTACTGGTTTTGACTTTAACAACTGTTGGTAAGGCTGTCTACAATGGTGGGAGTGTTTATTAAATTTGTAGGTGTGACGTGCTAGTAGCAGGTAACAAATAGCTGTTGTGCAAAAACAGATCAGGTAATTGTGCTGATGTTCTTATTCTCTTACTCTGTTTCTCCCTTACCTGACTCTCAGTGAAAATCTCTTCAAATAAAGTTCTGTAACTTGTTAGCACATACTCAGTTGAAAGAATATGAAGAAGCTGATGAACTCCAAACAAAAATCTTAATCATTAAGGCACAGTGATAGGGCTTTCCTGGTGGTCCAGTGGTTAAGAATCCACCTTCCAAGGCATGGGACGCGGGTTCGATCCCTGGTCAGGGACTAAGATCCCACATGCCACAGGGAAACTAAGCCCACGCACTGCAGCTACCGAGCCTGCACGCCACAGCTAGAGAAGCCCGTGTGCTGCAACTACAGAGCCTGTGTGCTCTGGAGCCCGCACGCCACAACTAGAGAGAAACCCATGCATAGCAACAAAGAGCCCATGTGCCGCAATGAAAGATCCTGTGTGCCACAACTAAGACCCGACACAGCCAAAAATAAATTAATTAATTAAAAAAAAAAAGGCACAGTCATTGCTACTCAGACTTGGCACTACCGTTTTTGTAAAACTGGAGTGATCAAGACCCAGGAACTGCTTCTCTTTTCTTGGCGTCACATCCATTATTTGTTTTAAGTTTATTCTGGTTTTTGCATGTTCTTACTGCTGCATTCATTCACTGAGGTGGCCTAGCATTGTCATTAAGAGCATGGGCTCTCTACCCAAAATACTTTAGAGTGATATTTGCAAGATGGTAGTATAGGAATTCTCTATTGTCATTCCCTTATGGAACATTGATTTTGGCAGTCACCCACAGACAAGAGTTTCTTTGTGGGAGTCTGGGAGTCCAGCAGAGAAGTTTCAGCACATTACTGAGACAAAAAAATCCAAAAATAGATGCATCGAAGAGGGTAAAAGGAACATTTTCACTTTTCTTACGTTGCCCCTCTGTCAAGGTAACACAGCTCAGTGCCAGGAGAGAGAGAGACCCCTTCAGCCTGTGATTTCACCCACAGGAGTGTGTGAGTGAGTGCCTGGCTTTTCTAGCCATGCAAGACACTGGCCAAAAGGCCTACTTTTTTTTCACCTCACCTAGATTACTGAGGTGATCTGCAAGTCTGAGGGGTTGGGAGAAACTGTGGGAGCACCTAAGTCAGGACTCAACTCATCAAACGGATGCTACTAACCTCTTTGCAAATGCCGTCAGGAAGCCTGCCCATGAGCCACTGGGGACTCCTTACCTGCAAACCCCCCCAAATGGCCTGTGAACACCCCCAACAATACATGCCTCACCTACACCACCCACCCGCTTTGGCCTGATTTTGGCACATGCTTCCACAGACCATGAGATTAAGCCTTTGCAGATGGCTAGTGAACAAATGCAGAAAGTCACCATGACTCTGGGATGGGGAAAAGGCTCACAGACTTGAGCATTTCAGGACACCACCCTAGAGAAAACAAATGAGAAGCTCTCGGCACTTGGCCTGGCTGTAGGGGATTGAGATAAAGCAAACTATAACAAGGGATGAAGAAGGTCAATCTGTAATGATAAAAGGGTCATTTCATTAGGAGGATATAACAGTTGTAAATACCTGTGCACACAACATCGGAGCATCTGAATATATTAAGAAAATATAGATCTGAAGCTAGAAAGAGAGCAATGCACAATAGTAGGGACTTCAGTACCCCACTTTCAGTTACAGATCATCCAGACAGATCATCAAGAAAGAAATAATAGACTTGCGCCATAGATTGAATGGACCTATCATACATATACAGAACATTTCAGCAGCAGCAGAATAATACACATTCTTCTCAAACTCACATAGGATATTCTCCAGGATAGATCACATATTAGGCCAGAAAACAAGTCTTAACAAATTGAAGAATATTGAAATCATATCAAGCATCTTTTGTGACCACAATGATGTAAAACTAGAAGTCAGTAACAGAAGGAAAGCTGGAAAATTTACGAATATGTGAAAACTAAACAACACTCAGAAAAAGTCAAAAGGGGAATGAAAAAAAATATCTTGAAGTAAACAAAAATGGAAGCACAACATACCAAAGCTTATGGGATGCAGCAAAAGCAGTTCCAAGGGGGAAATTTATACAAAAAAAGAAAAAAGCCTACATTAAGAAAAAAGAAAAATCTCAAATAACCTAACTCACACCTCAAGGAACTAGGAAAAGAAGAACAAACTAAGCCCAAAATTAGCAGCAGGAAGGAAATAATAAAGATCAGAGCAGAAATAAGAGACTAGAAAAGCAATAGAAAATATGAACTGAGATCTGGTTTTTTGAAAAGGTAAAATTGACAAACCTTTAGCAAGACTAAGATAAGAGAATACTCAAATACATAAAATCAGTAATGAAAGCATAGACATTACACCTGATACTGCAAAATACAAAGGATCATAACAGACTACTATGAACAGTTATATGCCAACAAATTGGATAACCTAGAAGAAATGGATGAATACCTTAAAACAAAAACCTACCAAGACTGAACTAGGAAAAAATAGAATATCTGAACAGATCTGTAATTAGTAAGATTAAATCATTAGTCAAAAGTCTCCCAACAAAGAAAATCCAAGGACCAGATGACTTCTTCAGTGAATTCAACCAAACATTTAATGAAGAATTAATTCCAGTCCTTCCCAAATTCTTCCAAAAAATTGAAGAAGTAGCAACACTCCCAGCATTACCCTGATACCAAAGTCATACAAAGACACTACAAGAAAAGAGCATTACAGGCCAACATCCCTGATGAATATACATGTAAAAATTCTCAACAAAATACTAGCAAACTGAATTCAACAGCACATTTGAAGGATTAAACAGCATGATCAAGTAGAATTTACCCCTGGGATGTAAGGACAGTTTAACATATGCAAATCAATCAAGGTGATATACCACTTGAACAGAATGAAAGATAAAAATCGTATGATTCAACATACTTCCATGATAAAAACTCTCAACAAATTAAGTATAGGAGGACTATACCTCAACATAATAAAGGCCATATATGACAGGACCACAGCTAATGTACTGAGTGGTGAAAAGCTTTTAGTTTTCCCTCTAAGATCAGAAACAAGACAAAGATGCTCACTTTTACGACATCCATTCAACATAGTACTGCAAGTCCTGGCCAGAGCAATTAGGTAAGTAAAACAAATAAAATGCATCCAAATCAGAAAGGAAGAAGTAAAATTGTCTCTGCAGATGAGCCAATCTAACATATAGAACACCCTTAAGACTCCACCAAAATACTTTTGAAGTAATAAACAAATTCAGTAAAGTTGTAGGATACAAAATCAACATGCAAAAATCAGTTATATTTCTGTACACTAACAACAGTGAACTATCTGAAAGAGAAATTAAGAAAACAATCCCATTTACAATAACATCAAAAACAATAAAATATGAATAAATTTAACCAAGGCAGTGAAAGACCTGTATACTGAAAACTGAAAGACATTGATGAAAGAAATTGAAGAAGATACAAATAAATGGAAAGAGATTGCTTGTTCTTGGATTGGGAAAATTAATATTGTTAAAATATCTGTACTCCCCAAAGCAGTCTTCAGATTCAGTGCAATCCTTATCAAAATTCCAATGGCATTTTTCAGAGAACTAGAACAAACAATCCTAAAATTCATACGGAACCACAAAAGACCTGAGTAGGCAAGCAAGAACAAAGCTGGAGGCATCACACTTTCTGATTTCAAATTATATTACAAAGCTATAGTAATCAAAACAATATGATAGTGGCATAAAACATACACATAGACCAATGGAATTTAATATAGAGTTCAGAAATAATCCAGTGCATATACGTCCAGCTAATCTTTGACAAGGTGCCAAGAACACACCATGGGGAAAAGATAGACTCTTCAATAAATGGTCCTGGGAATGCTGGTTATCCATATGCAAAAGAATGAAACTGAACCTTTATCTTACACCACGCAACAAAAATTAACTCAAAATACACTGAGGATTTAAGTGTGACACCTAAAACCTAAAATTCCTTAGCATGGTCTTAGCAATGATTTTTTTTGGAAAAGGCACCAAAAAGCATGGAAAACAAAAGCAAAGATAAACAAGTGGGACAACATCAAACTAAAAAGCTTTTTGCACAGGAAAGGAGACAGTCAAGTAAATGAAAAGGCAACCTATGGAATGGCAGAAAGTATTTGCAAACCATATATATGATAAGGGGTTAATGTCTAAAACATGTAAGGAAGTCACTCAGCTCAGTAGCAAAAAATAAATAATTCAATTAAAAAATGGGCAAAGGACCCAAATAGACATTTTTCCGAAGAAGACATGTAATTAGCCATCTGATATATGAAAAGGTGCTCAACGTCACTAATCATTAGGAAAATACAAATCAAAACCACAATGAGACATGAATTCACACCTGTTAGGATTGCTTTTATCAAATAGACAAGAGATAAGTGTTGGCAAGGATGTGGAGAAAAGGGAGCTCTTACCTTTCGTACTGTTGGTGGGAATGTAAATTGGTACAGCCATTATGGAAAACAGTATGGAGGTTCTTCAAAAAAAATTTAAAATAGAACTGCTATATGATCCAGCAGTCTCATTTCTGGATATACATCTGAATGAAATGAAATCAGTATCTGGAGGAAATACCTGTACTCGCAAGTGCATTGTAACAATATTCGTCATAGTTAAGATATGGAAACAACGGATAGATACGTGTCCATCTATGCATGAATGAATAAAGAAAATGTGATGCACACACACACCTAAAGTGGAATACTATTCAACTTTCAAAAAGAAGGACGTCTTGCCATTTGGGACAACATAGATGAACCTGAAGGGAACTCTGCTAAGTGAAATAAACCAGACAGAGAAAGTAAAATATTGTATCACATTTATATGTAACCGCAATGAGAAGCGCACGCACCGCAGTGAAGAGTAGCCCCTGCTCGCCACAACTAGAGAAAGCCCGTGCACAGCAATGAAGACCCAACGCAGCCAAATTTAAATAAATAAATAAATTTATTTTTTAATAAAGCAACTTTCGGGCTTCCCTGGTGGTGCAGTGGTTGAGAGTCCTGCCTGCCGATGCAGGGGACACGGGTTCATGCCCCGGTCCGGGAAGTTTCCACATGCCGCGGAGCAGCTAGGCCCGTGAGCCATGGCCGCTGAGCCTGCGCATCCAGAGCCTGTGCTCCGCAACGGGAGAGGCCACGGCAGTCAGAGGCCCGCGTACCGCAAAAAAAAAAAAAAAAAAGCAACTTTCAATTATAACTAAGATGAATAAGTTCTGAGGATCTAATGTGCAGCAAGGTGACTGTGGTTTATATTACTGAATTATATACATGAAATTTGCTTCAAGAGTAGATCTTAAGTGTTTTCACCACAAAAGAAAAAAGTGAATACATGATGTGGTAGATATGTCAATTTACTTAATTGTGGTACTTACTCCACAATGTATGTGTATATCACCTCATCATGTTGTACACTTTAAATACATTCAGCTTTGTCAATTATACCTCAGTGAAGCTGGGGGAAAAAGCCAAAATATGTCAAGGAAAGTCACCCCACCATGATATTTATATATGTATATATATATATATATATATATATATATATATATATATATATACATACACACACATACATATATATATATCTCATATATGTATCATGATATATCATATATATATTTTTTTCCTTTTCCCCAAAATGGATTGTTCTGTTTCCAAGAAGGGGTTAAAAAAAGTGTAGGGATTTTGATTGAAGTTGCTTTAAATCTGCAGTTTACAGATGGGAGAATTGACATCTTTATCATTGTTTTTAAGTCATATTGTTTTTAAGGCATAATTTTAAGTCTATTGTCACTTTTCTCTTTCTGACTCTTATAGTTACTTGTGTTCAGTGTTCCATAATATTGTCAGTCCATTTTCACATGTTTAGATCTGTTATCTTTCCTAAATATTATCAAGTTTTAAATAGCTTGTTTCCTTGATGTTTAGTTTCTTTTTATATTTCTCTATGTTTAGATTCTCTGTCCTGCTTACACAACAAGCTAATTTCGAATATTAGATTGGAAAGCACTGGAAGACAATGTCGCTGGAATTTCTTACATATTTTCATTTTTCATTGGCATTCCTTGAAATAAAAATATTTATCTACTTTCAATTTATGGGATTTTGTCTGAATTGTTTTTCTCTATTCTGTTTTTTCCAGGTAGTGATTTTTTTCTAACTTTAAAACTTTTCTAACTGTCAATTCTTTTTAATGCAGATAAATACTGAGGAACACGTGGACGCAGCTGATCAGGAGGTTATCTTATGGGATCGTAAGATTCCTGAGGACATCCTAACGGAAATAGCCACTCCTCAGGAAGTGCCAGCGGAGAGTGTTACTGTCTGGATTGACCCACTTGATGCTACACAGGAATATACTGGTAATTTTAAATTAAAGTTGATCTCAGACTTCACGTTGCCATTATGTATCGGAGAACCAGAACAAGGGCAGGTGGTGTATTCCTGGTGGTAAGTACTTTACCAGCCTGACACAACTTTTCCAATTAGATTTTAAGATGGAGAGCTGGATTAAAGCACTGTGGTGTGCATCTTCTGGAGTGGATCAATTATTCTCAACCTTTTTTTTCCCTCAGATCACTGTATTATGGCATCCTCCTCTCACTGTGTCACTGATTCTTTAGTGAAGGGAAGTTTCTAGCAGTCACAGCAACAAAATAGTTCCTATCGGACCCCAGTTTATTGAAGTGTTGATTTACATATTGATTTACTTATTGAGGTGCTCGTTATTGAGGTATTTATTTATATAGCCAGAATACAATATTCACTTGTGATTTTTGGAATTTAGGTTTTATTCCATATGCATCTGTTCTTGGAATTCAAGATAGTAAATCCTAGGCACCCAGGGAGCAAGTAAACAGCAAAACAGAATTACTTCTCCCACCTCCTATTGCTGTTCTTTTCACCTAGTCCTAGCTCCTGTTTCACTTCTGTGGATCTTCTCTCAGTCCCTATTTCTTACACAGAGATATATAATGTTCTGTGTTTGCTTTGTTCTCCTGGTGCGTAAAAGTTGATTGCTTGTATATCTGTTCTTCTAAACGGTACGTTCTCTGAATCTGGAGGCTTCTGCTTTTTCACCTTCGCAGTCTAGCGCTTAAGTACGGAACTTGGCCCAAAACAGACACTCAGTAGAGAACTATTTGGAGAACAGGGAGAAGACACTAGGTGTGTATATCTGATAGTAACTGAAACTATAAAACAGTATTTTGCAGAAATAGTAGAAATATGGAATATTGAGGGGTTTGTTTGTAAAGAGTTTTTCCTAGAGTGCAATTGATTTGATGATATAATAATGATGATATTTAGTGAGCACATCCCTTGCACAGGGACTATTCTAAATGCTTTTTAAAATTCTAAATGCTTTAAAAATTGAATTTTTAAATTCAATCCTAAAATTATTTTAATAATAATTTTTATTATTGGATTTTTTTTTTCTTGTAGAGGATCTTCGAAAGTATGTTACTACTATGGTGTGTGTGGCTGTAAATGGTAAACCTGTGCTAGGAGTAATACACAAGCCATTTTCTGAATATACAGGTAAGAAATATGCTAGAGCTTCCAAGAGTTAACGTTATTAAACCATTTGTCTGTAGTATTTACTGTCCTGTTGGAATCTCAGCTGTGGCTCAGTAATCGTTCAAGTCAGTCCCCTACCCTACCTCACCCCCTCCCTGGATACAGTGAGGATTTTATTGTTGGTACTAATAATATATGGCAAAGCAGAGCTTTCTAAACCTTGTTCAGAGAACAGAAACTGTGTTAAATGAAGATGAACGATTCTTAGTATGTCGGGGAATACAACTGGGCATGGACTCCCCAGCAGCTGAGCTCCTCTCTGCTTCTATCATGCTGTTGCTGGGGATAAGGTCCAGGGCTCTTACACATTGGATTCTGTGTACATTCTGAGATCCACGTGAAGTGGACTTAGCCCAACCTGTTGTCATATCAGGAAATGAGCTTCATATTGCAGTGGTTAAGGGCAGTGCCAGTCTCAGCATTACAGTTGGGTCGTATCACTGTGAAAGTCTTAATAATCAGGCCAATCCCTCTGTAGGTCTGGACGCCCTTCCGAGCTCCTTTAGACCCTTGCTTCCCCACTTTCTTGATGTAGTAATGTTTGTTAGCTTCCTGCAGGTGACAGGTCAGATCCATGACAGTCGTGTTGGGAGGGGGAATATGGAAGGCCATGCCAAAGAGCTTGCCATTCAGCTCAGGAATGACCTTGCCCAAAGCCTTGTCAGAGCTAATGAATCCTGGGATGACATTTTGGGATCTGCACTTTGCCAGAGAGGCTAGTCATGGTCTTCCAGATATCAGTGATGGTGTGCACTCTGGGTTACAAGTCCACGATGACACCATGAATTTTCAGGGTGGTGAAGTGGAGGGAAACAATTAGTGGTATAAGCAGTATTGCTGACAGTCTAAAGGGAATCCTCATACTTTTAATTGGTAACTCCCGTCAAAAACTTGAGGCTAGGATTATGGCCCTTTTGACTCCAGTGTTCTCTAAGATGATGAAGTTCTTTTTTTTTTTTTTGCGGTACACGGGCCTCTCACTGTTGTGGCCTCTCCCGTTGCGGAGCACAGGCTCCGGACACGCAGGCTCAGTGGCCATGGCTCACGGGCCCAGCTGCTCCACAGCATGTGGGATCTTCCCGGACCAGGGCACGAACCCATGTCCCCTGCATCGGCAGGCGGACTCTCAACCACTGCGCCACCAGGGAAGCCCGATGATGAAGTTCTTGATGGGGACAGTATCTACTTTGCCAGTATTGAAAGCAGCCCTGATGACCAGTTATAGTAGGCTGAATAATGTCTCCTTCAAATTCACATCTATCCCTGTATTAGTTTTCTAGAGCTGCCATAAACAGTGTGTCTTTAAACAGCAGATATATAGTCTGTCACAGGTTTGGAGGCTAGAAGTCCAAAATCAAGGTGTGGGCAGAGCCATGCTCTCTGAAACCTACAGGGAAAAATCCTTCCATATCTTTCTCTTAGCTTCTGGTAGTTTGCTAGCAATCCCCGGGGTTTCTTGGTATAAATCCAGTCTCTGCCTCTGTCATCGGTGTGTGTTGTGTCTCCCTGCGTGTCTGTGTCTGTGTGTCTTTTCTTATAAAGACACAGTCATGGTAGATTAAGAGCCTACCCTACTCCAGCATGACTTCATCTTAACTAATTACATCTGCTAGTAACTTATGATCCTGTTTTCAAATAGAGGCAGGTTCTGATGTGCTGGGGGTCAGGACTTCAGCATATCTTTCGGGGGAAAACAGTTCAACTCATAACAACCCAGAACTTCAGAATGTGACCTTTCTTGGAAATAAGGTCCTGGCAGATGTAATTAAGGTAAATATCAGCATGAGCTCATCCTGCATTAGGGTGGGCCCTTAAGCCAATGCGAGCATCCTTAGAAGAAACAGAGAGCACGCAGACATACCAGGGGTAAGACGATGTGTTAGGAGGCAGGGCCTGGAGTGATGCGTGCAAGCCGGGGGACACCAAAGACTGCTGGCAGCCACAAGAAGCTAGGAGAGAGGCGCAGAACAGACTCTCCCTTCGAGCTTCCAGAAGGAACAAACCCTGCCACCTTCGGGATTTTGGACTTGCTGGCCTCCAGACTGTGAGAAAATAAATTTCTCTCATTGTAAGCCACCAAGTTTGTGGTAATGTGTTATGGCAGCCCTAGGAAACTAACACAGTGGGCATCCGTATAGTTTTATCGTTTACTCCAGCCTCATCCATCGTGTCTCGTTGGTGTGGCTGACACTGCATAAAAATGCTGTCTGTCAAGTGGAGAGAAATAGAGACAAAGTTAATTTTTTATTACTCTAGATTATTTGCTTTGCACAATAACCTTGTACTCGAATTCTAGCTGCTCTGAGATAGGCTAAACATATATGTGAGGATTGGCTCTGCATTTCAAAACGAAATCTGCTTTGTGTATCTGACCTTTTAACTCCTTTTCATAATTCAGGTCGTTTTTTTCAGTTGACAGTTTGATGAGCTACAGCAGCTTCATGCCATCACTGTGGTAGCGTGCCTTAAGATTAATTACATAATTGCTTAATGGTTTATGGATTGCCTTCACATATTTCATTTCATCCTTACCAAGTTAGTTATTATACAGGTTAGACTTCTAGCTGAAGCTGTGTAATAATCTGCACCAAAATACAGGAGATTGAACAAAACAGTTTATTTCTCTCTTCTCCAGCAGCCTGTATGTCAGCAGACCATGGCAGCTCCCTGGTACCAAATTCTCACACAAATTCTCTTGCTGTTTTGCTGTACTAAAGTTAGTTGCCCTCATCTGCATGACTGAGGATGGCTTACTGCTTCATCCACTTTGCAGCAGTGGAGAGGGCTAGAAGGCAGACGCGGAAGATGTTTCCCACTAAGGGTTGGACCTGTAAGTTGTACACATCACTTCAGCTCACATCCATTGACCAAAACATAGCTGGAATCCAGCCACAAGGGAGGTGAAGAAATGTAGTCTTTATTTTCAGTGGCTCTCCAAGCTGAAATTCAGGGGCTCTGTCCCTCAGGGAACACAGGGAGAGTGGATATTGGCGTGTAATGTAGCAGTACTGCTACACTTTGTCCAGCTCCTGAGGGAGGGACACGGTTACTACTAGCATCGCACTTACAGGTGAGAAAATGAGACTCAGAAATTTGATATGTTCCTCAAGATCATCCAGCTAAAGCAGAAGAGTCCACCCCAGGAATTCCATGCAAATGGTGTATCACACCGCTTTCGGAATAATAACTCCATGAGTCCTCACGTGTGTGGTGTTTACAAGTTTATGTTCTCGCATTTGAACCTTTCAATAACTCTGGGGGACAAAGAAAAATGTTGTCTTTCTTGTAGATGAGAAAAGGACCTTAGGCAGCTCTCATCGAGAAAACCATACAGTAAAATGTTACTGTAAGAGCCATCCACTCCTTATTAGTATCTTACATTTGTTTAGTATTTTCACAGTTAGTGAAGTGTATTGACATAAATTCATTTCAGTCTCAAAGTAACTCTGGAAAGAATATAAAATAGGAAATAGGTGACTTTCTTTTAATAAAAAAGAGAAAACAGGCACATAAAGGTTGTGTACAGGGCTTAAGTCTTTGAGATCCTCTCATTCTTCTGACAGCGTCCCTCATGCCTGTTTCTGTCAGTTAGGACTGCCTTTAGCTGCGTATAAAATAAATCGTCTTTGCAGTGGTTAGACAAGTAAGGGCTTTATTTTTCTCACCTAATTAAGACGGCCCAGGGTAGGAGTGATTCGGTGGCTTCTGATCCTCTTAAATGCCTGACTCCTCTTTCTGCTCTTTCTTCTTAGAAGGTGGCATTTTGTTTGCTTGCTCACAAAAATGGGCGATTCCGGTTACCATGGCTCTATTCTAGGCAGGAAGAAAGGGCAAAGAAGAGGGACAAAAGATCTATCTTAGATATTCTATTTGGAAAGACTGACTTTGAAGCCCTCCGCTTCATCTCATTGGCCAAATGTCACGTGGCGTGCTTAGCTGCCAACAGAGCCTGCTGCCCAAAGAGAATTAGAAGTGGGATAGAGAAAATGCAGAGAAAGTTGATATCAGAGAGGCCGATAGGTCCTGGTCTCCATATCTGTTCATGTTAGGAGGGAGAATGGTGATAATAAAACCTCCATTTTTAAAAACCTTTATTCCATCAGAATATACGATATACCCCCTCATAGGCTTAGGAACATAAGGTGCTTCTAGTCAGCAAACATTCCAAAAGAATCAATACGCCCTTAATTAGGTGTGGGTTGACCTTCCATTCCTGGATCGGAGGTTTGTTTGGCTTGTGCCCTCTTTGGGACTATTGTTTTCACATCCAGACTGTATATTGATGTTGGCAGAGTACAAACTGTCAAGTATTGTGTATTTACCAGAATTTAGCTACACTTGACCATAATGGGAGCTAGATATTATTGTTGCTGGCAACAGTTAGAACAAAGCTGATCAAAATTCTTCTCAGACTTAATTAGAATTAATTCACTGAGTGAAATACTTAAAGCAAGAGATACTAGAATAGTACGTATTTTAATGAAGTAATATCAAGTAGGTGTAGTGTATCCACTCAGTGGAAATTTGTAGCTATAAAATAAGTGATAATGTCTGAAGTATGTGTAGAAAAGTACCAACCACTTTCTATTTCCTACTGGACTTTTTGTTAGCATGTCTTATAGACTAAACATATTCTGTTGGCTGCTGTTTTAGCTTATCACTGCTGCCTTATCATCAACATCAATCGCTTATATTTATTTAAGCACCTACTGTATTTTTTTTAAGGGGCTTGAAATAATTTTGTCCATATAAATGTTATGACTGAATGTCTTGAGTTTATGTGATCTGAAATATATATTTTTAATATTAAATTAGTAATTCTTATCTAAAATTACTCTTGTACTATCTACTGAGATATAGTCTTTATTCTCTTACACAATACTGACCTCTAGAGATACAGCATTGTAAATTCACTTCTTAATAAAACTTTTTGATCATCTCTAAAAAGAATTTAGAGGATTTTTTTGCTTCTCATTTCTTATTTTACTTTTATTACGAATAATTCAAAAACCCAATTATAATGAATTTTCATGTACTCCATCCAGATTTAACAGTTGATAACATTTTTATATATTTGCTCTTATTCATTTATTCATTTATTTATTTATTTGCCTATGTACTTTAGAGAAAATTACAAGGATCATGACATTTTACCCCTATATATTTCAATATGCATGTCTAAAAAGAACATGTTTCTAAACAAGAACAGTACTATTAATATAATAATAAAATTAAGAAATATTCCATAATTGACCCAGTAGTCACATTTCCCCCAACTGTTCCTAAATTGGATTTTACAACCTGTTACATCAGACCAAAATCCAGTCAAGGACAAGCATTTCTTTTGGTTGTTAGGTTGCTATGTTAAATTCTTCTAATCTAGATCCTAGAACAGCCCCCAGTCCCCTGTATCTCCAGACATTGACTTGTTGAGATCAGGCCCCTTGTCATAGAATGTCCTGCCTTTTGGATTCTTCTCATTATTTTCCCAGGCTGTTGTTTAACTTGTTTATTTTTCATCTTCTTTTTCTTATAAAGTGTAACAGATCTGGAGGCTTGATTGGATTAAGGTTAAATATTTTTCTCAAGAACACATTTTAGGTACTCTTCATGTACTTCCTACTGCATCACATTATGTTACATACGTGTCATCTCACTATTAATGATGTTAATAAGATGGTTAAGGTGTCATGACCAGACTTCTCAGTTATAAAATTATGGTGATTCTCTTGGTATCAGCAGGTAATCTAGAGAGAGATTTTGGCATCATTTGAAATCAGGATTCCATTAAACCTTCCATATAATAGTTTTAAGATCTATTTAAGATGTAAAATGGGATTTTCAATTCTGTTGTTTTTTTCTACGTATGTCAGCTGAAGTTCTGTAGAGAAAGTTCTCCATCAACTTGGGGTTATTTATTTACTGTAAAACATGGTTTCTACTCAAAGACACTGTACTCTTTTCCTTTACCAATTTTTCAAGTTAGGGTTAGGGTAAAAACCACCTCCCGTGCAAACAGATGTTATTCTGGGGCAAGAGTAGGCATTCTCTCTCTCTCTTTAATATCCGTATCTCCTGGATTTTTATATATTCAATGTGACTCAAACTACAGTTATTATTTTTTAAGTTTAATTTGTTCTTCTGTTGTTGCATTTTTTAGTAACACTTTAATATATACTTTTCTCTTTAAATAACCACTATATAGTCATCTTCTTCAGCTATTACCTATTGGTTCTCTCCTAGCAGCAGCAATTAAATTAGCTTAGTTTAGCCTTCTTGACCAACTATCCCCATGTTAGTCAATCAAATTTTTTTGATGTTTATCTTTCTACTCCACTATTCAAATCTTCAGATTTAAATGGTGTCCTTCAACTCTCAGTAATCAACTATGAGGTAACATTTCTACACCTTTTTCCTATCTTTGTCTTTCTCTTAAATCCACAGTTACACTTATTCAGTGCTTACCAGCAGTACTTCCGCTGAGAGTTCCTCAGTCATCCTTTGGTTGGATAAAGCCTGTCCTCTAATAGATTACTTTAGAAGAGCTAGCTCATGAATGCCAAATTACCTGAGTTCTTACATGGGAAAAGCTTTTTCTATAGTGTTGACACTTGGAAAGACCACTTGGCTAGTTATAAAATATATGTATTTTAAAACTGTATTTGTTTCCTAGGGAAGTTATAACAAATTACCACAGACTGGGTGGCTTAAAACAATAGAACTATATTCTCACATTTCTGGAGGCCAGAAGTCTGATCTCAAGTGGTTGACAGTGTCACACTCAAGAGAAGACTCCTTCCTTGCCTCTTCCAGCTTCTGGTGGCTCCAGGCATTCCTTGGTCTGCCTTGGTTTGTAGACACTTCCCTCCAATTCATGTCTCCTTCTTCACATTCTCTTTGTCTCTGTATTTCTGCATTTCCTCTTCTTATAAGGATACCAGTCATTAAATTTAGGGTCCACTCTAATCCATTATGACCTCAGCTTTACATCTGCAAAGACCCTATTTCCAAATGAGGTCACATTCTGACGGCTCAGGGTAGACCTGAACTTTGGTAGGACTTTATTCAACCCACTATACACTGTTTTTTCTTGGTTAAATGGTATAAACTCTTGAACTGGTGTGACATCTGTGTAGGCATGTGTTGAATCTTGACAAAAAGGCTTATAACCTGATTTTCTGTTCTTTGTAAGTAGCTTGGTCTTTTTGCCTGGAATGCCAAAGAACATTATCTTTAGAGTCTCATAAAAGAACTATGACTTATCTCAGATTCAGAGTTGGCATTCTGGCATTCATGAGACATTCCATATTATGTCTCAATGTGGACATTTAGGTTCTCTTTATTTCAAGGACATTTTCTTGAGTCATAATTTTAAAGATTAGTTCTGTTTCATCTTGTTTTTCTGTTTCATGGACTCCTAATGTATGTATGCTGACTCTTCTTTCATTGGCTTCCATATGGATCACTTTTACTCTGGTCCCTTTTATGTGTTTACTTGTCTCATTTATTTTTTGTTTTTCTTATTGCTTTCTATGCTTTTGGGCATTTCTGTTGTCCCTTGTGTATCCTGTGATTTAGTACTAAGCCTTTAATGATTTTGTCCTTTTGTTTGTTTGTTTGTTTTTGCGGTACGCGGGCGTCTCACTGTTGTGGCCTCTCCCGTTGCGGAGCACAGGCTCCGGACGCGCAGGCCCAGCGGCCATGGCTCACGGGCCCAGCCGCTCCGTGGCACGTGGGATCCTCCCAGACTGGGGCACGAACCCATGTCCCCTGCATTGGCAGGCAGACTCTCAACCACTGCGCCACCAGGGAAGCCCTGTCCTTTTTTTTTTTCTTCAGTTTATTTCCTGTTTTATATGAGTTCCCATTTCATATCTTCCTATTGTTTATTTACCTCTTCTGATTTGTTCTTTTTTATTTGTTCCATAGCATTCTTTTTATTTTTTTGTTGCTTGTTTATTTTTAACTGTGTTGCAATGTTGCATTATAGTCTTAACTCTGCTTTGTAGAAATTTTCAAGTAGCCTGAAATGTTTTAGTCGTCATTCCTTATGTTTTTTTCTTTTTCAATAGACATTGCAGTTCTATATTTCTTATTTCTATTTGATCCAGTTTCTGTGGAATTGGGGGAGGGGTGGTAGCAGGACAGAGGTTTGGGTAATTCTTGATTTACGAGCTTTCTTTAATGTTAGTGTGAGGAAGGCATTGTCTTTATTAGTAGGCCTCTTTTTTTGTTGTTTTCACATTTTTTTCTTTCTTGTTTGACCCTTTCTTGTTTCAATAGGGCCCTTACCTTCAACCCCGTCCTTCTTTTTAGTCCTCTTTGCCGTCTTCCAAATTGGCTCTCTTAGAGAAACGTCCTAACAGATGTTGTTCTTCATCCAGTATGCTCTTGAGACTTCACTCTTGTTTCCGTGTCTTCTCCGAGCCTCCTTTACCCGCTGCTTTGTTGCCAAGTCTCAGGCCTCCTTTCAGTAGTGCTCATTTTAGATGGGACCTTTCCTTCTGGGGAGGGATTCTGGCTATTGCTGTCTGAGTTTGCCACCACTTCCATGAAGCTCCTGCCATATTCCCTATACAGGGTCAGCTGCGGTACTTACTCTGCTGATCTTTGGTATTTACTCCCCTTCTTTCTGATAAATCTGTGTTTATAGCTATCCTCTGTCTCCTACTTATTCTTTAGGTATTAGTTAACTCTGTTTTTGTTCTCTTTGTTGCTGTGTGTGGTTTTGGAAAGACGTGGGAGAAGAATCTGAGAGACTGCTGTCAGCTTGGGGAACTCAGAAACCTAGACTCTGTTCATTTTTAAAATTTTTTTCTGCAGCCAGGAGTAAGTGGTAACATAGCTGCCTACATTGCTAGCTGTGGTGGACTATATTTTATCTCACAGTGAGTGACTACTAGAATAGTAATCTCATTGAGATATTTATGAGGAAGTTTGTTTTCTTGTATAGTTTGGTAGTCAGTAAAGAAAACTTCAAAACCAAGAAAAACATTTCAAGCCATCTCTGCAATCTCCTCACCTTAAAAATTTCTGGTCTACTTTGAAATCTAGTGTGTTTTCTTTTTATACTCTCTGGTGTAGCAGGTATGTAAACCTAACTCTCCTACCTCTTTGACTGTTTTATATTTATAAAGCTCATTAGGAAATTGAGCCAATATACAAATAGTTGAAACCATGAATATATCAGACGAAAAGGTAGTATAGAAGAAAAGTCGTTTTTAAATTTTGAATTATGTCGTAGGTTGCCGCAGGTTGTGTTGCCCAGGAATCAGACTTTGGGGTGGAGATTAGAGTGCAGGATGTTTACTAGAGAGTGCTCTCGGGATCAGATTTGTGGAAGGGAGGGAGGGAGGGAGGAGAAGTTGAGTTGCAGCATGGTCCCAGTGAAGACTCAGCAGCTGCCCTACAGGGAGCTCTGGAGCCCGGGCTTTCTTAAGCCGAGGAGTTGATAGTCACTGTTTCTGGTTGGGCAGGATTGCGTAGCCTCTTTTAGTTTTGTTTTAATATGTGACTATTGTAAAAAAAATAAACATATTACTCTTGTACTCAGAAAATGAAAGCTTCCTGTTTTGGAAAAAAGTATGAGTAATTCTTTGGAAGAAGTTTTTTTTCAGTCACTCTTGGTACTTTGAGTTCTGGTTTTAAAAGCTTCGATGCCATTACTGGCTGTTCCATTTTCTTTCCAGCTTGGGCAATGGTAGACCATGGGTCAAATGTGAAAGCCCGCGCTTCTTACAATGAGAAGACCCCGAGGATCGTTGTGTCTCGCTCACATTCAGGAATGGTCAAGCAGGTTGCTCTTCAGACTTTCGGAAACCAGACCACAATCATCCCGGCGGGTGGTGCTGGTATGTTCCTGCTCCCCTGCGGTGCCTGTGCAGTGTTCCCTGTGGGGCCAAGGCCATGTCAGGAGGCACACTTGGTTGTCCCATCCTTGGGAAGAAAGTGAGAATGGACAGTGGGCTTTCAAGACAGGCATGGTCTCCTACTTGGTGATCTCGAGAGTGGGATTCAGTCATACGTGCCTCCTTGGTAGAGACAGTCTCACAATAGAAACAGTCTCACAATGGTGATTTCTGTTCCTCGAATACTACAAAAGCATATTTCTGACATTGATGGTGGTTATATATATGATCTGATGGTGAAATAATTGTGCTATTAGTTTAACTGTAAGAATAGCAAGGAGAGGAAGAAAGATCCAGCACATCACAACGCTTTATTTAGCAGCAGGGTGCCAGGAATCATCAGAAGTGTTACTAGAATGGCCAACCCCTTGGTCACTGTTAAGGCCCCTGAACTCCTCAGCTTTCGTGTCTGGGAGGAGCCACAGAGTCTAGTGCCCATCCAGCTTAATGCAGATCCTGTATTGTTGCATTCCCTATGTTCTAGCTCGGGGCAGCTGACTTTTTCTGAAAGGCCCAATAGTAAATATTAGGCTTTGTGAGTCACATGATCTCTTTTGCATACTATTATTTGATTTTTTTTTAACCGTGCTTTAAAAATACCAAAAAAAAAAAAACAAAAAAAAACCATCTATAGCTTGAGGGCTGCACAAAAGCAGGCCGTGGCCCAGACTTAGCTCCTGGGCCGTTTGCCCACCTTGTTTTGAGTGTTGTTTAATATGGCAGAAGTGTTGTAATTCAAACAAATAGCAAATTATAGTCGGAAACATTTGTGTTTGAAAACCTTTTCAGCAGAGTAATAAAGGGAAAAGTAGTGCTTTTAACCTTTAAGCCTAATAGTTTTCGTTTACTGCTGACCTATACGTGTCTTTCTTAACATGGCTTTATTGTTTTCTTACAGACTCTCAGTTTGGTTAGGAAAGGTGATATCCAAAATGCCCAGTAGGAATGGGATAAACTAGATTTTAGACCCAGTTTCTTCTGGGTTTGTTTTATTTTATTTTTAAAATTCTGCCTCATTACGAAAAAGACTTAAGATAGTAGCATTATTTTGTGCTTTCTTCTTTCAAATCCAGCCTTCCTGGAGACTCAAGGGAAACCTGTGGGTGTTTAGCTTTAGTTTAGTAGTCCATAGGAGACGATTCATGTTGAAGGTATCACCCCGTAGCAGACAAGCACAAAGTGGATTTAAATTTAAAATATTATAGGCATATATTTGTTTGTATTTGAGAACAGCTTAATAAATTACTTTGCAGTATTTTTTTTTGGCTCATTTGGGTTTAATGTCTGCGCTATTACTTAAAAAAAAAAACTTTTTAAAAATAAGTTTAGACTTAGCAGTGGCAAAGATAGTACAGAGATCTCCTGCACACCCTGTGCTGTTATTTTAACAATGTACTCAAAGCAGTAAGCTCCTTTCTTCAAATCTTCCAGACAATAACCTGAATTCTGTGTTTATCTTGTAGGTTATAAAGTTTTAGCACTCTTGGATGTGCCTGATAAGAGTCAAGAAAAAGCTGATCTATATATCCATGTGACATACATCAAAAAGTGGGATATATGTGCTGGCAACGCCATCTTAAAAGCCCTCGGGGGGCATATGACTACCCTGAGCGGGGAAGAAATCAGTTACACGGGCTCCGACGGCATTGAAGGAGGGCTCCTCGCCAGCATCAGAATGAACCACCAAGCTCTGGTCAGAAAACTCCCCAGTCTAGAGAAGACAGGACATAAATAAGCCACGCTGGTCACAGGTCACCGCTCCTCCAGAGCTGAATGGTCAGCCTGGAACGCTGGAGGCTTCAAAGCTTTGGTGGAGCCTGCATGGTTAAGGCCATCCCGAACTTTTTAAAGTATTTATGAAGCATCAGAGACTTATTTTCCCTGTAATAGGATGCAAGATCAGGGAGAATGGGTTGCTTCCTGTCTCAAGTATCGTCTTTATTTTTGAGACTATTTTCGTACAGTTGTCATACACAAGGCGCATATATATATATTTGTGAATTAAAATCTATAGTCGAGTCTACATTGTTATGAGTCACCATTTTCACACAATATCATGAATCTTCACTGTTAGTACTTTCATATAGAATTGGGCTGAAGAAAGGATTGATTTTGTGTAGATGTTTAATATTACTTTACAATTATATCTCATTGAAAATAAAATAATTGGGGGTTTTTACCCCTAGTTCAGATGGAAAGCACAAGAAGCTACAAATTCATTAATATGCAACAAATTCTCTATCACTTACTGAATATATTTCTTATGGATTAAAATAGAAAAAGCTTAAATTGTTTTTTTTCTTTGAAACTTTAATAACAGGTTCACCAGCTAGTAGCGAGTATAGATACATGATGGTTGCGTTGTAACTGTAATTTCTGTGTGTGTGTGTTTTGTTTTGTTTTTATAAAGAAAAGTGTGTTTGTACCTATGGGTTCAACATTTCTGCCATCTTGCTGGTAGTTTTCATTTGCCCTGTGGACGGTGCATGGTTCCATCCTTTCCCTCTTGACCAGCATTTAGTCTTTAACTTGTAAGGTTTGGATTAAGGTTTCAGGGTTAGCATTAGAATTTGGTATATTTTCTCATTAGGGATAAAATATGCTGTATAAGGCATTATAAAAATATAAATGATCCTCTTATTAACTGAAAGTTATTTGACATTATGTGAATTGAGCTAGCTTTTATTATTTTCAAAAGCCTTGTTATAGTACTTTTTAAAAAATTTGCCAGGTTTGTGTATAGAGATTCTCTCATTATCAAGAATAAGTTAAGGTTGCTTTTGCCGTGGTTAGTTTTACCATTAATAAATGGATCTAACCTAACCAAACTAAGTATTAACTTTTGAGATAATTTGTATCTTCCCTTCAGATTAAAAAAATGAAGATTGGAGTTACTTTTTGTTGAATTTTTTTCCTATTCAAGTGTGCAGAATCTGGTTGGAAGAAAGGTTGTGACATATTCACTGTGTCACTGTAATTTGAACCTTGCTTTGTAGGATATCTTCCATTGGGATGTCTGATTTCTTTCAATGTGATAGCTGGAAATTTCGGGTAAACAGTAGCATTATTTCACGTGACTTTGCTATGGTTTTATTCCATAACACTGGTAAGGAGAGGCATTTCTTGTGGTTTCATGGTTTCTTTTCTTTATATCTTTCTTCCTTCCTCTCTCTCTCTTTCTCTCTCGCTTTCTTTTTCTTTTTAGATTTTTTAACCCTAAATCAACTTTCCATTTATTTTCCTATCTTGGAGGTAAAGTTGACCAAAAGATGGGCATCCTCACCTGGTGGAATGTGCTCACAACATTAGGTTTGCAAATTACACTGTCCAAGGTCCTTATTCCTCACTGGGGAATTGGACCTAGTGTGATACACACATTACCACCCAGTCTCTAGCAACTGGTCACCAATCTGGTAGGGTAATGGGCCTTGATAGGTAGGGTTTTGATCATGAAAATTCATTCAAAGTTTTGGTAGTTGGAACACTTGATATTTAAACAGGACTTAGGAATTCTGAGCAGAATATTAGAGACTGCATCTTTTTTTGCAACGAGATGAGGAAATCCTTTTTCTCAGGAGGGATGGCAAAGGCATATGCTGTTTCCAGAGTCCTGTAGTACAAACATTTGTTTTCATTGTAATGTGTCAAACTTAGGGAAAAGGGACTAGCATATTAGGAAATGGGACTAGTTCATATTAGCAAGCATGGTGCTTTGGTTTTATTTTTAATTTTGTTAAACCACATGTAGATAATGACTTTGTGAAGGGCTTTGTTGTGTGCAAAAATTAAGATATTGGCCGACAGTTAAATGCATCATGTTTGTGATTTGTTGGGTATAGTATAGTACTAATGATTTTTAAGTGCTTTTATAAAAATTTCATTTTAAAACATTTTGTTTCTTAAAGTCAGTATACATTATAGAACTAATGTAAGTACAAAGAACAGTATTTATATTTATTTATGTAAGACATTATTGTGCCAGGACATACCAGTAAAACACCTTCATGAATAAGTGAGACAGATAATAT
Organism: Delphinus delphis; assembly: GCF_949987515.2. Taxonomy (NCBI): domain Eukaryota; kingdom Metazoa; phylum Chordata; class Mammalia; order Artiodactyla; family Delphinidae; genus Delphinus; species Delphinus delphis. The sequence continues at coordinate 5,429,712 of NC_082699.1, read as the reverse complement.
CTCCCAAGAATGACATAAATACAGTTATTTCTAAAATGTTTACTTTTAGTGATCCTCACCTCCCCAGTTCCTTGTCTCCCTTTCCCTCATCTTGACATTGATAACCTCAGGATCCATCAACTGTCCCCTTCCTCAGCCCCTCTTTGTCTCTACCTTGTTCCCTATCACCCTAGCCTGTTGATTAATGTTCTCCTTTTATTTCTGTTTCTCTTTCTTCACCAGTATACTCTTCCCCAGCACTTAATCCCCGAATTGTCTCATAGACCTACATCTCCACGATTGGTTGCTGAAATCTTAGGGCAGAACGGAGACTCTAGTAAAGTTCCGATGGAGAGTCGTCCTGGCAGAGTCCTAGCTGAAAATTACTTTTCAAAGACTCCTCAAAAAGTAAAGGAAAATCACCTTCAAAACCACAAAGTAACTGTCACGTATAACCCAAGTCCTCTGTCTTTACAGAGCGTTTCTTCTGACCCATCCTTCAAAGAATGAAAATGCAGAAAATACAAGAGTTGGCTGTGCTCTGCCTGCTGGAGAGAACTTGCTTTCTCTATGAGTTTTCATATTGTATCCCTATTTCAGTTGAGAGTATCAGAGCCTACAAATGGGTCATGTTTGTCTTTGTTATTCAATTGTCCCCTTTCCCCAATTTTAGAGTTTTTCTTTGATTCTAAATATTGAATTGTTTATGGCTGTATAATGAAGTAACAAGCGTCTTGGTCTGTGTGTTTTAAGTAGTAATTGTGCAAATTCTTCCTGTTTTCTGGGTGCTTCCTTTGAATATTGTGCAAATTGAGTCAGAGGCAGTGGGAGGGGCAGTGACTAAGAAAAGACTAGGGAAGAAGGAAGCCCAGGGGAAGGGTAGCCAAGGGAGGATGCCAAGCAGGCATCTGCCCTGTCTCAGATGTTTAATTCAGAAGTTGGATTTTACTCGGGCTTGGAAGGTGACAGCTGTCTCTCCTAGCTTAAACATAAGTAAAGAAAGCTGGAGTGCCACCCCCTGTTCCTCAGAAAAGGAAATATCCAGCTTGCCTCTCCTTGATAACAGCTTGAAAATGGCCTTCTGGAGACAAGCTCTGGCAGGTTTAAAACAGGGACTGTTTGGAATCTAGTTGCAACTACTTCTCCTGGCTGTGTGGTGGCTGCTTGTGGACAGAAGCAGTGATTTTTCAGTTTAGATCTTGGTTGAATTTAAGGCTTATTTAATTATTTTCAGCATATGCCTACAAAAGTCTGCCTTGTAACTGTTGTGTAAAATAAACCTATGGTTTCATTTTTATCCTAAAAACAAGTTGTGCCTTAACAACAGGGCATTGTATGTTAATAAGGGAAAACAAAATTCTTTTTAATAGATGGGGAAAACAGGAACTTTTGCCATTAAAATTTAAGTTCTTTTTATGTTTTTAATGTTAGAGTTGGGGAAAATTCATTAAAGTTAAATAAAATTAATATAAAATTATTTTTGCATATACAACTAAAGTGCATTTTTATAAGAACTGGCATCTTGATGTATATAGGTCTGAAATGATACTTCATCCTTTGATTTTTAATTTGAATTAATAAGACCATGATAGATATTTTTTTTTAATTTTACCCTTAAACTATTTCAGTGTGCTATTATATCTGTTCTAGTACTCTGAGTCACTTTGGTTCTAACAACTATTTATGGTACCATGTCAAGAATTTCTTAATGTTAAAAAATACTGTATGTCTGTGACATAAACCAGAATGGTTCGTAGATCGGGGAGGGTTCGGATTAGCATTTAGTAAGAGGGCAAGAAGAACTGAACTTTGTACTTCAAAAGGAGGTTTTGGTTTTATGAGGTGCTGGTCATAATAAGTTGTTTATTTTTATTTCGTCAAAGCCTGGCAGGTGTTTGCATTCCAATTTACCATTGATAAAGGCTTACAGGGAAGCTTCTTTTTTAAAAATTATTTTTTAAAATGAGTGATGAATTAATTCTGTGGGAAAATGAGATTTATAAATATTAGTTTTCCTTTAAGATAAAATAATATAACCCAAACTTTCAGAAGTTAAGGATGATGAATAATATTACAACTTGTTGTGTATTGTGTTTGTAAGGGTTCCCTAAAGTATTAAAATTCAGGTAATTTGTGTAAATTGCAAAAGCAGAAACTGTGATGTTTGATTAGTAGTATGTTGCATTAGAATTCTTTTTGAGATGTATGTTATACATATAGTAAACTAATATTCAGACTTGTTCATCCTGTATTTTTTTAAAATAGGAGGTACAGCACCCCAAGTCATCTTTAGATCAGTCTACAAAGAGTTCATCTGTCTCCCCAAATTATCTCTTCTAAGCCCTCTTCGTCATCTATGTTCAGTTAAGTTTGAAATGTTTATAGACTTTAATTTGTGTGTAAAATATGGACTTCAGTTTCCATCGTGCCCTTGCATCCACCCTTGGCAGTAGCCAAAACTATCTTTATAGTCTAACGGGAGAGACTGTGTTCTGCCATGATGAACTGTGGTGCTGCCAGTGGGTTTTTTCCTCTTTTGATGGTTTTACTTAAGCTGCTAAATGGATATACACAAGCAGTTGAGTTTACACTAACACTATGAAACGGTATTTCCCGTCTATGTCCCTGCCTCTTCAAACTTGGATGTGGTGGGTTTTTTTTTTTAATCATTTTCACTTCCTAGTCAATCTCTTATAATGGGCTGATGATGACAGGGATTAAAATAAAACTAAATACCTTTGAATACCCCTTCCCCTCTCACACACTGAAAGCTGTGGAGGAAGTAGACCATTTCCGGTTGCCAAGACATGCTTAGACACCAGAGTTGTCTTTGCTTGGCATGCTATCCCCTGCCTCACCCACACCACCTAATTTAAGAGGGTCCCGACTTAAGCCTCCTTCCAGGTTTCTGAGCAGGCTTTTTGGCTTCTCACCCGTAGCCCTCACTTCTACACGTGCTGTTGTAAACTTCTTAAGGACAGGGATGACGTCTTGGTGATTTCTGTACTTCCACCTCAGCCTCGGCAGCTACCCCAGTGTCTGGAACATATTAGGTGCTCAATGTCTGTCGAACTAAATGGAATAAAGGGTTTCTACTAGCGTCAGCGTTTCTCGTGCCTCAGTTGTGTAAGCTGGTTGTTTGTTTTCCTCTGCAAATATTTATGTTTTATCACCCACACACCCTAAATTATTTTTTAAAGTTTTGTTTTCTTTCCTTCAGATACTACCCCATGGCCAAATAGCTCTAGAAAATGTGGTTGCCTCCGATGACATGATCATCCCAAACCCTGCCCCTGGATATACTTTGCCAAACTGAACTTTGAGTTTCCTGAATAAATTGGTCGTGTCTGAAAGACGGTGTGCTGCATCTACTTTTTTTCCTTTTCTAAAAAAATTTTTGCTGTGATGAAATATACACAACAAATTTACCGTTTCAACCATTTTTAAGTGTAAAATTGGGTGGCATTTACATTCACAGTGTTGTGCAAAATCACCACTATCCATTTGAAGAACCTGTTCAGCCCAAACAGAAACCCTGTGCCCTTTGGACAGTCACTCCCCATTCCCCACTCCTGGTACCAACTATACTGCTGTCTGTCTCTGAATGCTTCTGCTTTTTTTTTTTTTTTTTTTAACAGCTTTATTGGAGTGTAATTGCTTTACAATGATGTGTTAGTTACTGCTTTATAACAAAGTGAATCAGATATACATATATCCCCATATCCCCTCCCTCTTGTGTCTCCCTCCTACCCTCCCTATCCCACCCCTCTAGGTGGTCACAGAGCACTGAGCTGATCTCCCTGTGCTATGCGGCTGCTTCCCACTAGCTATTTTACGTTTGGTAGTGTATATATGTCCATGCCACTCTCTCAGTTCGTCCCAGCTTACCCTTCCCCCTCCCCATATCCTCAAGTCCATTCTCTATGTCTGCATCTTTATTTCTGTCCTGACCCTAGGTTCTTCAGAACCTTTTTTTTTTTTTAGATTCCATATATATGTGTTAGCATACGGTATTTGCTTTTCTCATTCTGACTTACTTCACTTTGTGTGACAGACTCTATGTCCATCCACCTCACTACAAATAACTCAATTTCGTTTCTTTTTATGGCTGAGTGATATTCCATTGTATATATGTGCCACATCTTCTTTATCCATTCCTCTATCGATGGACGACACTTAGGTTGCTTCCATGTCCTGGCAATTGTAAATAGTGCTGCAATGAACATTGTGTTACATGACTTTTTGAATTATGGTTTTCTCAGGGTATATGCCCAGTAGTGGGATTGCTGGGTTGTATTTTAGTTTTTTAAGGAACCTCCATACTGTTCTCTGATAGTGGTTGTATCAATCTACATTCCCACCAACAGTGCAACAGGGTTCCCTTTTCTCCACACCCTCTCCAGCATTTATTGTTTGTAGATTTTTTGAAGATGGCCATTCTGACTGGTGTGAGGTGATAACTCACTGCAGTTTTGATTTGCATTTCTCTAATGATTAATGATGTTGAGCATTCTTTCATGTGTTTGTTGGCAGTCTGTATATCTTCTCTGGAGAAATGTCTATTTAGGTCTTCTGCCCATTTTTGGATTGGGTTGTTTGTTATTTTGATATTGAGCTGCATGAGCTGCTTGTAAATTTTGGAGATTAATCCTTTGTCAGTTGCTTCATTTGCAAATATTTTCTCCCATTCTGAGGGTTGTCTTTTCGTCTTGTTTATGGTTTCCTTTGCTGTGCAAAAGCTTTGAAGTTTCATTAGGTCCCATTTGTTTATTTTGGGTTTTATTTCCATTTCTCCAGGAGGTGGGTCAAAAAGGATCTTGCTGTGATTTATGTCATAGAGTGGTCTGCCTATGTTTTCCTCTAAGAGTTTTATAGCGTCTGGCCTTACATTTAGGTCTTTAATCCATTTTGAGTTAATTTTTGTGTATGGTGTTATGGAGTGTTCTAATTTCATTCTTTTACATGTAGCTGTCCAGTTTTCCCAGCAGCACTTATTGAAGAGACTGTCTTTTCTCCATTGTATATTCTTGCCTCCTTTATCAAAAATAAAGTGACCATATGTGCATGGGTTTATCTCTGGGCTTTCTATCCTGTTCCATTGATCTATATTTCTGTTTTTGTGCCAGTACCATACTGTCTTGATTACTGTAGCTTTGTAGTATAGTCTGAAGTCCAGGAGCCTGATTCATCCAGCTCCGTGTTTCTTTCTTAGGATTACTTTGGCTATTTGGGGTCTTTTGTGTTTCCACACAAATTGTGAAATTTTTTGTTCTAGTTCTGTGAAAAATGCCATTGGTGGTTTAATAAGGATTGCACTGAATCTGTAGATTGCTTTGGGTACTATAGCCATTTTCATAATTTTGATTCTTCCAATCCAAGAACATGGTATATCTCTCCATCTGTTTGTATCATCTTTAATTTCTTTCATCAGTGTCATAGTTTTCTACATACAGGTCTGTTGTCTCCTTACGTAGGTTTATTCCTTGGTATTTTATTCTTTTTGCTGCAATGGTAAATGGGAGTGTTTCCTTAATTTCTCTTTCAGATTTTTCATCATTATTGTATAGGAATGCAAGAGACCTCTGCATTAATTTTTTATGCTGCTACTTTACCAAATTCATTGATTAGCTCTGGTATAGTTTTTCTCCCAGTGTATTTCTTTTGTTGGAGCATTTAATTCATTTACATTTAATGTAGTTATCAATATGTATGTTCCTATTACCATTTTCTGAATTGTTTTGGGTTTGTTATTGTAGGTCTTTTCCTTCTCTTGTGTTTCCTGCCTAGAGAAGTTCCTTTAGGATTTCTTATAAAGCTGGCTTGGTGGTGCTGAATTCTCTTAGCTTTTGCTTGTCTGTAAAGGTTTTAATTTCTCCATCGAATCTGAATGAGATCCTTGCTGGGTAGAGTAATCTTGGTTGTAGGTTTTTCCCTTTCATCACTTTAAATATGTCCTGCCCCTCCTTTCTGGCTTGCAGAGTTTCTGCTGAAAGATCAGCTGTTAACCTTATTGGGATTCCCTTGTATGTCATTTGTTGTTTTTCCCTTGCTGCTTTTAATATTTTTTCTTTGTATTTAATTTTTGATAGTTTGATTAATGTGTCTTGGCATGTTTCTCCTTGGATTTATCCTGTATGGGACTCTCTATGCATCCTGGACTTGATTGACTGTTTCCTTTCCCATATTAGGGAAGTTTTCAACTATAATCTCTTTAAATACTTTCTCAGTCTCTTTCTTTTTCTCTTCTTCTTTTGGGACCCCTATAATTCAAATGTTGGTGCATTTAATATTGTCCCAGAAGTCTCTGAGGCTGTCCTCAATTCTTTTCATTCTTTTTTCTTTATTCTGCTCTGTGGTAGTTATTTCCACTATTTTATCTTCCAGGTCACTTATCCATTCTTCTGCCTCAGTTATTCTGCTACTGATTCCTTACAGAGAATTTTTAATTTCATTTATTGTGTTGTTCGTCATTGTTTGTTTGCTCTTTAGTTCTTCTTGGTCCTTGTTAAACGTTTCTTGTATCTTCTCCATTCTATTTCCAAGATTAAGATCATCTTTACTATCATTACTCTGAATTCTTTTTCAGGTAGACTGCCTATTTCCTCTTCATTTGTTTGGTCTGGTGGGTTTTTATCTTGCTCCTTCATCTGCTGTGTGTTTCTCTGTCTTCTCCTTTTGCTTAACTTTCTGTGTTTGGGGTCTCCTTTTCACAGGCTGCAGGTTTGTAGTTTCCGTTGTTTTTGATGTGTGCCCCCAGTGGGTAAGGTTGGTTCAGTGGGTTGTGTAGGCTTCCTCGTGGAGAGGACTGGTGCCTGTGTTCTGGTGGATGAGGCTGGATCTTGTCTTTCTGGTGGGCAGGACCACGTCCGGTGGTGTGTTTTGGGGTGTCTGTGAGCGTATTATGATTTTAGAGAGCCTCTCTGCTAATGGGTGGTGTTGTGTTCCTGTCTTGCTAGTTGTTCGGTATAGGGTGTCCAGCACTGTAGCTTGCTGGTCATTGAGTGGAGCTGGGTCTTAGCATTGAGATGGAGATCTCTGGGAGAGCTTTCGCCATTTGATATTACATGGAGCCGGGAGGTCTCTGGTGGACCAGTGTCCTAAACTCAGCTCTCCCACCTCAGAGGTGCAGGCCTGACATCTGGCCAGAGCACCGAGACCCTGTCAGCCACACGGCTCTTGAAGGAAAATCACGAAGGTTGCTTTGGAGGCTTTTGAAGAGGGGAGCACAGGATGAAACCTAAACAACCCCACAGAAGTGCCCTTACGACATTTTGCCGGAGTGGCCTCTGGACCTTGCGTTCCGGGAGGCCCCGAGGCCACAGCAGAAATGAGAGTGCAGGCCTGTCTAAGCAGGCCCCAGGGCGGCCCAGAACAAACTCATTCTAGTTCCTCCTTCCACTTGCTTCCCTCTCCTACACGCCAGCCTAACAGATGCCAGCTTCAGCTGGACCACAACCAACTGGAAATGGTTCAAGAAGCCCCCCTGAATGCTTCTGATCTAGAACTCTTTAATTTTATGGGACTCTGTCTTCTCTCTCACCATTTACACAAAAATCATCTGTTTGAGAATAGGTGTACATAACAAACATACCTCTAGAAAAACTATCAATTGAATATTCGATTGTTTTAAGTAAGATGGAGGGAGGCTAGAAAAAGAGAGAAAGAAGAAGAACAAAATTGTAGAAAAGTAGTAATAGGAAAAGTATGATGAGAAAGATACTCAGGGTGTTTGTTTTCCTCAAGCCTTGTAGATGATAAAAAGATGTTATCCACCCCCTTTGAGATGTTTTCATTTTTAATCTGGTTTCTTCTGAGTATGAATAAAGCAGGCTTCAGGAGCACAGGCCCTTTCATTCTATCCCTGGCAAACTGCTTGACTGTCCTTACTGACAGCTGCTTTTTGTTCCCTTATTTTAATTTTTTCAGCTACACTTTTAAAATATAATTCTACACTTGAAAAATGCTTTTTTTTCTGAAAAGCATGATTTTTCTGAAATTTTGCTTGTTAAATTTCCTGAGGATTTCTTGAAAAAGTATTTGTCAGATTTGCAGATTAGCGTTTCCCGTTTGACAAAGCTGAGTGTACAAATGGCAGAGTCAGGGGGATGTCTGGGCTTGCTCTCGATCTGGTGAGCCCTGTCCCAGCTATGAATTTCTAGGTGGTAGATGTTCTGGAATTCTCTACCACTCCTTCCACACCCACATGGGCTCTCTAGGCTACAATTATATATACGAGGCAGAAAATACCTGTTTGAATACTAACAGAAGCAGATGGCTTCTGGACACTTAGAATTCGGAGATCCATGATTTTACATTGTCTGAGACCTTTGCTGTATTGGTTCATATTAGATATTCCATAAATATACCTTAATAATTGCATTTCTTATTATAAGTAGTTGGCTCAGGCAAGGGCAGTGAAGCAGGGTGTACTTTGTTTATCTAGCACCACCCCTCTTTTTGCGGGGGGCGTGTTAAATCACTGGAGAGATGAAATTTAAATCCCTGGCAACTACTTCAAATCCAAGACATCTAGCCAAAAAATACCAGGAATTTTCACAGTGGCTAGTAACCTTCATAGTACATTTTCATTTCATGGAATGTTACGGATCGCCTCTGGTATTTTTGTTGCTGTACCTGTTGCCAAACTGAGGTTCAACTGCTTGCCACTCAAAAGCCAGTATTTCAAGAGGCAAGTGTCAGTAAAAAGGAAAGTCACTTTAATAAGAAAAGCTGGCAATCTCGGGAGAAGGCGGACTTGTGTTCTGAGACCAACTCCGAAGGTTCTACTCAGCCATGAGAATTTTTAAAGGGAAAAATGGGGGGAAGAATCTCAGTGAATCACTGAGGCAGGAGGTTGGATTCTGCATCATTCTCCACGGCCTGCAGACTGGCTGACACTCTTTAGATGTTATCTTGTCCGTGTGATCTGCCTGCAGGATTGCTAAGGGGGCCGCTGGGGGTAGAGAGCTAGTCATTTTTTACCTGCTTCATTCTTCATTCTTACTTCTTTTTAGCTAGGAAAATAATCAACAGGTTAGGCAAGGTATGGTGTAGCGTTCAGGAAAGCGTAAATCGGCATTAGTTTCAATTCTTAGTGATCTCATTCCTATAAGTAGGTTTTTAAGGTTAGAGGGGGCAGAAATGGGAAAACAAGAAAGGGACAGAAGAGCTGCTTTCGTGCCTATCATATATCCTGACATGAAAAAGAGATGTTCTGTTCCTGGAAAAGCAGCGTAAAGAAGTAGCACCATCTCCTGTCACCCTCTTCTCCTCCCAAAGTGGGAGAGAGGCCTTAGAGTCGAGCATGCTGCATTGGAAGGGGCTTTGTCATGGATTCTATGAAAACAAGTGGTACCTGAGAAAGTCAAGATCAAGGAAGGCAAGGTGATGAAAAGAGATCAAAGAGCACAGCAGATATTCAGCCGTCGTTTGAGGAAGGTAAGTTGGATGCATCACGTACAAAGGCAGGGAATCAGGTTGTGTCCGGGAAGAGGGTTAGATAGCTTAGAATGTATGGCATCTTTACATTTGTTGTTTCAACCTCACTGGAAGCCCGGAAGGGGAAGGCAGATATTCCCGTTTACAGGTGGTCTTCCTTAGGTGGCCAACATCTACCTCCCAAACTGCCTGTCAGGATTGAATTCTACGTGGGTGATCTGCTCTTGCTAGAAAATGTCTTTTTCCCCTTTGGGTTTCAGCGACCGCATTTTCTTCCGGTTTCCCTTCTGCCTCCTTGCATACTTTTCATTTCTTTCCTGGGTCCTCTGCTGCTAGCCGTCGCTTCAACATTTACTTCCAGAAGTTCCATTCTTGAGCTTTTATTCATCATACTCAGCGTATTCTCCCAGGGCCATTTTCCACTATTACCTATGTGGCAATGACCCCTAATTCGTATCTCCCAGTTTGAATTTCTTCAAGACTCTGGACCCATATTTCAAAATGCCTATCTTTAACTGAAATTCATCATGTTCAAACCTATATGTAGTACGTTTTTTTCCTCTGACTGTTTTAAGATGTCCTCTCTATCATGGAATTGCATTCCTTTGATGGTGATGTACCTTGGTGTGGTCTTTCTGTTTATCCTGTTTGAGGTATAATGACCTTTTAAATATGTGATTGGATACTTTTGAAAAACGTATGCTCATTATGTCTTCAAATAATATTCAGCCCTCCCATCTCTCCTCCTGAGATTGCAGTTACTTTTATGTTAGATTGTTTAATATTGCCCAGGGACCATGGAGATTCTGTTCATATTTTTTCTTTTTTTGGCCACACCATGCAGCATGTGGGATTTTAGTTCCCCAGCCAGTGATTGAACATGTGCCCCCTGCAGTGGAAGCACGGAGTCTTAACTACTGGACTTAACTACTGGAAAGTCTCTGTTCATTACTTCTTCAGTCTTCTTCCCATTGGGCTTCAATTTCCACAGTTTTTATTGTCACATCTCCCACTTCTATTGCCTTTGCAATTATACACTTGCAAGAGCTATTACTCTTGAAGTAGCTAATCTATTATTAAGTCTATCCAGGGAATTTTTTATTCTGAGTGATTTTTAGCTCTAAAGTTTCCCATTGGTTATTTTTTATACTTTCCATCTGTCTCCTCATTTTATTCATGTTTTATTTTTGAACATATTTATAATGTCTGTTTTAAAGTCTTATCTGATAATTCCAACAACACTGTCATTTCTGGGTCTTTTCCATTGGTTTATATTTTCTTCTAATTATAAGTATTATTTTCGTCATTCTTTGCATGTTTCAGTACCTTTTGATTTCAAGAAAATAAATATCTTGAGCAATGAAAGAATTTTTTCAACACAATTTTAAATTAGCGTAAGAGCGTATGCATTTTCTGGAAGACATAATATTTACTCTAATTTATTTTTAGTTATCTTGTTGAATATCAATATTTTATCATTTGGTTGTTGAAAAAATCAGAAAATTTTGAGACAATAAAGCATGGTCTACAGCTATAGTAGTCTCTTCATTGTCTTTTTTCTTTTAACACTATGACTGATCAAGAGAGTTATAATGAATTAAAATTGATGATTATTCTTTTGAGAATTGCTATGTACTTTTGAGATTATGCATATGTAGTCTAATCAAAATTTCAGGATTACTATGATGCACATGATTTAAACTATGTAGTAGTCACTGCAGCGTAGAAATTTTATATCCTAGTCTTTTGTTTCCTGAAGGTGAACCTCCCCTCTCTTTATAATTTGCATGAATTTGAGTGGTATATTGAATTTAAAAGCTATTTATATGGTAATAAGCAGAATAACAGTTAAGTTTGTGCCTGAGCTCCATTACTTGTGAAGGCAATAAAAAGTGTTTTCAGCCAGAAAAGAATAAATTTATTTTTGCCCAGAAAGAGCACCAGTTTTCATCTTCAGTTCACTCAGAGACAATGTTTAATAACTCCAGCAGTTTGTTGAGTATCGAAATCCTGAAAAAAAATCTCCAAGCAAGTCAAGAAGGTTGAAGGTCTACTTCTTGAGAGAAAAGTCTCGGGCTTCAATGGAGAAAGAGATTAGTAAAGGCTGGAATGCACTGGATGCAAGAGAAGATGTTTAAGACAGCAAATAACTAACATAAGGGCTTCCCTGGTGGCACAGTGGTTGAGAGTCCGCCTGCCGATGCAGGGGACACGGGTTCGTGCCCCGGTCCGGGAAGATCCCACATGCCGCAGAGCGGCTGGGCCCGTGAGCCATGGCCGCTGAGCCTGCACATCTGGAGCCTATGCTCCGCAACGGGAAAGGCCACAACAGTGACGGGCCCGCGTACCGCAAAAAAAAAAAAAAAAAAAAAAAACCATAAAAGTCAACAAAAAAATTTAAGACATTGTGACTTCCAGGCAGCAAGACAAAAAGTAGCCGACGCCAACCACTTGCTACACAGCACAGTGTGCCAGGGCCTTTCCCTTCTGGGAGGGAAACTGCTTCCTGTCCCTCCCCTTGGGAGCACTGGGTCTGTTCTCAAATGCTCACACGAGGTGCATGATCTAGACGTAGATATGCAGCGATAACTAGGAGTGATTCAGTTTGGGACTGCTTGAAAATAACAACTCTCAGAAGACTACCTCCTACCCTATGAAACGAGAATTTCACAAGCTTTAGGTAATGTATGTTCATCATGGACAACAGCCATAAGTGCTGTTTGGAGGGGCTCTAATTGTAAGTTATTATCCCATCTCTCAAAGAACTGTTACAACAACAACAACACTTTGTGGCAGGTACAGCAGCCCAGAGAGATTTTTCTTCTTTGGGGAGGCAGTGTGGTGCAGTGGTGAGCCCAGGCCCAGGAATCAGCTGACCTCATTCACATCTAGTTGAGTGCCCTTGGACAAATGACTTATCCTCTATGTGCCTCCGTTTTCTTACCTGCAAAATGAGAATAATGATAATATTTCCCCATAAGGCTAATCACAAGAAATGAAGTCCCTGATTAAGATTAGCTACTTCAGATTAGCTGTTAGCTTAGCTAATAGCTAATCAATTAGCTATTAAGATTTCACTTTCTGAACCTGTGATCTTCTGTTTCTCTTGGAGGGTTCTCTTTGTGACCTTCCCTTCTTTAGAATCCGTGTTCAGCGTCATATTGTCACAGAAGGGGAGGTTTTGTTTCCTTGCCTTTTGGAGAGCAAAGATCCTTTCTCACTGGGTACAAGCTGGCTGCCCACTTGGAAGAGATATAGATGCTCTTATGCTTTCTGTACAGAGGGATTAAACACCCTTCCTGTCTTCTGAAGCCCCAGGTTTATTTAATCATTTCACACAGATCATCATAGAAGCCACACACATTTGAGAAAAGCACTGAGCGATTAATAATTATACAAAATCCTAATCTATATACCTAATTGAAGAGGTTGTCAGGAATTGTTTGTAGGTAGAATTACCTGTGTCCCTGTTTGCTCAGAACAATCCTTGTTAATGCCTGTTGTCTGGGCATCTCATTCAGTCAAGTATTTGTCCCAGGATTTTATTTTTTATACGTATGTATAAAAAATATGTACATATGTATATAGTATCTATATATATGTATATGCTTATGTATGTCTATATATCAGTATATATAAAATAAGAAATTTGGTTTTATATATACTTAGAAATAAAAATTTAAAAACAAATAAAAAAAAATAAAATAAGGAACTTGTGATAGGGATTTGACCTTACGTAGTTGTGAGAGTTGGTTAAACAGTCTCTCTGAAGTCTTTGTGCTGACGCCGAGTAACGGGGTCCAGTCCTATCCAAGTCACAGCCTCAAAATCTGAAAACTCACAAGAGCATCCTTAGCATAAACCTTTATTTAAAAACACCAGAGGCAAAAGGAGTATTGGAGGCAGCCGTTAAGGAAGAAGAGTGGAATGTTTTCCGAGGCTGCAGCGGGAGGGGTTCAGCAGAGGTGTAACTAGTTTGGGAGACAGTTGATCAAGGGCGGTTCTCTAAGGGGGACGGGATTGTTCTCCTGGATGGATGGCTACCGTTCCAGCAATTTGGGTTTTATCTGGTGAGGACCAGCTGTGGGGCAAGGACATGCAGGGGCTGCCTGAAAACCTCTCAGTCCTTGTCTCCCCTGAAAAGACACCCGCTCACTGAGGGCGAGGATGCATCTCCTCTTGTTTGTGTTTGAGTGACCAACGCGGTGCCTGACGCAGAAGTGGGGCTCTGTGAAGGTGTGTTGCCCTAAAATAACCTGAAGAGAGACAAGGAGGGTGCTGGAGAACAGAGGAAACAATTAAAAAGGAAGGTCACCAAGAAGCAGGAGTGTCTGTAGTAGGATGAGACAGACTTGACTTCAGAAAGGAGAAGACGTCCTTCTTTTCTCTGCGACAGGGCAGCAGAGAAGAATTCACGTCAGAATAAAAGTATCTAGTGTAAAGCATAAAGAAAACTTCCTTGGCATTTCTATTTCTTTTTTTTTTTTTTTTTTGCTGTATGCAGGCCTCTCACTGTTGTGGCCTCTCCCGTTGCGGAGCACAGGCTCCGGACGCGCAGGCTCAGCGGCCATGGCTCACGGGCCCAGCCGCTCCGCGGCACGTGGGATCCTCCCGGACCAGGGCACGAACCCGCATCCCCTGCATCGGCAGGCGGACTCTCAACCACTGCGCCACCAGGGAAGCCCCATTTCTATTTCTTGTGGAAGTGGGTGTAGGGTGAAAGAGTTTAGCGACGACCGTAACGATGCTATTTGAAAAGCTGGGGAGAAGGGTGTCTTTGGGAGGATATAGCAGAGACCACCTGCAGAAGCCCTGATTTTTGTTTGGGAAAGTCATGCTAAAGGAGATTTTTCCTATGTATATTCCTATCCTGTAAGGAGCTGTTGGTACCTGACGTGCCAAATTATGGCTCGCTGTCATAATGTGCAAGGCCGTCATCACAGAGGTCAGAGAATATCAATAATATTGGTACAACCATTATGGAGAACAGTATGGAGATTCCTTAAAAAACTAAATACAGAGCTACCACATGATCCAGCAATCCCACTCCTGGGCATATATCTGGATAAAACCATAATTCAAAAAGATACATGCACCCCAGTGTTCATCGCAGCACTATTTACAATAGTCAGGATTGGAAGCAACCTAAAAGTCCATTGACAGATGAATGGATAAAGAAGATGTGGTACATATATACAATGGAATAATAGTCATAAAAAGTAACAAAATTGGGTCATTTGTAGAGACATGGATGGATCTAGAGACTGTCATACAGAGTGAAGTAAGTCAGAAAGAGTAAAACAAATATCATATGATATTGCTAATATGTGGAATCTAAAAAAATGGTACAACTGAACTTATTTATAAAACAGAAATAGAGCCACAGATGTAGAAAACAAACTTATGGTTACAGGAGGGAAAATGGGGGAGGGATAAATTGGGAGATTGAAACTGACATATACACACTACTATATATAAAATAGATAACTAATAAGGACCTACTGTATAGCACAGGGAACTCTACTCAATACTCTGTAATGACCTATATGGGAATAGAATCTAAAGGAGTGGATATACGTGTACGTATAACTGATTCATTTTACTGTACACCTGAAACTAACAACATTGTAAATCAACTATATTCCAATTTAAAAAAAAAGCCACACATTTCCCTGTAAAAAAAAAAATAATATGGAAAAGTTGGCTTAGAATTTGCAGTCAAGAATCAATGTACAAAAATGTAAACATTTATAACTGAGCTCCACTTAGGACATCTTTTTCTGGTTGACAGAGAAAATAGTTCAACTTGTGAGAAACTGAATCTACAAATGAATAGTGGTCAGATCACGCTTAAAAATAGAAACTGTGACCCACAACCTGCAGCAACTGGACCAGGAGTCAACCCTTCATCTACAGTCAACAGCCCAGGACACCAGTGTCTATGAGTCAGACTTGCAGGACGCCAGACCCTTATCTCTAGTGACAATCAGGAAACTAGAAAATAACTTGCAACGATCAGCCCAAAATGTCCAGGACTTTAATAACTGACAGCTTCCCTAAGGTTTGTGCCCTCTTCCAACTTAGGATGAGCCAGAGAAAGTCAAATATACACCGCTAACCAATGACTAGAAGACCCAGCTTCTAGTCAGCCTGCCTACAGCTTCCCCAGGCCGACAGCTCCAATCAGGGCACCCCTGCCTGGAGCCTTCCCCTTTTCACTCTAAAACTTACGTGCTGCTCTGCCTGACTTTGAGTCGCTGCCCCAACACAAGTGATGGCGGCCAGAAGAAACAGCGTTTGCTTTGCTTTTTTCGTTTGCTTTGTCTTCTCTTATTTCCCTACTTGCCAACACAACACAGTACTGTCACTTCTGATACAGGACTGGGGCAGGTTAGGGTCCACACACCGTCACGCTCAAGACATCTCCCCTTCTCTTGTGCCTCTGGCTGTTTGCTGAGGTGGTCCAGGTTCCCAGAAGTTTCCCTTACTGTCTGGGCATTGGAGATGGACATCTGGTCTGAGAACCATCCTCTGCCACACTCTGGTCTCTGCTGAGGCACCTCGTGCCATGGTCTTTGGGTGATGGCCTTTGTTCTTGCTGCGTCTGTGCCTGAAGTGGCCTGATCCCCCCCCACGACCCCCACCGGTGGACTCTGGCTGTCAGAGTCTACATGCTCTGCACTCCCCTGTTCTGACCGTGTCTTTGGGTTCACCAGCCTTCTGAGTACCTCTGTGTCCCTGTGGAGGCTTGCGGGACTCTCAGCATCTTTCCCCTCACCTTGCTGGTGTGCAAGGGACTCTGGGAGGCTGTGCTTGGGCCCATTCATCTATGCAGATATTTGTTTTGATCCCTTACTGCCCAGAGCTCTGGATCACTTCCTCCGTCCCTCTGCCATGAACACGTCCTCTGTTTATGGCTTCACCTTCATGGTAGAAGCAGAAACTCTTGTTCCAAGTTTTGTTTTGTTTTGCTTGGTGTTTTTTTGTTGTTGTTCGTTTTTTGTTTGTCGCCAACAGGACATTGATAAGTGGCTTAGACTCTGCGAAGCTCCCACGTGGCTCCAGCCTGGAGACCAGCGGTGTGAAGCAGGCAGTATGGGCTGCATAGTTAATAGAGAATGACGATGAAACACCCAGTTTGCAGGGTCAGCAGTGGCAAAGCTCGGAAAGGTAACGTTTGATGTAACGTGAGATTCTCTGCCCTTCCTGAGATTCCAGGAGCTCTCTGTTCTCCTCTGATCATTTCTTTTTAGGTTGAAGCTAGCTAAGCTGCGTTCATTTATTCACAGCTAAGGACCCTATCAGATACTTCTGCAACCGTTGTTAATCTGTCATTCAGGACCCCGTGGCCCCAACACATGGGCCAGATCAGACATGAATTGCTAAGGGGCACATCCTGAGAAGGAAGACACCTTGGGCAAAGCATGTAAGTTCAAGGAGAAACAGTTCCATGATGGTAAGAGGTGACCCAAGCACAATTCTGTTGGACTGGAGCAAGTAATGACAGTCGACAACCAGAGCTCATTTGGAGAACGTGTGTGCTTTCCTCAGAGCCTCAGGAATATCCCTTGGGTTTTTTTACAGACACACAGGGTGGGGCTGCAGCTGTGCTATCTGAGTATGAAAGTGCAGGATGGAGCTCCCTGATCTGAAGCCCTTGAGGAGTTTCAGGCCCCGGGAGCCACCATGTTGAGTAATGCTTTGTGCCCGGCACTATTCTAAGTACCAGGCATTATCCATCTCATGTAATCTTCTCTGCAGCCTTCAGAAGTACACCCTCACTGTATAGATATGAACATGGAGGCTTAGCGATATTAAGGTCAAAGTCACATAACTGGTAAGTTTGGAACCATGACACAGAAATGGAGGAAAAGGGAGGCTGGCAGAGATATCAAAGCTCCTGCTTTGAAAAAAATCCCATGTTGCATTTTTTCAGCTAAGAATGTCTCTTTTCATTACAAAGAGGAACATGTCAATGAAATAAAGGCTCTAATAGGGCTGCAAAGCAGACCCCGCCACTCATCTGAAAGGAAGGTGATGTAGGAGAGAACCGGACTTTGCTCCGTTAGTCAGTGGCCAGAACATGTTATTTCCTGAAAAGCTGTTTTCCCTTCCAGTCTTAGGGACTAGTGATCACCCAGCTGTGTCCTCCTCTGTTCATGAACAACTCCCAAAGCCAACCCTCATCCTTGGTAGCCTGTAGCAATGTTGCTGAGTGAGACTGGATGGGTTTTTTGGTGTTTCTTTGAAATCTTAACATCTTTTTTTGAAGTATAATTGCTTTACAAGGGTGTGTTAGTTTCTGCTGTATAACAAAGTGAATCAGCTATACATAAACATGTATCCCCATATCCCCTCCCTCTTGTGTCTCCCTCCCACCCTCCCTATCCCACCCCTCTAGGTGGTCACAAAGCACCGAGCTGATCTCCCTGTGCTATGCGGCTGCTTCCCACTAGCTATCTATTTTACACTTGGTAGTGTATATATGCCCATGCTACTCTCTCACTTCGTCCCATCTTCCCCTTCCCCTTCCCCAT
Source organism: Delphinus delphis (assembly GCF_949987515.2). Taxonomy (NCBI): domain Eukaryota; kingdom Metazoa; phylum Chordata; class Mammalia; order Artiodactyla; family Delphinidae; genus Delphinus; species Delphinus delphis. The sequence goes on along the minus strand of NC_082699.1, from coordinate 5,411,758 downwards.
GTCCTCAAGTCCCTTCTCTACGTCTACATCTTTAGTGCTGCCCCTAGGTTCGTCAGAACCATCTTTTTCTTGATTCCGTATATATGTGCTAGCATACGGTATTTGTTTTTCTCTTTCTGACTTAACTTCACTCTGTATGACAGACTCTAGGTCCATCCACCTCACTACAGATAACTCAGTTTCGTTTCCTTTTATGGCTGGGTAGTATTCCGTTGTATATATGTGACTGGATGCGTTTCAGGGCACCTGCAGTATTCTTTGATTTTGCTGCTGCCCTGCAAGTTCTCTTATCCCCTCAGATGTCAGCCTATCCTCATCCAGGGCCACGTAGAAAGAGGAGGTGGGGATCTGTCTGTGGCAAGCGCTTCTCTGGCCTCATAAGTTTGCTGTTTTAGGGCAGTGGTTGCCAAGCAGGGCACCAGGATTGGCTGGGAACTTAGGTTTGCATCAGAAGCAGTGGTGCTGGAGTGGTCCGGCAATCTGTGTTTCATGCTGATGCCTGCTCACACCTGAGAAGCATCGGTTTGGAGTCCAGGTTAATTATAAACCCCAAGGTCATCTTCTTTTCTCTTTCATATGACAGCTTCATTGAGCTACTATTTACATGCCGTACAGAATGCCCATTTAGAGCACATAAGGCAGTGGATTCTAGTATATCCACACAGCCGTACAACCACCAATACCATCGCCTCTAAAACATTACCATCACCCCCAAAAGAAGCCCTCTAGTGGCTCCTCCCCCATTTGCCCTTCAACCCCCAGCTCTCTCAGCTCGAGGCAATAGCACTGATTTTTTAATCTCTGTAGATTTGCCTATTCTGAACATTTCATATAAATGAGATCACACAATTCTCAGTCTTTTGTGATTAGCTTTTTTTCACTTAGCGTAATGTTTTCAAGACCTATCCATGCTGTAGGTGTATCGGTCATTCATTCCTTCTTATGACTGGATAATACTCCATTGTATGAATAAGCCACATTTTCATCACCCATCCCTCAGCTGATGCATATTTGGGTTTTAATTTGGTTTTATATTAAAACTCTGTAGTGTAATCTCTTCCTCTCCTCATGGAAAAATATCTACATGTGACACTTTTGTATGTACACACATCAGTATTCTGAATTAATATTTCAGTACCGAGTGGACCGCAAGTATTTAGGAAGGTTCTAACTGCACAGCTTTCTCCCCTGACGGATTTAGAGTCTGTAAGGCTATTCTTAGCGCTACTATCACTGCCACCAAAACAGAAATGAATTGAATGTGTGGGATTTAATCTGATGCTTGTTTTCTGAGTTTCCGCTGTGGCCATCAGCAGGGGTAGCCCCATGGGTGCTGGGGGCTGGTGTCCAGCTGGTACTCAGCTCTGGGTCCTGAGCCAGTCTCACGTAGGGAGAGCTTGCATGTCACCTTTCCGGGCCTTGGGATTCCTGATCTTTCACGACACACTGGAAGTTCTTCAGACATTGTGGCCCCAAATGTTTGACTCAAATAGTGCAGTAAGATCATGCCCGACTCCCCTGTTCAGTAGCGTGTCAACAAGGGGATTTGAAGACTGTGGGCAGGAGACGTATGTGCCTTACAGGTGGACAGGGAGTTCTGAACTAAGACATCTATACACCTGAAGGGGATGCCAGATGTCAGGGAGAAAATATTCAGAGGACTTTCCTCTCTCAGCAATGCATGGCTGCCATATGAAACTGATACGAAGTCAGGTGACTAGTCTCTCCACAGGTGGACATTATCCACAAAAAAGGCCACAAATGTATCTCTCCAACTGAAAAAAATATTAATTCCTAAGCAACAGATAATAAAGGATACCTCCAAGAATTTATCGGTTATGGACGTGAAACTCAACGTAATATGTTTTTGCATTTTGGAGATTTATGTTTTTAGAGACAGCTGATACGGAAGTCAAATACGTTAAATAAGCAAATTCATCACTGGGTTTTTAAAAAAATAAATTTATTTATTTATTTTAGGCTGCGTCGGGTCTTCGTTGCTGCACATGGGCTTTCTCTAGTTTCGGAGCACGGGCTCTAGGCACATGGGCTTCAGTAGTTGTGGCACGTGGGATTAGTAGTTGTGGCGCACGGGCTTAGTTGCTCTGCGGCATGTGGGATCTTCCCGGACCAGGGCTCGAACCCGTGTCCCCTGCATTGGTAGGTGTATTCTTAACCACTGCGCCATTCCTCTTACTTTTTTTTTTTTTTAATTTTTGAATTTTATTTAATTTATTTTTTTAAACAGCAGGTTCTTATTAGTTATTCATTTTATACATATTAGTGTATATATGTCAATCCCAATCTCCAATTCATCCCACCACCACCCTTCATAACTGGAATTTTTAAAATGCTTTTTATTTGTTCATATAAATAAATAATAGAGAACTCTATTCTACATCCTCATTTAAAAATTGGGATGTAGACCATTATTATTATTATTTTTTTTTTTTTGCGGTGCGCGGGCCTCTCACTGTTGTGGCCTCTCCCGTTGCGAAGCACAGGCTCCGGACGCGCAGGCTCAGCGGCCATGGCTCACGGACCCAGCCGCTCCGCAGCATGTGGGATCTTCCCGGACTGGGGCACGAACCTGTGTCCCCTGCATCGGCAGGCGGACCCTCAACCACTGCGCCACCAGGGAAGCCCTAGACCATTATTTTTAAAAAGACTTCTAGAATTTGAGTATTTTGAAAGCACAGAACCATTTTTAAAAGTCTCAGGTGCTTAATAACGGCAAGGACTATTTTCTTCCTCCCTTTTAAGTATTTTGGGTGGCTCTTATCAAGAATATCATTTCAGAGTTTGCAAAGTGCTTCAACATGGATTCACGTTTTCCTGAAAGAGGGGTGATCCTGTGACCTCGCGACATTTCAGAGGTCACATCTGATTTTTTATTTTTTGCCACTTGCACAAATATGAATTTGTCTTTCTGGAACAGTGTGAAGCTTGAAGCAAATGGAGAGGAAACATGATTCACAGTGAATTCACTGGTGGAGTCCAGTACGTCACATGGCCTCCGTCTACTCTCTAGAACTTCTGGGCCTTCCTCCCAGCCAGTGCTGTTTGCCCTCCAATCATGCCTTGGGGATTAACATGAGAACATCACGAAACAATGGATCACATCTTGTTGAACAGAGAGCAGAGTGATTTCTTTCCCAAACCAGATTTCCGATTGTGAAACAAGATTTCCGCAGCTCTGACGGGAGATCTTCCCAGATATGTCCTGGGTCACGTCTTATTTCACAGTAGGAAGGCGAACAGCTTACATTCGAAAGTTTTTCTGTTTTCAGTGAATTCAGTTCTCTAGCTGGATTAAGATCTTTGGTTACATCCAATCTCCAACTGGCAGAGGACCAGACCTAATTTTTCAAAGAGAACATTGTCATGGAAAATGTTTTCAATAGTGGATATAGTTTTTCCCAAAGCTGCTCTTGGTAGGTAAGCAGTGGCGTGCCATGGGACAGGAGGACAAAGGATCTTTCTCCAATACACTTTTTATTCTCTGGGGAAGAGATAAAACATTCTTCAAACAGTTGTTTTGGACCGCAAGCCAAATAGTCTTGGAAACCTCAGAGGATTAAATACATCAACAAGAGGAAACACTGAAAATGGGAAGGTCTGTCAGACAGCAAGAGGATACCGCACTAAGAGCAAGAGGTGAATTTCCAGTAGTGACAGGTCACCGTCAGCCCCGGACTCCTGGAGAGTGGCAGGTGGATGTACTAAACCAGTGGTCTGTGTTTCATGCAAAAGTTCAAGAATAGTTGACCATCGAGGCAAGTCAGAGACAGGAGTTAGGAATCTCCAGAGAGAAGGGTGACGAGTATGAAAGTTCGCCCCCAGAACTCGGGGACAGCAGTGCCTGCAGTTGAATACCCCTCCACTTATTAGCTGCGTGATTTGAGGCAAGGTACCAAACATGGGGTTGTCGTGAGGATGAAATGAGATAAAATATGGGAGGATCTTAGAACAGTCACATGGCCCCTAAGGATCTTCTCTCTGAGCCCCTGTTTATGTTTGTCTGATCTGAAGGCTTTTACTCCGTGCTGTATTTATTAGACAGGACTCTCTTGCTTTCTAGAGACAGAAATTAACTCAAATCCACCTAAACAGAAAATAATTCATTGGTTCAAGGGTCCAAGAAAGAAGGTTAGGGCTGAGAAGGTCGGCTGTTGAAATGATGTGGTCATCTCTCTCTCTCTCTCAATCCCTCCCTCTCCCCTTCACCCCCTCTTCCTCTCTGCTGCTGTGTTATTTCCTTCTCTCCTTTGATAGACCTTCTTTCTCCACAAAATGGGGAGCCCAGACCCACATTCTTCCAGCAGTGCCCACATGCATGGAACAATCTTCCACACTCACCTTACAGAAAGTCCTGGAAAGAAATGTGATTGCTTTGGTTGGGTCATATGTCCTCACCTGTCCCAAACTCTCCTGTCCAAAGCGCAAGGCAGCATCTGTGAAGAAAAGAAGCAAGGAGGTTGGGCAGAGGAAACCATAGCTACTAAAATCCAGTCGATAAGGACTTCCCTGGAGGTCCAGTGGTTAAGACTCTGCACTTCCACTGCAGGGGGCCTGGGTTCGATCCCTGGTCGGGGAACTAAGATCGACCAAAAAAAAAAAAAAAAAATCCAATCAACAAGATTTATCTGCAAGAATGGGGTGAGGGGACCCATCCCAGGTCAGTGCCCGGCGGTCAAGGGCGCTGACAACTGTCTTGTTCTCGGGTTTCTCACTGTTCTGTCCTGATCGGGGGCCGGGGTCTCAACAAGATGGAGCTCGGCAACCACAGGCACCTCCTCCATTGCCTCAAGCCCAGCCGGCCACTCTTCCCCGCACCTTGCTCTTCTGGGGGGTGTTGGGTCGGGAAGGGGCAGGTGGGCCACAGACTGGACTGCAGCCTGTTTTGATGCTTAAAACTCATATCCCTATCTAGTTCCCTGATCCTCCTTCTTCTGTAGACTTCCAGGAGTCCAGGCTAAAGCCATCACTACTCTGGTAGTGTGAGGGGCAGATGGCCTGCTCCCTACTGGGAGTCCTTGGTATTTGAAAAGCTTCTGTGGACTTCCCTGGTGGCCTGGGAAGAGTCTGCCCGCCAATGCAGGGGACACGGATTCGAGCCCTGGTCCGGGAAGATCCCACATGCCGCAGAGCAACTAAGCCTGTGCGCCGCAACTACTGAGCCTGTGCTCTAGAGCTCGCTAGCCACAACTACTGAGCCCACAAGCCACAACTACTGACCCCGCGTGCCACAACTACTGAAACCTGCGCGCCTAGAGCCCGTGTTGCACAACAAGAGAAGCCACTGCAATGAGAAGCCCGCACACTGCAACAAAGAGTAGCCCCTGCTCGCTGCAACTAGAGAAAGCCCACGCACAGCAACAAAGACCCCAAAACAGCCAAAAATAAGAATAAATAAATTTTAAAAATAAAAAAATAAAAAGCTTCTGTGCTTTCAGAGTACTAACATTTAGAAATGATTTTTTTAAAAAATGGTCTAATCCTAAGAATTCTCTATGATAATGAGCAAGTAAAAAAGTATTTTAAAAAACCTGGTGACAAATTTGTTTATTTAACATCCTTGACTTCTGCATCAGCTATTTTTAGGATTATAAAATTGTTTCACATCTAGGACCAAAAATTCCAGGGAGGTTCCCCTTATCCTCTGTTGCTTGGAAATGAGTATCTTGTTCAGTTTCTTGGCCGCAGTCATCATAGGCCAACCTGAACCCACAGCCCTGGCTGGTCTGAGTCTTTGCCCTGTCTTCTCTGGGTAAAGTGAGTAAAATTACACCTACATTAGCTGGCTTTGGCTACTGTAACAAAGTACCACAGACTGGGTGTCTTCATAACAGAAATGCACTGTCTCCCAGTTCTGGAGCAGAGTTCCAAAACCAATGTGTCATCAGGGTTGCTTTCTCCCGAGGGCTGTGAAAAGGACTCTATTCTATGGTTCTCCCTAGTTTCGGGTGTTTTCTGGCAAACTTGGGCTTTCCTTGGCTTGTAGTACATCACTGATCTCTGCCTTTATCTCCAAATGGTGTTCTCTGTGTGTGTGTCCAGATTTCCCCCTTTATAAGGACATCAGTCATATTGGATTAGGGATCCACCCTTCACCACTCTGACCTCATCATGGCTAATTACACCTACAAAGACCTTATTTCCAAACAAGGTCACATTATGAGAGACTGCGGGTTAGGACATAGAAATTTGGGGGAAAGACAACGTGACTCAATAATACACCTAGGAAGAGATAGAATAAAGAGATGAAATGGACTAGAGATGAAAGAAGTACTTTTAAATCCATGATAGTAGCATTTTCAGTGCAACTAAAGCATTTTTAAACTTTTGTAATACTTAATGAGTGTTTTGTTTGCTTTTTAAGGAATTACAATTATTTAAGAGCGTCTGACGCGTTTGACTTTTGAAAAGGCTATGTTTTCAATTAGTGTTTAAATGCTCTGAGATGGCCTATTTATTAAATGAATGGACTTTGCTGTATTTTTTGTGGGTAGGTCATACTAGCATATTTAGATGAATATCAATTAATTTAAAATGAGAGATTGAATATTAGAAAAATAGTAGTGAGTGTTCCTCCTTACGAAAGCCCGATGTGAACGCATCTGTGGCCAGGAAGCCACAGCAAACACTCAGGTCTGCAGGGTCCTTCAACTCTCAGATGTTCCTGCCTCTTCCTCCAACTTGTTAGGAAAGACAAGCGCTGCCCCGTGGAATTCCGTGTCCTGGGCTGAGCCCGGCAGGAGCTGAGTCTGTTTTCACATCTTTGAACTGCAGGACCTTTTGTGCAAATAGTATCTTACCATGTAAACTCAATCTATAAAACAGATTAAAGCCAACATCCTTCCCTGTCATGGGGAAGTTTTCCTTTGAATGTTATCCTTGTACCTCTTGCCTCAGAACCACCCAGAAATCACAGTTTAAGAGGTAGATTCGGGGACCTGCAGTAGACTCCCCGATTCAGAAGTTTAGCCTCGGGGCCCATCAATCCACGTTCGCACACTCCTAAGGGTAGTTCGCATACACACTGAAGTTTAAGCGTTGCTTCGTCAGCTTAACCTATGTCCTGGCACACATTTCTCTGCCTCTACCGTTGTCGAGTATCCCGCTTATCAATGCACGAAGGCCTCAGCACAGGGCCTGGCGACTCAAAGTGTCACTGGGTTTGTCACCGTCAGAATTTCCATTGTTGTTGTTACCACGGCGGCTGTTCTTAATGGTGATGCCTCCAGGTTGCCCTGCGGGGTGCACCTCAGTGACCACCACTAAGTGACAAAGCCCTGCTTCTACTCCCCGGGAAGTCACCACATTTTCCCTCGGAAACCGACGCAAGCCGCCACCTGCCGTTGGGGTCCCTGCCTCCGGCGCTTCTAGTCTGGGGCTCACGTCGTCCCCAGGGTTGCCCCCTCTGACCACCACACCTCCCTCCCAGTTGGCGGGTCTTGGTCATTTCAGTTGTTCTGGCCCCGTGGGTCTCAAACATTAACGTGCATGAACTCCCCCGGGATGCTGTTAAAATGCAACCCCTGGCGCCGTAGAGTCCGGGGTGCGGCTGAGACACAGCGCTTCCCAGAAGCTCCCAGGGGACTCCTGGTGCAGGAAACACGCTCAGAGGAGCGAGCTTCCAGAAGAGGGTGTATCTCTGTGTGGTTCTCCCGGGGTCCCCGCCATAACTGCTGTTTCAGCCACAGCGCTTGTACCTCAGGTTAGAGCATCCACGAGACCCTGTCACCCATCCTCGGCCTCGGGGGCTCCAGACAAAGACTTCCCAGGGAGGTGACACTGTCCCTACGCCCAGGATCTTATCTAAACTTCAATTTTCTGCAGGCTGAGTACATCATTTTCTGATGAATAGGAACTTCACTTTATTCACATAGATATTATTATTGTAATTATATCTCTTGTTGCTTCCCTCGTCACTGTTGCATGAACTAAAAAGCAACCTTAAATAATATTCTCTATTTCTACAGTTGTAGAAGTCTTTTGAAATTTAGAAGAAGGCTTTTGAAATTTAGAAGAAGGCTTTTGAAAATGTAGAGCTAAAAAAAAATTCTATAAGCATATCATAAAATAGCTGTTGGCTTTTTGACTCTAGCCTTTTGTTCGTAAAAGAAAATCAAGATATGGGTAATTAAAAAAAAAAAAAAAAGCCTCTTCGCAGTGCTTGCCTTTTCCTCCTTTTGTTTTGGCTATAAATCTGGTTTCTTTGGGGTGAAATACCGAACTTCGCCACACGGGGGCAGCAGAGCACCGCTGTCTGTGCTCAACTAGAAAAGCGCTGCTTTCAGTTTGGGGGTGAATTTCAAAACCTTGAAGTTAGAATTGAAAATAACAGAATGTAATAAACCTCCGCTGCTGGTTGAAATTCCGCGGGTATAACCTTCTAACTTGAAAGTTTATTTGAAGAATCCTGTTTTGAGTAAGCTCTATTGTTAAAGGAAACTGCTCTTTTCCTCTGGTCCTACAAGCCTTGCAGGAGTGGGTAGTTAAGAGGGTGGAGATGATACAGCACCAGCGGGGCGCTGATTAACTGAACTCCAGTCCAGGACAGCACGATGACCACGGCTTCTAGCAGAATATAGAGTAGGCAGGGGAAGAAAAAAGACAAGAAGCCTTTGAGGGAAGAATGCTGTATCCAAAGAGCTAAAGCAGAAGACTGTCTTATAGAATCACTCTACAAAGAAAAACGTTATCCTGAAGAATCATTTTGGAGACCATTCAGGTCATTTGAGCCTGTACCTGGAACACCAGCTGTGCCAGAAGGTGACAGGGTTTATTTTTGGTTTTTACTTGGTGTTGTGAGGTTAGCCTTGAAGGCAGGTTGCTCGGGACATGCTTCTATTTTGTCTCCGTGCAAACTGACAAAATCTTATTCATCTGTGTTCTCCTGTGGAAAATGAGGCAAAAGTGTGATGATCTGAAATTCTGTAAGACACACACACAGGCAGGGTCCGTATTCTGTCCTTCAGCTGTGTGGCCTCACGTCACACGGAAATGGCTAAATGCTAAAGGACGACATGAGTTCTTCCTGCATCTCATTCCTCTCCTTCTTTAGGCTGGAAGGTTGGACAGGAGGAGGATTTTTCCAGCAGATGCTATAGTCCCTGAGTTGCTGTGATGATGCCCTGTGCGCTGAGGGGTATGTCAACTCAGGTGGGACTCACCGCACCGCCTGACATGGCCTCAGGATATGGGGCTGGGCAAGGCACCCTCAGCCCTACAACAAGGGTGAAAGCACAGACCCAGCCCACAAGAGCAATCGCAGAGACAGAGTCAGGAGGTGCTATGCCGCCCGAGGGCCCTGCGGCATGCGGTTGTCGGCAGGTGAATCCGTGAATGCCTCGTTTCCTTCCCGGGGTCGTTAGTCCAGCTCTGACTCAGCTTCTGAGCTCTGGACCCATAAATGCCACTGCCGACCTGGGACGCCGCGAAGGCGCTGCTTCCAGGTTAATGCTGTGGCTATGAGCGCAAGGCCGTGCGCCCGACGCACCGTGAGGCCAAACAAAATGAAACATCAGAGTTTGGAGCAGGGGAATGTTTATTGCAGGGCCACGCAAGGGTAGCTCATGCCCAGAAAACCCCGAGCTCCCTGCAGGGTTTCCTTAAAGCGCTTTCAAACGCCGGGTGAAGGAGGAGGGGTCACAGGGTATGCAATCGGTCCGTGCACAGTCCTCTGATTGGCTGATGGTGAGGTCACAGGGGTCCACATTATCAGTCCTTAGGCTCCTGGAGGCCTGGGGGCTGTGTGCTCGGTCCTCAAGAGTTAACCTCTTCCGTTTGCTGGGGGGTTCACATCTGAACCCTGAAGTCAAGGCTGTGACAGCACAACTAAGACTTACAGGAGGTCCTCGCAACCGTGGGACCGGGAGGGGTCCCCAGGGAAGCGCTCAGGGTGGGGGTAGGAGGCTGAGAGCCCAACCTTTGGGGTGAACCGTGTAAGGTGGACCGGGAAACAAAACAGGCAAAAGCAAAACGATAACAACAGAGACGAAACGAGGTCAGAGGAAGGAGAGAAATCGGAGGTATTGGTGCCGTGAGATCCAAGAATGGAGGGGGAAAGACCAATGGTGTCCAACGCGGTAGAAAGATCAGGTAGGATAGCGGCCAAGAGGGAACCGGGGTGGCGTCCGTGCCCACCTGGAGCTCCAGGTGAGGAGGGAGCCTGCTTTCAGCTCTGCCTCTGTCTCTGGTGTTTGTTGGCTCGAGGCAGCCATCCTCCCCGGGTCTTACTTTTCTCCCCCGTGAGGGGAGACATCGTGTTAGTTTCCCAGGGCTGCTGAAACAAAGGACCACGAACTGTGTGACTTAAACCAGCACACGTATTCTCCCATGGTTCTGGAAGCCGGAAGTCCGAAATGAAGGTGTCGTCAGGGCCACGGTCCCTCGGACGCTCCAGAGGAGAAGCTGTTCTTTGCCTCTTCCACCTTCTGGCGGCGGCTGGCTTTCCTTGGCTTGTGTCTCAACCACTGCAGTCTCTGCTTTGTGGTCCCATCACTGCCTCCTCCTGTGTCCGTGAAAACTTCCTCTGCCTCCCTCTTGTAAGGACCTTGTCACTAAATTTGGGGACCACTGTGATGATCCAGGATAGACCCCTCTCAAAATCCTTAATCACATATTTGGGACCCCAGAGGGTCATAGTCACTCTTTTACCATATCCAGGGGATATTCAGTTTCTGGGGACCAGGGCATGGAGGGAGTTTTTGAGGTGCAACCTTCTACCCACTACCAATGGACTGATGGACACTCAGACCACATAATCCCCTCAGTCCCTTCCGGTGGTGACATTTAATGAATCGCCAAAAGACTGACAACATGGGAAACTCTACTATTATTTAACACAAGTTCAAAATAGTTGACAGAATAAACAAGTATTATTTTCAACAACTAGAATAGCTTACCTCTGGGTTGCATTCATTTTTTTAAAAACCTCTCACATGCCGTCCTGTGGTTGGTGTGTCTCTGACCCCCACACACAAGGGGAGTCCTTTGGTGGGCTGTGCACTTTTTCACCTACTCACCTGATACCCATTTTCTCTCTATGACCTCAACTGCAAATTCTTTGCAGAGTGAAGTTTGGCCGCCATCAGTGTGATAAGGGGAAAAAATTGATTTTGGACACTTAAGAAATTTCAATTCAAAATATTTAATTCCTTTGAAATCCACGACGTGCACCCTGTGAAGATGCTGGCGTGTGGGTGGATAGGGAGAACTCTGTGTAAGTGAATACGTTAATAAGTGGGTCATTTATGGGGATATTTAGTGTTCAGGAGCGAACTTTGCATATAAAGTGGTTTTCTAAATTCCCTAAAATAGTTTCAAGCTTTAAGCATTACCCTTGCTTACATTTTTAGATGGCTTTGTAAGTTCTTATTTCACGGAAAGTACAAAGGTACAGCCCTGTGAGCTAGAGTTATTTCAAATTCTGATTTAGAGGATTCTCAGAAATAAACGGGGCTTCTCCCATACTTAAGAGAAACTAGGTTGCATTTTTATTTGGATTTTGGGCCAAACCAGGCGGGATACTTTCTGTCTCTCCGTCAACTACCTCTTCCCTACTTTGAGTGCATTGAGAACGTTTGCTCTTCTCTTTAACCCTCATCTGGTCTAGTCTGCTTTCCCTTTGGCTAATATTGTGTATTTCTCAAGGGAAAGAGATGAGAAGGGAAAACTCCAAACATGCTAAGAGTTTCCAAGCACCTTGAAGCACACACACCACAGTTCCTAAGTGTTTGTTTACGAGATGCGAGAACAGGACAAACTTTCCACCAGCACTTTTGACAATTTTCCAACTCATCTCTATTTTAGAAACTGGACATTTCTATCCACTGTGTTCCCAATATGTGGGATCTTTTCCCTACTCTTTAAAGAATGAACAAGGCAAAACTTTAGAGTCTCAAAACCCCTCCAAGGCCAAGAAGTAGGTTGACATCTTTTAACGCTGAACACTAGCTAAAACAAAAAACAGAAAACAAAAATACCACCAAATAAAACACACACAAACTTGCATCACTTTTTCAATATAAATTGTAATCAACTAAATGTTCCTTAAAAAGGCCATCTCCGGGGGTTGCCGGGGAGATAACAGGAGAGCCAGATCTCTCTGCAAAGAACTTGGGCCCAGAGAGGTGAAGGGCAGGGTGGTGAGCGCACACTGGAGGCGGCCACTGCTTGCTGCAGAGGGGATGCTTCCTGCCCAGCCGCAGGGACCCGACGTGGAGCGGAGTGTAAGGGTACCACTCACTTCCTTCTCTGCACCGCGCGGTGTTCGGTTTTCTCATCCACCTATTTCAAGTCTGCATCTCCTAAGACTGCACACTCCGTCTTAGCTTCCTGGACCCCGACCCGCCTCTGTCAACCGCCTCCCCACTCTCCACGCCAGCCTCTGCTGCTCCTTTGCTGCCTCTCAGTACTGTGAACGCTAGCTCTTCCTTTGGAAATGGGACCCCACTGCTCTTGCGTTGGCTGGATAACTGCTAGCTGACTTCTTTCTCTCCCCCTTCCTCCCGTTTTCTCTATAAAAATTTTTGTTTAAGAAATGGGTTCTCTGTTCTGCGAAGGTTTGACAAAAATGGACCTATAACATTGTTTTACCTAGAGCTATATCTGTCCATCATTTGAAATAGTATTTATCGTTTTTCTCTCTTTTCCTTGATAACAGAAGTCCTTCCAGTTTATTTGGGATATTATCTTTTTGTCTGTCCTGTAGGTTACAAAGATTTTTTTCAAATTTGTCAGTCAAGCATCAATTTTGTTCATGCTACTCTTTCATATAGAAGAAGAATTTTAAACTTTATGTCTTTGTTTATATTTGTTCATTTTTAAGTGTTCATATATTCTCTAGTACTATTTGTTTATATATTTTCTTTTACTTATTTTGATACTACAAATGTATTTTTTTCTTTTTAATTGTTTTAATTTTTTATTTTTCATATAATTTTTGAAGGTTACACTCCATTTACAGTTATTACAAAATATTGGCTATATTCCCCATACTGTACAATACATCCTTGTATGTTTAAATATTTAATATATGCAAAGATTTAAAAATTTCTAGTTTATACTGGAAACTAGACATCTCCAATAACTTTTCCCAAATGTGTTGCCAGTGTTCCAACATTAATTATTGAATTTTTACTCCACTAATTTGAAAAGCTGGTTTATTAATCCCTAAATTCTATTTATGCTTGACTCTATCTATCTGAACTCATAGATCTATCCTACTGCTTTATTCTTTTAGCTAATAAGGGTTTAACTACCTTTTCCTTTGTGCTGAAATCGTACCCTCTTCTGTGGGAACTATCACAGTCCTCTATTTAATCTTCTGCTAATCTCATTTCACTGATCTTCTTGAGGACACCAACTATGACACTTATTAGCTGCTCAAGAAATTTTCTTTTTTTAGTATTTATTTATTTATTTATTTTGGCTGCACTAGGTCTTAGTTGCAGCACTCGGGCTTCTTAGTTGTGGCATGTGAACTCTCAGTTGCAGCATGTGGGATCTATTTTCCCCAACCAGGGATTGAACCCAGGCCCCCTGCATTGGGAGCTCGGATTCTTACCCACTGGACCACCAGGGAAGTCCCTGCTCAAGAAATATCTTGAATGAGGAAATACAGGAAATAGTTGAGGCTTGCTGTGTGGTTTTGATGAGATAGAAAGGCCACCAAAACCTGCCTTCCTAAGGAAAGAGCTTTCTTATCTGATACAGTCAGGTATGATTTCATGGGCTGAAAACCTATCAGGGCAAACATAAAACTTGTGTTGCCCTTTTGTGTCTGAACTTAATCTAACCCAGAAGCTTCCATTTCTTGGACGGCAAATACTTGCCACTTCGACATAACTCAGTCACTTCTGGTTTAAACTGGGCGTCTCCTGGATAAATACCCAGTAAGTCCAAAGTCTCCCTCGCCACTTCCCCACCCTTTCGTGGGGGACCCAGGGTTAAGGGAGGACCCTGGCCTCTGGCCTGTCCAGCCCCCTCGGGGAAGGTCGCTGGTCTCTGTCTGGGCTCTGCCGCATGCCTGGCTCACACTGTGTGCCGACTTTCCCTGGCTCTGCCATGCCCCGTGCCTGGACCCTGCCTGGGACTCCCAGATCTGTGGCTTCTGCTTCAGGGACTTGGCTTGTATACAAATATCTCTTGGATGAGTTTCTAACTGTCAGCTTCCAGCCGCCTTCCCCACTGCCTCAGGCTGGTGGGAAGCACTTAGAACAACCCCTCACGCCTCATCCTTCATCCCTGGGAGCCCAGGGAAACCCAGGAAGTGTGGGCAGCTCTCTGGGGCTCTACCTCCCCTCCCAAACCTCTCCCCTCTCCATGGCTCCCTCCTAAAGGTCGCCTTCAGAGTGGTTACCGGCTGTGGAAGGTGAGCATGGGAAGGACGACTGTGCGTGGCCCAGACCTTGGCAGTCTCTGGTCTTGGGTGAGCTTATGAGTCCCCACAGCTTTGGGCTTTCCGTGGGGTGGTCCTCAGGCTCCCGATGTGAGCTCAACCTGCCCCTGGCTTCAATTCAGGGTTCACCTCTCAGGGCTTGGCTTCTCTCTGTCGTGTCCAGTATAGCTGTGTTTGAACAAAGACCCTATACAGTTCTATACGGTCTGAAAAGGGGCCATGAATGCTGGACACAGAGTAGAGATTATCTATAAACACTGCCCCATCCTCTATTTTAGACTGATTGGTTGTCAGGACCATAAAGGTATCCCATTTCCCTTTTCTCCCCCACCAAGAGCAGGGTATGCGGGTCTCAGATCCTAAAGACCTAGTGAGGAAGGATGTGTTGAAAGGCTCTGGTACACAGAGGTGCTCAGTGATGTTAATTTCCTTCTTCATAGTGACAGAAATGGCAGGTATTAACAGCTGAGTAGACAAAACTTTCTTTTTCAAATAGAGTCACAGATGTAGAGAACAAACTTACGGTTACCAAGGGGGAAAGGGGGGTGGGATGAATTGTGAGATTGGGATTGACGTATATACACTGCTATGTATAAAACAGATAACTAAGGAGAACCTACTGTAGAGTACAGGGAAGTCTACTCAATGCTCTGTGGTGACCTAAATGAGAAGGAAATCTGAAAAAGAGGGGATGTATGTATACGTATAAGTGATCCACTTTGCTGCACAGCAGAAACTAACACCACACTGTAAAGCAACTATACTCCAATAAAAATTAATAATAAAAAAAGAACCTGACAAGGAAAAAACAATAAAACTTTCTTTTTCAAAGCTGGAGAGCTGCCTCCACCCTCAACCCCCTGAAAATAAATTATGTAGGCTGACCGTATTCTTCCATGTGCTCCAGTTTTTTTTAATGTTTCAAAATTTCATTAATAATATTTTTAGATATGGGATTGATAAAAAAATTAAATAACCCTCCCTAACTCAATTTCTTCCATGTTCATGGATTTGTCATTTTAACTTTCCTCTCTCTAAAAGAATGATCAGTTCTTCAAGCCCTTAAAAGTCAGGCTCTAACGATTCTCATTAAAATACGATACACGTGACGCAGTGTTCTTAAAAATACAGATTCAAATCACATTGATTCTCATTAAAATGTGATACATACAAAACCGTGTTCTTAAAAAAATAGACTCAAACCCCATTCACCCAGCAATTAGAGTTGGAGAAAAAAGAGAAGACACAAGTGTAATTTGCCACGTATGAATATAAGACTAGTTCTCATTGAAGACAAACGGACTTTAACGCTTCTTTATTCAAGAAGCCAGTAGTATAATTGGGATCAGAACGCCAGTTGTTCAGAAATGACTAAAAGACCTCTTCTTAATGGGCTGGAGCTACATTTTTTAAATGTTTAATTGATGTTCAGTGGCAATATTTGTGCTGCATATTTTCTGAGCACACACTCTAACTTTAAATTCTCTAAATTTAATTCTCTAAATTCACTGACTTTAAATTCCCAAGTTTCTCATGATAGTAAATCTGCTGCATTAAGCTAGGCTTAACCCCCTGTAAGAACTCAAGATACCCTTTATGGTTTCTGTTGGTTCTTTAAAGCAATGAATGGAGTTGCCAAATTATTTCATGTGACAAGAAGATCGGTCTGACACTCTTACCCCTCCTGAACCGGAGATGGCTCTCCTAAGAGTGATAAAAATGTTTCCAGCCTCTCAGGACTATTGTTAGGGTACGATGACTGCGGACATGGAACCATTAGGCATAGTACTGGGCACACAGCAGACCTGAATATGAAGCTAGATTTGAACTGAGTGGCTGAAAAAGGATGGGACATCCCCCCCAGCCAAGAGCCAAGTCACCAGGCACCCCAAGACCCACTTAGTAAGGTCACAAAACCACCTGAAAATGAAAAATTGCCATGGCTGGATTTTGGTGATATGAGATAAAAGATCAATTTCAAGTAATTTAATCAGGTGAGAATATATGTCAATAATTACTTGCAATTTGTTTAAAATTTTCCTTAACGGAAACAAGTACTTGGAGTATGTATGAAAATGAGTGAAAACAAACAAACCAGCAAACAAAAGAAACAATTACATTTCCAATAGTTGGGAAAATATCAAATAAACATATATGGATAAATTTAACAGAAAACTTAAATGATATTTATGAAAAAAGCAACGAATTCTTATTAACAAACATAAAAGAGAAAATCTGAATGAATGAAAAAGATATTACTTTCCTGAACGTGAAAACTTAATATTGTAAAAACATTACTCTGAATACATTTTTAGGTCAATATATTTGACGCAAATTAGATTAAGTTCTAAAAAGTTGGTTGGAATATAAAAATGATTATGAGGTGAGTCTGAAAAAAAGACCACACAATTTTAAAAAAAAAGAAGAAAATAGGGCAGGGGGTCATTTTCCTTTCACTCATATGAAAACATTATGAAATATAAAATAATAAAGCAGTAGGACAGATCTATGAATTCAAATAGATGTTGAGTCAAACATAAATAGAATTTAGGAAATGATAAACTGGCCTTTCAAATTAGTGGAGTAAAAATTCAATAAATAATGTTGGAATACTGGTAACACACTCGGAAAAAGTTATTGGAGATCTGTATTTTCCAATATAAACTAACTTTTAAAAAATATTTATGTATACTAAATGTGCAAATACATAGTGCTAGAGAATATATAAAAGTTTAAAAATAAACAAATACAAACAAAGATGTAAATTGAAAAATTCTTCTATATGAAAAAGCACCATAAACAAAATTGCTGCTTGAGTGACAAATTAGAAAAAAGTATTCGTAACACAGAGGACAGATAAAAAGATCATATCCCAGATAAACTGGAAGAACTTCTATTATCAGGTAAAAGAGAGAAAAAGGATAAATAATATTTTGTACGGTGGACAGATACAGCTACAGATAAAACAAAGACAATGGTATAGGTCCATTTTTGTCAAAGCTTCAAAGAACGGATAATCCATTTCTGAAATAAAATATTTTATAGAGAAATGGGGAGGAACCACAGCCGAGTTAATGATGAGGTTAGTATAAGCTTCATACCCAAACCAGAAGATGAGAGCATAAGAAAAGGTTTGTATAAGACAATTTCATTTACAAATATAGATGCTAGATCTTACATCAGACACTAATGACTCAACTCCTTTAACGATTGTACATTTATATGTTATCCGTCTAAACCTTATAATTTATAAGTATATAAACACCTGCAACTGTGGTATTAGTATCAAAAGCACTTGGGTCCAAGAACATGACTCCCTTCAGGCGAAAGGAAGAAATTTGTATCTCAGATTGGAGGTAAACAAGGGCTTGACTTTACGGGGAACGTATTGTAGCTTGAAAACCAAAAAGACTGGAGTAAGTACTCTGAATTCTTGAGATTTGATAGAGCTGGATGGTAGATTAAAGGTGTTCTATATTAGTCTTTATGCTTTATTTGTGTAACCGAGCAGGACCCCATGGGGCCTTCCCAGGGACAGGCCTTCCCCATACCCCCTGCTTTAGCTCCTCTCTGAAGTACCTGCATAATAGTATTTGATGCACACTTCCTGAGTCGTTTTGCAGATGTGAAAACCCCCCACCAAGATGTTAACTACTCGAGGATCCTGAGCACATAGCCCCAGGCCTCCTGGAGCCTAAGGACTTATCAGTTAACCTCTATGACACAACCCTGTGGCCTCACAGTCAGCCAATCAGAGAATTGTGCGCAAGCTGATCACGTACCTTGTGACTCCCCTCACCTGGCCTTTAGGAATGCTTTGCGGAAACCCTTCAGGGAGCTCTAGGTTTTCAGGGCATCAGCCTCTGGACAGGCATGAGTCTCGCATGCCCTGCAATAAACCTTTCTCTGATCCAAACTCTGACGTTTCAGCTTGTCTGGCTCACTGCGCAGGGTGCGCACGAACCTGCCTTAACATTGGAAGTATTTCATGATAAGAAGAATATGAAAAGCTCTTCACATCAAAGAGGAAAAGAAAAATACTCCCAGCTGAAAAATGTTCAAATGATACGCAAACAAGTTCACAAAAGAAAAAAACAAATGATGAGTAGCGTGTTAAATAACTCAGCCTTACCTGTAAAGTATGTTGCTGTTCATTATTCATAAGAGTGTGAGAAGGCAGACCAACCCGCGGAATGTCAATATAAATGTAATTTTATAAAAAGATCTTGTGAAGATTTAACCATACTTATTAAAAGACTTAATATCTTGTATGTCTCTGGTCTTGAAATTCCACACAGAGGAATGTACATTCATGGAATAAAAAAATAGTGTCCATATAAAATTAAGTGTAAGTCTCCTTTCAAAGCACTATTTTTAACAGTGAAGGACTGAAAACATTCTGAGTATAGCACAATAATGAAATGGATAACTAAGCTATTAAAAATGTTACAGAAGGATACTTAATGACATGGGAACCTGTGTGTGGCATATTGTCAAAAAATAAAGAAGTTAAAAATATTATGTGCATTACGATCGAAATTTTATTATACACACAGAAAAATATATGACCTTACACACACACACACACACACACACACACACACACACAGCAAAGAAAAACCATGACTGGAAATCTCTAAAACAAAATGTAAACAGTGATTTTCTCTGGGAGGTGTGATTACTGTTAGTTCCATTTTCATAGTTTAACTTGCTTGAGCTATAGAAAATTTCTACTGAAAAAGCTGGCTTTTTTTAAAATTAATTTTTATTGGCGTACAGTTGAATTACAATGCTGTGCTTCTGCTGTACAGCAAAGTGAATCAGTTATACATATAAATATATCCACTCTTTTTCAGATTCTATTCTATTTAGGTCATTACAGGGTATTGAGTAGAGTTCCCTGTGCTATACAGTGGGTTCTTTCTATCTTATATGTAGTAGTGTGTATAGGTCAATCCCAATTTCCCAATTTATCCCTCCCCCGCTTTCCCGTTTGCTAACCATAAGGGTTTTTTTTTTATAAAATAAGAAAAGCTCAAGTTTAACAAAAAGAGGAACACCTTTTATTACAAAGGTCATCTCTAGATCCTTAGATTGTTGAATCATCATTGCACATTATCTGTGTTTTCTTACGTGAGAGCACATTATTCCTCCTTTACCCTAGCCTTTCCTTGTCTTGTATTAGAGGGATAATGTGATTAGTTGCTTGTCTCATTAAGTCTGGTTTAGTGATCAAGGCATTTCTTGAGACAAGGCAGATGTTTCTGATTAATTTACTCTGCATGATTAGACTAAAACTCTGAAATGGAAATATTCATCCAGGTTGAAATTAGCTTTGCGAGTTTGTCATGCTAAATGGTTGTAAAGCTTAGAATTACACTGAGCTAAGTAGATTTACCTGAATTGACTACTGCTGTTTGGTTATTGCTTTTACTGTTCTGAAGTTAAAATTGTCATCTTTTGACATAAAATATGATACCCTTTATATACACTTTCCTTTTGTTCATTTTAAGTTCAACTGAATAAACATCTATTAATGTTCTCCTTCATATACCGCACAAGGAGTACCAGAGAGGGCACGGAGTCAAGGTGGAATGGCTACCTGCTAGTGCTTTGTGCCCAGGTGGTGCACTCAGATGCACGTATATTGGGAGACGGGGGTGGTCTTCTAGGGAGAAAGAGTCGTCTGAAAAAAGAATGCAGATGAGAAACGGAATATTGCCTGCTACATCAGTAAACAAAGGATGTCACAGTCATCAGCCATTGCAGTCACCTCCGTTGGTGAGCTGTTGAGCCTCAGGGAACTCGGGAAGGAAACAAAGTATACCTGCCATGTAGCAGCCATCAGACTGCAGCCACTCCCTAGGTGAGCCCTGCGGAAACTCAGGATGAGGAAACACAGGACACTGGCCCCAGAGAGCTGAGGTGCATGTCAAAGGAACGATTTCCGTGAGCCCAGACTCTTGCATCTTCCCATACAGAGAAAAGCGCTAAATTTCTTAACTTGAGATATCTGGTTTTCTTTTATTAACGGTTGTCTTTTGTTCCTACTACCTGAGCTTTGTCGCAAAACTCCTATATATCTTAGCTCCCCCCTCACCTCCTCAGAGTAGTTTTCTCAGGGTTACTTGAGTTGCTACCTCCTGGCCTTGAAGTCCTAAAAATTCCCACCAAAGAAAACACAGCTTCTAGGTTGTGAATGTATTTTTTTAGGCGACAGACCTCATCTTCAGATTCTCTTTCTGCTTTACAGCAGATCCAATTTGTGTCCAAGTTTTGCTGACTGTGCTCGTGCCACTCCAGGAACATCTGCTTCGTCTCCACTTGGCCACTACCCTGGCCTCGACCTTCCGTAAATCTTGCTGGTACAAACACACTAGCCTCCCAACCAGTCTCTGCTGTCTCTTGTCTTTCCCTTCCCTATTCTAATAGCTACATTTCTTTCTAAAACATTCCCTTGGCTAAAGTATATGATTGGTGGACCAGGCATTCTTCCTCATGCTGGGAATAGAGCAGTGAATAAGGTAATGGGCTCCCTGATGTGCTGGGACTGACCACCTAGTACTTTATCTTATTTTATTTTAGTTTTTGGCTTGCGAGATCTTAGCTCCCCGACCAGGGATTGAACCCATGCCCTCGGCAATGAAAGCACGGAGTCCTAACCACTGGACCGCCAGGGAATTCCCCATTTATTTTAAAATCAGAAGAAAAACAACTTTTAGGTCAAAGACAGTGTTTTACATTTGTCTTTACACCAATGAAGTTGTAAAATATAATGTTTAAGTATACTTTTATGGGGGAAGGGACCACAGAGGCAAAAGTGCCCAGGGCTCATAAAGGCCATGATACAGCCTTGGGACAGAGCTTGAGGGCTGCTTTAGAGGAGATCGGGGACCATCTCCCGAGGGGATGCCTTGAATTTGAGGAGACAGAAAGCTAGAGAACGGAAGAGTGGAATAGAATAAGGATAGAAGTAGAAGAAATAGAGTCCAGCAAGCCCTGTCTGAGAGCGGTCGTCCCATCCGGTGGTTTGCAGGGCCCTGGTACCCTTCAGCAATAGACAATAGCAGAGTATTAAGAATGAGACGGCAACGGTTTTGGAGGGGATGGAAGGAAAGACTAGGAGACTTCCTTAAAACTACAATGTTGGGTAAAGATTGATAGGATAATCACTGGAGGAGGAAACCGGGTTGAATATCTCCTGTGTTAGAGTTCCTTCACATTAACTTCTTTTGTGCGCCACAATTTCCACATCTCTAAACGCTGTTAACATTGTCAGGGGAAAAATTTGTGGAACTGAACCAATAATTGAATCCTGTCCAAATGGTACTTCAGTCTTCA
Source organism: Delphinus delphis (assembly GCF_949987515.2). Taxonomy (NCBI): domain Eukaryota; kingdom Metazoa; phylum Chordata; class Mammalia; order Artiodactyla; family Delphinidae; genus Delphinus; species Delphinus delphis. The sequence goes on along the minus strand of NC_082699.1, from coordinate 5,390,007 downwards.
TTGTGCTCTATAGAGCCAAAGCCCACACCTGCTAACGTTGGAGAGAAGGCTAGTGAGCTAATAAAGTCTAATGAAATGACTTTGCAAACTGTTCCCTTCTCTCTTTGGACTTTTCCAGTCCTCAGGATGAGTTAATGTGACAGTTCCTATCTCATGTCACATTTGCCTAAATAATTTCCCTCTTCTTATCCTTCCCATGATATTATTTAGACTCTAGTGAAGGAGATTATTAGACATCTAGCTCCTGACTCACTGTCACTGCAGTCAGTCTCATTAATCTTCGAGAACGTTTTCATTTACCAAAAGAGTCTGTGACTCACGTAGACACACAGAGCAGTCAGTGGTAAATTGAATTGGGATCTGTCTCCTACCGCTTGGCCTTTCCTTTTTCCAAGCTGTGCTGCTCAAAAATGGTGCTTAGACCAAAGTTCTGAGAACGAAAGCAGTAATTTCTTTCTCAGATGTTACGGTGCTAGCCTGTGGAATACTTACACACTCGTCTTTCAAGAGTGCACTCGAGGGCTTCTTATCCTATGAAGGATTTTTCTCACTGTCCCTCAGCCTCTTGCTCTAGTTGGAATTAACTCTTTCTTATTTTATACCACCCCATTCTGAACATCCGTCATAATGGCTAAGAGTCTGAATTCTCAAGTGAGATCTGCCTGGGTCACTTCACTTCCTTTTGTCTCAGTTTCCTTGCTTATAAAATGAGTACAATGTCTTTTCCTAGCATCATCCTTCAAGGATTATTTTAAGAATCAAACGAGTTAATACATGGAAAGCTCTTAGAACTTATTAAGAGTCAGTTCATGTTAGCGACTTTTTAATATATGTCCTTCCTAGATTGTAAGCTACTAACTTGAATAAGCAGTATGATCCCCTGTTATTTCCCCAGGTATGGTCCTGGGGAAATAACAAGATCCCAGAGGAGAAACGGTTGCGTAATGTTTCTAGGAAGCCTCGCAGTTTCCTGAAGCATGGTATGTGAGCAGCAGAGTAAATCACAAGTAGCCAAGAGTAGCAAAACTTATCCCGGAGGTCTCTACCCCGAAGGATTCCGTGGGGCTTTCTGTGCTGTCGCTGCTGACAGAGAACCAGATGGGAGATGGACGTGTCACAGGGGCTGATGTGGCTGAAAGATAGGGAGGAGGAGATAGACCATAAGGCTGCCCATGCCCAATGTCAGTACTATTTATATCCCAGAAACTTAGACCCAACCCTAAGAGAAGGGCGGAAATGAGATCAGAATTCTTAAAATAACTACGATCCAGTTTTCGTCACTCCTGCAGATTAGGAGGAGGTCAAAATAATATGTAGGTTAATTATATAAAAATAACAAAAAATATCTTTCTTGCATGCTTGAGTAGTAGGCTGAGACTGTTCCTGGTGTCAATAGCCCTGCAACGACGGTCCAGGCAAGGTCAAAATAGTCAAGAGAGGAATGAATCGTTCTCTCTTACCCTCTTCCTGGGACAGGGAAGAGGATGAGGTGAGCTGCCCTCTGCTTTTTTATCTTGTCCCTCTGTCTTCCATCGCGAAGATAAAACGTGTAGCTAGGCGTGATGTTCTTAAAGCCACTGTGGCGCTCCTGCTGGCAGCCATGGTTTTTCCCAAAATAGTATTTCAAGAGTTACTGTACTTTTAGTTACTATTTGAACATCCCATTGCAGAACCAAGAGCTGACATTCGTGCTGGTTTTGTTCATCTGTGTAGTCAAGCTGAGAAAGTTATCTCACCTCAATGTGTCCCAAAATAATGCCAAGTATCTGTCTGACTAACTAGCTGGGTAGAGTGGACAGTTCTAGAGGAAGAAATACACAAGCTTTGGAACCAGTCAGACCTAATTCTAATCGTTCTTTTACTGAGTAGCTATGTTGGCTGGAATGTCGTTTAACTTGAGTCCCAATATTCTCATATATACACTCTAAGGTATAAAATTAATTTACTAATACCTGTTTGGTAAGGTTGTTGTAAAAATGTAAAGTAATATATGTAAACTACTTAATGTAGTTCCAGGCTCACTGATGCTTCTCAATAATAATCTATCAATGGCTGATCAAAAGTTCTTCAAATTAAAACAAGAAGCCAGGAAGAAAAATGCCAATAAAATTCTAATGTCATGTACCATGAAAAAAAACACATAGGGAGAACTTGTGAAAAAAATATTAGGTCATTTTCAGGAAAAATCAGGAGATGTGGAATTAATTTAAGGCTTTAAGTGTTTATATATCTATGCACAGTGCCTGGGCGAAAGTCAAATAAACCTGTAACTTTAAAACAAGTATCAATTCAGCTTAATGAATTCATGTTGGGTATATTTCAGGACTGTTCTAGCCTCTGTATTTTACAAAGATGAATATCACATGGCTTCTGGCAAGTAATTTACAGCCCAGAAATTAGATATCTCCAACTATGGATGGCGTGAAATTCACGACTGAAATAAGACAACTAGAAGGTAAATTTCATTCAAAAGAAACAGCTCCAATAGAATGGGCTAATTATGTTTCTCCAAAAATACGTATAACATATAAAATGTCGTGAAGGTAAGGAATGGTAGAAAACATTCAGGTGAGGACAAAAGGAAGAGAAACAAGTGATACTATTATGATTGTACAAAACAGATTTCCTGGCCGGGTAGAAGGTATCAAGGATGGCTCTTATTGGAGAATGTAAACTGGCTCAGAGGGAAGATGTAACTGTGCAGAAGGGTTTCAACTCTCAAAACATTCTGAGGAAAGCAGAACATCTGACTCTCTTTATTGACAATTCCGTCTGGTAGCCCGTAGAGGAAGTAGCAAGGAAAATTGCTATTCTGTACTTAATTCTAACCAACAAGAAAGAGCTTACTGTTGGAGTAAAAGTTATATGAACCTTGGGAGAAATCAAGTCATCCTGGAATTCATAACAGGATGAAGAAAGGAAGCAGTGGGCTCCGTCAGACCTACGCTCTAGACTTTAGGAAAACAGATTTTTCAGAAGTTCATAAAAAGGCTGGCGTAGTTCCATGGTTAGAGAGTCCGAAAGGAAATACAAAAGTAAAAAGGGTCAGAAAAAATATTATTTAAAGGACTATAGAAATAAAAGTATGGATATTAAACAGTCAAGAGAGAAAGGGACAGAAACAGGGACAGAAACAGGGAGAGAAGAGAGTCGACACGAAGGAGACTGACATGGACATTATGCAGAGTGACAGAGCCGAGGAGGGAGAGCGATCGGCTAGCAAGCTTAGGTACATCCCAAGGTTCTGGGAGGGTGGTTCCAGCTTCCTGTGGTGTGGAATCCTCCGGCAAGCAGAAGGTCAGGGGAGCCGAGAGCAAGTGACACCCACACTCACAGATGACCCTCGATTCTCACCCTCTCAGGCTCACCTTAAGCCCAGAGGCTGCTTCCCCCAGGAAGACTTCTCTGCCTAGGGGTGTATAATGCAGTGGTGTGACCCCTAACTGGTGTCCCCCAAAGAGCACGAACAATAGCTCAGCTCAGACATTTCCCAGGCATAGACTCAGCAGAAAATATCATCTACGAGGAATGTAAAGTTTTAAAAATGAAACTATACAATCGCAAATGTTCCCCATTGGGAAGAAAAGGTATAGGCAGCCAAAGAAATTCACATTTAGCTGCACAGGAAGCTCTCAGATGATCTTAGATTTAAAATACATAGACAAAAGTAGGAGGAAACATTACATAACCAAAAGTGAAAAGAAAAATGAAATACTAAGTATGGCATAAAATATTCTTAAAAATAGACTCAAGTAGGCAATCCAGAATGAGTCGAAACTTTGGAAAAATGCTGAAAAGGACGAGAAATCAAAACTTCTAGATCAGTTCTTATACTTTAGATAACTCAACAAAATTCTAGAACAGCATTCACTTCTTCAGTTGTTCAATAAATTTATTCAGGACACTATGATAAGCAGGGCAAGACTGAGGTATTAAAATGAACGGCACAACAGCTATTTCCATGAGCCTGTGTTCTAATTCGGAGGTTGGGAAGAGACTCCTACCCACATAAGTATAATGCACGGCAGTGGCGGGTGTTGGAGAATGTGTAGACCCCACTCTGGAAGCACAGAATAAATAAAATTGGGTAATGTGTCATCATGAAAGACTGTGAGCTGGGCTTCAATATGGATAGGATTATAAATAGTGGTGGGAAGTGATTATTAAACTACTTTATGGTTGCATTAGTTAAGGGTCACTAGGCTGAAGTAATGAACGTACTCAAACATGTAAATGGCTCAGGACCATTTTGAAAAGAATAGGAGCTCTAGGAGCCAGCATTCATGCCCAATTAACTGTCGACATGCAGTGTGGTATAAACCAAAGGTATTTTAATATCGAAAGGTATTTATGAAGAATACCTAATACATATTGAGTATCCAGTGGGTCCCAGGTTGCTACTGTTGGTATGCCCATCTTATCCATGAGAAGCCTGGGCCCTGGACCATTTAAACACATTCCCCAACATCTCACAGCTGGTGATAGAGCTGGAATTTGAACCTGCTGTATCTGACTCAAGGGCTTAAACCCTTAAACATTCTTTTTTTAAATTTACCATGTTATCTATATGGGTAAGGTGCATGATATTAAAGTCAGGTTGGAATAGTAGTAATTAAACAACGTACTTAAAATGTTGACTGAATATTCATTGTTAACCTGAGAGTGCCAAGAGGCGTTGTATCTGGTCCTTCGTCATTCAGTAGATAAGTAATTTAAATAAAAACACCAAGAACATAATAAAAAAAATCTATAGTTTTAAAAAACCTGGGGTATACACTTAATGTATCTATACATTAGTTATTTTTACAGTAGTATTTCACAGTATTTATTACTTTTTTTTAAACAGATAAAGAAACTGAAGCTCAGATATCAAACTTGACCAAAGTCACTCAGCTTTACACAGGGGAGCCTGGATTCGAACCCGGATTCTATCTGACTCCAAAGCCTGTGCTGTTCCACACGTGAGAGAGACCACATCACCACATTGGTGTTCAGTTCTGTTCAGTTCTGACCACTGTATTTTAAGATGTCACTAGTAAATGACAGTGCATAGGAGGAGAACAGGAAGGGCTCATAAAATCATAAAAATGGAATTCCATCATCATCTCTCAGGTTCTTTTCTTTGGCACTCTGCCCCTGAGCAGCAGTGCTACTGAGTCCTAGCTTTGGATTTACTATAAAATGCTTTGAAGCAACTGAACACTCAGAATACATAATTTTACTTATTTAAATGACTCAGCATCCCACACTTGGCCATGTTGTTCCTACAGTGGTGCACACCCAGGGGCAGAGTTCTGAACTAGAGTCGGGGGCCAGGAATAGTGATGTGTTCTGCACGTTGCTCTATTCTGTTACATTCAGAGCTGAGCCCTTGATTATCATGAATAGTGGGGAACTTTTTATCTCTTCTGAGAAAGGAAGGGAGAATTCTGAGGGGCGTCAAGAGTAAGAATGAACCCAGCAATGACAGAGCATACACTGTTTGCATATTACCTCTCTGTATTCCCATCCACCAAACTCTTCACTGAATACTGAGATACCTATTTGTGGTTTCTACAATAATAACCAATTTCTGAATTAGTGAAATTTGGAAATTCAAATTCTACCTCTAGTTTTACCTATTCTGCCTCTAGTTCTAGCATTTTCTGATGTTTTATCTGAACTTAGCCATAAAAAAATCTATTTTGGTGATAGTCTGAAGAAGCACATTTTCACCAATATTTGCTGCAGCTCAGTACAAAGTAGCACTTGCTTTCCCAGTATGGTTTTCTGTGATCCTAGACTCGTTGATAAAATATTATTCACCACAGATATAAATGTAATCATAAAAAATATTATGGAAGAAAACTCTACCTCAATGCCAACAGGTTTATGATAAAGGGTACCACCTAGGAATTATACCATTTCACTTAAGCTATGATGATGGTGACAGTGGTGGTAATAACTTGGGGATGGCAATCTGAAGGGCAGGCTGCCCTGGTTGAACTGTGAACCAGCCGTAGAGCCCAGCACAGGGCCTGGCATGTAGTAGGTATGTACTGAGTAATGAATTCATAATAATGAATTCACTGGATGAAAAATGATGCCTCTTGTGGAGGCCCACGTGAAGTAAGGTCTCGCTCGGAATAGAGATCAAGCAAGTAAGTCTCAGCGCTAATAACAAAAAACAGTCCAGGGACAGAATGATTCTAAACCACAGAGGACACACTTTGTTATTGAAACTGAGGGTGGCAGTGATGATGGATGGAGTTAATTATAGTAAATTTAGTAAATTTAATATAATAAATTTTTGTATCCCGTGGGTGATGATAAAAGATAACATTGATTGAAGGACTAACAGAAGTCAGGTATTATGTTAATGATTTACATATAAAATTCGACTGACTTCTCAAATCAATTGTGAGCTAGATATTAAACCTAGGTTGTTGGTAAGTAAATTAGAGATCAGGGAAGTAAAAGTATTTACATAAGACCACTGGCTCAGGACTTCCTTGGTGGTCCAGTGGCTACGACTCCACCTTCCCAATGCAGGAGGCCTGGGTTTGATCCCTGGTCGGGGAACTAGATCCCACATGACTCAACTAAGAGTTTGCATGCCACAACTAAGGATCCCACATGCTGCAACAAAGATCCAGCACGCTGAAACAAAGACCTGGCGCAGGGACTTCCCTGGTGGCGCAGTGGTTAAGAATCTACCTGCCAATGCAGAGACACAGGTTCGAGCCCTGGTCCGGGAAGATCCCACATGCTGCAGAGCAATTAAGCCCGTGCGCCATAACTACTGAGCCCGCACTCTAGAGCCCGTGAGCCACAACTACTGAGGCCGCATGCCACAACTACTGAAGCCCGCACACCTAGAGCCCGTGCTCCGCAACAAGAGAAGCCACCGCAGTGAGAAGTCCACCACCAAAACAAAGAGTAGCCCCTGCTCGCCGCAACTAGAGAAAGCCCGCGTGGAGCAACGAAGACTTGATGCAGCCAAAAATAAATAAATTTATTAAGAAAAATAAAAAGACCTGGCACAGACAAATAAATAAGTAAACATTAAACCAACCAACCAACCACTGGCTCTTACGAGGTATTAGAATCAAATCCAATACTTGTCCCTGTGCTATGATGTGGTACCTTCCAAAGAACTTTTTAACTTACTAATCAAAATACCAACTGACTGACTGACATATTCCCTGTTTACGAGCCCATTCTTGCTATCTTGGGCCTTTTCACAAAGGGCCTGCCTTATACCTTTTCCACAGACCCAGTGGAACAGCGGGTGGTACATCCTCTCCAGGAGCCTTGGCCACAGGAAGAGGGGGCGCGAACACAGGGAAGAGCTGGGAACTGCTGTGTCTTCTAAGGAGGAAACCACATTCACCGCCCACTTCCTCCAGGTTCAAGTTCAACCTACAGTTAAGGAAGAGAAAAGTGGCTGGCATTGGTCCAAAAGAGAACTCGACAGAGGAGAAGCGCTCAGATATTTCCATCTCTTTCGGACGCTTCGTAGATCTGTCTCCACTTTGACCTCGATTGCATTATTCACCATCGCTGGGATCTGCAGAACGCGGCTTGGATTCTTGCTCCTTAATTACCTGGGCTTTTATCTTCACAGTCTGTTCAATAAAGCTCTGAGCACAACATTAGCAAGAGACCTTGATAATCTATTTATTTAGGACACATTCGAAGGCATCAGAACCTCTGATCTGTCCTTTAAGGGTATCAGTATCCAGAGGGGTCTGATTAAACTCTGAGAAACTAGAAATGACAAGGTTGAAGCTGAGACAAACAAAATACAGGTTAATGAGGATGAATTCATCACACAGATGAGGACATTTTTGTGGGTAGGCAGCCTGTTGTTCTAAGATCTATACTCTGATGTTTTTCACCCAGTTATGTAAAAAGGTATTAAAAACCTTTTTCGATAAGGGGAAAATAAGTTAATCTATAATAACTTGTAGGTTATAATAATGAAAAGTATTGATTCAAAATTTAAAACCCACAAATTATTAATGTAGTCTATTCTAGTACAAAACCACGTTCTAACAACTACCTGAAGCTTCAGAATAACACGCAGAAGCCAGTAAAGAAATTGTTTTTTAAAAAATCCATGAGGATAACTAATATTTGTAGAGCAAATGATTGTTTGAAAAGTGACCTTTCTTTATCATTTAGATTCTGAAGTGCTGAGGTCAAGTTGAAATGACTACCTACGTGGAAGAACTTGAGAACTTTGAATTTTTCTGATAGTCCTGTGTCTCATTTATGAGTTTCCTCTAATGTTCCCCAACCAGTGCAAATCCTTCCTCTTTACTTCTTTACACCCAATTCTCCATCTAGCTTTAAGAGCAGCTGCGGCTGGCATCTGACACAGAGCCTAGTGGCCCTTGCAGTGGGGTGGGGTCCCCTAGGGAGTTTCCATATCCCCCCAAGAGCACTGAGTTGGCTCTTAACTTAGTGAGTTCAACTCTGCCCAAAGTTTGCCCTTAACATCATAGCCTGAAGAATAGGATATTTGTCAACATCCCACCAGTGAACTGATTAAGAGGTGCTAGTTCATACTCATAAAACTCACCAGCCTGTAACGTATTAATTTCCAATGAGAATTATTGTTATCAAGGGAAGTGGATGATTGCCCTGACCTGCCTCGTACAGGAGAAAGCATACGTCGGTCTTCAGCTTGGGGCTGGCCTGGCTCAAACCTGGACTAGTGTCAGGATTGGAAGCCTGCTGAGACCTTAGAGAGGGTCAGTTTAGGATCCCCACGTTGACATGGGAGGTCATCTTCTCCCCTGAACGGAATCTGTGGGCTACTGTCTCTCACCAGCTAGTTTCTTTGCATGTGTATAGTCTTTCTTCAAAAAGGATGGAATATGATTAATTAAATTCCTTTTCAATAATCATGTCTCAGTTTTGTCTCCCAGAAGTTAAATCCAGGATACAATGAGTTTTGAGATGTTCCTACACTTGTTAGAGATGCACTTATGAACACAAGGCATTAAGGACATCTGTTTTATGTGGAGGTTTAAAGTTCAAAGGGCGACTGAAGTCCCAGGTTCTCAAGGCTTCTCATGCATACAGACACTGAGAGGAAAACTGAACAGAAGCTCTCTAGCCGTCATTGTCCCTTTTTTTCACTGAATTTTTGTTACCTTTCTGTCAGTGATGTATTTACTTATATCTGTCAATTCCTTGGTACCTGGAAAGGTGAGTGGACCTGCAGCTGATCCAGGAATGTGCTGGAGACTTCCCTGTGTGCATTCTCTGAAGCTGGAACCCAGACACTGTATGTAGGTCCCTTGTTCCAATGAGGCATCTGATGTGTACTTTCAATTGGTATTAACAAAAAGTTGCCCAACTGTATTTCTAACTCTTTGTTTAGTCTTATGGGAATTTAATCATGCCACACTTCAGCCTTGCAATTATCTGAATATTCATCTTCTCGAATTATCTTTTCTGTATACTGTTGTGACTGAAATCATGACTTTATCCCACTAAGTCACCAAAAATCAAATAGAAAAGTCTATCAACACACAGCTGTCAGCTGCAGTTTTATTCTGTGGAAGGCTAAAAGCTATCCTATTTTCATAATTTTAATTCATTTCTGCTGCAAAGATCCATTTGTGATAGTTGCCTTTTAAATTTAAAAATATTTAATATTCCTCTTTTGACTGATGCTGTTATCTGCTGTCACATAGATGGTGTAGCCTAGGAAATTTGAAGCCAGCTCCGACCCTATCACATCTGAGCTCTCTTCCTTATTCTGTCTCTGACTTATTTTATGAAAACTGGTAAGTCACTTACCCACTTTCTGCCTACGCACCTGAAAAATAAGCTGGATCATTATTGTCAACAAACAACGCACGCTCTTCATCTGTGGTGCATCAATTCTGTCACTGCCACGGCTCACAGATGCTCTTTGCTCAGTGGGGGAGGCAACCATCAAAAGGCAGAGAACAACTCAGCGGCTGATGACATTCTTGATGTCAATACATTTTCTGTAAGTCGTGTCTTTAAAATGATGATATAAATGCCAATGGTTTTTTAAATGCCGTTAAAAATGAGGTTCAACTTTATTGTTTATTTTATTGGTTTTCAGACGGATGTTGGGGAAGCTTATTACATTAGTCCAGTTTTACATTAGTCCCTAGAATCCACCTACACTGATGCTCTGTGTCCTATAAATTTCCCAGAGAGTGAAGGCAAGCATCTTCACCTCCACCTTGCCCACCTCTGCATCCCTTGAAAAAGCCTCTCCTCAACTTCCCCGCATCATTCCCTCCTATTTCCCACATGCACAGTATCCAGGTTTTTGTCTGAAAATGATTAAAAATTGTTTTCTCTTCCACGTCTTTAATCCCCTGTCCCACCTACCCTGCCCTGTTTTTCTCGACTTGCTGGGAGTCCAGATGAGGAACATAAAGTTGACTTTCACTTGTAATGTCAAGTCATCATTGGTGAAGATAAATTTATACAGAAGAAATTACCAGGAAGAAAAAGAGCTTTTACTGACCTTCCAAAAGGTGGAGAGAGCTGATTAAATAACTAGTTCACAATGTCCTTTCTCATTTAGCTGGAAATTGAACTCATGTAGATTTTTCTTGGCACATAATAGCAGTAATATTTTGGGATAAAATGGGGTGAGGGAATCATTTTATAAAATGAAGCAGAGAAGAATGTTGTCCCTTGTTTGCTTTACTCTGGAATGTCTCTTCACCGTGGCCTAAGTTTAGATGGGGATTCAAGGCATAGGCAAGGATGCCGGAAACCGAATACAAAGACTTTAAGTGGGGATTCATCTCAAAGCAGAGAAAATCAGACTTGCAGCTAAAGAACTTGTGTCCTTTCCAGATAAACCCTCATACGCTCATCAATGTTAATTAGAAGATTATTTTTATCTCTCTGCTGTGTTTCCCCATGTAAAAACTATATTTCTCCCGTGGAAAAAATCAGTGCTTTATTCCATTAAACTCTTACCTGTGGAAATAAACAAAAACCAACCAACCGAGAACAAGCAAAGCTTATTTATTCAGAGCTTGCCTTCTCAAGGGAGTCAACCACCACCTCTCTTTCTTCACAGAGACTCAAAGGCAGGCAGAGGAGTGGAAAGAAAGGAAGGCTTCAGGTCCGCCCCAGTTGGAAGTTATAGGCAGCTAACTAGAAGTGAGGCGTCCTATATGATTGGTTCGAGGTGCATATATGGCTTTTTCCTATGGGTCCCAAGTTGGAAGTGGGAACAACAATTATGAAAGGTATCAATTATTAATCAAGTCTTGGCCATTTGGGGGCCAGTTTTATAGGGGTGATTGTTTGGCTTCCCGGATTGTTACTAGATCTAGTGGTCTGACTTCCTACGAGTCTGAATTGTGGCTAGGAGGCTGACTCCTTGGCCTTGTTATTGGGTTGGTTTCCTAAACTGTTTGCTAAAGATTTGGGGTTAGAGTTCTATTTCTATATATGGCCTGGCCATTGTTCATTCGTATATTCGTTGTTTCATAGGATGCTGCTGCGTCTTTGGGGAACCAGACGGAGAGAAGTGGGCTTGGGTTATCTTATTCGGAAACCATTTTACGTTCCCTGGAAGACAGATGCACGTAAAACATCCTTTCTGCCCATGACTTGGGGAAGCAGAGCATGAAGTTTAGACCAAGTTCCAGGGCCCAGGAAGAGCATCCCTTCTATACCTACAGGTCATAATCATGGATCAAAGTGAGACATAAAAAGTTGAGAATGTGTTTCTACAGCAGAAGGAGACTTGAGATATAACTGGTATTTTCACATATTTAGAAGACTATCGTGACCTCTACTATAACACACTGAGACCAGTCAAAAGAAATAACAGGGACGTAAACTTAGTGCACATAGAAGGAAGATCTTTCCAAATATCGGAGCTCCCTGACGATGCCATGAAGAGCACCGTCAAGAAAGAGATTTCTCCCTATTCGCGGGCGCTGGCAGAGATGACCGTCTAAGGCTGCTGTATAGGGGGTCACACAGAGAACAAAGGGTGGCCGCTGATTCTGGAATTGTAGGGATTTCACTGTTAAGGCAAGTCCTGCCATTCCCAGTAGATAATGAATGGGATATTGAGGGAAGAGTGGCAATTAGGTGATGAAGTGGCGTAAGTGACCGACACGTTACCAAATGATAAATGGCAGGAGAGAAAACTTGGGAAATATATCTAATAAGAGACAAGGGAAAAGGAGGAGGTAATCAGAAGAGACAGAGGGATAGAGAAAGAGATGAAGTAGAGAGAGGAAGAATGAATGAATATGAACACTGTGTGAGAAAGAGGAAAGAACGAGGCGTAGGAGAAGTCGGTGGCTACGGAGAGATAAACACCAGGTGTTTCTTCCTGTGAGTTCTGGGTGCTCGGTCACCTCTTATACATAAAGGACGGGGAAATCTGAGTAGGTGATACCCGTCCCTGACTCGTGAGCTGGGCCTTCCTGTGGGTTGCCATTTGTGTGGATTTCTGGGGAGACGCAGTTAAAGAATTCTAGAGATAATCATCATAGGGAATTTACAAGAATTAATTTCTGGATTGAGTTACTGCCATTCTGCAAACCAACTCTCTTCAGGAATTTTATTTATTCTGCTCTTACATTCCCTAATTACTCATTATTCTCTATGATTAGTTGAAAGAAGAAAGGCACATTTTAGCTATCCTATTTCAGGATGAAATCTGAACAGGGCAGCACAGACTTACTTAAGCAAAATGGAAGGTTTGAGAGGAAGTCCTGGTATTTACCGCGTCTTGAGCCAGACACTGTGCCAGGCATTTTAGACACAAACATTGCTTCATTTAATCCTCTCAACCCCTCCAGGAGAGTATAATTATCCCAGCTGTTTAAGTGAAGAAAATGAGGGTCGGTGTGGCCTTGTAACTTACAAAGGCAACTTTGTTATAAATGAGCAGAACCAGGATTTTTTTTTTTTTTTTTTTGCGGTACACGGGCCTCTCACTGTTGTGGCCTCTCCCGCTGTGGAGCACAGGCTCCGGACACGCAGGCCCAGCAGCCACAGCTCACGGGCCCAGTCACTCCGCGGCATGTGGGATCTTCCCGGACCGGGGCACGAACCCGTGTCCCCTGCATCGGCAGGTGGACCCTCAACCACTGCGCCACCAGGGAAGCCCAGAACCAGGATTCAAAATCAGATTCATATGGCTCTAAATCCATAGTATAGACAATCTCTAACAAGCAACAAACCACAAACAAATAAACAATATATATTTATACATATCTTAACTAACACTTAGAAATAAAACATGATGAGTTAAGGAAGTCTAAAATATAAATTTCATTTTTGCATCTCACTGGTAAGATGAGAAATATTTTTTAATTAAAGCTTGCTCATATGTTCTGATATTGATAACTGGTAACCTTCATATGACATTTTATTTTTTATAGCAATGTCTAAAAGGTTATTGAGACTCTAGTATGGCAGACTATTCCATTGAGACATTATTTACATTTGTTTTCTAATTTACAGGTTAGTCATGAAACAATGAAAAGGATCTTTCTCACTGGCGACAGCCCCAACATCCGGTAGAGATGGTCTGTTTCCTGACTGCCAAAGAGAGTTGACATCTTTTGGTATTGTTTTAGGATGAAAACAAAAGGTTTCTAGGCAGAGTGGACTAGGTGGAAAGTGGAAAATAAGAGACTTTGTTGTAGAAAACATAGGTCCAAGAGAAAATTAAGCAAGATCATCTCGGAATGTGCTTCAAAATTTGACAAGAGAAATGACCTCAGCCCTGTGTGGTAGTTATTAGCTTTCCCCAGACACTTCTAATTCTCCTTGGAGGCATATGGAAGGGTTCCCTTCCTGCCCCGGAGTTAGGTGTGTTCATGTGACTTGTCTGACCAATGACGTGTGAGTGCACGTGGGATTGCATATCTCTCTTCCTCCTCTGATTCTGACCAATACCTTTCAAGGTAGTGGCTAAGGAAGCAACTTAGGTCCTACAGGGAGGGCCGTGCTTGGACATAAAGCACAAGTGAGAAATAAACATTGCTGGCTTTAAGTTGATGAAATTTGGTTGCTACCCCAGCATAACCTAACCAATCATGATTGATAGACCCTGGAAGGATGGATGTCCCTGCCAAGGAGATGGACAGCCACACTTCTGTGGGCACGTGTTCATGGTTGTGAGTGTGTACAAATATCTTTGTCATCACCATCAAGCCACGATCAAATGGTGATGAATTCTTGCTAAGCGAGGCTGGGGGAACAAGAAGAATCTTACGCAGAGAATATTCAAATAAAGTAGGAGAAACAGGATACGAAATCTAAACAGCCACATTAAGTGAATGAAAAGTCAATACCAGAAAACTGTCTACAATTGTTTGTCAAAAAGGTTGTGATGTTAATCCTGTCATTTTCTAGATGAAAGAACTAAGGTTCAGAGACACAGCCAACCTCCTGATTCCAAATCTGGCCTGTCCCTTTTCCCTTCTTTCTTTTCAATTTTTTTAAAAAGTTGTACATGCTGTTTTATTGCTCTGCTTCTATTCCACATTGCCTTTCTGGTTTATTTTTTCTTCTCACAGAGGTACAACTGTTAGTAGTTTTCTCAGAAAATATCTGCGGGCAGTACACATTTAAAGTCCTTTGATTTTTCAAGTTGGAGAAATGCAATTCCAGGTTGGATAATTTCTCTGTCTAGCATGGGTATTTTTGTAGGTAGCATCAGGAAAAGTACTAGGGATGACTCTCAACTGGCCTGAACTTGCTCACATGACAACCCCTCCTGAAGAACAATCATCACATTGTGTGGCCCAGGTCAGGAGCTCATGGCCAGAGTTTGGGAGAGGAATCCAAGTGGGCATATGTACCCCTCCTGAAATAAAGAGAATGAAGACAGGTAAGGGGTTCTGAGGTTTTGTTATCAGAAAGAAAAGGGGAATAGATGCTGGTAATGTGAACGTTTACCATCACCTATGACTGGTACCTAGTACAAGTCCATCAAATGAGCGTTGCTATTATTATCGTTTTTGTCATTAACATTACTGTTAGTCAGAGATGCTTGCCTGCAGCTGCCTTTGTAACTCCAGGTCCTGATGCCATCATGCTTGAGACAGAAATATTTGACATACTGTGCAGCCTAATGAGGGGATTTTATACGAATTTAGGATTTGTAAGCCCAAGGGTGAATCCTGGATCTGCCATGTGCAAGCTTGAACAAGTTATTAAACCCCGTTTATGTTTTCCCATCTAGAAAATAGGGCCAATGATAGTAATCTCACAGGGTGTTCTAAGTCTTAGAAATAATACATGATAAATTCCTAGCATAGTGTCTAACCTAACTCCTGATATATAACTAGGGCTTAATAATTAACAATCGTTGTGGTTGGCATTCCATAACTAGTGATTATCACTATTCTTATTGTATCTTTAGAAAATGACTTCATTGGGCTCAGAGTTAAGAGTTAAGATCACGGGGCTACTATGTTGCTGCCCATAGTCTGGGTATGAATGGTCTCGCTGACGATCAGACCTGAGTGTGAGTACGACTAGGTCTCCACATGGTGGCTTCTCACACGGTCCCTCCCCTGATCTGTGCTCGGCAGGGCTTGTGAGAAGACTTGTGTCTTGGTCTCCGAGCCTTAATCTGAACCAATTTATTTATTATAGTGCTCATCACACTAAGTTATAACGGCTCATTTTCTCTCCCACTAGACTGAAATCTTCCTAAGACAGTATGGTTCTATCCCCCAGGCAGTGTTTCCCAGCACCCGGCAGAAAGTCTGGCAAATGGTAGGCTTCCCAATGACATCTGCTGAATGAATGGGTGCATGGCTCAATCAATGGGTTACTAGGTGATGCTTGGGTGCTGCCAGCAGGATTTTCTGCTGCTGGGGTGCCACACAAGATTTCCATCTCCTGGGGCCCACAGTTACCTACATCACACTTGATTTTGCAGCATCCTTTGAGTACCAAGTGTCCTGTGGTCGTATCCCTTGGCCCTTTTACGGGTCTGTCCCAGGGAGTTGAGCTGGGACAGAGCTCATTTTCTTCTTTCCTGAATGGAGGAGACTCGTTCTCCACAGCAAGTTACAGCAATATGTGCATGTCTGTTGTGTGTCAGCTTTAGTTGTTTTAGAAACCACTTTGACAAAAGACTTTCCCACTGTAATGTTTAATACCACAGGAATTTGACACTACGCCAAAATATTAAACATAATCAGAGTAGCTCTTACGTGTTTAGTATTGGACAAAGACCTTTTTTCCTCAAAGATATTTTGACTACAGTGCCCTTCTGCACAAAAATAATTGACCTCAACATTATGTGTGATGTACTCAAAATCATTTAAATTATTAATTCCTTATGACGACGTCCTTTTAGGGTAGGCTTTGGATCAATGATCCTGAATGTAACTTATGAATAATGCACAGGTAAATTAAGGAAGTTTGCAACAAGCTGAAAAATGAGGTTGAAGCATGTTTTAGAAAAAGGATGATTGCTACACTGGAGTCTATACATTGGAAGTGTGTTCTTTTAAGTGGCACTAATTATATCTGTATATGCCATGTACAGTTGGCTTCAATCGTGAATATCCAAATTCATGTAAGTTTAGTTTTGAAGGTTTGATAAAATCATCACAGATCAGTTCGATATTTTTATGTACTTATGTGGCCTGATTTTGAATTTGTTTACATGTGAATTTTACTGTTATTCCATTTTATATACATGTAGTAAGCTTCTCCTCAATTCTTTGCAGAAAATGCTCATTCCCATAAATGCAACTAAGACAAGGAATCGTAGACTAAGAAAAATAGGCAAGGTCCGGTAAAATGTGTTTGTGTCAAGTCAGTAATACCTGTAAAATAATACTTTTTAATCAGTTATGTTTTGTCTTCTTGACGATGCCCCGTCAATGACTTCTACTGTCGCGCACGTAGTTTAGAGGTGGTGTAAGAAGGCTTGCTCTCTGAGCCACAAAGAATGTACTCTCTCGAGACACCCAGTGAGGGCCTGCTGGGGTTCACGTGGATTTATCGAAAGACAGGCAACATCCTTAACAGGACAGGCAGAGCTGGGACTCTTGCCAGTGGCCACAGAAGGAGACCAAGCTGCATTTCGTGACCAAAGTCACCGCTCCCATGTCAGTAACTGTCCGTCTCCCCGCCTCCTGCTCTTCCTGATCAGACGGTCTCAGCCCGGCCTGGGGTATTACCTTCTGATCCCCACAACTTCCCAGTGCAGGCACTGCGCCCCAGATTTCCCAGGGAGCTAGCTGATTGCAAACACCTGAGGGCTCTTGCCTGCTTTACCCTGTGTGTGTCTCTTTGAAATCTAAAGTTTCAGAGGGGAAAATAAGAGAATTACCAGCAATGAAACCAGTACTGGAGAACTGAACCTGTGCAGTTTTCTTTGACAGTTAAACTTAAGGCATATGTGTGCTAACGTGTCCTCCGAAGATATGTACGTGTGTGTGTGCATGTGTGTCCCAAACATTACATAAACACAAAAGAGATTACTATTAGAGGTGTGCCTTATAATAATAATAATCCTTGATCTTTGATAAAAGGACCCTTTGAAAATCTGGTGAATGATTGGACCTTGTGTGTAGAAAGACTTTTATTTACACACAATTTGACAGAGGATTCCCAGAATCCTTGACGCTGAGAAATGACATAATAATTATATGCATATGATCATATATCCAGTGTCCCCAGAGGAAGAAACAATCCCCAGACTAAACACCAGTGTAAAGGTCAAAAATGTCCTCTCCGTGTATTTTCCTGTCAGTAGTCTGTGTTGCGATTGTATGAAGCGGATTGTTTGTGGTCTCGTAAGAAATAGGAGAGGGAACTGGATATCTGTTGATTGTGGGGAGAGCTTGGATTATACAAAATTTTGAAAAAGCTTGATTGTGAGCTGATTCTGAGGCATTTCAATCCCCAAATGCTTGTCAGCAGGCATCATGATGTCAGAACATTCTGATTAGATTCTTCTATCCAAAGAGCTTCTGACTTGATTCCTTCTCCCTCGATCTGAAAGCCTTGCTGAGCAGTAGCTAAGGGAACTCCTATACCAGGAGAATCCATTGGTCCACAGCTTACCTGGTGGATCAGAAGACTCTGGGCAGAGACACATACGAGGGACTTTTTTCACCCGATTTCCTAATCCTATTGGAGATGATACCATAAGAAACTCACATTAAAGTGCGCATCTGAGATTTATTTAAGATTTTTGAGAATTTTGTTTCTTCCCGTATGCGAAAAGAAGATGCAAGGTTTTCTCTCTTATGTATGTTGGTCCAGCCATGGTGCACTGGTGGGATAACTGCTTTATAGACCTTCTGATAGCCTGTGGGCAGCAAAGCAAACACAATGATTTTCCAGTACAGAAGGCAGTGGTTGCACCTCGGGGGAAATGACAGATCAGAAGATCAGCTTCCTCCCGGCTCTCCATTTTTTAATCATTGCCCAAGTCCAAAGCAGCTCTGAAACAGAAGTGGTGAGAAGGGGGGCTTTCTGACGTATGTCCTAGCCCCTAGATAATAGCTGTTATCTATTTTCTTTGCAGGAAATCAAGGTTGCCCTTTAATTTCCCCTCTGGGTAACACACTGATATATTTTTATCCTATAGCTTATCAGAGAGTAATGATCAGTCGATGACATTAAGAAGACTTCAGAAGCATAAAACTCAATATGTATTTAGAAGGCGTTACCTGGTGGATGAAGAAAGTTTCCCAAGTTGTGAGTTGCTTTCTTGTGGCAAAGTGAAGTAGAGATTGTTAACACTCCCAAATATATATGAATGCAATTGGATTGTGAACGTGACTCTCTATCTTACAGGAGTTGTCTATAGAAAAAACTCAATGCAATTCAAATTCTTCTACTTTCACCCTAGGAAGATATTTATCTTATACCTATTCAATTTTCATGAAAAATGTAAATGCATTTTTGCAAAGCGTGAGGGAAAATGAAGATAGACGTTTGCATTTTGAAAGAGGGCACCATGATAAGAAAGTGCCCATTTATTTCATGTCTTGGTCCTGTATTATGAAAAATACATGCTCTGTGCAATAACTTCTTTACCTTGAAATGTCATGAAACTCAACCACTGCCTGGCATTGCTGCAGAATTTACCATTACAAAGAGCTAATCTCACGAGGATCTCCCAATTTTGATTCAATTTTCCTTTCTCTTTTCGTCTTAAATCCTCCCTCTATGAAACTGAGTTATTTTTAATTTTCCTATCAAGGCCTATATCTTTCACCTTTCAGTGTTTCAGGCCCGTAATTTCATTTGATCAAGCAATTCCCAACTTCTAAATGTTCCAAATCACCTGTCATAAATTGATGGTTCAGAATTTGAGATGCACTTGCAGAGAGAAATTGCACAATCAAATGGTGCTTATTTTCCTAAACCCACATAGATTACTTTGTTCATGTGTGAGAGTGTGTAATGCTATGTTAAGGTGCCCAAGAAGCTAAATTTGCAGTTGTTTCTGGAGAAAAAGTCCCTCTAATTCCAGCCGCAGAATCACATCTTGTCCAGTAGCCTCCCTGGGAGCAGAAGCTGAACCCCTGGCTCTCTCTACCTCTAGGACATCAGTAGCGGCTCTCAAGGGAAGAGGCTGGGCCATCTGCATGGTGGACGCGGATCTCCAGGGAATTAGAGTAAAGACATTGGCGAAGGTGAGCTGGGAGGCATATCAGGATGGGACTGAGATCCTTGCTGGAGCACCCCAGTTTGCCATCCCTCCTTCCTTCTGTCATTCCAGCCTACTTTTGTCCTGTGAGGGTCTCTGGAAGGATGGCGGGAGTCCTCTGGCCAGAAGTGGTTCTGCTCTTGTCTTGTGACCACTAGCCTTTATCAGCAGTGCTGTCGCCCTGGGGAGAGAGCTATTCATAACTAGAATGCATGAACATGTTTTAAAATCAAAAGTTGCATCAGCTCTTTAGCTTTGCCCTCCAGTCTCATGCCTGGGCATACCTTAGCTGCTTGAAGATTATCAACAGCTATTTGCTTGAACAAGCATTTTGACTTTAAAAGGCACACAGAGAACAAAAACTCTAGACATCAAAATGCCATGTTGCAAAATGAGTCAAGTATGGGGAAGGGGAATCAAATTTTGAATTAGATTACTGAATATACCAAAAATTATAGCTCTAATTACCTACTCTTTTCCTAGGGAGCAAAAGTTTTTTTCTTTTTTTTGGGCGGGGGTTAAAAATATGGACTGCTTCATGAATATATGAGTCATCCTTGCGCAGGGGCCATGATAATCTTCTTCGTATCGTTCCAATGTTAGTATATGTGCTGCTGAAGTGAACACCAAACAATTTTTTTAAACAACTTTATCTTGGAATAATTTTGGATTTGCAGAAAGGTTGCAAAGATAGTACAGACTTTCTGTGTCCCCCTCACCTGGTTTTTCTCCCTCTGTCAACATCTAGTGCTGCCATGGTACTTTCACAAAACTAAGAACCTGATATTGGAACTTTGGTGTTAAGTCAACCGCAGGATTTCACCCGATTTTCCAGGATCCCACTTGGGGGACAACACCACAGTTTGTTCACACATCTGCTTAGTTTTTGCTGGGCTGTGACATTTTCTCAGTCTTTCATGACCTCGACCGCCGTGAGGGGGATGAGCGTGGATCCGATCTGGTTCATCTTATGTTTTCTTCATGGTGAGAATGGGATTATGGGTTTTGGAACAGATACCGAAGAGGTGAAGTCCCATTCTTGTCACTTTTACCAGGAGGTACATGACATCCAGGTGGCATCTCTGGTGATGGGACCCTTCCTCACTTGGCTGGGTGGTTGCAGTTCTCTTACTGCAAAGTTACTCTTTTGCCCTTCACTACTCTATTATCTGGAAACAGGGCATGATGTCTAGTGGTCCCGCAGGAGTAGGGAGGGAGAGGATGAAGCCCCACCTCCTGGAGGGGGGAGTGGTATTTGGAATTTTTCTATAAGGAAGAGCTGTCTCCTCTCTCCCATTTATTTGTTTATTCATTTCTTTATATCGGTTTGGATCATGTATATTTTTTTCAGACTTTGGGTCACACGCGAACTTAGTTTAAGAGGCCTAAGACTCAACCCCGTCCACTGGACAGAGCGCACAGTGCCCTGAAGTGAGCATGGGAGCCGTGGTGCACACACAGGGGTCCCCAGTGGGCCCAGTGATCCATCGGTGAGAGGGGACTCAGTCACAGCCTCTCCCCAGACACCGCGGGCCGCGAGCCCCTATAGCCGCTACTTTTATTACTTGCAGCTGTGTGGCTGTCCAGAGCTGCGTTCCTCAGGGAAATGCTCTCTGCCTTATTTCTGTTTCCTAAGCGCTCCTGGACACATGCCTAATAAAGAATCAGCCCCCTTGCTGTCCTTTTTATTGAGAAGTGAAGCATCGTATCCTTAGCTTTTATTCCACAGGTAACAGGGAATTTGACAAACATAGTCCCACAAATCCAGAAATATATCTGTTCTCCAAAAAAACACTAGTTTGTCAAATAATGGCTGAAGGGTTCAACTACACACGGGAAAAATTTGAAATGAGTTGTTGGTGCTGCTGTTTTTTAGTAATTGAAAGGACATAGGTTTGTTTGTATTTCAGGCTTTTTTCTTTTTTTCCCCCCATCTAAGAGGTTTTCATTTTATAACTTGAACTTTAGAATGTTGCCACATTCTAAAAGATTATATTTAGTGCTGACAATCAGAGACATTCATTAGGTCCTCAAAACCTGCTCTGTAGATGTCTGTTATGTGAGTCAGAACACACCGTTTCCCAGGCAGAGAGCCTAAGATGAAGTGCGCAATGATTGTGTTTAGGTACAATTAGGCTGAGCAAAAGCTTTTTTGCTTTTGCTTATATATATGAAGCACCTGAAATGAAGAAATGGATTAAAGTACAGGCTCCACTGTGCTTCCCTCTGCAGGAGGGGAGGGAGCCCCCAGCAGAGCCTCCGGTTTCCCTGCCCTGTTCCCTCATCTACTATCTCATCTCCAAACCCACAGGCGAGAGGAAAGACCGCCCTGGAGCATGGGAGTGGGAGGGGTTTTGTCTGAATCCTGCCCACCTCTTATGACAGCAGAGCTTGGGCAAGTCACTTAAATCTGAAAGCCTCAGCCGCTCTATCTGTACAGTGGGGCCAACAGTACCCCTCTGATAGGAACTTTTGTGGAGATTAAAAGAAATGATGTACAGTGCTTTGCAGGGGGCCTGGGACATAATATGGGCTAAACAAATGGCAGCTCAGATGAGTTTGGAAGAAACCCCAGCTGTCCCTGGATGTCAGTAAAGAATCATCCTGAGGGACTTCCCTGGTGGCACAGTGGTTAAGAATCCGCCTGCCAATGCAGGGGACACGGGTTCGAGCCTGGTCCAGGAAGATCCCACATGCCGCGGAGCAACTAAGCCCGTGCGCCACAACTACTGAGCCTGCGCTCTAGAGCCCGCGAGCCACAGTTACTGAGCCCACGAGCCGCAGCTACTGAAGTCTGCGCGGCTAGAGCCCGTGCTCCGCAATAAGAGAAGCCACCGCAATGTGAAGCCCGTGCACTGCAACGAAGACTCAACGCAGCCATAAATAAATGAATAAACAAACAAACAAATGAAAGAATCATCTTGAGGGAATTCCCTGGCGGTCCAGTGGCTAGGACTCTGCGCTTTCACTGCCTTGGCCCGGGTTCAATCCCTGGTTGGGGAACTAAGATCCCGCAAGCCGTGTGCCAAAAAACAAACAAACAAACAAACAAACAAAAACCCAGAATATTCTTGGGCATCTATACATTGCAAAGAAGGAACACTCACAAGGTCAGTCAACAAACTCAGTACTCAATTAGCATAGTTTGCAGATTCGCAGCCTCAACTGAAGTATTCTATGCGGCAAAACGGAGTCTTCTGCTGTGAGTAAGCTGACTTCCTCTTATGAACTCTTCAATGTTAAAATGAAATTTACAGAAAAGGACAATAGCAAGAAAACTATGTCAGAGACTGTGGGGTCATATTTCAGATGATAAAGTCACGGCAGAGAAAACTCCAGGCTCCATCCCATGGCCCCTTTCTGAGGAGGAGGGTCTCTATTGCAAGAAGATATTAGAGGCCGGGGAGATGCATGGAGAGCCATCCAGGGAGGGGAGGGGGATTCAAGCGGAGAGCTGGTAGACCTGGAGATGCGACGAGAGGGGAAGAACACACTTGGGGAGAGGGAGAAAGAGAGCTTCAGGCCTGTGTACGCTTATGGGCTCACCGAATGCTGTAATTCTAATTTCCTTTAAATCAGAAGAGAAAAATAAATAGAAAAGTAATTACTGTAATACACACTAATAAACACAGACTGATTATATTAGCATATATACCAGAACAGCTGTAAAATGTATTAATGTGTCTATTACTACAGGGCCTTCCTGGTGACCCCCGTGTGGTTCCCTGACTTCAAATGTATCAATGTTAATTTCCTGAGGGAGACAAGTTTTTTGCTGTTACATAGGAAGATATCCTTGTTCTTAGGATACAGGCTGAAGTATTTAGATATGAACTATTGCAATGTCTGGAGCAAATGATCAGGGAGACAAAGAGATATTAGTGAACCTAGATGATGGGTATCTTAGTTTACATCATGCTGAAATTTCTGTAGGATGGAATTTTCAAAATTAAACTCGAAGAAAATAAAATGAGAAGATTTGGAGAAAAAAAAAAAATTTTCAGAGTTGTGTGGAATGCTGTGAGACGTAACACTGCTCAAGAGAGCTGCAGTCACCTCCTGCTTGACTCTTCAATGCTTTTGGAGTTGAGTATATGGAGTTTCTTTTCAGAGCAGTCATTGGTGTTAAAGCAAGAGCAGTGTCACTCTAAAAGGCTCTAGTTCATTTGGGTTGTGGCCACATTGAGCTGTCTACCAAAAGCAAGGTGGATACTAACTGGGGCACCTGGACCAGGAGTTATGCTCCAGACCAGGCAGGGTCTGAACATCATGTCGAAGGTGATGACTATGTTGCCTGAAGAACTGCTTCTTGGAACCCCTAGGATATGGAACTGTAGGGTGAAGAGGCCTCCTGGCCCGGGGGAAAGACAAAATGGAAGCCTTTGGATCTTCGGAAGAAGACGCCCCAGATGATAACATTCCATGCAATGCAAAGGGAAGGAAGTGCTTTCTGAAAAGGAAGGGACCTGTACCCTAACTGCTGTTCCCTGAGATCTGAAGTCAGGCAACCATACTGGGGTCACCAGGAAGGCCCTGTAGTAATAGACACCAAGAGAGCAGAGGACAACTAAGCTGAAGGTCCTGGCTCAGGATCAGGGCTTAAGGCTTTGAGGGTGAGGGCTGGCTTCAGATAGGGTGCCACTGAGTCTTATGTTCCGAGGGTCTAGCTACCCTGGTGTGGTACGGGCGTTTGGAGAAACAATGCTGAGCACCTGAGGGCTCCCCCGGGTTGGGACACACAGTTTTGAGGGCACTAGCCTGCTGTGGCCCCCTTTGCCTGGCAAAGCAATAAAGCTATTCTTTTCTACGTCACCCAAAACTCTGTCTGTGAGATGTAATTTGGTGGTCAGGGTCAGAGGCTCCATCCAGCTTCACCACCCTCCCGGCACAGAGAAGCATTCTTGTTTGCCAACCTGGAAGCTCCCTGAACCCCTTCCATGAGAGTTTTTATGGAGGTTCCATTAAGTAGACATGATTGATTAAGTCATTGGCCAATGGGGATTGAGCTCGATCTCCAGCCCCTCTCCCCTCCTCAGAGGAAGTGGAGGAGGGGTGGGGTTGAAAGTTCCAACCCCCTAATCCTGAGGTTGGTTCCCTTGGCAACCAGCTTCCATCCTTAGGGGCTTTGCACAAGTTTATTAACATAAATTCAAGTGCGGTTGAAGGGGCTTGCTGTGGATAACATAAGATGTTTGTCAACGTCATTGCCCTATTCCTGAACTATTTCAGAAACTGGGGACGAAAACCAAAATCAAAACAAAAGATGTTCCTGTCTCTGTTACCACTTAGGAAACAACAAGGGTTTTAGGAGCTCTGGCCAGGAGGTGGGGATGAAGACTGAAATACATATTTCTTATTATCTCACAATATCACATGTGAGATATTCTAACATATAGGTACTGTTTGAAAGACAGTAATAAAGGACACATATATCTACCCCCAAATTTAATAAACAGAACAGTGCCAGTACTTTATAATAATGTTTCTTGAGCACTGTTTTATAATTATTTCCCAAATTTTCTCAAAAGTAATTGCTGTCCCAAATTTTGTTTATCATTAACTTTCCTTGTTTTACATTTTTACCACATACCTATATGTATATATGCATTAGAGACAATAGTTGGATTTTTTGAAAATTTATAGAAATGGGATCTTAATACCCTATGTGTTTTTATGTGAATTACTCTTTTTTCCTCAGCATAATATTTTTAGATCCATCACATGGATGTTTATGGCTACATCTGGTTCATTATCACATTCAATTTTTTTTATATTAATATAACTTTTTCCTTGCATCCAGTTTCTTGCAGTGATGCCTAACACTAGGACCATTCTTCCATATGTGTTCTATTAGACAAGTGCAAGGGTTTCTTTAAGGAACATAACTGGGGCTAGAGTTGCTGATTATCGCATGTTTTCATGTTCAAATTTACTAAGTCATGTCAGAGTCATTTACTAATCATTTTCAAAATGATTGCATCAATTTACACTCTGATAGCAGCGCTTATAAGTTCCTGTTACCCGACGACCTAGCCAAACTTTGTTGTTTTAAATTTATGCCGTGTGGCTGAAGTATAACGGTATTTCAGGGTGGTTTTAATTTGGTTCCTAATGCGACTGAGATTTTGTTGATGAACATTTTGGGAAGTGCCCGTTAATGTGCTTTTCTAAGTTTTCAGTTGGGTTGTTTATTGTTTCCTTATTAATTTGTAGAGTTCATACATTCTGGACATTGATCTTCTGACAATCGTAAGTCTTAAAAATACCACTTTTTCTCCAGTTCGCGCCTTGTTGCCGTGTGCCGTCCTTGTTGCCGTGTCTTTTTAAACAAACAGAGACCTTAATTCACATTTAATTAAGATCATATTTAATTCTTAAATCTTAAGAATTCTTAAATCACATTTAAATCTTAATAAAAGATTCACATTTAATTAATTAAGATTTAATTAATTCACATCTTAATTCCTTTAAGAGGTTCTTAAAACCCTCTAAGATCTAGGTTATACAGAGATTCTCTTAAATTTTTCTCTTAATAGATAACCAAGTGCCTCAGTACCATTTAATGAATATTATTTCCTTTCTTAACTGTGACAACAGCTCTGCAGATATCAAAGTTCAACATATGTGCACATCTATTTCTGGCCTTTCTCTTCTCTTCTGTTGGCTTTATATATCAATGCACCAGCATCGCACTATCTTGATTACTAGCTATTGATTTCTAGAAGGTCAAATCGTTCTACCCCTGCTACCACCTCATATTTCCCATGAAAGAATAGGTTGGCTATTTGGGGTCCCTGCTTTTCCATAAAATAGAATCCACTTATCAAGTTTCATGCAAAATCCTACTGAGATTATGCTTGGAAAGTTCCTTGATTCAGTTTATCATTTTGGGGAGAATTAACATCTT
The DNA here is from genome assembly GCF_949987515.2 of Delphinus delphis. NCBI lineage: Eukaryota > Metazoa > Chordata > Mammalia > Artiodactyla > Delphinidae > Delphinus > Delphinus delphis. The sequence continues at coordinate 5,363,440 of NC_082699.1, read as the reverse complement.
TACAATATTGAGTCTTCCCATCAGTGACAATGAAATGTCTTCAAATGTCTTTCAAGAAAGGTATATACTTTATTTTCATAAAGGACTTGAACATCTTTTACTGGATTTATTCCCAGATATGAATCTTTCGATGATCTTTAAGCCAGCAGTCCCCAACTTTTTGGCACCAGGGACCGGTTTTGTGGAAGACAATTTTTCAGCGGATGGGGCTGGGGGTGGGGGGTGGTTCGGGTGGTTATGCGGGTGACGGGGAGCCGCGGGTGACGGGGAGCTGCGGAGGATGGGGAGCCGCGGGTGACGGGGAGCCGCAGATGAGGGGGAGCCGCGGGTGACGGGGATCCGCAGGTGATGGGGATCCGCGGGTGACGCGGAGCCGCGGATGACGGGGAGCCGCGGGTGACGGGGAGCCGCGGATGACGGGGAGCCGCGAATGACGGGGAGCTGCAAATGAAGCTTTGTTTGCTCACCTGCTGCTCACCTCCTGCTGTGCAGCCTGGTCCACGGCCGGGGGTTGGGGACCCCTGTTTTAAACGGAATCTTTTGCAATGTTGCCTTTTCTAAGTGCTCTTAGATCGCCATCTTTGAGCATTCCTGTGCTTTTATGTTTAGAATTGCTCCCAGTGAGAAATGTGTTCTGCCAGCACGTGGGGCCACTACCAACCTGGGGCCACTTTACATTCGATTTTCAGTTTGGGGACTTTCAGGTTACACAGGCAGTTGGGATTCTGGTTGCCAATTGTGCACCTGCTGGCTTGTGATTCAAAGACTTCTCCACCTCTCCCCAGAGTCCCAAGGCAGCACGTGGTAGATCTGATCAGACGTCCTGGGCTTTGCCTGGGTGCCCACCCATGGATGCTTCTTACAGACCAGGTTGGGCCACCAAACTCAGGCAGATGTCCTCAGACGAACACAGTTCCCGCCCTACCCAGCCATGTGCAATACTGCCTCTGGTTTATATTGTTTGCCTTCCTTTACCCTCAGCTCTACCAAGTTTTAAAAAGATAATATTTTTAAAGTTTTAATTAAATTAAGCATTTTTAGGCATTTTATCCTAGGAAGAGTTTTTCTGTCCATCTACTCTGCCATACTGCCAGAAATAGAAGTTACTCCCCACCTCCTTCTTTTTACTTAGAAAAGAAAAAGGAATTGATTAGTTGGCATAATTTTCTTAATGAATTCCTGTTGATTCCACGTTCTCTTTAACTGCTCACAACAGTTTTGTTTGATTATCATTTGAAACGTTGTATGCTAAAGTCGTCAACCTATCCTTTCCATTTCTATGCTTTTCCCCTTAAAAATGGAGACTTGCTTTCTTCCGGTCCTGGAATCTCCCCAAGGATTCATGCTTTTCAAATAATTCCCCAGGGTGACTCTGATGTCACAGCTGCCATCTCTTACAATATCCTCCACATAATTTATTTGAGTCTGGAAATTGGAAATCCGACAGTCCTCTCATTATCTTCTCAGATAATCTGAGTATTTCTCTCTACTTTTCCACTTTGCACCCTGGTATTAGGGCTCAGAGCGAGCCTGAGGAAGTATAGTGAGGACTGAAGTGTGAGCAGCATTTCAGATCCAGGACAGGTATATATGACCACCCAGAGTTCCAGATTCTAGGACAAACCCTAGGTGATCGTTCATGCAGAAGCCCCGAGAGAGTAGGGTCTGGGGATCTGCATTGTAACAGACTCCCCGTGTGTTCCTTAGAGCACAAAGCTTGAAGACCCCTGTTTTAAAAAGATAAATACAGAAATTCCAGGGATAGGAAAATTGAAGGAAAATTTGCCTGCATCTCTGAAAGGACTCCATCTCTCCGTGGACAGCTCTGCAGCTCTCCACACTTTCTTGTCTTTTAGGGCAAGAGAGAGATGTGAGGGAGAGAGAGAGAGAGAGAGAGAGAGAGAGAGAATACCACGCGTCGGGTCAAGTAGTTTACCCAAATCACGGGGCTAGTATCCCAGTAAGAAAACGGTTTGATTCTCTCCACCACACTTCTATCCCTGTTCCTGACATTCTGAGGTAGCACAAAACCTTATAAGCCTTTTTTTTTTTTTTCCCTAATCAAACTGTATTTTTTTCTTTCAGCTGAGAGACAAATTTCTTCTGATACTACCAAAACTCTCCACCAGGCCGTGGAGGCTTACGCATCTAAAATACCTCTCTTCAAGCTTTTTTTTTTTTTTTTCTATTCTTTTTCTCCTTTGGGCAGAAATACTGAAGTAATGATAGGAAAATTGGTAAAAGTGGGGCTTTTCAAATGACGCTTGAAATGGACAGTGACACCTCTAACCAGCAAAGGAGTCCTGTCTGGGAAACTAACGCATGCAGCCTCTCACACCCCCGTTGCTTCACCTCTCACACCCCCGTTGCTTCACCTCTCACACCCCCATTGCTTCACCTCTCACACCCCCGTTGCTTCACCTCTCACACCCCCGTTGCTTCACCTCTCACACCCCCGTTGCTTCACCTCTCACACCCCCGTTGCTTCACCTGGGCCCAGGTAGGCACTGCCCCTTGTTGGCTTCACCTGAAGCAACCGGAACTAAATTCTTCATCACCCACTCAGAGTTTTAAACCATTCCTTTTGGAAGATTCCTAACGCTTGTATCAGAAAAATGAAATGTCTCACAGCTATTCATCATTACTCAGTTGAATTCACATTTAAGCTCTTTTGATATTGAGGGTTTTCTAGTAATACGCCAAAGGACGCTACTATATTAAATGAAACAAATTCTGTTACACAGGCCATGATACACATGGGACACAGAACACAACAGAATAATGGGAGGAGCTAGATTTTAACCTAAGGCCATAATGTCATCATGTATATTTCATTTCAAGCGGCTTTCTCATCTTTTACCGCAGGAATTCATATCCTTGGTGGGCAGCACCATAAATTTCTTCTCATTAATATTTTATTTTCTTTCTAATTTAATAGAAACTAAGACATTTTAGGCCAAATTGATTTGAGTTAATATAATTTTTTAAATGAAATGTATATTATTATACATGTATAATGCATAAATTATTAAATTTATAAAATATTGTGCAGTGCTGCAATATTAAAGCAACAGATGTGACGATCCCCTTATTATTCAAAACAATTATGTCTTTGGGTTTCATCCCTAGTTTATAATAAAGGCTGATAAATATCTGGTAGGGTTTTTTCTTCTATTAAGTGACTTGCTTCTCTGTTCCGCTTCGTATTGGTTTTACCATAATATGTTGGGATTAAATAGATCAAGATTCATTATATTTGTGCTTTAACTTCATTAAAGCATTAATGTTCTACATAGATCTTCTTATGTTCTTTTGTAAAATTAGCTACCATGTATAATTTTGTTGTCCTTGTTATTTCCTTAATAGACTTACTTTATGCCTTTATCACTGAGATGTTCTCTTTCTTTTTTCTGTACAAAATACTCAGAAAATAAGTGGAATCCTTTCAGTTATGCCACTTTTGGGGGTAAATTCAACTCCTGTGTTTTTATTTGGATCTGTTAAATTTAGTTTTTAATCTATATTTTGTTTTTTAATTAATTTTTGTTGCAGTATAGTTGATTTACAATGTTGCATTAGTTTCTGCTGTACAGCAAAGTGAATCAGTTATACATATACATATATCCACTCTGTTTTAGATTCTATTCTCATACAGTTCATTACAGAGTATTGAGTAGAGCTCCCTGTGCTATACAGTAGGTTCTTATTAATTATCTATTTCAAATGTAGTAGTGCATATATGCCAATCCCACTCTCCCAACTTACCCCTGCCCCACCCCCTTTTCCTCTTGGTAAGCATAAGTTGGTTTCCTACATCTGTGGCTCTATTTCTGTTTTGTAAATAGGTTCATTTGTACCATTTTTTTAAAATTCCACATATAAGCGATATCATATGATATTTGTCTTTCTCTGTCTGCCTTACTTCACTCAGTATGACGATCTCTACATCCATCCATGTTGCTGAAAATGGCATTATTTCATTCTTTTTTATGGCTGAGTAATATTCTATTGTATTTATGTACCACATCTTCTTTATCCACTCCTCCATCGATGGACATTTAGGTTGCTTCCTTGTCCAACCTGAATGCATGCAATCTCGTCTGATCTCGGAAGCTAAGCAGGGTTGGGCCTGGTTAGTACTTGGATGGATCTGTTAACTTTAATTGCTTGGTTTTAAAGACACTGACTTGACTCCCATTGTACTAAAATCTTAGGCCAGAGTAGAATCAAAGAGAAGCTTAAATTTCCAAGAAGTCCATGCTTTAAGAGGAAACCTACTAGTTGAATCCCCACGTCCAGTCCCCAAATCTTATCAGAGGTTACTTCGGTTACATCCTTCCACCTCTGGGTCTTCATTGCTGTGCGTGGGCTTTTTCTAGTTGCGGCGAGAGGGAACTACCCTTCGTTGTGGTGCCCAGACTTCTCATTGCCGTGGCTTCTCTTATTGCGGAGCACGGGCTCTAGGCACGTGGGCTTCAGTAGTTGTGGCACGCAGGCTTAGTAGTTGTGGCACACGGGCTTAGTTGCTCCAAGGCATGTGGGATCTTCCTGAACCGGGGCTTGAACCCGTGTGCCCTGTATTGGCAGGCGGATTCTTAACCACTGCACCACAGGGAAGCCCAGTGTGCTTGATGTTATGAAATGACTTAGGATAAGGTTTGGACATTATCCTGGGAAAAGTGAAATTCGAGCAGGCTTCTAAGCAGCAGAAGGTCAGGAGGAGGATGAATGTCAGGCTTTCAACTTGGTGATTTCAGGGCCCGGGAGATCCCCTGGGAAGGCTGGTGCTACTGCAGTAGCTCAGGGGTGCCGTCCTGAGCTTGAATCCGAGTACAGGGAGTCAGAACTGGAAGAAGGAAGGAAAATGGAGCATTGCAAGTGTGGTCAACTGTTTGGACTCTTAATGTCAAGTCTAAGAAATGGAGAGAAAAATTGCCTCTTCATCTGATTCTTCTCCCTTTACCACTTGGATCCCCATTCTTGATCCCCTTTGTAAGAGCAACAAAAATTGACACTTGTATGGTGTTTACTTATTTTGATATACTTTCAAAAACATTTTGAGGAAACACAACAATTATTATTTCCCTCGATTTTTAATGATAAAACAATGAGATTCACAGAAACTTAGGGATTCATCCCAAGAACTGTAGCCAGTCAGTAGCTGAGTTGGGATAAGACACAGGTCTTCTTATTCTGTGTGTTTTGTTGTTCTTGTTGTTTTAACTTCGTGACAGAGCGTTCCATGATGAGTCAGGACAGAAGCCTAGGTGTGATTCAACCACATGTTGGCAAAAGTCACAGGCTGATCTATGGAAGAGCTCTGTGTGGCGAGCCCAGCAGGGGAGGATGATGGGGATGACACAAGACAACATACAGGGACAGAATATGACACATAGGTAACCCTTAACTTCTGTTTTCCCAGGAAGAGGTCAAGTCCCCATCAAAATCAGCATCTGCTCTCCATACCATGGCAAAGAGACTCTGGGAACTTCAAAGCTAACAATGTCAAGACTCCAAAGGGAGTTTTATATCCTGTGTGCTCGAGGAGTCTAACCATCTTCTTATTTAGATTATACTGAGAAAAACTCTCCTTTAATCAATTACTTTTGTGTTACTCTTTGCATGTTAATCACCAGCCTTCACCAGTGGTAACAATCACAGATACAATCCGTGCCCGAGTGGAAAATTGTAGCCCTTGAGGTTATCGTGTCATTGCTGGAGTCCAAAGGCAGGCTTGCTGGAGGGCCAGGCTCGAACCCTGAGAGGCGAGGCGTTTCCACCTCATTATCTTGAGCAGCAGGGATTCTAAATTTTCTCTTAAAAAATAGGTCAGTGTTGGGGGCATAGGAGGGCACTAAATCTAGAACCATCTGGCTGATGATAAGGAAAAATAGCTGTTATCATTGAAGGCACAGCACCAAACGTGCGTAATTAATAATTTTGACGCGTCGGCATTTATACACAATGAAATATCTAGCAGTGATGAGTTTTGAAATTTTATTTTTATGAGTTTTGAAATTTTATTTTATAACTTACATGCAGTAAAATTTACCTTGTTTTAAATTTGGGTTAATGAAATGCCTGAATAAGAATGTTTTGCATAAATAAAGAGCTTTCTTTAAATTCTCAAGTGTAAGTGGTAATATAGACAGTAACTAAAAGGTTGTTTCCAAGTAGAAATCCAGATAAAATAGACTTCCTTGGGAAGGAACAGGGTTGTTATAGCAGAAATGTAAAAAGAAAGGGTCAATAGCCGTGTCAAATACAACATATATCAGAGATATTTGAAATTACAAGAGAGCCTCCTCTTAGGGAAAAGGAGGGTAAGGGTTCATGTTAATCAAAAGATAATCCCCCAAAGAAGCAGGTGTAACACAGAGACAGAAACAGATGACTGTAAAGAGTATAAATAGAGACCCAGGCGATTCTGGAGGACGGGATTAGGGCTGGCACGTTTGGAAGGGCGGAGGAATGAAAGGGACAAGAGGAGAGAGGCCCAGGGACTCATAGGCCAAGAGGGATTCTGGTAGCAGACACTGCACAGCTCTGCGCAAGTGACATCATCTGAGGCCAGCACCCGGCGTGAACACTAGGGCAACACACACACACAAAACAGCCATATCTTCTCTTAGTCTGCTTGAGCTGCCAAAAAAATTACCACAGACTGGGTGTCTTAAGCTACAGACATTTACATCTCACAGTTCTGGAGGCTAGAATTCCAAGATCAAGTTTCCAGCCAATTCGATCCTCGGTGAGAGCTCTCTTCCTGCTTGTAGATGGCTTCTTTCTCACCAAGTCCTCACACAGGGCATGTGGACAGGGGACGGGGCTGGGGAGCAAGCCCTCTGGTTTCTCTTCTTTTTTTTTTTTTTGCAGTACGCGGGCCTTTCACCGTTGTGGCCTCTCCCGTTGCGGAGCACAGGCTCCGGACGCGCAGGCTCAGCGGCCATGGCTCACGGGCCCAGCCGCTCCGCGGCATGCGGGATCTTCCCGGACTGGGGCGCAAACCCGTGTCCGCTGCATCGGCAGGCGGACTCTCAACCACTGCGCCACCAGGGAAGCCTGGTTTCTCTTGTTATAAGGATACTAATCCTACTGGATCAAGGCCTGCTATGGATTGAACTGTGTTCCCTCCAAAATACATATGTTGAAGCCCCTAAACCTCCGCCCATACAATGGGACTGCATTTAATCCAATTGGGCTGGTGCCCCCATAAGAAGAGTAGAAGATGCCACAGTGCCCCCTCCCCCTCTCCCTCTCTCTCTCTCTCTCTCTCTCTCTCATTCTCTCTCTCTTTCTGCCATGTGAGGACACAGAAGAAGACAGCTGTCTTATGAGCCAGGAAGAGAGTGTCACCAGAAACTATATCAGCCAGCACCTTGACCTTGGACTTCCCGGACTCCAGAACAGTGAGAAATAAACATCTGTTGTCTAAGCCGCGCAGTCTGTGGTATTTGTTACAGCGGCCTGAGCTGACTACTACAGAGCCTCATCCTTATAACATCATCTAACCTTCATTACCTCCTTCTAGGCCCCATCTCCAAATATAGTCGCACTGAAGGTTAGGTCTTCAACATGTGAATTTGGGGGACACACACACTCAGTCCATCACAATAGCTGTTTCAGTGGGTCCACATTTGCCTGCCTTCGACCTCTGCCAGGAACGTGCTTCACAGCCCCCTGGAGAGGACATGCCAGCTGCACAGGCCTAAACCTGCCCTGCCTGCCTGCCTCTGCCCACACACCAGGCTCAGCCCATCCTAAATCACTTCACTCCAGGAGCTCCAGCTTCAATGGCAAATGACACAAATAAACTTCCTTCACGTGGAGGGAGGAGCTCTGGGCTCCCCAAGCAAGTGGTGTTGGTGGTGGTATAAAGGGAAAGTTCCCTCATGCATTCTTATGTTATTTAACTGCACCAAACTGAGATTTCCTTCTACCATTGAAAAAGAGATGAGAGATAAAACCCATCCTCTCTTTGAGACGGCTCCTTTTATACCCCCTACATTGTCATTCTAGAAAAGTCTGTCGAGTTGGATTGCCCAAATTCCAGTTTAGCATCTCCTAGATACTTAAATCCATGAAAGAGGGTCCAAATGAACGAGATTAATTTTCTTCTCAAAATCTCAGGAAAATAGTGGGTGGAAAATGAGTTACACAGAACCACACTCTGCTAGTCAAGGAGGGTGATGTGATTACTACAACGCCATTCTATGATCTATTACTTGAAACCAATGCTTAATTACCAGTAGTAATGGAAAGAACTAATGAGACATGAGTAACTGGAGCTGCACATTCTTCCAAATATTAATTTAGCCATAGATTTCCATATCTGTCCCCATTAAAACTTTCAGGGATGTACATCCATTTCCCTGCTTCAGCTCTTTGTGTGAGACGAGCGCAAATAGTGACAAGGACAAAAACAGGTTGAACAATTGGTCTGAAAAATCCATAAAGATCATAATCGGCCCCTGGTTGTTTGAGAATTAACTACAGGCGCACTTCTCTCTAATATTGGGGACACCGTATATTGTAAAGGTGTAGAAGGAATTTGAATGAGAATGTTGAGTTTGGCGCAACCTGAATCAGAATGAATGACGTTGCATTGCTCTCCTCTTGAGTCCGTAAGGGTCTCTCAAGCTTTCTTTGTATCGTCCCCGGCGAGAGAAGCATGAGTTTTGGAAGGATCTTTTTGTGCTTCAGACTTCAGTGTCTTAGGTTTTGCTGAAACTTTGCATCCTAAGAGTGAGGATATGACGCTAAGGACTGAAATGGGACATCGATGGCCACTTCACTGGCCACACACTCGTGAACATATGAAGGGATCATCTATTGTTTCATTTCGGTTCAAAGAACTGCCTCTCAGTTCTCAACTCTTTCTGTCTAAGAGGGGCGTACTCTGCTACTCGCCTCACTCCCTTTCCCCCACATCGTGCAGGTTGACATAAAGAGGAGAGACACAGACTGAAGGCAGGATGAGGGGCTTGGAAGCAACAGGTAGCTAAGGAGACAGTGGCGGGGTGGGGTAGGCTGCAGGAGCAGTGGGGGCACTGAGAGCAGAGGGAAGAAGCACCTGAGAAAAGCTCTGGACGAAATAAGACATGGCGACCAAAGAGCAAAGGAGAGGAGGAATCAAAGACAGTTCCAATATCTCCACCCGGAAGATGGGAATTCTGTTCTTACTCTAGGGAAAAATTTCTGAAAAATGTACCCCAAATATTTCCAAGTTCCAGAGGACACTGGAACAGTAGGGTGGATTGAGCAGAAAATGGTGTTGATACAAGTTACAAGGTTGGTAAATGTTATAGGAGACAAATATAATTAAGAAATGGGGGGGTCACCTCTTTTTCACTCTTCTGTTATAAAGATTATGACCAGGTCCAGCCATGTAAGGGGAAGTTTACCAGCATAAAGTGAGGCGTATTTTGCTGAAGGATGGGAGATAAAATGATCCCTTCTGTTTCTTACTCTTACTCCCATGATATAGTAAGGAAAATAAAATAAGAATTTTGAATCTGGGAAGGCATTTTTGAAACAATTCTATAATAAAGAAAAAAACTAACTTAGGTCAGTCTCTTCCTTTCATTCTTATGAAAATTTTATTTCAGAGAAAATAAAGCATTGTATGATCTAATCGTTGACATGCTGATTGTATAAATTACTGCGAGCTAAAATTTTGAAATTCTATAGGAAACAATTCTACATAATTATAACTGATTGTGTTCATTATTGGGGGAAGTTTATGTCAATAAATTTAATGAAATAATAACACAGTAAGCTCCCCAAATGATATACAGTGTTTCTCAGACACAAATCATTAAGTGTGGCAAAGGAAGGCATTACTGGGTGAGAGTTCTAGAATAGAAAATCAAACTTAATTATATTTGATGGTAAATTGCTACTGAGTTACTGGCCGTTCTCCCTGACGTCTGGCAACATGACTCTGGCCCCTGATCCCTTGCCATCAATTAATATTTAAGCAACTGCTTAAGATGAACAATCACAGCATGAGTTAACTTAATTTTGCCTGTGGTTGAAGCATAATTTGCTGTTCTCCATTACTGTAAAAGCATATAAAACCACATTAGAAATATCATATTAAGAGGTGGACACAGCAACACTGAGATGGACCTCAGCCCCACTGCTGCAATTCTTTACACGTAGGATGGAGTTGGTGTTTTGTCAACTGTGATCTTAGAAGTCCTAACCTGTTCATGTCACACTATTATTTTTGTTATAAATTCATCCTTCTTATCATGCTCTGCTCCTGTCTTTTCTACTAGAGAGTGAGCCTCAGCATGTTCAGAAAGTGTTCGTCTTGTTTATGGTTGTATTTCCAGTGTCCAGAGCAGCACCTGGTCATAACAGAAATAAATGCTGTCGATGAAAAAAACGAAGCTGTGAAAGGGAGCTAAAATAATCAGTCTAACAAGGGTACAAACAGAATTACAGCTTACAGGTTCATAATGAAACTCTTAGATCGTATAGTTGGTCCACTCCTCTGAGGGATGAGTTGGAAGCCCAGGCTTTGGATTTCCAAGAGATTGAAAGTATGACTCATCTAACGGGAATAGGTGAGGCCCTGATGTCAAAGCACGCTCCTGCATTGCCTGGTCTCCAGCCCCTGGCACCGCACTACGCTCATATCTACGAGTAAAATACTTAGACCCATTTTTATGAATTTCAAGATGGAGCCTGTCTCACTGGACCCAGCTGATTGCCATTCCACTGCAACCATCAGAGGCATGTAAGAGAACTCCAGATTCTTTAGTTTATGAACTTAAACCTACTGAAAGCTAACTCTCTCACTTTAAATGTTAGACCTATTCATTCTCTAATATGATTTTTCCACACTTTTCAAAAGTTATTAGCTATACTTCACAAAGTTGAAAATCCCCAATGTTGGGTTTACCTAGAGTGTCAGCTAAAATATTTTATGTTGGGTTTACCTAGATGTCAGCTAAAATATTTTACAAGCTACATGGAGACAGATGACAGCTCACTTTTTTTCTGAAAAACAATTTGCACTTTCAGTCTGACGTTTAAAAAAAAAAATCCCTGTACACCAAAATGCACGGTTGTAGGAGATTCACTACAGAGGTGAATCAATCTTGGGATTTTTACCTGTAACAAAAAAGACCTTGCAAGAGTTTCACCCAGGATGGGCCCAGAGGACAGGCATTATTCTATAATCTGTTTCACAAATATTTACTTAGCTCCTAACGTGACCTAAAGGTCCAGGGCAAACAACTTGGACCTGGACTCGTTCTGTCTTCCAGTCAAGACGACAGAGAGATTTTGAAAAGGCAAGTTCAGTGATATGAGAGCAATAATAAAGAAGTGAAAATACAGGGTGAGATGGTCCGCGAAGCAGGGGAACTTAAGACCTTCCTGAGGAAAAGACGCAAACTGAATGAGTTGATCAGGCAGAGGAAAGGCAGGCAGAAAGAAAACGGTCCTTAGGGTCCTCGGATAGCCTTCAGTAGCTGAGCCTGTCTATGACGGCTCTCATGCGAATTTGGAGGAAGGAAATTTGATGATCGCAGCTAGGGTCAGACGTTCACCTTTAGTCCAGTCACGCCCATGGAAACGGTCTTCAAGGCCTATCTGGCTCAGGAAACGTTCTTCTCTTATACGAAATGCCAGTTCTTGCAGGAGGTGATACTAGCTCCCAAGGATGCTGATGCCATTGTGGGGCGAGGGCCCAGCACCACGTCCCTGGTTTGACTATTGTAGAGGCGGCGCACGTGGGACTCGGCAGACAGTCGTCTCATGACTGAGACTGATTCCAGTGGAAGAATACAAAGCAACACCATCAAAGGGAAACGCACCTGGGTTGAGTCAGGGGGAGACCAGGTGCGGCGTCCTCTCCCAGCGGGGTCACACAGGCTGCTGTACGCGCGCTGCAATCAGAACTGAAGCGTGACAGCTTGTGTGAAACCCGGCCAACCAGGGAGGCTCATCAGAGACTCAGGCCCAGGGCCTTTATCGGGGGAGAATCATGGATTCTCCCCTGCTTAGAATACCCCCAAATCAGGACTCCCAGAAGGAAAGGGAGTGTTCAGCATAAACCACGGTTTTGGGTAAACAGTTCAGTGGTTCTCACTGAGCCTCTCCTGTTGTCATTTAGGGAATGATGGCAACACTCCGGATACCCAGGGTCCCAGACACCAGGCCAAGGACCAGCTTTGCCAGTGGGTCTTTCAAAGGATTGTGGGCAAGCTTGCTAGGTTAACTCGCTCTCACACACAGGGTCTCAGCAAACGCCCTCACTCTATCCCCAAGAGGAAAAAGACCGCGTCTGTGTCCACACTCTAGGGTGCCGCTCCTATTTAAGTGATATTTGTGATGAACATGCATTTGCCATTTACTGAGCCTTGGGTTCTGTACCTTAAACACGGTTCATTTTCCGTGAGTATCGAGGGTTTTGTGTAGCATAAACCATCCTTGTAGAGCTACCATTTATCCAGACAGTTGTAGATTTGCCTGCTCGTACAGGCCAGGTCCGCTCCCAAGAGAAGACGAGCTGACCCTGAGTACTCCAATCCCGCGATGCCTCTTATAACTCAGGTGGTCCCTTGTCTCTCCACTTTCCTCCTCCTCCACTCACCTTTATTGTCTTACCCTCACTTCATTGCTCAGCCCTCTCCCCCAGGGTCTCAGCTCCAGCCCAACAGGGCTCTGGAAAGTCTTCACGTCGCTTTGACTGTGGAGATAGACGCATGAATTCTCAGCACATCCTTCACATTCTCCAGCACAGCAGATCCCAGATATGAACAAGTAGAAGCCTTTGTTCTTCTCCTAGCATAACTCCAATGCTTAATTTGCCAACGAAGCCACTCCTTCTGCATTCTGTATCCCAAAGACTCCCTTCTCGCTAGAGAAGGGAAAGAAAAAGAGGTGAGTGGCGCAGAAAATTCCTTCCTGCCACCTCTGTGTCTTCCCACTTCTAAGGCGCCCACCGTGCCTACTCTGTTTGCTCTTTGCTCAGAGCGTAGCCCCTACTGACTCTGTGAGGCCCGTCCGCATGGGATTGTGTGGAGAACAAGCACGAGGACGTATGACTCCAACCTTGATCCGTGCTGATTTTATCTTGACATTTTGCTCTAGTGTTAGAGAAACGGCCTAACTTGGGGAACTTGGAAAAGGATTTCATTTGAAACAACACTGATTAAGTTTCAATTGTAGAGAGGCCTTCCTGAATGCCTGTGCAATTACTTTTAATAAGAAACTTCAATGTAACTTTTTTGTACATCCTTCAGGAAAATGAAATGTCTAACTGCTTCTGCTGTTTCTTTAACTCACTAGGAGGCTGTATGTCACAGTGTCTGGAAAAGTTAACTAGCTACACTTGAGTAATCATTTTTCAAGTTCTCTTGCAAAACCTTTGCAGCTATAAAGAATAGTGTTCCACTTTCCCCCAAATTATGTTTAATCATATACTCTCTGATGAACAGTGCTGATCTCTAGGGAAGGGTGGAAGAGAAGAGGGCTTAAGGAGACTGTCACCTTCTACTCCATGTGTTTTTATATTGTTTGAATATTTTATGAGTATATATATATATCTTGTGTATGTATTACTTGTATGTATTAATATAAAATATCTTAAGAATCATTTTGAATAAAAGAGTTCAAGATATATACGCCAACATTTAATGCAAATTTTCATTATACCACTGCGCCCACTACTTGAAAATCTATTGACTACTGTTTACTTGTGTATTATGTGTGATGTTTCCAATTCGTAAAAAATGCCATTTCATTCCAGTTTTTTTTCTAACAGTGCAGCGGTACCTAGAGGAGCATCTCTTAACTTTGAGGTGTAGAATAGTAACAGCCGTAACGATTCCTGCCTTTTATTGAATGTTTGTTACTGACAGTCTCTCTAATTGTCTTTAATGCTTATCGAGAGTGTATAGTAAACAAGGCACTATGTTAAGCATTTTACGTGCACCATTGCAGCTAACTCCTGAGATGGGTTCTATCATCTTCTTCTGTTTCCAGAGGTGTACTCTGAGCTTCAGCTGGTCGAGGGAGCTTGCCCGTGGATTTGCAGGTCCTGAGAGCCAGAGCTGGGCTTGGCCACCAGACCAGCCTGCACACAGACCTGCAGAATGGAGGTGGTGTAGCCCATGGGCATCGAAAATTGGCAGGATTCAAACTCGACCTCCTCCACGTGGAAGCTGTGTGAGCAAGTGACTTCCTCTCTGTGTCTCAGTGATCTTGTCTGGGAAATGCGGGTCATATTTGTAAACTCAGAGCAACAATAGAAGACTCCTGAGGGGATTATGAAGATTAAAAGACAAGATGACTTTAAAGTACGTAGTAGTCTCCATAAACGTTAGCTACTAGTATGTCTAAAAGGCACTGTGCAAAGAACTTTATTTATTTACCTATTTATTTATGCAAAGAATGATATCATTTTACTTAGACTTCACAAAAAGACGGGGAGGAGGTTATATCATCTTCATTTTTACAGACAACTGAAGTTGAGAGAATTTGTATAACTTGCTCAGGACCATAAAGTTCGACAGTTGTGACACAGAGATTCAAATTCAATTGGAGAATTTTTCTGATTCGATGCCCTCCACACCACTGGGGAACTGAAACCAAGTGAAAGAAAATGTGCACTCGCCCCCGGTGTGACTTCAAGTGCGTCTGGACTGTGTCCCTGAGCTCCTTCCTTGGTTGCAGGCTGAGGGGACACCAGAGCCTCCCTCCTGGGGGGCTTCCAGGGCGCAGAACCCCTGCATGGAAGTGCTTCACACAGGGCCTGACCCGCGCTAAGCATCAGGACCACTGCTGCCTCACCGGCACCCAGCGATGCCCCTTTGATCATATACTTGATGGTGATAACAACTGTATATTGGTTCTGAAAGTTAAACTATCAAGTATATGTAAAAATCTTTTTTTTACATTGAAAAGCCTTAAGCGAAATATATGATATGCTATTCCTATTAAGATTCACGAGCACATTCTTTTCGTGTCATTAAGACTATTCCCAGAGTCTGGGGGCGCCTGCAGGGCCACAAGACCACAGCGCCACAGATCGAACTTGGTTAGACTGCAGGGCTCCTGAATCCTTGCAACTACCTGGGATCTTACGTACGAAGCCCTGTGTTAGATGTGCTGGATGTGTCCTTCCTGCCAAAGCTTTTCAGTAAAAACCTTTGTTCCATATCGTATTTCCCTCAATAGGACAGTTACACATTTTTAAAGATTTGATTACTGTATTTGGACATTAAGGCAAATTTTATGCAAAACATGCTCTTACAAAATCTTTTTGAAAAAAGCAAACCATCTAATTTTCATGTGGAAGAATACCGAGAAGGAAAACCAAAGAGTTGCCGGGGCCTAGGTGAGTTTTCTTATTCTTTACAATTAGGAAATGTGGGTGAGGAGCCATGCAGGGGTGGAGAATAGGTTCATTTTTGCATGGAAACCAGGTGGAAGAAGAAGATACTCATTATCTCAGAGGCCAGGAAGTGAGTCTGGGGCGGGGGACTCAGAGGAAGCCAGCAGACGCCAGGGTGCCCCAGCGCATCTGACACCACAAAGGAAAGCAAGGATGCAGCGATAATTTTAGAAAGGCACAGCAGTATGAAAGCAAACAATGAATAATTGCAGTAATCCAATTTTCCCCGGTCTCCTCTCTCTCTCTCTCTCTCTCTTTTCTTTTAAACTGGCATTGTCTACTGCTGACGGAGTAAATTTTTGTTTCTTTTTTTTAGAAAAAAGACTGCAATTCTAACATGTCTTGGGTTTGTAAAAGACCAGAGCATCCAAAGAATGAGAATATAAAGTTGCTTAAATTATTTTCTTAAACAGTTTTTTATCTTAAATTATGAAGGACGTAGCCTGGTCACTCCAGTGATGTTCTCTGTCTGGAGGTCTCTCTCATTTGCATAGAAACCATGCTTTCTTCTACCCTTTTAAAAAAATAAATTTATTTATTTTATTTATTTATTTTTGGCTGCATTGGGTCTTCGTTGCTATGTGGAGGCTTTCTCTAGTTGCGGTGAGAGGGGCCTGCTCTTCGTTGCGGTGCACGGGCTTCTCATTGCGGTGGCTTCTCTTGTTGCAGAGCACGGGCTGTAGGCGCACGGGCTTCAGTAGTTGTGGCACGTGGGCTCAGCAGTTGTGGCTTATAGGCTTAATTGCTCCGCAGCATGCGGGATCTTCCTGGACCAGGGCTCGAACCCGTGTCCCCTGCGTTGGCAGGCGGATTCTTAACCACCTCTCCTACCTTTTATGATTCATGTTTCCCTTCCTCCCAGGCCCCTCAAGAAAGCTGTTAGTTTTGCAATTTATATGATGTGTTGGATAAGTGTCAGAAAAATCCATTATAGTTAAACTATTGTTCTATAACCTTTGTTTCATCATCAAAATCCTTGTGTTCTTTTCTTTTGGAATAAAACCAACAACAATAAAACTGTGGCTCAGATTATGATCTTACTTGCAAGGTACAGTCGAAAAAATATTGGAAAGGGGAAGACATACAGTAAATGATGGCCCTTTATCTTGGGCAGTGACAGGGAGGTTTTCTCTCTTCATTGAGAAATTTAGCCGTCGTGCCTCAGACAGGGACAATGCAAGTTATCAGTGTTGTGTGACTTTCTCTTCTGTGTGTTTTATTAATAATTCTTTTCCAGAACGGAATGGGTCTAGGATCCTGGACCTCCTGATTTGGGTACTGACTGACCTTCTTGGCATCTTTCTGTGTTTCTCAGCCACCAATTACGATAAAACTCAAAAGGTCCAGTAGGTTCTAAAGGAGTCGTGGGAAGTAAACTAGATATAGAGTTTTAATAACGTACTATAAGATGGATTGATAATTAACTTGATTTTATAAAGACATAATGCTGTCAAGATACTATAATATACCTGAGTGATGAATAGTGAAGATTTGTAAACAAACAGCAAAGAAATACAACTTAGCTTAATTTTCCTCAGCATTTGGAGTCTTTCCAAAATAGGACATACAAATCCATTTTCCACAATGTAAAAAGGAAATTGAAAGCCTGAAAAACATCATTGTAAAAAATAACAAAATATGGAAAGAATGGGCCAAATAAACTATGAAAATGTGGTAAACAGATCAGAAGGTTCACCACCTTGGAGAAGTGGGGGGTGTGTGTGTGTTAGTCTGGTATGAATTCAAATGCTTGAGGTAGTTTCTCTTCCACCTGTTGGCTCAGTCCTAACATTGGTGTTGAGGCCCATCCCGCTCTGTGTAAGGCGGAATTTTAAAAGCCTTGAACTCACTGACTTCTAATTCTAGTAACTGGGCTCTTTCTCTCACACTTTTTTTTGTACACTCAAATGGCAGCTTTTATGCCTATAACCAGAGGTAATATGATATGTAAAATGTAAAACAACTCATATGCTAATGTGAATTAATATATTAAATAATATGCAAGCCAAAACTAAACATACACACTTCCTCGTCTGATCGTGATGAAGTAGCCTGTATTGGATAGACTTCCTACAGGAAACAATTACAAAAATTGTACAGAATAGATCAAATGATGATTGCTGTCTAAAAGCACCCAGAGCCATGGAGGCAGCCAGGACTCAAAATGCCACAGTCCCTGAGAGAAGGTAAACATGCAGTGAGCTCCATTCATCCTGTTTCTTTTTTTCCCCCTTGAGGGTACTTGTTAATTTACAGGGCAGTGGAAGAATGCCAGCAGGAATTTGCAATCCTACTAGGTTGAGGAGAGAGAGGTTGGGTTCAGGACTGTCCAAGAAGCTGGGTCTTGATGGGCCAAGTCCAGGAAAAGAAGGAACCCCGGGAAACTTAGCTGCAAAATCTGTGTACAGTCTCTTCTAAGGTGTTAGCCAGCTCCTGAACCGTTCAGTTTAAAGCTACAAGAAATCCTACAGAAAGAAGCAATTGGGACTATAAAGTACTGAGCAGATATTTTAGCAGCTACAAGGTGCTGAAAGACGGTGGTGCAGTTCAAAGTCTGTTATGGACCAGCCTTGGTAAATGCCTCAGGCTCTCAGTTGAAATCACAGAAGGGCCACAGAAATAGACCAGCCCTAACAAACCTAAAACTAGGTAGCCTGCTTGCTCTTTATCTACCTTCCAGAACAAAGCTTAACCATTTCAGGAGGAATAAAACACTTTTCAGAGCGTTTACAAAATTTAATACACGTCTAGCATCCAATCGAAAATTACAAAGCATGCTACCAAGCAGAAATGAAGAAGCAAACAACAGTATTTACACAGCTTAGGACTTTTAGTCAGCCTGCCTGAAAAGGATGTACCTGAGCCGATGCTTCTGGGAGGACTGAGAGATTGAGGGAAGGGCAGGGATCTAGGGACCAGCACAAAGACCAAGAGGCACAAAATGACACAGTATGCCCAGGGAATCTTTACCACTTTCATGAGTGTTACCAGTGGGCAAAGCAGGTGAGTGAGTCAGAATGGGACAGGTTCTGGGCCACTGAGGGTATGTGTTTTAGGCCAGGATCTCAAGCTGTTTTAAGCCATGTAACCATTTATCTTCAAGAAGATAGTAGATCCAAGTCACAAAATAGAAAAAGAGGACTTTTTAAGTTAAAGGAGGAAAGACTTCGTGGAAGCTGGGGCAGCAGCAGCCCCCAGGAGCCACCCCCAAACCCTGATTCTTCCCTATCCCAAGAGGTTCCTACACAGAATCGGTTCAGGTTCAAACAGTTTAAAGAATTACTCTGTGAGTGACAGGTAGACCAAAGAGACTTAACAACCGAAAGATTTAGCCAGACTTCTGCTTTGGACAATAACCCTGGGGACTGAGTGGAGATGAATTTGAAAAGGTCATAGTGCCGAAAGAGAAGACAGATGAGGGGCAATTGCAATTGCTCAGGTGAGAAATTATGGCAGTGGTGGGAGGGATGGGGGGGCGGTTAGAGAAACTCTTAGATGGTCAATTGGGACAACCTGGTGATGGATTGGATGTGAGTAGTGACAGACAACACTATCTTTTTAAAGAAGAGTCCCTCCAAAATGAGTGACCATGGGATTAGGACCGGGGGGGGTAACACTCTAAAGAGAGAGACTGAGTGAAACATCCTGTGTTTGGAAGTGATTTCGGCAGACTGGGTGGCAGGGGTGTCTCTATGTGGGGAATGGGGGGAGGCAGGCGATGAAATGAGAAGAAGGAGAGGTCGTTTGGGCTGGTGTTCAGGACACAGACAGAGGTAACCAGAGAAGTTAAGAAGAAATTGTTCATTGGCGACGTCCCAAAACCTTTAGAGACCAGAATTACTCATGAAAAATATGTAATTGAGAATAACCGTGTCTCATCTAAAATAAATAGGCTTTTGTAAAGGTTAATAGATGGTTCAGGGTCCAAGCCTTTCCAGACTATGGTTGATCAACTGCAGAAATAAATTGTTTCTTAAGCAAATAATCACCTTAATTTTCAAGGAAGACAAGATTCGATATCGCCAGGAAGATGTACTGTTGGCACTTAAATTTAATACTTTGTTTTGCAACAGACCAAGAAAATGGAATTGGTCCAACAGAATTTTCATTAGGTACATTTCCACAGCCTTGCCTGAGCTTAAAAATTTCCTTTTAATTACGGAAGGAATAGGGGAAAAAATAGGGAAAAAAATAGGGAAAAAAATAGGGAAAAAAGCGTTCGTCAGACTCTGCACATTATCCTTGAAATTTGTTTTGTTTTTGGCAAATGATTTAGAGAGTGTTCTTTTTGTTGTGGGCAGATTTGTCTGTCTGAAAACACTGAGCGCTCTAATCTTGTAGGAACACCGTGGAAACACTGAAAATGAGAATTTGTCACTTGCACGGAATTACGCACTATTTTTAAACACTTACGACCCAATAATGACCATCACAACAAATGCACCTCTGGCTCCTATGAAATGAGATCACAGTCAGTGTTTAGTGGACAGCGTAGTTCTTTGGGTCCTTTGCTTCTAACTTTGCTTCTACCCTTGAGGTGGGAGATGATGCTGCATTGCCCATGGGGTGAGGTGCAGAGGCTTAGGAGTCCAGCGAGCTGGGTGGGAACCTGGTGCCGTCACTTAGCGCTTCAGCCTTTGCTCCTCACTTAGAAATGGGCAGAGACCACCAGAGCAGAGGGCTGGTGTCAAGAGTGGACGTGAACATAGGGGCAAGGTGTTCCCATAGGGCATGGCCCATGGTGGGTGTTCAGGGTTTAATTCCCTTTCTCCTTCTCCCTTTTATCCTAGAATGCGTCTCAAGGTCGTAACTGGTTCTAAGCAAACTTGTGAAAGAGGAGAGGTTAGTATCTTTCTGAGCATCTCTCCTCTCCTTTGATGCTCCCGTTTCCCCTGGGGGTCAGGGGGCAATGGTACCATCACTGTTGGAGGACTTTACAGTTTACTGAACTTGACACATACCTCATAAAGACATACCTCATAAACGTCCATTTCTTCTGATCTCATTGGTTTCTTGCTACAGCTTTGCAAAGTAGAGATCCTCTGTTACAAACTAGAAAACTGAGGTGCCGATAGGATAAATGACGGCCTCAAAGTCACACAGCCGTGCCTGGCAAAACATTCATGTTCTCACTCTGAATATACCTTGCAGCTCTCCACGCACCTGGACATGTGCTCCTTCCACTGTGCCTTCTGCCCTGGCCGTGTCTCCTGGAGCCTCCTCTGTGAATCCGCACCCCACTGGCCCATTCCTCAAATGCTAAACCTCCACCTTCAGCAAAGCTCCCACAGAGAAAAATATGTTCTAATCTATCTCATTGTGACACTTCAGAAACTGATACTCTTCCATGGGAGTCAGAATAATGCCCCACCCTGTACAAAGATGCCCATACCGTAACCCCTAGAACCTCTGAATATGGTACTTATGTGGCAAAAGGGTCTTTGCAACTAGCGTTAAGTTGAGGACCTTGAGATGGGGAGATTACCCTGCATTATCCAGGTGGGCGCAAGGGAATCCCATGACACAAAATTGGGGAGGCTCTCCTGGCTGTGGGCAGAGAGAGGTGTGACTATGGACAAAAGGTCAGAGAGATGCAACATCTCTGGCTTTGCAGACAGAGGAAAGGGCACAAGCACGGACTGTGGACGGCCTCCAGAGCCAGCAAAGATAACTGCGTAGTGTCCTAGGGCTGCCGTGACAAAGTCTTAAACAACAGAAATGTCTTATCTCCGTGTTCTGGAGGTCACAAGTCTGAGACAAAGAAGCAGGCAGGGCCGTGTCCCTGCCACGGCGCTAGGGAAGGCTCTGTCCCAGGCCTCTCTACTGCTTCTGACAGTCACCTGGCTTGGGGAAGCATAACTCCAATCTTCACGTGGCTTCACCCCGTGTGTGTGTCTGTATCCAGATTTCCTTTTTATAAGGACACAGTCATATTGGATGAGGGCCCATCCAATGACCTCATCTGAACTTGATCCTCAACTACTAACATTCTGTTCCCAAATAAGGTCACGTTCTGAGGAACTGGTAGTTAGCACTTCAACATACCATTTTCTTTTTTTTTGGTGGGGGGCGGGGCAGGAGGTACACAGTCAACCCATAACCCACAGGACAGGAATTCTCCCCTAGAGCCTCCCTAAACACAGCCCTGCCGATCCCTTGATTTTAGCCCAATGAGCCTCACTGTGGACTTCCGACCTGCAAAGCTGTAAGATAATAAAGGTGAGTTGTTTTCAGCCACTCGGTTTGTGTTAGTTTGTTATTGGCAGTAATACAAAACTCATATATCTCCTAAAAGCAATTTCCAATTAAAAAAAAAACAACCCAGAATGCTAAATGATGGGGTAATGATGACAAACGTCTCCAGCACCCCCAAATCTCAGAAATATCTACTAGGGATGAGCTGCCACCGTCAGCCCACTCGCAACGTTCCAGAGGTCACTTCTCCCTTGTCCATACGTCAGAAGGGAATAACGCAGCAGACGGAAGCCAGCGCTTTCTTCTTTCCTTGATGTAACCGTATATCGAGGACACAGGTTATGGCTGAGCTGAGGCTACCCAGGCTTCCTCCTCCTCGTCCGCGATATTATCACATTAACTTCCTCTGCTCCAGCAGAGCAGCTAGCCGGCGTGAAGCTAATGGAAAATGCGTGTGAAATGAAATTAGGGAGCAAACTGATCCGTGCTGTCTTGAAACCAAAGTGCAAATTTTAAAGCAGGAAGCAAAACAACCACAAAGCAGGGCAAAATACCCATCTACGTTTCAAAGTCTGTTGAAATTACGAACTCAGAGCATAGGAAACTGACCAGGCGGGCGGGCCTCGGGTCTGTGCAGGAGCTGCCTGGTTTTCTGGGATTGAGTGAAGACTCTTCCGTCGGAGCCCCTTCAGGTGATGAATCTCCCTGAGATGGTGCCTGTGCACGTGGGTTCACGTTCAGGCTCTCAGTGGTCTCTTTCTCTGCAATGTCCAAATTCTTCTTTTCCGAATATTTTAATGCAAACTTAGCAAAGCTTTCTTTAATCTTTTAAAGGCTGAGGCTCACCGCTGGAAGTGAAGAGTCCCTGTGAAAATGTCAGCTTGCCTCCTGCCTACCCTGCTGGGATGCACGCACCACCCCGGCCAGCTGCTTGAGTCGGGAATGTTCTGACCACGGGACAGGGAAATACGGTATATTCCACACCTGTGTATCCAATTGCTCTCCTGATTGCCTAGTAGACTGGTGGCCACATCTTGCTTCCTTCTTCCTGTCCTCTAGCCATAACTCCCCCAAGAACCTGAGGCTGTGGTCATGCTTGGCCTCTCAGTTAATGGTCGCTCAGCTTGCTCAGGTCTAAAAGTTTGGAATAATCTTTGACTCTTCAACTTTCTTCATATCTCATAACTAATTTACCCACAAATTCTGTCCCTTCCACCTCCAAAGCCATCCAGAACCTAAGATCATCTCAGCACCTCCACTGCCACCGCTGCTCCAAGCCATGCTTCTCATCAGATTACCCAGAAGCCTCCTCACCTGTCTTTCCACTTTGCCTTCAAGGTCCGCAGTCTCTTGTTAATGCCCAAGTTTAAATGAACCTATGAAAACGCAAAGCAACTCTTGATTGCTCAAAACTTTCCAGCAGCCTCCCGTTCACTTATAAAAGAGCCAAAGTCCCTGCCTTGACCTAAAGGCCTTCAGGACCTGGCCCCTCATTGCCTCTGTCCCACCCACCCCTCATTCCTTCCAGCCACTCTGGGCCCCTGCTGTTCCTGACTGTTCTAGGCAAGCTCTGTCTCAGAGCCTTTGCACCTGCTTCTCCCTCTGCCAGAAAGGCTTTTCCCAGACAATCTCCTGGCTCCCTCTCTCTCTCTCCCTCCCTCAGCAATTTTGGTCTCCTGCTGAAACGTTGCCTCCTTACTGGGGCCTGCCTGACCATTTTCCCCATCCACTTTATCTGCCCAATATACTACATGCTTTCTCATTTATTTTGCTTACTGCCTGTCTTTTCCTCACTGGAATGTAAGGGCCATGAGGACAGAGACATCTTGCTTTGCTCCCTGCTGTATCTGAAACCCTAGGATAAGGCCAGCTCCCAGTCACCTATGTGACACCGCAGGAGTGAGTGAACGGCTTTCAGAGACAGTAAGGGCATGTCCAGGCACCAGCCATCTCACTGTGCGACTGGAATTCCTCTCCCCCATGGGTGCCAAGACGCAGGGCAGAGGCCACTATCCTTAAGGGAGAGAGTAGTGGCTGCAGAGGACAGCGTGCCTCTGACTTAATAGCGAGGGATTTTTTCCTAGGTGGGCATTTTCCCATCTCTGAAGTCACAGTCGCTTTCAGAAGCTTGAGCACCAGAGCTCTAGACTCCAGAACATTCCTCACCTCTCCTAGCTTGAGGCACCCCATCTCAGATAACACAGAGGTCAGGAGTGAGAATCATGTAAAGAAAACGGACTCTCGTGCTATTAGGACCAGCCATTGGGCAAAGAACTGTTTAAAGGAAATGTTTTATGGTGGTTTTTCCTAGTGACTCATGGTCCAGGGTTTTGCCCAAGAGCGGCAGCGTCCAGCTGCAGGAGTGGGCAGGAGTGTGGCGACACGCTGATATTCACCCTTCGTTCACAAGTCTATGGTGAGCCCGGCGTTGTGCTGGGCACTGCAGGGACCCACGAGGAGGAACAAGGTCCGGTCCCCGCTCTCGGGAACTTCCAGGCGAGGTACGTACTCAGCCATAATTCCTAAGAGGATGCAGAGGGGGCATTCATGGGAGGACCATGTGCGCTGGGCTGGAGGTAGAAGAAGACTTAGAGGAAGGATGCCCAGCTAGGGCTCGGGAGGCTGCCAGGCTGAGGGCGGTGCTGGATGAGAACCCGGGGAACGAGGGCCAGTGGGACTTTCCTGATGGAGGCTACATTCTTATTTTCAGTGGTATCTGATAACAAAGGTAAGCATCTTAAAACCGTATGAGGAAGGGTAGGACATTTGCTTTCATGACCTGGAACCCAGTGGTTAGAGAAGGAAGCAGGTGATTAGAGACCATTGAATTAGATATCCCTAGAAATCCAATGCCCAGAGAGGTTGAATGACTCTAGGGTCACACAGCGAGGTGGCGGCAATGCATAGCTTGTTTACAATGTTTCTGTTTTCTATTTTATAATGACAACATTTATATGAAAAATTTCCCAGAAGCACTCAATTTATGAACGGAATGAGTAATTAGTAATACCTTCTGCAGTGTAATTTCTGGATGAAAGTGAAATGAATCAGACTTTAAAGAGGACGTTTACAGAAGTGACTAAAGGAAGAAACCTCGTCATCGGTCAGACCATGCAGGGCAGCCAGGCTCTCCCAGACCTCATACTTCTCCTTCCCAGCGGCTTGCCATCCTGTCCTGTAAAGCGGTTCCTCTGGGCATCAGGGTTGGTAGAGACACTGCACGTTTCATGTGCACGTGCCTGACAGGAGCGAGCCCTGATCGTTTGGCAATAATAGTGACCTTGGCAATGATAGTGCCGAATACTAAAAGGGAAGAGAGCTCACAGACACGGCCTTAGAGATGACGACTCAGGATTCACAGCCAGCCCCTCTCTGCCTTAAAGAGCAGGAGAGTTGCTCAGAGAGCAGCGGGAGTGCCAGGAGAGGCTTCTCACAAGCTTGGTTCTCAGAGAGCCTCGCGTAGGGGAAGGAGGGGGCTTGCAGTCGGTGTCAGAGGCAGGAGAAACAGATGGGGACTGTCTGCCGGTGGAAACAATGACTCTCCTTTAATTATCTTCCTTTCATATCTGTGTTTATATATTAACAACCACATACAGTATTACTTTCTTTAGGTGATGGATTTCCCTGCCAGTGTGTTCCTGGGACCCATGGTGCCAGCTCTGATAGTGACTCATATATGCAGGCTCCGCTCAGGTCCTGAATGTAGGAAAATATTTGATTTAATAGCAAGGCTCAGTCTCCGGGGGAAAAGAAAACCTGACCTTTTTCTGTGCGGAGTTTTCTTTCTCAGATGCAATAAACGATACAAGAGCTCTATTAACTTGGGGCTTTTGAAAAGACATTAAGAAGCTTCAAATACTGTTTCAGTTAAGTTGAAAAATGGCATGAAACTGCATTTCAATTGTTAATAGACCAATAGCAATGAAGCAGGAGTGAAAAATAAACGCTTGCATTTTGAGGAGAAACTGGCCAAAAAAAAGGACTTTGCAGATGCGATTAAATTAAGGATCTTGAGATGGAGAGATTATCCTGGATTATCCAGACAGGCCCTAAATGGGATACATCTTTATAAGAATAAGATGTGGTATATATATATATATATATATATATATATATATATATATATATATATATATATATGATGGAATATTACTCAGCCATAAAAAGGAATGAAATTATGCCATTTGCAGAGACATGGATGGAACTAGACAGTGTCATCAGAGTGAAGTAAGTTAGAAAGAGAAAAACAAATATCGTATATTAACACATATATGTGGAATCTAGAAAAATGGTACAGATAAACCTGTTTGCAAAGCAGAAATAGAGACATAGACATAGAAAACAAATGTACAGACGCCAAGGGGGGAAAGGGGAGGTGGGATGGATTGGGAGATTGGTATTGACATATATAGAGTACTATGTATAAAATATCAATAGATAACTAATGAGAACCTACTGTATAGCACAGGGAACTCTACTCAGCGCTCTGTGGTGACCCTAAATGGGAAGAAAATTCAAAAAGGAGGGGATATATGTACATGATAGCTGATTCACTTTGCTGTACAGCAGAAACTAACACGACATTGTAAAGCAACTATACTCCAATAAAAATTAAAAGAAAAAAAAGGGGGAGGCAGAGGAAGATTTGCAGAGGAAAAGGCCACGTGACATGAAACAGAGATTGGAGTGATGCGGCCGCAAGCCATGCAATGCTGGACTCTTCCCTGGAGTCTCGGGAGGCCGGATGCTTCTGCCAGCTCCTTGATGGTGTCCCAGTGACACTGATTTTAGATGGCTGGACTCCAGAATTGCGAGAAAATAAAGTTCCATTTACAAGTTTGTGCTACTTTCTTACAATAGCTACAGGAAACTAATGCAGCACACGTCAGAAATACTTGTTAAATTAAATAGCAGAGCCCTGCGCTGCCAGCTGTTCTTTTCTGGCAAACATGTAAGGAAGCGCATCTCTCCTGCCCACGTGTGATGAACCTATTTAATAAAAAATGTAGGCACTGCACACAGAAATCCAGCCCTGACATAACCCTCTCATGGAAAGGCATAAAAGTCGAGATGGTCACATCCTTCCCCTCCCACCCAGAACTGGTCCGGCACACCTCCTACCTTCTCTGCAGAATGTTTTTGAGCTTCTTTTAGAAGCACTGGGGTGGCCATTTGCATAGACATCAATGGTTTGTACTCTTTCTACCCAGAAGCTCTCTGTATGAGTGAAGATGGAGATCTGGGGCTGTTTTCTATGATGCTACTGGCTTTAGAGAAGAGCTAAACCACTCCCTTTGTGACAGTTTTGCAGTGCTTCTTGAGTCCTTAGACTGTGTCTTTAAATTTCTTAGAGATTAGTAATGGCAAAACTATGGAGAGAGTAAAAGGTCACTGGTTGCTGGGAGTTAGGAGGAAGGGAACAAAGAATAGGCAGGGACAGAGGACTTTTAGGGCAGAGAAACTATTCTGTATGACACTACATTTGTGGGTACATACATTCCTGAATCTGGTGGTGCAAGTTAGGGTACCCTCTACACCCCACCCCTGGTGTAAGCAAGGAATATGTTCAGTTAAACTTCCACATCCATCCATCCATCATCAGGAGACTGAAAAAAGCAGTGTCAAAAATGGCTAGTTGGCAATCCTATGAAGAATGAACACCAAATTTACAAAATCTCTTACAAATAGAGCGGCAGAAAATAGAAAAGGACGAAACACTTCCCAACTCATTTTAGAGGCTAGTATTTTTTATCCCAATACCAAAACTTGACAAAGATCACACCAACAGAGAACACTACAGACCCATATTTCTCATGAATTTAGATATAAAAGTCCTCAACAAATATTAGCAAATTGCATTCAGCAGTGCATAAAAGAATTACACACCACAATCAATGTAATACACCGTAACAACAAGCTAAAAAAGAAAAATCACATGATCGTATCATTTGACGTAGAAAAAGCATTTGACAAAATCCGATTTTCATTAATGATAAAAACACTCATTAATAAAGGAATAGAGGGCACTTCATCAACTTGATAAAGAACATCTACAAAAAACCTACAGCTAACATCACACTTAATGATAATAGAGTGAATGTTTTCCTCTAATGCCGGAAGAAAGTAAGGTTGTCTGTTTTCACCACTCTTATTCAGAATAATACTGGAAATCCTAGTCACTACAGTAAGGCAAGAAAAAAAATAATAAAGTCCTACCAATTGGAATGGAAGAAGTAAAACTAACCCTATTTACCAACTGCACAATTGTCTATATAGAAAATTTCAAGGAATCTACATTTAAAGAAACACTTCCGGAACTGATAAGTGAGTTTAACAAGTTTGCAGGATTTAAGATGAACACACAAAAATCAACTGCATTTCTGTATACAACAATGAACATGTGGAAACCAAAATTAAAACATAATACCATTTACAATCATGCCAAAGAAAATGAAATACTTTGTTGTAAATCTGATAAAACATGTATAGGATGCACTGTTTTGTGTGATGAAAACCACAGAACTGATGAAAGAAATTGAAGAAGATCTAAACAAATGAAGAGACACATCATGTTCATGAATAAGAAGACTCAACATAGTAAAGATGTAAATTCTCCTCAAATTGATCTATAGGCTTAGTGTCATTCCTTTCAAAAATCCAGCAAGGAATTTTTTGTAGTCACAGATAAGTTTAACATAAAATTTATATGAAAGGAGCAGATCTTAGAATAGCTAAAGCTAATCTTGAAAAAGATGAGTGAAGTAGGAAGACCCTGATTAAAGGTCCAATATATAGTTACAGTAATTAAGACAATGTAGGTGGAGGGAAAGACACATGGATCAATGAAACAAAATAAACAAGAAATAGCCCCACACAAGTATGATCAACTGATTTTGACAGAAGTATAAAAGGAATTCTTGTCATTTATTTTCTCTCTCCTCTCCTTCTGGGATTCTGAGTAAACATATCCTTCTCTTACATACATGTCTTACCTTCTTTTCTGTGTCATATCGTTTCATTTCTCCTTATTGAACTTTGGAGAGTTCATTCACACTTACCTTCCGTCTCACTAACTCTCTCTTCAGCTGT
The DNA here is from genome assembly GCF_949987515.2 of Delphinus delphis. NCBI lineage: Eukaryota > Metazoa > Chordata > Mammalia > Artiodactyla > Delphinidae > Delphinus > Delphinus delphis. The sequence goes on along the minus strand of NC_082699.1, from coordinate 5,334,741 downwards.
GTCCAGTCTCTTAAACATACCCCCCACTGAATGTTTTAATATATTTCATCTCTTGTTGTTTAAGGTAAGAGGGTAAATCCAGTCTCTGTTACTACATCTTGAGCAGAAGCTGAAGTTTCCCCTTGAATTTTTTCTAACAGTTCCACTTTATTCTTTTTCTAATCTATCGTGTTCCTCTTTATCACTTTCTTTTCTCTGCAAATAGCTTGCAGCTTGTGTTTTATTTCCTTGTACATAATCAGCATAGGTATTTTGCAGTCTGAATCTAGTAATCTCAGTTCTTCAAGATTATCACGTCCTTTTCTGTTTCTGCTCTTTCTCACTCATGGATTTTCCTCTTGTGCCTTATTATTGTTATCTTGAAGAGAATATTTGAAATATAATTTATGGAAACAATTTGGGCTTTAAAATGATGATATTTTTTCTCCAGAGAAGCTTTGTATTTGCTTTTTGCCTGGAGATTTGGTCCACTATAAACCAAGCTGAAGGCTTGAGAATGATAGATTTGACCTTGGCTGTAATTCCTGTGGTCTGTCCACTTCTGGTTCACCTTTATCCTGGGGAATAACATTTTAGGATCTTATATTACTGTAGGGAAAGTCTTCTCTTACCCTGTCCACTCTGTTTTCTGTCCTGCTCTACTCTAAGCTGCTAAATGTTCTACTAACCCCTACCCCCATTTGAAATGCCCTCAGGGCTAAAGATTTTGTGCACCTTTATCTCTCTGCATTCTATTTTATTCCACTTTCTTTTTTTCCCCTCTCTTTTGTAAGTCCGTCTTTTATCATATATTCAATGTTTCTATGAAAATTTTAAAATAGGTATTTTATTCCTATTTTTCAATGGGTTTTACAGGGAAGGATTGATCTCAATTGTCTAATATCCCATTATCTAATATAGAAAGTTACAGATCTATGGATATTTTTTTACTTAGGTAGGAAAGAGTACTTTTATGAAAGCTCAAAAAGTTTTGAAGGTATCATTTCTAATCTGGTAAAACTTGAGTGACTATGCTAATTAGTTTACATTCTGCAAACATCCATAAACATTATAAATTCAAGTCTAATTGGAAATTATGCAGACTATTTACATGTGCCCGAAGAAAACACATTACTCATTAAAATTTTAAATTACACCAATGATATGTGAGGGATGCTGACTGATTTTTGAAAATAAATTAGTAAATCTAAAAAAACAAAAGAAAATTGAGTCAAAGTTACTATAACAGAAAGGACATTTTTAATTTACTCTGATAATTTGAAATTTACTGGTCATGTCATTTAACACACTTATGAATAAGTATATCATCATCAGGATGATATAAACACTGAGGGATAGATGTCTTGGATTCACTTAAAGAAGGTTATGAGGAGGAAGCATCTCACTTGTTTCCAGCTTCTTGATTTTCTAGTTAGTAAAAATAAGCTATAACAGCCCTATATTGTTTTCTGTGTTCCTAGAGATCTTTTCACGGCCTACTCCAGTGGTTTCTAAGCTCCTGATTTCCTAAGTCTCCTGGTAATCCTCACGTCTCATCTGTTGGATGCTACGGGTAGAGTCAGAGGTTTTCTATTTACTAGATAATCTAAGGCAGATGCCTGGGTCATATTTAACAGGAGGTCTGTTAATTAAGTAGAAACTAAGGTCTAAGACTGTCTGCAGGGCTCGAGCTGCCTACCTCTCAACAACAAAAGGAGTCCTTTCCATGCTTAGTAGATGAACCAAATTCCATAATTTGGGGAATAATAACAAAAGAAGAAATCATACCATATTTAGAGTTTACAAAATACTTTCATGCACATTATACTATTTGATTGTTACAACAGTTGAATGAGTTGGGTTCAAAAAACAAAGCAGCACTGACCTTATGCATGGATAACTTGGTCTCTCTGCCTAGCCTTTCTCACTGTTACTACTCATTCTCCCAGCTGTGTGGGGGAGTGGTGATCAGTTAAAATAGCGGCTCAAGCAAAAGCCAGTAATCCCTTTAGAAAACAGGTATATATATATATTATATATATATATATATATAGAGAGAGAGAGAGAGAGAGAGAGAGAGAGAGGGAGAGAGAGAGAGAGAGAGAGAGTCGTATCTTTCTCTAAGATTTTCCCCCCATGGGTAATATATTTCTCTTTTGTTTTCCTTCCATTTATGAATTTTTCCAGCTCCTATTTCTCCATCAGTTCCTTATACCCCCTTTCACTCAGTGCCTTTTTTTATTTGAAATTTTACATAACCAGATCCTACTTAGCATTTGAGAAAACAAACTATTGAGAGTCACAATAAGGTGAGGCTGACATGCAAGTCTGAAAGAAGGATCACTCTGGTAGTACAGATTTTAAGTTGAAACAAATAATTCTAAAATCCATCTCCTTTTGGAGCATTTTGATTTCCAGAAAATGCTAAACAACATAGATATTATACCTGGAAAATAGCAGGTCTGCCCACAGAATTTTTAAGATACATGATTGATTTTTTTCTTCCAGAGCAATATCCAGACCAGAGCCTCAGATGAGAGAACTGCACAGTTGCAATGTTTATTGTCACTTAATAAAGGCAGAATTACTTTCCATGACAGATATCCCCTTAGCTTTACTCATACAGAAGGAAGGTCAGGTTGAAATCAAATATACATTTTATGGTTTAAATAAGGGAAATAATGAGATTTCCTTAAGATGGTGCCTGATAAAGAAATCAGCTTGTTATTTCATGCAGATCTACAAACAGGCTGCAGTTTCCAAAAGGCAGTAAGTATAGAACAGCATGAATAGGGGCTTTACACGAAACAGCGCCAGCCTGAGAAAGCTTGACTTTTCCAGTCCCATGACACAGGGCTGAGAGATGGGTGAGGGGACATTTGGCAGAATTAATAGCCGGTGCATTACGTTTATAACCTCTGAAGAATATTGTAAGACGGCAACGGCTGCCCATTTAGTTGTGTAAATGATTTTGATGTCTTACCTTTGAGAGATCAATAGAGTGTGAAATAAAGGAAAAGTAACTCTTCTCCTGAACAAGAGAGACTTCAGACAGCCACAAAACATGTATTAATTCAGCCAGCCTCATGAACAGTGCATCGGCTGTAGACTACCATGAAGACGGCTAATTCCATATACCATTTACCACTGCTCCATATGCCTCCTGCTTCTCAGAATCTTTTTTTCTGCCCTGAGACTTAACATATCTCTTGCATAGCTACATAATCTCTCTCCTTCTAAATTACTAAACTTGTTGCCTCTGCTTGAATCATAAACAATAGGTAATGGTGATGGGGTGAGGGCAGATCCTTCCTGTCCTGGGAGGATATTTCATTCTCTTTTATTTCTTTCTCCTGACCCTGAGTCACAGAGTGATGATAGAACATCAGAGTTGGACAAACCCTTAATCACCATCCAGTACAGTGTTCCCCAAAGCATGAAAGATGAACTACTATTTTTTTTTTTTTTTTTTTTTTTTTTTTTTTGCGGTATGCAGACCTCTCACTGTTGTGGCCTCTCCCATTGCGGAGCACAGGCTCCGGACGCGCAGGCTCAGCGGCCATGGCTCACGGGCCCAGCCGCTCCGCGGCATGTGGGATCCTCCCGGACCGGGGCACGAACCCACGTCCCCTGCATCGGCAGGCTGACTCCCAACCACTGCGCCACCAGGGAAGCCCGAACTACTATTTTAAACTTACTTGACTCCCATAGGGAGAAAAGAAAATAATTCCCTTTGCAATTCTCTTTTAATCTTCCTCATAAGATAAAAGAAAAATTGTACTTGTGCTAGCCTGTCCTTAACATAGCTCTGAAATTTGTAATTTCTCTTTTTCATAAAGAGAAATAAAGTTTTCTGCTCAGAGCTTTTGTCAGACAAGAGAATCTGACTAGAATTTATTGACACTGCCTGCTTGAAAATATTTATTTTGCAGTTCCTATCTATTTATAAGATATTATACTGATTATATATTTATAGAAACCATTAAAATTTTATTAAAAATAGACTAAAGCAGAGTGGATCAATATAAAGAAAGTTTTTAAGTAAATAATACTTTTTAAGTAAATAATACTGGAGGTAGAATGTATCTCTGGCAAAAATCATGAAGCATCGTGATGGGGACTCAGACAATTGGAGTTTGGGAAACACTCCACTAGCATCACCGTCTTTTTGGACAGATGAGAAAACTAAGGACAAGGGAGCTTCAGTGACAGGCCCAGTTTACCCAGAGGCTGATGGCAGACTCAGAAGGAGAACCCATGTCTATTTGCTCCCAACCTGGTTCATGTTCTGCTAAGTCACGTGCAGGACATCAAGCTGGGTTAGTTTCTCCCATAGAAGCAGAAAACATAAAAGTCATGACCCACATCTTCACTGTCATATGAAACATGAATTTCAGGGTTTAAGAGGAGGTTTTCATAAAAACACTGAGTCATGATGAAGGGTCTAACGTCATTTTCAAGATAATTAAGACTACGATACTAAAGCTCATGTTTGGGAATTCAGCTCAGTGCCCCTTGCAGAAGCCGTTTGGCTAATTTGAAACAATCAGTTTCCATACTGACAAGGGAGGATCACTTATGTATGCCCTGCAGTTAGTCCAGAAGCACTCAGAGTGTGTTTGTGTGTGTCTGTGTGTGTGGTCCTGAAGACCTTTTGGTCTTGCCTCTGTTAGTACGTGTATGTCTTCCTAAGGGTCTCTGAGCCCATCTAATAATACAAATTTGTTTTGTTTTTAGCTAACAAAAGACTTTTGAAGATAAATTTTCTGATAAAAGTCTACTTTTTAGGAGACTAAAAACATGAAATTTATTTTTATGTATTTATTTTTATTGAAGTACAGTTGATTTACAATGTTGTTTTAATTTCTGCTGTATAGCAAAATGATTCAGTTATACATACATATACGTTCTTTTTCATATTCTTTTCCATTATGGTTTATCACAGGATATTGAATATAGTTCCCTGTGCTATAAAATACGACCTCGTTGTTTATCCATTCTATATATACTAGTTTGCATCTGTCAATCCCAAACTTCCAGTTCATCCCTGCCCCCCCTCCTGCCCACCTTGGCAACGGCCAGTCTGTTCTCTGTGTCTGTGAGGCTGTTTCTGTTTCGTAGATAAGTTCATTTGTGTCACAGTTTAGATTCCGCATATAAGTGATATCATATGGTATTTGTCTTTCCCTTGCTGACTTACTTCGCTTAGTATGACAGTCTCTAGGTCCATCCATGTAGCTGCAGATGACATAAAATGCCAAATTTATTTATTCTAAACTGTAAAGACAATTTATTCCAACAGTAGTTCTCAAAACTGCTGTGAATTAAAATCACGGGGGAACTTGTATCTACGAAAGATTTTTTATTAGAGTAAAATACACATAATATAAAATTTACCATTTTAACAACCCTTAGGTACGCAGTTCAGTAGAATTAAGGACATTCACATTGTTGTGCAACCGTCACCACCATCAACCTTCAGAACTTTTTCATCTTCCCGAACTGAAACTCTACACGCATTAAGCAATAACCCCACCCGGATTCCTTTCTCCCAGCCCCTGACAACCACCATTCTATCTTCTGTCTCTATGATTTCGACTACTCTGTGTGCCTCATGTAAGTGGAATCACACAATATCTGTTCTTTGGGGAGCTGGCTTATTTCACTTTAGCATAATACCTTCAGGATTCATCCATGTTGTGTCACGTGTCAGAATTTCATTTCTTTTGAAGGCTGTATAATATTCTATTGTATGTATAGGCCACACTTTGTTTATTCATCCACCTGTCAGTGGATATTTGTGTTGTTTCCACTTTCTGGCGCTTGTGAATAATGCTGCTATAAATGTTGGTATACAAATATCTGTTTGAGCTCCTGCTTTCAGTTCTTTTGGGTATATACCTGGAAGTGAAACTTCTAGATCATATGTTAACACTGGGTTTAAGTTTCTGAGGAATGGTTGTACTGTTCTCTGTAGCAGCTGCACCATTTACACACTCACCAGCAGGGCACAAGTGTCCCAGTTGGTCCACACCCTTGACAACACTTGTTAATTTCTATTTTTTTGATAGTAGCCATCCTAACGGGTGTGAGTGGGTATCTCATTGCGGTTTTGATTTGCATTCCCCAGATGATGAGTGGTGTTAAACATCTTTTCGCGTGCCTACTGGCCATTTGTATGTCTTCTTTGGAGAAGTGTCTATTAAAGTCTCTTGAGTATTTGTGTGTGTGTGGGGGGCGGGTTTGGACATTGCCTATTTTTTTTAAATTCAAGTATAGTCCTTTGTCTATTTCTCAGTCGGGTTGTTTGTGTTTTGTTGTTGAGTTGGAGGAGTTCTTTATATTTTTTATATTAATCCCTTATCAAGTATATTATTTGCAAATATTTTCTCCCATTCTGCGTGCCAGATGTTTTCAGTGGTTCGTGGAGAGGCTTGGAAAACTGCTTTCTGTGTTCCCCTGAGGATCACGTGCCACTGCATCAGGCTGTCTTCTCCTGTCTACCCGCTCCAGAAATAACCACCACCTTACTTTTTTTTTTTTATTATTGTCTCTTTGCCTTTTTAAAACCATTTTGTCACATTCGTGTGTTTATATATACATATATACATGCATATAATATATTCCAAAAATATACTGATTCATTTTGTTACGTTTGAAAGCTCTAAAATGATGTCACTGTGTGTGCTCCTTCCTTAATTACCTTTCTCTGAATAACGTGCTCCTAAAGTTCATCCAGGTTGTATTGTGAAAAAGCTACTCTTTAACTTCACCAATGTATAATATTCTATTCTCTAAACATGTTCTTCTATTATGTGATAGAAAGTCGGTGTGTTTCTCTCTCTCCACTTCCCCCACTACCGTCGGTGCCACCCTGAACATCTCTAGGAGTATAACTGATGAGACAACTTTGCTTGACAAGGCAAACCATTTTCCAAGGTGGCTGTATTGATTTATATCCTTGTTTACAGTGTGCCTGTTTCTCTACTTCCTGACCAATATTTGGTATTACAAGATGCCTTCATTTTTGTCAGTCTATTGGATGTAAGATGCTTGTGATTTCATGTTGAATTTCTCTGATGATAATGAGAATGGGTATCTTCTTACTGGTTTACTTTCAATTTGAGTTTCCACTTCTGTGAAATTCTTTTTTGTATGCATTGTTTTTTTTAATTTCGGCTTTATTTCAACTTGTTTATTTGGGATTTTTCAGTGAAATTTATCACTTTCTCTGTTTCTTGATTAGGAAAGCCTTCCCTTTCCTCCAGTGAATAGCTTTACAATTTTACCTTTTATGTTTGTCCTTAATCCATCTGAATTTGACTTTAGTGAACATCATAAGGTAGAAATTCTATTTAATATTTTCTATATGGAATAACCAATTGTCCTGGAGCCATTTAGTAGAACATCCACAAGGCCCTCGATTAAAACGCAGCTTCCACACATGCATAGGTCCTGGGTTAGGCTCCCATTTCCATTCCATTGTTAGGTTTGTTCATCCCTAAGTCAAAACCGCACAGGCTAACACCTCAAGTACAATGCACCGTGTAACAGATGATAGTTCATAATCGTCCTGCTCCTAATTTTAAAGGGAGTATTTCTAATTTGTCACCACTGGGACTGATGTTTACTGGTAGATAACTTTTATCGGATTAAGGAAATTAATTTCCTTATATTTCCTTCTTGCTTCGAGATTTTTAAATCATGAATAGATTATGAATGTTGTCGAATACTTCTTCTGGATCCATTGAAATGTTTTCCAACTTTAATCTATAAATGTGTTGAAGAACCAAGCTTTTCTAACATTTAACCATCCTTCCACCCCTAGAATAAACTGTATGGCTTATACCACAAGCAAGGGGAGTCTAACAAGCAAGAAGAAAAATGACTGACAGATCTTTACCTCTTTGAGATGTGTTCTTAGTCTTGTCCGTTTTTGTCTAGCATCAATGAATACAGAGGTAACGCATGGCCAGCAGAGCACGGGATGTTCTGGCAGGTTAGCAAAGGTGTATGTGTATATATATACATTTATGTGTGTGCTTCCCTGTTCAAAGACTCTGCTCTACTGCAAATCCAAGAGTTTTATCATTGTCTTTCCCCATCTCGGCATGCACATGAAAAACAAAACTCTTAATTGCTACTAAGACTTGGAAACGGATCTGCAAATTGCAATAGCCCCTCCCTGGCCAGGCAAATAGGTTTTGCAACCTTCTAAAATGCAATAAACTTAAAGTAGTTAAAAAAGTAATTTATTCTTTCACAAAACTCTAAAGTTGGAACTTCACAATGTGTAAAGAAGATGTAAAAGTCCATTTACGTCTTTAATATTCTAGGTCTTTATGAAAGAAGAAAGTTTACTCATAACCATGCATTTAGTTACTATAAAAATATTAGGGTGCCTAGCAAGCCTCAGGAGTTTTATTAGGCAACTGACATATTCACCATGTCACTTTCTAATGAGAGTTAATAAAGCAGAATGAATGAGTCCAGGATACTCTGTGTGAACTCATTAACTTTGTTGACAGTGAATGGAATTGCTGAAACTACAAAACAAAGTGATGCCTTTCACCTTCACTTATATTTACGGAAGAACCAGTCCTTTTCAAATTGATTATCACTTGGGGTATTGATTATACCCCAAAGCATATTCAAATGATACAGTGATTTTGCAATTTCCTTATGTTTGTACATAGGCATTAATATTTGTTAGTGATAGCTTCTGCATCTGATTCAGAATTCCCAGGGTAGATTTTTTAAATGTATTTTAATGATTTTTCTTTCACTTTGCCCACAAATCACATTCATTTATAAGAAATTAGTTTTTATAATCATTAAATACTCTGTATTTTGTATAGTAATTTCCTCTGCATGCCTCTGTACACTCATATTTAATAGTATTTATTTTAAATGACTCCAGGAAGCTAACATGCTTGTTAACAAAATAATTATTTTTGAAATAAAGAACCAGGAAGTACAATTTAAATTCATAAAGTCTAATATTAGTAAGTAATTTAAGCAAGTAGTTAGAAAAATATTCACTGTCCTTTTCATCAAAGATGTAATTCATTCTTTAAAAATATTATTATAAGAACATTGGGTTAGGAAATGTTTCCAATGAGTCCTTAAAATGAAAAAGAATGTATCCAAGTTTTCACATGTCCAATTTGCGTAAAGCATTTCTTCTGCTAACCTTGACTCACCAAAGCATGAATTTCTACTAACCTAGAAGAAATTAGGTGGCTTCAACTTGTTCAATGTCTAAAGACCAGATTTCTAGTTAATGTGAAAAACAGCAGTGGTAAAACAACAGAGCCATTAAACTGCTCTTGCAGGAAATGGGAGACCATGTGTGATCATAGCAACTCACACTGATGCACATCTTGGGGGCTGCGTTCCTTTGCTTATTGCCGGAAGGATGCTAAGAGATTATTCACTTATGTTTTGTTTCAAATATGACTCAAACAGGTTTTTTCTTTTAATTTTTTTTTTCCTATAAGAAATCAGCGTTCTGATTCTGTCTGTATTTATTATCCAGCTATGAGCGCCTGGGGAAACATAACAAATTCTGAACTCTGAGAAAAGTAGTCCTCCATTTTCTTGGTATCCCATCCTTATGGAATTCCTTGTTCCTTGACAAGGCTTGACAAAATAGATGCTAGGCTGCACTTGCTAGAACTTGTGATGGTGTGGGCCCCTCCCAGCTGTCCATCAGGGCCCACAGATTCCTACTGTGTATCAAACTATGGGCATATGGAAATGCTTCGATCACAGTTTAAGAACTGTTTCCTAGCTTTTAGAAGCAGAAGGTGGTTTCACATTTTTCAGATTCAGTATTGATAAAAAAGGCCTTATTCCTACAAAAAAGAAACTACATTACAAGGCAAAGCAGCATGAAACACAGCATTCTAGAGAGACAAGGGGAGGGAGACCCTTAGCAAGAGGGAGGTGATCCAGGAAGTGAGGTGTGATGTCACAGTCTCGGGATCTTGAAAGCCTGAGCAGTGCGGTCCTGCTGGATGTGTGGAGCCAGGCTTTGTAGCTAAGTCTTCACGTTAGGATTTGTGACCTTGAGGAAGCTTGTTCATGGTAACATGGGGATAATGGAAGGACCGTCTTCACAGGATTATTGCAAGGATTTAAAAAGTTTACATTTAGATTTATGGTTCATTTTGTGTTAATTTTTGTAAGTGGTGTGAGGTATGATTTCGGGGTTTTTTGTTTTTCTTGAGAATGTCTTTGTTGAAAACATTATCATTTCTCCATCTGGCAGCATTACCACTTTTGTCAAAAATCAGTTGTCAGCATATGTGTAGATCTATTTCTGGGCTCCCTGCTCTATTCCATTGATCTATTTGTCCACCTGGATGCCAATACCTCATGGTCATGATTACTGTAGCTTATAATCCATTTAGATAGTGTTGATGTTCCAAATTTGTTCTTTTTCCAAAATTATTTTGTCTATTCTAGGTCTTTCCACCTCCATACCAATTTTAGATTCAGCTTATTTTCTACAAAACATCTGCTGGTATTTAATTGGGATTGCATTGAACCTCCAAATCAATTGAGAGAGTACTAACATCTTACAAGTACTGACTCTTCAGGTACGTGAACGTGGCATGCATCTCCACTTATTTAGGTCTTCTTTAGTTTCTCTCAGCAACACCGTGTTTTTTAAGCGTACAGATCTTACACATATTCTGTCAGATTTATCACTAAGCATTTCATATTTCATGATATTGTGGGTTTTTTTTTCTTTCAATGTCCAAATGTTCATTCTTAGTACATATAAACACAGTATATTCGGGCATATCGCCCTTGGATCCTTCGACTTTACTAAACCTACTTACTAGTTCTAGGAGCTTTTTTGCAGATTTCATCACGTTTTCTGTGTACACAGCCATGCTATCTTCAAATAAAGATAATTTTACTTCTTCCTCTCCAGTGTGGGTGTTTGCCTGCCTTCCTTCTTCCTTCCTTCTCTCCTTTCTTTCTCTTTTCTTTGTTTCTTCCTCCCTCCCTTTCAATTCTCTCCTGCTCCCTCCCCTCCCTTCAGCATCTTTGTTTTATTCCTGATCATAGGGAAATAGCACTCTATCATTCACCATTAAGTATGTTGTGAGGTGCAGAGATGTAAATTTTTTTTTTTTTTGTAGATTTTTTTTTATCAGGTTGAGGCAGTTCCCTTCTCCTCCTAGTTGGTTGAGAATTTGTATCATGATGGCTCCTGGGTTCTCTCAAATGTTTTTGCTGCATCTATTGAGAGGTCCATAAGGTTTGTTAATATGGTGAATTACGTTGGCTGATGCTTTAGAATGTTAACCCAACCTGTTTTATACATTGCTGAATTCAACTTACTAAAATTGCATTTATAAATTTTACATCTACATTCAGGAAGTATATTGGTCTGTCGTTTTCTTATAATGTCTTTGTCAGGATTTAGTATAAGGCTAGTGCTGGCCACATAAAATGAACTGGTAAGTACTCCCCTCTCTTCAATTGTCTGGAAAAGTTTATGTAAAATTGGTATTCTTTCTCTTTTAAAAAACTATAGGTGATTTACAATATTGTGTTAATTTCAGGTTATAGCAAAGTGATTCAGTTATAGATATTTTTTCAGAGGATATTCCATTATGGGTTATTGCAAGATATTGAATATAATTCCCTGTGCTACATAGTAAATCCTTGTTGCTTATCTATTCTATAGTTTGTATCTATTAACCCATACATGGAATCTATTATTTCTTCCTTAAATGTCTGATAGAAATCATCAGTAAAGCCACCTGGGCCCCGAGGTTTCCTGTGGAAAGGCTTTTTTACCACATTCAGTTTCTTTAATAGATGTAGGACTATTCGGGTTATCTCTGTACGAGTAAGCTTGCAAATTTGTGTCTTCTTTAAGAGCATGTCGATTTCATCTATCCAAATGATGGCCATACAATTCTTCATGATAATTACTTATTTTAATAAATGTAGAATATGTATTGATGTTAACTCTTTTATTGATGATATTGGTAATTTCTTCCTTCTCTCTTTTCCTGATATTTCTGGGTAAAGGTTTATGAATTTTATTGATCTCAAAGAACTAGCTTTTGATTTCATTGATTTTTTCTATTATTTTTCTGGGTTTTTTTTTTCTTTTGAATCCCCACTCTATTCTTTATTATTTCCTCTATTCTGCTTACTTCGGATGTTATCTGCTCTTTTTTTTCTAGTTTCTGAAGGCAAAAATCTAAGGTCACTGATTTGAAATCTTCTTTTTCTTTTATATTATAGGCTTTAACATTACCTGTCCCACTGAGTGTTTACTATTTAGCACTGCCCACAGATTCTCATATCTTATGTTTTCATTCTCATTCAGTTCAAAAACAGTTTTTAATTTCCCTTTTGATTTCTTCCTTGACCTATAGGTTATTTAGAAATGCACTGTTTATTGTCCACGTACTTGGGCATTTTCCAGAAACCTTTCTGTTACTGATTTCTAACTTAATCCCATCCTGGAAAGAGACACACTTAGTATAACTTGAATCTTTCTAAGAGTACTGGCACTTTTTTTATGGCACAGATAATTAACTACCTTGGAAAATGTTCCGGGTGCACTTGAAAAGAATGCGTATTCTGCGGTCGTGGGATGGAATGCTGTATAAGTACCAGAAAGGTCCAGTTGTCTGAAAGTATTGTTGAAGTCTTCTATATTTTTACTGATTTTTGTGCTTACTTGTTTCATCAGTTACTGAGGGAATGGTGATAAAATCTCAGACTATAATTGTGGATCTTTCCTATTTCTCCTGAAAGTTATGTCAGCTTTTGCTTCACTTATTTTGAAGCTCTATTATTAGTTGCATAAATATGTAAGGTTATCATATCCTCCTAAGCAGGTGACCTTTTTATCAATATGTAAGTTTCCCCTTTTTTCCTAGTAAGTTTGTTTGAAATCTATGTTGTCCAATATTAATACAGTTACCCCAGCTTTTCTTGAATAATTTTAACATGGTATATCTTATTCCATAATTTTAACCTTTTTGTATTTTTCCCTCTAACCCTCTCCTTGTTGAGACCAATCTTGACTTTTTGTATTTTTATGTATAAATTTCACTTCTAATTTATATATTATTATATATATTATATATATATATATTGTAGTTGGGTCTCTTCTTATCTGACAATCTTTGTCCTTTAATTAGGGTGTTTAGACCATTTACTGTCAATGTGATTATCGGTATGGTTAGGTTTAAAACTATCATCTTACTATTAGTTTTCAATTTGTCCCAATTTATTGTTTGTTCCCTTTCTCTTCTTTTTTTAAAAGACTTCTTTTACATTGAGTATTCTTCTTGATTCCATTGTCTCTCCTTTGTTGCTTCATTAGTTACAACTTCACATTGTTATCTTAGTGGTTGCATTAGCATTTCTATTAGACTTGTGGGCCACATATGGTTTTTGTTACATATTCATTTTTCTGTAATTTTAAAAAATGTAAAATCATTCCTAGCTTACAGACCATGCAAAAACAGGCTGTAAGCCAGACTGATCTGTGAGATGTAGTTTACCAGCTGGTGGTACACATTTTACCAGAGTCACCCTTCAGTAATATTATACCTCTTCATTGTACAAGACTCCTACAAGAATGTACTTCTATTTCTTCCTTTTGGGCTTTTGGGCTACTTTGGTCCAACATTTTACTGTTATGTATCTTATAAGCCCCCCGATGCATTATTGCTTTTGTTTAAACAATTATCTTTGAAATAGATTGAAATTATAGGAGAAAATATTTGTTACTCAGTGTAGTTGCCACTCCCTGTACTGTTTATCCTCCCATCCGGTATTATTTTCCTTCTACCTGAAATATTTCTTTTAATACTTCTGGTATTGCGGGGTTGCTGGCATTAAGTTCTTTCTTGTAGTGCAATTTTCCTGGTGATGACTTCTTTCAGGTTCTGTAGATCTGAAATGTCTCTATTTTGCCTTTGCTTCTTAAATATACTTCTGCTGAGTACCAGCAGATTCTAGGTTGGCAGTTTTTAATTTCTTAGTTTATGTTCTGTGGGTCCTTGAAAGGATGTGTATTCTGCTGTTCTGTAAATGCTGACTACCTTCTGTGTTTGGATGGTGTTGTTGAGTTCTATACTCTTGCTGATTTTATGTCTGATTATTCTTTTAGTTGTCGAGAGGGGGGTGTTCAGGTCTCTGTAATAGTGGCTTTGTCTATTTCTCCTTTTAGTTTTTTCAGTTTGTGCTTCACATATCTCGCAGTTCTGTTGTTGGGCTGCATATATCTTTGGGATTGCAATGTTTCTCTGGTGGGTTGGCACTTTTATCACTATACTGTGTCCCTCTCTGTCCCTGGTAATTTTCTTTGCTCTGATGTCTATAAATGTGATGTGATATTAATGTAGCTATTATGATTTCTTTTTTAATTAGTGTTTGCATGGTAAGCTTTTTTCCATCTTTTTACTTTCAGCTCATTTATAGAATTCTATTCAAAGTGACTTTCTTATAAACAGCATTTAGTTGGGTCATGTTCTTCTTATCCACTCTGACAATATCTCTCTTTTAATTGGTTCATCTAGACCATTTTTATGTCATGTAATTATTGAAATGTTAAGGGTTAAGCCTGATGCTTGGCTTTTCGTTTTCTGTTTCTTCTCTGTGTTTATACTTTCTCTGTTTTATTTCCATTTTTTCCTGAGTTACGTGAACCCTTTTTCTAGCATTCCATTTTATCTATAGTACTTCTGAGTACATCTCTTCGAATGGATTTTTTAGTGGTTTCCCTAGGTATACATTATATATATTCATAACTTATCAAAGCTTTTTGGTGTTGATGTTTTACCCATTTGAATAAAGCATAGAAACCTTGTCTCTATTTATGTCCCTTCCCCATTTATAATAGAATTGTCTTAAATATTTCTTGTATATATATTGAGAGCTACATTAGACGGTGTTATAATTGCTGCTAAAACTGTCAAACACAATTTAGAAAACTCAAGACAAGAAAAGTCTCTTCTTATTTTTACTTCTTCCAAATTTTCTTCCTTCTTGATGACTCAAAATTCCTTCTTTTATCATTTAATTTCTGTTTTAGAGAAATTCCTTCTACCATTCTCTTAGTGTGGGTCTACTAGCAACAAATTCCTCTGAAAATATCTTAAATTCCCTTAATTTTTGAAGGATATTTGCTGGATATAGCATCCTGGGTTGACAGTTCTTTTGACACTGAAAAATATTAGTCTACTACCTCTGGGCTCCATGGTTTCACTGAGAATTCCATCATTCAAATTGATTTCCCTTATATATGACACATCTTGCTTTTGTGTTTTTTTGTTGTTGTTTTGTCTTTAGTTTTCAGAATTTTTACTCTGATGTTTCTTGGCATGGGAATTGGGGAAGTTATATTTTTAGGGTTTACTAATTTACTTCAGTCTCTATGGGTTTTTTTGGCCAAATTTGGGACATTTTTAGCCATTATTTCTTCAAATACGCTTTAAGCCCCACTTTTTTTCTCTCATTCTGAGACTCTGATGACAGAAAGGTTAACATCTTTGGTTATAGTCCCACATATCCAGAGGCTCGGGTCCTTTTTTTTTTTTTTTTAATCTATTTTCTTTCTGTTGTTCATATATGGTAATTTTTATTATTTTATCTCCAGTTCATTGATTCTCTCTTCATCCCTCTCCATTTTGCCCTCAAACTCACCCATTTGAGATTTTCATTTTCGTTTTAATTTTTAGGAACACAATGTCCATCTGGTTCGTCTTTATGTCTTCTGTTTCTCTGGCCCGGTCTGGTGGAGAGAGAGCTTCATTACAGCTTGGCAGGTGGAAGTCTAGGCTCCCACAGCATTTCCTGCAGGGGAGCGGCTGGGATGAGAGATGCGACAGTTTTTCCTGTGGTGTTTGCCTGGAGAACAGCAGTCACCGTCTACAAGTGTGTTAGGCAAACTGGAGTAATATTTAGTGTAGGGCTTATTATTCCCTGCTCCAGAATCAGAGCCCTGTGAGTGCTTTAGCCAACATCCTGTGATTTATGAGCCTTTCCAGTGTGATTCCTGGGCAGGCACTACTCCTATGCCTATAGGAGATGCTGGGTACTTACTAGTGCCTGTAATCCTTTCAGCTGTTTTTTCCCCAGCCTCAGGGTTTTTCCTCTTGCATGAGTGTTGATCAGTGCTCTGTTGAATACTTAGGGAGCTGTCTGGAGTTCTCTGTCCCTCTACTGCCCCCTCCTCTTCTGTACTCAGTCCTGTCAGCTCTTGCTGCCTGTTTCTCCCCACATTTTCAGCTCCGTCTCCTCAACCCAGAGAACCTGTCAGGCTCCACCTGACTCCCCTGCCCTGTGTCAGAGCCTGTGAGCTCTCTCACGTTCATAACCTGGGCTTCGTTAGTGCTCACCGCACTCATTCCCCATGGTAGGGATCACTCTCCTTCAGTGCCTGGTGGTCAGTACCTTGAACACTGTTGTCTCGTATATCTTGTCCATTTTATTTTTATTGTTTCAGGCAGGATGATACATGTACTCCTATTCTCCATCTTGGCAGGCGGTACCAGCCCAGTAGAAAAGTTTTGAAACTGTAACGACTGGTTTCAAAGACAACAGCACCCCAGCTTTCAGGTAGCAAGCACAGCCCAACTATCAGGTCAGTGGCCCAGGAACAAGCCAAAGCAAAAGCCTCGTCTGGGTCCCACAGATGCTGAGGGAAGCGTGAGAGCGTGTCAACTACAGGAGTATGTGCAGGAAGATGTAGCACTTACGCACCGTCCACCATGGGTCCTCTGGCGTCTGGGCCAGCGTGCTTTAAGTATTTATTTATTTTTATTTATCCTATTATTTGACTGCACCAGGTCTTAGTTACAGCATGAGGGATCTTTAGTTGCGGCATGCGGGATCTAGTTCCCTGACCAGCGATTGAACCGGGGCCCCCAGCGTTGGAAGCACACAGAGTCTTAACCACTGCACCACCAGGGAAGTCCCTGGGCCAGCATTATCTATCCAGTTTCCATATTAGGCTACACGTAAGTCTAACTATACTATATAGCAACAAAGGGGGCTTTTGAGAATATCTAACACATCACTTCCGTTTCCATTACAACCATTTTACTGTTGAGTAAAGAGAGACCTAAAAACATTAATTAATTTTGTCCAAGGTTAAACAGCTGTTTAGGCACTAAACAGGTCTAGAATTTGTTATCCTCCCTTCCAGCCCCACCTGGATAGAAATTCTAAATCCATTTCTATTTTCAGGCTTAGATACATCTTGACCAGAATCATAGTAATATCAAAAATTCTCATTTATTTAGTACTTACTAAGTACCAGGTACTCTAAATGTGCTATCTTTATTCTTATCACAAACCTTTGAGGAAACAGGTAACTTGCCAAAGATGAAGCACTCCTACGTGATTGGTGCTGGGATTCAAACCTAGCTCTGCCTAGCTTCAAAGTCTGCATTCTTTCTACAATACATTTCTATAACTCTTGTCACGTTCCAGCTTGTGTCATCGTTTTTATTTTATTTGCTTCATTTACCTTAGTAGGAATATATATGTATATTTTTGAGCATTTTAGTTTTGTTTTTACTTTGCTTCATACCATGAGGAACAGAGTATGAGCCCAAAAATGTTTAGGAACTAATTTATTTACTTCCTACTTTTGGAGAAGGCAACATTCTATTACAGATCAGTTAATTCCATCAGAGTCATACAGTATATTAACAGTAGGACTTACCACTAAAGCCTCCAGATACACAGTCTCAATACTTCTTGAGCTGAATTTTAGGCCTTTGCTTTATATTGATTAAGAAAAGAAATGAAATGAGGATTTGGCCATCCTCTCGGACAAAGAGTTAGGATGAGAATTAGGAGAGAGCGTAACAAACAAGGATGACAAATGGCTGTTAAAGGAAAGGCGTCTCCTTGGAGCTGCAGGGGGATATACACCTGGACATCCATCTAGCACAGAAAACTGCTCTGTCGAACTCCCCTGACCCTTGCTATAACCAAACCATCATTGTGGTTTAATTTATGAGTCCTGTTACTGCTTCTAATGGAACTGTCTTAAAGAAAACCCAAGTTGCTTTGGAAGAATTATTTCATTAAGGATGCATTCTTTTAAAGGAGAAAATAAGTGGAAATATTTGAAATAAATTTTCATAGAAATAAGAGATTTTAATTTGCTTCAGTATTATAAACAGATATTTGTTCCAACTGTGTTTACGTAAAGTAGAACTGATTTGACTTCAATCTCTTATGCTCTCAGGGGGTCTCCGAACCAGTGGGTGTGGGCAAATGGTTAGCAAAAGGCTCTTGGGATGACAGGCTGATTTGTAGTTTTTTGCCAGTTTTGTGGTGTAACTATTCCCATCGTGGTCAATTTCAAGCTACTGACCCAATACCAGCCGGTTCGCAAAATTCTTGAAAATTTAACCGTCGGCTCTCACGGGCCAGCATGAACCAGCTCACGGCTCCAACCTTAAAGGCAAAGAAACTCTTCTCTGACTCATGGCAGATACGCTTTAAGAAAATGTCACTGGTCATTTTGCAGGCATCTGGACATACACTGGTATAAGACAAGATTCCTGTCCTATAAAGGCTTAAAATCTAACTGGGAAGCAAGACGTCATAAAATACAAATCACATGAAACGAGCAATTTGCCAATACTTGGTATTGGAAATAAAAGCTAAGAGATTCCAGATAGATTCCATATACCTGACAATTTGTAAATTAAAATGGGACTGTATTCTCTAGACTTTTGGTATAGCATCACCTTTGTTCAATTTTTTTAAGTGTTGACCATTTGTTTAAAAAAAATTGAAATGTGGGAGCGAGAAAATAAATGATCCTATGTTCCTTGACTGGCCCAACCTCAAGTTTAGGACAAATTATACGCCTCTTTAGGGCCTCCTTTTCCATATTAATTCATTAATTGATTTTTGAGCTTTTATATCACAAACATGCTAGTAGATACTGAATATACCAGAAGAAATCGAGATACAGCCCAGTGTTAGTTTTCTACTGCTGCCGGCACAGTTACCACAAATTTTATGGCTCAAAACAATGGAGATTTATTATCTTACAGGGGCTTCCCTGGTGGCGCTGTGGTTGAGCGTCTGCCTGCCAATGCAGGGGACACGGGTTCGAGCCCTGCTCTGGGAAGATCCCACATGCCGCGGAGCAACTGGGCCCGTGAGCCACAACTACTGAGCCTGCGCGTCTGGAGCCTGTGCTCCGCAACAAGAGAGGCCGCGATAGTGAGAAGCCTGCGCACCGCGATGAAGAGTGGCCCCCGCTTGCCACAACTAGAGAAAGCCCTCGCACAGAAACGAAGACGCAACACAGCAAAAATAAATGAATTAATTATTATCTTACAGACCTTGAGGGCAGAATTCTGGAACGGGTCTCACTGAGCTCAAGTCAAGGTGTCAGCAGGACTGCACTCCTTCTGGAAGCTCTAGAGAGAAGCCCTTTCCTTGCCTCTTCCAGCTTCTAGAGGCATCACCCAAATCCCTTGCTCCACATTTGAGGCCAGCAAGCCAAGTCTTTCTCACGTGGCTTCTCTCAGACACTGGCTCTTCTACCTCCCTCTTTATTTTTAAGAACCCCTGTGGTTATGCTGGGCCCACCCAGGATCATTTCTCAATTTTAAAGTCAGCAGATCAGCAACCTTAACTCCACCTGCCACTTTAATTCCTCTTTGCCGTGTAACCTACCATATTCACAGGTCCTGGGGATTAGGGTGTGGACATCTTGGGAGGGGGGCGTTCTTCTGTCTCTCACAAGTCCTTATATTGAGGGAAGTCGAAGTGTGACTTTCCTGAAGCAGACACACAAGCATTCTCTTAACCCCTAAGTGTCGGCGATCCCTCCAGAGCCCTTCCACCTCTCCACGCATTCACTCACCCATGGATGGTTTCAGCTGCTCCCTCCCTGTGGGTGTCTCCTAATCCTATATAGAATTTTCCCCTGAACATAGCATCATGGATCCAATTGCCTCAAATGTGTACCACTTGTATCGTGAACACAGAGCCTTTTCCTCCTGAGCCTGTTTCTTCTATATTCTTTTAGCCATCACCACCGCCAGGCAAGTTGTGGAAACCTGAGGCTCAGACTCAATTCCTCCTTTCTCATTGCCTCATCCTAAACAAATCACTAACCCCAAACTCTTATCTTTACTACTTCTCAAATTAGCTTATTTTCTTTCTTTCCTTCTTTGGCTGGGTAGTGGGACTTTCGAGATCTTAGTTCCCCGACCAGGGACGGAACCTGGGCCACTACAGTGAAAGCGCTGAGTCTTTACCACTGGACCACCAGAGAATTCCCATCAAATTAGCTGATTTTCCACAGCCATCACATGCAATG
The DNA here is from genome assembly GCF_949987515.2 of Delphinus delphis. Taxonomy (NCBI): domain Eukaryota; kingdom Metazoa; phylum Chordata; class Mammalia; order Artiodactyla; family Delphinidae; genus Delphinus; species Delphinus delphis. Next base: position 5,314,409 of record NC_082699.1, on the reverse strand, counting down.
TGCAGAGAGTAACGCAGATCTCCTTGGCATCCCCCCCAAGCACCATGCAGTTTTACGCCCCTGTGCCTTCGCTAGGGTAGTCTGTTCTGTGAGGAATGCTTTTCCCCTCTTGGCCTGACTAGCCCTGAATCATCCCTCAGACTGGGCTAGGTTTCTCCCTCAGAGCTCCCCAAAATTCCCTATGACTATACCATTGCAAATATCTCCTTGTCCTATAGTGACTTCACGGTTTATTCCCTCTTACAAACCATGAGACACTCCTCAAGTATAGGAACTGACTCGGTCATCACTGTTTCCTATACGGCAGCACAAGGTTGGGGCCTAATAGGCCCTCAACTGACATCTGTTCTAAAAATATTAAATAGATCAGTAACTGATGCCTGGAAGTCTTATAGGAACTTAGAATTCTTTTGTATTTAGATGCTGCAAGGATTTAGCATTTCAAAACACATAAAGCATTTTGAGCTCACTGGTAAGAGTAGAAAAATTTAAGGTGTTAGTAATAATAAATACTAATAAGTTTGTCCTGTGGGACAAGTAAATTTTGCTAGCAATAGTCTACCTGTGCATAGCTTAATTACACCACTCCACAACTGATTTTAAACTCACTTGTTTGATGACATTGGTCTTTATTGGGTCTGTGAGCAGCAGGTCCTCAAGCTTTGGTCTGTAGGACAGGGCAGAGATTGCAGGCATTTCTGAGAGAATGCGCACTATATATCCACTGTACCCTCCTCTTAGCTTGATCCCAGAGGGTGGGCTGGCAAAGAGAAGGAGAACGTCATCCGTACTCATCCAGGGTTATTAGAGTTAATGAAATTCTGAATAAGAAGAAATGATACTGAAACCAGTTTATCAAGACATACAGGAAAGCATCTAGACTATAAATGTGACTAAGAACCAGACCAAGCCGCCTCAGGAACTTGTCAGTTTTTCAAGCCTAGAACCCATAAATATGGACTATTGGGCAGGTATATTGGACACATTCATCTGTCTTCTCTAATTCATTCGCCAACCTAGAGTCAAAGGATTGGGCATGAGGACTTGGTAACAGACAAGAGTTTTGTCAGGACAGAACAGTTCTTGAATTTATCTAGATAGGGAGTATTTTTTTTTTTTCCATTCAACATTTTGTTTTTAACATCTTCATTGGAGTATAATTGCTTTACAATGGTGTGGCAGTTTCTGCTGTATAACAAAGTGAATCAGCTATACATATACATATATCCCCATATCACCTCCCTCTTGCCTCTCCCTCCCACCCTCCCTATCCCACCCCTCTAGGTGGTCACAAAGCACCAAGCTGATCTCCCTGTGCTATGCGGCTGCTTCCCACTAGCTATCTATGTTGCATTTGGTAGTGTATATATGTCCATGCCTCTCTCTCACTTCGCGACAGGGAGTACTTTTAAACACTTTAAAGCTCTAACCTTGTCTCGACGAGAGACATAAAGTGAATTATATCAGAACAGGGAGTAATCTCCAAGTACATATCTTTATTTTCCTCTCCTGGAAATGAAATGACTGGTCTGCCCGCTAGTGAGGTCAATCTGTTTTGGAACAGGTTGATCATTGAGGCTCAGCATGACAACCGCATTTAAAATTCTGATATGTCCCCTGGAAATGCAATAAAGGATCAGCCCACTTCATCCGTTCTCAAACTTGTCCTCTATCACTCTAGGAATCTCTGAAGAATCCCATTTCCTTTCTCCATGTTTGGTATCACATAGGCGAATACTTTATTTTTCTCAAGAATTGTTTCTGCCTCTGTTGAATTCAGTTGTGTTTTAGAATGTTAAGTATTTTTTATACTCATGGAAGATCACATGGTGAACACATTAGCTTTCCAATATCATTAATCAGATTCAGATTATTGTTAAAGAGACAAAATTTAGATGTACCAGTTAAACTAAGCTGCGAAGTAGTTACTAAATAAAGTACTATTTATTTTAGAAAAATAGATGACTATATAAATTAGTAAATACATAATTAATACATTTCTAAATAGACATTAAAATGTACTACATAAGCAGAAAAATTTCCAAAAGTTGCATATTATTTATTTGTTTCTTCCTGGATTATGCCTTTATTAAAGCAGTCAAGTGACATAACTAATGAATTCCCTCTCCTGTGTAACCCAGAGTAACAAATGTGAAATCCTTAGAATGGTATCTAGCTGTGTATTATATAACTAGTTCCTACTAGTATTATTATCATTTTTATTATCTTCTTACAGTAAGCATAGGAAATTTCCAATGAAAATCTATTAGAAAAACATCTTTTGATGAATACAGTAAGAGGGTTTTGTTTTTTTTTTTAAGAATTTCAGGCAAAATACACATGGCCAAACAGATTGGCTATTTGCACATTTATCACACATAATATTAACTATGATTTATTGAACATTTTCTATTGCCAAGCTTTTGGCTCTCTTGCTAAATTATTTCTCTCATTTAATCCCCATAGCAACTTAAATAAGGGAGGTTTATTAGCCACATTTTACAGAAAGATAATATAAGGCTTAGAGAAGTAGAGTAATATATATGCACAATAGTCAGATTAGTTTATAAAGCCAAGACCCTCACATTCAAGGCCCATGTTTTCAATCAGTACTCCTTCCATATCCTCGCGGTTTATGTGAACTTACTCTAAAGAAGATTTATAAATGTAGCTGTAAGTGGTTGATCTGGTCATTAAATTTAAATTCAGCAAATATTGATTGAGCATTTACCTTGTCATATCAATAAATTTGATTCTCTCCATCAACTCCATCCAATCTACCTATTGTACTGGGATAGACATTGTCAAGGACACGAAGGAACCTAAGAGGCACCACCTAGGGAAATGTGGAGTCGGTGAAATTTTCTTTGAGTCTTTGCTCTCCGTAAGAGTTATTAATTCCCTTTTTATATGGTATCTCTGATTTTTTTCTCATTCTTATAACCAAAGTCCCTACAGTCATGCGTGTCCTCAGGTCACCTTACATTGTGATATAAATGCTTCAATGACACCTTGTTCCGTAATATTTAGATAATTATGAGAACTCATGGGTCAGACTACACTCAACACGTAAGAAATCTAATTGCGAGGGCCTTTATGAGTTTGTTAACGTTTTCTGAGAATGGCCAGACCTCTGCTTGAAGACAGTTACTTGAGAAATAGCACTATACTCAAATGAGGATTGTGGCCATGACTCAGGATGCCGGCTGTCCCGGGAAACAGAAAGAGTCAGGCTTTCAAGTTAAGGCACCAACTGAGCAAATTAGTAAGAACTCACTGCTAACCTGACATTGAGCACGTGGGTGGTCACTGTTTTAACCAACTGGGGAATGACTATGAGAGAGATGCTTCGAGCTGAGCTGAAAAATATACTACAATTGAGATTGCTCATTTTTATTTTATTTTGTCTACTGCATTACGTTCAGAAGTTCTCAGAAGTACATTTTATGAAGGGTATTGGCAAACAACGATGTGCCCAAAGGCAGATGGCAGGGATCTGTGAATCATGTCGCAAAGAACATGACAGATCTCCCTGGGTTTGTGTAGCCTAAGGAAGAGAAGAATGGAGAAAACACATCAACTGTGTCCCAATATTTGAAGAATGTTTCATTTAGTTTTGAGTAACTCTAAGAAACAAATCAAGGTATAGGGAATAGAGAGGAGTGTAACAAATGTTGCCAGCAACTGACCTGTCCAAGGAAAATGGTAGTGAGTTCACTATCATGGAAAATTATGAAGTCTTTGTCCTATCACTAATTTTCTACAAATTACTTATTACTACATAATCTGTAAAGGGAGGATCATGGTGTTTATTAACTCACACACATTAATGATTGATTGGATAAAGTACAAATTAGGGGAAGATGCTGCATTAATTCAGCTGGCATAACACTTTTCTCCACTTGTAGTTTCACTAAAATGATGACGGGTCAATCGCCAACAGACCTTTGTCCCCTTATGAGTGTAACAGCTATTTTGAAACACCACAGATAGTCAGTTAATGAGAATCAAATCGTCCATCTGGCTCTCGAGGCCCCTGGGCATGTCATCCTTTTCTCCCCTCTGTATCCTTGAGAACGGGCTCATTAGGCTCAATGCCACAGTCAATACAGGTTATAATTGGTGTCTGGCTAGCTTCAGAATGAACATTTTCAGAATAACACTTTATATTTTTAAAATTAGAGTATAAAAATCCACACTTGACAGTGACAAAACTCAGTAGAACCTGAAATATTTGACTAAACAGTTGAGAGTCAGAAAAGCTCGTTGATCACTTTCCATTTGTAGCTTAGGTATGTGTGATGGAATGAGTTTGTAATTATCCTGGTCAGTCTCTTGGTGGAAGTGAGTTTATCTCAGATGACACATCTAACTTGGGTGTCTTGTGTGGTGGATGATAACTACCTCTATGTCCTTAATTTGGGGACAGTGAACCTCAGATATGGAAGTAGAATCTTTAGATCTTGAATCTCCAAAACAATGTTCTTTGTATTTGAATGTAACAAGGAGTTTTCCAATTTGGTTGAACTGCAGGTGTCAAGAATTGGTGTTAACATGGCCTACAGTGAGGTCTGAGTGTCTATGGAAGCTCTTGTCCATTTGAAGACTTTTGGGCTCTGCCCTTATTCAAGCCCCTCCTGGACCACCACACAGCCTTCTGACCTGCCTCCTTGTTCCTGTCCATACCAGTTTCAGTCCTACTACAAAAGTGATTATGCTACATCACAAAAATCTAACCATGTTATTTTCCACCTTTATTTTTTAAAATTTATTTGTTTAATTTACTTCTTTTTTTGGCTGCATTTGGTCTTCGTTGCTGCGCGCGGGCTTTCTCTAGTTGCAGCAAGCGGGGGCTACTCTTCGTTGCGGTGCGTGGGCTTCGCACTGTGGTGGCTTCTCTTATTGCAGAGCACGGGCTCTAGGGGCACGGGCTTCAGTATTTGTGGCACGCGGGCTCAGTAGTTGTGGTGCAGGGGCTTAATTGCTCCGTGGACTGTGGGATCTTCCTGGACCAAGGTTTGAACCCGTGTTCCCTGCATTGGCAGGCGGATTCTTAACCACTGCGCCACCAGGGAAGTCCCGTTCCACCTTTAAATTAACACCTCATCAGGGCTTTCTGGCTGAAGTCCTAATTCCTAAGCATGGTGTTAGCCCTTCATGATCTAGTCCTTTCCTATCCCTCCAGTTTCACTTCTCACCACCCCATATATCGTGTCTCCATACACCCAGCTCACCATTCACTAGACATGCCATGTATCTCTGGTTTTGTACCTATTGTTTCCTCTGCCTGCAACTCCGTTCCCATCCTTCCTCCACCTCAGCAGACCAGCTCCTAATCACTCTGCAGAACATACTCTGCTCTTCTCATCTAGAAGATGCCTTCTTTGCTTTAACTGCTCAGCTATGTACCTCACCATGCATCTGTACACTTTCACTTTCCTCTTTTCAAAAAAGAGCTTTTTAGAGATAAAACCCACGTACCAAAAACATTCACCCACTTACAATGTAAAATTTACTGGATTCTACTATATTCGCAGAGTTGGGCAACTATCACCATAATCTAGTTTCAGAACATTTTCATCAGCCCGAAGAAAACCCCGTACCCACTAACCATTACTCCTCTTCCCCTACCCCTCCCAGCCCTAGGCAACGCTCCTTATTTATTTGCCTACACTGAACATTTCATAAAAATGGAATCCCAGAGTACATGGTCATTGGCGACTGGCTTCTTTCACTTAGCATAATCCTTCCAGGGTTTATCCAAGTTGTACCACGTATCAGGACTTCATTCCTTTTTATGGACAAATACAATTCCATTGTATGGATATACTGCACTTTGTTAACCCACTCAACAGTTGATAGAAATTTATATTTATAACTTGATGGAGTATGTTTATACAAAACATATAAAGGGTAATAATGAACAGACATCAAAAGCATTACCATTACCTTTGAGGACAGAACAGGACAGTCTACTTGCACATCTAGTTCTTAACTTAGTTCTTAGGTGCAGCCAATGTACCAAGCCTTAAAAAAAAAAAAAAATTGGGGAAAAAACAATGAGTCTCTTTATTATCTAGAATAACCTAGAAACCAATTAAAACCATTACAAAATTTTAGTGTTTGTTGTATTTAAGATAAACCAATAACTTTCCTTACATCAATAACAGTCAATATGAAAATGTGGTAAAAATCTATTTTCTAATAGTAAAAACAAAATAAAACTATAAGATGCCTAGGAAAAACTTATGAAGAAACATATAAGATCTTTATGAAAAACCATATAAAGATTTACGTAAAAACTAATATATAATCTAAAGTATACATAATTTTTGTTCAATTTTATAACGTATAAACATTTTTCAAGTTAGTCTTATTCAACTACCATCGAAATCCCCCAAGGATTTTCTTAATAGAATTTTATATGCTTGATTTAAAGTTATCTGAAGAGAAAAATCTATGAATATTGCAAAGAATATTTTGAAAAATTAAAAATAAGAACATACTTCAAATTATGTTAATCTAAAATGTTTGGACTATCTTAATAGATCATAAATCAATGGAAAACAGTAGAAAGTGAAGAAACAGATTCATGTAAATATGCATGTGAATATTTGATAAATTTGCTATTTTAAATTGGTAAAGAAAAGGTAAACTACTCAAAAAATGAGTAATAACTAATTTTGGGGAAATTAGGGGAAAAATTAATTTAGATATTTATGTCATACCAGACTCAAAAATTAAGCCCAGATAAATTAATGAGTTAATATAAAATATAAGATGATTTTAAAAAACCATTTAAGAGCAGGAAAAATTTCTCAAATAAGAAAATATCCCCCAGTTGGGAAATGACTGATAGTTCTGCCTATATCTCAAAAGATATCATGAGCAAAATTTAAAGCCAATGAACTAGAATACATTTCATGTATATGTGTGCGTGTATAGTAATTTACAGAAAGAAAAGAAAAATGTCCCATAAACGTGAAAATACCAGCAACATCACTATCAATCTCAAATGCGATTTAAAATATGAGATGGTATTTTTCGCCACTAGATTGACAATATTTAAAAGGTTAATAATATCCAGTGTTGGCAAGGAAATGGCAAAGAAAGATACTCTAATATACAATTGATAAGAGCATAAATTAGTACAGCCTTTTGGAATACAATTTGGTTGTGTCTTCCAAAACCAAGAATGAATATGTTCAGCAGAAAAATATGTGTGTGTACATAAGATATATGTCCAAAGATGGTGGCGTGTTTTAACAGTAAATATTGGGATGGTAAATTTCTATCAGTAAGAAAGGAAAATATTTCTTACGATACATCCATTCATTCATACCAGAGAATATTTGTGATTAAAGAGCACGAGATAGATGTCTGTTTCTGACATGGGATGATTTCCAGGGTATAAATATTAAAGAAAAAACAGAAGCTACAGAAAGTAAGTGTAGGGTGAACCACACAGTTAGGAAGAGAAAACAAACAGAGACACACAAGTCAGGGGTGTGTATGTATTTAATGTCAATTAAAGAATCCATTGACAGTTTGCACATCACAGTTGTGCCGTAGGAGAGGTTGAGGATGGAATGGGATGCCAAAGGAAGACTTGCCTTTTCTATTTTTAATAGTTCTCTGTTATTTGAATCTTTCCAGTGAGATGCATTCACTTCCAGGACTAAAAATAAATAAGGTAGAAAAGCAATCATACTCTTCCCCAGGTAAGATGTAGTCAATATTCTGGAGTCTTCTAAGGGAAAATGGGCGAAGCAGAGTTTTTAAGCACTGGTGAACAAGAAACAGGTAGGTAGGGGCAGAGCTTTCAGGTGGGAATATATTAAACAAAGTTTAGCAAAAGCCAAACTATTAGCTGGTTTTCACTGTGCTCTACCATATAGTTTTTGATTTGCATGCATAGATTATAACTAATACGTCAAACATAACAAACCACACTCAGTATATATGTCAACCCTCCGTAAGTAAGGCCAGCCAGTTGATCGGAACTGTCCTTCGCGAAATAAGAATCAGAACAAACGCTCCCAGTTATGGGTCCCTAAAAGGGATGTGATGATTTGTTGTTTTATTGGCTCCCAGTAACCAGCATCTCAAGCCTGCAGAGCAGAATGTCAAAGAAAATGTATGCTTATGTTTAGTCCAGCGCAGTCTTGACCAAGACAAGCGTTCGCTCGGTGGTCCTAATTTTAAGGACAAAGATTGATTTGATATACAAGAAAGAAGATATACTTCGGCTTGAAAAGGAGAAAATGGTATTCATTTTAGCTAAGGAAGAAAGTACAGGCTGAACACTGGTCTCGTAACTCACATAAGGCAAGTCTCTCTCCTCAAGGGTTTTCTCATAAATTAGAAAGGAACACAATGTTTTTCACTAAATGCTTCAAAAAGAAAAATCATTTTCCTTAAACCAGTGCTCGGAGACTCTTGAAATATAGTCTGGAGATTAGGAACAAGGGAAGGGTGATTAAAATCCTTTCAAATCTAAGTCCAAACTGGAGTGAGAGAATGTTATCACTGAGCTTTCTGAAGCTTTAAGTAAGTTACAGTCTTTTTGTCCACTTCTCCCATTAGTTGAGGAAACTAAGGATTTGATAGTTAAAATGACTGGCATGGCCACCTGGCTGACCTGTGGTCAACACTCACAGGGTATTATATATTTGAAGCAGTTATCTATATGTGTATATATCTAATTGGTTTTTGAGCATTGCTATTATTGCAACTCAAGAAAAGGACCAGAATTTTTGGTGAATTTAGGCATTATTTTATTATTCATTGGCAAGCATTCACTACATGACAGGCACTCTGATATACACTGGGATATAAAACAGAAAATGAAGGAAACCGTCTCTGAGTGCAGTGGGGGGTCAGACTCCATCAGGGCTGTCACAAAAGAATGACTAGAGGAACTGTCCAGGGGTTGTGTAACTGTGTCAGATGAGGACACATCCCCCAGTCTTTCCTCCCTCTGTCCATCAAAATAAAATGCCACAGTGGGAAGTCTGCTGTCCTACTTTGCACAAGCATTAGGGAGAGACTGTCCAAGTCTGTGCCTGAGAGAGGGTATCCTTTCTATATACAGCGGCATGTCAAATAAATACGGCGGTTTCTCCTTTTCATAATAACTACTTACCGTAATTTCCAAAGGTACTGCAAAGAACAGACATGGGAATTAAAATACAATTGAATTTTTCTGGCTATTACTTTTGTCTTCAGTTCTAGTAAAAGAATCGCTTAATTTGTTTGTAACCATAGCAAAAGAGGGATCTAAGGATTTAGTTATTCCTGAGCTAAGACATAGGGTATGCTCTCAGTTGTCTGTCCTATTGCAGAGGAATACGTTGTCGGTGATCTTTCAGTATTATTTTTCCATTTTAAGTGATGTTCATAATCAAATTCTTCCTTCAGTCTCTGAAAGTTCTCGAGAGACAACTGAATCCCATTTTAAGCTCTTCCACCCTCCCAGAGACTGAACACAAACTCCCTTGTTCAGAAAACAGCTGTATCACCCTCTCTCAGCTTATCTCCGGCCCTCAGAGGTCCATCATCTCCACTGCTCTTCACGACAAGGTGGGGCTCCTCACGTAGCTCATGGAATCCCCTTTCTCCTGCAGCAGGTGTCTGCTGGGCACTGAGCCATGTGCCAGAACTGTACGGACACAGAGTATGTGAAACAGACTCAGTCCCCGCCCAGGGCAACTCAAGGTTGAAGTCTTAGGGTTCCCCTACTGCTTTCAAAACTCTGCCTAGAGAAGGACATAAGGAAGCCTGGGTTTCCTTAGCTTTGCGGCTTTCAAAGGGACTCATAATTCTAAGCAAGCTCTGTTCTCTGCAGGGCTTCTCCCACCTTGCCCTGTACTCGTGGCCCTCACATGCTTTATATATATGTAGAAAAGAATATTTATTGACATGAGGTAGCGGGCCCCTTTGTCTTGGACTTACCAGATTTCAGAACCACGAGGAATAAATTTCTGTTGTCTACAAGTATCCAGTCCACGGTGTTCTGCTATAGTTTCCTGAACATTCTCCCTGGCGTTCTCCCTGTGTGAATGTCTGTCTTTATGTCCAAAGTTCTCCTTTTTATAAGGACACCAGTCTTATGGGATTAGGGCCCACCCTAATGGCTTCATCTTAACTAATCACATCTGCAACGACCCTATTTCCAAATAAGGTCACCTGCTGAGGTACTGGAGTTAGGACTTCAAAATATGAATTTTTAGGGGACACAATTCAACCCATAATACTCTCTATATTTTTAGGAACTTCTCTTATTTTCCTTCAATTATATACCATTTTCTCAATTCTTCAAATAAACCATGCACCTCATGCTACCCTCTGTTCCATGTGCTTATTCCATGTGCCGTCTCCCAGCATAAAGGTACGGAAACCCCTTATTCTGCACGGAAGACCCACCTCAGTTATCGCTTTCCCCAATTTTCCAGAAATACCTGATCATGCCTTATTCTGGGTTACCACTGTGCCATTCTTCTAGTATTGGATTTTTCAAACTTTATTTATTGACATTTTATTTATTAGCTGATTGGGGACATCCTTTGAGTCAAGCACAATATCTGTTTTATACTAAGTGGTCAGAGTGTGTGTGTGTGTGTGTGTGTGTGTGTAGTGAATAAATAAATCATAACTTACTGAATGATTATTGATATTTTGCATAAGAATATCCTTGTTGCCCCGCAGAACATTTTTGTATATGTGATCTTCAAAAAGAGACTCTTTGGTATCTAGAGATATTAAAAAACTGGCCAAGGACTGGGCAAGCTATGCAGAAAATTCTGGAAGACTCCCGTGAGTTGTTGGGAGGAACTTTTATGGTCTAAGGGAGAAAAATAATTGCAAGTAAGTTTTAAACAGAAAAAAAAAAATGAGGACCATAATGTACCAAAGTTTATCTGTTGGTAAAATGCATTATCATTTTCTTAGTGGCTTACGGAATAACAACTCAGGAATCACTTTAATAGTTTATGGAAATTCAATAGCTTTGTCCCTACCTTAAACACTTCCATAGTTATATCCACTGCTAAAGGAGTACCGCTTTCTTATCCAGACAGAATTAAATATACCTTTACCTCTTAAGGTTATACTGTGGCACTCTAAATTCAAGAACTGCTATTACCAGTACCCATACTTCTGTTTTTCTATTAGCTACAGCATGCAGAGAGTTCCTACAGCTTTAGTGCTAGGTATTCAACTGAAACTCAGTACAAATTCAGTTGTCCTCTAACTGATAAGCACACGCCCAAGAATTACCCCTGGAAGACTGCTGTGATAGTCACTACTGAACCCCAGGCACCCGGGTGACAAACGACGGCACAACAAAATGGGACTGCTCAGAATAAGAAAAATGACATCAAAAGCTCCTTCCCTCCAAGTACTTCTGCACTGAACCTGCCATAATTCAAAACTATGTTTTTGGACCATAGCTAAGTCTGAAGTTCAGCAAATATGCTGAGGTTTTGCTAGTGGCCATAATCATTGACGTGGAATCCCACCACGATCGGTGGCCACTCCCATTTTTAGCTCATCGTTTTGTTCAACTGTATCCTTTAGCTCAGGTTAAAAAATCTGAAGTCATTCTTGGGTCCTTTTTCCCCCTCGTCACCACATCCAATCTTTCAGGAATCTTTCATGAAACCCTACTGATTCTACCTTCAAAATACATATGGAATGCAACCACTCCCTACCACCTCCAGAGCTACCACGCCAGCGCCAGCCACTACCACCTCAGGCCTGGATTAATGTAATCGCTTCCTAAATGCCTTCCACTGTTTCCCTTTCACCTTTACTTCTCAACGGAGCAGCCAGGGAATGTGTCTTAAAATTTGAATCATCTCAAGTCCCTCCTCTCAGAACCCTCCAATGGCTTCTCTCCATTCCATTCAGAGTTAAGCCAAAATCCTCCCAATGACCTACACACAGTGGGGCATCCTTCTGCCTTAGGTTCTCTGAGGCTTCTCCTGCCTTCCAGTGTGCTTGTCTTCCAAGCTGTTTCCTTGCCTTCCCTCACCCCCTCCAAGGATATATTTAAATATCATCTTGGGAATGAAGCCAACCCCGACCACTTTATTAAATTACAAGCAGTCCCTCCCGCTGTATTCTTGGTCCCCTTGCACTGATCCACTTTCTCATTCTTGTAGCACTTATTACTTTCTACCATATGAGATAATTTCCACACTTATTTAGCCAATTCTTTATTGTCTATCTTTCTCTGCTAACACAGAAACTCTCTCAGGGCAGGAATCTTTGTCTGTTCTGTTCACATGTATACTAAGCACCTAGAGCAATGCCTGGTTCAATAAATTTTTATTGAATGAATGAATAGATGTGTAAACTAATGTGTTTTGACTGAATTTCATCTCGAATTCTAGATTAATTGAGTCCAGCCATCTCAGTGGGCTGAAGCCACGCACTGTCCCTTCCCTTCTGACCTTGTACTCCAACCTGCCCCACCTGGGGATGGCTCTCTTGATCTTAGCGAGGAACAGATGGTAATCACTAATTTTTTTTTAGGCATGCGCTATGTTCTAGGCTTTGTGCTAGGCTCTTTGACTATATCATTTCATTGAATCCCTACAACATCTCAGCAAAGTAGGTAGGACTCAGATCTGTAGGACAACTATAAAAAGTGTACATATTCACAATGGGAATACCTCAAGAAGAAAGGAGAACAAAAACCCAGAAGGAATATGTGAAGCGATAATGACTGAGAATTTCCCAAAATTAATGTCACACACCAAACCACAGAGCAAGGGAACTAAGACAACACCAAGCAGGATAAGTGCTGCTAAAACTACCCCCAAGGGTATCACTTTCAAACGGCAGAAGATCAAAGATGAAGAACAAAATCTTGAAAGAAGCCAGAGGAACAAACACCTTGCATAAAGAGGAACAAAGACAAGAATTATCAACAACTTCTGAGAAACCATGCAAGCAAGAAGAGAGTGAGCAAAATATATAAAGTGTTGAGAAAAAAATCCCCACCAACCTAGAATTCTGGACTTCTGAAGTTATCCTTCAAAAGCGAAGAAAAAAATAAAGATTTTTCAGACAAACGAACATTGAAGAAATTTGTAGCCAGTAGATCTACCTTGCAAGAAATGTTCTAAAAATTCTTTAGAGAGAAGGAAAATGATGTCAGAAATTCAGATCTACTTAAAGAAAGGAAGAGTCAAGGAATAAGTCAAAGTAAACAAAAACATTTATGTTTCCTATTCTTAACTGACCTAACTGATAACAGTTTGTTCAAAATAACAACACCAACAATGTATTTGATTATATATGCCATGTGTGTATATATATATATATACTTATGAATGCTTATATATACGTGAAATGAATGACTGCAATGATACAAGGGAAAAGAGGGAGATTAAAATTACTTTGTTACTATAAGGTATTCACACTACTCACGAAGCAGTAGAGTGTCATTTGAAAGTGGACCCGGAGTGGTTGTAAATGTATATTGCAAACTACTCTAGGGCAACCACTAGAAACGTAAAATTAAAAAGTAGTGTTCGAACGACTGGGAAAATGTAGATATTAACAGAGTCAGTTGCAAAAAATGTTGGTAGGTATAAATATCTGGAATTTCTTCCTCAATTTAAGCTGCTAAAGGAGAACCTGCTTTTTACCCCATAACAGTTGTTTTCTGAAAGCTGGCAATAGAATCCTGTAGAAAAAAGGGTAAGAATATTCATTTAAAAGGAAACAATCATTTAAAATTACATACAGTGTATATTTCTCTTTTTTAAAATTAATTAATTAATTTATTTATGTTGTTTCACTGGGTCTGAGTTGTGACAGGCGGGCTCCTTAGTTGCGGCACATAGGCTCCCTTGCTGCAGCACACGGGCTCAGTTGCTCCGCGGCATGTGGGATCTTCCCGGACCAGAGATGGAACCCATGTCCCCTGCACTGGCAGGCAGATTCTTTATCCACTGCGCCACCAGGGAAGTCCCACAGTGTATATTTCTAAAATAAGAACTAACTGAGCATAAGACCCATCTGTCTTAACCACGGCAGGTGAGACAGGCCAGGTGCAGCACACAGAATCCTGAGCATACGTCCTGCTGAGGGTGAGGTCTTTAACGATGACAATATCTCCCAACACAAAACAGTCTCTGTACTAGGTTGAATATTATCCCCTCAAAAACCACACCTACCCAGAACCTGTGACTGCAACCTTATTTGGAAACAAGGTCTTGACAGGTGTAATCAGGTTAAGATGAGGTCATACTGGAATAACGTGGCTCCAATCAAATATGACTGATCTCCCTGTAGAAAGAGGGAAATGTGGACCCAGACACACACAGAGAGGAGGACGCCATGTGCAGTGAAAGGCAGAGACTGCAGCGATGCAGCTATAAGCCAGGGAATGCCAAGCGTTGCCAGAAACCACCAGGAGCTACGAGACAGCATGGAACAGGTTCTCCCAGAAAAGCCTCCGGAAGGAAGCGGCCTGCCTTGTTTTCACACTTCTGGCCTCCACAGCTGTGAGACAGTAAATTTCTCAAGCCACCCAGTTTGGGGCACTTTGTTACAGCAGTCGAAGAAAACTGATAATAAAATCTCTAACTTGAGGGCTTTCCTGGTGGCGCAGTGGTTGAGAGTCCGCCTGCCGATGCCGGGGACGCAGGTTCGTGCCCCGGTCTGGGAGGATCCCACATGCCACGGATTGGCTGGGCCCGTGAGCCATGGCCGCTGAGCCTGTGCTTCCAGAGCCTGTGCTCCGCAACGGGAGAGGCCACAAGAGTGAGAGGCCCGCGTACGGCAAAAAAACAAACAAACAAAAAATCTCTAACTTGAGTTTTATAAAAGCATTCAAACCTGCCTGCTGGATTTTCCTTCTAGTTCCCTTCAACTAAAATTCGAAGAACTTCTGGCAAAATGTGCCCGCACGTGGTCCTTCTTGGGGTGTGCATTAACCTTCAACCCTACTCTCCCCTCTCCGCCAGTTAGCCTTGGCGGGGGTGTGTGTGTGTGTGTGTGTGTGTGTGTGTGTGTGTGTGTGTGTGTGTGTGTGTGTGTGTGTGTGTGTGTGTGTGTGTGTGTGTGTGTGTGTGTGTGTGTGTGTGTGTGTGTGTGTGTGTGTGTGTGCGCGCGCCCATGCGCGCGCATGTGAAACGCACTGAGGCTCTCGTCCATCTGGGGGGGGGGGGCGGAGGTTAAAGCGTACTGGAACTAAACTTGGACAAAGGAAACTCCCTCATAATTGAGTTACAGAAAATATACTTTCATTATGTTGAAGACACCTCTTTGCTAACATCTGAGAGACACTAGTTGTTTGTTTGCTTTTGTTTTCTCTTAACTGAACCAATTACCAAATCATGATCCCACCAGCTCAGGAGATCTAAATGCAGTGACTCTCATTGCTGATTATAACGTTAAAGAGCTAAAGCGTTTAAAACCCAGAGGTTGCAGACGCTGCAGAGCAGGCAGGTCTCGGTAGAAGCGCAGGGCTTGTGCTCTAACTGCCTGGGAGGAGCCTGAGGAGAGCCGGTCCATGAGGACACAGCTCAGGAATCCTCTGCTCCCATGTGAGAGAAAGGGCTCCAGCATTGTTTGGTCAGAAGAAATATTTTCAAGGAAACTTTGGAAAGAGCTATTTATGAATCAGGATGCAGTTTCAAAACAATGAAAACCGTTTGTTTTATATTTTCTTCAGCCTGAAAATATGTGACATTGAAGCGGGAAGAACTGGAAAAACTCCCCAAAGTCTAATTCACAAGCGTCCTGCAGACCTTGGGAGAGTTGTACTTGTTAAACGGTGCTTCTGGAAAACCAGGAAAAGAAAAGACGTGTACATTTACACTTAGAAGCTAGAATTATTACTCCGTTAGTATTAGTTACATAACCTCACCCCAAGGAGAAATCTCAACTAAGGATGGGTGATACGTTTTTCTTTGGGTATTTTTAAAACAACTTCATGTGGGAAAGAGGAAACAGGGAGTGACATTTTTGAGTACGTTCCATCATTATTTTTAGATATTTCAAATCTATTGTGCAATAAGGACAAAGAAGGAAGGGAGGACGGGAAGGGGGAGGGATGGTGGGGGGGAGGGGAAAAACAAATTTTCAGTAAGTACAAAGTACCAGAAACAAAACATTGTTAGAATATGAAGCCCACGTCAGAAACAGTTGGGATTCTTCTATAAAACCAGAAAGACAAAGCTGCTTGCTGTTTTGATTACCGAAAGAAGATTGGCTCTGCGGAGAAAATGAACACGTTTCGTAATTACCACATTTTTTAAAGGAAAAATTTGAAATTATTTTGTCTATTTTGAAAATAAATGCAGCAATGTTGATCAATGAGATAAAAAAAAAAGTAATTCAGCAAACTAAACAAAAATATCCTGTAAAGACTAATTATGTAAGTTACAAAAGTAGCAGCAAGAAATTAAGATTTTGGGGGTTCGTCGTTCTCTGATTCATGAGGTTATGTGCCTGGGACGGTGACACATACAAGTATGTATGGGGCAGAATCCACAAAAAGTTGATGGGGGCTCACAGACCTGTTTATTCAGGCTCAGAAGAACAGTGCTGGGGCATCTGCATGAGAAAACTGGAGGAAAATCTCCCAGTCACAGGGCGAGAGGCACTGACAGATCCCCGGAGGTATCATTTTACGTGAAAATGCAGTCAGGGAGAGCGTTAGAACCCAGAGGGGATGAAGATGGACAGTGTGACTCTAGTCCCTACTTGGTACCTGTTCCCCAAAGGCTGCCCTGTCCCTTGAGGACCAGCAGTGCAAAGAGGTGGGACAGAAACCACAGGAACTATGCGGGAGATCTAAAACGTGAGAAACAGAATGTTCTTAACCACTCATGACACGAATAAACAGTATAGTTTATCCACTCTCTTTAGGTGTCTGAAAGACATTCTGTTATTGTTAAATAACCTGACAAACTGTGTGTGTGTGAAATATTTATTGAATGTGATGTGTAGTGGCAAAAAAAAAACAACCCAAAATGATTCTGATTAGCTTGTTTGCACTGCAGCCTTGTAAGAAATCCAGTGTTAAGTGGAAAGCATGACATCCTTTTTCATTCATTTTCTCCATTTAATTTTATTTGATTGAAAGTGTGGAAGCAATCCATTTTTCTAATGTCTATGGTTAGTTTTGAAGGCATATAATAGATACATTTTAAATATAGGTAATGAATTCATTCATATAGAATATATTGGTATTTCTATCAAAGAAAATACAGAGACAACTGTTTTAATTTCATCTCTCAACTAAGTGGCAGTTTTCTTACAAAATTCCAATCATTTAACTTTATCATTTGTCTCAGTCAACATGGCACGTCTCTAAAAGACCTATTTGCTGGAGCCAGCAGGTTGGGAACCAAAAAAAAAGAGAGAGAGAGAGAGAAGATGGGAATTTTCCTTAAAGGTCCAGGATTCCCATGCAAATGCGTTTGGTATGAGTCAAGCTCACCAAAGAAGAAGTAATAGAGTTATTTCCACGAGCTGGAGTAATTCCTAAAAATCTATCTGAAGAATGGGGTCAGTGTGGCCAATTTACTGAAATCTTTAAAAAAATATCCATTCTAATGCTATGACTTCCATTAATTGAAGCCACCTCTAAGTTCTGAGGTCAGCTGGTGTTTCCTGCCCAAATACCAGTGAGGGCCTCCTCAAGAGTGGCCAACAGGCCGTATCTATGATTTCATAGCCACTCAACAGGAGCATCAGAGGCTATGGCAGCTAGCTTCTTTTTTTTTTTTTTTTTGCCGTACGCGGGCCTCTCACTGTTGTGGCCTCTCCCGTTGCAGAGCACAGGCTCCGGACGCGCAGGCTCAGCGGCCATGGCTCACGGGCCCAGCCGCTCCGCGGCACGTGGGATCTTCCCAGACCGGGGCACGAACCCGTGTCCCCTGCATCGGCAGGCAGACTCTCAACCACTGCACCACCAGGGAAGCCTGGCAGCTAGCTTCTAACACGCTGTTTAATAGCCAGCCACCATCGGGGAAAACTTCAGATGATGGATTACATGAATTTAGGGCATTCTGGAAACTCTCATCCTCATCTGGACTCTTAGGAATTTTATTTTTAATTCTCCTTTTAAAATAATTCTTCCTTAAAATAGCAACCTACCTGCAATAGAGGTCTCAGCTGTCCTTAGGTGATGTTCACTCTAGACTCAAGGGTGTCCGGGTGCAGCTGGAGAATGGGTGACATGAGATCAACCAGCCAACTGGGGGAAGAGCTGACGCTAAGGAAGTGTCAAAGCCGGTAGGTGAGAGTCTGAGGACAGAGTGATTCTGAGCATGTGGCGGAGATTTGACTTGTACTGACTCCACGGACCGGTGCCTGAGTCTTAAGACAAAGACCAGGTAAAAGCGGAAGGAGCTGTTTCTGCAGAACCTGGTACCAGGTTTGAGACCACCAGGGTCCTGCAACATAGGTGCTGGTGGCAGCCGTGCATTAGGCAGGGGTGTTGGAACAAAGATGGCAGCTTCATGGGCTGTCAGCGGCATTGGAAGGACACTCAGATACTGCTCTCAGAGTTCCCAGCCTCGGGCACAGGTGCCCACTGTGTCTCAGCAGCTCTGGACCCCTGTGACATCAACAGTGCCTTCAGAGGGCACCATGACCCCGCAGTCCCTTTGACCTAGGCATCTATGTCCACAGCAATAGAGGGGGATGCAGGCGAGCTGCACATCAAATCCAAGAAGCCCAGGAAGTGGTCACAAGAGGGCAAAGGGAACCAACCATCCGCGGTTTCAGTTCACCTTAACTATTGCTGCATAACAAGCCATCCTAACATCTAGTGGCTGAAACAAAGGACACTTTATTCTTTTTAATGTTTCTATGGGCTGCCTGGGACTCAGCTAGATGGTTCTGATTTACTTATTGATTGATGAATAGCAAACCACATACAGCTCAGTGGCCTAAGACACACCCATTTCTCTATTTCTCACAATTCTCTGATTGATTCGGGCTCAGGTGGGTAATGGTTCTGCTTGTATGGCCCCTGCACCTGCAGTCAGAAGCCGGTGGGAAGGACAGAACTGGGCGGTTTCACTCGCATGTCTTGGGCCCAGGCAGGACTGCCAGCTGGGCTGCCGGGATGGCTGAGGCTCTCACCTTCTCCATGCGAGTCTCAGGGCCTCTCCCTCTTCAAAGAGCCCCTCCTAGTGGCCTCTGCGCATGGTATCCAGCACCACAGCTGGCCCTCTTAAGGGGCAGCTCATGGGCCCCCTAAAAGCAAGAACAGAAGTCGCTGGGGCCTCTTAAGGATCAGGTTTGGAATGGGCCCAGCATCATTTCCTCCATGTTCTACGGGTTAAAATAATTCACAGGATTAACTGAGATTCACCGTGGGATAGGAGCTGCAAGGGGTGTGAATACCAGCGGGCGTTCATTAGGAATGAATATTACAATGAATACTCATGGGAGACAAATATTGCAACTTTCCAACTAACTTTGCCAGAGTTCCTACAGAGCGGTTAGGGAGTGGAATCAAAGAAACACTAGTTAGTGGCCATTATGCTTCTACCCTCAGACTGGGGGCCTGGAAAACATAGGTAGGAAAATTGGAGAGAACTCCACAACCTCAAGACAGTGAGTAAACACCTCTAAACCCAACACACAAGTGGTTCTTAACTGCTTATTTCAGTGTCATTAATTTCTAGAGCAAGAAAGCCAGTGTCTTGAATTAAAATACTCAAACCTATACCTTTGTTACCTTTACTTACGTCTCCATAACGTTCATAATTACAGCTCCCCATAGAACTCAGAACGACCACAGTGTCTGTTTTAGTCTGTTATCCAGTTCCGTGATCCCTGAGATCATTCTGGGATCATGAGTTCAACCCCAAATGTCCAATTTGGACGGGGTATTGGCCAGAGAGCTCAGGATGAGATTAAGCATTCTACCTCCACCTAATACGCTTCTGGGATATCTGGAATAATTCCAAACATCTTCCTCTCAAGAGACCGCTACAGACCAGCTAAACACCACCCCTTCTTCCCACGATTCAGGTCTTTCGCTCCTGGCTCCCGTTCAGAGCTGTCGCATGAGATGAGCTTATAGAGTCAGAAACAGATGGACTGAGCTTGGGGTGAAGGGATGAGAGTGCTGGGAAAACGGTTCTTAACTGTGTTTGTCTTGGAGACTCTTGATAATTTGCCACAAGTAATGGACTCTCTCTCTTCCCCAAATGCAGAAACATGCATGATAAAATTTCCGAGGTTTCCTATACGGCACTATAGGATATATAGACTTACTCATGAACCCTCAAAAGTCCATGGACTGCACAAAGTCGCTGCTGATGAAATATCTTCCTCTCTGTTTGCTTGCATCCCTCTCCCCACGAGGCTCAAATCAGACCTTGAAAATAAACAAAAGACAAGACTTTGCCCAGCTCTATTTTTCTTGACATTGGGTCTGAAGTTTGTTAAACCAGAGTCAGATGTGAAAAAAAAAGTTTCTTTATTTTTCTATGAGTTCCTCAATCTTCCTCCTAAGCCAGGACTTGATATCTTAAACAAATAGAATTTCTTTAGGCAAAATATTCGTTGTCTGAGTCCCCCACTACGCCCACCTCTCTTTACACCAGTCTGGGCGCATACAGAGATGCGTGGTATACAGGGCGATGAAAAACAGCAGGTTCTCAAATCTCCTGTCATAGGGATATCTCCTCTGCACACATCAGAAACTCCTACGCACCTACTGAGAATCCTGCAGTCCATGTCATGCAACCCTGGCTTTTGATTTGCTAAAGCAACTTAGAAGATCCACTTTTGACAAAACCTGCCTTTTCAGCAAATGGCCTTCTCTGAACACAAGCACAAACGTAATTTGACAGAGCTGGGAAACGTGTGCTTGTCTTGAAATACTAACCTCTATGCTTCAGAGCGGGGAAGCCCCTGGGGCAACAAGGTTTGCAGGATCTTCTCAAAAAGTAGTTAAATCTTATTTATTCTCTGTCATGTTTCCATAAAGAAAGAGGATGAGGCCTGGTGACACCTCCAATGTCACCATTAGTGGCCTAGAGGGAATGGAAGTTTAATAATAAAATTTATAAGAAAACAAGCTATTAGGAGCATCTGTGTGATGCCTGGGAAGTTCTGTTGCTAATTTTAAGAACATTCTTTACTTGTTCTTTCCTATTTCCCCAGTGTAGCTCATCAAGGTAGTCAAATGGCTTCACCTAGACTCTACGGGCCTCATTTGAAAATCTATAAAGTTCAGAAAGCTGCATGTGTGACTTCTCAGGAATGTGGAAAACTGTGAGCTGAACAGGTCTCTAAAACCATGATACCTACTTATAGCATTCTCCAAGAATTGGAAAATACCCGTGAATATGATCAAAAACATTTTCTATTTAAGACCTTCCTCTTCATTTTGGGGGGTAAGGGAGGTACATTTGGTGATGTTGCCAAACTTTACATACCTGTCAGTATAATATAAGCCACATGTGCAGCGCTCATATTTGAATTTCCATTCCTTTCCCTTATTTCCCTTTCAAATTAGCTCTGAATTATGAATAACGAGGAGGGAAGGATTTCCGTGTTTAAAGGCATAAAAGGAAAGATTTCAATAGTCAATGTACCAAAATGCAGTTGACCTTTTTGCCTTTAGAGCAAGATAAAGGGTGGACTGGTTGGCAGCCAGCTCATCTAAAAGGGACATTAAAATATCATGGGAATAAAATATCAGGGGAATGAAATGAATATAGTCTTGGTTAATCAGGTTTCCCCTTATACAACTGCAAGATGCAAGTTTGTCTCGGAAGCCATACTTGAGTAGGAAAAAAAAAAAAAGTACTCCAGTGAATAGGTTTCCGACAGCACCAGAAAGGCCCCAATTGCCCCACCAGCCTCTCTGAGACCAGCCACCTGGCAATCACCTGAAATGGGTCGACACAGAGGCAGGATTCTGAAACCAAATAGTACCTAGCAAATCACCTACGGTCCCTTAAAGCGAACACCTTGAATAAGCTTTCCAAGAAGTTGTTAGTTCAGAAAAATAACAAAAGAACTGAAGAGAGAAAGAAATACAAAATATTTTGCAGAGATGAAAGATCAAAAAGATAAATACATATGTATGTTTTGAATAATGCTTTCTAACAATATCCATGTAAGCTACCCCTATCCTCCTTGTGTTTGGGTAATACTTTCTAGCTCTAGTGACAGAAAAACAGACATGAAAGAACATTTCAAATACAATTATAAACAATGATCAGTTCAATGAGTAAATCACCTATTTTATACATAAAGAAGTATAAACTTTTCTAGTTAATAGAAAACCAATTTCTCCCTTTCCCATTAAAAAAAAAAAACTGGACAAAATGATCAAAAATGATGGCCCTGGGCTTCCCTGGTTGCGCAGTGGTTAAGAGTCCGCCTGCAGATGCAGGGGACATGGGTTTGTGCCCGGTCCGGGAAGATCCCACATGCCGCGGAGCGGCTGGGCCCGTGAGCCATGGCCGCTGAGCCTGCGCGTCCAGAGCCTGTGCTCCACAACGGGAGAAGCCACACAGTGAGAGGCCTGTTTACGGAAAAAAAAAAAAATGATGGCCCTGACAGAGGCCTCTCTCTGCTAGTTCATTTATCAATACCTGGGAATATTGAAACCAAGCAGGACCAAAAAGTTATTATGAAAAATAAACAGGAAGAAAAATAATTAATGTTGCTAGTATATGACGCAGATGAAAGTTTCCCTATGGTGAATATTCCTCTCTCAAATCAATTTTTGCAATTGATTATGTTCTCATTTTGGAAAGGAAATACTACCCTTGAATATAATGTTATCTACAGGGTGTTTTCCCCTTTTTACATAATCTGAGCCCTAAAGGCAACAATTTCTTTCTGAAACGAGAATTAATTCTAAAGTAACGAATATCTTTGTTTTCCTCTTGATTCAGATTTAATCCATCAGAAAGGTAAATAGCATCTGAAACTTTCTTCAATCTCACGTCCAGGGACCGGTATATAGAATTACATGGAAACTTTGGACTTTTCTATCACACTGTTCTCATTTGTCTAAAGTCATACTTTGTGACACTCCCTTAAAGACTCAGGTTAATACTAAGGCCAAAAAAGCATACCCTCTCCTTTTGAGGGTGTTAGAAACTTCCACCAATGAGAGCCAGGTTTACAAAGGTATATGGACAGAGATTCCTTCCACTGCCCATAATTGCTGCCTGCTCCGGAGAGCTCTGAACAGAGGCAATGTGCTCGAGTGTTATTGCAGTGAGAAACAAAACACATATTCAGGCCATGTACAGGAATCTTTCTCAGGGGGCTCGGAGCCAATGAGCCACCACAAGCCAACATTCTTTGGGTCTGTGACTACTTGATTCTCAAAAACTTAGGTGGCCAGTATCTCCTGGCGCATATGCTCTGCGGGACTTGGCCCTCTGCTTTTAAAAGAATTGGGTTGCAGAGGAATGGCAGCCACTGGGGCTGCCTGGAAAGTGAAGGTGATTTCCACCCTGGTAGCCAGACAGGATACCAGGGGATTGGTTGTAGCGGAGTTGCTGCTGGACCCGGTCAGCCCAGGCCTTGTCCCCAGGCTTCTAGCCAGACGGGAAGTCTGCTTTGGCGGGGGGAGCATATTAGCTGGAGCACCCATAATTCCAGCATTAAGTGCTTCTCTCTGCCTCGATGTGGATGTGACATTTTGGAGCGAGTATAGGGATCGCACTGATACCAACAGCTCGAGGCGAATAATATTCTGACTGTCTCTACAGGGTCCTCACACTCAGAATCTCATATTGTATCAAACAGCCAGAACACACAAATCTAAAGGCAGAAAAAGCCTTTTAATATTTTCATTACTTGATGATGCACACTGGCCTCTCTGTAAAGGAGGAGCTGATTCAAGATCACAGAAAACGGAGTCAATAGTCACGCCAAAAATAAAACTCGAGATGTGAGGGCCCCGGGCTGTAATCTTGTCTTGCACGTATATGTCCTCATGCAGTAGAACATTCTGATTGACTGATTCAGCAAATGATCCTAACTGGACCCCTGGCTTCCATGCTGCCCAATCCCAACCCCAATGAAGTCCACAGAACTCCTACAATAATGCTCTCCAAATGGGAATCAGAGCATGTACCGTCCCCCAGCGCGCGCGCGCACGCGCGCACACACACACACACACAGCCCAAAGCTTTCACATTACACTTAGAATAAAATCCCAACCCCTTCCCATCCTGACTGCCAGCCTTCTCTCTGGCGTCACCTTGCCAACCTCCCTCGCTCCCTGTGCCACAGCCGTCCCCTCTTTCTTGCTGTTCCCTGAGCAGCATGGTCTATACCCCCTGGGGACCTTTCCCTCTCTCTCTTCTGCCTGGAGCACAGTCCCCGATCTCCGTGTTTCTCGTCCTTTTCTATCCCCTTTTCCTGCTTCACTTTCTCTCTAGCACACTCTGCTCAGGGAATTCAGTATCACATATAATGTGTGTATTGCCCATCTGCCCCAGGGCTACGAGGGCAGGGGCACCATCTCGTATGGACTTGAGCCCCTGTGGTCTGACATAGCAAAGGAGGTGCACAGTGAATGTTTGAGGAATAAACGAATAAGAAAGTATATTCAAGCGTGGGTGTCAGGCAGCTCTTGATGGACTGAAACCTCATCAATCTGACCAGCAGTTAATGGTCACACGTAGGCTCCAACGTTGGTCACTTTGCACCAGTTCAATCCAGCCCCTCAATGACACTCCATGGTTATTAAACTCTAGGAAAACATATAGTTCACTACTCATATGCTCTTATACATCTCCCTGTAGATTTTCCACCTACTAAACAAGACCACAATGTAGAGGGAAATAGGATCACTCACAGTCATGGTGGCTGATATAACTTTTGACCCCATTCAAGCTGTATGATTTTAGGGAGGTTATTAAACCTTTCCGGCCTTTAGCGCCTGTTACAGGGTGAATTGTGTCCCCTCAAAAAAGTTCAGATGTTGAAGTCCTAACAGCCAGTACGTCGGAATGTAATCAATTGTGTAAATAGGTCTTTACAGAGGTAACTGAGCTAAAATGAGGTCATTAACACGGGCCCTAATCCAATACGACCGGTGTCCTTATAAGAGGAGGAGACCAGGACACAGACAGGCACGGAGGGACGGCCACGTGAGGACACAGGGGAAGAGAGAGCCAGGGAAAGCGGCCTCAGAAGGAGCCACCTCCTCACACCTCGATCTTAGACTTCCAGCTTCCAGAATTGTGAGAAACTTAATTTCTGCCATTGAAGCCCCGCAGTTTGCCGTACTTTGTTCCAGCAGCCCTGACAACCTAACAGTGCCCTTATGTGGGAAACAGGAAACACAATGGTACATGGCTTCTGACATTATTGTGCAGATTGAATGAAATAAAGCTATAAAGATCTTAGCCCTACCATATATCTGGCATATAGCAGTCACTCATTTAGCCATTATTACCCTATGTTACCTGGCCAATAAAACCAAGTATTAAGACCTTAAGAGCTTCATTTCAACGTTGAGGGGCAAAGTCCACTGTTTAACAGTGAACAAAATATAATATTTGACCATGACTGCTAAATAATTGATGTCTTTTATATAATGGTATGTTGATTTAAGATCAACCACTATTCATATGTTGAAAAAAATTTTTTCAATGTCATGTTTTATTGATGTTTTTCCTTTCATTTCATGGAGTTTTACCATAGTTCTTCCATAAAACTTAAATATCATCCTATAAAACTTAAATAGCATCCTTTGCAATTACTACAAAATCCTATAAGGAGTCTGGAGTTATGAGATCACTTACTGAATTGAGAACTTTGTAATGTGTGCTGAGGTCGGTGTGAACACCCCTTTGTGTGGGTAAGAGCGCTCTGGAGTTTGGGCTCGGTTAACTCCATAGTGAGTCTCAGTACAACTTCTCCTTGGGCTCCATTTTCTTTGCTGATAGCAGGTAACATACACTCTCAAAGTGTCCCATGCATGCACCTTGGTGACTCAGAAGATGACAGTTATACGGTACAAAGATTATTTTTAAAGAGTACAGATTGTCCAGGTATAAGCGTCCAGAAGAAGTGAAAAAAGAGAGAGACGGTAGAGAGGAATAAAGAAATAGTCCCTTGTATGTCGGAAGGAGAACACCACAATAAAATGTGCCAGGCATGTGGCCTATGGATAGAGATTACCACACAGAAAAGTTCTCAGACACCAACAATGTAAATAAACCAGCAAGAGAATTTATAATCACTGGTTAAATCACAATCCTTTTTTTAAAAAATTTGGAGTATTATACCTGATTTCTGACCTTTACTTAATGCCTTGAGTAAATTTTCCCTGGTAAAATTTGTAGGCAACCTGATTTCTAGCCAGAGTGATTGTAAGCGGTCTTCCTCAAATTTCTCATCCTTTGACGTATCAAAAATCAATATCACATCCCAAAGGCTACGGCTCAGGATAAAATCATGTATTTATTAGTAGGCTTCTCTATATAACTTTTTGAATCCTTCATAGGATTAACAAGAATTTACTAAAGAATTTTTGCGATAATCAAAATATTTTTATCTAAATTTTTCTCATCTACCCATCTCCTTTTAGTCCCATTTGCCCCATGTGAGATAACTAGGGATACATATTGGTTAATGTCCATTTCTCAGAAGAAGAATGGTAAGAAACCAAGGCACAAGAAGGTGCTATTTCTTGCCCAAAGTCACATGATGATAGAAACCATACATCTGGTTTCCTGCTTCCAAGCTCCTGTTATGAGACCAAACTGCCTTCCAAGCCAATGCGTCTTCACAGATGGATACAAGCAGAGAAATAAAAGCGTCTCTTTATAGAGTTCGATAGACAGGTATTTTCCCCTTCAGATAATTTTTTTTATTTATCTAAATAATAAAAAATTATTATTTTAAAAATAACAATTATAAAATTCTTTATAACATTCCAATAAACAAAGTAACATGAGATGCCTTCTCAAAGAATTTGCTCATTTCTAAAAATATAAAAATGACCTCAACTCTGTCACAGAAAGTAAAGCAGACATTGTAGAATAAAAATGCCAACTATCTTCTGAAAATGATGTTCTAAATTTGGAAAAGTCCTTTTTTTCTTACCAAGCTCGTTGATCCTTTTGACTCATGTCAGCATCCCCTCTGTGACAAATCGTTGGAGAGTTTAGCCAAATAATCAATCAGTGTAGAAAAATCACCATAACTGCAATAGTAGAAAAAGTAAAGAGCCAGCAGAATCCTTTCATCAGAGACACAGCTCATGGAACAGATTTGCCCAGTTCTGCTGACTTGGGGAGCTTGAGAACAGAACTTGGGCATGCTTGGGGTCTCAGAGCTGGGCTGTGTACATTTTATGCTTCCTTGAGTTACAAAGGAATACAAGCGTTTCTCCACGTTGGGAAATGTTACCTCTTTCCCTGGTTTCATTGTAATCTATCAGCCTGTTGGCGGTAAACTTTGAAGTCTGGAGTGTCTCGCCTTAGTCTTTCCTACTGAAATCCTAGCCACTCCTTTGTGCTGCAACTCAACATCACCTCCTTCACGAAGCTTTTCTTGAGTCATCCAGTTGGGATTAATCTTGCCCACCACCCTGGCCCCTATAGTCCAGTTTCTTTCCAGTGAAAGCACTGGTCGCACTCTACTTGGTATTTAGCTTTGAAAATGTCTCTCTGTCCCACTAGACTGCACCTGAACACATAATCATTTTTAATACTTATTACACTGAATCGAATTGAATTCCAGCTAAGACCCAACAGATAGCGTTATTCAAATACAAAGTCGAATAGAATTTATTATTCATTGTCTGTCTGCCTCAGAGATAGCTTCGGTGTTAGTGATAATGTGTTCAAATATAAAGAGAGATTCTATTTAGAGCTCATATCTTGGCTCCCAGAATTGATTGCTGTCCCTGACTTATGAGTACCACCTTGCCATCCGGCAAAGAGGTTCTGCCTCATCCGCAGAAATAACTACCATAACTTTTATGGTGTTGAACGATTTGATCAAGGCACTTCAACAGAGAGCTGACCAAGACAGCTCTCACTCACTCTGGATGACAGAAAGAAATCATGATTCATTATCATCTGGGTGTAATAAGACAGCCTTGGCAACACTGATGAGAGAATATACTCAGAACTTATGGCTAGCTAAGTGGCTCTGATTAAGAAGTTTCAGGCAGAGATGAAAGAGCAAAACTTTTTCTCCTATTTTTTCTTTAACCAGACCCAAGAAACTTCTGAATTTCCTAAAAGTGCAAGAAAAAAAATTAGGTGAGATTACTGTGCGAAACACCTCAAAAGCAAACATTCATTTAAAGTCTTGAGGAAATTCCACCAGTTACACTCTTTGTAAACACTAAATGGAGAGTCTTATTTTTAATTTTATTTCAAATAAAACTTTACCTAAATGAGGGGTCAAGAACCCACCCTCAGACTGTTAGACCACATGCCATTCTACTTAGAAGTGGACACTATGCCCATTTAACAGTTTTGCTCCATTTCTCAAAAAAAGTTTTAGTATAAAAATAGTAAAGCCTGGGGCTTCCCTGGTGGTGCAGTGGTTGAGAGTCCGCCTGCTGATGCAGGGAACGCGGGTTCGTGCCCCGGTCCGGGAGGATCCCACATGGCGCGGAGCGGCTGGGCCCGTGAGCCATGGCCGCTGGGCCTGCGCGTCCAGAGCCTGTGCTCCACAACGGGAGAGGTCACAACAGTGAGAGGCCCGCGTACCACAAAAAAAAAAAAAAATATATATATATATATATATATATGTAGTAAAGCCTGTTCTGTATCATTTTCATACAGTTTTCCTCAGTTCCTGAGAGCCAGGGTCATCAGATCTTTGTCGCCTTTTGTGTCCTTCTCAGCAAACTGATCTCAAAAGTCCAGTCACTGCATATGTGAGTGGCGTGAGGCTAGGACTGTGTTGAGTTGTACATTTACTTTTCTGTTTTCCCTCTAATACATCCTTCCAAAATGGGCTGGCTAAAAATGCAATTAAAGTATCAACCTGCATCCGCTTATGATGATACATGTGTAATTATACAGTGCAGTACACTGTGCATAAGGTATTGAGGAAAAAAAAATTCGATTTTGCTTCTCTTTCATTGTATTGTGAATAAAAGACAATTATGAAAATCCACTGGTGAGGCTTTGCACAGAGCTAACCTTGCCTGAAAGAAAACACACCGTGATTAAAGCCATTGAGCGTAGGCATAGGATCAGTCATTACAGCTGCGGGAACGGAACTGTTGCCCAGAGCGGTGTAATGACAGGATGCTTAATGCCTTCTGGAGGTGCAGCCATAATGCAGGGAAAGACTCGTGCTGCTCAGAGCGCTGTACTCATTCGGAAACGTTCATACATGTCCTTTTATAAGAAATCGGCATGATTAACTTAAAGTATATAATCACCTTAAAAGTTAGTTGTAGAATAAAATCAATTACCAATGTAAAGTAATTTCAGATAACTAAAAAGAAGCTTCTCTCTCTCTCTCTTTTTTGCTTCTTCTGGGGATAATTGCACGTACATTAAGAATCCCCAGATGCTCTCCATTATTTCAAGCTCTCTTCAAAGATGCTTCCCTGGCAAGGACTTTAACAGAACATGTTCCAATTGAAAAAAGAAGTCCTGGCTATCAGGAGATTAAGAATTAAAGAAAGAGGAAAAGAAAAGAATGAGAGAAAGATGACAAATACACATTTGTCGTGATAGAACATGACTTAGAGTTGTCAAGGGGAGTAAAGCAATTAAAGAAATGGATTGCTATATTTGCTTCCTACAGCTGCCATAATAAATTACCCCAAACACATGGCTTCAAACAATAGAAGTTTGTTTTCTGAACACTCTGGAGGCCAGAGTCTGAAATCCAGGTGTCGCAGGACCACATTCCCTCTGAAGGCTCTTGGGGAGGATCCTTCCTGCCTCCTCCACCTTCTGCTGGCTTCAGGTGTTCCTCGGCTGTGGCCGCATCACTCCAACCTCAGTTTCCCTTTTCTCATGGCCTTCCCGTCTGGGTTTTTTCCTCTTCTGTCTTCTCCTTTTCTTATAAAGACACTTGTCATTGGATTTAGGGCCCACAGGGTTAATCCAGAATAAGCTCACCTTGAAATCCTTAACTGCATCTGCAAAGCCCCTTTTCCCAAATACGATCACATTCCCAGGTTCTGGGTGGACATATCTTTGGACGGAGCCACCATGCAACCCACCACAGTTGCCTAATAACCTTCCGGGAATAACCCCATCCATCATCTATTACCTAAAAGGAACCTGTACTTAAGGGTAAATTAGTTGATTGCGTGGGGTAAGAAGTTATTGGGGGGTGTAGGGTCCCCATGTGGCCAAGCCTCCTTCAGCTTCTCCATGCACAAAAGGCAGACAGACTCCTATTTCATAGGGTTCTTGGGGAAACTGAATGACACAGTGAAAGCACTGTGTCAATCCCACACACGTTATTACTACTAATAAAATGACTGACACAGTTCTTTCACATATATAGCCACATTTCTTATCAATTATCAGGTTTACGACCTCAGAGCTTGGCACATAGTAGGTGCTCAAAAAAGTATCTGGAATTATTTAATGAAAAAATAAATGAATGCATAAATGAGTAGATATTTTCTGGGGGTGCATTTGCTGCAAAAGTGCCAAAACTCACACTCTCTGAGCTCTACTCGGGCTGCACAAGTGTGGCCCTGAGAGAGAGATTTTTATCAGGATTTCTTTCTCACCGTCTTCCCAGTAGATACTGTTTGGGTTGTAGTTTATTCTATAATAAATAAAGAATCACAGCTGATTGAAGAACAGAAGAATAAATTCAGAAAACAAAGTCTCTTCAAGGCCATGCACTTATATTTAATGTTACCTGTACAAATTCCTTCCCCTAAAGAACTGCAAAGTTCTTTGTTATTTTTTCAAAATAAGCAGCTCTATCCTTCCTGGTTACAAATCACTGCTAGGTCAGAAAAAGTGACCTTACTCCTTAACAGCTATATAATTTTCCTTACAAATTACGTCTTGTTATCGTTTTTTTATGAATTTATTTATTTATTTTTGGCTATGTTGGGTCTTCATTGCTGCATGCTGGCTTTCTCTAGTTGCGGCGAGCGGGAGCTACTCTTGGTTGCAGTGTGTGCGGGCTTCTCATTGTGGTGGCTTCTCTGGTTGTGGAGCACAGGCTCTAGAGGCACAGGCTCAGTAGTTGTGGCACATGGACTCAATAGTTGTGGCTCGCGGGCTCTAGAGCGCAGGCTCAGTAGTTGTGACGCATGGGCTTAGTTGCTCCGCGGCACATGGGATCTTCCTGGACCAGGGCTCGAACAAGCATCCCCTGCATTGGCAGGCAGATTCTTAACCACTGCGCCACCAGGGAAGCCCTGTCTTGTTATTCTTCTGAGTGGGTGTTTATAAGTCGCATTATTGTGGTTTAAAATTCAACTTTTCTGATAAACACATCAGTTTGCTTTTGCTGTAGGAAGAATAAGCAGTCATTGCCCCTATGTAACTTTAAATCCAAGGAAAGCAAAACCCTACCTGGAGAAGTACTGGAGAATCCTGTTTCCTGAAAACAGTTTTTATCCAGAAGCAGAAACTGTGGAGTGATTCTGATCCATTCTAACGTTTGAGAGCCTCTGCCCTAGAATCCATGACACGTCACTGGACTTCATTCCCCATCCCCAAGTTTCTGATTCTGTAGGTGTGATGTGAGCCCAGGAATTTGCATTTAACAAATTCCAAGTTGTGCTGATGTGCTGGTTCAAAGTCCACGTTTTGAGAATCACGGTTCTAGAGAGAGAGAGAAAAGAAAGAAGACAGACTACGTTTTATTTCCTTCCACACCTCTTTCCTCGTGGAGGAGTGAGCTGCAAGGGACGGAGAGGTGGAGAGGGGACAGTAGTGTTACATTGATGGATGTTCCTCCTCATGAAAGGAAACCTCAGGAGCGGAGAATAAGGGTTCCCTTCAATATCATGTCCTAAGCTTTGTGCCCATCATCCAGCAGCCCTGGCACCACCAGGAGCCAGACCCTTGAGGAGGGCAGAAGCCACAGAGGGAACTGGTAGGATGAGGCACCAGGCTCAAATCAATAAAGAGACCAGGACCAAACACACAAAAGAGCAGTTCTTGAACATATGTGACACGTGGGAGACCCTGAGATATAATGGGAGTGGAAAGCAAGCCATGCAGTCCCTAAGGAACGTAGTTAAGAACCACAGCCCAGGAAATTTGAGCATTAACTTTATCTGATGTTATTTGAGCCCACAGATTGGTGGTACACTTGGGTTACAATAAAACATGAATGCCCAATGTCTTTTGTCATTTGCGAGGTGGCAATCTCTTTCTAGAACAGACAATATATTTTAGAATTGTTTTATCCCGTAGTATCAATCACCATGCTTTACAGTGCAGGCTCATCTTTACTTCATCTTCCCCAAACGTTAAATTGGTGGTACTATTTTTTGACATAAACTTTTCTGTAGTTTTTCACTGCCATAGAAAAATTTTCAAGCCCCTTCATATGCATGCAAGGTACCACTTTATCTAGATCCTAGACTCTGTCTTAGACTATTGTCTTGAACAGCCATCAGCACCAACTTGCTAGAAAAGCAAATTCTTGGGCCCAACTCCAGACTTACTATGTCAGAGTCTGCATTTTAACAAATCCCTCCAGCTGATTTCTGTGCACATTGCAGTTTGACAAGCACCACTCTAAATTACTGGCCACACTTCTTTCTCCTTGGTAATCTTTTGCTTATAACTGGTTGGTACCATCCTGTCTGGGTCACAGACACTGATGACAGATGAGATGGTAGATCTTGACTATTATACCAGGTGCAACACCTGCTTCAGAACCAAATGCAATTCTCAGAAATGTCTGTACCTTTGCTAAGTCCTTAGCACACACTGGCCCTTTACAGAAGGCCCAGAGAGAACCATTTTTGGAAGCTAGAATGAGAACATGCCTCTTGTTCAATAATAATATCAGCAATAACCAGAGACACCATTCCCCGGTCCCTAAGTTGTACACCTGTATCTCAGGCCCTCTGCTACTCCAAATAGCCATTCGCTGAATATTGATTTCATCCAACAGCCAGCAGTAGTTCTTTGGCTTTATCTAGGAGAGTGCATAAAAGAAAGTACAGCTGTAAATTTCACCACCTGCTACTGAATTTAGTGATGAAATTCAGTATGGAATAAAAACACTTTTAGAAGTACATTAGGCTTTCCTGTTGAATTATTTGTACTCTGCTGTGCTTGTAAAAGAAAGACATTTTTCTAGTTTCCAGCAGAGCGTCGTGGGGAAGGGTGTGTATATTGGAAGCAGAGCAGACTCCAGGGAAGATGCCATGCTCTTCTCCAATCTTTAACTTTTTCCCTAAGTGGATTAAATGATTCTCAGGGAAAGTCTTAGAGATGCAAAACCGCAAAGGTGTAACACATAGTCTGATGGGTGTGCGTGTGTCTTTGTGTGTGTGTGTGTGTGTGTGGTGTCGACAGGCATATTATTCTTTTCTTGTTGCTTTAGTGTGTTGGGTAGAGGATGTGAAGGCTGCTTTTATGTGGGTCCCATAAAAGCAGTAATCTAACTGATTTTACCCCATCTGCCAAAATGATCTCAAACTGATGCACAGTGACCCCCCGGTATTTCTTGGAGTTCACAGAGGGGCCGCACGTTTGTTTACAAAATGTTTGCGCCCCCTGGTGCTGATGCTGCTTTTGAGGACCCCATGGCTCTGCTGGGTCCCAGCTCTTGCCACGTGCAGGGCCTAAGATGCCCGGACGCTCTCACAGCAGCGTCCTTCATGGACAAAGTGCTGTTGTAGAGATTTCACTGAGACCGTTCCTACCATCTTTGCTTGCTTGTTTTCCATAGGATCCAGTCTTCTGAGGTTTGGGAGACAAATGCAGTTGACAGACACCATACAAATTCAGAAGTTCTCCCTCCCCTCCCGTTACTGGAAGCATTTGCATAGGCTTAGGTTCACTGAGCCTGACTCCTTCCTGACACTCTGAGTTTTCTCTTGGGATGTTCTTCCCAAGAACATGTTCGCACACGTTCGGTCCCATGTGCAAATATGCATCTGGGCGGCCCACACAGACATGTCCAGATGTGCCTTCAAACCCATCTGGCTTTGAGTTAAAATGCCAGCTGCGTGAGTGTTGCCCTCAGGTTTTCAATTCTCTTTCAGAAATGATTAGTGGTGGCCAGAACTAAGTTCACTCTGCTCTAAGGATGACTTTGGAAATAGACAGCTAATAGAGATGGAAATCTCCAGCAGTTGATCTAAGCAAAACTTGTGTTATATTTCTTCTCATAAGAAACACAATTTTCAAGCCAGAAATCTAAATTGATTTGAAAAATCTTTTTGTTTACCTTAAACTGTTAAAAAGTCACAACATGCTAACTTGTCACCTCATTTCAAGCAGAAATGGTTTTTTCTCTGACATATATAAAGCAGTCTCTATTCAAGTCTTAGTCATATGCACATGTATGAATACACACATTTATACAGTTTACCATATCATAACTTACATCATATTTTACAAGAAGATTCAACTACTCCAAGGAAGAAAAGATTTAGGCTCAAATAGCATATCCTATGTGTTTTCCCTGATAAATAATGTGATTTTTAAAAGACATTTGTGGAGACAGGAGGTAGTGTCTTCCACGGGGTTATACCCAGAATCTAACTAGCTTCTCTCTGTCATTAATTGAAGTAATTACTGAGAATAAACACCTTTTTAAAATTTAAGTTGCCCAAGCTTAATTTTAAATTTATATCTAACTGAACCAGAAACAACAGCAGAAGTATTTCTGTTCAAGATAATTTTATTGTTATTGGTCTAAAGAGTTTCTTCCTAAAGAAGAGAAAAAATACAAACCATTTTTATCAATGTTTTAGATTTCACATATAAGTGATATCATATGATATCATTTGTTTTTGTCTGACTTACTTCACTCAGTATAACAATCTCTAGGTCCATCCATGTTGCTTCAAATGACATTATTTTGTTCTTTTTTAAAACAGATAACTAATAAGGACCTTCTGTATAGCACAGGGAACTCTACTCAATACTCTGTAATGACCTATATGGGAATAGAATCTAAAAAAGAGTGGATATATGTACATGTGTAACTGATTCACTTTGCTGTACAGCAGAAACGAATACAACATTGTAAATCAACTATACTCCAATAAAAATTAAAAAAAACATTTTATATGTATAAACTATTTCTTAGTACCACAAAAACATGAAAAGACTGTCATCATTTCCCTTCATTTCAAACAAATGGTTTTTTCTGAGTTTCATAAAAATTTATTATTAAAGTCACAAAAGATCTTTCACTTTTACTATTTGTCAGGATGATAAAAAGAACTATAAGAACCAGTGGAAAAATGTTAAGGGGGGAGATTCATGAAGTCCTCACCCCTTCATTTCAGGAACAAGGAACTTTCATAATTTATAACAGCAGTTGGCTCTGAAATAAGAGAAAAATGTTCCACATCCATTCATTTTTATTGCAGCATTTATTATCTTATTTTCTCATATTTTTTGCCAAACCTTTTGTCTTCTGTGCAACAGGCGATTATAGGATATTTTAGAGCTGATTTTTCAAGAAGAGTTTGTCGATGTCTCCAGATATGTACCACCTGTTTCTCCGGCTGTGACAGCTCAATCGATTCTTAGTGCACCGCTGAGCACGGTTTAGCCCTAAGGAGCTTCAAGTGAATTATGCTGATAACGAGGTCTGTTCAATTCCAATATTCTACCAGGGTTAGCTACTTCAACTTGAAAAATGATTTCCCATTTACTGATTCCAAATACATTATTCATCTTTCCTTCTGAGTCAAATATTCAGAGAAAGCTTTCTTTGGTTGTTGAATTTTTGTAGCATTAAAGAGCATCATTGGGTTTATTAGTCATATATATTTGTTCATGACTTTTTTTTTTTGGTACGCAGGCCTCTCACTGTTGTGGCCTCTCCCGTTGCGGAGCACAGGCTCCGGACGCGCAGGCTCAGCGGCCATGGCTCACGGGCCCAGCCGCTCCGCGGCATGTGGGATCTTTCCGGACCGGGGCACGAACCCACGTCCCCTGCATCGGCAGGCGGACTCTCAACCACTGCGCCACCAGGGAAGCCCTGTTCATGACTTTTTAAAGTATAAAGTGATAAATTGGCAAGGATCAGGTAAATGTAAGCTAGATAAGTAGTCAGTCCAGATTCTACATACTTTTTGTTTGTTTCATCATTGATTTATTTTCAAGGGTGGGTAGGTGAGTGGATAGGGGTTCATAACTAGCTTTTTATGTCCCTCAGCCACCAAATCTTTATTTCACTTTGTTTTCTATGAACCTGCATTGACATCGTTGAATCTATGCACATCAACAGATTTTTAATAAACCTTGCACTTGTGGTATTAATAACCGCATACCTACACATGGCCAAGTCCACACATATAGGAGCGAACATTTTTTCAATTAAAGTTTGCATAACACAGAATATTCTTTCTAAATACCTTTTGTTGTTCGTTTAATCTGTCATTCTAAAAACTAAGTTTAGTGGTATTAAAAAACAAACAAACAAAAAAAAAAACCTCTGAACCAAGACTCTGAATCCCTGGGTGAGTGGAGGTGGAGAGATGCCAGTCTTGGCTAACTTTTTATGTCATTCGTTCATTCAACAGATTCCTATGGGAAATGTAACATGTGCCAAGAGCTGTCCTAGATCCTGAGGATACAATATAAACAAAAGAGGCAAGGTCCTTACTCTTATTTACGATAAAACCTCTCTTGCTCCTGTAATCATAGTTTATCAAAATAATATCAGCCCTTAGGAAAGTAAAAATGAAACTGGTATATATTAAAATACTTTGGGAAATATAGAGCAAATGCAAGGCATGATCTTATCACTAGAGATCAACAGTCTCTGTCATTTCCCCTTGCCAAGCCATTCTTAAACAACTGATGGCTGTCCTCTGCCCCTTGCCGGATTTCCACAGCTCTGAATTGCTAAATAAACAGCATAAACTTTTAACCATAACAATAATATCTTAAAGTCAACTTGACAGGTTGTCATGAAATGCTTATCACGTTTTGGGGTGGTTCCTGGGTCGTGAAATGTCTACGTGACTCTGTAGCTTCCACCATCTGTGTCTCCCAGGTGAGGTCGGGCAACTTTGATTGTGGCCAATGAAGTCAAGACCACACCTCTGTCTCAGTCTGCTGCGGGTCAGAGGGATCATGAACTAAATACTCTGAAATATCCCGTCAGTCCAGACAAAACAAAACTCCCATGATAAGCACAACTCTAAGGAAATCCCAAGGACACGGCAGTGGACGTCGCTTGCCCAACACACCTGGACAGGTAACTAATTGGTCAATGAAAGTTCAAGGGCACAGGCATAGCAGAAAGTAACTGTCCCTCGAGGATGCCGGATGCTGTCAGCATCCATAGTGTGTTCTGGAAAAGAGAGCGATGGGTCAGCAGGACCCAGGAATCACTAATTCATGTAAAGTAATTATTACTTTAGTACATTAAATTATTTTACATAAAACTATTTACATTATTATATTAAAATATTTTAGAGAATTTTACATTGTCTATATTAGGATTTCATGTCAGCTAAATATGTTTTTACAAAACTAAAGGCAACAATGTAAGACACAAATACATACGGGAAGTTTACGGGATAGCTTCAATGTACATGGTGCTATAATTTTAACAGGATTATGAAGTCACAGATTCTTTCAAAGAGGAAAAAATGGATTAAAAAAACATGATTCATGGGGAAAACTTTAAAAAAATTGTAAAAGATAGAAATAGTACATAGATTATTACCTAAAAGTTACCAGAGTAATGGCCAAATTAAAAAAAATATTTTTTTTGAATAGTGACACACACAATTGATACAATAAACAATCTTGTACCTAAAGAGAGTTATTTAGCCAATTAGAATGAACAGCTGGATACATTACTAAGGACAACTTTAAAAAAGTACAAAATTCATCTTATGGAAAGTAGTAGTTTTTCTCTAACTG
Organism: Delphinus delphis; assembly: GCF_949987515.2. NCBI lineage: Eukaryota > Metazoa > Chordata > Mammalia > Artiodactyla > Delphinidae > Delphinus > Delphinus delphis. The sequence continues at coordinate 5,276,394 of NC_082699.1, read as the reverse complement.
AACAAAAATTTGAAATAGGAGAAACAAAATATGGTCCTTTTCCTATTATAAAAGTAAAATATATTTACAACAGACAACTTGAGAAATATACGAAATGAAAGATTAAAAATCACTCACGTGTCCAACAGCAGAGGGAGACATGCTTTGTTGTGGGATATTTTTAACATATATTTAATTATGTATGTTGTGTTTTTCGTTGAATACTAACCATAGGACAAACATCGCTTCCTGTTTCGGCTAGAGCCATCTAAAACTGTAAGGAAAGAAAAGTTGTGTTTCCTTTGCATACTTCCTTTACCTGGGTCCTTACAAGTCCCTTCCGTGAGCATAGACTCCACATCACATCCACAGATGCAAAGTGCAAAGGTGACGTCAAGTCCAAGCTTGGCCTTTTGAGTTTATTCCTGATGAAACATCACAAGCTTAGACGTGTATAAATATCCAGTATTAAATGTGAACCTAAAACTTACTTCTTTAAACTTATTTAGAAAATGGCTTGTTGGTTAAATGGAGCTGTATGTTTAGGAAATTATGAGCTTATTTTCCTAGGTCGTGTACTAAGTTCACACTTTTACGTCGAATGCTACAAATCAGAAAGATATTTCGAATTTCTGAAGCAATTTTGTTAAAAATCACCATTTGTGTTATTAACCTCTGATTTAAAAACCCAAAATGCAGAAGGAAATTGTGTCTGAAAAAGAAGGAAAGGAACAAATGCTCACTTGTTCTTAAATGGGGGGAGCAAAACTTGGAGTAATTCTTTTTCTTTTCTCATTTTCCAATTCTGTGCATGATTTATCTAATAAAAAGGTATCTTTAGTAGCCGTTTGTTTTAGAGATAGCAATGGTGGAAAGTCTTCCATTTATTACAATCCAGAAATGATGACATTTTAGTTCTAGTGTAATAAAGTTATACTCTAGTAAAATGTTATATTAGAAAATGAAACCTTTTCTCAAAAATTGATGCTTTGCTTTGTGTAAAATAACTAGTGTTTCAAGAACATGTTGGAAAAAATATAACACTGCATGGTTAGGTGGCACTGAAATGCAATTTTTATTCAGCTCTGGCCTAGGCACTGGGTCTGGAAAGGTAATGTCATTACTCCAAACCCACGGACAAAGAGAGGTAGTACTATTACAAGTGAGTGCTTAAAAAAATAATCGCTTGTGAAGATTTTGCACCACATTTGTGGGAAATGATTCCTGGAAAGATGTTAAATCTATGTTCGATTTTAAAAATAGAACATAAACTAAGTAATAAAGCCTTTAACTCTGTCTCTCCACCGTAGAGCTTTCCACCCTATGACCTCTGAGAGATGCCCCCAGAAGCCCTGGAACTCTTAGCAGCCCTTTCACCTGGCGATTCAGTGAGGATAGTCTTTGTGGGGTGATAATTATGGAGAAATATTTGCTTAACCCTCCATGAAAATGGATCTAAAACCTAATTTTAAAAAAACTGCAGCCTGTGCTTAAATTAAGTGGACGAAGGAGGGAGAGAGAAAGGAAAGGTGAAAGCAGAGCAGCCACAGCAGGGCAGGCATGTTTGTATTGTGGACCTTGGAAGGAGAGGAAATAACTCTAATTGAACGGCAATGAATTTATGTAATTGTATACGTTTTTTTTTTTTGCTTAACACTGTTGAGCCTACATCAGGAATTCAGGGCATTTAAATGTGGCCTGGGGTGCTTTAAAACAGTGATAAGTACTACTCAATGGGGAGAATGCAGAAAATACAAACATATAAAAAAGAAAATGCAAACCATTCATAATCCGCACCAAGTAGATGTAAACACCGTGAACATTTTGGTCTGTCTGAATAGATGCGTATTTAGAGGAAAGCAGGCAGGTGCGTATGTGTGTGATTGTGCGTGTGTGTGATTGTGCGTGAGACACACACACACACACACACGCTGTGAACTGTGTGTGCTTACCCACTCCTATTTAACCCTTTATGTATGTGTGAATGCTTTTTGTTGTTCATCACTGGGATTTTACTATCTTCCGCTTACTCCATGAAATATTTTCTTATATTAATAAGAATAATAATTCCGTTGCATAGAAGTAACATAGTTTATTAATCTTTCCTCAGTGGACATTTAAGTTTTCCCCATTTTTTTCTTTTAAATAACATTGTGATAAATTTCATTACATAAAAAAGTTTCCCATATACCCTATTATTTTCTTATGAAAGTTATTTAAAAGTGGAATTACAATGATAAATGGTATAAACACAAACCTTAGTTTTAATTTTAAGGGTAGTTTATTATATTTATTTTATTTTCTCTATTTCACAAAGAACGCACAATTGTTTTAGAAAATACTCACAAAAATATTTAAATAATCATAATTTTAAAACCTAGTGATAATTGGTCACCTCACTTTGACTTACAGGCCTTCAGCCTTTTTTCTATTCAATTATAGCAAATAAATATTAGTCTACTTTTCCTTTCTTTTTCTTTTTTTTCCAAATACCCTGTCATACCCTACATTATGACCTATAACTTTTTAAAACTTGATAGTGTACATAAATAATTTATCATATTAAATAGAAATAAATTTCTCTAAGTGACGTCAGGAAATATTGTACCAATTTCAAGTCCCACCAAGAGTTTGTTTTTCCACATCAATAGTAACTCTGAGTATTACCATTCTTTCTAAAATCTGTCAGTCTAAGAGGTGAAAGACATTTTTTCTGAAATATGAATTCACAATTATTTGGTTACCAAAAGTTGAACATTTTTTATATATTTAATGAGCATTTTTACATCTTATGTTTTCAAATTACTTTGCAAATATATTTTACTCATTTTTCTGTATACATACACACACATGTACTCTTAATTCGTAGGGTTATGTTCATTGCAAAAATCTTCCAGTTTGTCTTTTATCTTTTAAGTTTGTTCTGGTGTCTTTTGTCATACAGTAGGTTTTTGTTTGTTTGTTTGTTTGCGGTACGCGGGCCTCTCACTGTCGCGGCCTCTCCCGCAGTCGCGGAGCACAGGCTCCGGACGCGCAGGCTCAGCGGCCATCGTTCACAGGCCCAGCCGTTCCGCAGCATGTGGGATCTTCCCGGACCGGGGCACGAACCCGTGTCCCCTGCATCGGCAGGCAGATTCTCAACCACTGTGCCACCAGGGAAGCCCCCATACAGTAGTTTTTATTTTTAATGTAGGACTAATCATTAGTCTTTTCCCTATATCTTGTTTAAGAAACTATTTTTGACTTTGCCTCTATCGTTTCCATCATCTTGGTTCCTGCCTCCAAACATCTCCCACTGGTACATATTTTCTGAAGCAATTGTTGGATTCAAGGTTATGGATGAGTTGGATCCTATTATGTTAATTTCATTTCCCGAGGGATTAGTCAGTAAGAGGAAAAAAGTACACTGTCTGATAAGTCATGGCTAATATTTCGCACATCTGATTCGAATGTAGAATTCAAAGTCTTCATTTGAAAAATGCTAAAGTATCCGACAGCAATGCCCACGGATTGTGTAAGTACTGGTTTTCCTACGCTTGAAAAACTCATTATGGAGGTGAAGATATTGCAAATCAGACACAACATGAGGATTTGGACTTGGCCCCAATCACATCATAGATGAAGAAACGGTTATCCAGACAGTTAAATTACTGCTCAGCATCACGTGGCGAGGGTTAGTCTGTGCCAACGTTGGCACAAAATTCAAATCAGTGCTCCCAACCCACAGTTGGTTTAGACACCCCGGGCAATGCAAAGCTTTGCTGTCTTTTAAAATTTAGCTAAGAGGTATAAGACATATCCTTACATATTAAGAAGGCTGTTTCATCATTATCATGCAAATACTAGATCACAAAAATGATGGCCTTCTTGTCTCCACTGATTGCGCCAAGAAATTAAACTCAGAATATAATAAAAGATAAAAGGACTCACTCCTTACTTTAGCAGAACAGTCAGTTTGATTGAAATATATTTTCTCAAAAGAAGTTGTCCTTGGAGACTTTTGCATTCATGCTGGCAAATCAATGTTAATTCTTTTGTTCCAAGACTCTCTACCTGTCAGAAGATGAAAAGTTAAATTTCCTTTCTTATAAGAATAATCTGTTACAAACACAGAAGTGGTATTTTTCCAAAGCTTAAGTCAAACAGGTAGGGTTAGAAGTAAAAATTGGATCCTGTGAAAATAGTGCAAGTGAGTGAAAGCATTGCTAAGCCGAAGGCTCACAGCTAGTAAAGAGTTCTGAGAGAAGGAAATTGTACGGACTGACTTGCCTTCATCTGATCTGTTAAACTTAAGATTTCAAATAATTCTTCTCATATATATGTCAAAAGCAGCTTAACCCTACAAGATTTATTCAAGTTTTCTGAGCGGTAGAAAACAGCAAAAATAAAGTGTTTAATTAATTTTTGAATTAATAATCAATACAAATGTAAAGTTTCCATCTTCTTCATCTGGAAGAAGATATACTTTCCACTTTGACTTTCATTAGGTCTCCAGCCCACGTTTAGTTCAGTTCTCTTTCTCCTGCACAACTATACATGTCAAATCTGATCTTGTTTTTAGAAGTGTTGCCTGACTCTAGATTAAAAGAAGAGGAGGTTGGAAATTTTCCATTAAAACATTCCTTTCTACTTTATGTTTCCCAGAAATAAGAGCCTCTTTCAAACTAGTCTTTTTTTCTAAATGAAGGAAGTCCAAGTCCCAGTATATCACCTTCTCCATATTCCTAACCCAAAACAAGCACAAGAAACAAGAAACATTTTTTTTAAATAACTTTAAAAATTAGCGAATCATTTTTCTCTCAATTAATGATTAAATTTATGTCAGTTCAGGCCTAAAATGACCACATCTAAAGTTCAGAATGAAACGCTGGATATATAAAAATGAAAGCAACTCTCAACCCAGCAGCTCAGATATTAGAATCCTCTTCCTTTGAAATGGAATTGACACAATCTATACTTGGACCTCGAAGAAATTATATCATTCAACCAAAGCGTATACAAGAGTTGAAACAGCATGTTCGCATTTGCTTCAAGAAGATTACTTCTGGTCACACAAAATCAATTTTAGAAATTAATTATCTGAATCCAGAAAGCAATTATCTGGATTAGTAAAACTGAAAGTAAATGTTTGATCCACTTACCCGTGTATGGCAGTGGAAGTCTTTGAATCATGTCTATGTTTGTGCCAAATTGCGACATTGTTAGGATGGGTTGATATCAAAAGTCAGCCAGAGATAAAAAAAAGGGGCAACTGTGGTTTTTCATTAATTTCCACCAACACAATCATGTTAAAATAAAGGGAGATCCTGTAGGAATCAAATGCCAAGAAATAGAAAGAGGAGCTATTCCTGATTTGATTATATCCTAGATATAAAGTAAGAGATAAGAGGTACAGGTACTTTAGTTATAAAATGATTAAGTCCTAGGGATGTAAAATACAGCATGGTGACTATAGTTGATAATACTGTATGGCATATTTGAAATTTGATAAGAGAGTAGATCTTAAAAGTTCTCACCACATAAAAACGTTTTTGTAACTATTTATGGTGGTGGACGTTACCTAGAATTATTGTCGTGATCATTTTGCAATGTATACAAATATTGAATCATTCAGTTGTACACTTAAAACTAATATACTGTTATATGTCAATTATACCCGAATTTTAAAAAATCTTTTAAAAATAATAAATACATAAATAAATAATTTTGTGTTAAAAAAAAGTCCAAGTCCCATGGAAGATAAAGACAATTTATCCTAGAAAGATTTCAACAAACCTTTACAAGACTCTGGGTATAAGATAAGTTCTGCTTAATAAAGAGATTAATATTTAAGTTTTGCTCTTTTTTGGAGCAGATTCCTTATTTACTTTCATGTTCTTTACAGTTTATATCGTGACTCCGCATTACAAAACCCAAAGGGCAACTTAGATCAAACCAGGAAGTTAAATATGCTGGAGGTTTAGGAATAAAACTTGTGTCCATTTTGGAAATGTTATCAACACTAACTGTCTTCATTTATTTTTCAGAGGTTTCTAAAGCTACCCTTAAAACAGAGTGCTTTATAAAACCTTAAGGTATTTAGTTGCGCTTTACACTCGTGTACAGCAAGGGATAAATCCTAGCATTATTTATGCATTAATATAAACAGAATGCAAGCACTATGCACTTCTAGCCTAGCTGCACATTGAATTTTATCTCCTAATTGTTTAGGAAAGTACTGAGAATTTCACTGTAGTTTTAACTTGAGGCTTTAGCATTAAGACTTGAAGACCTGATGAATTAGTCTTTTCAGAAAGATAACTGCTATGCTGTATTCAGAGATGAAATGTTTATCTTGGGGGAATTTTTCCTTTAATATCCTGCAGAGTGGGTCAGGAAGTCTTATGAGAATACACTTTCTTGTGAGATGACAGTCTTCATGGGCAATCTGAAATGAATCTCACAAGATTTGCTCTTTTGCTAAACATAATTCATCTTTTTCTCTCCAACTCCCACCCCCTCCACCCGCGTCCCATCTCTCCTAGAGGGCTACTTTGGGAACAAGAGAGAAAAGAGTCATCACACAACCATAGAACAGAGTTTCCCACTTAGTGAGCTATTTCCAGGGATCATATCACTCACCTTTGGATTACATCACTCACTCGATGTACACAGGCACGGACCAGAGCTGTAATTTACGAAGGTAAATGGCACATTTATATTCCCCACTGGGAAGGGCAGGAAAGAAATGTATTACCATTTTGGAGGTCTAAACTAGAAAGCCAACATAATGACAACAGGGACAATTAAATTAAAATTAGTAAAATTCTCTTTCCATAAATTTGACAATAAAAGTCAAGTGGCCTGGGCTTCCCTGGTGGCGCAGTGGTTGAGAGTCCGCCTGCCGATGCAGGGGACGCGGGTTCATGCCCCAGTGCAGGAAGATCCCATATGCCGTGGAGCGGCTGGGCCCACGAGCCATGGCCGCTGAGCCTGTGTGTCCGGAGCCTGTGCTCCGCAATGGGAGAGGCCACAACAGTGAAAAGTCAAATGGCCTAACTTTACAATAGTATTTCATGCATAAGGTCACGCAGCAAAAATATGTTGGATGTTCTTTCCAGATCTTCTCTGTGACTTTAGGCAAGACGTGTGTCCTCTCTGACCCTGTTTGTTTATGCGTAAAATATAAATCGTCATTGCATGTACTACTAACCTCTAAGGACCAAATTAAGTAACATGTCTGTAGGCAAGCAGGCAGCCATAAGCAATATCTAAAGGTGACAAAGTATTAGGAAAAATCCCATTAAAATATACATATCAGTGCCATGTGGATTTTGCTTGTAATGGGGTGTTTCCAAGCCCCTCTGTCTTCAGTGATAATTGGTACAGTGACCTTCTCAACTTGGGTTCCCCCGAGGGCAGACCCTCATCGAAGGACTCGGGGACAGGTAGTTAGGAGGTGACCCCAGGTAGCACAAGGAAGGAAGTGGGGAAAGCATGAAGGAAAGAGAAATTTCAATAAAGTGTGCATGAACAAGTTGGCTACCACTATGGGCAATTAGGGCTCTATCAACTGGGGACCATCCGGAAACCTATGGAACATCCCTCAGAATCAGTCCTTCGAGAATGGGGAGGGCTCCCAGCGGGTGTTACTCCCTCCCCTTATCATTGTGACCACCATCCAGGTTGGTTGTTTGAGATGCTGGTGGAGGGAGCCCTTGGCAGGAGAAAATACCCTCCCAGCTTGAAGTGGAAAGTGGTCAACATGCCAGCACCAGCCCTGCAGCTTCAGGGGGACAGGTGTGCGGCAGGAGTGAGGCAGGCTATTGGCAGTGCCTGTTACCACGACACTTGGGTGCAGAGAATCACGGCAACCATTTACAAGGGCACTGTGAGAAAATAAGACCTAAAGTTCCCGCCTTAAGTACCCCTTTCCCCTCTCTGCTTTCAATTCCAAGTCACTACAGGTCTAAGTTAAAGCAGGAGAGCCAAAGAGAGAAGAGAAGAAAAAAGAGTAAATGAAAGGAAGGTGATTTCTTCTCACTTCCCACCCTTCATCTGCTTCAGAAAGAGGAGGAATGAGTTTCTATTCATTCAAATAATTTTAAAAGAAAAAGAAAAATAACATGATGTTGGAAGTCATACAAAGGATTAGGGAAAATACAGAGGAAGGTGAAGGAGAGGAATGGAGAGGGAGGGAGAAGAGAGCTCCATGTGCAGTTTTTGTCCGGCGACAAAACTAAAAGTCCTCTTCTCAAAGGATAGACATCGTTGTATGAAAGTGCACAGTTTATTGTCCAATGTGTTTTAGCTTTCTGCAAACATTCAGGTCATAACTGATGATCAGCTAATGGAAATTTAAGGTAAGTCATTTTATCCAAATGAGAGCTGTCTTCCTGTGGCAGACCGAGATCTCTCACCATACTCAGTAGCCTTGGGTCTTTCAGAACATTTGCCAAGAATGTTTAGCTGGAAAACTTAAGATTTCCATTTGCTTCCAGAAAAGAAATATTTAGTTTTGGAATTGTTTTTTTTCCTTTTCAGCTTCCCATCTTGCTATCTAGAATCCGAATTAAAGTTCTACATACTGTTTGTTCCCAAACTATCAAGATGAAATAATGACTTTAATAAATGTCTTTTTTTTCCCCATAAGAAATTACAGTTTCTTGGCTTTGTGCTGTTGTTTGATTTGGTTTTCTTTTGCCTTCACCTGTTTGCATGCTTTCTTTCCTGAAGCACATATAAATTGTCTTTAGACTATATTGTATTTTCTTGGGGATTCAAAGATGGTACAAGAGACAGGGATGAGTTTCCAGAACAGGGTTCCTATTTTCCACTGGGTTTCCTCACCTATTGACTAAAATACAGATTTACATGGCTAGAAAGTATATGTGTCTATCAATTTTAAGAAATAACTGAATTAGTTAAAACTAATATTGTCTGTATTTTATGTGTTAAGGTTTAAAAACCACACATTTAAATAAACAGTTTAAACCTATTTCCTTCATCTTCAAATGAAAACACAGACTCAGGTGTGTAAACGCACCTAAAGTAAACTGTAAACCACCATAAAACAATGCCAGTCTTTATCAACTGCCCTATCCAGCCTCATCTGCTACATAACATTTGGTCTCTCACCTACAGAAGAACCTTTTTGTTTAAATAAAAAGTTCACAAATCTCAAAATACTTGCAATTTTCAACAGCAATGATTACATCTGGCTACTCCTATAGTCAGCTTGCAGAGTAGACAGTGCAAATAGCTGTCCCTCAGCAAAGTGGGAGCTCCAAGGTCAAAAGTTGGAATGCAGTGAAATCACTGCACCTGCTACCGCTGTGCCCAGCGTTTCTGCTCACCCTACGAAAAGCACTTACCTTATGTTCAATTATCTTTTTGAATTCTCCAGAATCTAGACTTCAGGTTAAACCATGATTTGGCTGCAGATGTTACTGATAGCCAATCCTCATGTTTACTTCAGAAAAACAGAAATGTATCCTCTTTCTTTAGTGAATATGGAAGGGAATTGGTAGCCAAACAATCTTAAGTTATTTTGAAAATAACCATTTTGGACTTTAAGCTTTTAGTAGCATAATTAGCCCATTCAGGAGGGGTGTGTGTGTGTGTTGGGGAGGGCACAGAATTGGGTATTTAAACAGAAAGTAAATGTGCAAATTAATTGAGAGCAAAAATAAACAAGAGTTCTTCTGACATGATGGACCCATAGCTTTACATTTTCAGGATTTAGAAAAACATGACAAAAATACCCTGCTTTACTATAGTACTTTACATTTGCTTAGTGCTTTATAGCTTACAAAATGCTCTGAACTATGCATTATTTCAATTGCTTGCTGTAGCAATTTTTGGAAAAACTCGTATTTTCCAAAAGAATATAGGGGGCTTCATTACAGTGGAGATGCACCACACAGATACTCAATTCCTAGGATGCCTTTTAGGTACAGCTCTACCATCTTAGTCTTCTAAGTGGCCCATTGACCAACACAAAGTAAGGTTATAAACACCATATATTACAAAAGAATGGAAAACAGTCTGCTGGCAACAGGGCAATTTAGAATTCTCCACTCACTTTCTATTTACCACAAAAGAGTTGATATTTATTTTAAGGGGATAATGGTTCGAATACCCAGATACCGTGTGACAGGCTTTTCTTTTAATTCACTTTTTTAGTTATGCTTAAACTTGAAGTTTTATACAAACAACTGCATTTTTAAAGCTCTCACAGTAAACTCTGAAACTCAAGTAACACATAGCACACTGCGTTGGTGGAAATTATCACTGTCTAGGTGTGGTTCTCAACATGCAGACTCAGAAATCTGAAGTTTTCAACACATTGAGAAAACTTTAATCTGTCAGGAGTGGAATCACATTACCGAAGCTCCTAAAACTGATGTAAGACCACTACGATGTCCAATTATTTGTTTGAAAACTAACTGGTTTACAATAAACTGAGTGGTTGACTTAGTCTGCCTGTGGTCCTGTGGCCTCCTTCCCCCACCCCTCCCCACCCTTTGACCCATAGCAGCTGCCCAATCTCAGTTCCTTAATAACAAACTACCTGAAAAGGAAATTAGGAAAATAACCCCATTTACAATAGCATCACAAAGAATAAAAGAATTATGGGTAAACTTAACTAAGGAAGCAAAGGACTTGTACATTGAATGCTATAAAACACTGATGTATGAAATCAAAGAAGAGGCAAATAAATGGAAAGACATCTCATGTCCATAGGTTGGAAAACTTACACTGTTAAGATGTCCACAGTCCTCAAGGTTATCTCAGATTTAATGCAATCCCTAACAAAATCCAAATGGCATTTTATACAGAAATAGAAAAAAAATTCTAAAATTCGTATGAAACAGTAGAGGACCCCAAATAGCCAAAACAATCTTGAAAAAGAAATACAAAGCTGGAAGCATCACACTTTCTGATTTCAAAATATATTACAAAGCTACACGAATTAAAACAGTATGATACTTGCAAAAAGACAGGTATATAGGCTGATGGAGCAGAATAGACAACTCAGAAATGAATCCACATATATATGGCTAATTGTCTTCAACAAGGGTGCCAAGAATACACAATGGGAAAAGGATAGTCTTTTCAACAAATGGGGCTGGGAAAACTGCAAATCCACATGTAAAGAATGAAATTGGATCCTTAACTTATACTATACACAAAAATCAGCACAAAACAGATGAAAGACTTAAATGTAAGACCCAAAACTGTAAAACTTCTAGAGGAAAACATAGGGGAAATGTTTCGTGACATTGGTTTTGGCAATAATTTCATAGACAAGACACGAAAAGCATAGACACACACAAAAAAATAAACAGGTGGGACTACACCAAACTAAAAAGTTTCTTCACAGCAAATGAAACAATCAACAGAGTGAAAAGGTAATCTACAAAACGGGAGGAAGTATTTGCAAATAATATATCTGTTAAGGGGTTAATTTCCAAAATATATAAGAAACACCTACAACTTAATAGCAAAATAATAATAATAATAAATGGATCTTAAAATGGGCTAAAGACTTGAGTAGATTTTTCCCCTCCAAAAAATACAAATAGCCAACTGGTATATTAAAATTTGCTCAACATTACTAATCATCAAAGAAAGGCAAGTCAAAACTACAATGAGATGTCACCTCACACCTGTTAGAATGTCTATTATCAAAGACATATAACAGAAGTAAAGAGGTGTTGATGAGGATGTAGAGAAATTGGAATCCCTGTACACTGTTGATGGGAATGAAAAATGGTACAGCAGCTATGGAAAACAGTATGGAAGTTCCTCAAAAAGTGAACATAGAAATACCATATGATCTAGCAATCTCATTTCTGGGTGTTTATTCAAAATAATTGAAATCAGGATCTTAAAGAGATATTAGCACTCTCATGTTCGCTGCAGCTCTATTCACAATAGTCAAGATGTGGAAACAACCTAAATGTCCATTGATGGATGAATGGATAAAGAAAATGTGGTATATACATGCAATGGAATATTGTTCAGCCTTAAAAAATAAGGAAATCCTGCAATATGCTACAACATGGATATGCCTTGAGGACATTATGCTAAGTGAAATAGGTCAGTCACAGAAGGACAAATACTGCGTGATTTCACTTATATGAGATATCTAAAATAGTCAAACAGAAGCAAGAAATAGAATGGTGCTTGCCAGGGGCTGGGGAGAGGGGCAAATGGGGAGTTGCTAATTGACTTGTATAAAATTTCGGTTATGCAAGATGGATGAATTCTAGAGATCTGCATTACCATAATGTGCCTGCAGATGACAATATATGCACTGTACTCTTAAAAATCTATTAAGAGGGTAGATCTCACGTTAAGTATTCTTACCACAATAAATACAAAAAGGAAAGAAACTGAGGCACAGAGAAATAAAGTGATTTACCAAAGGTCACACAGCTACTTCCTGGTAAGCAGGGATTTGAACTGAGAATTCTGCCGCTCTAGGATCCAGGCACGTCCCACCACAGTCTATATACTTATAGACTGAATGTGTCTCCCCAGAATTCAAATGTTGAACCTAATCCGCAACGCCGTGCCATTAGGAGGTGGGGCCTTTGGGAGGTGATTAGGTCACGAGAGTGAAGTCCTTAGAAAGGGATTAGTGCTCTCCTAGCAGAGACCCCAGAGAGTTCCTCCTTCCCTTTCAGCGCTGTGAGGACACAGCAGGAAGACTGCCCTCTATGAACCAGAAAATAGGCCCTCCCCAGACACCAAATCTGCCTTCACCTCCATCTTGGACGTCTCAGTCCTTCAGCCTCCAGAACTTCGAGAAATTAAGGCTTCTGTTGTTTTTAAGCCACCCAGTCTATGGTATTCTGTTACAGCAGCCAGGACTGAATAGAGCAGCGGATGTGCACAATACCGCCTATAACAGCTCATTAGTGGACGTTTTCGACCAGAGTAAGATGGAGTGGAACTGGCACATCAGTTATGCGTACATTGATTACGATGCTGGGGTAGAGTACGAAACGACCTGTTCTCTTGGACTTTTAAATAGCGTTTACTTAATTTACATGATCAATTCGCACTTTCTCCGAGGAATATTTTTCTTCTTGCAGAAGAACTTCAGCTTAGTCTCCATCAGGCTGTTGCCAGTTCAGTATCTGTGGACTCTGAATCAGGACGTGAGGCTGCAGGGCACTTCCTGTAAAGGGCTTTAGGTCCTAGTCCTAAGGCTACTGAATCGAAAAGCAGGAGAAAAAAAAATCATGTATGGACGTAATTAGGAGTGATCAGAATCACTGTCTTCCTTTTATAGAGGATTTCAAAACTAACCCCACTTTTATATTTAACTTTGTTAGAAGCTTAAGGAATAAATTCTACATATAATCGTATATATTCTCAACTCAGATCAATACTGATAATCTTCAGCTGGGATATATTCGGCAGGATTCTTTGGGTCTGTTATCTGAGAAAGTGGTTGACCGTAATTGGGGCTCTGGTACAGGGGAAAAGGGTTGGTTAGGGAAGTGGGTCAGGGAGAGTCAGTCTATGATGGTGAGAAAGACTGAGGGGTTTCCCCAGTTACTTCTTAAACAGAGGTTGAAGCTCACTCTCACTCCGCCCTTGGTTCAACAAAAAAGCAGAGGATAAAAATAAAATAATAGGGTAAGTAAGAGAAATACGTTTTGAAATATGCCCTGTAGTATGTCCTCTGTCTTGGTGGTCTTTTTCGTTCCCTTGACTCCCTTCTGCCTTTACTGCCCTAAAAGGGGAGGAGCAACAAGGGAGAGGGGAGGTGGAGGGGGGCAGCCCCAGCCAGAAATAAAGCAGGGAGAGGGAAGTCCCGATTGCCCCCTCAAGACCAGAAGTTCTATGGGGAGGCTGCAAAAACAAAACCCAATAGCTCAGCAGGACTCTGAGAGATAGCGGCCCAAGCCCTGCTTCCCCAGGGTGGCCTGGGGAGCCCGACAGTCCCTCCGAGGCTCTCATGTGGTTTGCAGGGAGTGGAGCCGCAAGAAGGATGCGTTCACGTACCCCAGAGTCTACCCCCAGAGTAGGGGGCACACAAGTTCCCATACGCCCTCGTGGAGGGGGCAGAGGAGCTGGGCAAACCGATGGCCTGAGGGAGGGCTGGGCTCAGAGCAGCATGAGGGTGGGACCCCCAGGGCCAGAGGCCTGGGCAGCAGACACAGACTCCAGCAGCAGGGACCAGCTTGGACCCCAACCCCGGGCAATGCCAGCACACCTCAGTGGACACCAGTGCAGGGCACCCAGTGACCTGGTGGGACTCTGCACAGGATAGCAAATTCCAGTATAAGCAGGGGGACTACACGTCCTTCTTCACAGCCCCAGGTCCCTCCTGGGAAGGAGGCGGGGAGACGGAAGCTTTTGGACGGAGGAAAACCACTCCTGACTAGGAGTTTAAGTTTGAATCGAAGATACTGCTTTCAACTGCAAGAAACTGGCTTACCTTTAACTGGCCAGTTTAAATCCACCCCAACTCCCATAGTAGGAATGGAGTCCTTGAGAGCAGGAAGAGATTCATGGGAGAGATGAAGAGGCATTGTTGCACCTCTGAGTAAATTCAGCTGCCCATCACGATCAAGACAGTTTACTCCCAAAGGGGAGGAACGGGAAGAAAACTCCCTTCTTCTGTCCTAACGCTGTTTATCCTCAACGAGCTCAGAGCCTCTCGTACAATCAGAGAGATGAGCGCAGACCTAAAGGCGGGGCCCTGGCAGCAGAACTGAGCTTGGATCTAGATCAGAGGGCAGGAGAGCACTGCCGGAGATCTGGCGGGAGGAGGGAGGCTGGTGGAGGGGCAGCCGGTCAGCTGGTAGGGCAGGGCAGCGAGAAGATGGGTGGAGTGCCGTTCTTGGTCCCGGTACGAATCCACGACCACGGAAATCCTTGAACCACACTAAACTAATTATGCAAAGTACTCCTCTGTTAGCAACCAGGCTTACTTGACATAACAGCAGGCTTACCTTGATGCCTCATTCACTGACTCTGTTTGCTAAGAGCCTTTAGCATCTCTTAACTATAATAAAATGAGAGAGAAAAACGAACAAAATCAAACTTGCTGAGCCCACTGGCTAGTCTCAGAACTTCTTCGCTAAATGCAGTCTTTTCTACTCCAATATCTAGACTCCTATAAGACCAGCCAAAAATTGTTTTACTTCACCATTTCCAGATCTCCAATAATATTTTATAATCTTAGCTTGAAAGTTTCCTCTGTGATCCACAGATCGTTGGTTCAAATTCTGAGCATTTTGTTATATAGTCCAAAGAATTTTCTTTAACACTTCTGTTTTCCACTCTCCTTTTTGGGCAAAATGAAACTTTTTTGTTCTTTAATCCAGTGCCCCAAATTCTACTGAACAGGAAGGTAACGTTCAAGCACCCACTGACAGACCTACACTTTGCATTTACACAATTATTCCATACACAGGACAGTCTGCATCACTGCTTTCTGGAAAGAAAAAAAACATCCAAAGCACCCAAAAGCTTTTCTATGTGGTCCGAAATAAATAGCAAATTCAGGAAAGAAATAATTTTGGAATCAAGCTACCCCACTATTTGCTTTCAGCACTGTTATTACTATGACATAATCATTTTGTTATAATTTGGCTTTTTGTTATGTTAATGGTGCCTACAGGTAGAAAGTGAATTGCATTCCTAAGTATGTCTCACTAGTAAAGAGCCAGTGTCATGAAAAGAAAAGCAAGGTGCGCAGTCTGAATGACTTCCAGGTGATGCGCTGAGGAAGAATGTTGAGATGTCCACTGAGGGGATTGCAGACCTAGCCATGATCACGAACACCATCACTCAGCAGACATTTCAATATACCGCACGGATACGAAAAAGGATGGACTGACAAGGGGGAGACACATCGTGTGGATTACATTTGCCTCCCCCTAAATCCAAATCACGTTTTCGATTATTATTATTTTTTTTTTACGTTTTCGATTATTTTTATGTTCTTATCACTGGTCCTCTTCAAAACAAAAGTCACATAAACCGGAGCTTTGGAATGTATTCTGCTAACCGGTGTCAGCAATGCTTTGATCATGTATTGCTCACTAAGCGCAACAAGCAGATGTTCAGATCTTAAGGACATTCCACCCACTTCCAAACCTCCCAGTACAGTCCTAATTACCCATTCTGAGCTACCTGTTTCTTCGATCGCGGTTGAAAACACGGTAAAACTGGCCCAAGGTGCCACATGAACAAAACAAGTGAGCAAAGCTTGTACTTAATGAGTGGCTCTCCTGAAGAAGCAGTGTGGAAATCCTGCAGCCCATACTGGGCACAAAACTTCCTCTACGATATCCAACACGATGCCTTCTTAAAAGTGAGCTGTGATTTGATAGGAAGAAAACTGTTCTTGTAGTTACTACACCTATATGCAAGCCCCAGTTCAGCCACTTATTCACTGTGAAACCCTGAGTCACTCACTGATTTCTCTGCAAAGAAGGGATGAAAATATTTTCCCCAAAGCACTCTGGGAATCAGGAGGTGGAAACTGATACACAGAGCAGCGCTCAGTAAACTGTCAACACCCACAGTAATGTATAAATTGTATGCAGGAGCTATGAAAGCATTGCGTGTTTTGAATATTAAACAGAGGAAGGTATTTAAATGATGCTTCAGATACAAAAGGTAAAGAAAATCACAGCGTGATCTCAACAAACAACACACCAAATAACATCTACCGTGTCTGGCTACGTAACGTAATTCACAGGCCCGGTGCAAAATGAAAATGAGGCCCCTGATTCCAAAAGAAGGAAAGAGGGGAAAAGAGACTTCTTTGGTGGTGTCTCTTCACTTGTCACGATGTTTTTTATTCGCTATTTAAGGCTGTGCCGATTGGGCAGGGGATACTCACAGGATGAGCAGGGCCCACCCCCATGCCTCAGAGCAGAGGGTCTGGCCCCGGCCTCTGAGTGTCCAGTCCGCCATCTGGTGGGAAGAACTGCAGTGTTCAGCGGAGCCGGTAGCGGAGCACCCGTCCCAGGAGACAGGGAGGTTCCCAGTGCCCAGAGCCGGCTCCATTATCCCACCACTCTTCACTTCCAGGACACAAATCCAAAGATAAAATGATGAAGAATTCCAAGATGGAAACTGCCTAGCATTAAACCTCAAGCGCGGGGCCCCCTCTGAGCACAGGGTCCTCAGTGACTGCACGGGTCGTACGCCCACAAATCCCTCCCAGTTATCAACTGTGATTGGGACCCTAATATTTTCAAAGAGGCAGTATGATCCAGTCAGTAAAAGAACAGACTCTGAAGCTGCGTTGCTGGTTTCCATGCTGGCTCTGCCTCTCCCCAGCTCTATAATCTTGGGTAGTAGTGTCTTCATTTGTAAAACAAGGGCAGTAATAATAATCCCTGACCCCATAGGGTTATCATGAAGAGTAAATGAATTAACATATGGCAAGTATACATTTCAGGGCCCGGAACGTTTAGTACTGTCAAAGTGTTCGTTTTTAGTATTTTTCATACGAATCCACATTGCGGATCCAAGGTGATTCCGAAAATGAACATGTTTGGAATTCCTGCAGGGAACGTGTCCTACGGGAGGCTTGATAACCATCTCTGTTCCTGCACTCTGGCTGGCAGCATCCCTGTCTGTATCTCCACCTCTTCTCCCAAGTCTCAGATTCTACGCCAACCATAATATCACCCAGCTGGCAGTGACAGAGAAGTATCCTAAATAGAACACATTTTCCTTGAAGAAAGCCTGTGGACTCTCTAAAGACGCAAAATGGTTAGTAACGGGTAGAGAGCAAAGCCTATGATTAGGCTGGGACACATAAGGTTAGCGATGGCCATAAAATTGACTTGACTACACTACTACCTGTGCACAGCAACTGCTTAGTAAATGTTACTGATTTGTATTTTATGAATAGCATTTAAATAATAAAAAAGAATTAAAAATCAATATCAAAAGTGAGAGCTATAAAATGTCCTAAAAGATGAGTAAATAAAAGTTAAAAGGAACAGTGTATAAGCAGAATAAAAGGGTATGATAGTCATTTTACATTTACAATTACATTTTCATGGCGTTATAAAATTCTGATGTTTAAGCAATTTGCAGGTAACTTTTACTTGGCCAGTAAATCCAAGAGTGAACAATAAATTTTAAGGACTCCTTTTTAAAATAAAATCAAAACAAGTATCCTATTTATATGTTATACTGAGAAGTTTCATTTAAAAAAAATGTTGTGGCCCAGTGAGGTGCCAGAACTTTGGTCTCTTTAAAACAAAGGTACAAACAACAGTGTCAAGTATTTTCAGTGTTTCTACATTGTCTTTTTAAACGGATATAACTTCTTCGCCTAACAGTCATGTTTCTCCATCATGCATCCCCACACCTCTGACCTAATCTGTTTACCACTCCATACCCAACACGTTAGAGTCCTTATTCTATCATGTCTGGTAGAACGTTGGTTGCTTCCTCCTATTACTTTTTCTTGATTTTATCTTTTCTCCCTTTCTTTAATGCTGTCTCGCCTCTTCATTCATTCATAATCATCATTTCCTCCAAGACTTCTTTTTTTCAAGAGGAACTTTTCTAATGCATTCTCTTGACTCACTGCTTTTTACATCACATTTTAAAATTTTGCTTTGTTGATAAATTGTGGATGATGAATTGCAGACCTATTTACATTTATGCAAAATGGCTTCAGTAATCCAACTTAAAGACAGAGATCATTGGACTGGATAATATTTAAAGCATAGGTACTGTGGCTTTCAGGGAACACGTTTAAGATAAGCTTACAGAACAGGTAAAAAGAAAAGAATGAAAAAATATATAGAATATAAACACTAGTCAAAAAAGGATTAGGTAGCTACGTTAATAACAAAGTAGGCTTTAAATACCTTTCTGAGAGTGGAGAAAAAGGGTATTGAATGGAAGGAGTTATTTGCAATTCATATAACCAACAAGGCTAATATCCAAAATTTACCTATAATGACAAATCAATTAGAAAAAGACCAGAAACAGGCACTTTATGAAAGAGGATATCCAAATGCCAATAAACCTATGAAAAGATACTCAACCTCATTAGTCATCAGGGAAATTCCAATGAAAACCTCTGTGAGACGCTTCCACATGCTAACCAGAAGACCTTAAGTTAAAAGTCTGACAATGCCAAGGGTTAGCAAAGATACAGAGCAAAGGGAACTCTGATTCTCTGCCGGCGGGAGCATGAGTTGGTACACCACCTTTGGAAATGCGTGGCACCATTTTCAAGATTTGAACACAAACACAACCTATGATCCAGCAATTCCTGTCGCCTGCATACGCACCCAACAAAAATTTGTTCCCAGGTACACCAAGAGACGTGTATAGAAGTGTTCATGGCTTCGTAATTCACAATAGTTAATAACCAAAATGCCCACCACCAGTATAAAGTATATGTAAATGTTTGTGTATTCATATACAGTCATAAAAATGAACAACATGGATGGATCTCATAAATATAACATTGAGTGACAAAAACTAGACCCAATTGAGTACATATCATATAATTTCAATTATCTAAGGTTCAAAAACAGGCAAAACTATAGTGTTAGAAATCTAAGATAGTGTTTATTTTTTAGAAGCAAAGAAACTGTATTATGTATCAGGGAGGCAAAAATGTACAAGATCTGATCTCTTCTCTTAAGAATCTCACAGTCAAATGAGATCATGTAGGTAAAAATGCATTATGAGCTGAAAACGTATAAACTATTGTAATGTTATTATTTTGAATTGTAACATCCAGATAGGCTAAAGTGAAATAAGCTGATATCTAAAGATTTTCTTTTTCTGAAGTTTAGTCAATCAGTTGACAAATAATGTCTCATTAGCTGAAACTCATTAAGCAGGATAAGGGCTGTGTTTCTATGCAGAGACTCTGGCAGATGAAATGGGATGAATCTTTACTGCATCTCATATCTCCTCAGCCCATAGGAATGCAGCCTACATGACGCTCCCATCAGCAGGCAAGGATTATAGAGTAACTCAGATAATGTGACCTAGATGTGCTTTCTTAATCATCATTCACGCTCTTCGGGAAAGAATTCAAGCAGAGTGCAGCCATAACTTTCTCTCTAAGACCAGGAAAACCCTGATTTGTCTTTAAGAAAACAAATCATAATAAAAACTGCAGCAGCAGAAGCTACAACAATAATAATGCCCTTACAATAAGCCTGCCAAATCATGTCCCATTAGTAAAATATTCATACAAAATTATACTTCCACCAATAGGAAATTATGTTTACCTATCACAAGTGAGAAAAACAAAATTAGAAATTTGAAACATTACAACTTTTGCAAATACTCATTTGGAACACAAAAGAAGAGATAAATTACCGATAAATGCATCATGATTTTACTTTGTGTTTTAGTCTCCTTTAAAGTTACCTGATAAATTTTTTACAGGTCACTATATTTCTTTATTGTTTACCTTATTTCTGCTACATTCATATAAAGGTATTCAATATTATCACCATACTGATAGAGTTTCCAGGACCATGAATCCTCAGGTCTTTGAAGCCACAAAGAAAATGAAAAAAATATAAAGAGCAGTTTACTAAAACAGAAGACTTGGAAGTTCAAATTCTCGAAGATTAAAGAGTATGAAATACAAACTTACCAAATGACTGAAAACTAAAGAATGTTTTTTTCCCTCAATGTTGATTATTATGTATTCCAGAGAGTTTGAGTCTTCTTTTTGTTTCTAGGCAAACAATATTCATCTTTAAGGACAGAGAAACATGAAAACACTACTACTTTTTCACCCATCTTTACAGCTTGAGCCCTATTACCTGTAAGATTTTAGGTCAATTGTGTATGAAAGAGAAGACATTCTTTTCTAACCCTGGTATAGCCCAGGAAAACAATCTTCCTTTGGAGGTCACAAGTCTGTCATAAATGGTAATACTATGCACGTCTTCTGCACATGTTTCAGTGGGGTATTTGCATAGGAGCAGAAGTCCAGGTTTAAGGGTATATGTGCTATGTGAACTGTAGCAGACAGTACCAAACTGTCCTCCAGAGTGATTAGACCAATTTACTCTCTCACCAGACTTACTGCAAATATTTTTATTTTGATATTATTATAAATGGCAGACATTTTGAAATTTTTATTTTATATGTTGCTAATACATAGAAATACTGTTGATTTTTGTGTATGGACCTTGTAGTCCATGCTAAATTTACTATCAGTCATCTGTAGATTTTGAGTGTATTTTCTGTGTACATAATCCTACCTTCTGAGAAAAATAATAGTTTGATTCTTTCTTTTCCAATCTTAATAACGTTTAACTTTTTTTCTGCCCTACTGCACTGGCTAAAACCTAAGTCCTGATTTTGAAGAAAATGTTTTTAATCTAAAAGCAATAAACATATTTTCTGTACATTTTTTTGTCAATACTTCTTTATTAATGCAATTCTTTTCTAGTCCCAGGTCTTTGAAAGTGTTCATTATGAACGATGTTAAATTTTATCAAATGTGTTTTATGTATTAACTGAAATGTTTATTTGTTTCTTTTCTCCTTTATCCCAGCAATATAGTAGATTATATTCATTGGTTTTCAAATGCTAAACCAACTTTTCATAATTGGAATAATTTCAATTTGCTCCTGAGGAATTATCTTTTTATATAAATTTGTAATATTTTGTTTACAATTATTGTATCTATGTTTATGTGAAAGATGGATCTATAACTTTATTTTTTTATAATGTCCTTAACTTTTGACGTCATGGTAAGACTGGTTTCATACAACAGGTGCCAAAGCATTTTCTCCGTTTCTAGTCTCTCAGCGAGTATGTATAATACTCTCAGAGGCGTATTCCCAAAGTATATCTTCTCCAGGGTATCTAACGAAAGCTCGGAGTGATTATTAGGGACCCTCCTTCTCGGCAAGACATAAACTCAGACTTTTGTGTCGTTAGCCCCATGAGTCTACTGAAAGCTCTGCCTTGTGCTGCACCTCTTGTTGTCTGCTTTCTCCTTCATTTCTGTCTTTCTGTCCCACACAGTGTGGGAACTGGTGACTGGTTCAAGGGGAAAAGCAACTTCTCTGCGATTGAGCTTTGTTCAGGATTTTGTCCCTCAAGTCCTGGCTGCCATCATTTTCTTCCACAGCCCCTGAGACTGCCAAAAGCTGAGTTGTTTTCTGCTCAGCCACCATGATATATGCTGCTTAGGAGTCAGTAATTGTCTCAAAGGGAAAAGTAGAGCAAAGTATCACCTCAGTGCATTTCTTTGACTTGGCCCGACAAGGTCCGGTTTCCTTCATTGCCCCCCTGATGCCTTCAAATAACTGTGGGGTTTTTTTTTTTACTTTATATTTTATGCAGCATTTATGGTTTTTCTTGATGGTAGGGCTGTAGGGGAGTTTGACAGGCTGATAGATAACAAGCTACTCTATCAAAGTTTACAGTAGAAGTCCTGGCCATTCTTTATAAAACAAATTTCAAAAAGTGACCTTTAGAGGTGAATGATAGAGAAATGGTAATTGGCAGCCTGGTTAATTTTCTCTGTTAAGTAAAAACTTAACTAGAGCAATTCATGGCGGAAACCAAGTGAAAGAGGAAGAAATACTCTATATTTGCGTCTATGTTACATAGGGGAGGAACGGATATTGTAAATTTTTACATTTTAATTGAATTCCTGACATCTCCCGCGGCATTAGATTTAGTGGGGCTACTGAGGCTGAAACTGATACATTGAGCTGCTATTTGCATTTAAACTGAACAGACCTAGGAAATGGAAGTTTTCGAATAACACAAAATGGTTCCTAAAGCTGCAGTTTTATTTTGCATTGAGAACGGGTGGAGATAAATTAGTTGGATAAGGTTTATTCTTTCTACACTTTATGGAAATGGAGATCCAGGTTACACTGATAATTTTAGAGAAAGTAATAAACAGAACGGACATCTTTTCCATAGCACTGATCTGTTCATTTGAAATGAAAATAATTTCTCATGAATTAGGTTTTAGGACATGATACCTTAACTGCCTCTTGGGCCATCTGTGGTCAAAGTCCTTCCCTCAATCCATTTTCTCGGGTCCTTCATTCATCCAGGAGCCAGGTAATTTTCTTACTCAGTCACTGTGGATAACAGCCACCCACAAGATTCTCCTTTGAATGTATCCTCAATTCTTTGACTCCTTTTGTGACAATCTAAAAGAGATAATGAGCAACGCAAACCCCAAATTTTCAGGGAAATGGAACTGACATGGGAGTATAGAAGCCTTTATTATAAAAGTCACAGCCAAACCCCTCTGAGATTTGAGTGAAAAATAAGAAAGACAAAGTCAAAAAAAGTACTTCAGAGTGAATAAACAGGTTTGAAGTAATTGCAGTGCTACTTATTCATTAAGTCCTTAGAGTAGAATGATATTGAAGATGCTTTTGCAGCTGACATAGGAAGCAGAGTGCTAAGAAGAAATAGAGAAGCTTTCTTTAGGAGCCTACTGACTACAAATCCAAACTACTGGAACACTGCCACCATGATCTGTAGTTAACTTCAGGGAAGGCTGAAAACCGAGAGATTTCACACAGCAAAGAGTCACTGGTCTGGCCAAAATTCGAAATCCTCCAAATTTTATCTAATGCGTTGTGATTTAAACAGCTGGATTTTTCTTGGACATAATTACTGAACCACATAATAAGAAAGATGAAATGAAAATGATTCCCTTCTCTATGAAAGAAGATGGAGAAAAATCAGCCCCAGTTTCAGATTTTGCAGTCTGCAGAGGGGCTGGTTGATAGAAACAGAAATGTCTAAACCCTCTCGTCATCACCATCTATTGAATCAAATGTCTGGGGGAGGAACCCAAGCATCTGAGGTTTAACAAATGTCACAGATAATTTTTATTCATGCTACCATTTGAGGGGCACTGCTTTAGAGTAACTTTTTTTTTTAAATATTTATTTATGGCTGTGTTGGGTCTTCGTTACTGCGCGGGCTTTCTCTAGCTGTGCTGAGTGGGGACCACTCTTCATTGCGGTGTGCAGGCCTCTCACCGCGGTGGCCTCTCTTGTTGCGGAGCATGGGCTCTAGGTGCACGGGCCTCGCTAGTTGTGGCACGTGGGCTTCAGTAGTTATGGCCCACGGGCCCCAGAGTGCAGGCTCAGTAGTCGTGGCACACGGGCTCAGTTGCTCTGCGGCATGTGGGATCCTCCCAGACCAGGGCTGGAACCCGTGTCCCTGCATTGGCAGGCAGACTCTCAACCGCTGTGCCACCGAGGAAGCCCTAGAGTAACTCTTAATTAAACTTTTAGTCGAACTGCCTTGGGAAGTTCAATTTTTCTAAGAAAACCAATTTAGGAAATAGCTTTAAAAATTCTACATGATATTCAGTTACTTACTGATTTTTTGTGTGTGTTTTCACTCAGATATTTGGTCTTTAAATAGTCACAGAGTGAGTATGGGGTATTGGAGAACAGAGACCACATAATAGAAAGTAAAGGTAGACAAAGTTTCTACCGGGGCTTGGGAGGAAGTGGCCCATAAGTACTTCCTGTTCACAGTTTTGTCCAGATTGAGTTCTGCTGCCTTAACCTGCTAACAGGAACCAAAAGAGCCCGGGGTTGTATTGGATTCTATGTACACACCTTTTATTTTTCTTTAACTGTATGAATAGTTTTTGTGTATTTCCAAGAAAAACCCTAAAAGGCAGTTAAGTACTTTCAGGTTCCATTGTAAGTAGCCTAGAAGTGAATCGTAAAGGGCAAAGAGATTCCTTTAGTTACTCAATTTATTTTCCAGGCACTTGTTTATGTCATGGGGATAAGAAGTTAAGGATAACGTATAAGTGACATGAGAAGGTAAGGGTCCTACCCTCAAGGAACTTCCTGTTTAGGGGAGAAATCAAAAGGCAAGCAGTTAGCAACTAAAGTATTGAAAGCATCTGCATGAGAGTATACAGAATGGGACTTCCCTGGTGGTGCAGTGGTTAACAATCCGCCTGCCAATGCAGGGGACACGGGTTCAAGCCCTGGTCTGGGAAGATCCCACATGCCACGGAGCAACTAAGCCCGTGCGCCACAACTACTGAGCCTGCACTATAGAGCCCGCGAGCCACAACTACTGAGCCCGCGTGCCACAACTACTGAAGCCCACACGCCTAGAGCCCGTGCTCTGCAGCAAGAGAAGCCACCGTAATGAGGAGCCCATGCACCTCAACGAAGAGTAGCCCCCGCTCTCTGCAACTAGAGAAAGCCTGCGCACAGCACTGAAGACCCAAAGCAGCCAAAAACAAATAAATAAATAAACAAAAAGTGCACAGACTGATGCTATGAAAGGAGTACCTACCTAACCCAGTGTGTGGGATCAGACAGGGCAGGATTCCCAGAGGAAGTGTACCTGAGCGGAGACATTAAGTGGGAATAAGAATTAATTCATGAAAAGCTTCAGGGAGACCAAGAAAAACCATTGTGAAGGGTAATGACCACTGATTCATTCATTCGATTCATGCATTTATTTATTCAGTGACTTAAACATGTGCCAGGTACAAAGTACTGAGCTAGATGCCAGGGCGTCAGAATGGCAGCTGGCCCGGCGCAGCAGAAGAGGTGGAAGCATCCCCAGAAGTGCCAACCAACCTCAGTGGAACTGCGCTAACAGAAAGGTCCTCTGCACCGGCCAGCACGGTGGCCGCTAGCCACGTGGGGCCATTGAGCACTTCAACCTCAGTGGAACTGCGCTAACAGAAAGGTCCTCTGCACCGGCCAGTACGGTGGCCACTAGCCACATGGGGCCATTGAGCACTTCAGCTGTGTCTCCTGCAACTGAAGACGTAAATTTTTAGTTTCATTAAATTTTAACTGCAATACCGTATGTGGTTAGTAGCTCCCACCTTCTATAGTACAGCCGTGAAAGATTCCAGATCTGAATCCCCATAGGGACCAGAGACAGGAACCAGCAGCCTCTTAAAGATTAGCTCAGATGAAAAAGGGGCTGCGGTGAACACATGCGAGGCAGGAGCATCTGCAGTGGGGTAAGGACATGGTGCCTGGTTAAGAGCAACAGATGAAGTCCAACTTCGGTAAGCCCGTAACATCACCAGGATTTCAGGGCCACGTCACCATCGAAAGGTAACCCTGTTGCTGTCATTTTGAAACATGATTGGACCAGTCTGTCAAAATCTGGCCACAGATGAGCAGACAATTTCATTCCTAGCAGGATCAAATTCCTATTTCTGTTTGCTGAGCAGCTCAGGTGTTTGAGAAAAAGTTGTCATCAGATTGGTGGTGCTTTTTAAAAACTGCTTTAACGTATAAAGAGAAATAGTTGAGGGATTGAGGTTACCCAGATTTAACAGCACACTGCAGGAGACCACTGCATTCCCTAGTTTACTGCACCAAAGACACAGAGAAGACAGAGGGAGAAGGTGGCCGTCTGCAAGCCAAGAAGAGTTCTCATCAGAAACTGACCCTGCTGGACCGTGATCTGGGACTTCTAACCTCCAGAACGATGAGGAAATACGTCTCTGATACTCAAGCCACCCAATCTACAGTATTTTATTGTGGCAGCCTGATCACACCAATACGTACCCCAATTCTCTAAGCCTCAGCAAGGAAGATGATCCGTAATTTTGTAAACTGTAAAACTCTTCTGACCAGAAACAGGAAGTGAGAAGGTTTCCATCATGATAAGGCAAAAACCTCCTGGGCAGAGCTGGCTGGAAGTTGAGACCATCTCAGAGAGAAAGTGTCTGGGAAGACCCACCTAGGCAGACAGGACTAGGGCAGACTCACAAACAGCAGTGAGTGATGAAGAGCTAGCAGGAACGTTCCCTCAGCCCAGTGTTTTTTTCCAGCCTACAAAATTGCATGTTTCCAACTCCCAGCTCTATTAGTCATTCTCAGGTTCTGCCTTATGAATAGCTTTTCACATCCTTTTTCTCTTTTTTTTCAACTTTGTATTAGGAATAGCAATATTCTGATACATCAGCTGCAGGCATTTTCTCTCGATATTGTATATGATGTGTATTGCTCTGCACTTCTTAAAGGTTGTGTTAGGAGTTTACATTTGTTTCCTCGACAGCTTTTAACTTTGTCAATGAAAAGCATCCTCCCTGTACTCAAGCTATACAAATATTTCCCTCAATTTGATTCTAATGTTTTATAGTCTTAGCTTTTATGTTAAGATCCTGCTGGGATTTATTTATTTGGTGAGAAGTAGGATTCTAACTTTATTTTCTTCCAAATGAAAAGTCAATTTTCTGAACATGAGTTATTGAAGAAATTTCTTTCTCCACTGATTTGTAATGTAACCTTTAACAAATATTTTTTCCATATATATTAGTATCTCTCTGGAGTGACCTAATAATTTATTGTTCTATTGGTACCATACATTTTTTAACTTCCTCAGCACTGTACTTTTCTCTTTCAAAATTGGGATATAATTCACATTCCATAAAATTCACCCTTTTAAAGTATACAGTTCAGTGGTTTTTAGTGGGTTCACAGTTGTGCAACTGTCACCACTAATTCCAAAATGTATTCATCACCCAAAAAAATAACCACTACCAGTCACTCACCATTCCTCCATCCCTCCAGCTCCCGGCTCCTCATAAGCTAATTTTTGTCTCTCTCTATGGGCCTACTTTGGACATTTCATATAAATAAAATCACACAATATGAGGCCTTTTCTATTGGTTTCTTTCATTTACCAAGATGTTTTCAAGGTGCATCCATGATGTAATATATATCAGTACTTTATTCCTTTTTACGGCTGAATAATATTCTATGCTATGCATATACCATATTTTGTTTATCCATTCACCAGTTGATAGAAATTTGGGTTGTTTCTACTTTTTGGCTATTATGAAAAATGTTGCTATGAACATTCACATACAAGTTTTCACATCAATGTATGTTTTCAATTGTCTTGGTTATATACCTAGGAGTGGAATTTCCAGGTCATATGGTAAGGTTATGTTTAACCTTTTGAGGAACTGCAAAACCCTTTTTAAAGCAGCTATAATAGTTTACATTTCCACCAGCAACATATGAGAGTCCCAATTTGCCCACCTCCTTGCCAACACTTATTACTGTCTATCTTTTTTATAATGTATACCCTACTGCATGTAGAGCAGTATCTCATTGTGGTTTTGATTGTATGTGTGCATTCCTTAGGATGTTCTTCATACATGTACATGTTTCTGTGGGTAAAGATGGTTTTACTTCTTTCTTTCCAATCTGGAAGTCTTATTTTTCTTGCATAATTGCCCTACTAGAACTTTAGGTAAAGGAACAGGTATGGACACTCTTGTCTTGTTGATCTTAGGTAGATAGCTTTTGGTCTTTTACCATTAGGTATGATGTTAGCTACATGCAGTACACTGTTTGACTATAGATATTTTAATATTTGGTAAGGCAAATTCTTGCCCACTATCAGATTTTAAAATATGCTCCCACATTTTGTTTTCCATATCAAATGTAATATAGATATATCTTCTGCAGAACTCTGAGGGAGTCTGATTGCATCAATTATATATGTCAATGTGATTAAGAATATACATTTTTTATGGCATTAGGGCTAGCCATGCAGGAACATGGTACATATCCTGGCTTTCCTTTATGTCCTCAATTACCACTTTCATATAGGTCCTGTACCTTTATTAGCATTATTCATACACTAACCTATATTTTGTTTCATTGAGAATCTAACATATTTAAAATTTATACCCAGTGTATGACAAGTGCTCCCAATAGCCTTTTTCTTACCCTCTGCTTTGTCTTTACCATACTTTAGTCAGGCTTCTCTCTTTCTTACAGGACCCTGAGCCCTTCTTACCCTTAAGGATGAGCAGGCACAAAAAAAGATGAACATGCCTTTTACCAGCTCTGCCTGGGAATCAGGGCACCACAGCGAGACCTTTCTCCTGACCCCAGGGTCACTTTTTCTTTGTCCAGCTTCCCCTCCAAAGAGTCTGATTTTCTCTGCTCCCTTAGCCTAAAACAGAAAAACCTTTTTATGTTTGATTTTGAGATGCTCACAGATTTCTGAGATTGAAGCATTCTTATTATTATAATAGTCTTTCTAATTAAAGTCTATTATTTTCTTTTTATTGAAGTGTAGTTGATTTATAATATTATATTAGTCTCAAGTATACAACATAGTATATTGTATAGCACAGGGAAATATAGCGATTGTTTTGTAATAATGTTAAATGGAGTATAATCCATAAAAATATTGAATCAATATGTTGTAAAACCTGTTAGTTTGGATTTGTTTTTATTTGACATTTGTATAATACTATATAGAATGAATATATATGTATGTGTGTATACATATATATAATAAA
The DNA here is from genome assembly GCF_949987515.2 of Delphinus delphis. Taxonomy (NCBI): domain Eukaryota; kingdom Metazoa; phylum Chordata; class Mammalia; order Artiodactyla; family Delphinidae; genus Delphinus; species Delphinus delphis. Next base: position 5,247,128 of record NC_082699.1, on the reverse strand, counting down.
ATCTTGTATCCATCTACCATACTGAAACTCTAATTATGATTAATGCATTTTTTTACATTGAGTTTCCTCTGTTCTCTCAGGATTCAATCAACTTATCTTCAAATAATTAGAATTTGTCTCTTCCGATATTTATACTACTTATTTTCCTTTTTCACCTTGTCATGTTAGTGAGAACTCCCAAAACACTGTTTAACAATAGTGCTATTAGCAGGTATCCTTTCCATTTCTAAATATTGTGGAGAAGACTACGATATTATTCAATTTAATATATTAGTTGAGGTTGAGTCTAAGTTGTGATGTGTTTAGTTGTGTTTGAGAAAATTTCTTTTTATCTATTTTACTTTAGAGCTTTTTCATCATTGAGGAATGCTGAAATTTTATTAAAGGCTGTTCTGATAAAACATTTTAGTAATTTCATATTTTCCAATAATTTGTTAACATAAGGATGTTACTGATAAAACATCTTTGAATATCTCAAATAAACTTTATGGTTCATTTTTAATACTCTGCTCAATTCTGTTTGCAAATATTTATTTAGAAATTTCCCATATTTATAAGTGAAATTGGCCTATGATGACCATTTTTTGAATATCCTATCTTTATCAGATTTTGCTATGGGAAATATCTGTACCTTGAGAAGTAAAAGCTAGCCTAAAACCATGTTTTAAAATCTTTCCAAATCATTTTTATTTATTTATTGGTCTGCTCCAAGAAGATCTTAAGAGCCCATGATAGCCATGTTCAAATTGTCTGAAGTCCAGGATCAGCAGAGGAATTAAATCCTAAGAGTCTATTTTCTGCATCTCCTTTATATAACATCATTCTAATGCAGGGCCTGCTTTCCAACTAATGCCTGACTAAACTACCAACACTTATTCTTCTACTTTTTTCAGTACTATGTTGCTAGCTTGTACTACATTGTTTTTCACATGTGTATCATCCCCCAAAAGAGATTACTGTCAGTGTAATTGTATTTTCCCAGCAACACTCCAGTTCTCTACTTCCTTATATAGCAAAACTCCTCAAAAGAGTTACATTTGCTTGCTCTCTCTGGCTCTCTCTGGCTTGCTCTCTCCCATGTTGTTTAATATTTATTGAAATATAGTTGATTTACAATGTGGAGTTAGTTTCAGGTATACAGCAAAGTGATTCAGTTAAATTATATATATATTATATATATATATATTCTTTTTTAGATTCTTTTCCATTATAGGTTATTACAAGATATTGAGTATAGTTTCCTGTGCTATACAGTAGGTCCTTGTTGATTGTCTATTTTATATATGGTAGTGTGTATATGTTAATCCTAAACTCCTAATTTATCCCTCCCTCCCCCCCTTTCCCCTTTGGTAAAGATAAGTTTGTTTTCTATGTCTGTGGGTTTATTTCTGTTTTATAAATAAGTTCACTTGTACCCCTCTTTTAGATTCCACATATAAGCAATATCACATGATATTTGTCTCTGTCTGACTTACTTCACTTACTATGATCATCTCTAGGTCCACTCATGTGGCTGCAAATGGCATTATTTCATTCTTTTTTACGGTTGAGAAGTATTCCATCGTATGTATGTGCCACATCTTCTTTATCTACTCCACTGTCAGTGGACACTTAGGTTGCTTCCATGTCTTGGCTGTTGTAAATAGTGCTGCTATCTGGAGAAAACTATAATTTGAAAAGATATGCACTCCCATGTTCTTTTGAATGTACTCTGATCAGGCATTCACCCCTTTAGCTAAACAACTCTGGTTAAGATCACCGATGGTTAACTCTCAGCCCTCATCGCTTTGACCTAAGAGCATTTGACACACTTGATGGCTTCTTCCTTCTTGAAACCTTCCCTCTCTTGGACGTTTCTCACTGCACTGGCCACTTCTCAGTGTTCTGTTGGCCTCTCACCATCTCTCTGACCCTGAACACGGGGGCCCTAGGGCTCACTTCCTGACCCTCCTCTGTCTGCCGTCTATGCTCATGGGACCTCATTCTAGTCCCACGATTTTGAATACCACCATATGCGAGGCTCCCTAATGTCTATGATTGTCCCAAAGCTCCTCCTTGAACTTCAGACCCCTATAGCCAAAGGGTGGCACAACGCCACCTTGGTACTTTTTGAGCATCTCAAACTTAACATGTCTAATAAGAGCAAGTGTATCATTCCCATTGCCCCAGTCAAACACCTTTGAATCACTCTTAATTCTTTGCTTTCCCTCATACCCCTCATTCAATTCCTTTTGAAATTTTGTTGGCTGTAATTTTGATACATCCAAAATCTTATCACTTTCACCACCTTTTCTGCTACTTCCTGAACCAAGCCACCATCATCCCTCTCCTGGATTACTGCCTAAAAACACCAAAGATCAGATTACCAATTAAGGCCCCCAAACCAAAAGGCTCATTGAGTACCAAGCTGCACTAATAATTTCAAGAGTACAATAGAGAGGAAACAGGGAGAGGCAGAGAACTCTACTGTGCACCCTCTTGCCCTTCTTGTCAGGAGCAGTCGGGCCCAGGGCAGCTGAGGTTTTAAGTGAGGGCTGTGTAACCTGATTTTCACTGACGGAATGATTTTGCTCATGAAGAATAGCATATGGGATGTATTCCAGGGAGGGTTATGCCCCATAGATCCATGAATCCCAGGTGTGTTTACCAGAAGCCAGTCTAGAAACAAAGGACATCTTCTAAAAGCCCTTCAAGAGGAGAACAGTCTTGCTGCACAGACGACTTAGCTTTCCTACAGGAGGTCTGTCATTACCACCTTGCGCTGTGTCATTGTCTTCTTTACTTCCCCAGATGTCACCCCTCCAATCCCCATTTCACACAAAGGGAGTCAGTGAATTACAGATGTCTTGTTTTATATAAATAAGACCTTATTTACAAAACAGAAATAGACCCATAGACACAGAAAATAAACTTACAGTTACCAAAGGGGAAAGAGCAGGGGGAGGGATAAATTAGGAGGTTGGGATTAACAGATACACACTAACTACTATATATAAAATAGGTAAACAATAAGGACCTACCGTATAGCACAGGGAGCTATACTCAATATTTTATGATAACCTATAAGGGAAAAGAATCTGAAAAAATATATATATATGTATAACTGAATCACTGTGCTGTACACGACATTGTAAATCAGCTTTTACCTCAATAAAAAAAAATTTAAAGTAATCTGCCAACTTGTCACGATAAATAAATAAGACCTGCTTTTTCCTAATGGAAATAATATTTTTCAATAAACTGGCTTTTCTGTTATCATCCTTGCTCCCTATCCAGTCTATTCTGAACCAGCAACCGAATGGATCTTTTAAAAAAGCCAGTCTCGTCACATCACTTTTCTGCGTAAAGGCTTCCAGTAGCCAGATCTGCTCCCGCCTCGGGATTTTACACCTGCGTTTTCCTCTGGGTTGCATCACTTGGCCACCCCACCCAAAATTGCAATTTCCCCAAACATAACCACGTGCATATCTCACCGCCCTTCATGCCCTTTATATCAGACCTTATCCCTGTCTAACACAGTATCCATTTTACTAATTTGTCACATTAATTTTCTGTCATCTCATCTTGTGCAGGCTCCGTAAGGTCAGCATACTTTTGTTCGGTCTTATTCAACGTTATATACTCAGAACCAGCCTGGAAAGGTACCTGGCATGGAATAGGAATTCAGAAAATATTTGTTGAGTGAGTGAATAGATCTTCCCACTCTCATTTTTAATTTCATTTTAAATGTGTGAGTTCTTTTAATTCTTGATAAGATTAGCTAGTAGTTCATCACATTATTACTTATTTCCTTAGAGAACCAGCTTCTGGTTTGATTCTTTCTGTTTGTCTTCTAAGGCATTATTATTTGTGCGTGTGTGTGTGGTACGCAGGCCTCTCACTGTTGCAGCCTCTCCCGTTGTGGAGCACAGGCTCCGGACGCGCAGGCTCAGCGGCCATGGCTCACAGGCACAGCTGCTCCGCGGCATGTGGGATCTTCCTGGACCGGGTCACGAACCCGCGTCCCCTGCATCGGCAGGCGGACTCTCAACCACTGTGCCACCAGGGAAGCCCTAAGGCATTACTTTTTATTTTTATTATGTTTTTCTTTCTTTATGTCTATGCTTCCTAATTCTTGAGATCAAGTATTAATTAATTTATTGTCATCCTTTTTTAGGTCATGTAAGTATTTTATAATATACATATGATATATATACAATATAATAATATACCTATCTCTTTGAACTTAGTTTTAGCTATATCCTCTTAGATTTTTATATACAGTATTTAACTATCTAATATTCTGCAATTATAGTTCTTTATCTTCCTTCTAACCACGGGTTAAGAGAACATGGTAAAATTTGCAGATGTTTTTTAAAATTGCTGTTTATCTGTCATTAATATACAAACAAGGGCAAGTGACAAGAGTACACGCATATCACGCAGTAGGAGGAACGTTTTTTGGAGAAATCACACAGAGAAGGAGCAGAAACAGGTGTGCAGGGGTCTGCTTGCCCACTACATACTGGGGCATAACACAGGGACTTGAAAGGGTTAAGCTTTGGACACATGATCTGGAGCTTTTAAGCTGCATGGCTCCGGAAGTTCTGGCCTCTCCCACCCTCAATGTGACCAGGGATCAGGACACACTAGCAATACAGAGTGGCAGAACCCTGGCTCCAGACCTGTCCCGCCAGCTCAGCATTTACGCGTGAAGGAGTGACCAGCCTCTTTCTTGGTATGATTAGGGGCTGGGGTCCAAGTCTTTGGTTTGCGGCTATATGACATGCAAGAATCAGTACATTAGCACTCATAGTTAGGGAAACACAAGCCTCTCTCCTGGTGTGCTTGAGGACAAGGGTCCAAACTTGAGATTGTCCAGGATTGACTGCCTAGGCACTGGGCTAGAGCCAGCTTCCGTGGTATTTGCAGAAAACCAGTTCCTTTTCTGGAATGTTAGACCATAGACAAACAGCCTTAGAGCATTCAACCTTGAATCTCAATTTTTAATTCAAAATCGGTAGTTCAAAATTCTTGCCTGGATTTTTTCCCCTTTGTAATTTACTTAGATTCCTTTGGGGCCTATCTGTGTTTGTCTTGTTAAAATTAAATGGCATTTGAAAAGGAAATTAATTATCCAGTTTCAGTGGATAAAGCTGGATGGATGTATCGTGTGGTCAACCTTAATAATTATGCTATTGGGATTCACAGCTTTATTTATTTTTTGACTGCTTAATCTTTAAGGGATAAGAGCTTAAATATTCCAACTACTAAATTTTCTGTGTTAAGACCTTTGTATATTTTTTATTTTTAAAGGTTTTGTTATTTAATAAGAAGCAAATTAATGAACATTAGCTCTTCATTTGGGTTTGTTTGCACATATTATTTTAAGCATTCGTTTTTAGAATTATTATGTATTTCAACCTTATCTAAGCATCATGACCCCTGCTTATTTGTTTGCCTCTGTCTGACATTTTTATCCTTCTAGCCTTTCTGTGCCATTTTGTCCCAGGCATACCTTCTACAGATAGCCTGTAGTTCATATTGCTAAAAGCCATTCTGAGAGTCTATTTTTTAGCTGTTTTATTTACATTTATAGTATAATACTTTGGCCTTAACTCTGTAAATTTATTTTATAGTATAAATTCTTGATTGTATTACTTCCTTTTTCCTACTATATTTGCAGTATCTTCAACGTGTTCTTGTTTTGTTTTGTGTATTTCCGTGTGGGGTTTTTCATTACAATAGTTTGGAAGGCTTATAGTTCCTTCCGCTCCTATTTCTGTGTTTTCTTTAATAATGGCACTACAGGAATTGTGTCTCTTTTCAGTAATTAAAAAATAACTTTAAGTAGTTTACTCAAATCTCTCTGTGATGATGTGTTAAACTTAGAAAGCATTTATGTGCTCCCAACTATGTGAAGGCACTTACATTCCCTATCCTAAGCAGAAAATACTCCTAATTTTTTTTTTCATATAACATAGGGTAAAATATTACCTTATGTTGGACTTCCCTGGTGGTGCAGTGGTTAAGAAGCCGCCTGCCAATGCAGGGGACACGGGTTCGAGCCCTGGTCTGGGAAGATTCCACATGCCACAGAGCAACTAAGCCCGTGCGCCACAACTACTGAGCCTGCGCTCTAGAACCTGTGAGCCACAACTACTGAAGCCTGCGCGCCTAGAGCCCGTGCTCCGCAACAAGAGAAGCCACCACAATGAAGCCCGCGCACCACAACGAAGAGCAGCCCCCGCTCGCCGCAACTAGAGAAAGTCCACGCACAGCAATGAAGACCCAACACGGCCAAAAATAAATAAAAATAATTTAAAAAATATTATCTTATGTTATATGATTATAAGCTCCACAATTTCTTGGCCCTGTTTCTATTACTACTCTATTCTCTTCCAGAATTGACCACTGCTGTGGAAAGGTCAGTGTTCTCCAATGTTTGCCTCACTGAGATGGCTTTTTCCTACCATGACGTCTACAGGAAACTGTTGTGTTGATGCCGAAGTTCACTGTCATTATGAGAATATATTTTATTCTCTGCAGTTTTTCCGGGAATAGCTTTCAGTGAACAGATTTAGTTCTGTATTTTAGAAACATTTTCCTCAATTATATCACTGAATGTGTTTTAGTATGTTCTCCCTTCTCATTTTCGGGAACACTATTCTTATTATGGGAAGTTTTTTGTTTTCTGTGTTTCATCTTTTCTCTAAACACTTTTATCTTTTTGTTCTTTTCCATCTTCTTTTATATACCATCTTTAAGTCTCTCCTCTGTGTTCCTGATTCTGCTTTCAGCAATGCCCTACTTTTTTCTTTCCCTCTTTGATCACAGCTTTTATTTTTGTGACTGTTTTATTACTAAATTTCAATTCTTCCTTAAAGTCTGCCAGCTTACTTTCAACTCTTTACATGGGCTTTTCTTATTTTATGTCATCTCATATCTTACCGTTAATGGATTGTTTTTATAGTTATCATTTCTTTAAAATTTTTCAGTGATATAGAGAAAGTTTTTTTTTTTCTGAATTTTTGTTTCTGTTTCCTGGAGTAATTCTTCTAATGTGAATTCTTTGTCTACTTTTCACTTCCTACGCTCCTTCCTGATTACTTTTTTCTGGTTATATCCATGCAGAGCTTTCATGTGGATCCTTTATACTTACTTCTCATGTTTAAACTGAGACCATCCCTTCTGGATCTGCTATTTATTCGAGCCTGCAATGGGGGATTTGAACGGAGGAGAGATGTGGGTGAACAGAGGATCTGAAAAAAAATTTTTTGTGCGCCTAAATGCACTTTGCCTGCCACATCCTCTGGCTGGGTACGTCTCTCTTCAAGAGCGTCACACTGCCCGCTTTGGGGGAGCACGTCACTCAGGGAAGTCGAAGCAGCCCCAGTGCTGCAGTCCAAACAGAGAGGTCCATACATGCAGCAAACGTGAGTGGCTGTTCCTCCTCCATCCCACCGTATCTTCACACTGCTTGCTGTAAGGATGCTGGTCTGCAGGAAGTTAAGAAGATATGCCTTCTCCTCTTCCTCCTTCAGAATTGCCCCTTCTGCTTCTCTGCCCTCTGGGACTTTGCCTCCCCCGCTCCCCAAGGATGCTCCTGGCTTTTCCTGTGGCCTGTCTGCCGTCTCCAAATGGTAGCTAAAACCTGGAACTGTATGCACTGGCTCTGTGTTTCCTCTCCATTTGGTCCAAGTCTTCCCGTATTTGGCGCTATTCTTCAAAACCTCTACTTTGGAGTTTCAGCCAATTGAAGACGATCTCATTGAAGATGTGATTTTCAGGGTTCTTGTTCTCTTGATAACTCTGGGCTTCAGAAAAAGGAACAGAGGGAAAAACATGTTCTTTCTTACCAGAAACGCTACACTTTTGTTTTGCATTTTACTAATAAATCATTATCATTATGCTTGACTTCACTCCAAGTCTCTGATCACATGACCCGTGGGAGGGCATCTGAGAACTCGGTTGCTTAGCAACCAGGGCTCCTTTCTTCCTTTCAACACCCTGCCCCAACCCTTTCCCTACATGGCCGGGCCCACACTCTGTGGCACCTGAGTCACACGATGTGGTTCTCTAACTACCTTTGGCTTCCAGAGGGCACAGCTACCCAAGGGGGGATTCAGAGGGGGACCCACTGAATAGGGGGAGGAAAAGATATTAACGTAGATGGTAGAAAGAAAAAGAATTAATAAGTTCCGGAAGTGTATACAGGTCAACAAGACCTTGGGAGGAAGACAAAAGAAGAAGATAGAAGAATATTCTTGTTTTTTCTGTCACAAAAGTGAGGTGATCCAAGGACACACTTGGACTCTCACCAGATACAGCAAAATGTCCAAGTGAGAGTAAGCTACACGCACCCAGGCATGCTTCATTGCCTTAACAGCATGACTTTCCAAATGCTAAAACGTTAAAAAGAGAAAACTGACACGTATACAAGGTAGCTAGTAAATCGGAGGGGAGGCATCCGCCATCTAGCCAACTCAAAGATGATATCCTGCGAAAGATGAGCTGTGTTCAAGTGGATGGATCTGACACCAGGCACACACAGGCATCAGGACACTGAGACTGTGAAGCCGCCTCGGGTCAGAGCAAGGATGGTGGTCTAGGTGGTCCTCTCTGTCCTTTCTGAATATAACAACCTGCTCCATGGCAACAGAAGGAGTAGAAGGAGTAGAACAGTTAGTCACCAGAAACGTTTACGCTCCAAAAGTGGCTTGTACCGGTCTTTCCTGGTGGCGCAGTGGTTGAGAGTCCGCCTGCCGATGCAGGGGACACAGGTTCGTGCCCCGGTCCGGGAAGATTCCACATGCCGCGGAGCAGCTGGGCCCGTGAGGCATGGCCGCTGAGCCTGCGCGTCCGGAGCCTGCGCTCCGCAACAGGAGAGGCCACAACAGCGAGACGCCCGCGCACGGCAAAAAAAAACAAACAAACAAAAGAAAAGTGGCTTGTACCTGCCAAGAATGGAAATAAGTGCATTTGGATGAGAAAACTTTATTTTAGAAATGTAAAATTATTTTGTATTTTATTGAATACAATAAGTGACATGCTTTACAAATAAAAATGGCTTGATTCTCTGGCATCAGATAATTTCTACACGGGATATGCCAAGATTAAGAAATGTCATTTTTTTTCCAAGGTAGTAAACTTTTTCGAGATATAAAACCTGTAAAATAAAACTCAACTAATAAGGTATATGGGAGGTAACAAAATATTAATAAATAGTGATATTTAAGTGGAAATATTTACTGAGAATAGACAAATAAATATATCCTTAATCCAATTGTAAAAAAAGCTACTTTCTAGGTGTGGGATTTTAATGGTAGCAATTTTCTAAATAACAATAATCCTGATGAATCATTAGGTATGAAGTATACGTTAACAATTATCAATATCTGGCAGGTTAGGCATTATAAATCAAATTTTGATTGTTTACTGTTAAATTTTATGGAAATGTTTAACACTTTCAAGATTATTTTTAAGATATACTTTTAAAATACTCCCCAGTGACAAGCCTAAGCGAAAACGTAAATTTTGCCCATTCTGTTGGCGAGTTTCCGTACACGACAGAACCAACTTTCTGTGCATCTCATCCACCAGTCACCAAGACTCACCAAAGCCCTCTGGTTCACGTACTTTAATTTCTTGAATATCAATTTATTTTAGTAAAAAAAAATTATTGATATTTACAAGCAGACTGTATGTTTGTCTGGCTTTTAAATAAACAAGAACATTAAATCCAGAAGAGTTAGGTGGGAAAATACAGTGGTCCATAAACTGTGTGCAAGTGGATATAACGCCACCATCACCTACGCAGACAAAGCCACGAGGTATGGAAAACGATGCAGAACAGACTAAGTTCTCCAACTAAGTTGTCTGCAATGGCAGTTAAGCCCCACTCACTTTCGAAAGAGATTTACATGTTATTTTTGCTCTGCCAAAAAATAATCATAACAGGTCTTCTGTGCTAGATGGAAATGAAAGTCACGGACCTTTGCCACGTGCAAGGGTAAATTACTTTGAAGCTGTACTCAGAGATGTTATCTGAAAGCTCATGTGCTGAGAAATGGAACCAGAAAATAACAACACCATCATAGTTCCTCACAATTTATGATATAATTGCACCTATATTGTCTCAGATTACTATGTTTTAAAATTTCTGTGGAAAAGGATGTTTAAAAACCTCTCTTGAAAAAATTATTTCAAAATCTCATTTTATTCGATGCTACGTTTTACGAGGTTTCTCTAGGAAACCTGTGAAACAATGATCTGTATTATCTTCGGAATCTGTCCTAAGTCCAGTACAAAGGGTCAGAACTGTAGACATGAAAAATATATCCACAACAGTTCATGTCTTTAACAATTTTGAAAAAATGCTGCCTTATCTGGGAGCTTGGGCATGGGATTTCTGCATGATTATTTCATACTCACTATCAAAATCATGATACTGGGCTGCATGTTAAAGGATGGATAGAGCATCTTCTTTTTAAGTTAAATCCATCCAAATATTCTATTTCTATTGTTCTAAGCTATTTTCTTCGTTTGGGGCACATTAGAGGGAAGTGAATTTATTTAGAAAATCATTGCTTCAATTTTTTTCCGGGAGAAATACTCAAGTTACTGTGAAAATCTATTTCCATGTATAAATTTGGAATCCTATAATACAGACAAATGTCTGATTCTCAAATACTTTGAAAAAATAAGACGGTAAGAGACAATCCCCTTCTCTAATGTTTTTTTCCAGAACTAATTTCACTCAAAGGCACAGATGAATAAGTGAACCTCAACTTTTTGGACTTTTTAAAGAAAAAAAATTTCTTCCTCATCCACTTTTAAAGATATTCATCCTGAGTTATACAGAATAAACAAGTGGGGAGAAATAGAGCCATTGTCATATTTTAGAAGACAGCTGCAATTAATTATAACTGTGACAAACGATAAAACGGGAGTATTTCATAAAGGGAAAGAATGGAATTTAGCTCTCAATCAGAGTAAAGCTATCAGATAGCTGCAAACGTCTCCCAAGACACAAAATGAAATGTCTTCGTGAAAGGGCAAGGGTGAGGAAGGGTTTCTTTAAGAGCTGTTTTAATTTCCACTCAGGCAGAGTTCGCAGATCGTGTGGACATGAGGCGAGTAGACACACGTACCTGTTACCTACCCTGAGACACGGGACGTGTATTTCATACAGCAAATCGGGTTCTAGTTCCGTCTGGCTCCACCTGGCTGAGTTTTCTGCAGCGCATCACTGATGCCCTGGGTAACTTCAGCTCAGCCTTCAAAGTGAGGGCGTGCGGAGCACACAGAATCCCACACGTGCCTAGCGCACCTCTAGGATATCACCAGCTTTCTAGACTGGGCTTGAAATTTTAAAACGACAGAAGAGGGAAGGTGTATTTATTGAGTGTGTACCGAGCACGGAGCCGAGCACTGTACTGGTCATAGCTGGCTTAATCTTCTCAAAAATCCGACCTCAGGAATCATCCTCACTCTTCTACTTCTGAGGCATACACACCTCTGAAAGATCACGCAATTGGGGGTATCAAAATCAAAATCCAAAAGCCCGTTCTCTTTATCCGGAGTATGAAGTTAGAGAAAATGGCAAGCAGACGTGAAATGAATTTTATAATGTCCCATCATTAAATAAGAAATAACAAAGATTTCTACAAAGGAGGGATCGTAGGAAGGAAATCCTAGGACGAGGGACCAATATTCCATTCACTTACTGATCACACAATTTCAAGCCTAGAAAAGCCCTTTGTCTTTCTTCCTTCCTAATTCCTCCCCTTCACTCACCCCCGCCCACCGTCTCTCTCTCTCTCTCTTTCTCTCTCTCTCTCTCACACACACACACACAAACACAAACACGTACGTACACACACACAGACACACACACACACTTCTCCACTCTTGCGTATGTTATGCACTGTTACCATGGTCCAGAGTAAGGGACTTTGATCTCAGTGGGGCTGCAGGCATTTTCCATTTCACTGGTGGGTGTAATGAAATGTCCCAGGTTCCACTTTTATACAATGACTGGGAAGCTTACTCAGTCATACATGTCTGCTGACTTCGCTTTCTTTTCAATTGGTGTGCTATAGAAGCTGAATTGGTTTAATCTTCAGGTGAGAGCTCATTTATCTGCCTGAGACCTACTGGGAGGGTTGGTTATAAATTACATAAAAGTCAGTGAACAGATCTTCAAGCTGCTGTTTGTGCGGTGCACTTACCAGGCCGCTAACCACTCAAACCACTGGAACTGGCTTTCTGGTAAGGAAAAGTAAAATCAGATGCCAAGGCTTTCTCTAAAAATCATTCATTTCTTTTCACCTTCTTTCCAGATTAGTTTCAAGCTGGAGCGTTCATGACTTAAACAATATTCCATCAGCCTCTGTGAGTTTGCTCTGAAAAAGAGAGTCTTACTGGGTTTGCAAGTGAAAGGACGGGTCGCATCTCTCACTTTAAATCCAAAGCTAGAAATGATTACACTTAGTGCAGAAGGCATGTCCAAGCTGAGACAGGCTGAAAGCTGGGACTCTTGTGCCAAACGCTTAGCCAAGAGATGAGCGCAAAGGGAGAGCTCTTGAAGGAAATTAAAAGTGTTGCTCCGGTGAACACAGGAATGATAAGAGAGCAAAACAGCCTTATTGCAGATATGAAGAAAGTTTTAGGGGTCCGGGTAGAAAATCAAACCAGCCACAACATTCCCTTAAGCTAAAGCCTAATCCAGAGCACGGGCCTAACTCTCTTCAATTCTATGAAGGCTGAGAGAGGAGAAGAAGCTGCAGAAAAAAAAAGATTGAAGCCAGCAGAGACTGGTTCATGAGGTTTAAGGAAAGAAGCCGTCTCATAACATCGAAGTGCAAGGTGAAGCAGCACGTGCTGCGGCAAGTTATCCAGAAGGTCTGGCTAAGATAATGCAAGTAGTGACACTGAACAGCAGACTTGCATTGTAGATGAAGCAGCTTTAGATTGGAGGAAGATGCCATCTAGGCCTTTCCTAGCTAGAGGGGAGGAGTCAACGCCTGGCTTCAAAGCTTCGAAGGACAGGCTGACTCTTTTGTTAGGGGTTAATGCAGCTGGTGACTTTAAGCTGAAGCCAAGGCTCATTTACCATTTTGAAAATCCTAGGGCCCTTAAGAGTTATGCTAAATCTACTCTGCCTGTGCTCTACAAATGGGAAAACAAAGCCTGGATGACAGCGTATCTGTTTACAGTATGGCTTACTGAATATCTTCGGCACACTGTTAAGACCTACTACTTAGAAAAAAAAAAGATTCTTTTCAATATATTACTGTTGATTGATAACGTACCTGGTCAACCAAGAGCTCTGATGAATACGTACAATGAGACTGATATTCTTTTTACTTCTGCTAACACAAATGTCCGTTCTGCAGCCCATGGATCAAAGAGTAATTTCAACTTTCAAGTCTTATTATTTAGGAAATACATTTCGTAAGGTTATAGCTGCCATAGATAATGATTCCTCTGGTGGATCTGGGCAAAGTCATTTGAAAACATTCTGGAAGGGATTCACCATTCTAGACTGCATTACGACATTCATGATTTGCAGGAAAAGGTCAAAATATTAACATTAACAGAAGTTTGGAAGAAGTTGATTCCAACCCTCATGGATGACTTTGAGGGGTTCAAGACTTCAGTGGAGGAAGGACTGCAGAGGTGGTGGAAATAGCAAGAGAACTAGAATTAGAAGTGGAGCCTGAATGACTATAATCTCAGAATAAAAGTTTAACAAATGAGGAGTTCATTTAATGAATGATGAGCAATGAATGTGGTTTCTTGAAGTGGAATCTACTTCTGGTGAAGGTGCTGTGAAGATTGTTGGAATACAGCCAGGGATTTAGAACATTACGTACACTTAGTTGATAAAGCAGCACAGGGTTTGAGGGGTTGACTCCAATTTTGAAAGAAGGTCTACTGTGGGTAAAATTCTATCAAATAGCATTGCAGGCTACAGAGAAATCTTTCATGAAAGGAAGAGTCAATCATTGCAGCAAACGTCACTGTTGTCTTATTTTAAGAAACTGCCACGGCCGCCCCAACTTCAGCACCGCCACCCTGATCCGTCAGCAGCCACCAACATCGACGCAAGACCCTCCACCAGCAAAAGATTAGGACTCGCTAAAGGCTCAGATGATCGTTAGCATTTTTTAGCAATAAAGTGTTTTTTTAGTATTTATTAATTATTTATGTGGTTGCACCAGGTCTTAGTTGTGGCATGCGAACTCTTAGTTGCGGCATGCACGTGGGATCTAGTTCCCTGACCAGGGATTGAATCAGGCCCCCTGCGTCGGGAGCGTGGAGTCTTAACCACTGCGCCACCAGGGAAGTCCCAAGTGTTTTTTAATCAAGGTATGTACGTTGTTTTTTTAGACATAATTCTATTGCACACTTGATAGGCTACAGTATAGTATAGACATAACTTTTATATGTTGTATGAAACCAAAAATTGGTGTCAGTTGGTGTGGCCTTGCTGGTTCTCACTATTTAATGTTTATTTGACTCCTTCTACTTTATTTGAGTTTATTAGATTATTTTCTTTTCCTTTCTTTTTTTTTTTTCCTTTCTTTTCTTCAAGCCTCTGGAGTTCCCTGGTGGTCCAGTGGTTAGCACCGAGCGTTCTCACTGCCCAGGAGCCCATGTTCACTCCCTGGTCTGGGAACTAAGATCTGCAAGCCACGAGGCATGGCCAAAAACTAATAATCGTAATAAAATAAAATTCAAGCCTATACATTTCCCTTTAAATATAAATTTTTTGCATTTTGCACCTTTATGAAGTATTTCTTTTAAGGTTGTTTACAGTTTCGGACTTCAATTACAGTTTCTTCTTTCAATTACAATTATATTGATGTATGTTTTTTGAATTTCAAAATGTACAGAGTTTTCCACTTACCTTTTGGTTCTTGAGTAATAATTTAAATTTCTCTGTAGCAAAAGACCACAAAGTATGGCACTGACTTTTTTAAAAATCTGCTGTGATTTGCTTCACAGACTCATTATATTGTCATTTTTACTTCATGTTTGTGTGTTCTTGAGAAGGGTGTGTATTCTTGTACTGTTAGGCTCATGGTCCTGTATGTGCAAGAAATTGTGTATTGTATTGTTCAAATAGTCCACACCTCCAGCATATCAACAGCCATGACTGAGCATCCTGATCTGTTATTTCCTGGAATAGCTGTCTCAGAAATGAAACTCATTCCCCCATGCAGCAAAAAAAAATGCAGTGAGGTTAGTAGAAAAAACCAGTAATCCCTAAATTTCAATTTGTTTCCATTTCCATAGTGTTAAAACCACAAGATCTGGGGAAATGATGCCCATCACCATCATTATCATTAAATTATGTTCATAAATCCAAAGTCTAAGGTGGAGTGGAATAGAGCTGGAGTAGGGGAATGTGGAGACAAAGAAGGAGCTGGTTTCTTCACTTCAGGACCTTCAGGATGAGGGATGAAAAGAAAGGGTTCCCTGCTTCTTTGGAATAAAGAAATACTGATATGTGAACAGCAGCTGCTGGTATAGATATGAAACTATTAACTCGAGGCGTACAGTAACTCCTCCTCTAAAGAGGACTAAACTTCTTTTTCTTCTTCACTAGTAGGTAAGCAATAGCTTATACTGACATGTGAATGTCCCATATATGGACCTTATGCCATTTAGCGTGAGGTAACTCTTATAGGCATGTCATTTCAAAAAATCTGTCCTAGAATCTTTGTCTATCATTAAGTAAAATTCTGAGTAAAGGTAAACCTCAGAATTCATAGGCTACTTGGCCAGCTTTGTGTTACATGATTTCTCCTCTTTGGGGCATTTGTATATATTACCTCTTTTATCCTCCTGGGTTCTCTGGGAAGGAGGTATATAGACAATTAGTATTTATTAACTCTGCTTATTAGATGTGCAAATCAGGGCATAGGAACATTAAACTTTAGGCAAGTAAAATGGTGAATCTTTGCCTAGAAACCCTGCTCTCTAACTCTGACCCAGGGTCCCTTCTATTAACCTCCACAGCAATTTTATGTAAATAACCCATTTAGGCTTCAATGACTCCACAGACCATCTTTGAATGACTCAATGGTTTTCTTTGGTATCTTGAGGATGACTAGAAGTTTCATCCCCAAATATTTCTAATTCTAAGCCAACCGGAGTGAGCTATTTCAGAATGTCTATAAATGTTTGTAATTTTCCAAACCCAAAATATTACTTGGAATCTTAGCATCTAACCGTAACTCAGATATGGATTAAACTTCAAGTTATGCATTTCAAGAGAGACAGATTATTATAATTGTCTTCTAACAGTTAAAATATTTTCCTTATTTGCTGTTTGTTTTTAAATAGATGAGTTGCGGGAGAAGTGTACCTGGGAATTAAATTATTGGACTGGCAAACCTGGTCATTGTAATTAAAATGCCTAAAAGGTAAAGTGGGCGCCTTACAAAGAAAGTAGAAGAGAGATAGGAGCCTGTAAGGTGAGTTCCTGTTCTTGCCCTTATTACTCAGCCACAAGTTTCCTGAGATGCCCACAATTCATTGCTAATGCAGGTATGGAATGACATGTACAGAGCAGGGAGGTAAGTAGGAATGTGGCGGTTCATTAGAAATTTGGATCCAATAATAAGCAAGTGAACTCCAGCTAAAAAAAAAAAAAGGAGTGTTCTGTTAATATGGCAGTCCAATGCATGTGTCTAAACGGATCGAGTTTACCACGTGACTGCCTAATATATTCGTGTTGTATTGGACGCACATAGAAAGAATAAATTAACAGTTTGAATTTAGGGGAAATAAAAAAGAGTGCTCATGAAATAGGACTTACCGGTGTGGAGACTGACGCCTTGTCTTCTGTTTCTCTTCGTCAGGTTTTTGTTGACCATCTGTATGGAAGCAAAAATCCCATTTAGGTTCTCCAAACTACAAAATGATACGCTTGTAAAATTTGTAAAATTGTAAAATTTTGTGAAAATGTGCTTGTGTTTCTTTCATTATGGTATCTTACAGGGAAAATTTTGTGTTTTCCCCTTTCTCCCTCTCCTGGGCATAAAATTTCACATTCTCTTTTAAAAGCCACACCATCTCCACTCTCCATCCATGTAATCCTGCTGAAACTGACAGCGCCACACCCCAGGTCCACACACAGTTGAGGATCTAAGCTTGGCCAATAGTGATTGAATCAGATAATATATGGAGTAATTGGGTCTCCAGTAATTGAATCAGGGGTAGTTATGGGACCTGAGCTGGGCTTATCAGCATCGCCAGAATCTTGACTAGAGTCATCAGGAAAGAGACGCACACTTTTATCTGGGGTTAAACAGGCGGCAAATACTAACACCACAGCTCTTGATGGCCCTCTCTGCCACTACATAGAAAGCTGGCCTCAGAATATACCCAACACTGTGGATGTAGGAATAAAAGATAGAAAAACTGTCATCTTGACAAGATGTCCTGAGCTCCAGTTCAAACCATGCCTGAAGCCATCAGATCCCCCTTTTTCTTTTCAGTTATCTGAGTCAAGAAATGCCCTTTTTCTTAAAGAAATTTCATTGGATGGCATTTCTGTTACTTGCTACTGAATGTCTTGAGAAATTCCAGAGTAATAGGGTTAGGATATCTCAAGAGACAGACTCAAATACATGGAATTGGTTGAGTCAAAACAGGATGTGGGTTAGTGATGGTCCCCTAAACCTCAAATGGAAAGAGCACAGCCTTGGAGCATTTCTTAACATCTTTGGATCGTTTTGGAAAAGTAGGTCTTCATTTTGATTAATTTCATAGGCGTGACTTTCTGGTATATTTTAGACTGTAAGGAACTATTCTGCTTCTTATTCCCTTCTTCTCTTTGAATTACTCCGGATTGGATCTCACCTTGATACTCACTTGTTGATGATTTTTATGTTAAACTAGTTTTCCTGGACTTCTAGAATGTGCCATTGTGTACACCCGTGTGGAAACAGAGCCTTCTGTTAGTTGACAAGATCTGAAGCCGCTAGATTATTTGACATTAACATTTTTGCTTTCTTCTATCACACAAAACGCCTACTTCTTGAAAAACTGGCAAATCTATCCATTTACCTTTTTAGACAGAGGTTTTGCCGGATTAGGAATGCTCCAATAGCCACAGAATACCCAATGATTCTCAAACGAGGAGTGGTTTGTTTCACTCTACAGTGTAGCCTCCTGCTTCAGAGGATTCTCCTCTGCCAGCTCTGCGTTCTTCCTGCTTTAACTTCCAGTGCGCTTGTCACTGATTCTCCATAACCTGGGTTCACTTTCATGGATAAGAGGAATAGAGCTGGGGCTTCCCTGGTGGCGCATTGGTTAGGAGTCCGCCTGCCGATGCAGGGGACGCGGGTTCGTGCCCCGGTCCGGGAGGATCCCGCGTGCCGCGGGGCAGGTGGCCCCGTGGGCTGTGGCCGCTGGACCTGCGCGTCCGGAGCCTGTGCTCCGTGGCGGGAGAGGCCGCAGCAGTGAGAGGCCGGCATACCGCAAAAAATAAAAGATAAAAAAAAAATAAAATACTGCAAAAAATAAAAAAAAATAAAAGAAAACCGGGATAGAGCTACCTTTATTCTTCCATCTCCAGTAGGATGGCTGCCTGTGTCCTTGAAAAGAAAAGATTTCTGAAGTTATCTTTAAACTTGGCTTGATAATGATGCATAATTTAACACTTATTAAGTTCATAATAGAGTCTCTTCTAATTATTATTTAGAAATTCACATCAGGAAAATAATCTTTTCCTTCTAAGATTAATGAATATAATTTGATAAACACAGTGTTCCACAATCTTATTTAGAAAACATTTACGGTAATATTTCAAATTGAGGTTTCCTGAAGCAATTTATACACACCTAACTGATGGTTTATTAAATTAATTTAATAATACCCTGGAACAATTTATACAAAGTTTATCTAAAAGTGGTAATTAAATGTTTAAAATTCACTACACGTAGACATATAGTTTACACAGATTGTTTTAAACCCTAAACTTTCAAAATCAGTCACTGCTTAACCTCCATTTAATAATTGCACAATATCAAGTGTTTTATTTTCAAATGACAGTAATTTATTTTGAATTAAATAAGATGCAATATTTATGCACACGTTTTATTTTAAAATCCTCAGGAAACTAAGTATGAAAACTAATTTAACATACTTAGATTACTGAGAATTTTTCATAAATAAACAAGTATACTAAACATATATAGCATTATATATTATTATAGCTGTAACAGCTACACCTGTTCAAAGAATGAATGAACAAAGTATCCGTCTACGATCTTTAGTTTACCTTGGACTTTCAGATCATCAGGAACTAATGTCCTGTACTTGATGCAACAATAAAATCTCAATTAGCTAGTAGGCTCACGTCTCTCTAGTTAAGTGAATATTTTGTTTTAATCCAATTTAACATGAAAATATTTGTGTTTCAAATGTGGTCTAAAAATATTTTAACAATGTACATATTGATCTTTATTCTTGCATTAATTAATAGCATATGGAGTAACAGTATGGTGAGATATAGATGCAAATATGTATGTAGATGTAGACAGAGATGGAGATGGAGGAGGTGGAGGTGGAGGTATCTCCTGAGTCGTAGCCTGATGGCTGGCACATCGTCTTTGTCCTCCACCCCCGGCTCCTGTCCATCTTTGCCATCTGTTTAATCTGACTCACAAGCAAGAAAGGGACCCAGCCATACAAAGAATCTAGGAAGGGATTCTAGGCAATGGAAGCAACAAATGCAACGGATCAAGGGTGAAAAAGGCCTTTTGTTTGAGAAGCTGACTGGAGGCTGGTGTAAGCAAAGGTGAAGGACGTGAGAGAGCACGGACAGGTAAGTAAAAGCCAAATTGTGCAGGGCGTTGTAGTCCACGAAAATGTTTGGATTTTTCCGAGGAGTAATGGAAATCTACCAAAAGGTTTTAGAAGCAGGAGAAACATGATCTGATTCACTCTTCTTTTTAAAGTGGTGCTGCGTGACGATGGCTTTGGGGAAGTGAGAGGGAAGCAGGAAGGGTCAGGAGTAGCGTCCAGGTGAACAGCCACCAACCTGGGTGAGGAGGCGTCTGTGCCACCAAGGGAAGCAGACAGTGTGAGATATTTGCTGCTGCTCGGCTGTGATGGAGGAACAGCAAGGAGACAGAAAGAGGAATCAAAGACAACTTGGAGATTTCAGGCTGGAAAAACCTGATACATGGTGTTGTTTGCTGATACGATGGCAGCCAACCTGAGGGGAGCAAATAGGGTGATGGAGAACTTAAAAGTTACATTTAGTCTAATCCGTCTGTAAGGCATTGAACGTCAGATAGTCAATTGGCTATGAGTATCTAAAACAGGTATATTGGAAAGGACATTAATGCAATTTGGAAAAACTGTTTTAGCCCTATAATAGAATATATATATAATATATATACTTTAATTACTTATATTGTAGGTAAGTGATATGTTCGCTTTCTTTTAAAGACATTTGAGTCCCCTGATAAACTGTCATGTGTAATTTACATAAAGAATAAAAAGTACAACATCACAAAGTCTAAACTAAGATTTCAAAATAATTTTGTGAAGCAAAATCCTTCATTTAATCTAAATCACATGAAGGAATCACTAACATAATTTGAGGTAATAGGAGTTTTTAGATGGAGATAAAAAAAGAAGATAGTGCATTTCATTGGATTTAACCAGCTAGAACAGGTTAGGATTTTAATTGTATTCTTTGTCATTTTGCCTGTTATCTATCATTCTTGATATCTTGAAATAACTCAGGGAAGAAATGAGACAACTTTCTTTGGTACTGTTATAAATTATAGCTGTTTTGCAAGAAACATTCATTTCTGACAGCTGTTCATTTTTCTGGAAGATCCTTTGACTTGAAAAAAAATCTACACAGTATTTACTTTTGTTTTAGGGAGAATTAAATATGACAGTAAACATTAAAAGTTTTCATGACTGGACCTTGTTTGAATAATTAAATGAAAATTTCATTCTGAAATATTAATTGGTAAGTCAGGAGCCAAAGACAGATGAATTAGATGCAATCGGTTTTGTTCAGTGACGACTTTAAGATTGTCAGTGTCCTTTGATTTCTTGACAGTTTAATTTTATGCTAACATCAAATTATCAGAAAGTACAATGATGAAAAGGTGTCTGCTATACTTGAAGGAGGTGGTGACAAATCCTTAAAAATTTTCAAGCTCATTCCAATAAGCATGAAGCTAAACATTACAGAAGAAGGGAAGTCAATTAATTTTCTCTGGAAAAATAATGCTGCAAGAGTAATTACCTTCGCTAATAAGAAGTAAAATTCACATCTTTAGTAAGAGAGAAACTTGTATTGCATAAAGATAAAGCAGTTGCATCAGTTACACAACACAGACTGATAGTATATTAGATATATATAGATATAATATGTATATATGCATACACACATCTGTATATGAATATATATACATATATGCATATGATTAGTTATATATATGTATTCATTCAAGAAACTTATTCAAGAAAGGTACTGAGGGCTTCCCTGGTGGCGCAGTGGTTGAGAGTCCGCCTGCCGATGCAGGGGACACGGGTTCGTGCCCTGGTCCGGGAAGATCCCACATGCCGCAGAGCGGCTGCGCCCGTGAGCCATGGCCGCTGAGCCTGCGCGTCCAGAGCCTGTGCTCCACAACGGGAGAGGCCACAGCAGTGAGAGGCCCGCGTACCGCAAAAAAAAAAATAAATAAAAAAATAAAGGTATTGAGGGTTCCTATGTGCCAGGCACATAGGTAGACCATGAGTACAGTGATTTTTTTAAAAAGAAAGAAAAACCCAATCCCTGCCCTCAGGGAGATGAAACTCTAGTGGATGAAGGTAGACACAATAAATAATCATTATACAATATGACAAGGGAGTGAGAAATAAAAAAGTTGGAGGGGACCAGAGAATGACAAAGGTTACCTGCTTCAGTCTGAAGCAGTCCCGAATCAGAGAAAGGGCTGATTTTCACAGACTAAGCTCACCAACTTGTCAGACCTTCTCTGCTACATAAAAACTATTGTCCCATGTGCACACTGAAAGAAACTAAACGGAATACTACACACACACACACACACACACACACACACACACACCCCACATTCTGATCTTACCAGATGTATACATAAGAAATATGGAAGAAAAACAAATTCCACATAATGAAAAGCTTCAACTAAATGTGATAGTTTAAAGCCCACTTCAGAGTGAGAGGCACAGAGAGATAACACAGTATGCTCGTTACATTGATACTTTTCCCTCTGGGGCACAGGACAGCTGAGGTCTATGAGGTACCAAATTTCAGGTACACAGTGAATTCTAAGGTGGTGACAATGAGCGTGGCATCTTTAGGAATTCACAGGATTTGGGTAAACATGTGGGAATGGATTCCTTTTTATTAATCCCTTTTTTATATCAACTTTATTGAGGTATAATTTATATACAATAAACACACGAGTTTTGAGAAATGCGTACATCGCGAAACCACTGCCCAAATCAGACACAGGACATTTCCGTCACCCCAAACCTTATCTCCTGCCCCTTTGCAGTCTGGCCCTCCCTTAGTCCCTGGCACTAGGCCACCACTTTCTGCTTTTTGTCACTGTAAATTAGTTTTCATTTTCTAGAATTTTATGTAAGTGGAATCATACATCATATGTTCTATTTTGTATCTGCTGCTTTCACTCAGCATAAAGATTTCAAGATTTCTCCATGTAACTTATTTCTCTTTATGGCTGATTCATATTCTATTGTATGGAGATACCACCTTTGTTTATCCAGGCACCTGCTGATGGACTTTCGGATTGTTTCCAGTTTGGGGATATTAGATTAAGAAAGCTGCGAGAAACATTTGTATGCAAGTCTTCGTGTGGACCTATATTCTTATACCTCTTGAGAAAATACATAGTAAATACAAGAAAAGGCTGGGTCACTTCATAGGCATTTTTTGTGTGTGTGTTTTTTGTTTGTTTTTTGCGGTACGCGGGCCTCTCGCTGCTGTGGCCTCTCCCGTTGCGGAGCACAGGCTCCGGACGCGCAGGCTCAGCGGCCATGGCTCACGGGCCCAGCCGCTCCGCGGCATGTGGGATCTTCCCGGACCGGGGCACGAACCCGTGTCCCCTGCATCGGCAGGCGGACTCCCAACCACTGCGCCACCAGGGAAGCCCGCATATGTTTTACACTTCTTAGAAGGTTGTTGAACGTCTTGTATATATTTTAGAGGCAAGTTCTTTGTTAGATACACGTACGTGAGTATTTTCTCTCATCCTGTGTCTTGCTTTTTCCTTTTCTTAAAAGTGTTTTTGATTTTGATAAGATCAAGTTTGTCAAGTTTTCTTTAGGGGCTCATGTTTTGCGTATCCTAAGAAATACTCCCCTATCAGGTTTCAAATATTATTATGATTTCTCCGAGTTTTATAGTTTTAGCTTTTACACGTAGGTCTACAAGGCATTTTGAGCTGATTTTGGAGTGTGGGATAAGGTAAGGATAGATATTCATTTCTCTTTCATATGGATATACAGCTGTTCCAGTACTATTTATTTTTCCCATTGAACTGAATTGGCACATTTGTCAAAAATCATTCGACCAGGACTTCCCTGGTGGCACGGTGGTTGGGAGTCCGCCTGCCGATGCGGGGGACGCGGGTTCGTGCCCCAATCCGGGAGGATCCCACGTGCCACGGAGCGGCTGGGCCCGTGAGCCATGGCTGCTGGGCCTGCGCGTCCGGAGCCTGTGCTCCGCAACGGGAGAGGCCACAGCAGTGAGAGGCCAGCGTACCAAAAAAAAAAAAAAAAAATCATTCGACCATATATGTGTAGGTCTATTTCTGAACTCCATTTAATTAATCTATGTTGATCTTTTCACTGTTATCACACTATTCTGATGACAGTAGATCCCTCAACTCCAGTCAAGCCTTCAGATGGCTGAAGCCCTGGCCAGCATCTTTATTACCTCATGAGAGATTCTGGGCAACGACTGCCTAGTTAAACCCCTCCCAAATTCCTTGCTTGTGGATGTGGGTGATCATGGTAGAAAGGACTACTTAGAAGCCCCTGGAACTGACTCTACCTACCTAAATAAACCAAAAGTGATTCCACGTTCCAAAAAGGATTGAAGAGATTAGTGCTGCCATCAAGGACTTCAAAATACAAGAGTAAATGATTCTTACCATTCAGTTCACCCATGGGGCCTGGAAAGATGAAACTGAACAAATGATAGTGATTATCATAAACTCAATCAGCTAATGACTCTAATTTCAGATGCTTTTCCAAATGTGATTCCCATGCTGAAGCAAGTCAACACCACCTCTGGCACCTGGTATGCAGCTATTGCTCCGACAAATATAGGAGATTCCCCCAGGGTACCTTTAATATTCCCGTATCCTATGATTTAAGTCCGTTAAAAGCTACATCAGTCCAATACAGGAAGGACTATTAATGGTCCAGACACATTAGGAAGAAGTTCTGAGTTACCCCACGGGCATGAAACCAGAGCTTGCTAAAAACAAAGGAGGTATACATTGGGTAGTTGAAGAAGGCCATTGTAAGTACCAGCTATGACCACATGACCAGGTGCAGAAATGAGAATGTTAACAGTTACAAGCATTTTCTTATTTTAGTATTAATTGGCTTGTAGATATTAACAAAATTTTTTCATCTTCTCTCCTATTTCCCTACTACCGATGATAAGTTGTATTAAAAGTAGTTAGACTTTATATCTCAGTATTACTGGACATCAAAGAGGGTGACTTAGAAGAATGAGCATCACCCAAAGGGGCACTGTATCCTCTCTTGAGGGGGAGAGGAAGCATATTCTCTATTGTACATGAGATAGTCGTAGTAGGTTAGGTGGAAGTATGACTTTACTATTTGGATTTTAAGTGTGGTTAAAGACTGTATAAGGGTGCCAGGTTGACAAGGGGTGGACCGTGGTGGCTTTGCAATACGTCAACTCAACTCAACTTTCTTTCCCAGAATTCCCTTCCCAGTACCTTCCCCATTAGGGTGGAATAAGAGAGACATTGTGTGCATGATTTGGAAGATGGAAGGGAAGCAGCAGCCACGTTTACCAGGTGCTTTTGCTGCTCACATGCTCTCACCTCATTGGAACGGCAGCATCCGGGTGTGCACTATCTCCACCTTGCCCTGGGGCCTCCCTCAGCTCCTCCAAGTCCTGGTCCAGGCACATGATTTATTTCTGTACGAAAGAGCACCATCTTCTCCAGCAGGAAATCTACAATACGGAAGTCAGAGGTGTTGAGAGACCAACCCAGGTTCCAGTCCATCCTCACAGGCTCAACATTACCTTCAATCAGGCCAGTGCACTTTGATATTGGATCGTCTGAACTTGTCACTTGTTGATAAATGTCAACAGCTAAGGTAATATTTTTAGATGTAGAATTGCAAATCCTGAGACATGGACCCATGTTATGCCAGGTCTTTTCTTCTTTGTGCCTAAATGAGTTTCACGTTCCCGCTAATTCTAAGGAGCACACCACACACAGATGCAAACCTGCATATGGGAGTGCGTCTGGCCTCATAACCTTCTTTTGGATATGGACACACATTGCTATCCCACCGACAACCAACTGCCGCCATCCCATGTAGCGCAGACAGCAGCCAGGAAAAGCCATATGCATTTACAGAGCTTTTAACACAATCAGTTGAAAACAGACTGGCGTATTGTTGATTGTGGACTCTGCAGGCTTTCTGTGGTGAGCGGCGTGCACCACGCTACTTGTATTTCTCCCCACTAATTTTCTTCCCTGGTGCTGAGGAATAAAACGCCAGCTGGAGTTAAGGAGAGGAGAGGTCTGAACAAGTTTATTACCCAGATGCTGAGACCCAAGAAGCAGAGTCATCAGACAACACTGAGTCTTTTGCTAAACCATCTTAGATAGATTTCTTTTGTACCACAGGGGTGGTTTCAATGAGTTGCGTATTGTACTTTTAAGAACTGCGTTGACTGACACTGCTCTTATATAACACATATTAAATAAACTATATAAAGATAAATGTAAGAATGCTTCAAATGAGCATTTAGTTACCAAAATAATGTAGGTGTTGCTATTTAATTGTATAATTATATTGCTGCTAGTTATCTCTTTAAAAGTCATGAGTATCGGGTGATGTATGCAAAAATTTTCAGTTATAAGATGCATAAGTTCTGAGGAGCTAATGTACAGCATGGTGACTGTGGTTAATAATAGGGTATTGAATACTTGAAAGTTGCTGAGAGCAGGCCTTAACTATTCTCATCATGAAAACAATGCGTTGTTATATGAGGTGATAGATGCGTTAATTATCTTGATCTTGGTAATTATTCCACAGTGTATATGTATGTCAAAGCATCATGTTGTACTGAATATATTCTCTAAAGGAAAAGGAACAATGGGATATCAGTATGTGAATAAGAAAAGGACACAAACACACGCAATATTGCACCCACTTAAGTTGCTTCATATAACTGTATGCTTCTTAGTCAAGTTCAGGTGGTTCCCATACATGTGCTATGAGTGTGTACACCTCACTCCTACCACTCCATTTCCATAGAAACTATCTGGCGAGGAGTTTTTGAATCTCTCCTATCTGAACTTTTTACTATTTATCACTGCTTACTTCTCAAAATAATTAAACCTCTAATTCCGAGATGCAGAGTTGCATGATTCACTTTCCTCTCTCTGAAACTTCTTTCTCTCCTGTGTTACGTCCCCACGGGCTCACCTCACACTGCCCACCCAGGGTCCCAGGGCTCACTCTGCTCAGATGCTTTGAGAATAGATGCTATCCCCCTCCGTAGGTCAACTACTATTGGCATTCAAATAATATACTTGGTCACTCTTCCCCTCAATGTTTTCTCCCTGGACTTATTTAACATACTTCTCTGTTATTCAAAGAAAATATCTGCACCGTCCAACTTTCGGAAGACTCACCATGAACAGTTTCTAGCCACCTTCACATTTGAAATATTTATGGTTTACCAAGAGGTTCACATGTGTACTTATGAAATGACCTTCAAACTAACCAAAATATAAACTTTTAAATCCGTCCTCTAAAGATAATCATTTTATGCTGCCCTTACATAGACCTCTTTTCTTCTCAACCAATTCCTTCTAGTCTTCCCACTTTATCAAAACCAAAACCAACTCACAATTCACAAATTATTTTTGCTCTTTAGGGGATAGTAAATCCTAAGCTCTCTGAATACGTATTTTCTACTTTTGTTTTACCTGCAGTTATCCACCCCCAGAATAATGCCAGCCTCAAGATAAATTTATGAGGTTAGAGGTCAAGATGGCGTATATGGTGGGTGGGGTTAGTGGCTAGACAGGGACTGAGGGCGGGACTCTGGGAGGCGGTTATGTTCAGTTTCTTGATATGGTTGCCAATTGGATGGGTATTTTCTGTTTGTGAAATTTATCAAGATGTTTGGCCATAATTGATGAATGTTTCTGTACATTGAAAACACTTACAAAAGAAAATCAGTCTACTGAAATCAGCCCCAAATCTGTGTTTACTCTGTTTCTCCTCTCAGCCTGTTTTTCCATTCTACTCACAAACGTAACAAATAACAAACACACTGAGTTCATTTTAAAAGATCTAAGGCAATGATGACTTTTATCATTGATTTATTCTATCTCTACCATCACAGTTATGTTTCTAGCCAGGGAGACAATACTAATATTCTTTAGATAAAAGTAATTTATCCTCGAACTCTTCCCATTGATCAACTTCCCTACATGCTACCATGTCACAGGTCTAATTAGATGGTGTTCAGAAAGCATCTGATGGGGCTACACTTGAATTTGTGTTGTGGATAACAGACAGCAGAGCACAGGAGCACCATGCTGGAGTGTAGTAATGACTCTGTAATTAATACAATTCGAAGAACTCACATGGGAAGCGTCACGTCCTTCCTGTCTAACATGATTAATAGACCTCAGCTACCAGAGCCTGTTCATCCTGGTGTTTCTTCACATTGGAAAGAAATGGAAATGTAATTCAAGATTTTATAAACCTATATGTATTTGCTATGCCTCTTACACACACACAAACACACGTACCACATGTACACACACCGTATACACACACACACACCCCCCCCACTTGGTTGAAATCCACTGCATTTAAACCTCTTCCATGAGTGCAATGGCAAAAAATAGTATTAAATACAATTTTACATCATTACTGTGAAATGTGAAGCAAAGTTGTAACCAAGGACCATCACTGGTGGAATCAATTTTTCTTTGTTCTTGGATAACTGCATATTATTAACAAATATAAAAGTAAGGAAACGCATTCTAATATGATACGTATGAGAAAACAAATTGGAATGAAAGTCAGGTTTCTCTGAAGAAGGCTTTATACTGATGTCAATTAATATTTAATACCACTTAATCTGAAAATAATATGTATCACATTGTTTTTTAAAATAATGACACAAAGTTTTGGTAACATGCATCACTCAGGGATACTTTTAATGATAAAATGATAGAGATAAGACAGTTAAGATATATCCTCCATTTCCTTAACTAGTAGCTTATAGATGAACAGGATTTTGTCAAGCAATAAAACTCTATGTCATTCACTAACTCATTCAATCCAATATATTAATTGAACTTATACTGTATGACTCTAATCCCAGAACTTTGGAGAGCGCCAGAATATGGTCTTGTGACTCTTCTTTGAACATCTTTCAATCTCAAATACCTGTCTCCAGAGGCAGTTTATTTCTGCCCAGTTAATGTGATGTCTGTGACATTTTCACTTTCTTTCAAGTTCAACTGATAGTCGCTATCACGATTATAGCAATAGTTTTGATCACAATTTACTCAACATAAATGAAGGACATAAATGCCAAGAAGACAACCAAGAATTTATCAGACATTCTGCTACTTCTAGATGATACATAACTCTTGGTACTGGTTCATTTTATCTCTGCCAACTATGTAACTAATATTAGGATAGCACATCCACGCTGCCTGTAAGATGGGAGAATCTCTAAGTTGAAATGTCTACCTGAGTGAGGTCTTTGACATACCCCTCCTCAATAATACTTGTCTCTTCTTTCCTCTGAGGCTTACTCAAATGCCAGACACTATGCTCCTATGTTGGAAAGTATGGTCTTCCATCAGGGATGTGCCTTCCGGATTCTTAGATGGGAACAGATCAGGGTTATTACAGACTCACTCCCCAGCTCTGTGACCTTTGAATACCTCCTCCTCTCATCTTCACTTTCCTCATCTTTAAAATGCAAATTGTAATGCTTCCTGATTTCTTCCGAGAACTACTGAAGATGAAATGTGATGATGATGTATGTAAAAGATGTTTGAATATAAAAAGCTCTACCAGGGCTTCCCTGGTGGAGCAGTGGTTGAGAGTCCGCCTGCCAATGCAGGGGACACGGGTTCGTGCCCCGGTCCGGGAGATCCCACATGCCGCGGAGCAGCTGGGCCCGTGAGTCATGGCCGCTGAGCCTGCGCGTCCGGAGCCTGTGCTCCGCAACGGGAGAGGCCACAACAGTGAGAGGCCCGCGTACCGAAAAAAAAAAAAAAAAAAAAAAAGCTCTACCAACATAATCTACTGCTGTTTTTTTCCCTTTTTAAGTGTTCCCAGATTCTACTCAAGCATCATCTCTAAGTCTCAATACACCTAAGCTATTATACTGAATTCTATGTGTTTATTACCTGTACTTTGTACATTGGTCTACAGATATCTAAGCTCAGTGAATAGTCCATTCACTTTCTTCCTTGTTATTTTCCCTTTAAATTTACTAGAACTTCCTCTTCTATGATTGTTTTGTCTGTATCATTTATTTATTTTATTTTTCTTGGAATCAAACATTTATCACAAAATGAACACTTTCCATTTTTAAACATACAATCACTTTTCTTCACATTTATCTCAAAATTAGTAAACAGAATTTTATTCAAACTTTACAAATATCCTTTACATTTAGCCTGCGATTAAGCATCAGAAAGTTCAACCTGAAGTTAGACTTCGTTACCCAAACACTTAAGCATCTGAAAATAAAGATGAGGATGAATGTTCATTTATCAAACATAATTTAAGCATTCCAATAAACTCTGACAATGAAGAGTGACCCAAGCCAAACTTTAACTTGCTCTGGTCTACATGATCTTCAGAGCCTAAAAGTACTTATTATTTAATAATGATTTTAAAAAGTCTTCAAATGACAAATTATGAAGGTGTGTCCAGATGTAGAATTTTAGTTCAACATTTCTATAGCTGCTGCTTTAGACTAATATTAAAAAAACAACTCCCCAAGCCTTATTATTCAACATGTACTTAAAAACATGTAGCAGGGGCTTCCCTGGTGGCACAGTGGTTGAGAATCTGCCTGCCAATGCAGGGGACACTGGTTCGAGCCCTGGTCTGGGAAGATCCCACATGCCGTGGAGCAACTAAGCCCGTGCACTACAGCTACTGAGCCTGCGCGTATGGAGCCTGTGCTCCGCAGCAAGAGAAGGCCGCGACAGTGACAGGCCTGTGCACCACCATGAAGAGTGGTCCCCGCTCGCCGCAACTAGAGAAAGCCCTCGCACAGAAACGAAGACCCAACACAGCCAAAAATAAATAAATAAATAACTAAATAAATAAGTAAATAAGTTTCTTAAAAAAAAATAAAATAAACATGTAGCAGCATGGTATAGTTTATTTTTATAAATATTAGTACCTGTAATAAAATATAAAATACAGAGTCTCCCTTTTTCAAATATTAAGTCTCTGAATGCTTCATTCATCCTCTGATTTCAAACCCATACAATGCACTCATATGACATTGTAGATTTACCACTGAGACAAAACAGTGTACATCTGCTGGTGAAGGAGTGCTGTGGGAATACCAAAGTACTACATTATAGAAAGGAAACATTGAAGCAAAAATACCTTCTGAATATATACTGTACATTATGCAAACAAACATTAATAAGAATCAACACAGGCCAAAATATTGTTTTCTAGGAAATTAGAGTCTTCTTTCTTTTAAATCACACACATTGAAGATGCTTTTTGTTAGGAAAAGAATGGAGCCTGTTCCTGTATTTGCTTATGTGCTTAAATATCTTGGAAACAAGTAATTGTTACATTCATTTGCTAATGGTTTGTCCTCTTAGTTGGCCTGCTGGTGCAAACAAGGAATACAGTACTATTTCAGTACCTGTTTTTCTTTCTATTTTATTTATTTATTTATTTTTGGCTGCATTGGGTCTTTGTTGCTGCATGTGGGCTTTCTCTAGTTGCGACCAGCGGGGGCTACTCTTCGTTGCGGTTCATGGGCTTCTCATTGCGGTGGCTTCTCTTGCTGCAGAGCACGGGCTCTAGGCACGCAGGCTTCAGTAGTTGCAGCACGCAGTCTCAGTAGTTGCAGCACACGGGCTCAGTAGTTCTGGCGCACGGGCTTAGTTGCTCCGCGGCACGTGGAATCTTCCCCAACGCTCGAACCCGTGTCCAGTGCATTGGCAGGCGGATTCTTAACCACTGTGCCACCCGGGAAGCCCCCTGAGTACCTGTTTTTCATGTAACACTAGCTATATAATATACACTTAATTCATTTTTATCAGTCCATATTAATAATATAAATAGATTAAATGAAGCAGTGAATTTCAAAACTTGTGCAGGGGAAACTAGTTGATAATTTGTTTCCAGTAAGGCTAGTAGCAAAATAATTACTACAAAGTCAGCCCAAGCTGGCAGTAAACCCCTGATTTAGCAAGCTGAATCAAAGTTTGAAGTTAGTTTATTTCCTATATGACCATGCAAATCTAGAATTGCCTATGTGAAAGAAAGTGCTGGCAGCATCAAAGTCCTGTAATAAGAGAATGAAGTACTGATTAGGTTTTCAGAATGCCAGAGATACTAATATGAAGAAATTTGAATGTCTTAATGATGGCATCACAGCAATGGCCTCAGGATTTCCTTAACGAATCAGAAACTGAGAAACACAATTTGTTAGTCAATAAAGTTCTCAATCAAAAGCCTAAATGTGAAGCAAAAAATGATAAAGACACAAAATCAAAGATGCATTCTCTACTATGACCATCTGCAAGAATTTCAAGCTTTATGTCAACATGTGTACCATCAACAGCCCCTCTAACAGGAAAGAACTTATCGTGACTGTCCATCCCTTTTCAGTTTCAAGTCTTTGAAGGACTGCATTTCCAACTGCTTCCCGGTAGGCAGGGCTGAGCGCATCCAGCAAGGATGGGAGGGAGTCTGTAAATGATCGTCCACCTGGTCAAAAGCACAACCTACCACCCCGAGCCCTGCTGCAGTGAGCTCCAGACAGTAGCTATTCCTTTGTCTTGTTTCCACATTGATATAGGCCACATCGTCTGCACAGCACAGGGTTTTTGAGACAAACATGGTGTTAACTGCAAAGAGGACATCATTTACAACTCCTTCAGCTTCCAGCCTCATGTCTTTCATATCAGATCCTTCAAAGCCATTAAGCTCTGCATCTTCTTCAAATCCTGACACGCTGCTCAGCTCCATGGGATTACAGTCTGTTTCCATTCTGCAAAAATCTTTGATGTAAGCCCTTTGACTTCAAGTTCCGTGATCTTTTCAGCAGGTGGAGTGGCTGCAGCTGCGCCCTCTTTCGGCTCTGAGAGGCATGTGACGTGGGAACACTACCGTCTTATTCCTGCCACCTCAGGCACAAGTCTGCACACACGCCGAGTCCTCCTCTTACTCCCTCCCCAGGCATCTGGCCATTTATTTATTTTAATTCAAGGGATACAGATTTTCTGGACACTTGCAACTCTAACCAAGATAATAGCTACCTTGTACCAATGCAAATTCCTGCGGAACAGATTCCATTGAGATGCTAAGTCTACTCTGCATATTCTAAGTATAAGGTGTGGTCTGTGCCCTTAAGGAACATTCAGCCAAATAGAAAGACAAGAGTCACTCCCTGAAAAAGAATAATTTTGTTAAACAAGTGTTTACCTGTTGACATTCTACAACAGTTCACAGCAGGGCCAGGACCTAGGGCCTTGGCCTCATTTTCTTTAAATAGATTTTATTTCTTAGAGCTGCTTTAGGTTCATAGCAAAATGAAGCAGAAGGTAGAGAGATTTCCCATTTATACCCTCTGCCTCCACACATGCACAACTTCCCCTATTATCAACATCCCTCACCAGGGTGGCACATTTCCTGCAGTTGATGAACCTACACTGACACCTCGTTATCACCTACAGTCCAGAGTTCACATTAGACTTCACTCCTGACGTTGTACGTTCTATGGGTTTGGGGCCAGCTACCACCATACTTCCCAGGGACTACCGATATTTGGACCCATAAATGTTAGGTTTGCCCCAGAGCCAGGGGGAACGGAGTTGGAAGGGGAAAAGGGATCCAGGTAAAGAGAGAGAACAGAATGATTTCCAGATCATCCGTCTGAGACGTTTAGATTTTTATGCCTCCAACCATTTATTTAGCTGAACTTGCTTCATAGAATGTGGTTTTATGGGGCAACAGAGTGTTTTTCTTTGATTTCATAGAGGCGAGTTCTATTTCTATTTTTCTAGAAATTAGAGAAACCTCTGCTTTTTACTCTATATAGGGTATATTTTATCAGACATATTTCTTATGATTCTAGTGTAAGTCAAGTATCTAAGTAAAAAAGAGAACATTTCCTATAATAAGGGTATAATATGATGATAATGGAAATATAGGTATGATGTTAGAAGTATGGTTTTAATGCTATCTCTTCAATATATGTCATCGGACTCAATGGAATTGCTCACAGGGGCATCAAACAACTAAGGGGTTTGAGGAGGGGTGTTTGTTCTCAGCCCAGGTAAGGGGATTTGGCCATCTTCTCAATTATCTATACGTCTGTGCGTTATTTTTTATCATCTTCCAGTATAAAAACCTTAGAAGTAGAGTCTGATATCCTAATCTATGGAAGGATGACGCCAAAGGCTTCATGAAAGGAGAGAAAAGAATATCTTTCATCTTCCATTAGACTCAGAGAAATCTGAGAACATCTACCCACAAAGTCAACAGAAGAAAATGAGTATTCATATAATGGTACCCAACTATTAAACTAAAGAAAACGATGATTAAAGATCGAGCAGGGTATATTTCAGCTATACAGAATCATGCAGAAAATTCAATAAAAAGCCAATCAAATCTTATACTGTCAAGAAAACTAATTATCACTGAAAAAGATACCAATATGACCAGATTTTAAATTTTTTAAAATACTTCTTTGTGAGAATATATTTCATATATACTAACCTCTCCCAGATCTAGATATAACTTCAAGTTCATCCCTCTGTTTTAACTCTTATTGTTGTTGTTTTGTTTTGTTTTATTTTTCCCGCTTTAGAGAGAATTGACAAATTCTGACATTTGTTCAGCTAAAGATTCAGACACTCTCAAGAAATAAAACAATAGCTCATACAAGTTTGCAAGCGACATGTATTGTGTCTTTTAAAACAAATTCCAATACAAACTGGACTTTGGTCTGAGATCACATTGTAAATGCACCGGAAAAGAGTGCTAGAGTCACAACTATATAGCTTTTTATTTAAAAAACTACTAAAGAAGTAAGTGAAATCTAACTACACTTCAATAATTGTCCCAACTTCGTGTTGATCCAGCCTTGATTTTCTAGGTATTCACCCAGAGTGTACGGTCTACCACTGTCTTATGCCGCTGTATAAAATGTTGCTTATGCCGTCCTGAAGTATTCAGACTCTACTCATTGGAACAGTGGAAGGTATATACAGAGAGCAATGGTATAACCAGAAACACATTTTGAAAGGATAGCTGGAAATACCATGGAGAATGAGTTTAACTAGAAATATATAGGCAAACCACTTCATACTCTTTCAAAAAGAAAATTTTAAAAGAATGTTATATTCATTCATTAACTCAGAAACCATTTGCTGAGTAGCTATTCCATTACATCACAAAGTGGTTTTCTTTAAAGAGAGTCCTGGCATTTAGCGATAGTTTAGTTGTCTTTTTAGACAGAATAAAGATAAACTTGTTATTTTTGGTAACAAATCAGTACAATCTTTACTGTGCTCTTGACATGGCGCCACATAATAGAAAGGACTAAACTACATCCAACAATAGATGATGAGAACTTCAGTGTGGGCAGAGGCAATGAAATGGAAAATAAAGGAAATGTGCAGAAGGAACTCTTCCACATCCATGGAGGACACACGCGAAGGGAAGAGTGTGGAACTTGCTCCTGCTTCCTGGGATTTGAGTCTACTGGTCTACCCGGGATACCCCAGATGTGCCACCAACCTCAGATGCATGTTCTTCAAAAGGAGAAGACAGGACTAAACTCTAATTTCCCTATTAGCTCTAAAGACTCTTAGCTTTATCTTAGTTAAGAACACACTGTGTCGTATAAAAAATTCAAAGAATTAGAGAATTAACCTCAATTCACATTGGAGGAAAATTTGTCATTTTGATAGCATTCAGCTACAATTTTCAAATATCCTTGCTTATAACAAGGAACAAAAGTAAGCTAGTGGTGCTGCATGCAGAATTTATGCAAAACTTCACTCCTATTTTAAATAAATTAGAGGTAATTGTCCAACATAATTTGAAGTCTTAATAAGAAGGTGCAATTTTATTCATGAAATTTCCTTTAATTCTGGTTATAACCTACACAAACAGCTAAGGCTATATGAATAGCATTTGTTAGTTATGGTACTTTTTTAGATTGGCCTCTCAACAAAGTCCCATTCTTTTCTCAAGTCCAGAAAGACAGTTCATGTAAAAGGAGCTATTATTCCTTGATAATTACTCAGTGGCTCTCTGTACAGCATTGCCTCTGCGTCATGTGGTTTAGCAATTTTTAAAAAGAAATTCTTTAAATAGGAATACCAAATAAACACAGGTGGTGAATTTCTACATATAAAACTGTTATAAAATTTGTAACTTGGAAGTGCACTTACATAACACATTAATATTTCCATTTAACATAGATGAAAGATTAACACTAGTGATTTTAAAACACTGTTTTAAAAAGAAACTAAATAACAAATTATTCTTATCTTTAAGAGCCATGAGACCACCATCACTCTGTAGTGACACTAAGTAATGCAATAGGTGATATTCTTCCCTATCTTGGGACTAGGTAAAGAACCCAGTAATTCAATAGCTCAGAGGGAGGGTAAAAAGTGAAGGGAAGGAGGTCCAGACAGTGCAGTAGGGACAGGGGGCTGCAACCAGATTAGGAAGAGTAAAATTATCCCCTAGTAATTTGTATGGAGAAGTAGCCCAAAATCATGGTTTTGGGTTTTCCCCCTATAAAACTATTCTACATTCTTTTTTTGATGATCTGTAAGCTTATTTGTCGAGGAACCTTGTTTCAGATGGGAAGAATGAAGAGTGGCCTTTATTTTCAATCACTTATAAATGTATGGAACAAATAGGATAAGCTGCAGATGGGTGGGTGGCAGTTAGGGAAGGGGAGATTACCAGCACTTTCCATTTTGACTCATAATCACTTAAAACTGAATAAATCTGACTGTGACGTGCAGTGAGGAAAACTCTAGCCTGTAAGTGCTCTCTGCCTATGAAAGTAACTAGGTCCACAATGACTACATGCTAACTTGACATTTTTTTTAATGTTCTCTTTTTCTCAGACACGGTTTTAAAAGAGTTCAGGATGGTCAGCTCTGGAGCCAAATCCTCTGTGAAAGAACAAAGACAACGTGAAAGGACTGGTCATTAGTTAGGCTCCGTGTGACTGCAGGAGCAGAACCCACAGAAATTCATAAACCGTGGAACCAAGACAGAAACTTAGCAGTCAAACAAAATTAATGCCCAAGGAAACTCACTGAAGCACTACGAAAAGGTCAGCAGTCTGTATCAAATACCACAGAGGAGAGAAGTGTATTTGGTTTTTCCAATTTCACTCCACGAGAATAAGAAAGGATGGTTCCTAATCACCGGTAGGTACCAGTTAGTCCTCATAGCTGCCAGCCATGGACAGGAAATTCGCCAACCAGCACTGAAGCAAAGGTGACCCCATGCAAATTACCTGTGTGGAGCTCAAATGCTACCTAGATGCCTTTGGAACCAGACATCACTGAGAGAGTGGATGGGAGTCACCATGTCTCATCGACTTTTGCAGCTTTGTCTGAGAGTCTGGAGACGTAGGGGTCTTCCAGTGGAGACCCTTCATCATGTAAAAAAGATCCAGCAATCTCCTGGAGCATAGACTTGAGTTGAAGAGTTAGAAAGCAAACCACACAGGAAGACAACTGCTGGCAACCCTGACAGTCTCCCTACCCTTACTGGCCGCCAGCCTCCCCTCATTTTCACCCAGTGTACTGGACTTTGGGCCAAATGGATCTTGGTGTACATCCAGCTACAGGTATTTATTAGGCATGAAGTTCAAGATAAGGCCCCCTCAGAGCTTCATTTTCCTCATCTGTAACATTGGCAGCATCTAGGCTGTAGTAGTTAATCTATGAAACTGCCTACCATGGAGCCCGGTCTACAGAAGCGGGAACCATAGTGCTTGCTTTCTACTTCAGACTCTAAAATTCCTACCTTAATTATTTGTCACTGGTCCCAGGGTTTTTATTGTTTAGAGATGATCTCTCCTGAATTTAAAACTCAGTTTTCTTGAGTGAAGTTTGATTTAATACCGATCTCTTCTGTACTTCAAATTTAGTTTTGCCCAGTGAACTTTAGGTCACCAGGGTTCATTTGTTTGGTCAGTCATCTTTGCTATCATCCCAAAGAGCAAAACCCTGACCTAACCACGTGGCTAATAAAAAGTATCTCTGATAAAAACAATAGAGCTCAAACGTAAAAGTAACATTTTAAGTAATGCAAAAATCCACACAAGGCAGCTCAACTTTCACTGAAATTTCAAATCTCTGAATGCATTGGACAGGCTTTCTCCCATCTCCATGCAACTTCTGGGAACTTCAACACAAGAACAAGAAGCTTTCATTTGTTTTGATTCTATCTTTTCACTGGCACTCTGTTGCATTTACTATCTTTCTCCCTGTGGCTTTACTCTCGTTTTATGGGATTAGCTTTACACTTCACAGCACTCATGGGGTTATTCCCTCTTGAACATTCACCACAGGTTCCACATCCTGCTAGCAGAGGGAGATTAGTGTTTTAGTTAAGATTTCTGTGGAAGAGTTATCTGAGACTCAGATAAGTTGGCATTCATTAAAATAATTAAACCCTACTACTAAAGATGATTCAGAAAAGATAATACCTAGTTTTAATCTGGTATCCTTTTCACTAATACTTAATTCTTGTTCTAATTTTTATTCCAATCATATATTTAGGTAAAGAAGTTACTACTCCTTTTTTTAACTATATAATTCCCCCTGAGAGGGAACAAAAAAGAAAAAATAAAAACACAAAGAATAAAAACAAAAAATAAGAGAAGTTAAGCATGCTGTCTCTGGTCAAGCTAAATTGTCTGGTGCTCCCTGGTACGTCCGTCTAGCAAGGGAACAGCCAAGGTGCAAGACAAGAAAACCCATTTCTACAAATATCATATGATATCACTTACATGTGGAAGCTAAAAAATGGCACAAATGAACCTATTTACAAAACAGAAATTGAGTCACAGATGTAGAAAACAGACTTATGTTTACCAAGGGGGAAGGTGGGGGAGTGGACGGAGGGATAAATTGGGAGACTGGGACTGACATATACACACTACTGTATATAAAATAGGTAACAAATAAGGACCTACTGTAGAGCACAGGGAACGCTCCTCAGTGCTCTGTAATGACCTATATGGGAATGTTAAATGTGCTGTTCACATAAGAGATTTCCACTGAGGAGCCGTCCTGGGTCCGCTGTAGCCCCCAGTGAGGAATGATATAGATAAGAGAAGCCAGAATATGTGTATCTCACCGATTTGCACTTTCTGAGACCTCGGTACCTAACTTGGGAAACTATTTGAGGCCAAGATGTCGTACTGAACATCCTTAGAAGCCAGGACCTCACCGAGGAAAAGAAAAGAGGAGGGTGCCTGCCAGGACAGGTATTTCCAAGTGAAAAGTGCAGGTGACAGGAGTAAGCACAGGGTTTTCTCTTTTTTAGTCTTTGCTCAGATCATTCATTTGGGACTGGGTGGTGGACATTCACTTCTAACTCCCAAAGTGCTGTGGGCACCATGACGATGCTATAATTTCACAAGATGCTACGAGCCACCAGGCATTTGTTTCTGCTACTGCAGAATCCCCAAGTCCCATGCCTGCTGAAAGGGGCTCCTCAAACAGACAGCAAGGAACAGAGTCAAGGCCGGCCTGGCACAGACCACAAGGGTCCCATCTCAGCCTTGAATGTGGGTGTGTCCTCAGGGCAGGCTCCAGAGCCTCCCGCAACCAGAAAGCCAACCTCCCACAACCACAACAGAAAACTGTCTGTTCTTCCTCTTCCATCCCTCCTCCCTGGCGCTTCCATGAAGTCCCTCCTGCCAGCCACACCTCATACCTGCTTCAGACTGGCCACCTGTCCAGGGCAGAGCAGCCCCTGCAGCTGTTAGGTCTCCATCACAGTGTCACGCACTCCAGTGTGGAGGATCTCGGTCCCGTTTTTTAAAAAAAGAGAGCAGTTGACTCCGTCTGGACACCTTGGGGTGTGCCCAGGCCCCCCGCTCCCCTGAACTGGGGACACTCTGTGGCCCCATTGGTTGCTGCACGGCACCTCCCCTACTTCCCAGGTTCCACTTCTCAACACCCCTCATCCTGGTTTCCACGGCAACGCATGGTTCTCTTCATGAACCTACAAGAGCAAGGACAAGCCTTCATCACGGGAGGAGATTTTAAACAAAAAGTACATAACAAGAATCACAAATTACTTCTTCTTCGGAGTTACTTGAAGATTTAGCGGCTGCATGTTGAAGAGCGCTGTATTACTACCCACACACCTTTCTTCTGGTTGAAATCCCCATTTAGGAAAAGTGCTCCGTCACGCAGAGCTTCAGTCTATGTTTCCGTATTCCGGGAGCTATTACTGACCCAGGAGGGTCACCCCATGGCTGTAAAACCTTCGCCTATGCTCTTATTTATACGGATTTTGAAAGGTTCCTCTTGATCGTTAGCACGCACGGAAACGTGGAGGACTTTTCACTTCTCACGCAGCGAGTCCCTCTGGGACGCACTGTGAGATATTTGATTAGCTCGGGAAGATAGACTCGTTTCCCAGAACTGCTGAGTGGTGTCCCGTTTCTGCAGAGGTTGCAAACGGAGCCTGTGACTGCACGCTCGTGGGCCCGTCCAGCCCGGGGCGAAGCTGCCCTTCCTTCCATGAAACTGGCATTTGCTCTTTGCCGGCCTATAAAGGAGCAACTGCTTTGTGTACTTAGTACTCAACAAGTATTAATGAATGGTACTACGGTCTATATCTGGGCAGGCTGTCTCTGCTTCTCTTTATAAATGACCATGTTTCACCGTTATATTTAGACATTGCAGAAGGGCATGACATTACACGGTACAATGGTGTTCAATACTCAAATAAATCATTACCCTGGTTTTTAAAGTCTGAAGAAGATGCCTCGGGCTCTAGTAGTAAGAGTCTCTATCCTTTGATGCTTAATTGTTGAAGGAGGAGGAGAGGGGGAGGGGAGGAGAAGAAGAAGAAAATGGGGAAGGGTTGTTACGAGGTAATGGAGAGGAAAACGGGATGACTGGGGAAACCGTCTGTAGAGGGTAGTCGAATACGGGAAGAATAATTTAGGACTCATACACATTAAAAATGGATTTCCTTTCGAAGAGAAAAACAACAACAACAAGAAAATAATTAGCGTGTAGCCTGGTTCGGCTTCGTCCGAACCCAGAAGTTAAGATAAGGACTCGGATGCAAGTGGTTTCTTTAGAAGGGATCAGGGACCCCAGAGCCGAGGAAGGGGCGCGAGGAGAAAAGCCCACGGAGAGTGCGGGAGCAACTGCAGCCTGCAACGAGGGCCCGGTCCCGCCCGGGAGCCTCAGAAATGCCCCGCACGACTGTCTCTTCCGGGGAAGAAAGGCATTTACCCCACCTTGCACCTCCTCTGCTTCAAGAGGACGACCAACCCACAACACTCCCTGCTGGGGCTGAGTTCCCACAGCCCTGGGGGGACACCTCAGGAGGAAGAGCAAACAGATGCTTCCAGGTTCCAGGGTCCACACAGCTGGAGGCGGACGAGGGAGGTGGGGACCAGCCCAAAGCATCTGCCCCAGCAGGGCCACGTCTGGGCTCCCTGGATTCAGATCCCTGCAGCAGTGACATTCCTCAGAGTGCTTGCCTGACGAGCCGTCCCTCTCTGGTCCCTCCCTCTGCTATAATCTTTACCCCCTTGACATGTTGTCATGTGATTTTTTTTTTTTTTTTTGCTTGATGTCAGTTTTCCCGATTCAAAGGGTACACGTCTCCCCAGGACCCACGGCAGTGCCGGACACACAGAGGGTGCTCCATCTGTATTGCTTAAGGGATTCATGTCAAGTTGTTCCATGCACTATATTAAAAAGTAAGTAATCAGGGCTTCCTTCCCTGGTGGCGCAGTGGTTAAGAATCTGCCTGCCAATGCAAGGGACACAGGTTCGAGCCCTGGTCCAGGAAGATCCCACATGCCGCGGAGCAACTAAGCCCGTGCGCCGTAACTACTGAGCCTGCGCTCTAGAGCCCGCGAGCCACAACTACTGAGCCTATGTGCCACAACTACTGAGCCTATGTGCCACAACTACTGAAGCCCACGTGCCTAAAGCCCGTGCTCTGCAACAAGAGAAGCCACTGCAATGAGAAGCCCGCGCACCACAACGAAGACCCAATGCAGCCAAAAATAGAAAAAGTAATGATAATGCCCTTGATTT
Organism: Delphinus delphis; assembly: GCF_949987515.2. Lineage (NCBI taxonomy): Eukaryota > Metazoa > Chordata > Mammalia > Artiodactyla > Delphinidae > Delphinus > Delphinus delphis. The sequence continues at coordinate 5,205,294 of NC_082699.1, read as the reverse complement.
CTACATCTAGGGGAATATGTGATGCTTTCACAAGAGATATTAGGATGCTTTGAACTCAAAGGACAAGAGAGTCTTTTGTTAGAAAAACAAAAACAAAAAAACTGGGCCTTCCCTGGCAGTCCAGAGGTTAAGACTCCCCGCGTCCACTGCAGCAGGCGTGGGTTCCATCCCTGGGTGGGGAACTCAGATCTCACAGGCCAGCGCAGTGGGCCAAAATGGAAAAAGAAAAACAAACAAGCAAACAAAACAACAACAAAAACCTACCTATTGATATTATTACACTACGTGGATATATAAGTATTATACAGATGTACAGACTGTATTACGTGGTTCCATAAATCTGGCTCTCCGCAGAGCGCACTGAAAGTTGCGGAGGCTTAGAGGAGAGAGCGGGACACCCAACAAGGCAAATGCACCTCAGGAGCCGGGAGACCCTCACTGCCGTCCTGTGATCTGTGCGGCTGGCAGACAGCGTTCTGCACAGCTTGTTGGAGAGAAGACGAGGTCTTCATATTAATCAGTTGGTAAAGAACCAGTCTGTGAAAAAGCCTAAAGCAAAAGGAGGTTTCTGGAGCCCAGGGCCCTGACAAGATCAGGGTGTAGGAGCTCATGCGATGGGGCAGAGGAGGTCAGAGGCAGAGAAGCATTCAGACCACGTGGAACCAACAGAAATCCAATTTAGGCTATTATGTTCCCTCAAGAGACAAAAATAAATAAATAAATAAAAATAAAAAGCCCTCATTTTAAACAACAGAAGCAGAAAAATCCTGCAGTCGATACCTGAAGAGTGACTCGAAGTGACTCAGGAGAGCAGACAGAAGCAGGGAAGGAAGGGTGGGATCAAGCCCTCACCACAACACCCTGTAATTACAGTTAATCTTGGCTTCTTACCTCCGAGTCCCATCTTCCCACTGATACTCTTCCCAGATCAAGGAACACGTCTTTGGTTTCTTTATTCTCCAGAAAAAATATGCTTTTTAAAACTTTTGGGAAAGATTTAACAAGGGGAATGAAGAGAAAATAGTTTTAAATTTAAAATTAAATGAGAATGAATCTAGGCATTAGGGAAAACATGCTAATTACCTGATGTTCTGTAATTAATACTGGTCTGGATAGCCTAACCCTTCAAGAAACTCCATATGTTAGCTATTGTCCCCGAAAGATGAGCCATTCTCAGTGTCTTTGGAACATGCTATTATCGAATGCCGAATGAGTGCACTCAACGCCCAAGTTGTTATTACTCATTTGAGTTGCACATTTGAGTGGACAGAAAGCCATCCTACGCGCCCACTGTGAAATAATTTTCTTCCCAATTGTCCTTACATGGCTTCATTTCCAGAGAATATAGCAACATTGCACTTCTGAGAATATTAATCATAAAATCCTGAGTAGAGGATTTTTTAGAACAAAGCAGTATCTCATGTCTTGAAGAAAATGGGAAGCAGTAACTGTATATTTTTTCCCACAGTGAGTAAGTACTAAATAAAGGGCGAAATAGTAGGACTGAATCTTCAAAGATTCAGAGTATATTCATGCAACAAGCACTTGTGAAGCAAAGAATTGGGAATTGAGGGTTCAAAGATGAATAAAATATAGTCTCTGCCCTCAAAAATAATTTATTTTTTAACATTCTCTATCTGTTTGCTTTGACTATGTTGTCTCCCAGACCCAGAACATAAGGTTTGTCCTACAGCTAAATCAAAACAAACTGATGGACAGTGAGACCCAACCCCAATTCCCACTGTCCCATCGTGGTAACTGGAAAAAGTACGATGTTCTAGGGATTCCTCAGTGTATTCAGCCGTCACCTCAACACTGAAAAGAATCCTTTATTTGGTCATATCACTTCTGACATTTTTCAACATTTCCTCTGAAGAGCAAGACTTGAACCCAAGATCTTTTGGAAGGTAAGTAACATCACAGCAGCCCCTTTTATTCTGTGAGGAGAAACTATGACAATGGCCAGAGAAGAGTTCTGGGCTCCAACCACCTCACCATGACAACTAGTAACCATCAGCGATGATTTACCAGAGGAGAGCAAACAGCCGACGGTTGGGTTGTTACCCAGCAGAGTATGGGGGTAGCTGTAGAGTCTTCCCTTCTGAGGGTGGGAGCAGGTCTATGACATCCTGGTGACCTCTTTAACTCATGAGCCCCACTAAAATAGAAAGCCATCCCCCTCTTCTGTTTTAGCCAAGCAGAAGACCTTTTGACTTCTGCTCCTTAATTTACCTCCAATAAAGTTTCCATTTTTACCAAAATCCAGGATTGGGGGAAATAGTGTCTAATTACTAAATATTGTCCTTTGATTGGGGTGGGGGTATTAGCAGGGGGTGTCCACATCAGCGAGTGATATGGACTGAATTGTGTCCTGCCCCCAAAATCCATATGTTGAAACTCCAACCTCCCATGTGACTGTATTTGGACTCAGGCCTTTTAGCAGGTAATTATGGTTAAATGAGGTCATAAGGGTGGGGCCTTAATCTTATAGGATTGGTGGCCTTATAAGAACAGGAAAAGTGAGATCTCTCTCCCTCTCCGAGCATGGACAGAAAATAGGTCATGTGAGCACACAGCAAGACGACAGCCACCTACAAGCCCAGAGAAGAGGCATCAGAGTGAAATCTACCTGCTGGCCTTGGTCTTGGACTCCTCAACCTCCAGAACTGAGAGCAGTAAACGTCTGTTTTTTAAGCCACCCAGTCTATGGCATTTTGTTTCTGCAGTGCTAGCAGACTAGTACAGAGAAGTTCCATGGTTTCAAGGTTGGAGAAGAGTTCCTCATTCAAGTCGACATGGATAGATACTTAGACTGCCAAAATGCAGGTGTCGAAATAATCCAAGAAAGATGATGCCTAATAAGTCAGAGGATTTCTGAAAGGCCAGAAGCAGGTGTTAAATGCTAGAGTGCAGCGTTAAGGATATGGGAGCAAAATCAGCGGATTAAGTATAAGAGGGGTGGCTCCAGCCCAGTGGTTGATCCAGGAGCACGACCCGAGTGTAAACAGCTGGGATTAGGATGAGCAAATCCCTCAGGTGCCATTTTCTGGGTTTTGCAGAGATTCTGGGGTCACCTGGTGGAAACCCGTTATGAATATTGGGTCCTTGTCCTTTGGGAGGTAGGCTCCAGCCCTTCTTTCCACCTCTGACCTTTCTAGGTAACCAAGTCCTAGAACTGGTCTAGATGGTGACAGGGTTTCAACATTTCTCCTTCTCTCTCTGGTCTCTCATTTCATGTGCCATGCCAAGGACTGGGCAGATGTGGACAGCAGGGTCTCAGCTTCTGAGGCACAGGTGGGAGCAGTCAAATACGGATCGGGAAAATTTGTAGAAACTTCTCTAAGACCCATATGTGATCAACCTAGCGGGACACAGCAGACAAGTGAATGTGAATACAGAGGACTGTGAAGAGTTCTTTCTAGAACTAGAATATAAAATGGAGATGCCAGTCAGAAGTCAGGTGACCAGGAAAGGTGTGAAAAGAGATTTCCTTGACAGAATGGTAGTGGTTGAGACAAATGACTAGTGTAAGTGGTTTCCCCCACAAAAATGGTGTTGTAGATTCATGTCCTGATGAAATCCCAGAGCATTCTCGATTGGAAGCAGGTGTGGTTTTTCAAGCCCATAGAGTCATCCATAAACCACGTCAAAGGTTTCCCACACAAGAGAGTGTCATACGTCTTCAGGCAGTGCTTAAATATCTGTCTGGACTTGGGGATCCTGAGGCACTAACACTGATCATGGTGACAGGATTCTCCTGAAGAGAAGTAAAAAGCTGCCCTGGGCAGGACTTCAAGCCCAACCAAGAAGCATCATGTAGTGGTTCATAGTTTGGAAACTGAAATCTCACAGACTTTAGTCTTGATCTCTGCTATGCCAGGTACTTGCTAAATGACCTTGAGAAGGGAACTAAACTCTCTGAGTCTTGATCTTCCCACCTATAGCATGTCAATACTAATAGTATCTATCTCAAAGGGTTTGGAGACAATTAAACAAGACAGTGCTTACATAATAGGGAAGAACAAATCTGACTCCGTATTGGATCTGTCTCTTCTTACTTTAACCTTTGTGTTCTATTGCTTTTGCTACAAGTTAATCACTAAGGGGGTGTTGCCTATAAGCTTAAATTATACATGATGGGAACCCTGCCTCCCATGTAATGAAAGTTAAGCTAAAATACCTTTGTTTAGCTCACAGGAAACAGCTAGACCAGGCCCACCTGTGAATGGCTGCAGGAAAGAAGAAATGAATGCATCCCCTCTGGACTCTGACTGGAACCAGGACTTTACCCCCTCTCCTTTTAGTATAAAAGAAGCCTGAATTCTAACTCAGGGAAGATGGGTCTTTGGGACACTAGTCCACCATCTTCTCAGTCTGCTGTTTCTGAATAAAGTCACTATTTTTTGCCTCAGCAACTCACCTCTCAATTTACTGGCCTGTCATGTGGTGAGCAGTATGAGCTTCTACTTGGTAACACTTGTAAAGCTCCTATTACAATGTCAGGCACAGAAGTACACTCATAAACATTTTATAACCAGAGCCTAGATCGATTTTAAAAAACCCTGCTCATGGGAGTTGGGGTTAGCAGATGTAAGTTTTATATACAGAATGGATAAACAACAAGGTCCTACCTAGGGAGCTATATTCAATATCCTATGATAAACCATAATGGAAAAGAATATTTTAAAAGAATCTGTATATATATATATATATATATATATATATATATATATATATATATATATATATAACTGCATCACTTTGCTGTACAGCAGAAATTAACAAAATATTATAAGTCAACTATACTTCAATTAAAAAAATCATGCTCAACATTTAACCAGTTTCTTCAACCTGCAAGGACATGTTTTCCTCTTTTTTTCTTAACCCTAGGTACCATAGAAGAAGACATACAAAGTCTTGGCTAAGGTAATCTAGTTTTGATTATGAGTTGAATATAGAAGTTAACTTTCAAAGGGATTTCTTTCCAGTACAACAAAATATGTTATTTTTCAATCTGCTTTTTTCTGGTGTTCTATCAGTCACCTTTCATTCCTTTCTTCCCTCCCCCACTTCCCTCCTGGAAAGTTAGGCTCTCACTAAGCCATTTACCAGATAACATTACTGATTTCCATAAGTATCCATGCAGGGCACTAGCACACTCAAATAGATGTTTATGGTGCATATTAGCCTCTATTCCAATACAAAATTTCATTATTTTCTTTAATACATTTTAATACAATTCTTGAATACAAGAATTAAATCTGCATGCTGTGTGACAATTCCTTTGCTCTCTCAATTTTAGTTAGAGACACTAACAGCATTTTCTCATCAGGTCCTGCTACAAGAATCTTGTTTTAAGTATTCTCTCTTCAAAGTGCTTTGTTTGTTTGCCTCCCTGGAGCATCAGCTCTTACAATTGTGTGGCATCTAAATTGTTTCCATGACTGGAACATCAGTGAGGGACTTAAATAGTTGAGAGATGCTTAGTTGTAACAACCAATGCAGGACCAATCCTCTAGTCAAACAAGGATCAGGGACATCCCAAACAAAATGTTTTTTCCGTAAAGAAAAGATCATCTACATCAAGTAACTCAATAATACTTGTGAAAGTAAATTGGGAAACAAACAAACAAATAAATTTAAACATGTATAATTTGTGAACAAAAAATCTTTCTACAGCATCAAAATTAATATTTGTAATTCTTAGAAGTTGTTTACATCCTAAGTATGGGTTTGCATTACAAATTTTGGGGTAGGAAATACAATACTGCAGAACTGACTTTCCAGGGGAGCTGCTGTCTTGGCCACAGTCCGACGCAGGGAATCAAATGCTGTGATGCATGGCCCAGGAAGCTGCCCACAGATTGGTTAGCTCCAGAACAGTACTTACTGCTAGACCAGAATAAGCAGAAATTGGATGCCTCGTATCAGCCTCACATCATCTCTGAAACTAGTACCCGACCACTGGGTGGCCTGCTAAGATGAAAAGTATCAATACCTCAGGACCATACTTGCCAGCAACAAGAGAGGATGCAGCAAAGACACAGCCTGAGTGAGGGTGTGTGATTATTGAATACCTGGAGCCTTAGCTGCAAGAGAATCTGAAAGAAGTGAGTGCAGTACAGGAAGACGCACAGAGAGAAAGGGATACTCGACTGATGAGTCAGTCCCCCATATCCTCCACACTTACCGTTCTGTCCCCTGTGGATCTAACCAGTACCTCTCCTCTCATGTGTCCAGATCGTTGATGGAATAAACCCAAGACGACTGAAAGAGGTCTTCCCAGTGTCCTTCCCAAAGGGGTCGGGCATGGAATTTCATGGAACAGAGCACCATGTGAAATACTTCGGTTATCCATTTTTTTTTTCCTAAAATTACTGAGGACCAAGTTAGTTCTTTCACTCAACAAAACCAATTCATAAATAGAATGCCTATTTTTCTATTTATATAACAAGGGAACAGATGGCAGTGGTTCGACTACAACCCAGGGTGGCCCCGGGATGACGGAGACTGGTACGCAGGGAACAGTCTGACTCAATGCAGGATCACTGTGGTTGCTTTCTGCTTGTGCTCTGCTTCCCTTTGACCATGTGCACCCAGTATTAACATCCTGCAGCCCTTTCCCATGGACAGATCACACGAGGGGCCCACATCAGTCAGGGCTTCCCTCGGGTAAGAAACTAGATTGCTCTTTTGTTGAAAAACTCAGTGTTGAAGGACTGACACATGGTACCTCCTCTTACTCACAAAGGTCTTCCAGGAAAGCAGTTTTACAACCTCGATTGATAACCTGTTCTATTCTTAACCTCCTGCTGCCAGAGAGGGGCCCTGGTTACAGGCAGCTAAATAGATTTACCATTGGGTGGCAGAATGCAAACTTTCTTGTTAATCCTAAAAACGCTAAATGCACTGACTTTAAAAATCCTAAATTTGAGAAGAAAATCTAACAAAATAATTTTTCTCTAAGTACTAACGTAGTACTTAATTTGCATAATTAATGGCTTGTTTCCTAGACAAAAATTTGAGATACAAACAGGCCAAAATAACCCACAAAGACCCACTAGCAGCCTTTATTTTTTTGTGTGAAATAATTGATACATTCCTTAAATTTATCTCTCTCTTTGTATGTTTTTTTTCACACACACACACGGTATTTTATTTTTACAAGAGATAAATAGACTGACACCAAGCATTGTAAATGGATGACCACGACAAAAGCAACCATGATTGCAATTACCAAACACGAAACACACTCACACTGTGTCATAATAGTGACATTCAGTCCAGCAATCCTCCTGTAACAGCTCCTTTACTTTGCAGTGAAAACTGACTTGTATATTTTTTGCCTGAGTCCTTGTGGGATTTTTTTTTTTTTAATTCAAACAGAAAGCCACAAAAATTATAATCACCCTCATCAGTTCACGGTCTCCTTGTACGGTTTTTAACAAACATTTTATTTTATTTAACATTTAATTTTTATTGGAGTATAGTTGATTTACAATGTTGTGTTAGTTTCAGGTGCACAGCAAAGTGATTCAGTTACACATATACATGTATCCACTCTTTTTTAGATTCTTTACCCTATAGGCCATTACAGAGTATTGAGTAGAGTTCCTTGTGGTATACACTAGGAACGGCTATACACTAGGTCCTTATTAGTTATCTACTTAATATAGTAGTGTGTATAAGTCAATCCCAGTCTCCCAATTTATCCCTCCCCCCGCTTTCCCTGCTGGTAACCATAGGTCTGTTTTCTACATCTGTAACTCTATTTCTGTTAATGAACATTTTAAAACTTGTTGTGAGGTTGAATGAAAATGTGTTAAAAGCCAATGGACAAAAATATATTTAGCACTGGTCTGGCATGGGAACAAACACAGAGACCCAACGCCAACATTAACTTCGAGGTCCTGGACCCCCTGTCATGACCCTCACTGGATCTGGGGAGGTGGAGGTGGGTTCTCGGTAAGAGACTGGGTGTCAGACAGTGAGGGAGATCAAGACAGAGGTCAATTTCCACCAGATATAACAGTATCTGGACTTTTAACAGCCAGTATGCGCCAATAAGCTCAGTATTCTTACTATCCTTGCGAAGAGAGGTATTGTTGATGCCATTTCCATAAAAACATTCCCATCAGCTGTAGAATTTTGCAGCTGGCCCATGTGAAAATAGTGCTCTGGTGGCCAATCATCATTTATGGAAAGGACGAATGGAGAGCCAGTCGCCCTTGTCAAAATGATGGCGTTTGAGTGTCACTTCCTCTTGGTACCATTTCCCCCACCTGACTGTGTCCTGTGTATATTCCTACGGAACTGCCTAAGTTTCTCGTTTCTGAGGACTCGACCACAAAAGGAACCCCACTAACAGTACAAATGACTGCAGAGGAGTGATGTGCCCCTAACCCAGGAGCAATTCTACCAAAATGGGAGAGAAAACGTTAAGCCCAATGACTGTATTGTTCATCGAAACTGCCAGGCATTCATTAGTTGACACCGTGTGATATAAGGAGTCCTTGATGCCTCTGACCACACAGCAAATGGGCGACCCCGCTCTCTGCCCACTTGTGAAGTCAGCTCTCCAGGCTAACTTGTCTCATTTGCTGCTATTTCCTGCTACCCGAAAGCTCAGCTAATTAGCTAACAGCGGTGCCGAAGGAAGGTGACTTCTCTACACGGCCCACTTTCTCTCGCCCTCTTCTCTTTCTTTTTGCCCTCCACTTCCATCCCTCTGTGCCCAAAGAAAGCAGCTATAAAAGCATCATTTCTTCTATGAAAAAGAACACCCATGGGTCACTTAATAAGTACATACTTGGGGAGCTAAATTGTGTGTAGATGAGCAGGCCTCACAATTGGCCATAGTTTCTCCTCTTATTAAGTCCTAAGTAAGTTTGACCCATTAACTTATTCAAAATTATCAATTTTCACTATTTCAAAACCATGAAAAGCGTTTGGCAATTTTACTACATCCTGGATTGGCTCCAAATTAAAACCGCACCCTCTTTATAAAGGGTCCAAATGATATCATGATATTTCTTTCTTCTCCTTTTTTATGCTCCTCATTATGTCTGGGAAACAGACCACTGAAGCTACCGCCTTTCATGGAGGACTCCTTTGGCAGAAAAAAAAAAAAGTGCCACTTACTTTTAAGTGGAGCAAATTGTTTAGTCATTTTATTCAACCTTAGACTTGGCATCTGGAAGAACTGCTTTGATTCTGAGTAACAGACTAGGGCTAAATCCTGGAACATCTTGAATATCAAGTTAAGGAGTTCTTCAGGCTGCAATAACATACAGAAATTTGTGGAGCTTGTAGATCACTTAGGAGACACTTTCGAGTGCCCCAGGTACAGTCCTCTGGGTCAGGAATACAGCCATGAACACAAAAATAACAGCCCCTGCCTTTGTGGAGCTTCTGGTCTAGTGGTCATGTTTTGAAAGATGTAAATGTATGGGATGGATTGAAGGTATGAGATGGGGAAAGATGTAAGATGGATTTCACCCTCACAAGCTGCATGGATGCACAAGAATGGAGAGGTTGCAAGCTTGACATATGTTGAGTCTGAAGAAACAGATAACTTGAATAATTATTAACAGAAAGATGGAGTTTTGAAAAAATTTTCAGAGAAAGTTGATGACTCTGATTTTGGACATGTTCAGTTTGAGGAAATATGTAAAAATCCAGTTGGAGATGTCCAACCAAAAATGAAATTCCTGGACTTGAAGTCTGGGAAAGAAACGGGGGAGAGTCCACTGAGCAAAGATGCGGCAGGTATTGTAGAAGCATCTGGGGTGACCGTGACCAGAAAGATGGTAGAAAAAAGAGACTATGGCACTAACCTTGTCTCTGTGTTCTAACATTGAACAAAAATATCCTGCATCACTTAGGATTTCCTATCATGCATGTTTATACCCACAGCTGTGATGCCCATGAAATACGATAAGGGCAGAGAGGAAATCTGTAACTCAGTGTGTTCTGTCTACCTTACATGAAAGGAAATCAGATGGATCTCCCCTTAGAAGGAAAAGGGTTGTCGAGCATTTATTCTTGGGCCAGCTCTTCTCCAGAGCCCTTGCTGGTCTGGAATCTCTCAGAGAGGCAGATCCCAAGCTCCCTGTGCCTTTAATTAATAAGAGAGATCACGATGTTCCAGGCCTGTGTTGTTTGTGAGAGAGATGAGGTTACACGGTTGCTGAATGTATTCCAAGGAAGGATTCATGAGAGCAGATGCCTGATCCAGACATTCAATTACCACTGCAAATCCCGCAGAAGGGGTAGCTTTGCTGGAGTGGCAAGTGGCATTTATCAGGGGCATGGAAACTGGTAAACGGCTGCTGTCCTCTGGAACATTGTCCAGAACAGGGAACGGATCAGAAACAACAGGTCGGTAAACATTTAGCAACCGAAATATATTGCAAATGAGCTCCAAAGAGAATATACTACGCAAAGATCGTCTTCCAACCAGCTGGAGTGCTGTGTTGTGATTAGAATGGGTGGGGTGAGACTTCAGTCATTTGGGAAGAAAGTACCCTCTTTGTTTTAAGATCGTTTGATGAAGAATAGTAACGTGTTTACGTTCAGTTGTGCTACTCGGGGATCACACACATAGGCTTTCAACATTAAAAAAAATATGGGAAGTAGGACATTTATTTGAACCAATATCATGTGTGAGAAAACAGGGAATAGAGTGAATGTGAATAACTCAAACACTCTGATAGTGTCAACTGACAGCAGATTCAGTAAACACTTGGAAACATGAAAGTAAGGAGACAAAGTATTTTGAATGCATCATGGGAATCAACATCATGCAATGTTGTTACCAAACGTCGATGGTGGTTTCAGTCCTACAACAAGAAGGTGACAGTCCTATTCAAACCCTAACCCGGTCAGGGTCCTTCAAGACTACTGGTCAGTTCTGAGAGCCCCACCAGAATCCAGTCAAAGGAAAACCACCACACTAACGAACAAATCAAAACCTATGCAATGGGAGGAAGTATCGAGGAGGCTTAGACGTTTACCCTAGGAAAAAAGAAGATCTAAGGGGAGAATGGTATTTTAAAGGGTTTTACTTATTCTCTATAACTACAGAGGGAAAGCTAAGAATTGACTCATTCATTTGACAAATATTTCTTGAGATTCTGCTATGTGCTAGATATTTGGTAGACAAAGTGAATGAACACATGTAACCCCTGCCCCCTTGAAGCTTATAGTCTAATTCAGGAGTCGTAACTAACCAAACAGCCCACAAATGGAGATGACAAATTCTACACAGAAGAGGTGCAGGTTGTAGGAAAGCAGGTAACAGAAGAGCTGACCACGTTAGGCAGTTGGCAATGACTTTCTTACAGAAGTGATGGGAGGAAATACAGACGTGGGCTCAATACAAAGAAAATCATGTAAAGAATCATTCGAGGAACGGGCTGCCTCCAGAGGAAGTGAGCATCTCATCACGAGGTGGAGGGATGCGTCAGACAGGGTCTGTGTGGCTGGCTGCTGGATAGCTTGTGTGGAGGAAGCCACACAACAGGTAAGCCTATGTCAGGTAAACTGAGAACCCAGCCAACCCTGAGTCCCTGGTACCAGTAGGGACACCTGGCAATCCCTACGAAGGCTCTGAGGAGGGCTTTCAACATGACCAGTTTGGATATTGCCCTGTGGTTATAAAACTTGTTGGCATTCTGCCAATCAAGCCAAGTCATTTACATGCATATATACACACACACGTGTGTCCATGGAGATATAGCTCCATGTATGTACACGTATACAGAGGGGCGTGTGTGTGTGTAAAAGTATATATTATATATATTTATTATAAGTATATATGATACTTCTACACCTATATCTATATGTTTTTAATCAGAAGAAATTAGCGTTGCTATGTCATCAAATCAATGCCACTGCACCCACCGTTTAGTCTACCTCTGTTTTGCCAAGCTTGCCTTCTTTTCCTTTTCTATTAAACAGAATATGTGTTGGCAGGGTGAAGAGGTAGAGTGAGGATTAAATGAACTTAATGATGCGTTCTGCCTGTATTTTTCTTTGAGAACATAGGTTTATATACTTTAGGACTGGGGGCCACAAGCAATGGCCCTTGGGCCTGGTTTTTATAAATAAAGAACACGCTCATTTACATACTGTCCATGGTAATTGCAACAGAGACTTTATGGCCTGTTAAGCCCAAAATATTTACGATCTGGTAAAAACAGAAAACGAGAAAGTTATAGATTCCGAGGATCAAAAGCGCTCACTGGCCATAAATAAGTTGATTTGAGTATCAAGGAGAATAATAACTGCAATGGATTAAAACTTATTAAATATAATTTAATTAAACCCATAAGTTCATAATTATACTTGAAAAAATGCAGTGGTTATCTTTGGAAGATCAAAAGAAACCACTCATTATTTTGAAAACCGGTTAATAAGGAAAAAAAATCATCCTGCCTTTTCTACACAATCCATACTTCAGGGATTGTAACCCAAGAATCAACAAGGGGAAAGTTCTCTTTATAGAAGATTTGTAGCTAATAAATGAAGAGTGCATGAAAATTAGAATTTTACCATTTTGCAATTTCTAAGAAAGTAATAGGGCTACACAGTACTCATCAATGGCTGGTAGCCTGACAAGAAGAGAGACAACCCAGACCTTACATACCTCCTGATGAGGGTAGACACCACCACCTAAGAGGAAGTCTTCTAAAAAAAAATCAAATCTGAGGCTGATCAAGCTTCTAGATATAACTATGAATACACGGAAAATACAAGAAGCCAAAAAGTATGTGAAATACCACCATGCGTACGTAATCCACAAACATACAGACATGCAGAAACTCTACAAGACAAATAACCTCATTATATCCATTTTAAAAAATTGCAAGTAAACAGACAGGAAAGGGGAACATACAGATTATTGAAAGAAATGAAGATACATATCGCCAATGTCAATGTATGGATCTCATTTCAATCCTGTTCAAACATATCTATAAAAACTAATTTCAAGTCTAATGGAGAAACGTGAATACTAAGTAGATGTTTGATATTAATAAATTATTATCAATGTTTTAGATGTAGTAATGGTATCCTAGTTTTTCTAAAGAATCCTCATCTTTTAGGAATACATACTAAAATATGTAGAAATGAAACATTAGGATATACGGGTTTTACTTGAAAATAATCCTTGTCAAGGGGTTGCGGGCAGAAGTATAGATGGCAAAGAAGACATATGTTGACAGCTGTGGAAACTGAACGCTGGCCCAGCTGGTTCATTGTACCACTGTCTTTATTTTTGTATATGATGGAAAAATTTCGAAATACAAAAAGTTTATTTTTTTCCTTTTCACTAGATCACATAGGAGTGTAGTGATTAGAATCACAATTAGACATAAGTATGTTTCAGAATTTTACCAATGGAAACGCATATGGAAGTCAATTCCCTAGCCTGGAAAGAAGTAACGAAGGCTCTATCTTGTGGGATGCAGGGTGCACAATAAAAGCAAACCAAGGCTTTATTCTCCTTTATGCTGCACCCAGTAGGGCTCTTGCAATGCCATCCCGAGCTCTTTCCTCAACAATTATTTGACTTGGGGTTGAGGAGGTAGGAAGACGAGGAAAGCCAGGGAGGGAGACTGACATTGTTCGTGCTGGTCGATGCTCAGGACACTTCTGTATATTGGCAGCCACTTTAGAGGGAAAGGAACTATGCCAGGAAGGGAATAAATAGTTTTTTGGTTTGGGGTTTTTTTAAGAGAAAGTTGTCTCAATTTCTAGAAGTTCATAATTCTGATCCCACTGATATTTTAATGAATGGGGGAAGGAGTTTCTTTTTTTCTTCTGCTCTATCACTCAGCGAAGTGTCTGGTGTTACAGGAATCTGGTACTTATTCCCTCAGCTGGCATTTAGCAATCACCCACTAAGTGTCAGAACCTGTACTGGGAACGAGAAGCATCTACCGAATGGAAACCAAGGAATGGTTCTGGGTAGACCCATCTCTGAATGTCAACAGTCTCGGGTTATTCGTGCCCAGGCAGAAGAGCAGTGGCCTGGGGACAGGCGTTCTATGTTTTTATTCACTAACTGTTTGTTCCCATCAAGCTCTTTGGAGGCAGATGGTGGAGGCTTCCTTTCAACAGAAGCCACAGGACTAGGGCGTTACTCTCCTGTCATCCACGAAGAGCTTCTGAACTGACTCCCGGGTACAGCGAACGTCCATCTGCACTCGAGATGCACTAGGGCCACCGCCCTGCCCTTCCTTTGTGCCTCCTGTGAGAATCTGTTCCATATTCCCCAAAGGAACGTCCTTTGGGGCCTCTGATAGGACTGCTGCCAGGTTTGCCTGTGGGTCTTACGAAAGCAAAATTCTTGATTTTTTTCTGTACTCCCACACCTGTAGAATAAGTGCACTGTGCAGTATTCAAGAGTATGTACTGCACCTGATCTCCAAGTCAGGTGAGGACGCTGAATTTCCCAGGGCTCCCCCATCAGCGCACACACCGGAGCGCCCCCCTTGAAGCCCCCCCACTTGAAGCCCCCAGGCTGTCCCTTGAGAGCCTGTTTGTGTTAATTCATCAAGATGTTCCCAGTGGGTAATTGACACATTAAAGGTGTCACGAATGAGTATTGAACGAATGAGTAATAAATCTGTGAGCTCAGTAAATCACCAGTGAGCTCATTTATAATCTGTCCTGTCTGTAGGTACAGAGTTCACATAAACAAACACTCCTTGTGTGATCACAACTGCTCCTGGGCTTCCAGGCATGCACTCTTTCATTGTCGTCATTTGAATGAATATGTAAACTTTGAATAGATTGAGTAATATGTCATTTTAACTACTTTTTTTTTTTTTTTTTTTTTTTTGCGGTACGCGGGCCTCTCACTGTTGCGTCCTCTCCGGTTGCGGAGCACAGGCTCCGGACGCGCAGGCTCAGCGGCCATGGCTCACGGGCCCAGCCGCTCCGCGGCAGGTGGGATCTTCCCGGACCGGGGCACGAACCCGCGTCCCCTGCATCGGCAGGCGGACTCTCAACCACTGTGCCACCAGGGAAGCCCACACTACATTATTTGAAAACAGACAACTTTTACAGGTAGGAAGCTAATACACTTAGGCGTTCTCTAGAACGCACCTCTGAGCTTTTCTGTAGAAGCTGCGACTGAGTGGGACAAAGAAGGGAAAACTGAGAGCTGAACACATCCTTCCTGAGGCGTGCACAGCCCTACGCGTGCACTTGCGCTTTGGATCCGACAGCTCTTCCTCCCTCCCCCCACTCCTTCCTTCCCTGCCTTCATCAGGTGTTCACTGCAGACTCACTACGCGCCTGGCCCGCTCCAGGCAGCGGACGAGAGCCCTGGATGAAAGAGACAACAGCCCCACCCTCGGGACGCACATTTTCCAGGATTGGACGGTGACACTATTCCAGGTACAGGGCTGGGCCTGCTCTTCCTCAAGTAAAACTCTCAAACTGTTGTCACTTGGAGATCCTACAAGTTGCTAAACAATTGAATGACATAAAATGGAAATTAAATAAAATTACTCGTATGTAAGATTAATCACTTGATTTTTGTTTTCTCGGATCCAAAAGCTTCAGAAACGAGCTATGTATATTCCCGCTCGGAACCTGCCATGTGATCTTGCTTCTCAGATTCTTCTGGGCCTTTCTCAGGATGCTGTCCTTCTGGAATCCTTTAGGGAACTGTCTTTAAGCCTCCCTGTGATATTATTGGTTCTCCCTTCACTCTTTGGGGCTCAGGCCAGTTCCCTAGCAGAGGAAGGTCTCCTGAACACAGCACATACACTCAAGAATGAATTACCAAGGGGAAAAACTGCTGGATAAAAATAGTGTTGGTACATAGATTTTGTTTGTCTTTCAGATTTCAGTTCAGACTTTACTTACCCTCAACCAGATCAGGATCCATAGACTGTTCTATCAAAACACTTGCAATAGAGTCTCCAAATTCTAATAGCATATCCGTGGGATGGTCTGAGGTCTTTCTCCCCTACTACAGGGCACAGAGAGGGCAGTCCACAAACATGTGATGAATCAGCCACATTCAGTAAGTGATTCTCAGAGCCTGCATACCACTGCATTAAAGAAAAATCGCGGGCTTCCCTGGTGGCGCAGTGGCGGAGAGTCCGCCTGCCGATGCAGGGGACACGGGTTCGTGCCCCGGTCCGGGAAGATCCCACGTGCCATGGAGCGGCTGGGCCCGTGAGCCATGGCCGCTGAGCCTGCGCCTCCGGAGCCTGTGCTCCACAACGGGAGAGGCCACAAAAGTGAGAGGCCCGCGTACCGCAAAGAAAAAAAAAAAAGAAAAATCACAAAGTACAAGGTTAACCGTACAAGGCTAGGATTTCACAACAAATTAAGAAAGAAAACTGATTCCAAACAGGCAAATTCTTTTTGAATAACAAAGGAAAAATAATTGTCAAAGAATTAATATTTCTACCAAAGAAAAAAGGAGGAATTATGTATATGATTTCAAAATTTATCAAAATGGACATTATTTTAAAAGAATTTGGTTTGGAAGATGCTAGGTCTCAGCTTGTTTTCATCCTCAATGTTCAAAAGAAGCTAAATGCATAATTTCTATAACAGAGAAACCAAATATGCTTTATTTAACCATCATTCCACATGCCTTCCACCTGTTAGAAATAGATCATTTTTATCAGGTCCTGTCTGTTTTAAGTCAACTTCAGTCTGTTCTATTCATCAAGTTGACAATCTTAAATAAAAGTCAGGATTCTATTGGATTTCCTGCCGTCACAAAGTGCCTTCAGCCACAACCTTCAAATTGCTTTTTCCTAGGGAAGATTGCAGTATGATAAGCTCACAGCTGAAAAGCTATAATAAATCAACTGGCATGGAGAATAAAAGTGAAAAACGCACTAAAAGAGAATGGCAGATCTCATTTATTTTTAAGTCTACCCCTTCAGTACACATATATCATTTTTATGTTTTAAATATTAGCTCCAAATCATCCATCTAAAAGGGAGCTTTCAAATTAATTCAATTCCCACAGCATGTGCCAGCGAACAGTGCACAGATCAACAAAACAATCTCAATGGCCAAATGGTGCTTTTTCCGTGGAGCCCCCAGAGGCAGCATTAACCCCTGGGGGGAGCGGATACACTGTCTCAGAACTCGCAGAGTTCTAATCTTGTACCCGCATAGCTGGAAGAAATTATTCTGGGGCCTTCCAAAAATTAGGGATACCTCATCGTCAGTTAGGCTCTGTTGAGGCAGAACTGACAGCAAGAGCAGGCAATAGCAGCATTGCTGACTGAATACCAATCGGGAAGCAGGCAGCCTCCAGGGGTGGTCAGGCTCCCCAGCGATGCCAGCAGGCACTCAGGTCTCCTCCCCTCCTCCCCTCCCGTGAGCCTCAGCATGTGGGCTTGTGTCCTTGAGTTTGCTGCCTTACAGACATCACATGTTCACACAGCAGTGTCCAAAGGGAAGAAGCGAAGAACCCAAAGGGGGCTGTTCCCTGCCCCCGTCTCTCTCTGTCAAGGAGAGAAATCTTTCCCAGAACTCCTAACAAAATTCCTGTTTGAGCTCATTGGCTAGAATTGGGTCCCATGCACATCCTTAGACCAACCACTGGCAAAAGATATGCAGTTCCTGTAATTAGCCCGGATCAATTACGATTCAATTACTGAAGACTCAGCTACCCAAACGAAAGGAGATTTTACCATTTGCTAAATGAATGAAGGACCACAACCAATCAAAAAGATGTGTTTATCCCTCAAAGCCACCCATAATTCTATTTTTTGCTACTTAATTTATTAAACAGGGGCATGCAGTGAAGGAGGAGATCAAGGTATAAAAGACTGATAAACTACTAGCCCTGAATAGTTGAAGCTTTAACAAAAGGATGTGTCATTCTTACTTCTAAGATAATTCTAAGTGTGTTACAGTTACAATAAAGGCTTCATGACTGAATATGAGAGATTTACCATTTTCCTTTCAGGTAGTGAACTTTAACATTTACAAGGTGACATTTGTTAGACTAAATCAACAAATCCTCCAGAAAGAAACATGGAATTGTAGAGAAGTGTCTAAATGTTAATGTTGAAAGTCCATGAATAATCTTTATGTCATCTCTGAAGAGCCATCCCATTATTAAATATACCCTGGTCCCTGCCACTGAGCCAAGGCATCCCAGGAGCACCTTCTTACGATGCTGTCAGCAACCATTATTCAGCATTTCATACAAATGTTGTTCAACCACCTTCTTACCAGTCTAACTGCATCATCACCCTGTCTATAGCTATATTTATCGTGTTGTCAACAAAGATATCAAAGGGGACATATCAAGTCCTCACTTAAACACAGCTATAGAATTTCCCTGGAGTACCAGTCCAAAATTATATCCCTAAGTTCATTCTGGAAAGATTTTTCCTGAGAAAACTTTGCTGAGTCCTAGGAATCAATCTTTCCTTGCCTAGGTTCTCACTAACCATTCATTTGAAGATTAACCCACAGTGTTGTCATGAGGCTTGGGGAAGGCGGCCCCAAAATATGCCAAGGTGGCATATTGATTATTTTGAATTAAAGTTACATGAGGAACAGCCAGTTCATGAAGAACACTCTGACCCTCCTTTGTTCCCCTGAAGGCAGGAAACAAAGCTCCCACGAGAAGGTAGCCTCCCTATGCTGGGAAGATGGACAGCGTCCTTCTCCCCAGAGACGAGGAATTTGAGGCCGAGAAAGATGTATAAACAAACTTCATTACTTCTTCATGAATTTGCTACCCCAAGCAAAAACGCCTTTAATTTGTCAAACCTTCACAAAGAATCGATTCTTTGTCTAAAAAAGATACATGAACAGCCCACTTTAGTCACTACTTAGGTCCCTATACCTTTGGGGACTTCATACATACAAAATGAAATTTGTTTTTCTCCTATTAATCTGTCTTGTGTCAATTTGATTACTAGACCAACCAACGGAACTTGGAAGGGTAGAGGACAATGTTTCCTCCCCTACAATTGCCTTGGTTAAGCTCTCTAATCATTAGTTCACAGACGGTTTCCCTTTGGAACCATCTCTGTCTGCTTCTTTGGAGAGTCATCCTCTCCACAGTTCCTCAAATACCGCAGGCACAGAGACACCCCAAGGGCATCCCTGTCTGTTTCTGTCCTCAGACGAAATGCCCCTGGATAAGGAGGTTCGGAGGCAATGTTTGCTCCACTCTGAAATACCTTCTCACTGGCTACAAAGCAAGGTTTCTCCCTCTTATCTCTCTGCCTGTGCTACCTGCCCAGAGAATGAAGCTCTACACTCCTTGTACATTCCCTCAATCCCAGCACAACATTGAAAGCCACAATGGTTTCTTTTCTTATTCAGAAAATGAAGCATGTCTGACAACTGTGCAGTATCACCATTTCTGGGTAGTGGGAATAGAGTGTGATATACTATTCTCTACTGTCGTGTGTTTTTACAAATTCTTAGTATAAGGAGGGCCTTTTGAGGCGTTAACTCTTTTCCAGTGCACAACAAATATTTTTTTAGTTCCCACTATTCATTCGGCAAATATTTAAGCACCTACCACATGCCAGGGGTTGGACTAGACACTTCACAAGCGCCATCATTTGGGTGTTTTCTGCATTTTTCTGATGAGGGAATGGGTGCACAGAGAGTGTGATTAACTCGCTCAAAGTTCCATAGCTATGCGGGGGAGGTGTCAGGAGCCCACATCACCTCGCAGCTGGTGCGGGCCGTATGCTCCTGACACTGCTAGGCAGAGTGCCCCTTCATGACGCTTCACCTGGCCCAGGTGGCTCTCTCCTGCCGTTAGCACGTGTCCGCTTTATCCCAGCGCTCACTGATGAAGTCCATGTTCATAGAGCGGCTGGCTCGGTGACCCCAGTGCTTATCTGCATCGGGATCACTCGCAACTCTGACGGTGACATTTCATCTCTAGTGTGTGTCCGCTGCCTCCAAAAGTATAATTCTAAGACACGAGCACCTCCCGATTTAGAAAGTTCAAAAGCCCAGGAGAAATGGGGTAGCAAACCCCAGACAAGAAGAGACGGCAGCAAAGCCCCCTCGTCCTCCAAAAGCCTCCAAAAGCCCACCTTTTCTGATGTTCAGCCCTCCACCAGCCCCCTTTTTCTCACCCCACACGATTTCCCCTGAGCTTCTCTCTCAGCAAAGATGATAAGCTACACACTGAAAGCTAAGCCCACCCAACTCCTTCTTCTGCTCTGCAGCTCCAGCGCTGACATTTTGCAAGCACCCTGTTTTCTGCTCCAGTTCCTGGCTCTTCCTCATTTTCTGTGCTCAGAACTCTCGCATTTCCTCTGTGCTACAAGCCAAACGAAACCAAAACCGCCGTCCAAAATGTGCCGCCTTCCTGGGTCACCTCTCCTGCGATCGCCGTGGGCCATCGTCACAACCATTGCTTGAACTTCTTTCCCAGAATTCTTAAATTCTTCAATCTCCGTCTAATTAAGCCTAGAACTCCCTTCCTTGGCAGTATCAGACCCAAAGATGATTTAACGAGCATCGCCGAGAGTTGTTAAAAGCATAGGACTGGAGCCGGATTCCCTGGCTTGGAATCCTGCTTCTACCAATGACTAACTGTGGAATTTGTGGTAAGCCTTTGGTCTCTCTCTACCTTGGTTTCTGGGGTTTTTTTGTTTGTTTTTTGTTTGTTTCTTTTGCGGTACGTGGGCCTCTCACTATTGTGGCCTCTCCTGTTGCGGAGCACAGGCTCCGGACGCGCAGGCTCAGCGGCCATGGCTCACGGGCCCAGCCGCTCCGCAGCAGGTGGGATCTTCCCGGACCGGGGCACGAACCCGTGTCCCCTGCATCGGCAGGCGGACTCCCAACCACTGCGTCACCAGGAAAGCCCTGGTTTCTGTTTTATATAAAAATTAAATAAAATATAGAATCTACTCCTAGAGACGTTATAATGAATTAGTCCTTATGAAGTACTCGGGGAAGGGTCTGGTACTCAGGAAGTACTCCTTAGCGTTTGTTAAATACATTTCTAAAAGAAAAAAATAGCTTCAAATGATTACAGAACCAAAAGAATCTGAGTTAGTAATGCCAGATTTGGGGGTTGTTAGGATGTTACTTTCTGTTATGCGTGGAAGGGAGAACTTGATGCCCTTAAGATAACATCAGGCCCTCACGGTTGGGCAGAGTGAAGACAAGGTTCCAGAACAAAGCCCCGGACATCTCATGAGGCTTCAGGGCAGCCACAGAAGGAAAAACGGAAACAGAGCAGCCACAAACCAAGTGAGAAAATAAGAAAGTAAAGAAGGTACAGACTGATTACTTCTGACGGTAGTACTGTTCGGAAGCATAGCTTTCCAAATGGTCTACATAATCATTCTTTTTCAGCTATAACTCTTGTAAAATCAAACTCTACTTTTTATACAGACTGTGCACACATGCAGCTTAATAAGGAGTAATGTTAGCACTTCACCAAGCAGGGTAAGTTCATGACCTCATTAGACCCTCCAATATGGCGAGAGAGGTGCTAAGGCCTGCGTTTTGGACAGGAAGCACCCGAGTCTGTGCCCCGGAGTCTGTGCTCCCAACCATCCTAGCTCTGACTCTTGCTTTGCTCTAAATTAGTCGCTCAAATTTCATTTTAATCAGAGCAAGAAAATACAGAGGCCAGGCCTGTCGTATTTAAATATATATATATATATATATATATATGTATGTATGTATATCTTAAAACTCTGGTAAGAATGAACAAAAATTTTTAACTTGTATTTTACCATATTTTATTTAATATTTTGTTTTATCTTATTTTAACTTATTTTGGCTAAGTAAGAATGAGTTTAACCCGGCAACCAGTGAGTCTTCGTTTCAAGGGAAGAAGGAATTTGCTCAATCCGAAGTAAGAAAGCAGTTTACAGCACTATTTACAATAACCAGGTCATGGAAGCAACCTAAATGCCCATCGACAGACGAATGGATAAAGAAGATGTGGTACATACATACAATGGAATATTACTCAGCCATGAAAAGGAACGAAATTGGTTCATTTGTAGAGATGTGGATGGATCTAGAGACTGTCATACAGAGTGAAGTAAGTCAGAAAGAGAAAAACAAATACGTATATTAACACATATATGTGGAGCCTAGAAAAATGGTACAGATGAACTGGCTTGCAGGGCAGAAATAGAGACACAGATGCAGAGAACAGATGTATGGACACTAAGGGGGAAAGTGGTGGGGTGGGGGTGTCGGGGGTGGGGTGAATTGGGCGATTGGGATTGACATGTATACACTGATATGTATAAAATGGATAACTAATAAGAACCTGCTGTATAAAAAAATAAATAAAATTCTACAATTAAAAAAAATAAAGGCTTTTTGAGGAAGTTTTTGAAAAAAACGAAAAAAGAAAGCAGTTTAAAGTGCACGAAACGAACTCCCCTTTTCTCTGGATCACACAGAGCATTTTTCAGAGCCAAACAGAATGAAAATTAAACAGGAGCATCCACAGACAACAGTCCATCGGGGTTGCCGCCCGCGTCTTCGGGGGCCTTCCGCTAGGGGGCAGCACCTGCCCCTCCATCCGCCCTTGGAAGATGCTGGAGTGCTCGCTTGGGAAAGAAGCACAAACCCATTGAACAGGGACACTTCATCCAGACCCCAGGAGTAAAGGGACGCGGGGCTGGGCCATTGAGAAGCATCTAGAAAAAGATGTCTTGACTTACGTTGTAAGTTCCTTTCTTTTTAAAAAGAGAATCGATTTGTTTAATAACTAATAAAAATAATCAACATGATAGAATAGGAAGCACAGATGTTACTGGCAAATGTGACATGCTCTGCAACCCTAAACTACTCATGGCAGTAAAGGGGTGAGAAGCCACTAAACATACATTTTGTTAATTACTCTATAGATTCTTTGATAGGCACAAGATTCAGTTCTGCCACACTGAACTTTCTTGCTAGTTAGGGTTCCCTGCTATCTATATAGTGAGCGTAGACTACTTAAGCCAATTTTGCAAGGTGTTTTTGTTCTAGTTTTTGTTTTGAGCAGAGAATACATAATTTCTGCCCATGAGAAACTAGACGGATCTTAAGTGGAGAGAGAAGAAATGCAGTATGAAAAACCCAGAGAAATTTAAAGCACCTCGATGTAGCCACTGCCTGTAAGACGTTGGTGTCCCCTCATCAGACTTGAACAAATCAAATAAACATAAGCACGAAGGTAATCTTTCCGAGTTTCTTTCTTTCTTAATTTCCCCTCTCTTTCAATGATGATTTTTGCCTTTCATTATAGATAGAATTAGTTCAGTCAGATTTAATTCCTTAGACATTGAATAAAATCTGTTTTAAAAAAATAAGTAGCCAATTATTAGATAAACAAACAGGAAAGAAAGTAGGAAAAAAGAAACAAGAAAGCCTAAGTGACTTAAGAAACTTTCATCCCTTTGGAGTTTATTTTACTAAATTCAAACACACGGGCCATGTGCAGACATTGTTTCCCCATTGATTCGCCTTAGTTAATAATTGCTCTTGTTGGCAATCAGTCCATCAAACACTGATTGATTCATAATGCCACTGGAAAGAAAGCTTAGAGCAAAATATACGTTCTACCAGAAGTATATTCATATTATCAATGTTTGTGTTAGTCTCACTTAATGTTTCCTTTTTAAATCGTCACCCTTGATTCATTTTTTCTTTTAAGCCTCCTCCAAATCCCACCAGCTGCACAAGTGGAGACCCAGCGGTGGCTGTGCTGAGCACCAGCAGTGGGGCGGGTCCCGGGGCGGGTCCCACCCGGGTCCCGCCCCACTGCTTTTCACATCTTAAGGGAAACATCACCTGCTTCTCAAGAGGGGTGCAACCAGAGAGAAAACCCCGCAGACTTCTCACATGTATGCACGCCGTAGCACGACGAATAATGACACCGATATTTTTATAGCCATAACCCAGTTTCATGAAGTTGTTTCTTACAACAGATGGCCCTCCGTTCAAACTTCACACCCCCGGTCCATAGGGAAAGCAAATACCCAGAAAAACCAAGACGGTGCAGGCTCTCTGGAAGGAGGGAGGGCTAAGTTCTCCTGAGCTTTGTACCACTTTTTCTCTCATTTGCATGTGTCTCATCTGTCTTCCTGCAAAGCTGTTTCTCTGATGGTGAAGTTATCCCTTCACTGGCCCTCAGCTCCAAATTCACCCTTTTGGCCTGTTCTGTGAAAACGGTTCTGAGCCGCTGAAATATTCCAGCTTTGCCGGCTGGTGTGCTGTGAAGCTTTGTCAGTGAAGGCCACTGGGGAAACAGGACAGGAGGGTTTTGCTTCCTGCTTCCTCGGGCTCCTGCACTGCAGGCAGCCCCCGCAGCCCCCAGCTCCTGCAGCGTAGTCTGCGCTGCACCCAGTAGCAGTTTTGTGGCCCAGGCTCAGTGACCCCGGGGAGATGTCCCCCACACACAGCTTTCTGCCGCACAGCTTTCCTAGAGGAAAGATTTGGGGCGAGGTCCAGAGCATGGATTTCCAGCAAGTTCCGCCAGTGCCCGCACCACAGTGACCTGTCTGCCGTCCAGTCAGCCAGGGCTGTGCCCTCCCTAGTGAGGTCTGGGTCTCAGCCCTTCCGGGTGTGCATCACAGACCTGGGAGGTAGTGGCTGCTCCCATATCCTTTAGAGTTATCTTTCCTCCTTACTTGCCCATCTCATACCCCAATCCCTTGTTACAGTTACTATTCTTTACCTTAAACGTTCCCTGTTCAAATTTCTACCTGGTTTCTCTCTCCTGAAGGAAACAAAACTAGTACACAGAGTAGTTAATAATAATTAATACTAAAGCCCTATCCCTCTAACACCCCGTAAAGTTCACCAGAGTTAACCAAAGGCCAGTGTTCACCTGTTACATTTTTATTACTGTCACTATTGGGTTTTTTGTTTTAACAGCAAGATAATTTAAGATTTTGGAATATTTTAATTACCTCTCTCAAATATCAGCTATAAGTAACTGTTAGATCGAGTAATATAAAGAAAGGTTTAAAAGTTGAGAATGGTTGGTTTTGGAGGGAGGGGACTCTTTTATTTCCGCCGGAGGCACCGTGGTCGGTGTCAGGGTTTACCCCTTAGGAGCCGGTGTAGTTGTACAGTGATATTCCCTAATGGCTGTGAGCCCAATGTGTGTCAGAAACCAGCATATGGTCGTTACAGTTATTACTCAATTTGATTCTCTCCAAAAAATCTTCAAGGTACATATTGTTCGTGCCCAGTTTATGGACGAGGTAACTGAGTCTCAAAGAAGTCAAGTAAGTTGCTCAAATTCATATAATGCACAAATGGTAGAGCCCAGATTCAAAGCCAGATTCTCTCAGACTCTGGAGCAGTTTTCTCTTCTCTTAATCTGATCTGAGGAATTCCAGCAGCTTCTGTTGGAGGTCTTCGGACACACACCCTCTTACTGCACCCACAGGATAGCAGGTGTGGTCACCATTCCAATCCACTTCCTCTGCTTTTCTCATTTGTTTAAATTTCATCTAATTCCCCGGATTTATGTGCAAAATAATAGAAACTCACGTGTGCAACGATCTTGGATGACTCTGATCTCTTTTTTGTTGGGAAAGTGGTAACTTTTCTAATTAGAAGTAATTCTCTTTTACATTTTTCTTTCTCAGATATACAACTCTATACCAGCGTACTGCCTCACGATTCCTTCCGAGTTCATACTCAAAAGATCTGATAAGAGGGCTTCCCTGGTGGCGCAGTGGTTGAGAGTCCGCCTGCCGATGCAGGGGGGACACGGGTTCGTGTCCCGGTCTGGGAAGATTCCACATGCCGCGGAGCGGCTGGGCCCGTGAGCCATGGCCGCTGAGCCTGCGCGTCCGGAGCTTGTGCTCCGCAACGGGAGAGGCCACAGCAGTGAGAGGCCCGCGTACCGCAAAAAAAAAAAAGATTTGATAATCTATCCATACCTCTCTGTGATAATAGGGCATCTCCTTTGATTACCTATAAATAAAACACCCCCATTTTTTTTAAAAAAAAGAGAGAAATATAGCCTCGTGGGTTGCTAAAACGTTTCATATGTTTATCATCTCTTACTGAGGAGATGAGTATTGAAATGTTGCGTGTTTACAAATGGCAAAATCCATAAAAATCAAAGGAAAATATCCATAACTTGAATTTCAAATAACAAGTCTGTCTTGGTGACAGAATCTAACTTAGTTCCTGATCTTTGAATCTAACTTAGTTCTTCATCTTTGTTGAACACTTACTAACTTACATAATGGCACTGTCACTTAAAACTCAATACAAAACACAAAATTACAGCAAAATGCCACTTTAGAATGGAGAAAATGTTAAGGGTACATATTATCTATCAACTTTCTCTCTCCTGACAAAGACAACGATCACAAAACTGAATGATTCAAAGACTATAAAAATCTTTACCCGGGGGAAGTAAAGAAACAAACAAAAACCTATTTGCCTGGGCTTCCCTGGTGGCGCAGTGGTTGAGAGTCCGCCGGCCGATGCAGGGGACACAGGTTCGTGCCCCGGTCCAGGAAGATCCCACGTGTCGCGGAGCGGCTGGTCCCGTGAGCCGTGGCCGCTGAGCCTGCGCGTCCGGAGCCTGTGCTCCGCAACGGGAGAGGCCACAACAGTGAGAGGCCCGCGTACCGCAAAAAAATAAATAAATAAAAATAAACTTATTTGCCAAGGCCACCTCATCAAAACAGTCGAAGGTGTTTAAAAGCATAAATCCATTTAAACAACATCCTCCCAAAGACTCAGGCAGCTGAGAGGAGGCCTCCACCACGCCCGGTCACTATCACAGAATCTTCATCATTTTGGACTTGGAAGCCACACTGTCCTTATGGGCGATAGCTGTAGTTTCTGACACTCAAGCTTCAAAATGCCAGGCTAATGGCTTGGCCAACTGAACTGGTAACTGAAATCAAGCCCAGCTCCTAGTTTCCACTCAACTGCTAACACGCAGCCCTAAATACTACTTTCTACCAGATGAAGCCAAGATAAGGACAAAACTAGCCTCTTTTTAACAAGCGATTTGTACCTTGTGCTCACCCGCTTCTTAACCACTTGGAGCCCATCCGATGTGAATTGCAAACCATGGCAATTATTGTTTTGCCATGCCTTATTTTTAAGACAGAACAGCCTTCATGCTCTCACATAATAATGACGATAATTAGTCATCTGAAATCAACCAAGTGTTCTAGTTGTTTAGGGAGAATTTTATTACCAAGACAACTTACATAAAGTTAGAGACCAAACTACACGAAACCAGACCAGACTGAAACGTATAAAAAAGAGCTGAATTCAAGCCTCTACTAGGCTTTCAAAAGCTGGTGTCCAAAATCTACTCAGAAAATTGTAATCATTTGTCTGATCACTCACAGTGCTCTACACTCTTTGATTAAAAGTTGCTTGTCTCGGGCTTCCCTGGTGGCGCAGTGGTTAAGAATCTGCCTGCCAATGCAGGGGACACGAGTTCAAGCCCTGGTCCAGGAAGATCCCACATGCCGCGGAGCAACTAAGCCCGCGTGCCACAACTACTGAAGCCCGCGCACCTAGAACCCATGCTCCGCAACAAGAGAAGCCACCGCAGTGAGAAGCCCACGCACCGCAACCAAGAGTAGCCCCCACTCGCCGCAACTAGAGAAAGCCCGCGTGCAGCAACGAAGACCCAACGCAGCCAAAAATAAATTAAATAAATAAATATTTTTTAAAAGATAATTATATTAACAAAAAATTGCTTGTCTCCACAATAATGGATTCCATATTTTTGGTGACCCACATGAAAAAAAATTTTTTTTAACAGAGAAAGTTAGGATGAAACCAATTTCTGAGGATAACTGAATGATATGTAAAAGCAGGTTCCCATGGTTTAGTACTTTAATCTGGTCCTGTGCTCCTCAAACTTTATGCTGAGAACCTAGGGGTAGAGCCTGAAGTAACTTCAAAATTGTTCATTCTGCAGGTTTTATATTTAACGCTCATAAAAATATTCTACCCTACCTCTTTGTAAGTCTGCTTTTGTAACAGAGAAAAATTCTCTAAATCTTGAAGAAAAATGGACTTCCCACAAAGATGCTCCCTGTCTGTGAAGTGGCTTCTCACATCCACTGGGGACCAGAGCGCATCCCAGGGGGAGGATAATAGCTAATCAAATCAGGAGGTTCCTGGCTGTCTTTGCAAGAATCGTTTGATTGTTCTGACAAGTGTTCTTTTTAAGCAAAATACTATGTACCAGTAACCCCACTAGAAAGCTGTTCATAAGAGCAGCAGTCCACGGGGAGAGAAGCCGAAGGCAAGATCCGTGCCTGTGTCCACCCAGCACCGTCGGCTGTGGGGCTCAGTAGCACCCAACTTTCTTGCCTGGTCTCACCTTCAGAGAGCTCACCTGGTTGTGACCAACGGGCTCGGCCAGTGCCCACCCAGCAAGCAGTCCAGCCAGCAAGTGGACGTCAACCTTACAGCGGTTCCCCTCAAGCGAGAGTCGAGTGAGCCCTGAAGATGCCATTACAAGCCGGGTTTGATTCTGCTCACCCAGCAGGGTGACCAGCATGCCTGGGTTTCTCAAAACAGAAGGGTCTCCCTAGAAGTGGGCTTTCGGGGCTAAATCTGGGACAGTCCCATGCAAATCAGGATGGCTGGTCACTCCTTTGTCCAGATGATGGTAAGATGGGAGAGATACTGTAGAATGGGATCCAACCATGTGACACTGCCCTTTGACCATCTTTAAACTATCAAAATGGCAAATTTGCATAACTCCACCGTGTAATCGTCAATTCCAGAAACGGTCTGACTCCCCAGGATGCTGGCTTCTCCTCAGTGACCTATCGTTGGCAACCACCAAGTCCTTGTGCCCTGCAGGTGCAGCATCTGAGCGATCACGAGGGTGTACATCCCTGACCGAGTGGTCCATGGGGAGGGTCGACTGTAACAGTTATCGCAAAGCTTCCTCTCGTCCAGACTCTGCAGACCTCAAACGTGATTGTTGGAAGGAAAGATTTGTCTCTGAAATCTCCAGATAAACAAAAGCTGAAGGATTTCCTGAAGGAAGAAGGGTTTAATCGGTGAGAGAGGCAAACCCCGTCGGTTCCAGCAGCTTGGGGCCAATGGCCTTCAGCCAAGGTCACTTTTGCGGAGCCTGACGTGTGATCTTTGCCATCGACTCACACTCAAGTGTGTGGCACTAACACTTCCCCTTCCGGGGTATCTTTTGAAGTGTGGTCATTTGCTTCTATGGATTCAGACACCCCTGGCTATCGACCACACACATTAATCGGACTGAAGTCAACTGGTTTTAAGTTACAAGGAATCTGGCGAAAAAGCAAATGCACCACCCGTTACAAAGTCCTCTTAGAGCAAAATAAAGAAAGTGGGGAGATGGGGGCAGCGACTGAACTGGAATTTTCAACTCCTTGTTTTGATAGGATTTAGACAAAGCCGGACTTTGTGGAGTTCACTTTGGGGTTTAGCTCTCGGCTTCCCCCAACTAGAACGGCCTAATGGAGGACCTTCAGCTGTAACATGGATTTGAGGTTCTCACAACTCACTCCCCAGAGCTTTGAAGCAACAGAAATGCAGCAAAACAATATGAAACTGTTGCTCAGGAAAGGACTCGGTGTGCTTCCGCCCTTGGAGTTATCTCCCTAGGTGTCTGGGCTCTGAGAACAGGCGTCTGAGATGGGCAGGGATGCGTGAAAGCTTGGCCCTGTCCCCAGTTGATAAGCACAAGACTTTGATGGGAGTCAGGACAATCCATCAGTTTTCATTATCGTTTATAAAAAACCCAGGGGCAGAACTCTTTCATGTGCAGAAGCCAGACGGCTTATCTGCAGCAACAGCACAGAGATGCTACAGTGATTTCCACTCCTCTCATAAATACAAAACTCTGTGATTTGAAGTCAGCCCACAGCCATCCCCACTGTCCTCCAGCCTTTCAGAAAACGTGTACCATCTCCTCTGCTTCTCTTCCATTCCCGATGTGTCACGCTGGGAAGATTATTTACCTTCTCTGATCCCAGCCAGTTTCCTCATTTGAAATGTGTCTGTATTCATGTCGGAGTTGGGTGAAAACTGGTGGAATTAGCCCATGGGAAGCCCTGACAGCTGTGCTTGGTATAAAGTGAGGTTCCCAGAGAGGGGCTGATAGCGTTCCTCCATCCTTAGCTTTCTTTGTGGATCAGGAACTCTAAAGTGTTCTAAAACGCAGGTCTTATTATTATTTAGGTATAGCAAAGCCAACAGATCAGGATAGGACTGCCATTAAGAACATAGTTTGCTGTGCTCACAGATCCCAAGAGGAGGGGTCGCCATGCCATGGGGGGCCACACGGGGAAGTGCCAGGAAAGGCAACAGTCAGAGAGAGCGAGAGGAAAATTGGACAAAAGTCTTTACTGTGGTTTCCACAGGGAGAAACAGATGAAGCAGAGGAATCAGGCTTCGGGTTGGCTATTTTAAATCATTTCAGTGGGCTCTGGGACCTAGGAGTGTCCCTGATTTTCTGGGCCCTAGCCCTGAGGCGATTAGGGCAGGGGGATAGTGGCCCCAGTGTGCAGCAGAGGAGGCGGCGGGCTTGTGGGCTGTGGATTGGTGGTTTGCATTGGAAGGAGATCTTGCATGGAGCGATTTGTTATCTCTGTGAATTAGCTACGCCTGGGAGGGACAGTTCCTCCAGCCCACAAGATGTCAAAGCATGGGAGCAGAGCGGAAAAGCCATGCTTGACACTTAAACTCTCCTTCCAAACCTCTGGAGACCTGCTTGTCTAAGTTCATACTGCCCTTCCTAGCCCACCTTCACCGGAATTCTCCAAGTGGTTACTTAACCCCTTGCAAATATACAGCCTCCGAGAAAGCGGAGAGCAGCCCGGGCAAAGAGGGGTGCTCAGGGAAGTGTGTTGCTTTTTCTTCTCTCTGAAGTCCAGAGGCACCTGCCCTGCTGCGGTTCAGCCCGGCCACTGCAGCCCTAAGTCTACTCGAGCTGCTGTGAGAGTCTCAGAACAGCCTGGGAGAGGGGCCCACGGGAGGGGGCAGAGACAAGGAAAGCCTCGCCATGGACTCCCTTTTCAAGATGTCACCTCCTTCCACCCAGCTGGATGCTGAGAGTGACGACACGTCATCATAGCTCCTTTTCCTGTTCACAGTTCAGAAGCAACGGAGACAGACTCAGAGGCAGACATGGAGATAAACATGTCAGGTTTGAAGTGAAGGTAGCTGTGCTAGAGAAATGCAGTTTGCACCTAGGACATAGCAGAGCATCACATCCTTCCCTGGAATTGCGTCCCCGACCCCGTCAGAGACAGAGCTGGACCATGGCTGGCCTCTCCATAGGGTGTGTGACTCAGGACAAGCTGTTGTGGAAAACAGAGCCCCCGAAGGTGAGAGCCCCCCAGTTCCAGCTCCTTTTCCCACTCTCACAATGGGATGATTTGTCCCCCCTCTCTTGGGGACGGTGAGTGCAGGGCAAGGAAGGGAGGAAGCTACTTGCCCCTAAAACTCCAGAAAGGGAGGGACTTCCTACTTATTGCTATGAGCCAAGATAGGACGCTGGGGAGGGGGGGGAATTGTGTCTCCTACGAATGTGTTCATTCCATTCCGATCAGTGTTTTCCTGGTGTGCATTGTGTGCTGGCTTTGGGCTGGTCCGCATGGAAAAGGAAAGAAGGAACATATCCCTCATTGTTTCTAGTTTGGCGCAGACCCACCTAGGACCTTCTTGGAAGTGTTAGATGTCCCGGGAGCAGCACAACCCCACTCCCTAAGCACCTTCCATGCCTCTCAGAACATGCCAGACTGTAGTAAGAACAGGTCCCCAGAGATGGGGTCTCCTCCAGCCCAACCCACCCCGACCCCAAACCACAGGGACTGCACAGACCTGCCCCCTGTCCCCGTGCCTGGGATCCACGCCCTGAGGCTATGCACTGCTCTCGTTAGGGTCCCCTTGTTGGGCTAAAATATCCTTGATATCTAATCTGTCAAACCAGCTCTTCAACTTCTCAGTATGCATTCTCAATCCCCAGTCAAAAGAGAAGTCTTCCATACTGGGGTGCATGCAGTGAGCAGAAGGTTGAAGGAGGTGATTGCAAGAAGGAGAGATGACAGAGTTAGGACTCCTTCACCCACTTCATGCATGGGATGACCCTGCTCACCTCCGTCCTTTCAAAGGGGAAGGATGGATTCCCCAGGATGAGCTATACTCAGTCCCATACTTGTGCGCTTTTGATTTTCCTTTCTTCTTCTGATATTTGTGCTCCATGGAAGAAGGAATCAATCAGGAAACTAGACGGAAATCTTTTAAGATCGAAGATGCTTGTAACACACAGAATAGTATCAATACATAGAATCAGTGGAGAGCAGTTCATCGTGAAGAGGATGTTTGCCCTCTGCGTGACTTGTGTCTGCCCTGTTTACATCTGAGTGCTTTGAATCCACCTTCTTGATAAGTAAGACACGACTGGATGCCAGAAAGCAAGAGCTAGAAGAAGGTGAGCCATGTACTTCTCGGTGGTACAGGAAGCACTGCTCTGAGCATAGCATCAGATGACTCTCCAGATGGATGTAACAGGCAAAACCAGAATGAACTGGCCAAACATTCTCCTGGACTTGGCAAAAGTAGACTGTGTTTTGCATCCTTCCCCACTCCCCCTAGAAATCTTATGCTCTAATTAGCCTTATGCTCGGCTAAAGGGAAGTATCTGGGGTGTCCAGGCAGTGGCCACTGTGTCATTCAAATCAACCCAACCCGCCGCATCTACATTATGGCTCCTAGGCTTTCCTATGAACTGTCCCCAGTCTCCATCCCAGCTCGGTGCTGTAAGCCGCAGCCAGATGGAGCAAAAGGGCCCCAGGTTTGGAGTTCGCAGGCTCGAGTGAATCCCTCCACTTCCATGTGGGGTGAGTGGGCAAGTTAGCTGACTCCCAGACCCTGCATTTTCTCCCCAGAACCAGGAGGATGATGAGAATACCTACCTGGCAGCCCTGCAGGGTGAGTGTGGGAACCAACGGGATAGAACACAGAAAGAGCTCCGTGAGCTCGAAGGCACAAGTTCGAGGTCACCCTCTTACCTACCAGCACCCCAGTCCCTGAGGTCAGAACAGCTTTCCCTTTTCTCTGCAAGTTCTAATGTATGACTGATGGGCAAGCCGAGTCCCAGGCCACACGCAGCCCCCAGTCACTCGGCAGGAGTGGCCGAGAGGAATGGCACGTTCGTCCTTTTATCCAAGTTGCCTTTTTATAGTGGAAGGCCAGACCTTCCTTTCTGCTGTTCTCAGGAAAGAGGACGACGAGGACTCCGCTCCAAATGCCATGTCCCCTTGTTCCGGGCTGCAGTTCTATTGCAGGGGTCATTTGGGGTGGGAGGAGAATGAATCAGCATCTCTCCCTCCCCCGCCATCGCCCCCTCCCCCGCACCCCCAAGCACACTCAGTCCCCTGGTGCTCTGAGGCCAGCCAGCCACCTGCCTCAGGGCGTGCTGTCCCCATCTCGCAGGGATGTCTGGCCGAGGAAGAGTTTGCTGTTGAGCTGTTTGGCTGCAGAAATGGCTACTGGGCTGAAGAGTGAGCATCTCGTCATAGAGATGGCATCTGTTTTGCCTCGTGGGGAAGAGAACGGCAGCTATTCTTCCTATTATGAGAACACTAGGCTGCTCCAAGGACATATTCCAACGCAGGGGAATTTCAAGAGCTTCATTTCTTTCCCTCCTTATGCCTCTCCTGCCTTGACTAAGTGCCATGCCCACCCCCGCCACTGTAGGAGGTCTTTTCTTGACATCTGGGATCGCCAAGGCCATTTCCTGGCATAGTAGTTGTAACAAGGACCAAAAAGACCCTTTCTGTTTCATTACTTATGTTTTGGAAATTTTTTAATAAACTCATCTGAATTCTAAGAGATCTTAGAATCAATTCATCATCCAAGATTCCTGTTGCTACCAGATCAGTCCCTTAGTAGCTCACCGATGGATCTGTCACTCATTCCCATTTCCACCCAGGAAAGTCTCTGTGAATTTTAGTGACCATCTGTATATCCGAAATAGAAAACGGTAGGCCTGAGCGCTACCTCTTTCCCTTATTTTGTGCAACTCTTTGACAGAAGACAACTGCTCAGACAGGGGCCTTAGTAGACACGCCACAGGGATCCCTACGGTTGCCTGTCTTTAAACACTGCCCCACCCGCTCTGTGCACTATTGGCCCCTGAAGCACGGTGAGTCCCTCCCCTCCCTGACCCCGCTGGGACTCTGGCCGCCTGCCAGAGAGATGCTGCCGAGGAAGACGCGGCACAGCCACTGGGCGGGACGGGTAAGGGCAGGCCAGCTTCCCCTCGATGCCCTTCCGTGGCTGGACTGAAACAGTGCTCCCTTCTGACGATCTTTCTTAGTCTCCAGCCCGTCAAGCTGCTGGATGACAAGCAGCGGGAAAGGCCTTTTAAACCTGCCAGTTCACACGATAGCTGTGCCTTAAGGTTTCCAAGGACCTCCTTCCTTCCCCGGCTTGTCCTGCCACCTGGCGGGGGAGACGTAGGAGCTTCTGGGTGATGGGGCCACACGCTTGAGGGCTGGGATCCGCAGGCGCTGGGCCTGCCGGCTGGGCCCTCGCTGGCCTCCACGGGAGTGGAAAGGGAATACAGGGCTCTCACGAGGCGCACACACGCTCCTGAATCCCCACCTGGGCATCACAAGATGGGGTTCTCTCTGTCAGCCTGACATCCTTCTCAGCTGCTGACATGGCCCTGCATTGGTTCTCACGGGCACTGGGTGTCCCGGTCCATGTGCCCTGCAGCCCTTGACAGTGGGGTCATGACACCCTCTATGCAAGACCCCTGGGTGCTCACCTAGTGGTTTCCGCATGAGCCACCCTGTCCGTCCTCTGGGTGCATGAGAACTCTGAGACCCTTCCAGGTCACCCAAGGTCAAAACAGGCCCGTGGTCACTAAAATGAGATGCTTTGCCTGAGTATATGCCCAACGGCCATTTTCTGTACTCTGATGTGGCTGCAGGGTGCTCCCAGGACACTCCCAGATCCCAGCGGATAAATGGGGCAAAAGCCTGGTTGCTTTCAGCTTTGCTCTCATCCATCCAGTACTGCCTTGTTTCTAAAGTGTGGGCTCAGCGTGGGATTAATGCAGCACACGGAGGCTCGGTGGTTGCCGGACTTAACCTCCCACAAGCCACAGGCCAGAAGGAGCCTGTCAGGAAGACTCTTTGTCATAATGTCCCCACCCTAAAGGAGCATCTGTCCTGTCCCATTTCCTGGAATCTCAATGACTGATGATGTAGAGTGAAAAACCCAGTTTTCAAGTAAGAGGAAACCCGAAAAATTATCCCCATGGTATTCCCTTCAGGCTTTCCACCAAAAAAAAAAAAAAACATAGTCATTAGTCATCGTTAAAGCAAAAAAGAAACATGGCCATTCACCTCAGTGTCATTGAACTTAAGTAATCAAACACTATGATGGGGATGGGACAGGAATGATTTAGGGGAATTTCTTAGAGTGACAAGATGTAAGAACTTGAAGTTCCTAATGTAGAGAGCACTTAGCACATTTCTATTTTGTAGATGAGAAAGTTGCAGTGCTGCCAGTTTAAATGACCTCTCCTTGGTTCTAAGTCCAGTGAGAGAGTTAAGAACAGAAACCACATGTGCTTGACCACCTATAAAATCGAATACAAGCCTCCCATAATTTCCGGGAGTAAACCGTAGATAAAAGGAAAAACAAAACCAACAAAAAGCATGTCTGGCCAAGGCAAGGTACACGCTCAGCTGAGACCACTGCACTAGAACAGGGGCAAACTGCGGAGATCTGGAGTGGCCTGGGGTCTCCAGACAATTAGGCACATCACGGAAAACAGCAGTGCCGTATTGGTCCCTGTGTTCACCAAATCCTTCCTAAGTCTGCAGTAGGTACCAGGCACCATGGCAAGTCAGGGCAGAGTCGCAAGGAAGAGCAAAATAGCCACCTGCAAAAGTCACACACCCAGCCCCGCCCCTCCCACCGAGAGTTTACTTCCTCATAAAGTGGCTCACTCCACATTTATGGCTTTGTCCCTCAGAGACCTCTTGTACACATTTCACCCTGCAACAAAGCACGATCCACTGTATAACTATAAGAATGGTAGGACTAATATTATTAGTTGATATAAAAATACGTACATTTTATCCCAACCTGCACCATTTTTTAAAACAATAGAATGCCACCCACACTGAAGCATTATTCACCAAAGCAGACATCACTGTGTTCGTTACGGACAAAGAAATGAGGCTTGAGCCATGCCAACTGATACCCAAAGTCCTTCAACAGATGAGCAACCGGGCTGAAACCAGAATTCAAATCTTCTGTTTCCTAGTAACTCTACTCAGTAACATCTTTTTGTCAACCAACAGGCCTCCGACTCCTTCCTACGACTATATATACGTCAAGTGATGAAACGGCGCACAACCAATGTATTCCATTTGCCATCGATTTGACTGGAAGTGTTGACTATAAGCAAAGCCTAGGTTTCAGGATACTGTCCCTGGGAAAAATCAAATTTAAAAACTCAATAATCATTTTGATAAAACAAGACAATAACCTCAGCCTGATTCAAAATTAATATGTTGCCAGATGTTTTCTTCACCAAAGAGAATTACAGGAGTGCCACAGAAATGATATCTGCTTTGGAGGGGAATCAGGAGAAAGGAGAGGTCTTGCCAATTCTTAGAGTTTCTGATCCCATTAGTACATTTTTATCTGAATGGCTGTCATGGAGATGTAGGCTACGCTTGGTCCTCCAATCTAAGGCACAGAAATAAGCACTATGACTTTAAAAATTACACAGGTACTTTATATGTCTGCTAGCATCATCATGAATTAGCCTCTGAGTCATGAACATCCTTCCAAAAAAAGCTGCGAACAAAATAACAATTATGAGTTGTACTTAGATTTGCCCACGGTGGTTCCAGAAATTTTCTTCCTAGGCACTTTCATTTACCACTGACTATCGAATTATTTTAAATTGGAGGTATTTTTAAAGACATTATATTATTCTGTGGCTCGTATATCAGCAGGTGCTTACATTACTCAGAGTTTTTGAGTCATGAGAAAGTTAATTACAATAGCTTTAATTATTTCTCAGCAACAATAAAAATGGACCTTTAAAAATACCATTGGGGGGGTTAATGTTTGACGAATGGATAACAATAAGCAGTGATTTTTTTAAATCTGCTGTATTAAATTATATAACTGGACACAAAAGATTCAGGTGCAACTTGCTTTTGTAATTGTGTTCTAAGCAGTATCGTTTTTAATTATACACAGAGAGTTCAATGTTCATTCCCTGAATTTTTAAGCCACAATTTCTCTTTTCTACCTGCCGCTCCTTTGTTCAGGTTTACCTCTTTGACATACATTATTTGAATTTCTAACTCAACAATAGATCCACAGCTTACTCATTTTTCTTGTGCAATGGAATGATGAAAAGTATGTGGCTTAGGAAATACAGGATAACCCTGGAGATGAAAGTAGTAATAGTTTTCTCTAATGAGAACACTGTCTCTAGAACGGTCTACGATTGTCCCTTGCTCTCTTTCTTCAGGCAAGGAGCAGCTGCCTTTGGTACCTGACGCAATTATCCGTGCATATAGTGTGACAGTCACTGATGATGTCCTTTCCCAAAAGGGCACCAGTTTAAATGACCTGGTCCCAAAAGGGCGGTCCACACTGCGATGCCTTCCCCAACGTTAACTCAGTAGGAAGCCCACAGCCAGGCCGTGGGTGGTTGACTTGGCAACAGTCATCTCTCTGGTCCCCAGTGTTGGTTTCCCAGATGGATGCATCTGGAAATGTGTCAGCGCGTTTACAGAACCCAACTCATAGCTGACCGATTTGGGTGGGAAACCAACTCACAGTGGGAAATAACACTTTCTAGTAAAAATTTTGCCGGGACATCACCATTATGATCTGAAGATGTCTTGAGGAAAAGAGATATTATTAATAGTAATAACATAGCAACAGCTAATAACTGACACGAGGGAAAAGAACATCAACTGGACACAACTGTTAGGACGGGGGCCCTGTTTCCACTGTGAACCTAAGAAAGCGTCAATCCCCAGTTTCCTCCATGTCCCCCTTTTCAGACCTTAAGTGGTCTCATCCTTTCCTCTGATTATAATAATTATGTTGTTTCAAGAAGACCTGCCAGGGGCTTCCCTGGTGGCACAGTGGTTAGGAATCCGCCTTGCAATGCAGGGGACACAGGTTTGAGCCCTGGTCCGGGAAGATCCCACATGCCGCAGAGCAACTAAGCCCGTGGGTCACAACCACTGAGCCTGCACTCTAGAGCCCACGAGCCACAACTACTGAGCCCACGTCCCACAACTACTGAAGCACGTGCGCCTAGAGCCTGTGCTCCACAGCAAGAGAAGCCACCACAATGAGAAGGCCGCGCACAGCAACGAAGAGTAGCCCCCGCTCGCTGCAACTAGAGAAACCCCACACGCGGCAACGAAGACCCAACGCAGCCAAAAATAAATAAAATTTTAAAAAAGAAGACCTGTCAAAACTACCCTTAGAAAAGAAAAAAAAAAACATGTTATAAAACACTTAATGCAAATATATACTTCACCTTGCTAGTTAAAGCAGTGAAACCTGGAACGACATGGTACAATCAGACGGCCAGCTTCAGAACCAGACCCCTCTGTCCAGAACCAGACCCTGTTCAGCCCCTGTGCTGCCAGGCGTGAGCTGTGCACCCTCAGGACCCTCTCTAAACTGGGGAGCATTGCAAACACGTTCAAGATTGTTGAAAGATTTGTGAAAAAGTCCATAAAATACCTAGAGCCTGATATTCAAATGGCACTTGAGTAATGATAGTTATTAATATTATTACAGATAAACTGTGCTTCAGTTTACTCAGTGGGACAACATGTGGCCATGAAAATAAGGCTCATAAAGTTTATAATAAAATAGAAAGCGTAATGTTCCACTGATAAATGAAAAAAACCATAAAATAAAGTTATTTCAGCCATGCGTTAGAAAATAATGCGTAGAAACAAAGACCAGAAAAATATGCCTGCTCGTTAAACTTGCTTATTTTGGAAGGTGGGACTTTAAGTAACTTTCTTTTCCTAGTCGCAGTTTATTTTTAATTGCCAGGTTCTCTAAGTTGATTACAGATACATATTTTCATAGAAGAAAAGTCAGGCTTATTGCATTTTAAGAGCCTGCTCACCAGGTTAGCATCATACGTTCACTGACTGCTTTTCATGGCAGAGATTACCTGGTAGAGTCCTTACCACAGCACTATGACACATGTACTATTATTATTCCCATTTTACAGAAAGGTTAAGAAGATCATGAAGCTCTGAAACAGAAAAGCCAGGACCAAAGTCTGGGAGTCTGACCTGGTGCCCACCTGATAGCCATGGGTCCGCTCTGAAAGGGCCGAGGGCATCGGTAACCTCAGCAGAAGGGCTTTTCAGAACACTTGTGGATTATCCTAACAAGTTACCAAGAGAAGGAGACTTGAGGAACTGGAGACGGTCACGAAGAAATTCGCGGGGCCCCAACGTCTGCATATGTTGCTGAAGGACGTTGATCCCCACGGCCTACCGTCCTGAGTGCCGTACTGCTTCCTTCCCGCCCCGAACCTCCCTACCTTCTCCCTGCTTCTACAAGCCAAGACTTTGAACCAGGATCACAAAGAAATGACTACAGTTCCCCGTACAGCTTGCCAAGGAAAGTCACATCTCCCAGATAGCAGAATAAGAAAAGGAGATTCATCAGCTCTTTGTATCAGCTGTTTCCTGCACCAGATGCTTCTTTTTAGATGGTCCAATATCTGTCACCCTGAGCTAAAGCAACTTAAAACAAATTCATTCTGGGAACATTTCTTTCTGTGCATGTCCTTTTGTTTATGCACTGAGTGTATAGTTTAGATCCTTTGGGCCAAGAAAGATAAGCCACTTCCGACCAAGCAGCGTTTTGAAGACGAATAATCTGGAGCCCTGTCCATATCTCACAACCGTGTGTCTGTGTCTCCACCTTTGCAATTTAGTATGACGGCCAAAAACAGCAGTGTTGTGAAAAGCAGATTCCACCGTATCGCCAAAATTACAGTACCCATGTATTATAAATAAGATTCTATAAGAAGGTTAGCACAGATTCATTGTTCTAATTTAAATACAAATTTCCCTTTAACATATTAGGTGATATTTTCTAAAATTTTAATATTTTTAACTGTGTTATTGTCAAAGTAACTCCATGTTTTAAATACAACAGTTTAGGAAAACGAACTGTGTTTTTTTTTCAGAAAGGAATGAAGTCTGAGTAATAATACTGTCACACTTTGAAATTCAAAGGTATGCATTTGCTGTCTTTTTCACAGAGAATTAAGTGCTACCTTATTTTGAAAATTATTCCAAAAAACAGCCAAAGAAATGGCTTCTCTAATATCAAATGAATTTGACTGACAGGCTTTTTCAAGGGAAGGATTAGAGCCTTTCAAAAGCGTGTGCGTTCCAGTGACATATGCACTTCTATTTCACATCTACTTTAAAAATAAGCCTATATTCATGCTCTTGGGTAGAACAAAGGGGAAAGAAGAAAAAACATGCACATGTGTTTTATTATTTATCAGATGTGAAACGTTAAAGCCATATTTGGTTTCTGGTTGAAAAACAGCTCCCGGAGAAAAAAACAACAGCAAAACAAAACAGAAACTTAGCGCCCTTTTTATCCAGCCAGGATATAATCTTTGATGGTCAGTCCTCCTACTTATCCACACCTAAGGTCAAAATCAAGAGCAGATGGGACCAATTGTTCCACACAAGAGCGAGGCTCTTAGAAAAAGGTAATTAGCTAAAAGATAAGTACTCTCTTCCACTGTGACCCAAATCAGTTCATTTCCAGTGTGAAGGGACTTCTTTGTCACTGCTGTTCCCTCTGCCCAGAATGACTGTCCTCTGGTTCTACCCACTGCTGGGTCCTTCTCAGGCTTTACAGGGGGATCCACCTCCTCAGAGAGACCCTTCCCCAATCATTTTACCTAAAATGAGCCTAAAACATGGTTCTTCTCTCTCCCAGAATCCTGTGCATTGTCTCTATTGCACTAATCCCCATCTGTAATTATTTTGTCATGCCATTGATCCCTTGCACATCGTCACCTCCCTCAATAAATCGTGATGGTCCAGAACCCACAGGGCCTGGCACAATGTGGGCAAGCATTCAGCAAAGTTCTGGACTCTATTAAAAGGTTGTAGTCACCACCAGAAAAGAACATCTGCACGTCTTTTTCCAAGAACGGAGGTCTCTTGTGCTCCATTTCAGACCCTGCATGTCCCTGTGTCCACACTCTGTCCCCTTGCTGTAGGGAGAACCCCCTGGGCAGAAAGTGTTTCTCCAGGAGCTGAAAAAACACCTGGCAAAGGCTTGTCATAAAGCAGTCAGTGTGGTACCAAGCAGAGAAAGGCATCCCCAGGAAGAGAGGGGGAATCTTCACCCAGGTCTGCTGGTAATGTATTCCCACTGTTCCACTGGGAGCTAAAGAGAGCTCCCTGGAGAATGGGCTTCCCCTGGGGACCCTCTGTCTCTCCCTCCCAGCCAATGGCATTCCCAGCCTTGCATGTTTCAAAGTCTCATGAACTTCAGGTCCAATAAGTAAATACAAGGGAGTAAATACTACGTTTAGCGTCTGCAAGTGGGGTTATCATTCCCTCCTAAGCCCGTTTGGACATCAATACACGATACATCAATACAATGCCCTCTCATCGGAGCCTCACAGAGCTCAGACCTTTGGAACTGGAACTTGCTCTTTGGGGATAGATCCTATCACCAGCACCCACTAGCTGACTATTTTCGCCAGTGACGTTTCATTCTATTTCAGGTGTTTTGCACTTCAAGTGAAAAATTCCTAAAGGAAAGGAGACCGAATTGCACCATAAATTCAGTAGGAATGTCATCCTTTCCTTCTAGAGAGAGGAAGAATTATTCCAACAAGGTGGTAGAAGAGGAGCCCTGCTAAACGCTGCCTTCATATGGAAAATATCAGGGCTACTAAAACTGAGAACAATAGCCATGCCTGCAGTTTGACAAGGATGTGCAGGAGAGGTGGTGAGCGACACTGAAATTCCTCCAGGTGTTCGCAGAACTTCTGAGCTGAAGTTAAATCTAAAATTATCAAGAAAAACACAAAGTATTTTTAACCCCACATAAATTAACAATGTGCCTATTTCAATTCTATTGCTTTGGGGATGACTAGGTCTGCTGGAAATTTTTTTAAGTAACTTGAGATTTCCAACATGAATTTACTATTTCAGGAATTGTGGAGTTTTGGGGTTCTGGGGGGTTTTTTTGACTGCAAGATCTCTCTTTATGTTACCAGGAGTGTTATTACCAGCCACTGCCAAAACTTAATTGAAGTTTCCCATTTTTTATTCTAAACAACTGGACTATTTGTTGGCAATTGTATCTATGATCTGCTATCTGTGTGGGCAAGAGTTCATAATACCTTAATAAGAAAGAACATAAGGAAAATGTGGCTGCCCCTATCATGAGGAACTCCCATTAACACAGTTCAGACAGGTTGGCTTTAAAGTCCTCTAAAATGTTGCTGGCTTTGCAATACAACTCCTTTAAAATAGACTTTTTCCATAGATAAGTTTTTAAAAAGATGATAAAAACTCAAGCCACTTCAAGAAATTTCCCATTGCTTTGTTAACTGAAAAGAAATAGTTAAGAAAAAGAGCAGAGGGTTTCAGGCAGAAGGAATGAGAATGGGGGTGTGTTGTGGACTGAATGTGTGTTTCCCCCAAAATCCATATATTGAAGACCTAGCCCTCAGAGTTAGGGGCCTTTGGGAGGTGAACAGATTTAGATGAGGTCATGAGATTTTAAGAATGATAGGATCAGTGTCCTTAAAGAAGAGGAAGGGAGACCAGAGTTCTTTCTCTATCCCCCAGCACACAAAGAAGAGATCACAGCACACAGCCACGTGCCAGCTTTCTGTAAGCCAGGAAGAGAGACCCCAGCAAGAACCACATCTGCTGGCACCTTGATCTAGGGCTTCCCAGTCTCCAGAACCGTGCGATATAACCATCTATTGTTTCAGTCCGTGGTATTTTGTTATAGCAGCTGGAGCTGACTAAGACAGGGTGTCTGCTAGGAGAGCAGTAACAGTACTGGAAGGATATTTTAAATGCCCCCTGGAAAGCAACGAACAGCTTCAGCCTTGTCACAGAAACAGAATCAGCACAATAAGACTGTCCCAGGTCATGCCTCCTGGAAACCTCATGTCTCTTTAGGGTAAACAAAGAGAGACTTGGGTATAAAGTGCTGTCTCACCCCAAAGCTGCAGAGGGGCCACGCATCAGCCCTGAGAATGTAGTTCTCTACCGCCCTCAGTCGACCTCAGAGCAGACTGGGTGGGTCTTGATAAGAAGTGGTTAAAACGGCTGGAGCTAGAGCTTTACTGTAGCTTAGAGTCTAGCAACCTACAGACACTCTGATAGTTCTAGGTCTTAAGTAAACTATGAAAAACCTAAGTAAACTATTTTATTACTTTAGTTTAAAGGGAAATAAATTGATACAAATCTCTGCCTAGGTTATATCTTAATCTATTGATGATGTCTTATATATGATCCCATCGTCCACTGTCTAGACTTAACAGATAACGTATTTGCAGAAAAAGAAAACTGGTAACCGTTATTACAGTCAGGAAAGGTAGAATGATTGAGCAGACAGTTAATGCTATCTGTGTATAAAAATTCTAGTATATCCAATAGCATCAACTTTAATTCCAAGTTTGGTCTTCTGGTGTCAGTAGCTTCCTTCTACAGTTAAACTGTCACAAATACTGTGGAGACGCTGACAAAACCTCAGAAATACACTGTGGTAAATTCTAATTAAATAGTCTCTTAAGCTAAAAGAAACAATTAAATTAATATTCTTAAAAAACTAAATCAAGCTATCTATTTCATTAAAGCCATACTGAGCCTCTAACTTTTTACCACTTTGTTAAGAGGGTTATCACTGTACCAGAAAAAGCCTGTGTCTCAATACTAAGCGTGACGGCATCAGCTTAGCATTATCAAACCTCCCAGACAACTGAACTTAATCTTCTGCCATTTTGTGTCATACCCAATTTCAAACTGTCAAAGATTTTTCTAATGCTCTACTCCTACCCTAGATGCAATAAGCTTTCCTATTCTTTATCAAATCTTGAGAAATAATAACACTAAGAATGCAAAGTGGCTAAAGTGCACTGAGGCGAGATGCTTATTCCTCTTCCATTTATTCCGCAAACGTTTACCTGTTCTAGTGTCCTCACCTGTCTAAAGTCTCCAGCATATATATCAAACAGGCACAGTAACTGTCCCTGGTATTTGAGGTACACAATCTACGAACTAGCATGTTGGCAAAAGTAGTCCTCTGCAAAGTAACCTAATCTTCTTTTGATGAAGTCTGTTTCCTTTTCTATTTACAGTGAAACCTGGTGCCTAATAACACTTCCAGGAGTGCACCATATCATTTCCCTTCCAGAGAACGTGCAATTGCTTCCTACTAGCCAGTAGCTCTAGCCGCTGGGTTAAGATTCAGGACTCTCTGTAATTCATGGTCCTCCTGCCTCTGCTTTGTTTCTGCCCACCTTTATCTTCCTGTACTTCTCAAAATGAATTCTGAACTCCAGGCAGGCCAAGCTTCTTACTGTGTTCCCTGCTTACGCTTGTTCTTATCGACATTGACCTTTTACCTCCAATGCCCTTTGCTCCGCCCCCCCAACCATCAC
Source organism: Delphinus delphis (assembly GCF_949987515.2). NCBI lineage: Eukaryota > Metazoa > Chordata > Mammalia > Artiodactyla > Delphinidae > Delphinus > Delphinus delphis. The sequence continues at coordinate 5,160,599 of NC_082699.1, read as the reverse complement.
GCACGTCCCAGGCTTGGGGGCCGGGAGACCTCGAACTGGAACTCAAGGCCTTGAACTCCAGCTCCCCGCTCGGTGGCGGTGGGAACGAAACCAGCTCCGATTTCATTGACCTCATTAAAGGCAACAACATGTTAAGTGCGCCTGGAGAAAAGGAGATCCTCAGTAAACGTCAGCCCCCTCCTTCGCCTCCATTTACCAAAGCCCTAACTCTCCTCACTCTGAACAGACGGAAAGCAATATGTGTTCAGTAATCCTGCCATGACTCGAGATATAGTGAGAATTCCTCTTACGGAATTGTCTTCAGGACTCTGTTAGAAATCCATTCCTCTGCAAGTCGTGGATAACCAGATGAACAGATGCTTAATAAGCCACAAGTATATGTTGTTCATGTGACAGGACATCCAGAGATGCAAAGTCTAGGGCTGGGATGGTCATATTCTGTGATGTTGTCAGGATCCCACTCCTCTTACCATTCTGCTCAACCATCCTTAGGATGTGGCTTTTGTCCTCAAGGTGCCCTCATGCTTGTAAACTGGTTGATCCTGCCCCCAGAATCCTGGCACTGGGCGGGGAGGGGGATACACAGGCATGGAAGAAGGCAAAAGGGCCAAAACCTTTCTCCACCCAAGGCTTTGCCTTTTGAATAGAGAAGAGAACCCTTCCCAAGAACTTCTACCTACACAGTATCAGTAAGGATGGTATTGCCTGGTCACCCGAGCTGCACACAGGAGCCAGGAAATTGAATATTTCAGCTTCCCAGACTCTGTAATAAAGGAAGACAAGGGACCAGGGGCTGGACGAATACTGAATGTCAACCTATAATATCTGCCACATCTTCAAAATTAGTTTATAAGCCTGTAAAGAATTAGCCCTAAATCTACCCCCAAAACAAACTGCATTAACTGTGGATATTCAGAAGAACGTGTCATGGATTCTACAGGCAATTCCTAAAAGGAAAATGCCAACATGATTGAGACAATAGCAGCAGGATTGGAGTAATTAGACCATTTCCCAAAGTAATTAGTTTTGAGTAATAAGTAATGCGTATCGTCAAAAATAGTCTATAATCCAAATGATCTTTAAATGGTGAAACACATCTGCCGTATTTAAATTTTTGTGGCAGGGACATTTCATCCACCAGAGGAGGGCAGGCCACTGCAGCATCTAATCAAGACCCATTTGGCCGAGCTGTCACCCACCGGTTCCCTCCAGGACAGCTGCTCATCCCCGAGGATGGTTCTCTGGAAAAATGCTTTGGGTGTGGGCACTGCTGCTTCTAGAAGTGTTTAAAGCTTTGTCCGTGAGCATCTGTATCTGAATCGCCAGTGGGCCTTTAAAAAGGTGAGTGTCTGGGCCGCACCTGGTCCTACTGAATCAGCAGTCGTGGGTCTCAACCCTGAAGTCTACCTCTCACCTGCTTCTTAGGTGAACCACATGCACGTTCCAGGTTGAAAAACTGCCTGGCCGCCCTCAATGTTGTCAAATTTTGCCTTACGAGAAATTCTTCCTCAATTTACTGACTCTCCTTTTCTTCTGTTCTTTCTTACAAAAAACAAGCTTTTGCATTTTAGGAACCTTGTCTCTTCATGTAGTTTAAACCTCGGATGACATTATCTCATTGGGTCAGAGCAGTTTTCTCTCACTGTCAATGAAAGTGGAGCCTTTCAAAATCTGCTTAAACTGAAAGCCTCACCATGAAGCCTGTCATGGAATCACCATGAGTCACTCTGGGGAACTGAAAGGCAGGTCTGCTGGGAGCAGAGGGCTTGATGAGGGAGAGAGGTGACTACCAAAGCCCAATGGAGACCAGGAGGGCACGCTCTGGGTGAGAAGCTGTCCCCAGGGAGCTCACAGACGTAACAAGCAGATGCTTATTAACCTCCTCGCCAGAGGCCTGGTGACCTTTCCAAGATGAACCGCATCCCAGAAGAGCAGAGGGTGCAAGGGAAGACCAGCAGAACCAAGACTGAAGAAGAAAAAGCTGGCGCATCGCGGGCACCTGCCCCCACGGGCTCACGACCCGCTGCATGCTCGGTGCAGACGCCGTATCAGCCTCATCCCCGCAGGAAAGGTGGGCGGCCGCCTGCCCAGAGGAAGGTCCACCGTCAGTCCCCCTCAGCTCTTCTGGAATTCTGATCTCTTACTTCAATGGCTCATAATTCAAATCCTTGAAAGAATTCCCAAATACCCACAACCACTTAATCTACTAAATCCCTAGAATTAGATTCCTAGCAGCTAGATGCCTGGAGATGGCGGGATCTTACTGGTACATCCCATATAAGAATGATACTAGACAGCCCTGAATTGATACATAAAAAAGCACAGATTTACAACATGTGGATTTTTTTAAAATTACCTTATAGTTTGCACTGCTGGTTTGTTTCACAAATAAGAATGGATACTTTGCCAAAATTGCTGGAAAGGCCAACAGATAATAAAGCATCCGATCGCAGGGCTGGTTGGTTCCATCTCAGATATTAAGTATATTTGGGGAAGACAGTGAATAGCCAAAATGAGGTTAGGAGGAAAAATAAATATGGCCATAAGCTAAGCACTTTCACATGAGCAATACGTAATGTAATGAAGTCTCTAAAAATAATAAGGACGCGACGAAGCTCGTAGTCCAAACTGGGGCAGTTTTGATAGTGAGCAAGGGCTGCGTCAAAACAATCTAAACTGAGCTGTCCCAACAAATTATTCGTCTGATCATCTAACAATAAAGTGGGGAGAACGTGGAGAAAGCCACATCCAAGTTAGTGTGTATCACTGAGAAAAAGTTCTGGAAGAGGAAAGAGATCCCATGACAGGAAAGTTAAGAGCATGAGAAAGTTAAGGCGAAAACCCACGTAAAGGAAAGAGAGGTCATTGCGCTGCCTCTGGGCAGAGGTGGATCTGGATGGAAGCTAACGACGCTGAAACTTCGGGACTCCTTCCCAGAGCCTAGCACTGTGTTCACATGACCCTATAATTTGTAAAAGAAGAAAAAGTAAGAAATGTTTGTGCTCTTTTACTGAAAGAAGTGCCGTCAAGGTGTATGAGCATCATGGCCACCGCACTGAGCCTGCAGAGCAGGTTCTCCTGCAGGGCTCCAAAGCATCAGCGCCAGGCTGAGACTGTGGAGGAAGAAACAGCTTTTCCAGAATGCTAATGTTACTCCTCTGAATTCCTGACGTTTCTCAGGCCTCAATTATCAGAAGTGGCCTGAGCAGTCAGCACCCTGCCCACCACAATGGTGAGACCCAAACTAGACAGTCAATGAGAGAGTCCACCAACTGGGTTGCACTAAACGGTCCACGGAGAAAGTTACACGCTAAGCTGCAAAGTGAAGTCTGCAGGAGCTTTAGATAAGTATGGAGAGTGGCCCAAAATAGAAGTGAGTTTGCTGGTCTGCTCTGTAGATGAAGCCGGATCCTGTCTGTAAGCTTTGCAAACTCTCACTTAACTACGCATGAGAACAGATGCCTCCAGTAGCTAAGTATCAGCTGGTGGGCTCCCTTCCCTTGGGACACAGCAATCACTCTTTCACCACCATCCCCGCCACACACACACACACACACAGAAGCTAAAAAGACTGAAAAACAGGTGAGTAGCTTTCTAGAATGGGACTCTGGACACTCCAGAATCAAATGCCAGCCTGTACTGAAGCACGTATAAAAGAAGCATAAGCTACCTCATTTTCTCAAACTGAACCCATGGAGGGGGGAGGAGAAGTGACAATATCTTCCCCAGAACAATGAACGTCTGAGAGCTGAGTGGGAGAAATTAGTGACAATAACAAGATGTCTGTTAACTTTTGAAACATTAGAATCAGGAAACCCAAAAGGAAAGTTGAAAGAAGATAATTTAGGTTATATCAAGATTTGACACATCACTGAACACCTGCTAATGAAAAAGATTTTATTTTAACTTTCTTATTGCCTTTATGAATAATACTTTTTAAAATCACATAACATTGTCATAAAAACATAGAGGATTAAAAAGATAACCTTGTTTTTAAGATGGAAGAGAGTATGACAGGCATGTTCATTCTCTAAAAGAGGCAGCAGCTCATTCTTGCGTCTATTTTTTTTTTAATTTTCTAAAGCTTTACTGTAAATAATTCAGGTGGAAGCAGAAAAAGAAGCTTTAAAACATGCCAGTTGTTGCTGTTCTGTCAGAAGTTTTAAGAAACAGGTTGCAGTTAAGCCAGAGATGTAGCTTGGGAGCGAAAGTGAGTACGATTTTCTGATCTGAATATCTTCCTCGAGGGACTGAAATGCAATTTGTCAGGGTAACAGACTGAGTCATCTTCTCTGGTCAGCAGATGTGACAAAGCCACATGGCCAACTGTCTTCTTAAACTTGATTAAATATTTAATAATGCTAATGCCAGTGATCATTTAGAGATAATTAGTGATTATTTTACAGACAGCCATGAAACGTCCACACCCTAGAAGACTTGTTCAAAGAGCCTCATTGTCAGTGCATGTTTATAGCCAAACCAGGGGCCATAGCTTGGAGTACTGGCCAAGAGAAGGCAGCCTAGGGTCCAGCGGTCCTGGGTTTCAATCGCATCTCCACCTCTTGTGAGTTGTATAACTTTGAGCAAGTTATATAACTTCTCCAGACCTCAGTCTGGTGTATTATGCTTACCAAAGAGATAAAACACTTAGTGTTGGACCTGGCATCTTGTAAACCATCAATAGATGTTCCGAGAACGTTAGGGAAATGGCTTCCAGCTTCGGCAGAAGGTATGAGAAGGCCTTCTTCTCCAAGTTAAGTCGTTACTCATCCTTCGTGCTATGCTGGCAAAAGAAATCACTCAAGTTAGATACCTCTGTAAGTATGTAGGTTCTTGATAATGAAGGGGCCGATTATCTCAGGAGCTCCCAAATAAGTAAAGCATTGAAATGTTGGCAGTTAAATGACACGTCTCATGGGACTGTAGATATTCCGAGGTCTGAATTCCTGATTGTAAATTATCCAGCTTCCTAGATTCCCTTTGTCTCCCTCCTGCTCAACACTGGGAACTCTGCTATCACCACACTTCTACTAGGAGAAGAGCAAAATGAAACACAGAGAAAGGGTCACCCAGTCGACTTCATTCTCTGTAAATTGCTTTTTAAATAGCAATGGAGCTACTACTGAACACTGTGTTGGTGATTTGGGCCAAAGTAATAAAATAAGAGAAAGCAAATAGTGGCATAAGAATTAAAAAGTAAGAAGTACATGTATGTGATAAAATTACATGCATGTGATAGAATGCATGTGATAGAATTATACATCCGTAATATTCTCCCCCCAAAATAAATCAGTGGAAAACCACTGCTAACAATAAGATAGTTGAGCACAATAGTTTTAGGTTGATATTTTTTTTAAATAGCCTTCGTGTATAAAACAAAACCCAATTAAAATATGTAATGGAAAAGAAGATTCTATTTACATTTAGAAAAAAAACCACTGAGCATAAACTTAAGATTAAGAAACATAAAACCTATATGTGGAAAATCATAAACTACTCCTGAAAACTACAAAGTTAACTGAAAAATGGAAAGACCAGCAGAATGCCTTGATAGGAAAACTCAGTGCTGTAAATATGTCAGTTCTCCCTTGGCTGATTTATCCGCTTAATGCCATCTCTGTAAACTATCAACAGATTTTTTTCCTGGAACTAGACAAGGTGGGTATAAAGTTCATACAGAAGAAAAAACAAGCAAGAATAACTACAAAAACCCTGGGAAAGGAGCACCATGGGTCAGATAGAGTGGGGAAACTATTCTTGCCATATATGAGATGACGTTATAAATTACTGTTGTGGTATAAGTGATAAAGTCTATCTAACTAAAAACAGCAGGATATTGGATCATGAATGTGTGGACAGGCTAATGGAACAAAATAGAAAATCCACAAATACACACAGCTGCATGTGGAAATGCAGTATATGGGAAATGTAAGATCTCAAATCAGAAAAGAACGTATTTCTTAATAAAGTGATATTGGACTAACTGAATAGTGATATAGAAAATGATAAAAACAGTATCTATTCTTTACATTGGACACCAGGAAAATTCCAAGTAGTTCAGATATTTAAAGGTAGGAAGTAAGACCACAGAAATATGAGAAGAAAAAGGGTGAATTTCTTCATGGCCTGGAAATGCACAAAGCTTTCCTAATTGTGATTCAAAACACAGAAGCAACAAGGGAAAATACTGACAAATTTAGCCACATAAAATTAAAACACATTTGCAGTAGCAAAGAATAAGACAAACGACAAAGCAGGGAAATAGATTTACAACACATATCGCAGACACAGACAAAGAGCTAATAGCCCTAATACACAAAGAGCTTCTAAAAGTAGAGAAGAAAAGACCAACGACCTGATTTAAAAAAATGGGCAAGAGGGAACAACAAAAAATCTTAGAAAAAGAAATGCAAATGGTCCTTAAACATATAACAAGATGCTCGATCTTGCTTATAGAAACTAAATGTAAATTAAAATCTACTCTTCTGGCATATAGGAAAAAATCCAAATATTTGACAGTATACCCACCACCTCTTGCCCCTCCAATACTCCACCAGTAGATTCAACAGGTACAAGGAGAAATAAACAGGCACAAAGATCTATGGAAATGTTTTAAATGTTTGTTTACATCCCAGATGAATTCCCAGTTCAAATGAATTCAGAAACTGGCCAGTTTCAAGACTGTACTGTCTTCTGACTTCCTTAAGTCCTACCCATGTACTGCTCAGCCAGTGATCCCAAACGTGGTTTGAAAGCTAGGAAAAACCCTAATTAAAATTCTTCCATGGTCATTTCTCTCCCTCGGCCTTTCCACAACTGAGATTGTTACTATACATTTCTTGTTTATTCTGTCCCCACAGCTGGAGTTTCCAGGCTCCCTATGATGGAGGCCAACCCTGCCAGTAGTAACCACAGAGTTTAGGGCTCCATCAAGGATATGGCAACCCTGCCCCCAAATGACTTTCTGTTGGAGCAGAAGTATTTTTGACGTAGGTCTTGTCTACGTTCCAGTGGCACTGTAAAATCGCAAGACAAGCAACAGGTGTCATGCCGTGTGTCTTTCATCAGACAAGTCAGGTAAGGATGTTGGAGGGATATCGCTCACCCCCTCTCGGCAAGCTGAAGGCCCACACAGGACCCTTCCCCTCCATTGCCAAGGGTACGAGGCATTGTAAACTAAGTACCCAGAAATGGGACAATACAGAAAGGCAAGAGGAAATGTTTTCACCGTAAACCCCCGACCTCAACTGGACAAATTAGGAACGCAAGCGGCATTTCCTGAAATACGGACTTCTATAATTCCAGCTGGGACCCTTACTTGGAGGTTTTTAGGATAACTGGCTCTTTGGGATATTTAGAAGAGAAACAGCCAGCTCTGTGGATGGAATATCAGGTGTTGGGCCTTTCAAGCTATTATTCACAGTCATTAAGACAGGCCCAGGAAAAGCACCACAGGACAATGTGGTGCTCATGAGCCAGAGCTGCAAGATCAAACCGACAGCCATGACACCACAGGTGTCCCCCAGCTGCTGCCACCAGAACGGAGGCTCCCAGAGTCTCTACAGGCTTTTCCAGAACTCCCGTCCAGGGCCCAGTGCTGGGATCAAGGAAGAGAAAGAGGAAGTAGGACTTTATGTGAACTGAGCGAGAACTCAAACATAAAATCCCTTAAACTACGGGATAGTGTGATGGTTTCCAGCTAGATGTGTTTGTAACTTTAGAATTTCTTCCGTTTCCAAGTAAGGCGTCTTTCAGGTGTGTTATCCCCTGCAGGGGTGAGGTGGACTTCGACTCACCCGATCAATGAGATGGAAGAACAGATTGCCAGATGGCGTCGTGCTCACCAGCCGGGAATAAAGGCTTCATTTCCTCCACTGATCATCATCCAAGTTTGCTCGTGACAGATCCCAGAGTTTGCCACCTTGGCCTATTACAGGGATGTTTATTCTCTTCCAAATGCCATCGTACACTTTAACCCCCACAGCGGCAGTAAGAAAGCAAGTTGTGATTGGAAACCGTGGGCATCTGCAGACCTGGAGGAGGACTGCCAAGAAACAACGGAGGGGCGAAGGCAGCGGCCTTGCTTTTCCTCTGGGGAGCAAACACCCAGATACACCCGTGGTGAGAAAAGCCCAAACAAACCCTTCTTCCAAAACACATTTTGATTTTTTTAAAGACGTGTTGTCAGAACTATTCATGTCATATTTTGACAATTTTTCCTGATTTTCCTCACAGGGCTTATTCTGAGCCTTCAGAAACTCTTTCCCAGGGCTTTTGTGCAGCAAGAGGCAAAACATGGTTACATTAAGAATGTTGTCACGCTCAGGGGAGAAAACGCAGCAAAGCAGCTCACAGAGCTACAGGCCACCATCTGCCACGTAATTTCTCAAGTCCCTGTCACTTCCACTGATGAATGTAAAATTACAGCACGTTCCTCCTGCTCCACCAGAGAGCACGCAGGGAAGCACACTTCCCTCCTAACCATAATCAGAGCCTTTAGGAATTCAGTGCAATCACCCTGCCTGGAAAGGAGCTAGGTTAATTTTCCTAAAAGTGAAATGGAGCTCTTCATTCAGTGGATGTAACATCTTGTCAGCAGTATCTATGACTTTCACTCCCTGTTCTTACCTACTTACCATCCCAGGTGTAACTGGAGCGTCCTTTGAAGGCACTGCCATACAGAAGTTGATCGGGTCTGAACAGAGACTGCAAATGTGTGTAATTTAACAGTTCTAACAAGACATGCCTGGATTAGGGTGTGTAACTGACATGAGGATGAGGAAGGCACCAACTGGGTGGAAATTCCATCACATTAAGGAATGTGAGAAGCAGCTTTAGATGAAAGAAAATTCTCAGTAGTGGTGGGCATATTTCTAGCTTTATCTCCAATTTGATTTTTAGTGACCTGCACATAATCTTATTTGGAGATGCCACATCTATTCCTCTGTCTAGATGTTTTAGTAGGTTTCCTTGTAGAGATGTGTTCTCATTTACAAAGTCACTGCTTTATCTTGTTATTGAAAGATACACAGTACGAAGGAAAATTGGCACTAACTCCAGACATATTCATTGGAAACACGATCAGGCTATTATTTCAAAGACAAAGCTGAAATCCAAATAGATGTTCTACAGACTGCCGCTTCCCAAGACATGTTGCAGTTCCTCAGAAAATTATTGAAGACTGAAGTAGCAATGCCTGTGCTTGTCCAAAAGATAGAAAGTATTTAAAGGTGCATTTTTATTGGATTGTTTCCTAAACATGGGTAGTAAAATGATTCTAGTAGCACATAAATTATACTCCTAAATGTATTTGTTTATTTGCAGGTTAAAATTCTTAATGCTTACCACAGGACACTTATTCCATTATAGATATCTCACAGATAAATAGTCAATGAATATTTGTTTAGTTATAGTAAGCTGAATTAATTGTAATCCCAAGGAAAAGTGTTTGGATGCAACCAGTTGTTTCAAGAATACCATATTGCTTTCTAAAGAAGAAAAGCAAAAAAACATGGTCAGCCTTCTACACAGTTTTTTCCTTAAATATTATATTTTTCAGCCAACAGCAGAGAACCAATGACTAGAAATAAATGAAGTGGGGCTTTTGGAAACGTGAGGATCTGAGGAACACGCATGTACCACTAAGTCAAAGGTCTACCTGCATGGCAGTGTGCCAGAGACCTCTGAAAGGCAGAGGACGAACACTGTCTGTCTGCCCACACGCCCTCCTTCTCTGCTCCAGCTTGAGAAGTCTGCTGCTTGTACACAAAGCTGTCTCAAGACAAAAACAATGCAGGTACTTTTCCAGTCACAGCTGAGCACCCACCCTTCTCCCTCCAGCAATCCCTCACCCTCTCACCCTCCCCTCTGGGAAGAGAAAGGCTGCCTCACCATGGACAAGCCAGGGATTCTCAAGGGGGTCCCAATCTCACTGTGATAAATGCTGTATGGGATTATGCTTGAGATATGCGAACATTAAATACCAAGACTCTCATGTATATAAAGAGAGAGAGATACAAATATAAACTCATAAAAGTTAAGTAAAAACCATGCAATCAGGATTACAGTTTTACTGAGCTCTGCCCACAAGAGCAACATCCAGCTCTACCCACCGCCAGTCCCTCCCATCAGGAAACTTGCACAAGCCTCTTAGATAACCTCATCCACCAGAGGGCAGACAGCAGAAGCAAGAAGAGCTACAATCCTGCAGCCTGTGGAACAAAAACCACATTCACAGAAAGACAGACAAGATGAAAAGTCAGAGGGCTATGTACCAGATGAGCGAACAAGATAAAACCCCAGAAAAACAACTAAATGAAGTGGAGACAGGCAACCTTCCAGAAAAAGAATTCAGAATAATGATAGTGAAGATGATCCAGGACCTCGGAAAAAGATTGGAGGCAAAGATCGAGAAGATGCAAAACCAGTTTAACAAAGACCTAGAAGAATCAAAGAACAAACAAAGAGAGATGAACAATACAACAACTGAAATGAAAAGTACACTAGAAAGAATCAATAGCAGAATAATTGAAGCAGAAGAATGGATAAGTGACCTGGAAGACAGACCGGTGGAATTCACTGCTGCGGAAGAGAACAAAGAAAAAAGAATGAAAAGAAATGAAGACAGCCTAAGAGACTTTTGGGACTACATTAAACACAACAACATTCGCATTATAGGGGTCCCAGAAGCAGAAGAGAGAGAGAAAGAACCCAAGAAAATATTTGAAGAGATTAGAGTCGAAAACTTCCCTTACATGGGAAAGGAAATAGCCACCCAAGTCCAAGAAAAGCAGAGAGTCCCATACAGGAGAAACCCAAGGAGAAACATGCCGAGACACATAGTAATGAAACTGGCAAAAATTAATGACAAAGAAAAATTATTGAAAGCAGAAAGGGAAAAATGACAAATAACATACAAGGGAACTCCCATAAGGTTAACAGCTGATTTCTCAGCAGAAACTCTACAAGCCAGAAGGGAGTGGCATGATATATTTATTTAGGAAGAACCTACAACCAAGATTACTCTACCCGGCAAGGATCTCATTCAGATTCGATGGAGAAATCAAAAGCTTTACAGACAAGCAAAAGCTAAGAGAATTCAGCACCACAAAACCAGCTCTACAACAAAAGCTAAAGGAACTTCTCTAACTGGGAAACACAAGAGAAGAAAAGGACCTACAAAAACAAACCCAAAACAATTAAGAAAATGGTAATAGAAACATACATATTGATAATTACCTTAAACGTGAATAGATTAAATGCTCCAACCAAAAGACACAGGCTCCCTGAATGGATACAAAAACAAGACCCATATATATGCTGTCCACAAGGGACCCACTTCAGACCTAGGGACACATACAGACTGAAAGTGAGGGGATGGAAAAAGATATTCCAGGCAAATGGAAATCAAAAGAAAGCTGGAGTAGCAATACTCATGTCAGATAAAATAGACTTTAAAATAAAGACTGTTACAAGAGACAAGGAAGGACACTACATAATGATCAAGGGATCAGTCCAAGAAGAAGATATAACAATTATAAATATATATGCACCCAACATAGGAGCACCTCAATACATAAGGCAACTGCTAACAGCTATAAGAGAGGAAATCGACAGTAACACAGTCATAGTAGGGGACTTTAACACCTCACTTACACCAATGGGCAGATCATCCAAACAGAAAGTTAATAAGGAAACACAAGCTTTAAATGACACCATAGACCAGATAGATTTAACTGATATTTATAAGACATGCCATCCAAAAACAGCAGATTATACTTTCTTCTCAAGTGCGCATGGAATATTCTCCAGGATAGATCACATCTTGGGTCACATATCAAGCCCAGTAAATTTAAGAAAATTGAAATCATATCAAGCATCTTTTCTGACCACAACGCTATGAGATTAGAAACGAATTACAGGGGAAAAAAAACGTTAAAAACACAAACACATGGAGGCTAAACAATACGTTACTAAATAACCAAGAGAACACTGAAGAAATCAAAGAGGAAATCAAAAAATACCTAGAGACAAATGACAATGAAAACACAACGATCCAAAACCTATGGAATGCAGCAAAAGCAGTTCTAAGAGGGAAGTTTATAGCTATACAAGTCTACCTCAAGAAAGAAGAAACATCTCAAATAAACAATCTATCCTTACACCTAAAGGAACTAGAGAAAGAAGAAGAAACAAAACCCAAAGTTAGCAGAAGGAAAGAAATCATAAAGATCAGAGCAGAAAGAAATGAAACAGAAACAAAGAAAACAATAGCAAAGATCAATAAAACTAAAAGCTGGTTCTTTAAGAAGATAAACAAAATTGATAAACCATTAGCCAGACTCATCAAGAAAAAGAGGGAGAGGACTCAAATCAATATTCATCAGTGTTAATACATAGTTCATACAAGAGTGAGATATTTGTTTTTGTTGTTGTTGCTGTTGTTTTAAGAGTGAGATATTTGTGAGGAAAAAAAGAGAGGAAAGCCAGCCTGCCTGTGGCAAGGTGCATAAAGGTGACCGTCTGCAAACAGAAAGACGGTCATTAGATCTGCCATACAGCTGCTGTACAGCTGCCACGGGTCCCACTGGTTCCTCATATTTGGGATAAAGGTTTCTTCAGTTCCCGTGCAAACGTACGCTCTATCCACTAATTAGGTCTACCTGCAGGAGAAAACGTAATGGCAGCGTCTTGCTGGGTTTTCTTAAACCTCACAGGTCACTTCTTCCTAGACCTCTGATGTTGGTGATTCCCACCTCAGGAACAGCCAAGTGTAGAACACAGTCCAAACAATGCGCTGCTTTTGCATGGTGTCCGTTCAGCTTCCTACAAACAAAATTAAAGCAACTGGAAATACATATCAAAGGGAGGAAGCTTAACTCAAAACCAATTTTTCTAACCATCCTCAATATACGTGTGTAGGAAAAATGCATCTTTTTGTTGTAGCAATGCGTATGTTGGTGTTTATATACATGTAAATAACGGCTTGCCAGCAATTCGTTCTTGCCCTTGAATGATGAGAACGATACAGGATTCAAGGCAGAATGTGGAACTCCCCATTGGCTCCGACGTGAGATACAGAGATATGAACAGTGGAAACAGGAAGGTACGTGAAGATCTCTTTTTGGGGAAGCATGGTGGTCTCCTGACCAACATGCCTGAAAATAGTAAATGTATATCTTCTCCCACCAAGATTAAGACTGCCTAAAGAATGCAAATGTAACTAAGTTCATTTGAGAGAAAAATTAATTTACAAGGACTGGAGAAAGAGAGATCATTCTAGAAGAGAAGCTCGGAGGAAGGGAGGGGCTAGGAAGCCACAGCATCCTGAGAAGGACCATAACAACATCTCTTCTTGCCTTTCACCAACCTGGATGCATCTCACTTTGTTTTTAAATTTATATACCATGACCAAATGGGATTAATGCCAGGGATGCAAAAATCAATGCCAACATGCAAAAATCAATCAATATAATACATCATATTAATAGAAGAAAGGACAGAAAGCACATGATCATCTCACAGACAAAGGAAAAACATTTAACAATATCCAACATCCCTTCATGACGAAAACACTCAACAGAGTCACAATAGAGGAAAACTTTCCCAACCCAAAAAAGGTCATCTATGAAAAATCACAGCTAACATCATAATCAGCAGAGAAAGACTGACTGTTTTCCCCCAAGATATGTGGCATATCCGTACGATAGAATAGTATTCAGCAATAAAGCGTAATAAAATACTGATACATGCAGTATCAAGGATAAACCTTGAACACATTACATTAAGCAAAAGAATCTAGTCACAGAAAAACAAATATTCTATGATTCTATTCATATGAAATGTCCAGAATAAGCAATTATATAGCATCTCACATTTTGTTTCCCAAACAAATAACTAGATTTGACTCCACAAGGGAAAGAATTTATAAGTGTGTATTCTAAATTCCTTTGTAAGGGAAAATACACTTCAGTATGACTTAGAATGTTTAAGAAAAAAATGAGAATGTTGTGGTTAGAGATATTTCTGGGTTCATCTCAGAAAATAGAACGTTTGCCTGTTGGTTTCTGTTTTACCAAACAAAATGTAGCTGTCAATTCATCCGTCTGTAAAAGCGCTCCTTATGTACGGCTTAAGAGAATTACTGAGTTATTTTGTTTGCAAAAAATGGTTTCCTTAAGTTCTCTTTCAGATTTTTCATCATTAGTGTATAGGAATGCAAGAGATTTCTGTGCATTAATTTTGTATACTGCTACTCTACCAAATTCATTGAATAACTCTAGCAGTTTTCTGGTAGCATCTTTAGGATTCTTTATGTAGAGTATCATGTCATCTGCAAACAGTGACAGTTTTACTTCTTCTTTTCTGATCTGGATGCCTTTTCTTTCTTTTTCTTCTCTGACTGCTGTGGCTAAAACTTCCAAAACCGTGTTGAATAATAATGGTGAGAGTGGGCAACCTTGTCTTGTTCCTGATCTTAGAGGAAATGGTTTCAGTTTTTCACCATTGAGAATGATGTTGGCTGTGGGTTTGACATATATGGCCTTTATTATGTTGAGGTAGGTTCCCTCTATGCCTACTTTCTGTAGAGTTTTTATCATAAATGAGTGTTGAATTTTGTCGAAAGCTTTTCTGCATTTATTGAGATGATCATATGGTTTATATCATTCAATTTATTAATATGATGTATCCCATTGATTGATTTGCGTATATTGAAGAATCCTTGCATTCTGGGGATAAACCCCACTTGATCACGGCGTATGATCCACTTAATGTGCTGCTGGATTCTGTTCGCTGGTATTTTGTTGAGGATTTTTGCATCTATGTTCATCAGTGATAGTGGCCTGTAGTTTTCTTTTTTTGTAACATCTTTGTCTGGTTTTGGTATCAGGGTGATGGTGACCTCATAGAATGAGTTTGGGAGTGTTTCTCCCTCTGCTATATTTTGGAAGAGTTTGAGAAGGATAGGTGTTAGCTCTTCTCTAAATGATTGATAGAATTCACCTGTGAAGCCATCTGGCCCTGGGCTTTTGTTTGTTGGAAGATTTTTAATCACAGTTTCAATTTCAGTGATTATGATTGGTCTGTTCATATTTTCTGTTTCTTCCTGGTTCAGCCTCGGGAGGTTGTGCTTTTCTAAGAATTTGTCCATTTCTTCCAGGTTGTCCATTTTGTTGGCATATAGTTGCTTGTAGTAATCTCTCATGATCCTTTGTATTTCTGCAGTGTCAGTTGTTACTTCTCCTTTTTCATTTCTAATTCTGTTGATTTGAGTCTTCTCCCTTTTTTACTTGATGAGTCTGGCTAATGGTTTATCAATTTTGTTTATCTTCTCAAAGAACAATCTTTTAGTTTTATTGATCTTTGCTATCACTTCCTTCATTTCTTTTTCATTTATTTCTGATCTGATCTTTATGATTTATTTCCTTCTGCTAACTTTGGGGTATTTTTGTTCTTCTTTCTCTAATTGCTTTAGGTGTAAGTTTAGGTTGTTTATGTGAGATTTTTCTTGTTTCTTGAGGTAGGATTGTATTGTTATAAACTTCCCTCTTAGAACTGCTTTTGCTGCATCCCGTAGGTTTGGGGTTGTAGTGTCTCCATTGTCATTTGTTTCTAGGTATTTTTTTTATTTCCTCTTTGATTTCTTCAGTGATCTCTTGGTTACTTAGTATCATATTGATTAGCCTCCATGTGTTTATATTTTTTACAGTTTGTTTTCTGTAACTGATATCTAGTCTCATAGCGTTGTGGTCAGAAAATATACTTGATATGATTTCAATTTTCTTAAATTTACCAAGGCTTGATTTGTGACCCAAGATCTATCCTGGATAATGTTCCATGAGCACTTGAGAAGAAAGTGTATTCTGTTGTTTTGGGATGGAATGTCCTATAACTATCAACTAAGTCCATCTTTTTTAATGTGTCATTTAAAGCTTGTGTTTCCTTATTTATTTTCATTTTGGATAATCTTTCACATTGGTGAAAGTGGGGTTTTAAAGTCCCCTACTGTTACTGTGTTACTGTCAATTTCCCCCTTTATGGCTGTTAGTATTTGCCTTATGTACTAAGGTGCTCCTATGTTGGGTGCATAAATATTTACAATTGTTATATCTTCTGCTTGGATTGATCCCTTGATCATTATGTAGTGTCCTTCTTTGTCTTTTGTAATAGTCTTTATTTTAAAGTCTTTTATGTCTGATATGAGAATTGCTACTCCTGCTTTCTTTTGATTTCCATTTGGATGGAATATCTTTTTCCATCCCCTCACTTTCAGTCTGTACGTGTCCCTAGGTATGAAGTGGGTTGCTTGTAGACAACATATATATGGGTCTTGTTTTTGTATCTATTCAGCCAGTCTATATCTTTTGGTTGGAGCATTTAATCCATTTACATTTAAGGTAATTATCGATATGTATGTTTCTATTACCATTTTCTTAATTGTTTTGGGTTTGTTATTGTAGGTCTTTTCCTTCTCTTGTGTTTCCCAGCTAGAGAAGTTCCTTTAGCATTTGTTGTAAAGTTGGTTTGGTGATGCTGAATTCTCTTAGCTTTTGCTTGTCTGTAAAGGTTTTAATTTCTCTATCAAATCTGAATGTGATCCTTGCCGGGTAGAGTAATCTTGGTTGTGGTTTTTCCCTTTCATCACTGTAAATATGTCCTGCCACTCCCTTCTGGCTTGCAAAGTTTCTGCTGAAAGATCAGCTGTTAACCTCATGGGGATTCCCTTGTATGTTATTTGTTGCTTTTCCCTTGCTGCTTTTAATATTTTTTCTTTGTATTTAATTTTTGATAGTTTGATTAATATATGTCTTGGTGTGTTTCTCCTTGGATTTATCCTATATATACATGGGACTCTCTGTGCTTCCTGAACTTGATTGACTATTTCCTTTCCCATATTAAGGAAGTTTTCAACTATAATCTCTTCAAATATTTTCTCAGTCCCTTTTTATCTCTTCTTCTTCTGGGACCCCTATAATTCGAATGTTGGTGTGTTTAATGTTGTCCCAGTGGTTTCTGAGACTGTCCTCAATTCGTTTCATTCTTTTTTCTTTATTCTGCTCTGTGGTAGTTATTTCCACTATTTTATGTTCCAGGTCACTTAGCCGTTCTTCTGTCTCAGGTGTTCTGCTATTGATTCCCTCTAGAGAATTTTTACTTTCATTTATTGTGTTGTTCATTATTGTTTGTTTGCTCTTTAGTTCTTATAGGTCCCTGTTAAACATTTCTTATATTCTCTCCATTCTATTTCCAAGATTTTGGATCATCTGTACTATCGTTACTCTGAATTCTCTTTCAGGTAGACGGCCTATTTCCTCTTCATTTGTTTGGTCTGGTGGGCTTTGCCTTCCTCCTTCATCTGCTGCGTGTTTCTCTGTCTTCTCATTTTTCTACACTTACTGTGTTTGGTCTCCTTTTCGCAGGCTGCACATTCATACTTCCCATTATTTTTGATGTCTGCCCGTAGTGGGTAACGTTGGTTCAGTGGGTTGTGTAGACTTCTTGGTGGTGGGGATTGGTGCCTGTGTTCTGGTGGATGAGGCTGGTGTTCTGTAGGAGTTGTTCCACATGCAGATGTATTCCTGTTGTATTTGTGGGGAGGAAGGTGATCTCCACGTCTTACTCCTCCACCACCTTGAAGGTCCTCCCCCATTTTTTTTTAATTGTGCTGCTTGTTTTTTGATATTGACCTCCATGAGCTGTTTGTATATTTTGGAGATTAATCCTCTGTCCATTGTTTAATTTGCAAATATTTTCTCCCATTCTGAGGGTTGTCTTTTAGTCTTGTTTACAGTTTCCTTTGCTGTGCAAAAGCTTTTAAGTTTCATTAGGTCCCATTTGTTTATTTTTGTTTTTATTTTCATTACTCTAAGTGGGTCAAAAAAGGTCTTGGTAACAATTTCTTATTTTTGCGGTATGTGGGCCTCTCACTATTGTGGCCTCGCCTGTTGCGGAGCACAGGCTCCGGACGCGCAGGCTCAGCAGCCATGGCTCATGGGCCCAGCCGCTCCATGGCATGTGGGATCATCCCGGACCGGGGCACAAACCCATGTCCCCTGCATAGGCAGGTGGACTCTCAACCACTGCGCCACCAGGGAAGCCCTTGGTAACAATTTTAATATCTAACAAGTTTGGAGAAGATGTAGAGAAAAAAGAACTTTTGATACTGCTGTTGGGAGCATAAATTAGTACAACTGCTTCAGAGAACAATGTGCCAATAACTATGCAGTTAAAGGGGCACCTGCTCTAACACCTTGGTAATCTAACATGGGTGTGACTCTTGAGAGTCTCTGGAACATGAGGGCAATGAGCTACATTCAGGGGTATCTCTGCAGCACTGTTTGTATTGAAACTAACCTACATGCTCATAAGAAGGTAATGAATCCTAAATTGTGATTTAATCATTCCATAAAGCAATTAAAATGATTAAGCTAGAAATACATGTATTAACATGGATACATCTTAACTGTGATTCTACGGACATCAACAGGACCCTGTATATTTTATGAACCCGAAGAGATGAAACAAAGTTTTAAAAATATATGGGTGAGAACATAACCACATACTCAGAAGTGAGTCACTCTGAAGGCAGAGAGAGCACAACAGTATGGAAAAGGAGTAGGAAAAAAATGCTTTACCTCTTGACAGTTCATTACCTTTAAAATGGGGAAATGTATGGCGATATTTATCATAGACATTCCGTCCAGGCAGTGCGTATATATGTGTTTGTCTTTTATTCTCTCTGTTTTTCTATAAGTGTTACTTACATGAGGCACTGGATATGAGGGGGTGAAAGGCACTTAAATCCACCACTATTCCATGAGGCAGTGGTTCTATCACATTTCCACACCTTCTGAATCATCTATTCATTTCATAGGGAAACAAGCTATAATACTTAAAATTTCAAATCACTGTCTTACCATAGCAGTCTTTCTACGGCTGCTTACACATTTTAAATGTTTTATTTGCACCAAACACACCCTACTAAAAACAGAGTTTATTCTAAGCATCCCTGAAGAGAGAGAACCTCAGTCATAAACTACATTTTCTCACTCATTTTGGCAGCTCAGTTTATGGGAAGTGATCTCATCTGGGCTTGCTAATTGCATGTTCTTAAGTATCTGGCATAAGATAATTGCTTTTTTTGATGTGTGGAAGAAAATCTAATCTTTAGGACAGCAGCCTCTCACTCCCTGGAAGTCTGAATGCCAAGCTTGCTACCAATTCATCTGTTCACTCAACACATGCTTACTGACAGCCCACATGCTCCCTGGCACAAAAATGGAATTGAGTACCAAGTACTGTGAAGTAAGCTTTACATGCAAGATACCATTGGGGTTCATCTAAGGGCTTCTCATATATTGGCTGGCTCTGAACCTTCCAGGGTGTGAGTGCTTTCAAAGACAAACAAATAAGACCCTAGTCAAAGCAGCAAGGACACATTTTCATCGGTAATATACTACTGCAGTAGGGAAAACAGTCCAGCAGGGACTGACCTCATCTTTGATTTGTATAGAGGTGACTGGGCCTTTAAGGGAGAGTGAGAAAGTAAGGAGGGGTGAGCAGAAGCTCAGTAGAATCAGGGGAAGTGAGACCTTACAAAAAGCATGAAAGAGATGGAGGGACTGGTCCATGGGAAATGCATCTGGTTTGCCAGCTGGCACTTATGGAAGTTCATCTCCTCCCCTCCCACAGAGGCTGGAGACAGGGGTCCTATCTTCAGGTCTTGGCTGGAACAAACAGCAAATTCTTCCGGCAGCCTTGAGTTTTCTCAGGCAGGCACTTTAAGGGGAGCTAGAGTCATCCTTGGGAGAAGGACTTGCACTGCTAGAAACCGGATTAGTGTTTGTTCAACCAAGTTTGAGGTCTACTGGAGAAGAAGACTCAGGGGAGTCGGGCTAGGGTTTGGTCAAGGAGAGAATCTTTGCCAGAAGCCCTGCCCCTACAGACGCAGGCAGGCAAGAGGAAGGAAAAGGAGGGCTTAAAAGTGACGCGTGACGTGGACACTTCTGCCCATGTCAAATGCAGTGTTCACAGCTAGATCGATGGTTTTGAGAACTGGAAAGCATCCTCGTTCAAGTTAGGGGAACCACTGACTGAAACTGCCCTCCCTGGCCAGGCCTCATAGTAACCACTTGCGGTGAGTCATCTCACAACAGGAGGTCCTAGTAAGGAACATGGAACTAACATGGCTACCACCAACCGGAAGAATTCGGGAAAGGCCAAAAGGAGAGAGGAGATGCCAGTCCATATGTCCTACCAACCTCCCAGAATCCTCTTGGCTGAGTGATGCACATGGCTCTCAAGGAGAGCCATTCCCTCTCCTTTTTCTCCTTTTATTAGACTTCCCTCTTGAGATAATGTAATCTAGGATGTGATTTGACACTTACCTTGTTAAGATGAACAATGAATACTTTGGGTGCCAATCAAGTGTAGAAAAAGTCCACATTTTTCAAATCAGTCAAGTAACTGTCAAATCACTTCATTCTACTTTTCAGATATAGCTTGAGCTATGAGAATCCCCAGAGTTTTCAATTCTGAGTGCGTTTTAATGGTCTTTTGAAAACTAAACCAAAATGAACTTGATCTTGAAAGTGATACTCTTATTCCAAAAAACTTTTATTGAGGCCTATTAAATATAAGTCCCTGTGCCTACACATGGGAATGAAAAGAAGACTCTGTGAAGTCACCTACAGGCTAGGAGTGGAGAAATGCACTATCGATTATAATCTAAGGTAGAATAACATCAGGTTAGAACCTATAAGAGTTCGTTCCTCTATGGGAAAAGAATCTAAAAAAGAGTGGATATATGTATATGTAGAACTGATTCACTATGCTGTATACCTGAAACTAACACAGCACTGTAAATCAACTATACTCCAATAAAAATAAAAAACAAAAAAGAGTTTGTTCCTCTTTGTTAACAAAAAATCAGAACTAGTAACAAACAACTGGAAAATAAACTTTAAAGTCATACCATTTGAAAGAGATCAAAATGCATGAAATCCTTAGAAATAAATTTTATAAAATGTATGCAATATCTATACATTTAAAACTGATAAAAATTAAAGAAGACCTGAATATAGAGAGAGATATACTATGCTCATGGATTGGGAGACACAGTTGTTAAGACGTCAGTTCTCCCACAACTGATGTAGAGATTTAATGAGTCCAATCAAAATCCCAGCAAGCTTTTCTGGAGAAATTGTTGAACTGATTCTAAAATTTACATGGAAATGTAAAGAACTTGTAATGGCTAAAACAATTACAAAGAAGAACAAGGTTGGAGAATTTACTGTTTGATTTCCATATAAAGCTACAGTAATCAAGACAGTGTGGAATGTTAGCATAAAGGTAAACATATTGATCAGTGGAACAAAAAACTGAACAGAGAATTCAGAAACAGATCCACAGTTATATGGTCAATTGATTTTTGACCAAGTTGCCAAGATAATTCAATGGGAAAAATAGTCTTTTCAATAAATAGTACTGGAACACTGGATGTTTATTGAAAAAAAATTTACTTTGACCCTTATCACAGACCCAAATATTAACTTGATATATATCAAAGACCTAAACATAGCAACCAGAACTATAATACTGGTAGAAGAAAATAGGAGAGTGTCTTCACAATCTTAGGGTAGGCAAAAATTTCTTAAACAAGACACAAATCTTTGGCTCGTCAAAAGACATGGTTAAGAAAATAAGGAGGCAAGCCTCACTGGGAGAAAATATTCATAATATAAATTTATGACAAAAGGCCTGTAGCCAGAATATATAAAGAGTTCTGACAACTCAATCATAAACAACCCAAAAATGGGCAAAATATTTGAACTGACATATCACAAATGATATGAATGACCAAAAAGCATGTGAAAAGAAACTCAACATTAATAGTCATGAGAGAAAACATTGTAAATCAACTATACTCCAGTAAAAATTTTTTTTAAAATAGTCATCAGAGAAATACAAATTAAAGTTAGGAGATGTCACTACACACCCATTAGAATGGCTAAATTTAAAATAAAAAAGAATGATTTCCTCCGTCTGCCATCCACTGAGAGTGAATACACAGCAAGAGCAGATTTAAAGAAGAGATAATTTAAGCAGTTGAACACATGACAAGTCTGAGGTGCCCAGAGCACATACACATTGAGATAACCTCATGTAGACAGAGGAGGAGCCAGAACTGGAGACAGAAATAATTGATGCATAGATGAGAGGTAAAGTCCTGGAGTGGATAAGAGTTCCCAAGCAGAACACGTAACTTGAGATGAGGCACAGGACAAAACCATAGGGAACATCACCATTTAAAGGACAGATGGAGAAAGAAAAGTCCAGGAGATAGAGTAAGAAGGCACAGCCAAAGAAGGAAGAGGAAAAGTTTTAGGGAGAACTCCTAGAAAGAAGGAATGGACAACGATATCCAACACTGCAGATACAACGTGTCCAATACTGCAGATACGACAAGTGTCCAATACTGCAGATACGACAAGTGTCCAACACTGCAGATACAAGTGTCCGATACTGCAGATACAAGTGTCCAACACTGCAGATACGACAAGTGTCCACTACTGCAGATACAAGTGTCCAATACTGCAGATACAAGTGTCCAATACTGCAGATATGACATGTCCAGTACTGCAGATATGACAAGTAATATAAGGTCTAAAAAGAGTTTCTTGGGCTTTCATCTAAAAGTTCCTACTGACCTTAACAGGTCACCGTGTCCTGTTTTCACCGGAGTGGTAAGAGCAAAAGTAAACCGGCAGCGGCATAAGAAATTCGTAGAGGAGACGAGGAAGGGCCAACGAAGGAATCAGACCATTTTTCGACAGTTTTCACTGCCAAGATGGAGTTAGATAGAAATTGAGCATGGAGGAGAATGATTGCAGGTTTAAGATAGTGCCCTTTTTAAAAAACAAGAAGAAAGTTTTTATTCTTATGAGAGTGTATGAAGACTAAGAAGTAACAACTAAAATTAACCGTACAAGAGAGGAATATGTAGTCAATGACATGAGCTTCCTGAGGGCTAGGGATCATGCCACATGCAAATTCAGAGACAATCTAAGTGGAAGAAGTAAATACGTTTGGAGGACATATGGCAAGAAGCTGAAGGAGGACTTGCCTGGAGAACGTCCATTAATTAATAAAGTGTGTGTGGTCCTCTAGGGAAGGATGATGGACTGGGCGAATGATAAGAGATGATCCCAAAGGCTCACATTCTGTCTTATTCCCACGTCTTCTCTGGGGGATATGAAGTTAAAAACACAAACGTATTATACATGAGGGACAAAAGCATTTCTTCTCCCCCCACCCCCCATCTCTGAGCAAATCTCCTTGGGGGCATCAGGGTCCTTAGAGAACTCACTGTGGGAGTGGGCATTGCAGAGAAAATGGTGGGCTCACGGGAGCCAATGCCCTGTCCATCATGCATCCCTGAGTGACCAGCTGCTCCCCTGCAGTCCCCCCCAAGAGCGCTTAAGCAACTTCCTTCCTTCCTGCGTCACTCCCACGGCCCCCCAGCCCACTCCCCTGGAGGTTCCCATGGCAGATCAATTCCCCATTCACACACCTTGCAGTCTGACAGCTGTCTCCTTCCACAGGCTCCTTCCTGCCTCTCTGCCTTGTCCCTGGACTCTCTCTCCAGTCTTCTCCACTTGTTCCAGGAACCCTGCCCTCCTGGGGAGCCTCTGAGTGCCCCAAACATTTTCTGATTTTCTGATCCAAACACTTCTACATCTTATCTCCCCTAATTGGCTCTGCCACGCATAGAAGTGTTGAAGATTAATGCGACATAATCTCTCCCAAATAAAATAACAATTGATCAGACTGTGTATGCCATGCCCAAGTCCTCTTTTCCAGCAATATCTTATTACAGTTTCATGAAGCAGCTTGTTACCCGCAGTTATTATAAATTGCTCTATCGATGTGATTTTTAATTTGGAGTGCTGGATCCAGGCAGATAAATAGCCTTTTTCCTTCAACCATTATCAAAATAGTCACTTGTTTTCATTATTTGAACACTCCAATAAGGAAGCCAAATCTTAGCTTCAAAAATAAGAGGCCAAGAACATGACAATCCAGAAACTGAGAAAAAAACCATTCTGCCTCAGAAATTCAAGTTTAACACAGCACAACAAAAGGTCATTAATATAAATTGAATTCCTACACAGTATATATGTATATACATATTAGTTTTTCGTTTAATCCATGCAACAAACTAGTGTGGTTGGCTTTATTTTCCCCATTGTACAGAGGCGAGAAAAATGAGGTTTAGAGATTGACTTTCCCAAGTTTACATGCTCAACTGACAGCAAAACAGAAATTAAACTTAGTATTTTCTGATCCTAAACTCTTAAGAGCAAAATAATTGTTTTCCTGCATGAAATCATGCGACTTGTTAGTTTCTAGTCCATCTGCTGAGATATTTCCTGACGTTGCTCTTCCACTAAATGTATAATCAGATAACAGCTTCAGAGTAGAAAAAAGGCATATATTTTGACCTTACTCTTCTCCTCTGATTCTATTTCGTGCCACACAAGATCACTTTCTCTAGACTGATTTTCACAAGATTCATCAAAATAATATTTTTGTCTAAGCTGTAACGTCTATGCACAACAAAATAGATACCAAGAGAGTAATGATAGAGTTAGAAGTGAGTATATGTGGGGTTTAGCTCTTCCGCTATATAATTTTATGGCAACAGTTTGACTTTGGGGGTCCATCCCATGAGCATGTGAGCTATGGAAGATGTAGCTACAAGAGGAACACGGTTTTCAGAAACGACTTTACTGAGTATCTATCATGTGTAAAGCTTGTGCTGGGGGCCGTATGCAGAGGAGTTCCCTCCAGAAGCTGGTGACCTGGAGCCACTGCACTTACAACAGAGATTTATTGCTACTGAAAACCTGTTTTGAATTGCTCTGCTAGCATTGCCTCGATCTCGGAAATTGTTTTCTTGGTGGACGTGTCCACTCATTCAGTTAATACTTTTGATCCCCTTCTCTTCAGGTCCTGCAGGTGGGGTCTTGAATTTGATTTTGGAAACCACCAAAAACAAATCAAAGTCAAGTTATGAACTAAGGTTTAGGTCCAATGAGGCAATACAATTTTTTAACATGCCTGGTTCTCCAGGGTGGCTGTTAAATTCCTTCAAAGCAGTCCCAGAAGTCATTTCAAAATGACTGCTCCAGAGTCTGGTTGCATCCCCAGCTATGTCTTCCTTGAGTCTAATGAGTCATCATGTGACTTGCTCTATTCACGGTCTAATTACCTATACTTAACACTAAAATGTATGTTTCCCCGTCTGAGAGTTGAAAGGCTAAGTTTATCAAGTCTTTCTAAGTTTACAGGATGCAAACAGTGTGTTCCACAGGCTTCCTTTAGTTTCCCCTCCTGGCTGCTTTGTTACTGTTTCCTCACTCTCTTTCTCTCTCTGACACATCGATACAGTTTCTATTATTTAAACTCCGTTTCAGGCAACTTTGTACCAGGTTCCTTTTGCTTCCAAGGGGTTTATTTTGCTCCCTGGCCGTTTGAGGGTGAGGATGTGCCAGCATTCACCCTTCTTAGAATGGGGGTTTATTACAGCACAGATCGTCTTCCCACCAACTCCGCTTACACCCTCTCTGCCACGGTGCTCTTCCTGTGCCCGTCTGAAGAAGACGCCTTAACAGAGGTCCTTCACGGTAACATGCCCAGCTCACAGAATCCTATCTTGCAAAGCCCACACTTTACAGTGTAACTGAAAATGGGCAAGTTTGCCCTGCCTCTGGTGTGACTCCAGACATCTGAAATGTGAGAACATGGTGCTTTTATGCTGAAACATTACACGATCCCCAGAGTGCGGAACTGCCTTGTTCCCACTGCTGCTATCTTACAGAGAGAGGGGCAGAGAAGCAAGTTTCCATAACGAAGAATGTGTGTTTGGGAGGCGGGAAGTGGAGGGGAGGAGAGGAACCTGAAAGACATCCCGGAAATGATGGAAAAGGACCCTGAAAGGACTTGTTAACATCCCTCCTACAGGCTCCCAGAATACATAAGAACTGAGTAAAACACCACTCATCATCGGGGCTTCAAAAGCCACATTTCTTGGTCTCCAGAATGAATCTCTTTTGTCTGATGTTTGGGACCTTAGGATCAGAAGAAGGTGAGGTCTTGATCATAACCTGGGAATCAGAATTCTGTGGATTAAATGCTTTAAGAGAAGGTTCCCTTCTGTTTTTTGAGTCTGATTTCTAAAGCTTTTTCCCAGAAGATAAGGCAAAATCTATCAGTGCTTGATAAACATCTAGAGGATCGTGAAAAAATGAATCCCTTGGAACTCACTACCACTGTTCAAATATAAAGGAAAGAACACAGAAATGTATGTCTTGTAGCCCCAGGGTAGATGGGGGAGGGTGGTAGGAAGAGATCCTCGCTGATTGGGGCACGCAAACCACACCCACCTCTCCCCACCGCATCCCTCCAGTCAGTCTGTCAACACACATTCACTCAGTACCATCTACACCCCAAGCATCTAGGCGGGTGCTGGGGCAGTCAGTATCCCCACCCTACTCCTAGGGGACGGCCTTCTCTTTCCTTTTCTCTCTCCCCTGACATTTAAAACACCTCAGAGAGCTTCCCCGGTGGTGCAGTGTTTGAGAATCCGCCTGCCGATAAAGGAGACACGAGTTCGAGCCCTGGTCTGGGAAGACCCCACATGCCGCGGAGCAACAACGCCCATGCGCCACAACTACCGAGCCTGTGCTCTAGAGCCCGTAAGCCACAACTACTGAGCCCATGTGCCACAACTACTGAAGCCCGTGTGCCTAGAGCCCATGCTCTGCAACAAGAGAAGCCAGCACAATGAGAAGCCCGCGCACTGCAACGAAGACCCAATGCAGCCAAAAATAGATAAATAATTAATTAAAGCCTCAGAGAATGATGCAGGTTCGCCAAGAGACACTAACTCAGAGCAGACAGTGATTGTTCCAACAGAAACAAAAAACAGGCCTGAGGGTGTGAGGGGAGGGGCGGGGGGAGGACCTCTCCCTAGAGAGGTGTGATGGGACCTGGTTCTGCCTCGTTCTGTCTGGGCCGATCCCTTGGACGTCACTTGTATGCTCGGATCCTCGTTTTTCCCGTCTATAGAATAAAGGTTGGAATAACTTATTCCCAAGTCCTCTTTCAGGCTTCAGCTTCTACTTTTCCAAGATTCTAAGGGGTCTTTCGGCGTCCAGCACTGTGTACCCAGGGAGACAGCACGTGGTGCGGTCACTCACACGCGGGTCTCAGCCTTTGGCCCCGGTTACGTGTTTAAAGTTCGTACCTGGGTGCTCCCCAGGACGCCAGTGCTCAGATACAGCAAGTTTTCTCTCCTTTTAGACCCGGTTGTTCGTGCACGGCTTTCGCACTGAGTGCTGCAGTGTAGTCGCTGCCTTTCCAAACCCCGGGCAGCAGGGGGAAACCTCGTTCCTGCTGGGGGACGGGTATGTAGCTGGAGACAGCATCACCAGCTCTCCACCCTCGTTCATGTGAAAAGCCTAAAACGTCGAAGGGGAAACGTTCTGCTTTTCCGGCAAGATGTCAATGCTGGCTCCTCCGATCTGTGTGGAGCGTTCTGCCGCCGTGGCCCCGCGCTCCGCTTCGCGGCCCGGTGCAGGGCTGCCTTGCCCGGGAGGCAGGCAGGGCGCGGGAGGTGCTCCGCGGCCTCTCGGCTGCGTGTCCGCGGCTGGCACCCTAAGACCCCTCCCCGGAGCCCAGACCTACGCAGGAGAGCGCTGCCCTCTAGTGACCAGAGTGGGAGACGCAGCGCGGCCCGAGCTCGGAAGAGCCCTGCGGCGGCTGGTCCTCGCGAAGGTCCAAGTGCTGGCGCATCTTTTGCAGAAGGTGCTTTGACTGGGAAAGCACTGGGATTCTTTCTCTGTATACGAGCTGTGGGACTCTGTGATTTCCCTCTAAGACCAGGACTGATAGATACATAGATGGATGGATCGATCAACAAACAATAAACGTAGGATAAGTAAATGATAGACAAACCTAAAGGCAGATGGATGGCAGGGTTAGAAACACGTTTTTAAGGCTTGCTATGTGCCAGGCACAAGGCTATGTGCTTTGGTCCATTATTTCATTTGCGTCTCTCCGGAACGCTATGCGTAGCCTCCGGCCCTATTGTCCCTCATTACCTCTGTCCCTATTTTCCAAATGGGTTAACTAAGGCCTCAGACAAGGTAAATGGCTTGCTTCCTGGCAATCTTCCGCAGAGCGAGGATGGCGAGCGGGTCTCAATCGACGGCCCCAGCCTCCGCCATCGGCGCTCTGCCTGGCCGCGCCCCAAGCCCCAGACGCCCTGGGTACCGCGTCCCTCCAACCTCGCTCCTTGGCCACCAGCCCTGATGCGGACATCGCCCCGGCCCCGCACCCAGTCTCACTCGTGGAAATCCCCCAGGACACCCTGGTAGGTGGGAACATCGTTACCGAAGCGTGGGCTTTACCGCGTGCGCGCTTGGCAAGGGGTCTCACTAACGAGAAAGGGGAAAGCTCTGTCCAGAGATTTTAAGATCCCCGGAAAGTTTCAATCAGTCATTCCTTTAACTGTTAACTGAGCGCTTACTACGCGCCTGACGCTGTCAGCAAGGGAGTCTAGGGCGGGGACAGACCGGTGGACAAGTGACCACATTCCGGACGGCTGTGCCCAGCGCCCACCTGGGCCGCGGGGCAGCTCCAGGAGGAGGCGGGGGAAGGGTACCCCCGCACATACTCGGAGGGTCTCCAGCACATTCCGTATGCCCCGCTAACTCCCCCTCCCGCCTGGGCCCTCGACCGGAGCCCGCACGCCGGGGAGGGCGACGGCAGTGACTTTGCGCGGGGGCCCTTGATCTCATCCCACTCTCTCCCCAACTTTCCTAACTGCCTTGGTGTGTCACCCGGCCGAGGGGTGGGCCGCCACGCGCATCCCCCCGCCGCGGTCCGGACCCCCCTTCCGGCGGGGGCGGCACGCGGCCGGCGTAGGGCCTGCGTCAGCGGCAGCCCGCTGGCGATTGGGGCGCGCACGCCTCCTGCGCTCCGGGGCGAATTATAAAGTGGCTCCGGCCGCCGCATCCCGGAAGGCGAGGGAGGCTGTAGAGGCGGGCCCCCAACCCTGCGCTGCGGCCGCGGCGACGCCGAGGACCGTGACGGTGAGCCCCGCGCCGCCCGCCCGCCTGCCTTGCTCTCCTCTCCCTCCTGGAGTCGCCCGCACCGGCTTTCTCCGACCAGCCTGTGCGCCCGGAACAGTGGCAACGTGAGTGAACTTGGCCAAAGCTCGCCTTGCTGCGTGGGTTTGGGGCCGTCCGCCAGCTGCGTTTTATTCCGCGTTGCGTTGCATGGGGTTCCCCAACTTTCTTCCGCTCCTTGTATGTGACCCGGGTCAATATCGCGCCTCCCCGGGCTGGCGCGCTCTCGAATTTGGTCTCCGTAGTTCCCTCCAGAATCCTGCCCGGGCCAGCGGCCGCCCGGAAAGGGAGCGAGTGTCTGGGGCCGCCCCGGGGTCCGGGTGACAGTGACAACTCGGGAACCGCGAGGCGATCGGAGCCGTCCCCCAGGCGGGCGAGGGGACCGGGAAAGAGTGTCCCGGCGGGCTCGACGAACGCCCCGTTGCAGCTGCCCCGCGAGGAGTCCCTGCCAGGGAGCCGCTCTGCGCCCCGGGCGGGCTCGGAGTTCGTGTGCCCTCTCCCCGCAGACCATGGCGCGGTTCCTGAGACTCTGCACTTGGCTGTTGGCGCTCGGCCCCGGGCTCCTGGCGACCGTGCGGGCGGAATGCAGCCAGGACTGCGCGACCTGCATCTACCGCCTGGCGCGCCCGACCGATCTCAACCCGCTGGTGAGTGTTCCGCGCGGCGCGGGAGCTGGTAACCGCGACCCTGCGCGGACAGCCCGGGTCCTCCGCGCGGCGCATCTCGTGGTCACAGCCGGCGCGGACCCCTGGTGACCCAGGCGTCCCGACTGTTCCCCGAACGCTGACCAAGTAGCTCTCGGGACCCGCGACTATCTAGGGACCGGAAAGGGCGGCGGGGTCTCCGCGCAAACCAAGTTTGTTTTCACCCCGGGGAGGCGGGAGTCCCGAGCTGTACTGTCTTCAGCACCTCGGAGAGCACTGGGTTGCCGCCTCACCTGCCGCCAGGAAGATGCTGTTACCCCGCCTCCTCACGTAGCCCACCAAGGGCTCCTTCCGCACACAGCCATCTTCCCATCCTTCCCGCAAAGAATATAGACTTTTTTATTAGTGATATTCCGCTGCCTTTATTCGAATGTCATTTCTCTAGCCCTTTTAAGCTCAGGTCTCTCAGATCCTGACCCTCACTTGCGGGTATGAGAGAGCAATGGGATGGGGAAGGGATAAAGGGAGGGGAGGAAGGGAGAGCGCAGGAGGCTGGAGAGAAAGAGGTCAGCCACCGTTTTACAGACAGCAGGTGATGCTGGAATTCAACTTCTGTCTTGTCTAGAACGTGCTTTTGTAACACCTACTAAGACAGCAGTTTACTTTGGCTATGAAGAGGGCACAGGAGACGTGGCGGAGTCCAAAGAGGTGGCCACAATGCAAAGATAAATTACACAGGGGCTTGGGGTTGGGGGGGAATCTAAGGTCAAAAGAACCGTCTTTCTAATCATAGTCTGTGTGCTCTTGAATCACTCCTGTTGCTCTACTGAGTCAGAATCTCTGAAGTTGGGACTCAGGAAGCTTCATTTTAACTAGTTCCCCCAATAATTCCTTTGCACTGTCTCCTCAATTTGTTGAACTTCTGTGATAACTTAAGTTGGGCAGAGAATAATGTACTAATCCAAAGAGCTCAGCTCCTCACTAGAGCTTTTGAAGCAATTTTATTATGTAGATGCATAAAACAGGGACAAAAATTAAGGAAAGGATTCCACAAAACCCAAGGTGTATATTTCAGGTTAAATGTTTCTTCGTTCCATTGGATTACCTGATCCACTTCATTCGACAAGTAGTAGGGCTTTATATTTAAACTCTGAGAAAAATGCTGCATCTTAAGTAGGGGTAACAATCCCCTTCATCCATCTTTTTTCTTTCTGATTTGTTTTTTGTTTAACTGGTTAGTTTTCTATTGAAGCTTACATTTAGGATTGTTATTTTCTCTGTGAAAAAAGGCTTGTTGATGACTATATTGTTAGAATTACAGCAGCTCTGGAATTTTCACTTAGATGAAAAAGACACGTGAGAAATTAGGTTGCTTAGCCAGAACTATGTAGTAAAATCAATGTAACACATATTTACTGAGTTATTGAGTTTCTAGCATGTGAAAGACACTTGTGCTTCATTCTGTGGTGGATACAAAGATGAGCAGGCATGCCATCTTTGGATTGATGTCCAAATTGAATTTACCCTCTAACACAGAGGGTGAATAATACAAAAATTCATAGATGGCTACAGGAGCATATAAATTAACACCACTTCCATTCTATGACTGTGCTATTCCGATTATTTGCCATTATTTGTTTTTGAAGGAATCCCTTTTTAAAAGCCTTTTGGTAACAGTATACAAATATTCAACATTAATTTTTGGCCAATAGATTATTTAAATTTCATTTTAGGATGGAAATATTCTTGACACCTGAACATCTTAAATTTTTAATGATGTTTTGACTTCTTAATCAGATGTCAAGAATAAAACAGAACCATTTTAATTAGATCTTTAGATTTTTATATATGCATATATTTAATTTTCTTAGACACAAAGAAAATTAATAAATAAATCATTAAGAGCTGCTTAAATATATACCCTAAAGAATTTTGTTGCACTAATAAAATGCTTCCTTTCATTGTGAAAATAGTATGTGTGTATTTCATATTAAGTAATATACATATATATATACATATATATATATATATTTTTTTTTTTTTTTTTTTTTTGCGGTACGTGGGCTTCTCACTGTTGTGGCCTCTCCCGTTGCGGAGCACAGGCTCCAGACGTGCAGGCTCAGAGACCATGGCTCACGGGCCCAGCCGCTCCCCCTGCATCGGCAGGTGGACTCTCAACCACTGTGCCACCAGGGAAGCCCTACCAATATATTTTTAAATCCCCAGAAAATGCCTGGTTTTTATGTCTAAATCATGGGTTGGTAACTGGGCTCTATAAGTAGACTTCAGGGGGCCATAAAAACCCCTGAATTGCTAGGAAATGTCATATATAGGTTAAAATTGGGTGGGAAAATATCTTTACAATATTGCAAGGGCACAGCATATACAATCTGTTAAAATGCAAAGAAAAATTCTAATTTGATTCCATTAATTCTCCACAATCTCCCCTTCTGAATTTCCTTTGATTTGCCTGTTCAGTACGGCAAAAAGTTGTAATAAGGAAAATGAGACCATTATGTGGGAGTTTCCACATCAAAGCAAGCATAGAGTGGTCTAAAAAAAAAAATGTGTTTGATGAACGAAATCAGAAGAGCCTCTTTTTATCACT
Organism: Delphinus delphis; assembly: GCF_949987515.2. Classification (NCBI taxonomy): domain Eukaryota; kingdom Metazoa; phylum Chordata; class Mammalia; order Artiodactyla; family Delphinidae; genus Delphinus; species Delphinus delphis. Next base: position 5,128,152 of record NC_082699.1, on the reverse strand, counting down.
AAATCGAATTCTTTTCCCAGGCTTGCACACTGGAATGTGAGGGGAAACTGCCTTCTCTCAAGACCTGGGAAACCTGCAAGGAGCTTCTGCAGCTGTCCAAGCTGGAGCTCCCTCCAGATGGCAACAGTGCCCTCGGCAAACAGGAGGACCACCGTTTGCTCGCCAAGAAGTACGGGGGCTTCATGAAGAGGTATGGGGGCTTCATGAAGAAGATGGATGAGCTGTACCCCCTGGAGCCGGAGGAAGAGGCAAACGGAGGTGAAATCCTTGGCAAGAGATACGGGGGCTTCATGAAGAAGGATACGGAGGAAGACGACTCCATAGCCAATCCCTCCGACCTGCTGAAAGAGCTGCTGGGAGAGGGGAACCAGCGAGAAGGGGCTCCCCACCAGGAGGGCAGGGATGACGCAGACGTGAGCAAGAGATACGGGGGCTTCATGCGAGGCTTAAAGAGAAGCCCCCAGCTGGAAGACGAAGCCAAAGAGCTGCAGAAGCGGTACGGCGGCTTCATGAGAAGAGTGGGTCGCCCGGAGTGGTGGACGGACTACCAGAAAAGGTATGGCGGCTTCCTCAAGCGCTTTGCAGATTCCCTGCCCTCCAACGAAGAAGGTGAAAGTTACTCGAAGGAAGTTCCCGAAATGGAGAAAAGATATGGAGGATTTATGAGATTTTAATCCCCTTTCCCATCAGTGAGCCCAGGCCCCAGCAAGCCTTCCTCCACCCCGCAGTGAGAGACTGCTTCGCCGGTCGTGTTGTATTGTCCTGTGTTGCTTGCATTATACAGTTGACTTGATTGTCTGGATAACTTAACTGTACAACCTGAAAGCTGTCACTCCAGGTCCTGTGTTCTTTTGAGAATCCTTAAGCCTGTCAGTATTGGTCTCTTGCAGCTGTCTTGTTTACATGCTCAAATCGTTTTTGGTATTACCTTGTCCTTTATTTTTGACAAAACGCCAATAAATGCATACTTGTATGTAGATATAATAAACCCATCACCCCAACTGCACAACATTCTTGCAAGTTTCTTCCCCTCCGAAGCTCTCATTCGCCCTTAGGTTTCCACCGCACATCCTAAACTCACAGACAGTGAAACCATCTGCTTTCAACAGAAGCATCACTGGCCCCCTCCTCTTCCAACTGCTGAGGCTGCAAAAACATTTTTCATTTAATTCCTTGTATATGACATCTTAGATGAGCAAACACAGTAGCAAAACAAAATGTATTTCCACTCTCGTTTCTGGAATTCAGGTACGTGAGGAATAACCAAAGCCTAATAAAGATACAAACTGTACCCTCATATATAAGGAACTCTGCATTTACATCCAAATGTGTATGTCTCTTTTCTTCAGCAAAATATTTTAGACGTTAATTAAAAAAAAAATTAAAGATAATTTAGCCCCATTTTACAAATACAGAAAGTGGAGCCCAGAAAGGTCAATTCATTGGCCCAAGATTGCCCAGCAGTTGAAGGATAGAAATGGAATTAAGACCCGAAACTTCTTGCTCCCAAGCAATGTCCTTTCCACTCCAGTTCCCTGTCTCTCATCCAGGCCACTACCAAGAATCGGAAGGGCTTGTGTCTCTATCTCCACTGTTGTCCACCCCCTACACCATAACCCCGGTGGGGCCTCCAGAATCTGATGAACGGACAGATGCAGGAATGGAGGGATTTGGTGGCCAGATCACTGGGCAAGGTATTATGAATGTTTCGGAAGGCAAATTCTCATCACACAAGGAGTTTATGACTACTTCACATTAATTAAAACATTTGGGACAACAGGTACAAAAAATGTAACATGTCTTTTGTTTTGCTAATTGAAACCACCTGCAGCTAAATTCCCATCCACTGAGTCATTTTCCCAGGACCCTCACTCATCCCTTCCTTTGCGTTCTTCCCCACAAATCAGAGTTTAGCAACTGAGGGAGACAGAGGAAGAGCCTCTACTCTGCAACCCAGGTCTGTGCAAGACCATGTGCTGCCTCCCGATGGGGCCGCCCACCGCCCCTCTGAGTCCAGCCCTGCTGGGTTCCCGGGACCTCCCCACGGCCATGTGCTGTCCCGCCGGTCAGTGCAAGGGGTCACAGGTCCCTGCCACTCACCGATCCCCACCAGCAGCTATCTCCGTGATCTTTGACAAACTAACTTCCAGGCCAGAGCCCTCCTTCTTTTGAACTAGAGATGCAGATAATGTAAGCGTTTGAAGCAGGTTGGAAAGGAGCTGATGAACAGCAGCAGGCCTGTGGAAATCCGTGTCTGGAGCCGTAAGAAATGATAGGGCTGAAACACATCAGAGATCTTGGGTCTCTATTCAACCTGAGCCAACTCCTTCCCTTGGAAACGCCAGCCCAGTACTTTTCCAAAGAAATCCGAATCCTCAATTTTCATGATAATATCTCAAGTTCTTAATTTCGGCCTATTGATTCCATTTAAACCAGTGTGGCCCAAACAAAACCCATCTGCAGGTCAGATTTGAGAGACAAGGGGCTAGTCCTTTGAGGGAAAAAAAGTCACTTAATTCTCTCCCTCGGAGACACAAGAGGGAGGAGATATGGGGATATGTGTACATGTATAGCTGATTCACTTTGTTATAAAGCAGAAACTAACACACCATTGTAAAGCAATTATACTCCAATAAAGATGTTAAAAAAAAAAAATTCTCTCCCTTAAAACTAAGGATACCCAAATCTGAGAAACAGAAATCCAGCCTGCACCCCGGAGACAGTAAAAGCAGAATGACTCGTTCCTTCTCTTTAAGATAATAATCCAATTATTCTGTTACAGTAAAACAATATGTGTACATATATATCTCATCCAATGTGAATGAGAAAATACAGTCGAATGAATATGCACTCTTTTTCAAACCAAGCATATTCTTCCCGGGGAGCCTTTTCGTTTCTACTCGGGGTAGCTGTGCAGACCGAGCTCAGGTGCTCAGGGTAGCTAACAGGCAAACGTCTGGCCCTCTACTTCACCATCTGGGGCCTCTTCTGAGGGTGGTGAATTGAGGGCCTGGTGGATGCACCACAAATGTTTCGGGAGGGAAGGAACAGAGGAGAGGGACAGGGAAACAGAGGAAGGGAGGAGAGAAGGGAAAGACCATGGGACAAGATGGTTCGTTCCCCTTGGGTGCACGTGGGGCTGTCAACTCCTACCCGGAACATCAAACGAAGCAAGGACCTCACTCAGGCTGACCTTAACAGTAAGGTCACATTGTGTGCACAGCACGGGCGGCTGTGCACAAAACGTGACTCCTGTGGCTCAAGGGGTGCTGGGTAGGTCTTCCTGTGTCCCCAGATATCCCCCAGGCTGTCCAGCCTTGAGTCTGAAATACCATCATCAGCTTTATCTCTTAAAGGCTTTCATTTTCAAGACTTTCCTATTTAAATGCTGAGGGGCATTTGCCTAAGAGGCCCCTGGGATGCTCTTTTATTTATTTATTTTAACATCTTTATTAGAGTATAATTGCTTTACAATGATGTGTTAGTTTCTGCTTTATAACAAAGTGGATCAGTTATACATATACATATGTCCCCATATCCCTTCCCTCTTGCATCTCCCTCCCTCCCACCCTCCCTATCCCACCCCTCCAGGCGGTCACAAAGCACCGAGCTGATCTCCTGTGCCATGCGGCTGCTTCCCACTAGCTATCAAATGTAAGGTAGATAGCTAGTGGGATGCTCTTGTAAACGCAGATAACTGTGCCCTGGCTGTGGCGCTCAGCGTGCGTCCAGCACAGGTGCTCTGGGCCCCCCATAACCGCGGAAGGGGTGGGAGTAGCCCAGGACGAGGACTTCGAGTTGATGGGCTAGAGTGTAGGGTAAGATGAACTGGAAGCTGCAGCTCTCTGAGAGGGTCTCTGGGAAACTCTGTGCGCCTTTTACAGAGTTGATCCCCACAGACTGCAGAGGGCGGCACTGCTCCACTCTGCACCTGTCCTGGCACGGGGGCTCCCCAGCTCCACCTCCGAGCCTGAGTCCTGATCTGGTTCCTCCTGGGAGGTGATAACCTGTGACCTCTGGGGCCAGCCTGCCTGGGTTGAAATCCCAGCTGATGGTGTGAGCGGAAGCTCTCCTCTTCCGAGCTCGGTAGGGGTGGGAATATGCTAACACGGTAATACGCACGGATGCTCCAGCCCCGCCAGGGTCAGCGCCCACAGGGCTAGCTACCGCCTTCAAAACGCCCAGCTGGTACTAGTGGGTCTTGGGCTTTTCTCCACCTCGCCCTGCCTCACCTGGGCCTCTTGGGACCAGGTATCCCTTACCCCCAGGCTCTCAGTGACCAGCTATCCCTCACCTGATCCTCTCAGGGATCGGGTACCCCTCACCCCTGGTCTCTCAGAGACCAAGTGTCCTTCACCTGGGCCTCTCGGGGACTTGGACTGCAAAATTCACATCAGCAGCGGGAACTAGGCAATAGTTTAAACATACCCATCTATGTCATGTGCTTATACTTCTTCTCTTAGCTTTTTTTTTTTTATCAAGTATAACATATCTCCAGAGAAGTCCACACATCATAAGTGCACATCGTAAGCTGCAAACAAACGTACCCATGAACCATCATCCTGGTCAAGAAACAGAAGAAACAGAAGACCTCTGACACCTAGAATACAGCATCACCAGCACCCACTCACATGCCCTTCCGAATAAGTAGCTCTCCCCTGTTCCCCAAAGGTAACCACTCTCCTAACTTCTGTAACCGTTGATTAATTTGTATGTTTTAAAACTTTCCATGAAAAGAAAATACACTTTTTTCTATTTAACTACGTGGCTGGCGTTATATTGACAAGATTCAACCATCCCGTTGCATATAGCTGTGGTTGGCTTATTATTTTTATTGCCAAACAGTATTCCATTGCCTGAAAATAATGCACGTCCCATTTTGTTATTAATGGAGGCTCACGTTGTTTCCAGTTTGGGGTTATTGCAAATACTGCTGCGACCATGTGGCTTATCACAGGTGACACATTTCTCTTGGGAATATAACTAGAGTAGATTTGCCAGATACTAGGATATGCATAGGTTCAACTGTAGGCTGTCACGCCAAACAGCTTTTAAAGAGTGTACTGATTTGGACTCCTAACCGCAGTGTATGCCTCACCAATACTTCATACTGTCTTTTTTAAATTTTAGCCATTCTATTTTAATTTACATTTCCCTAATTACTAATGAGACGGAACACCACCTTATACGCTTATTGACCACTTGGGTATCTTTAGTTATTCTTTGGCTTTTCAAATGTATTTTTCAAGTTAAGCATCTGAACTATTTTCTGCTCTGTGGTAAATGGCCTTAAACCATGACATAAATGCATGAGTTTTTTTAAACTATAAAATACCCCCAGGAGTCACTTTTTTTACCTCCCTGTTACAATCGCCACAGCGCGCCTATAACCCTGCCCATAGACTGACTCCATGGCATTGCTGGCAGAATACCGGATATGCTTTACACTCTTCCTGCCATGTTTTTTCATGGTTGGAACATGAGGTAGAGTGTTTGGTAGAGCAGCCCCCTCCCAGCTGGGTGCCTGTGAGTCCCCAGGGTCTCCTGCCATTAGTAGAAGGGGGAGGTCCTCCCAGCACCGTCCTCAGCAAGGTGAGGGGGACATTTCTAAGGGGATTCCCAGGTTTTGATGAGTAGTTTCAAGGAACCCCCTTCACCCAGGTCTTGCAGAGTCATCCTCTCCCCTCATCACTGGGTGCTCGCCCCTCACCCCAGCCCGAGGGGCATGAGGCTCCACGCTCCTCTCTTCCCTGGAGAACCTCAGAGAACTCGAGGGCCTCTGGTTCCCCTCATCTGGGGCTTGATCTAGAAAAGAAATTGGAAGGGCGAGGGGTTTGCAAGCAGGAACTGAAATGCCAACTTTCCACAATTCCCCCTTCAATTTCTCAATCAAGTAAAAGGCTAGGTCTTCCAAGCACAGAAAAAGTGCTAAGAATAGGGGACAGGCCATGAGGAAGTCCACGCTCTGAAATCCGCATTTCAAAATGTCACATGTATTAAATATTTCTTGCTCAATCGCGTTGTTTTCTATGTGACGTCCACACAACTTCTGAGAAAAAAGTAATCCTTGGTGCTCTGTCATAGCTGTATCCCGGGAGCCTAGCACACAGGTCTCAACAAAACAGGTGTTCGAAAAATATCTGTTGAATAAATGAATGGCTTACAAATTAGCTGGGAGGACAGTGCACAGAGTTAATTATCAATGCAAGGGGGGAAATGATGGGCTCAGGCAACAATTCAGAAGAAGAGGTGTCCCTGTGTGCTGTATGGAGGAGATGAACTTGAGTTGTGATTGGAGAGAGGACCTGACCTTCCCGGAACGTGCTCTGGGGAGCATGGAGTGGGTGCTAGGGAAGGAATCTGGCCTGGGTGTCACATAACTAAGTCTTACATATACTCAGTCATAGCGGTCCACCCAAGAAGATTATGCTTATGACAGGACACCTCACCTCAAGAGCACCAAGGATTAGACACATCACCTCAACAGCACCAAGGATTAGTATTTTTTAATAAGTTCGGTAGTTGTGTCCTTATCAAAATTATACTTCAGTGTGTGTTTTGGGTTAAAAATATGACCCATTAAGTGAAACTCTGAAGCCACAGTTTGGGTATGGGATGGCACAGAGACTTCACCCCAGGTGTCAAGTGTGATTCATATCTATAAGGATTGAAAAGATTGAGGACATATCAGGGTTCAGCAAATACTGGGCAGCAACGTCTCACAAGTGTGGGATGGGAGAACGGCCACGATTGATCCCTAATTTAGGTCAGAGGCAAGTTTCACAGGTGAGGACTGTTGGCAAAGCATCCAACCAAATGGGAAAGCACAGAGGGCAGGAGCCAGGCAAGGATGCCCACTATTACCACCACTATTTAACATTGTCCTGCAGGCCTCAGTCAATGCATTTGACAAGAGACGTCACAAGTGTAAGGATTGAAAAGGAAGAGATAAAACTATGCCCATCTACAAATGCAAGAATATCAACTGAAAAGCGACAGTTGAAAAAATCACTACGAAAACAGGCTATGAAGTTAACATAGAGAAATTAATACCATAATATACAACTTGTCAGAAGATATAACTGAGAGAATACAGGCCTCACACAGGGCAACTGGACGTCTAGCCCTCCCACAGGTAGGCAAGGCCCTGGGACTAATTCCAGTGCGAGGTCAGCTGTGAGGTGACCTTACTGACGGCAGCACCACAGCAAGGAATCAGCCTGGACCGCTGAGTCGACTGACCCACCTAGGTCCCTGCATAAGTGACAGACAAGTCTTGACTGTATTTTGCGACTAAGCTGTAGGGCTTTATTTTTTTCATAGCACAGCCTTTTTTACACTAGTGGTAAAGGGAGGTTAAAATGTGAGCCGTCTGAGTTCGGAAACTTTCAAATATTGTTGAGAGACACAAACTTAGACCTGAACATCAAGAAAGAAATTCCAGGTTTCTGGAGAAGAAGGTCTGAAGATGTCAGTCCTTCCTAAGTGAATGTATCCATTTCATCCCAAGAAAAATACCAACAGTTTTTCCTTCTGGAACTAAACACGTTGCCTCTAAATTTCATAAGGAAAAATTAAATAAGAAAACAGTGGAGGAGAGGCGTGCCCAGCCTGGCGTGAAGCAGGGTAGGCGCTGGGAGGTGGACTCTGCTGCTCTGTGCTCCGGGCACATCCGGAGGCTTCAGCAGAGGCTGCAGGGGCCAAGCCAGCGCCAAGGCTGCATGGCTGGGAGATGCCAGAGCAGATACTGCGCAGGCAGCACTGGCTGTGGCACCAGCAGGAGGGCAGGGGCTGTGAGTGCCTCAGGGAACCCCAGCTGGTCTGTGCCCTGCTCGCCAGCCTCTGAGGGCTCCCTCCCCACAGCCTGCAGCCTGACAGCTCAGCTTCCTGGCTCAGCGCCTTATCCTCCTGGTAAAAAAGAGAGAGAACGAGAACCAGGTACAGAATGGAAGCTTTTCACCAATTTCTCAACCATGGCAAGGTTTTAATCTGCTGCCTTAAAGAATATGTACATATATAGCTGATTCACTTTGTTATAAAGCAAAAACTAACACACCATTGTAAAGCAATTATACTCCAATAAAGATGTTTTAAAAAAAAAAAAGAATCCCTGAAAACCACCCCTGTGAGGCTCAAGAAAGGAAAGAAATACTGGTTTATACAACCCACTGCTGCATGTAGCCTGAAACTAACACGTTTCATTAGAAAAATCAAGAAGAGCTTGAAAACTCTCTCTGCTCCAGGGAGCTCAGATTTACCTGCCAAAAATAAAAAGTAAACTCAGGGGAAAAAAAAAAAAAACCGTGGAAAAGAAGAGCGAATACTGAGTAGTGGCCCTACCCGATAGTAAAATAAAGATGGAAAGCATCAATATTGCAAACAGTATGGCCCATGAGCAAATAAACAAACCAAGAAACATAGTAGAAAGTTAGAAACACACAGATATACATGAGAATTTAGAATATGATAGGCATAATTTCAACTGGGTGCATTAAAATGGACTCTGGAAAGAAATGCTGTGTGTGTGACCGGTAATAATTTAAAAAGGTAAAACTGAACCCACACTCCACACCACAAACATAAATCGGAGATTGCTGAGCCAGAGGGTAAGCGCATCCCTAGCGTGGTTAGATACTGCTGAGTTCTGTGCCAGAGGGGTCCTATCACTTGATCTGAATAATCAAAGACCTAAAAGTAAACAAAACTATACACCATCAGAAGAAAACATGTGTGAATTCCTTTACTTTTAAAGTTGGACTGTGATAGGCCTTTCTAGCTGTGACTCAATATTCAGAAATCATAAAAGAAAACATTGATAAATTCAACTGCTTTTTTAAAATTATGCATGGAAAAAAATCATCAAAAAGGACAGAAGGCAAACTGAGAAAAAAATATTTCGTACACTTGTCACAGTTAAAGGGTGACTCTGACTAGTATATATATAAGTGCTGGTAAAAATCAGGAAGAAAAACCAATATCTTACAGAAAAATAGGTGAAGAGCATAAATAACAAGGCACTAAAAAAGAATTATAAGTGGTGCTTGAACAAATGAAATAATACCCAACTGATAATTAGAGAAAGGAAAATTAAAACTACTGCTGGACCCTGGTTTTCATTCATCAGATTTTTAAAAATCCCAAAAGTTAACAACGCAGACTCTTGCCCACCCCAGGTAGCAGCACTTTCACACATGGCAACAGAAGAAAAACAAACCTAGAGGCAGGAGTTGGGCAATATCTGACATTATCCAGTGCATTTACCCCCTTTGACCCATTAAGCTCACATCTAGTAATCTATCCTTCAGGTATGCCTGCAAAAGTATAAGCTGAAATTTATTCAAAGCTATTAGTTTCAGCATTGTTTGAAATAGCAAAAGATTGGAGACGATCCACACCATGGAATACTATGCAGAGTAAAAAACAAACAAACAAAAAGAGCAAGGTCTCTGTGCTAATATGAAAGTATCACTGGGATACATTTCTAAGGGAAAAAAACCAAAGCCCCAAACATTATATACAGTGCTATTTCTGTGTGCAGAATAAGTGAGGACTAAGAATATGAGTATATAAATACACACATGCAAACACAAGTATTAGTATTCGTAAAAGTAAGCACAAAAAGAGAAACAAGCAAATACTACAAAATTCTATGTATAGGGACCTCCCTGGTGGCGCAGTGGTTACGAGTCTGCCTGCCAATGCAGGAGACACGGGTTCAATCCCTGGTCTGGGAAGATCCCACATGCCATGGAGCAGCTAAGCCGGTGCGCCACAACTACTGAGCCCATGAGCCACAACTGCTGAAGCCCACACACCTAGAGCCCGTGCTCCGCAACAAGAGAAGCCAACACAATGAGAAGCCCACGCAGCGCAACAAAGAGTAGCCCCCGCTCGCCGCAACTAAAGAAAGCCTGCGCGCAGCAACAGAGACCCAGCGCAGCCAAAAATAAATAAATTAAATTAATAAATATTTTAAAATTCTATGTATAAGAACATATATGTGTGTATATACACGTGTGTGTGTGTGTGCATAGAAAGAGAGAAAGCAGAAAAAACAGGGTAGGAGTAGGCATAGCTTCATTGGAGGCAGGACTTTTCTGTATAATTTTGTCTTTTGAATAATGAAGATAAACAACCTATTCTAAAAAAATAGATAAAACCAAATTTTTTCAAAATGATTTTACTTTTAAGCAAGCTGAAACAAATGAACCTATCTGTATATCAAACTGATAACCCAAACTGCACGGGAAAAGACTGATCCCAGTTGACTTTAGCACATAGTGTTTTATACAGACATAGCAGAATATTTGCTGCAGATGCGAAGAAACTCAAATTTTAAATTTCCTGGCTCTCCTGCCTCCCCTTCCACATTGAAAGACCCTTGTGATAAAACTGGGCCCACCCAACTAATGCAAAATATATCTCTGTTTTTAGGACAGCTGATTAGCACCGTTAATTCCCCTTCGCTATATAACACAGAGGTTCTAGGGAAGCCTGTGGGCACCTTCTGGGGCCATTTTTCTGCCTACCAGAGTCGCCTTCTGTATTAGTTTCCTAGGGATGTCATAACCAATTATCACTAACTAGGTGGTTTAACACAGAGAAATACATTCTCTCTGTTGGAGGACAGAGGGAATGAAAAATGCCCACTGAGCTGAGAAGACATCTTGAGACCAAAATTCAAGGCAGGCAGCTCCATAAAATCAATGAATCGGTTTCTTGTAGGGTAACGTACTCACAGGATGGGATCTGGTGGACAACCACCCAGGAGCTTTCGCAGCTGCCGTCCACGCCACCAAGGGGCCACTGGGACAATCTGACAGTTAACCTAGGATATATGGGTAGGTGCCTAGCAACAAGACGTGCATCCCTAATCAAGCTTTATGAATGGGTAACTAGTCCCGTGGCCACTGGGAATACGTCAGGGAAGGTCTTCATCACTGTTTGGGGACTAACAGAGCATAGAGGCCATCTGGTCCTAATGATAATTAAACAATATCTATTAATTACAAAGCCCTAGATGCAGAGAAGTGATTCACTGCACAGGACAGTCCTGGGTCGGGTCAGCGAAAGGACAGCAGAAACTAAGGGCCCAAGCTGGCGTCAGGAATGCTAACAGTCATACACTCCAGCCCCATATTCTGACAGGCCACACAGTCGGTCCCCTACGAAGAAACGAGTTCAATTCCAAGAGCACATTCGTGAGTCCAATTTGTTCGTAAGTCCAAGAAAGTCAGCCTAGGTACCCAAATAACACAATCAGCTATAGAGTACTACCCTGTAGGAGGTTTATAATACTTACCACACAAATCATACAGAAAAAAACAAACACCAAAAAGAAAGAAAACATTTTTAATCTTAGAGTACAGTACCTCGGAAAGTACAGTAGCACGGTATAACAGCTGGCATCCAGGGGCTGGCATCGAGTGAACAGGCAGGAAGAGTTACTGACTGGAGGAGGGAGAGGAGGTGGGCGATGGTAGAGCTGAAGTATCCTCAGCAATAGCAGACGGAGGGCGACCTGCCATTTCACTCATGCCTGACGCTGATGGCACAGGTTCTGGTTCCTTGCTGGATTCAAGTCTATCTACCCTCTTGAAAGAACGGTCCAGTGGTGTCTGGGTAGTAGCTCTTTTTTTCTCGTCATAGATGACACGGTAGCACTGGATTGCATTCCGAACGGCTGCTGCAACCTTCATGTACCGTTCTATGTTCAGGTCCTGTGCCTCAAAAACTAACAGCGCCTCCTCAAATAAAGAAAATCCTCTTGCCACTTCCTGCGTCGTGAATCCCTTTGGTTCTGCAGTTACGTCTTCGTCCTCTTGTCTGTCTCCGCCCTTTCTCTGGGCCTCCAACTCCTGGCGCTTCTTAGCGGTGCCAGCTACATCACCGCTGCTTTCACGCTTGCTTCCAGACATCCTGGGCTTGAAATAAAGATACTGCACTACTGTACTCTATACAGTCCTGTACGGTAAAGTACACAAAAGCACAACCACTTGTAGAGGATGCACACATGTGACAATGTACACCAGACATGTGAACTAACTTACGTTATTGGACATGCGAACACACGTTAGCATCTTTGAAAGTTCGCAACTTGAAGTTTCGTACGTAGGGGACTTACCGTATAAGCTTATCCGTCAGTGCAATCTTATCTGTCATTCTTCTGGGTAGGACGGAGGGCCAGATATGGGGAGGTGGCTTGCGTCTCGAGCCCACAGCAACAATGTAAACAGCAGTAAGATCAAAGGATTCCTCCCAAACATGAAAGAATACTAAGAAATATGGTTCCCCTTTTACCCAGGAGGAAGTAAGCCAAGGAGTAACAGCTTCAGCAAAGGAAATCGTATCTATTTGATTAATGACTGTCTCCATCTGGGAGAGCAAACCAGTCATGTTGGATTCATATGACGGTGTATATACAACATTCCTGCCTGATTAAGGCACACGTCCCTCCCTACGGGGCTGTCCACACGTCCAAAGCCACACTGTTTTGCAGCACCAACTTTCTCATTGGAGCAGCTTCCCGTTCTGAAGTCCGTGCTCCATCCATGAGGCTCTAGGGGAGAATGCCTTCCTTGCCTTTCCCAGCTTCTGTTGGCTCCAAGCAATCCTTGGCTTGTGGCCATGTCGCTCCAGTCTCTGCCATTGAGGTCACATTGCCTCCTACCTCAGCCTCTTCTCTGCATGTCTGTCTGTCCTCCTCTGGGTGTCTGTCCCGAAACTCCCTCTGCCTTTCTCTTATAAGCATATATGTGATTGCATTTGGGATCTGTAAGGCCAACTGGCCCGAGGCAGGGGAACACAATCAGATTCACAGGCTGCATCAGAACGAAATTCTCCGGACCACCCAGTTCCAGGAACTGACCTGGGGACTTTGAAACCAGCCCAGCCTTCCCACCTTTCGAGGGGCGGGACTAACGGTCCCCCAGGATACCCGAAAAGACCGCCAAATAAGGAATACCCTGCGCCCTCCCAGATTCACCACACCCCTTTCCCTTCTTCCCCTATAAAATCTTGCCCAACCCTCGCCCGGGTGTGACTTCTCTGGCCCCTTTCTCTCGGACCAGTGAACCTCGCCCGGGAGCGCTCCCTAATAAAGCTCACTTGAAGCTTTCCTCTGTTTCGTGGTGCCGTTTGTTAAGATCCGACCTTACAGGACCCACCCAGGTTTACACAAGCTAAATCTCCTCCTCTCAACATCTCTATGTAATCACAACTTCCACCATATTAAGATTCAAAGGCTGCAGGGATTCGGGTTTGGACGTATCTTTGGGACCACCTTTCAAACCATTACACCTTCTGAAAAAAGACTTGTCTGATCAACAATAAGTATCTGACGATCAGCACTGCCACCTGCCTTAACCAACTCTTAGAATACGCTACAAGTTTCACAGCAGCATCCTAGCCTGCATCAGCAGGGTCACCAGATCACTTCACATCTGTTAATTCATGCCAGCTGCTGAAACGATGAAACCAGCCCATACTAGCATAAGGGGTCTCCTTCAGTCTCCTTGTAATTACTGTTTTCTTTCAATGTGGCAATTCAACACTTTAGCTTGTCTGCCAGCCAAAATGCTTGAGTTTTTCCTTTTTACAGTTTTCATTCCAGAGTAGAAGTAAACACTCCATTTCAACCATAAGCAGCTCTCTATTCACTGTGCAGTTTAAATTAAAAGGTACTGAGGCCTCTTTACCTTGGCTTTCTATTCACAGAATGTTTCAATATGGTTTGTACCCAGCTCCACGCCGGCCTAGGTCTTGTCCTATCTTCACTTTACTGTCATCCTTTTCAAATCTTCTAATCACATCTAATTTACTTTTGATGTTACCAGTTTTCATTTCTTTGCTGTACTTTAATCTTTTTTGGCCAATTCTCTCTTTTGATTATCTATTTATAAAAAATATCAGGTGAGTTACTCACTGGGAGACAAGGAGGTAACACAACTACATACTTTGTGTCTACGTGGGAAATGAATAGATACACAGCGACTCATCACCAACAGACTATGAAAGGACTATGATCGGTCACAGATCATGATGCTCATCTGTTATTTACGTAATGATTTTCAGACTCAAGAGCTAGCAACCAAGTCTGTGTTTTATGCGGTTACTCACAGTTGATATCCATGATCACTGAAATTTGAACAATGTTTTGGGGGGATTAGTGTGGTTTAGCTCAACTGTGGTAACTAAAATCCACGTGTATGAGAAGACTGCCTGCATTTACCAGAATGGCTAAAATTTAAAAGACAGACAATACCAAGTGCTACTCAGGATACAGGGCAACTGGAATTCTCATACCTGGCAGACATATAAGTTGGTACAATTTCTTTGTAAAACTCTTTGGCAATATTTCCTAAACCACAATATACACATGCTCTTTGATTCAGCAATTCTATTCTTCAGTTCTTATCCAACAGAAATTCATATTTATGTGCACCCAAAAACATGTATAAGAATGTTCACAGCATTGTTTGTAGTATCCAAACCTGGTAACAACTCAAATGTCCATCACTAGTAGAATGGTACATTAACACAACTGAGTATTCAATTGCAATGAAAATGAACAAGCTACCACTATAGGCAACAACATAAGTTTCATGAACTTAATGTTGAGCAAAAGAAGACAGAAAGAACAATGGCAAAAATACATGTTGTAAAATTTCATTTACATAAAGTCCCAAAACAGGACTGTGGTGTCAGGCCAGTGGGGTTTGGGGAGTAATGACTAGGTGTGGGCACACAAAGGATTTAGAGAGCTGGTAATTTTCTTTTTCCTGATCTTAACTTTGCGTTCTTTTGAAGATCCACGGAACCATACAGTTATGATGTGCACTTTTTGGTAATAACAGCATATACTTTAATAAATAAATGTATTGTTTTAAAATGATGGGGCCATATAAAAAGCATTTAGGCACCAGTTGGGAGGTGACCCCACACATCAAAGTTGTGACAATTTCAGCATCAAAAATATTAATGAGTTTAGTTGATTCAAGTGCATTTAACCAATGAAAATGTATGAGTTTATAATAATCCCCAAAATAAGAGAATGTGAACTACTAATGCATGTGACAAATTGGATAAATTGCTAGGGAATTACGCTAAGTGAAAAAAAGTCCCAAAACGTTACATACTGTACGACTTCCTTGATAGGACATTTTTGAAATGCCAACATTCTAGAAATAGAGAACAGATTAGGGATTGTCAGGGTTACAGATCAGGAGGAGGTGATGGGGTGTGGGATTGCAGTGGGTGTGGTTACAAAAGGGCAATTTCAGGGGATCCTTGTAGTGAGTGTCTGGGCTGTGGTATAAATATATGTGAGAAAACTGTATAAAACTAAATGCACATATACACACAAACACACACACTCACAAATGAGTACAAGCAAAATTTGGGGAATCTGAGTAAGATGAGGTAGATTGTATAAATGTCACCATCTCAGCTATGATATTATACAGTGGTTTCCATGGTATGAAACTCGGTAAAGGGTACCCAGGAATCTCTCTGTTATTCATTTACAACTGCATGTGAGTCTACTTAATCAAACTTCAATTTAAAAAAAGCGAGAACTGGAAAACAGCCTCTATTTGAGGCACCTAATAAACCAACTCCTTACTTAGAAAATCAGTAACTAAAGAGAAATAACTAAGCATTTCCAGTAGGCACTGTATTTCAGGGAAACCAAACGAAGACAAATCTTGCAGAGAAAGCTAGCTAGCAAAGCATGAGGAATGATTGAATTAGAAAATCATCATCATGCAACACCTAACAAGATTACTGACTCATACAAAACTTACGTCAAGATTAAATGTATCAGGTGTATTTTTACTATTCATAAATGGGAAAATGTAACTGTCTAATGAAGTAACCAAAGGCGTATTTCACTAATCAGCAGACCATCTTAGATATTTAAATTTCCTTATGTGATATAATACAAATTGCACATTGCCTATCATTTGTCTAGATAAAAATGTTTAACGTATGTCCTGTGAGATAATAGAAAATATGTATTGGTCTCTGCCCGCAGTTCCTGGCACGGAGCTCCTAAAACTCCTATAATTTCCGAAGCAATAAGAGCATGAGGTGCATCTTTGTTCTGCTGTGGCAGCTCTGGGTGGGCTCCTGGAAAAGGGCTGGTCACCAGAAAGACCAAAAGCCAAGATTAGAAGTTTAGGATTTTCAGCCTCCCTCCCATCCTCCAGAGAGAGGAGAGGGGCAAGGAACTGAGTTACTAATTGATCATGCCTATGTGAGGAAGCCTCCTTAAAACCCCAACAATATGGCGTTCAGGGAACTTCCAGGTGGATGAACACATCCCTGGTAGGTACTGGGAGGCCAATGTACCCCAAGTCCTGAACCTGGGACCCTTCCAGACCTCAGCCTATCTCTTCGTCTGGCTATTCTTCTGTATCCTTTATCATATCCTTCAATAAACCGGTAAATGTAAGTAAGTATCTCCCCGAGTTCTGTGAGCTGCTCTAGCAAATCAATGGAACCCAAGGAGGTGGTCATGGGGACTTCTGACCTACAGCCGCTGGTCAGAAGTACGTGTCACCTGGGCTTGCATCTTGCATCTGAAGTGTGGTGGCAGTGGAGTGGGCAGTCCTGTGGAACTGAGCTCTTAACGTGGGAATCTGACACCATCTCAGGGTAGTTAGTGTCAGAATTGAATTAAATTATAAGATGCCCAGCTGGTATCTTGGAGAATCGATCGATGGGGGAAAGACCTCCACATGCTTGGTGACCAGAAATGAACTGTTTTGTGTGAGTAATAAAAGAGACTCACAGGGAAGAAACTTAGACTAGGGAAGAACTGGGCTTTCCCCTACCCGGGAGGTAGAAGATTATTTTTCCTTTACAACCTTTAAGCTTCTGCATCTAACTTGTAGTTTATAGGAAATACAGGAGATAGAAGAACCACTTAAACTGCACCAGAAAACCTGAAAGATGTGACACCCACAGGATAGCACCTGGGCCTCTTCAACATGACAGGTCGGGGGCTTAAAAAGGAGCAGCTTAGGGCAGAGACGTGCTCACTTACAGTTCCAGATAATCGTCTACATTTTCCAGCTTCCCTCGCCATTAGGTTGGGACCGTGTGGCCTGTGAGGGTGTCAATTCTGGTCCAAGACAGCTAGGAGCCAGCGGCCCTTCTCGGTTCCTCTCTTGGAGGCCACCACCCAGATCCAGACGGCCAACACAGGGGAGGGGAGGGCCATGTAACCTTTGTTGACTTTGTTGACCTCAGCCTCGTCAGCTGCAACAGCTAGCATTAATTATTCTTCACCAGTGCAGCCAGGGCTTGCACTAAATTCGAAGGGAAACGTGGGCAAAGCAACAGATGCACGGCATGCCTCTGGACTGGACTGCTAAAAACCCGGATAAACTGCTGGAAAAGACATTTAGGAGTCCATTGGAGAAATTCAAATACGGACTGGGTGCTCAGCAGGGTGTAAGAAAGTTGGAGGTCGTTAACTTAAAAGAAGTTACAGAACAAATGTTCTGGAATGATATTATTTGCATATTGTGTGTGTGAACATACACACATCTGCATTTACAACACAGGGCGCTACCAGTGACAAATTTGGGATATAGTTGTCTTATTTTCTTACTTTTGCTAATCCTCAACAACTGCTTTCATAAAGGTAGTTTACATCAAAAGGCTATTTTTTTTAATTAAAAAAAATGTACTGGTAAGACTGCGGCATTATGCTTGGTCATGTTAGAAAAAACAAAATTCAACTGAGTGAATTTTAAAGATCTTATTGGCTTTATTTAGTGATTCATGAATCGGGCAGAATCCAGCAGACAGAAAGGCGCTCCAAGGAGCTGCACAAGGTGAAAGACTTGTATAGGCAGAAGGGAGCAGGGACGAGGAAGTTATACTGGAAAAAAGCGGACTGGTTGTCGCACTTTCCTTTAGGGGATGCCAGGGGTCTGGCAGACGAATGACCCCCCTAGTGCTAATCGGGTGATTCCCGATTGACTGGACTCACATTCCATTTCTGGGGGAACCCAAACTGTAGTTAAGTCTCGGTTTGGTCATGGGGGACCTAGCATGAGTGACTCTGTTGGGGGCCTGTTGTCTTTTTAACAGTCACAAATAGTGGGGGCGTCCAGGTAAACCAGGTTTTGGTCAAAAAACGAATGTGAGAACAGAACAGAGTTAAAGCCTAAACAGAACTCCAGGAAAAGAATCCCAGGAGTCTTTCTGTTGTTAAAATTGCTTCATTTCAGAGGCAGCCATTTATCGAAGGCAAGAAACGTCTCCCCCAAGCGGCCTGCCCTCTTCCTGTCAGCCAGGTCGTCCTCAACTTTAAAAGACCCGAGAATAGTGAGTGGTGAACATCTCTGTTATCCGTCAAGGTAGCCACCAGCCGTATGGAGCCATTAAGCTTCTTTTTTTTTTTTTGAATTTTTGAATTTTATTTTATTTATTTTTTTATACAGCAGGTTCTTATTAGTCATCCATTTTATACATATTAGTGTGTATATGTCAATCCCAATTAAGCATTTTAAATGTGGCTGGTGCAACTGAGAACTGAATTTTTGATTTTTTACTTTGATTTGATGTAATTACACTTTCAATTTAAAGAGCCCTACATGCACATCCCAAACCCTGCTCAAGCTGCTGGAAGCCCCGGGGGGGAGGCGGGGAACAAGAGGGGTCCCCTGGGAGGGTGGATGGGAGACAGGCTTGGCTGGGTTTAGACCTGTTGACTTAAAAAAATATATGCACAACCTAGAAGTTGAGAGTTCTGTTTCATTCGGCAGGAATTTTAGGACTTCAAGCCCAGAGGCAGCATCTCAAGTTGAGGAGGTGAGGGGGGAGCCAGGTAATATAGGAGTTTTGCAACAAAGGGCAGGCAGTCTGAACGTCAGAAGAGTATTGTTGATTAAAGGAAACCAGATATCACAAGTTAAGAAATTTAGCGCTTTTCTCTGTACGGGAAGATGCAAGCGTCTGGGCTCACTGAAATCGTTCCTTTGACATGCACCTCAGCTCTCTGGGGCCAGTATCCTGTGTTTTCACATCCTGAGTTTCCGCAGGGCTCACCTAGGGAGTGGCTTCAGTGTGATGGCTGCTAGATGGCAGGTATTCTTTCCTTCCGGAGTTTCCTCAGGGCTCAGCAGCTGACCATAATGGCTGATGACTGTGACGTCCTTTGTTTACTGATATGGGAGGCAACATTCCACTTCTCAGACCCCTCCTCTCTCTGAACTTTTCTGCCTCTGATGTTTTGCCGGCTGCATCCCGACCCCAGGCCTAGGGCAAGGGTCTTCCTAAAGAGGCTCTGATAAGGCTGCTTCTAGGTTTTTCGTAGTCAAGCGCAATCTCTCCTCCCAAGGCACTGCTTCTGTAACCTTAGAGGCCGTCCCCAGAAGCCCTCTGCAACTGAAACGTTGCCCAAGGCAGCATTCCCTGTGGGAGGTTCTGAGCCTCCCAGGTTTATTGTCCAATCCAAGTGAAAGAAGGAGGAAAAATTACTTAACCAGAACAAAGCCTCAAATTCAGGGCTTTGCATTGCTAAATAGGTCTTTGAAGGCAGTGATGGAGACCTGAACCTGGGAAAGAAAAATTTTTTTTTAATTGAGGTATAGTTGATTTACAATATTATATTAGTTTCCGTGTAAAACACAGTGATTCGATATTTTTATAGATTATACTCCATTTATAGTTATTATAAAATATTGTCTATATTCCCTGTGCTGCACAATATGTCCTTGTGGCTTATTTATTTTATACACAGTAGTTTGTACCTCTTAATCCCCACCGCTATCTTGCCCCTCCCCTTTCCCTCTCCCTACTGGTAACCACTAGTTTCTTCTCTATATCTGTGAGTCTGTTTCTGTTTTGCTATATCCATTCATTTGTTCCACTCCTGGGTATATAGCCGAAGAAAACGAAAACACTAATTCAAAAAGATACATGCACCCCTACATTCACAGCAGCATTATTTACAATAGCCAAGATATGGAAGCAACTTAAGTGTCAACAGGTGAATGGATGAAGAAGATGTGGTATATATATACACACACACAATGGAATATTACTCGGCCATTAAAAAGCCATTTGCAGCAACATGGATGGATTGGAGGGTATTATGCTAAGTGAAATAAGTCGAAAGACAGACAGTGTTGCTATCACTTAGATATGGAATCTAAAGAAACGAAACAAATGAGTGAGAAAACATGTTTTGAGCTTCTGGATGTTGAGCCTGGAGGACTCCACTTAGGAAAGGAAGGAGCTCGGGATGAAGCAAGTACAAGGAGCCCACGACATGGACAGGACACGGCCACTCCTTTTTGAGGGAAAGGCCTACAGGGAACTCAGGAAAGAGAGAGAGCCACTGATGGGCAACAGGAAGCAGAGTGACATGTGTGGCCTGGCCCCTGGGGAGCAGAATCGTGTGGGGAGCCCATCAGGAGACACCGCGGGGTAGAAGCTCACAAGATAAAAAGGGAAGTTACATCAGTGGCAAAAGCCTTGGAGAGAGTCTCCCAAGGAGAGGGCCCCCATCTCCCTGCAGTGCCCTAGAGTCTGCCTGATGGCGTGGGGCAGGTGTAATATTTTGAATTGACTACCCTTCCAAAACAGACCAGGCTTGAACCTAGAAGAAATACGGCATCACCTTGAATTGATAAGATGAATTATCTGCCATCAGTAGAAATGAAGGCTTGAGAACAAAGAGCATTTATTTCTAGGGGAATAAGTACTGTTTCTGCACCTGGGTCTTGTGGCTCCTGGAGAAGGAGTGGCAATTAGGTGTGCACTGGTTAGTTGATGATGAAGATGTCAGTGGCAGAGGGGAAGCGTCTTTGGGGCGGTGGGGTTTAGAGGACAGACTTCCACGGACAAAGGTATAAGGGGTAGACGGAGGAGAGCCACCTGTCTATCTGTGGCCTCCCTCCTCTGCTCGGCAGTGTCCAGGGGCACAGAGGAGACCCCCTCACTGAGCTCAGGCCTCCTCTGGAGCTGGGCACTGGGCTCCCCGGGGCTCCTTGGTCCATGGCCGGAGCAGAGGCACTGGCTTGCACAATCCCAGCGATGGACACACAGCGCTTTGATGATGCTAATTAGGGCAGAAAGCAAAATGATGATTTGGAATACGGGCTCACAGCAAGAAATCAGTAAATACTGAAGCCAGGGGCTGAAAAGACAGACTCAAAGGACAGAAGGAGCCTGAAATCCCAATGACATTGGGGAGTTGTCATTCTAGTCCTGGAACACTTAGCCATTGTATGTGTATCTACATTTAAAAAGTAGCACTGTGCTCTACAGTAGGTCCTTATTAGTTCTCTATTTTATATATAGTAGTGTGTACGTGTCAATCCCAATCTCCCAATTTATCCCTCCCCCCTCTTTCTCTCCTTGTAACCATAGGTTTCTTTTCTACATCTGTGAGTCTATTTCTGTTTTGTAAATAAGTTCATTTACACCATTTTTTTAGATTCCACATATAAGCGATATCATACGATATTTGTCTTTCTCTGTCTGACTTAAGAATCTAAAAAAGAGTGGATATATGTATATGTATAACTGATTCACTTTGCTGTACAGCAGAAACTAACACCACACTGTAAATCAACTATACGCCAATAAAAATTTGTAAAATAAATAATTAAAAAATAAAGAGCAGTGCTGACTACAGAACAACAGCTCAACAGTGAACCAATCTTACATCTTCATCTCAGGGATTCATCAAATGTTTATGGAGAACTGACTGTGAGTCACACCTCTCGTCAGGTGCTGGGTAGACAGAGTGAATCAGCCCAGTCCTTGCCCTTAAGAACGTCACAGTCTAGGGGAAGAGAGAGCCATGTAAACCAGCAATTACAGGATGATAAATAATCTGAAAGATGATGTGGCAAACTCTGAGCTTCTATAGTTATTATACTTCAAAATATATCTCTTCTGCTATCATATATTTCTTTCATGTCATTTTCTATTTTCCAAGACCTTGAAAAATACATTGAGAGTTTATTGACCACAGCCATAATAACATTTGAAGCTCATTATTCAATTCAACAAATAATTACTGAGTACTTGTTATATGCAAGGCATTGGGCTAGGTTTTATGGGGAATATAAAAAAATGATGGAGTAACAGTCAGTCTTCATGTAGCTTTCTGTGAGTCCCAGAGGGGCACAAAGCATGCTAAAGCTACATGGGCAAGAGAGTCATTCTTTTCTTTAGAATTCCCCACTGTGAAAGAGAGATTAAAAAAAAAAGAAAGAAACATGGCAAAATGTTTCCTGTTACAGAAGAAGGCTATTTAATAAATGTAGTAAGGGATGCTAAATTAGAAATTCACCATTTTGCAAGCCCCAGTATAAACACTGACTCAGGCAAGGGTCATGAGTGGAGGTTAAAATCAATGGGTGCACCCACACCTGTTCGAATGGCTAAGATGAAGACACTGAAAGCACTCAGTGCTGGTGAAGATGTGAAGCAACAGGAACTCTCATTCATTGCCGATGGGGATGCAAAATGGTGCAGTCTCACAGTTTCTCATAAAACTGACCATAGTTTTACCATACAATCCAGCAATCACACTCCTTGGTATTTATCCAAAGGAGCTGAAAATTTATGTCCACAGAAAAAGTCGCACACAGATGTTTTTAGCAGCCTCAATCACATTTGTCAACTAAGATGCAACTAAGGTGTCCTTCAATGGGTAAATGGATAAATAAACTGCGGTGTGTCCAGACAATGGAAGATTATTCCACAATAAAAAGAAATGCGGGGCTTCCCTGGTGGCACATGGTTAGGAATCCACCTGCCAATGCAGGGGACACGGGTTCGAGGTCTGGTCCAGGAAGATCCTACATGCCGCGGAGCAACTAATCCCGTGTGTCACAACTGCTGAGCCCACGAGCCACAACTACTGAAGCCCACACACCTAGAGCCCATGCTCTGCAGTAAGAGAAGCTACTGCAATGAGAAGCCTGAACACTGCAACAAAGAGTAACCCCCGCTCACCGCAACTAGAGAAAGCCCGTGCACACCAACAAAGACCCAACGCAGTCAAAAATCAATCAATCAATAAATTTTAAAAAAAAGAAACTAAAAATCTATACATTGAATAAAAAGAAATGGGAAAAGAATTTGAAAAAGAATAGATATATGTATAACTGAATCACTTTGCTGTACACCTGAAACTAACACAACATCATGAATCAACTATGCTCCAATATAAAATAAAAGTTTAAAAATAAAATAAAACAATAAAAACAGAAATGCGCTCTCAAGCCATAAATAACAAAGAGGAAACTTAAATGTATACTATAATACCAAGTAAAAAAAGTCCATCTTAAAGGATTACAGTCTGTATGAATCCAACTCTGACATTCTGGAAAAGGCAAAACTATACATACAATAAAAAGATCAGGGGCTGGAGGAGGGAGGGGTGAATACAGAGGATTTTCAGGACAGTGAAACTACTTTGTATGATCCTGTAATTGTGGATACATGTCACTATACATCTGTCAAAACCCAAGAATAGAATGAACCCTAATGTAAACTATGGACTTGGGGTGAGAATGACATGTCAATGTAGGCTGATCGATTATAACCAGGGTACCAGCTGGTGCAGATGTTGGTAGTGGGGGAAGTGTTTGTGTGGCAGGGGAGGGAGCATACGGAAACTTTCTGTGTTTTCTACTCAATTTTGGTATTAACCTAAAACTGCTCTAAAAACTAAAATCTATATATTTTTAAAAATCAGTAAGTAAAAGATTGTGGGAAGCAATACAGCCCCAGGGTGCCCAGGTACCATCCCCCAGACCACTCTGAATTGTAAAGGAGAAATTCGATGGAGAAAACTTGCGGTGCCACCTTCTCCTGGGGACCAAATTTAGCATCTCTGTTGGTAGAACAGCCTGACACCAGACATTACGCCAGGTTGCAGTAGGAAGTGCTCAACAGAATGTATGATGTTTTCTTGCCAAAAATGTTTAAACTGAATATCATCAAGGCTCTAAGTCTAACTTAAAGTTTGCAAAAAATACAGGGGATGGAGGTCAAGTTAAATGACACCATGAGAAAAGACAGACAAGTAGAGAATTACAGGACATTCTAGAAGAAACCTGGCCTAGACTTTTCAAAACGTCAGTGACTATGTATTTTTCAAAACTTTCTGAGATGGACAGAGCCATCCTAGGTGAGAATTACTAAAGGGGCATGACAGCCATAAGCAGTGCATAAACTTTGATTGGATCTTTGGGACAAGCGGGCAAATTTAAATATAGGTCCATGTGAGATGACGTTATAGCATTAATATTAATTTCATGAGGTGTGATCATCTTACTGTGGTGAAGTACGGTAACTTCCTTCTCAGGAGATGAGTGCACGGTACTTGTAGTGAAGGCTCGTGCCTACAGCGTACATTGCAATAGTTCACCCAGAGTGAAGGAGATAAAAAGCAAATATGGTAAAATGTTAAAATTGTCTTTGTGTAGGTTCTTGGAACACTTACGTACTATTCAAGTTTTATGTGTGTTGGAAAATTTTTCATAATAAAAATTGGGGGAAAATGATGTATCCTGATCGAGATGCTGAGATGAGTCAAACACTGGTTCCCACCTTCCTAACTGAGCTACAAGTAAAATTTCAGGACACCTTCAGGAGGGCTTAAGCCTGCAAATCATGTCCCTTCACAGGACACACCTTCACTCCAGGTCACTGTGGGATGTGAGAGTTTAAGATGTATATCACCCGCTTCAGTGAGGTCAGAGTGGGTGAAACTCAGGCAGGTCCTCACAGTTGACACTCCTTTATCTGAGAGCCATAGAGACAGCAGAAGGTGTGGGAAGACACGTCAAACCAAAATCATTTAAAAAGACAGCGTCTGGCTGCGACCTGAGCTCTGTTGCTTCATCCCCTGTAAGGAGGACTTTGTGCCACTGGAGTTCAGTGTCTCTGCAGATAAGATTTGGGCTTCCTGGCCCCTCAGGAGCAAATATTAGGCTCCCGCTGCTGAGAACCAGTTTCTCTGGCCATAATTTAGTGCTGTTTCGCAAACAGGGGCATGAGGTAATTCTATTCTCATCTCCAGGGTCTCTTTTTTCTTTTCTGGTTTTGCTCACTCTGGGCGAGGTGAGGGAAAAGGTGGTGAGAGGACAGCGGAGAAAGCCAAGAAGGAGCCCAGGGGCTGGTACTTGTGGGCGCCGCTGTGCACACAGGCGACTGCATGCGTTTGACCTTGCAACAGGGCCTTCATTCACCAACAGCTAACGTGAGGATTGCGACTCAGATGAAATCCTGTGCAAACCCGGCTCCCAAGCCCCACTCAGCAAGGTCACAGCGCAGACACACCCTCCGCAGTAAAGAAGAGCTTTCCACACCTCCCTGAGGGGTCTCCTCACGGAGGACCGGCTGCAGATTCAGCACCATCACCCAAAAGTTGCTGATGCAGATGCTAAAAATCAACATTCGCGCAGCACTTTACAATTTACAAAAGGCTTTTGTTATATGGGTTATTTCAATATTTTTAACATTCCCGAGAGTCGGAGATTTCTACAAATACATATTCCATGCTCATAGACAAACCTTTTAACCCGAAGGGCTCAGGAGGGCCTGAAAAATGAAAGAAGGTCCTTGTGATTCAAAGTCCAGTTTACTGACTGGGAAGTTCAATGTGTGGTGGTCAAAGGGGCAGAAGAAGTTCCAGAATCACAGTCTGCGTTCAAGTCCCACTTCTATTCCCAAACCATGTGCCGCTGAGTTTTGTCTCTACCTGAGTCTCATACTCACCCCACAGGGCCTTTTTGAGGCTTACAAAAAAACGAGGTAATGGAAAGGTGTGATGCGGTTTAGAACTTGATAAATGTTTGCTCATCACAATGTTTCATGATTTTTTTTCTAACAGCCTGGTTACCATGACTGCCCAAGGACCACCTGGGAGTAATCATCTTTTCTCACCAGTACTTCCTACATCTAGGGCTTACGTGTACTTTTTCCCTTTGTTCCCAAACTGAATGCTTTCTGAGGCCCGAGAGTGCGGCCTCTTAGTTCAGGGAAACTTTAAACAATGAATGATTGGAGAAATGTCAAAATATTGTCCTCAAAATGGTCCCAAAGCATAACAATCTGTTGCTGAAATTTAATAATTTTTAGAGAAAGCTACTTGAACTTCTTTCAAGATAAATCATCTACTTCGAGAATGAACTGCCTCCTACAGAAAAAGTAGGAGGAGAGGAAAGCTGAAATCTTCTCGTTCTCCACATGAGAACCCTGTGATCCAGAATGCCTTCTCTGTTGCGTTTGTATTTGTTTTTGGTTTTTGGGGGGGTTTTTTGCGGTATGTGGGCCTCTCACTGTTGTGGCCTCTCCCGTTGCAGAGCACAGGCTCCGGACACGCAGGCTCAGTGGCCATGGCTCACGGGCCCAGCCGCTCCGCGGCACGCGGGATCCTCCCGGACCGGGGCTCGAACCCGTGTCCTCTGCGTCGGCAGGCGGACTGTCAACCAACTGTGCCACCAGGGAAGCCCTGTATTTGTTTTTAATAGATGATAAGATATGGTTTCCTTTCACGATGGCAACACACTACATGTTGCCAGGATTGTGCTCAAGCCAGAAAAGTCTATATAAGCTTGGAGAAGAGAGAACTTTCCGTAGCTTGATCTCTTTCCTGACTGAATACTTGACATCTGCATTAACTCCTGCTGAACATTAAGGTAAGTGGGGTCTCTAAAGTTTTCCTAGGATAATACCATTAGGGATATAGTTAATATTCTTCATAAACGCAAATAGGTTAATAGGAGAGATCTGAAATGCCCTTTCTCTTGCTGTCTTAAAGGCACAGCCTTCTAGCGAGAACTCAGATGCAATCCTCCTGTCCATTTTCTTCACTCCTCTACTGAGAAATTCATTCCCTGTCCCCAAACCTGGGACCAAGCTTTGTCCAGGTTTTATCAGCAGCACTTTTCACTCTGCAACCCTGTGTTTACTTGTCATTTTCCAGAACTGGACTCCATGCTCCTCAAGGCCAGGGACTGTAACTTAGCATTTTTAAAACTCAATGCCTAGAAGACGGCGGAAGAGTAAGACGCGGAGATCACCTTCCTCCCCACAGATACACCAGAAATACATCTACACGTGGAACAACTCCTACAGAACACCTACTGAACGCTGGCAGAAGACCTCAGACCTCCCAAAAGGCAAGAAACCCTCCACGTACCTCAGTAGGGCAAAAGAAAAAAGAATAAACAGACAAAAGAATAGGGACGGGACCTGCACCAGTGGGAGGGAGCCGTGAAGCAGGAAAAGTTTCCACACACTAGGAGCCGCTTCGCGAGCGGAGACTGCGGGTGGCGGAGGGGGAAGCTTTGGAGCTGCGGAGGAGTGCACAGCAACAAGGGTGCGGAGGGCAAAGCAGCGAGATTCCCGCACAGAGGATCAGGGCCGACCGGCACTCACCGCCCGAGAGGCTTGTTTGCTCACCCGCCGGGGCGGGCGGGGCTGGGAGCTGAGGCTCGGGCTTTGGTCGGAGCGCAGGGAGAGGACTGGGGTTGGCGGCGTGAACAGAGCCTGCAGGGGGTTAGTGCGCCACGGCTAGCCGGGAGGGAGTCCGGGGAAAAGTCTGCACCTGCCGAAGAGGCAAGAGACTTTTTCTTACCTCTTTGTTTCCTGGTGCGCGAGGAGAGGGGATTGAGAGCGCTGCTTAAAGGAGCTCCAGAGACGGGCGCGAGCCGCGGCTAAAAGCGCGAACCCCAGAGACGGGCACGAGGCTGCGCTTGCTGCTGCCGCCACCAAGAAGCCTGTGTGCGAGCACAGGTCACTGTCCACACCCCCCTTCTGGGGAGCCTGTGCAGCCCGCCACTGCCAGCGTCCCGGGATACACGGTCAACTACTCCGGGAGAATGCACGGCGCACCTGGTGCAACGTCACGCACGGCGCGCCTCACGCTGGTGCAACGTCACGCCGCCTCTGACGCCGCAGGCCCGCCCCGCACTCCGTGCCCCTCCCTCCCCCCCCCCAGCAACGCACTCCGTGCCCCTCCCTCCCCCCCCCCCCAGCAACGCACTCCGTGCCCCTCCCTCCCCCGCGGCCTGAGTGAGCCAGAGCCCCCGAATCAGCAGCTCCTTTAACCCCGTCCTGTCTGGGTGGGGGAACAGACGCCCTCCGGCGACCTACATGCAGAGGCGGGGCCAAATCCAAAGCTGAGCCCCGGGAGCTGTGTGAACAAAGAAGAGAAAGGGAAATCTCTCCCACCAGCCTCAGAAGCAGCGGATTAAATCTCCACAATCAACTTGATGTACCTGCATCTGTGGAATACATGAATAGACAACGAATCACCCCAAATTGAGGAGGTGGATTTTGAGAGCAAGATTTATGATTTTTCCCCTTTTCCTCTTTTTGTGAGTGTGTATGTATATGCTTCTGTGTGAGATTTTGTCTGTATAGCTTTGCTTCCAACATTTGTCCTAGAGTTCTATCCGTCCGTGTTTTTTTGTTTTTTAAATTTTTTTTCTTTTTTTCTCGTAATAATTATTTTTTTATTTTAATAACTTTATTATATTTTATCTTACTTTATTTTATTTTACTTTATCTCCTTTCTTTTTTTCCTTCCGTCCCTCCTTCCCTCCTTCCTCCCTCCCTCCCTCCCTCCCTCCTTTCTTTCTTTCTCTCTTTCTACTTCTACTAATTCTTTCTTTCTACTTTTTCTCCCTTTTATTCTGAGCCGTGTGGATGAAAGGCTCTTGGTGCAGCAGCCAGCAGTCAGTGCTGTGCCTCTGAGGAGGGAGAGCCAACTTCAGAACACTGGTCCACAGGAGACCTCCCAGTTCCACATAAAATCAAACAGCGAAAATCTCCCAGAGACCTCCATCTCAACAGCAGCACCCAGCTTCACTCAACGACCAGAAAGCTACAGTGCTGGACACCCTATGCCAAACAACTAGCAAGACAGGAACACAACCCCACCCATTAGCAGAGAGGCTGCCCAAAATCATAATAAGTCTACAGACACCCCAAAACACACCACCAGACGTGGACCTGCCCACCAGAAAGACAAGATCCAGCCTCACCCACCAGAACACAGGCACTAGTCCCTTCCACCAGGAAGCCTACACAACCCACTGAACCAACCTTAGCCACTGGGGACAGACACCAAAAACAACAGGAACTACAAACCTGCAGCCTGCAAAAAGGAGACCCCAAACACAGTAAGATAACCAAAATGAGAAGACAGAAAAACACACAGCAGATGAAGGAGCAAAATAAAAACCCACCAGACCTAACAAATGAAGAGGAAATAGGCAGTCTAACTGAAAAAGAATTCAGAATGATAGTAAAGATGATCCAAAATCTTGGAAATAGAATAGACAAAATGCAAGAAACATTTAACAAGGACCTAGAAGAACTAAAGATGAAATAAACAATGATGAACAACACAATAACTGAAATTAAAAATACTCTAGATGGGATCAATAGCGGAATAACTGAGGCAGAAGAACTGATAAGTGACTTGGAAGAAAAAATAGTGGAAATAACTACTGCAGAGCAGAATAAAGAAAAAAGAATGAAAACAACTGAGGACAGTCTCAGAGACCTCTGGGACAACATCACATGCACCAACATTCAAATTATAGGGGTGCCAGAAGAAGAAAAGAAAAAGAAAGGAACTGAGAAAATATTTGAAGAGATTATAGTTGAAAACTTCCCTAATATGGGAAAGGAAATAGTTAGTCAAGTCCAGGAAGCACAGAGAGTCCCATACAGGATAAATCCAAGGAGAAATACGCCAAGACACATATTAATCAAACTGTCAAAAATTAAATACAAAGAAAACATATTAAAAGCAGCAAGGGAAAAATAACACACAAGGGAATCCCCATAAGGTTAACAGCTGATCTTTCAGCAGAAACTCTGCAAGCCAGAAGGGACTGGCAGGACATATCTAAAGTGATGAAGGAGAAAAACCTGCAACCAATATTACTCTACCCAGCAAGGATCTCATTCAGATTTGATGGAGAAATTAAAACCTTTACAGACAAGCAAAAGCTGAGACAGTTCAGCACCACCAAACCAGCTTTACAACAACTGCTATAGGAACTCCTCTAGGCAAGAAACACAAGAGAAGGAAAAGACCTACAATAACGAACCCAAAACAATTAAGAAAATGGGAATAGGAACATACATATCGATAATTACCTTAAATGTAAATGGACTAAATGCTCCCACCAAAAGACACAGATTGGCTGAATGGATACAAAAACAAGACCCATATATTTGCTGTCTACAAGAGACCCACTTCAGACCTAGGCACACATACAGACTGAAAGTGAGGGGATGGAAAAAGATATTTCATGCAAATGGAAACCAAAAGAAAGCTGGAGTAGCAATTCTCATATCAGACAAAATAGACTTTAAAATAAAGACTATTAGAAGAGACAAAGAAGGACACTACATAATGATCAAGGGATCAATCCAAGAAGAAGATATAACAATTGTAAATATTTATGCACCCAACATAGGAGCACCTCAGTACATAAGGCAAATACTAACAGCCATAAAAGGGGAAATCAACAGTAACACATTCATAGTAGGGGACTTTAACACCCCACTTTCACCAATGGACAGATCATCCAACATGAAAATAAATAAGGAGACACAAGCTTTAAATGATACATTAAACAAGATGGACTTAATTGATATTTATAGGACATTCCATCCAAAAACAACAGAATACACATTTTTCTCAAGTACTCATGGAACATTCTCCAGGATAGATCATATCTTGGGTCACAAATCAAGCCTTGGTAAATTTAAGAAAATTGAAATTATATCAAGTATCTTTTCCGACCACAATGCTATGAGACTAGATATCAATTACAGGAAAAGTTCTGTAAAAAATACAAACACATGGAGGCTAAACAATACACTACTTAATAACAAAGTGATCACTAAAGAAATCAAAGAGGAAATTAAAAAATACCTAGAAACAAATGACAATGGAGACACGACAACCCAAAATTTATGGGATGCAGCAAAAGCAATTCTAAGAGGGAAGTTTATAGCAATACAATCCTACCTTACGAAACAGGAAACATCTCGAATAAACAACCTAACCTTGCACCTAAAGCAATTAGAGAAAGAAGAACAAAAAAACCCCAAAGTTAGCAGAAGGAAAGAAATCATAAAAATCAGATCAGAAATAAATGAAAAAGAAATGAAGGAAACGATAGCAAAGATCAATAAAACTAAAAGCTGGTTCTTTGAGAACATAAACAAAATTGATAAACCATTAGCCAGACTCATCAAGTAAAACAGGAAGAAGACTCAAATCAATACAATTAGAAATGAAAAAGGAGAAGTAACAACTGACACTGCAGAAATACAAAAGATCATGAGAGATTACTACAAGCAACTCTATGCCAATAAAATGGACAACCTGGAAGAAATGGACAAATTCTTAGAAATGCACAACCTGCTGAGACTGAACCAGGAAGAAATAGAAAATATGAACAGACCAATCACAAGCACTGAAATTGAAACTGTAATTAAAAATCTTCCAACAAACAAAAGCCCGGGACCAGATGGCTTCACAGGTGAATTCTATCAAACATTTAGAGAAGAGCTAACACCTATCCTTCTCAAACTCTTCCAAAATATAGCAGAGGGAGGAACACTCCCAAACTCATTCTACGAGGCCACCATCACCCTGATACCAAAACCAGACAAGGATGTCACAAAGAAAGAAAACTACAGGCCAATATCACTGATGAACATAGATGCAAAAATCCTCAACAAAATACTAGCAAACAGAATCCAACAGCACATTAAGTGGATCATACACCATGATCAAGTGGGGTTTATTCCAGGAATGCAAGGATTCTTCAATATACGCAAATCAATCAACGTGATACACCATATCAACAAATTGAAGGAGAAAAACCATATGATCATCTCAATAGATGCAGAGAAAGCTTTCGACAAAATTCAACACCCATTTATGATAAAAACCCTGCAGAAAGTAGGCATACAGGGAACTTTCCTCAACATAATAAAGGCCATATATGACAAACCCACAGCCAACATCGTCCTCAATGGTGAAAAACTGAAAGCATTTCCACTAAGATCAGGAACAAGACAAGGTTGCCCACTCTCACCACTCTTATTCAACATAGTTTTGGAAGTTTTAGCCACAGCAATCAGAGAAGAAAAGGAAATAAAAGGAATCCAAATCAGAAAAGAAGTGAAGCTGTCACTGTTTGCAGATGACATGATACTCTACATAAAGAATCCTAAAGATGCTACCAGAAAACTACTAGAGCTAATCAATGAATTTGGTAAAGTTGCAGGATACAAAATTAATGCACAGAAATCTCTGGCATTCCTATACACTAATGATGAAAAATCTGAAAGTGAAATCAAGAAAACACTCCCATTTACCATTGCAACAAAAAGAATAAAATATCTAGGAATAAACCTACATAAGGAGACAAAAGACCTGTATGCAGAAAATTATAAGGCACTGATGAAAGAAATTAAAGATGATACAAATAGATGGAGAGATATACCATGTTCCTGGATTGGAAGAATCAACATTGTGAAAATGAGTATACTACCCAAAGCAATCTACAGATTCAATGCAATCCCTATCAAACTACCAATGGCATTTTCCACAGAACTAGAACAAAAAATTTCACAATTTGATGGAAACACAAAAGACCCCGAATAGCCAAAGCAATCTTGAGAACAAAAAATGGAGCTGGAGGAATCAGACTCCCTGACTTCAGACTATACTACAAAGCTACAGTAATCAAGACAGTATGGTACTGGCACAAAAACAGAAAGATAGATCAATGGAACAGGATAGAAAGCCCAGAGATAAACCTACGCACATATGGTCACCTTATCTTTGATAAAGGAGGCAGGAATGTACAGTGGAGAAAGGACAGCCTCTTCAATAAGTGGTGCTGGGAAAACTGGACAGGCACATGTGAAAGTATGAGATTAGATCAGTCCCTAACACCATACACAAAAATAAGCTCAAAGTGGATTAAAGACCTAAATGTAAGGCCAGAAACTATCAAACTCTTAGAGGAAAACATAGGCAGAACACTCTATGACATAAATCACAGCAAGATCCTTTTTGACCCACCTCCTAGAGAAATGGAAATAAAAACAAAAATAAACAAATGGGACCTAATGAAACTTCAAAGCTTTTGCACAGCAAAGGAAACCATAAACAAGACCAAAAGACAACCCTCAGAATGGGAGAAAATATTTGCAAATGAAGCAACTGACAAAGGATTAATCTCCAAAATTTATAAGCAGCTCATGCAGCTCAATAACAAAAAACCAAACAACCCAATCCGAAAATGGGCAGAAGACCTAAATAGACATTTCTCCAAAGAAGATATACAGATTGCCAACAAACACATGGAAGAATGCTCAACATCATTAATCATTACAGAAGTGCAAATCAAAACTACAATGAGATATCATCTCACACCAGTCAGAATGGCCATCACCAAAAAATCTAGAAACAATAAATGCTGGAGAGGGTGAGGAGAAAAGGGAACCCTCTTGCACTGCTGGTGGGAATGTAAATTGATACAGCCACTGTGGAGAACAGTATGGAGGTTCCTTAAAAAACTATAAATAGAACTACCATATGACCCAGCAATCCCATTACTGGGCATAAACCTGGAGAAAACCATAATTCAAAAAGAGTCATGTACCACAATGTTCATTGCAGCTCTATTTACAATAGCCCACAGATGGAAACAACCTAAGTGTCCATCATTGGATGAATGGATAAAGAAGATGTGGCACATATATACAATGCAATATTACTCAGCCATAAAAAGAAACGAAACTGAGCTATTTGTAATGAGGTGGATAGACCTAGAGTCTGTCATACAGAGTGAAGTAAGTTAGAAAGAGAAAGACAAATACCGTATGCTAACACATATATATGGAATTTAGGGGGAAAAAATGTCATGAAGAACCTAGGGGTAAGACAGGAATAAAGACACAGACCTCCTAGAGAATGGACTTGAGGATATGGGGAGGGGGAAGGGTAAGCTGTGACAAAGCGAGAGAGAGGCCTGGACATATATACACTACCAAACATAAGGTAGATAGCTAGTGGGAAGCAGCCACATAGCACAGGGAGACCAGCTCCCTTCTTTGTGACCGGCTGGAGGGGTGGGATAGGGAGGGTGGGAGGGAGGGAGATGCAAGAGGGAAGAGATATGGGAACATATGTATATGTATAACTGATTCACTTTGTTATAAAGCAGAAACTAACACACCATTGTAAAGCAATTATACTCCAATAAAGATGTAAAAAAATAAAAAGCTACATAAACTAAAAAAAAAAAAAAGCAATAATCTTTAGGGAATTCTTCCTTTCCTGTGCGTGTTAACTTCAATGCAAATTATTCAAATATATCAACAGGAAAATAAATGTTATTTCATAAAAAAAAAAAAAACTCAATGCCTAATGTTTTGAAAGTGACTCAGGTTCAGTCCATACTCATTTAATCCAGTGAAGGCCCAGATGCTTTCCTGGGGACTTTTTGTGTCCCTTTGGAAATTCACATAAATATTTATAACAGTGCTCTTGCAGTAATGCTCTTTTATATCTTTTCTCGGTGGAAAGTTCTGGCTGGTCAGGACTGACAGCAAGATGAAAGTAGCCTGGGTCTTTTGGCAATCTCACTTGGGTCCCAGAGACATCTCAACGTTAATTCCTCACTGACTTAAAATGAAATAGATGTAACGCAAAAATAATTCTTTTTACCAGACTCAACTTTTGCATTTTTGTTTTTGTTGTTATATCTCTTGTCATCTGGAGCTTGGCTGTGAAGTCACTGTGTGGCTTCAAATTCCATCCTCATTATTTTTAACTGTGTGACCATGGGCTAGTTGGCTTAGCCTCTTAGTAACTCTGATCTCTCAACTGTAATACAGGGCAGCGCTTGGAAGAGTTAAATGAATCAACGCATGCAGAACACTTAGAACTTGCCAGGTGTGTAGGAAGAGTCCAAACGTATTGCTGTTGTTATTATTATTATGGTGCTAGTGTTTGTTATTTCCTCAAGAAGCTGTGGTCTGTTTTTTTGTTTTGTTTTTTTATTTAAGTATAGTTGATTTACAATGTTGCAGCAATCTCTCCTGTACAGCAAAGTGACTCAGTTATACATATATACACATTCTTTTTCATATTCTTCTCAATTATGGTTCATCACAGGATGTTGAATATGGTTCCCTGTGCTCTACAGTAGGACCTTGTTGTTTATCCATTCTAAATGTAATAGTTTGCATCTAACAACCCCAAACTCCCAATCCATCCCTCTCCCTCCCCTCCTCCTCCTTGGCAACCACAAGTCTGATCTCTGTGTGTGTGAATCTGTTTCTGTTTTGTAGATAGGTTCTTTTGTGCCATATTTTAGATTCCATATATAAGCGATATCATATGGCATTTGTCTTTCTGTTCTGACTTACTTCACTTAGTATGATAATCTCTGGTTACATCCATGTTGCTGCAGGTGGCATTATTTTGTGTTTTTTTATGGCTGAGTAGTATTCCATTGTACATATTACCACATCTTTATCCATTCATCTGTCGGTGGACATTTAGGTTGTTTCCATGCTTTGGCAATTGTGAAGAGTGCCGCTGTGAACATAGGGTTGAATGTATCTTCATGAATTATAGTTTTTTCCAGGTATATGCCCAGGAATGGGATTGCTGGATCATATGGTAGTTCTATGTTTAGTTTTCGGAGGAACCTCCATACTGTTCTCCATAGTGGCTGCGCGAAATTACTTTCCCACTAACAGTGTAGGAGCTGTGATCCGCTTTAATGTGGGTTTTTATAGGTGTCCGCATCTAACTTATACAGAAATGATCATGTAAGAATGTTCAAGTGTAACAATATGATTATCAAAAATCAAGGAAATGTCACCAAAGACAAAAAATGCTCCATTATTTTATTTTTTAAAAGGTGGGTCTTCGCAAAAGGCACATTAACTCCAGAAAAAGCCTGTTCTAATGGTAAAGGCTTGGGCACTCAGAAGACCTCTGTCCCCAATCCAGATATTCCCTATTTTATTAGCTGCCTATGTGACATTGAATAAATCTACTCAATCATTTTAGTCTCAGGTTTTCACTATAAACCAGTAATAACTGTACCTGGTTTGACTCTCTCAGAGGGATATTACAAATGTCATGTGAAAACATAAAAAGACTTTATTTGTATTACAATAAATATTATTTCTACGTTATTGAACAACTTCTTAATGAAAAGCAAATTTCTATTAGATATGAGATCATGAATCGAGTTCATGTAATAGAAAACTGACCAGACTAAGAATCCGAAGTCTTGGTGTACAAGTCACATAATGTTGGGCAAGTCGATACTCAAAGATCTTATGTCCCTCACTATGAAGCTGTCCTAGTAACATGCGATCTACCTGTAGGTCAAATTAGATTACCTGTAGGTCAAACTAGATTACCTGTAAGAAAGCGCCCTGTAAGTTGGAAAGATTCTTGTTAACATAAAATATTTTCATACTCATTATTTATATAATTTAAGCATTCAAAGATGGTAGTAGTTATTGCTGAAATTTGTATTTTGAAGAACTGATGTCTCAAAGGTAATTTCCCTTGGACTAAGTGCTTTACGTGTTTTGCAGTTGTTGTGATATGTCATGAATTTATCAGTTACCTCTTTCCTAATTAAGACGTTCCTTTCTTCAGTGAATTAACATGAGTACAATTTTGGACACCTCCATATTTTGGGGGAAATTTCTATATTATATTTTAGAATCTTTAGTTTACAGGATAATTCCCAAGAAGAAGAAGAATGTTGCTGGAAAGATTGTCCTTATAACAGGAGCTGGAAGTGGACTTGGGAGGTTATTGGCCATAACATTTGCCAGCCTTGGAGCCATTTTAGTTCTATGGGACGTTAACGAAGAAGGCAACATGGAAACGTGTCGAATGATCAAAGAAAAGGATGATGAGAAAGTATTTGCCTACACACGTAACTGTGGCAACAGGCAAGACGTCTACAGAGTTGCTGATCAGGTAAGCTGATTGGTGTTCTTCTTAGTTTCTATGCCCAAGAAAAGCATTGCATCTAGTATGCTTTTACAATGAGAAGAGGAGAAAATCTGTCATCCACTTCCTCTGAGAGTTCTGTGTGCCTCTCGCTTGATTCTGCATGTCAGAAATCTGACTTTGTGGCCTCCAGAAAGGGAAGCGGAAGAAAACAATGCAAGTGGGCGTTTGCTGAGCCTTTTGAGTTGTTGCCCAGCTGCTTTCTTCTGGTGACTCATTTGCCATCAGAGGTCAGTAGAAACTAGAACTAGCACTGGCTCTGCTGTTCATTTACCTAGTTACCTGTCCTCTCTACGTCTCTGTTTCTTTATCAGTAAAATGAAAAGATTGGACCAGATGATCTTCAATATGACACTCAGCTTTAACTTAAGTCTCTGCATTGTATGATCCCAATGTACATCCACTGTCAGCCTGTACTGAGGGTAGAAAGTATGGAGGATAGGGGAGAAGCATTAAGCATGTTTCTAGACTAAATTTCCCCTTAGATTTAGCCTGTGGATATTCGTTCTAACTTCACACTAAATATCGATAAATACTTTAATAATAACAGCTACTTGCTGTGCAGTTTCCACGCACTCTAACAACGGTCTAGCTGCTGAGTGGTGTTTCGACCATATGCCTTGGGTGAGGTGCAGGGAAGATAAATACGCAGATGAAGCAGAGAAACCAGAAATAGTGTCACAGTCCTGCTCGACTAACAGTTCCCTGGGGAGAACACGGCATGCCACGCAGGGCCACCAGGGGAAACACCAGGCTGGTCAGGAGGCAGGTGAGACAGAGGACGTGGACCAGAGACTTTATTGTGCTTTCCACAAGTAGGAACAGGTGAGGCAGGACCAGTAGGCTTAGGATGGATTGACCTGAATCATGTCGGCAGGATCTGGGCCACACAGGGCATCCCTGGCCATCTGATACCTGACCCTGGGGCGATTAGGACAGGTGTACGGTAGTCTACAGAGTGAGAGCCCAGTAAGGGAGGTGCTTGGGGTGCAGACTTAATCAGCTGATCAAGAGGGGGAATGGACTAGCCTCTAGCCAGGGCCTCAAAACTGGGTGAAGACAGGACAAGACAAAACACGATATTACCAGGAGCTATTATTCTAAGCACTATAGGCACCTAATAACCCATTTAATAAAACACACACAGCCCTCTTGGGAGTATATTGTCATCACCCTCCCCATTTATAAATGAGGAAACTTAGGAGTGAGGAGAATGTGTAAGTTGCCCAAGATCCTGAAACTGGTCATAGGCGGAGCCAAACCCACCAGGACTTGGAGTCAAAGTCGCTCTCATCCTCTGCACCATGATCTGAAAGGGTGCACACAGCTCGGTTTGATAGCAGAATCTCCAAGAGATTGTCCTTCCCTCTGGCAATCCATGCTCCAAACGTAGAAGACACTTACTTACTCACTCAGAAAACATTGATCAACTCCCGGCTCTGGGACACTTACCTTCTGAAACCTCCTCTTCACTTTTCTCCTTCAATTTCTATCGCCTCCTTTTTTCTTTGGGGCCCCATAGGATTTGTTCTTTATAATGCACCACCAGCTAATGAGAATATAACCTAGGGATTATATATAGATCCCTAGGTGTATTTTATTTATTTAATTTATTTTTTAAAAGAAATTTATTTATTTATTTAATTTTATTTTTGGCTGCGTTGGGTCCTCGTTGCTGCATGCGGGCTTTCTCTAGTTGCAGTGAGCGAGGGCTACTCTTTGTTGCGGCGTGCAGGCTTCTCATTGCGGTGGCTTCTCTTGTGGTGGAGCATGGGCTCTAGGCGCGTAGACTTCAGTAGTTGTGGCTCACAGGCCTTAGAGCACAGGCTCAGTAGTTGTGGCGCATGGGCTTAGTTGCTCCGTGGCATGTGGGATCTTCCCGGACTAAGGCTCGAACCCATGTCCCCTGTATTGGCAGGAGGATTCTTAACCACTGCGCCACCAAGGAAGCCCCCACTAGGTGTATTTTAGAACAGAACAAGTGGAATCAATATCAGTTCTTATTCTGCAAAAGCAAAAACAGTGTGACAGGAAAGGTTCACAGATGAAGGTCTTTGGGGTGAGCTCAAGGAAGGAGCTTGCGGAGGAGGGGCCCCAGTCCCAGTGCCACCACTAAGTCACAGATCAGGACTCTGAGGTCTGCAGCATTATTATATATAATCTTTATAATAAAGTAGGTACTATAACATTGTCCACTCTACTGATGACAAGAAACCAAGTCATGAAGCAAATTAGAGACAGAGCTGAGCTGTGATTCCATCTGCCTGGCGTCAGGGGCCCTGGTGCCTCCCCAGTAGTGACCCACAAACGTGTCAGCAATGAAACGACAGCCTCACAATCCTCTTCCTTTTATCAAAAGTATTGTAATCTCCAGCACCCCCCATGGATCTTTCCTTTTCGTTTAAAATTTTCTTGCTGTCTAGTAGAAAACTAGGCTAAAAACTGTAATCAAAAACTGTATTTTCACCATTGAATGTGATATTAGCTCTGGGCTTTATATATGACCTTTGTTATACTGAAGTAAGTTTCCTCTTTAAGAATTATTTTCTCTACTTCTTTGTTCTAACATTATTATTTAAATAACAATGTTAGTAAGAATTGATAATAATATGTGATTAAGTGATATAAAAGTAAAAAGGTGTTATGAGAGAGAATAAAGGACATATACTTTAGAATGGGGAGGAGGAGTCAGTGATAGTTTCTCAGAGGAAGTGACACTGAAAACTGAGACCTGGGGACTTCCCTGGCAGTCCATGCTTCCTCTGCAGGGGGCATAGGTTCGATCCTTGGTTGGGGAACTAAGATCCCACATGCCACACAGAGCAGCCAAAAAAAAAGAAAAGAACACTGAGACCCAAAAGTCAGAGAAGTAGGAATTAACTAGGTAAAGAGCAAGTGGGAAGAGCGTCTAAGTACCCTGCACAAAGCCCTTGAGATCAGAAGGAAATGGGGATTCTTAAGAACCTGAAAGAAGGCTGCTGTGTCTTAGCACAGTGAGCAAAGTAGAGAGTAAAGTCAGGTGAGGTTAGAAGCCATAAATACATTTCCCCCCCCAGAGGAACCATTGTTCACCATTTACCATCACATCACTGTTCATTATACTTTTCTACTTTTGTTTCTTTGAAATTCTCTATAATAAATATTTTAAATAAAATAATGGATTAAAAATTCATATTAGCTGACGGAATGGCCATAAAGGGAAAATGTAGTATTATTAGAAATAGACTTCTAGAAAATTTGAAGGAAGTGTGTCTACAAAAGAACTCTACACAGAAGAGTTTCAAAGCTCTGGAATTAGGCAGAGATAAAGTATATCTGGTTGGAAAGGACAGCCGTGAATGGCAAGAAGAGTTTCAAATGATAAAATCAGAAATGAGACCTTTGCATTTGCTAAGAAACTTTTGCTGATAACGTAACAGAACATTACTTGCAAAAGCTAGAGGGTCAAGGCCACAGAATAAATGTAACCAGCCAAGAGGAGGTGGCATGGTAGCCAATGACAACAGTGATATTAAATGATGGCCCGTATAAACGTGGAGTTCCTAAGTTCATAAAAGATAAAAACTAAGTCTCTAGAAAAAGAAAGATGAATAATCCTAACTGCTAGAGTATGAAATGAACACTGATGTGTAGATTATGTTTTTTCCAGCTTCACTGAGACATAATCATCTTATAAAATTGTGTGAGTGTAAGACGTACAAATGTGTTGATTTGATACATTTATATGTCGCAAAATGATTACCACCATAGCATTAGCTCACACCTCCATCTCATCACATAATTACCATTTTTTTTTTGTGGTGAGAACATTTAAGATTTACTCTCCTAGCTACATTCAAGTATGTAACAAAATACTGTTAGCTATAATCACAGCTGTATTTTAGATCCCCAGAAATTGTTAAGGCTATAACTGGAAGTTTGTACCCTTTGATCAATATTTCCCCATTTCCCCAACCTCCAGCTCTTGGTAATCACCACTCTGCTCTCTATTTCTATGAATTGAGCTCTTTTCCATTCTCCGTACAAGTTACATCATACAGTGTTTGTCCTTGATTATTTCCCTTTTCATAATGCCCTCAGGTTCCATCCAAGTTGTCACAAATGGCAGGATTTCCTTCTTTCTCGTGGCTGAATGATATTCCACTGTGTATGTGGATTTTCTTCATCCATTCATCCACCCACGGACACTTAGGATATTTCCATATCTTGGCTACTGCGAATAATGCTGCAATGGACGTGAGAGTGCAGATATATCTACAAGGTCCTGATGCCAAATCCTTTGGATTTATACCCAGAAGTGGAATTGCTGGATCATATGGTAGCTCTATTTTCAATTTTTTGAGGAACCGCCGTATGGTTTTCCATAGCGGCTGCACCAATTTACGTTCCCACCAGCAGTGCACAAGGATTCCCTTTTCTCCACACCCTCACCAGCTTTTGTTATCGCTTGTCTTTTTGATGATAGCCAGCTGACAGGTATGAGGTGACATCTCATTGCAGTTTTGCTTTGCATCGTGATTGAGCACCTTTTCATGGGCTCAATTTCATGTGCATGTTGGCCATTTGTATTTCTTCTTTGGAAAACTTTTTTAATAAATGTTGGAGCCCTTTAGGCTATGGTTCTAAGGAAATTTTAGGAGAAAAAATATAAAGACTAATTACCAATATCTAATTACAAGAAATCAATCAGCTTTCAATAATCAGCTGAGATAAATAGAAGTTTTGAGGCAGTGTGGTTCAAATAATAGAGAAGCGCAATATAAAAGTAAAAATGTCAAAGTAATGACTAATGGGAGCTTTACTACATGCTCATCCCATCTCAACTCCAACTGATTTCACAAACATCTAAGTCTGCTTAACGTGGTAACAATAGTCTGCCTAAAATAAAGACACATGACACACGCTCAGGGGATGTTTCCTTTTGGTAATAAAATTTTGCAATTTTGCTTCTTAATAGTGTACAATTGCTTGATGTTTGGACTGAAAGAGAGAAAAGAAAAATACAAAAAAAAAAAAAAAATCTCAAAGCCGTTCCTTCCACAGGTGAAGACCATCACAGAGCAGACAATCAATAAAGGCCAGGCGTTCACTCTAAAAAATTAAATGTATCAGCACTGGTCCCAGTGTTGGTCATGAGAGAAAACACAAGGCAGTTCCTGATATTTACATTGGGTTTGCATATTTAGAGACATCTAATTAATGACATCTAATTAATTACTGTAATCTACTTAATTATCAAGTTAATAACTTGATATCTAAAATTTAATAATTAGTGCTCACGATGGCAGCAAAAAAATACCACTCTGACAACATAACTTTTTGTTGTTTTCATTCCAGGGATCCACTTCTGCTGCCTATACTGGAGCAGGAATGTGTTGCCCCAAAAGTTTTAAATGCTATTTTAGAGGAACAGGTTTACTGGATAATAAATGCTATTTTAGAGGAACAGGTTTACTGGATAATGCCCACACTTTTGCATGTTGTGTTGCTCCTTAAAGAGTAAGTTAATAATGACTTCTCTATCATTTTGGTCATGTGTGAACAAATTGTCTCATCATTGCTTCCTCTTTTGCCAGAAAGCAACCTCATACCTTTTAAATGATAAAGGAAAAGTAATATTTAAATAGTTCAACGGTAATTATTGGACTGTTTCTATCTGGGCTTGGTTACTCCAGACACTGAGAAAATTTAGAAACTATTGGGTCTTACAGAGTACAAATTATTAACTTCAAGAGAAACAAATAGAACACCAATTTTTTTGGTGAATTCTTTTGGTTCAGCTAATGTAAAACTCTATTTTGAAAACAAAGGACAAATAAACCTGAGTGTGTTGACGGAAAAGTATTAAGGATATTTGGTAAGTTCCTCACTGCTTTTAGTAAAAGAGCACCGGCACCTTCATGCTAAGAGTTCTAGAGTCTTTGCGGGTGGATTCAGGCCAGGCCTACTGTCTTCTCTGGAACAACGTCTCACATTTAACAGGAGCCTATATGTGCCCGACTCTGCATAACAGCCTTGCATGCATTTTATCACACTTAGGGAATCTGAAGATTACAGAGTAAGTCATTTTTATAGGATTAAACAGCTAATAAACTCTGGAACAAAGTTTTCATCTGATAACGATTTTAAGCTCTTAACATCAGATATACTCCTCCCTTGCTGTAAGTTACTAGCAGAGTGGAAAACACAACCGGTGATTCACTATTATGAAATTATGTTATTAATAAATCTAGGACTTTCTTTACTATTTATACCCTCTTCAACATATTTTTGGGACCTGTGGGTTTATTCACGCATTCCCTGAACAGGGAGCCACACAGGAGATTCTAAGACACCACCTCCTGTTCATCCTGCCTTGGCCGCTGAACTAGGTCAGTCCCTTATGTTGCAAACGCTCACATCTCTCCCTTACTTTTGTAGCACCCACCACACCTGTGGGCTGCGTGTATGATATCTGTCCTCCTTGCTGATAGCACACACGGCCTGAGGACAGGACACAGTTTCCTGCTCCAGCTAACACAGAATATGCAAGCAATAAATAATTGCTAAGTTGTGTTGAGTTGAGCAGAGCTGAGCTGATCTAAGCAGAACTCAGCCGAAGGCACAGTTCCTCTCTCTTCAAGAAACTAAAGCAATGATTCTCCACCTCGGGTGTCCACTGGATCACTTAAAACAACTGATGCCTGCCCCCTCCCGAGGAGTTCTGCTTTAATCGGTCTGGTTTTCTTTCTACTTTTTGCTACCATGTGTTAGTTTAGTAAATCAGGATATACACGGTCTTACCACAGAAAGCAGTGAGTTAACATATGAAGGGACTTCCCTGGCGGTCCAGTGGTTAAGACTTCGTCTTCCAGTGCAGAGGGGGCAGATTCCATCCCTGGTCGGGGAGCTAAGATCCCACATGCCTCGTGGCCAAAAAACCAAAATGTAAAACAGAAGCAATATTGTAACAAATTCAATAAAGACTTTAAAGACGGTCCACATCAAAAAAAAAAAAAAAAATGGCTAAGCTGTGGCCTGAGCATTGGGATTGTTCAAGGCTCCCTGGTTGTCGGACTGCGCTCAGCGCACGTGACGCAGTGTTTGCCCATCCTTCTCAACGGTGACACGTGCACAGTGTGAATCACGACAACTCGCACGTTGTGTAATTCAAAGTAATCTTTACAAAGATGTCCCTTTTCTGTTTGTTTGTTTTGGAGGGGGCGGGTTTGGCTGCGTTGTGTAGCTTGTAGGATCTTAGTTC
Source organism: Delphinus delphis (assembly GCF_949987515.2). Classification (NCBI taxonomy): domain Eukaryota; kingdom Metazoa; phylum Chordata; class Mammalia; order Artiodactyla; family Delphinidae; genus Delphinus; species Delphinus delphis. Next base: position 5,083,822 of record NC_082699.1, on the reverse strand, counting down.
ACCCACCAGGGATGGAACCCACGCCCCCTGCAGTGGAAGCACAGAGTCCTAACCTCTGGACCGCCAGGGCAGTCCCTAAAGATGTCACTTTGACTCCTTTTAAAGGATTCTGATTTTTTTCCTCTGCTTTTCTCTAGAATAATATCTCCAGACATGATGATCACCCTTGCCGAAACATTGGAATGGACACCTCCGTGGCTTTGTTGACAGGTCAAGAGAAAACAGGTGAAGTTCAGACTGAAAACGAGAGGAAACACCTATAGCTGAAGCCTCACATGCGCTAATAAAACCAAGTGTTGTGAGGATAGACCTTTTGGAGCTCTTCCTCACGCTTAGAGCTGTCCAGTCTACCGAGGATTACTGAGGCTTTCACAAGGGCTAGCCTACTTCCCAGGACATGGTTTGCACACTGATAGTTTCCCTAGGCATTCAAATTATATATTTGACAGTTTTTCCTGTCACTTTTTAGTTTGGTAAATAAGGATAGTGCAGCCATTCCAATGAACTCAGAGAATATAATGTATTAATAAAAACATATTAATGCAAATTGACACTAATTTAATTTTTAAATAGTATATGATACTTTTAGAAAAGGAGTCATTATAAATAATGACCTTGGGTTTTAGGGTTTTAGGATGATAATTTTTCAACATCAGATGTAAAGAAACATTTCAGTTTTGCAATGAAGAAAAATAACACTTTTCTGTTTGCCTATTAATTCCTACTGGAGTTGGATGACCACATCAAGGTCCTTAGGGAGATTGAATCTGCTTATTTGACAAAATAAGTCCACAACTAATCACGTTTGTTTGCATCTGAACATGCCAAAAATTCCTAACTTCTTTATTCCATAAGAAAAAAAGTACACATTAGACTAGGTACTGCTGGTTTGAGGAGGAGACTTATTTTCATAATTCAGTCAATAAAGTAGCCTTAACTCTGATGAATTTGTATATACAATAGGAGGCACTCCCCTTAAAAAAGTATATACTCGTTCGAATGTGCACCTCACCTTGCCAGCTCTCAGCAAACTTTCCTAAATGACGCTCCGAGTTTGGAAATGTTCTTGAGCTGAGTTACAGAACAGCAACGTAGCTTTGCCTCTAACAGGTCAAGAGCTAGCGAGTAACGGTAAAACCAAAAAAAGAAGTATCAAGTAAAGTAAATATTGGTTAACCAAAAAGTGAACACTCAACACATAAGATCTATCCCATTATTGGGGACGTAATATTTCTATATTCTTGCAACGAAACTTTAACTTGCGGTGAACAAACTAGAGAAAATTTTTGAACTAAAAGAGGGATAAAAATTCCAAAGTGCAATAACTTTCAGGAAATGAGTTCTCTTTTAACAGTTTTGTAGGTAAAACCTTTTTCTTTTTTTTTAACATCTTTATTGGAGTATAATTGCTTTACAATGGTGTGTTCGTTTCCACTTTATAACAAAGTGAATCAGCTATACAACCAAATCTGGTCATTTCTTAGATAAAACCTTTGTAGAATTTTGACATCTCTATACCTTCTTAAACCAAGTATTCGAAGAACCACTTAAATTTTTCTTAAACTTCCATCAATTTCCATCATTTTCCTTAATGCCTAAGGAGCATTGACATATTTTTGTCACCTGGGTTGACCCCCAGTAGTGGCTTTTGAACAGCCATTTATCTCTAAGTAAACTGGTCCACACCCCCTCACTGGGCATCACCTTCCACTTCACTCAGACAAGAGGGGTACTGCTCCTTCTAATTTGGGCCCATCTTATTTTCAATTGTCAGGCCTCGGGATGGTCTCTCAGGCAGTCACTTGTTCATTCATTCCACACGTGTTTCCTGAGTACCTACTATGTGTGGCACTAGAAACACAGTGGCGAATAAGACAGTCACTAAGTGAGGTACAAGATCTTTGTGACAGCTTTCAGCCACATAGGGGCTTTGGCTGGGTTTTGCCTGTTTTAATACTGTTGGAAGTCTGGCTTTCTCATCTCCTAGGTTTACTGTATCTAGAAACTGCATAGTCTGTTTCTCTGTTATCTTTCATTTGTATTGTAGGTAAAGGGTTAACCACCCTTTTGTTTTTATTCAAGAGAATGCTCCCTTAGGTTGACATCCTAGCTCTGTTCCCCTGGTAACCTGGCAAGAGTCAAATGTCAAACACGTTTCTAAGCGACGTTGCTCATGATGAAAAGGACCAATGATTGGTACCTTGCTTCAGATTGAGAGGAGCTGTGAATGAATTCTAAGGACCTGATGGGGAGGGACGTCGCACTTACGAGCTGGCACCTGAGAAGTTTCCTGACATCTGTGCCCAGTGCTACCTGGACTGAGGGAAGGACCCCCTCCCTGGTTCCTCCTCTCCACCTCGGAGCAGATACCTGTCCCCTGAGTCTGAATGTGGAGTTGAACCCAAAAACGATTTCCTGGTGGGCACTGCATTTTCTCTTCCTATTTCAGTATCTTTGAAATTTGAGAATATATAACAGCTGTCCATGTAACTCTGTTCCCAGTTTTCATATATAACAATGAATTCTGTCCAACAGAAGCAGCAAAACTGAATTGATTATCGTGTCCGAAGTTTGGTCGCCTCTATTATTTCCTTCCACCAAGTTCTCAAACCACCCGTTACCCTAGTACTTTACATGTGAAGGCCCCCCTCACCCTTTCCCCGTACTTAAAACACTTCATGGGCGTGTTTTGAGAAGTGAAGATTCATTTTTGCAACAGAATAATATTATACTTGATAGTGACTCTCATCCTACAAAAGTTTTCATAATCCAATGCAATAAAAAATAGTAAAAATATTAAAAATTAAAATATGTGAAAACAGTATTTAATAATGAATTAGCCATTTTTTAGTTAAATACTTGAAAAAAATTTATAGGCTGAAGAGATAGGAGAAGTTTGTGATGGTTCTGAAACTGATGACTAGAATCTTCCAAGGGTTTGGAAATTGAGAGCACTTTCTTTTACGTAAGTTCATTTCTTAAAGTAGCCTTTTCTTCTTGATACTGGAAAGGAGGCAGATTTTGGGCTTAACCTAAGAAAGAACTTTCTAATAATAACAGCTGCTTGAGATAAAAATGACTTTAGACTCTTGAAACATGAAGTTTCCCATTTTTGAAAAGCAAAGGAGGTTAATGATTAAATTATCTGGATCCCTTCCCATCTGGAAAATCTTTATTTAGGGCTCATTCTTGTCATAAATCTTTATCGAGAACCTAAGTGCAAAGCATAAATATTTGTGAGATTATTGAACGTACTTTTGACTCACTAGTCGGACTCAGTAAGAGAAAAGGAAAATAGGAGAATTTGAGGGTAACTTTGCAGAATTTGGAAGAAAAATGATGAAAGGTAAGTGAAGCAAAAAAAGAAAATGGAGAATATCTTTTCTTAGAAGAGAAGATCATCTTAGGATGAACCTTAGGCGTTAGCTGGCAAGAATTCCAGAAACGTCTTGGAATGATGAATAAGCCCTCCCTGAAGCAAGAGGCAAGACGGAACAGCAGGTTCTATTCTGGTGCTCAGGTGGGTGCCTCAGGGACAGGCTCTGGGGACAAAGGACAAGCCAGCCTTCCACCCTGGGTCTTGGCACTGCCCCCGTGTGGAGCCCTCTATCCCCTGCGGCCACCACCAGGCCAGGTCCAGGTCCAGGCCCAGCCACCTTCTTGGGCCCTGTGCACCCCAAACTGCCCCACAGCAAAAGCACATGCCTTCGGAGTCATCTCTCTGTGCACCACCCACTGTGCATGTGGGCGGAGCTGGACCACAGCCCTGCGTGCACACAGCTACCTGCTCACTGTATGTGCCCACGCACACACTCTGCTGTCCTATCAAACTCAACTCACAACACACAAGCTCAAGGATAAATGATGAGCAAATTGAAGAGAGCAAAGGCAGAGCATTACGCTAAGTCCATACAAAGCCCTCCGAGCACAGGACCCTGTGCATCCTCACACTCGAGGGTCCTTGAAGCTGGTCGTGACGCCCTGTGTCACACACTGTGCTGGGTCTCCTGCAAGAGAGGCCACGTGATGGCTGGTTCAAGTTCAACTCCCAACTTACCAACTAGCTGACCTTCGCCAAGGTCACTCACTAAGCTGCAGTTTTCTTGCCTGTAAGATGAGAGTAATAACACACCACAACTCCAAACACTGCTGGGGGAGGCGCGCTGCAAGCATCCATGGAAAGCTCTTAGCACCGTGCCTGGTACACAGTCCAGGCTCAATACATTACCGCTCTCCATAGTTTATTACCCATGGCGAGAGGCAGGAGAACACTGTCGTCAAGATGGTAGCCCTGTTTGGAATCCGGCCCTGGTACCACCAATTGCAACTGTAACTCTGGGCAAGTCAACCTCTCTGCACTACAGTGTCCTGTCCATAAGAGAACTCACTGAGTGATTCACGGAAAGAACTCAGAAAAACGCCTGGCAAGTTGCAAGGATTCGGTAAGTGTTAGCTTTGACTATTTTTCATTATCATCACTTACTTCTTACAACCAGAATAAGTACATGTTGTGACGCTCACTTTACAGAGAAGAAAACTGAAGCTCCAGCAGGTCCAGCAGCAGGTCACTCAGTGTCACAGAGCCCAGGAGGGGTAGATTCGGGTCTCGTCCGGGCTGCTGCACCTCCATCCTGCCCCCGCTGAGTTCAGGGCCCAAACTCAGAACCACTTGCTGTTCCCGAATACAGAAGAGGCTCAAAACATACCTGATCTAGTTGACTGGGTGGTGAGGGTCCCACAGCACCTAAGTCACGTCTGCAAAACCACAGGTAGAAAACTTCTGGATTTAACTGATTTCCAGAATCCTTCCCAGCTCTAACATCCTGTAAACCCAAGTCAAAGCCGGACGACATCGCCTGTGAACTTTCCTGCATTCGAACTTCACCGCAGTTTCCACCGTATATGCTGACATTCCCCAACTGGCCCTGACGGATGGAACAGATCAACAGACACATGAGGATCTGTGCCGTCGTCACCTGATGGGACTGCCTGCTGTCAGCCTCCATCCACAAGCCGGCCAGGCAGTTTCCTCCTCCCTTTCTGCTGAGCCGGGGTCCAGGGTCACTTGTGTCCCACTGCCCTCTCTCCCTCTCCCTCCCATGCACCCTGGAACCCCCCTCCCCAGGAACAGCCACATTTCAGCAGAGGCCAGGCTGGGCTCCCAACTCACCAGGAGCGGCCAGTGGCTGGGGTCGCAGAGAGGATGAAGGATGCCCTGCTGGTCCTCCCAGAGGCCGGTATTGCTCCCACTCTGGGACAGAGGTGCTCTGCACCTAATAAACCTAGAGGGGTGCTTCTCCAGGTTTTACTACTGTCATTTTTCAAACTGTAGAGGTTAGACTGTGGCAGCAGATATGCAAAGCCCATGATTATGAATTTGATAAGATGGAAGCTGTCTGTGAATGAATCTCTTGAAGAATACGTGAGTCTACTGCTAAACTTTCAAGGGATCAGTTAAGCCTAAAGGCAAAGAGATTGGCTGTCTTGGCCCCCGAGGCTCTGGTTGCATGTGAGCTGGCCCCCTGGGAGGCGGTGGGAGTGGCTGGAAGGACGTGAGTAGGGGTGGTGGAAGCCTGGGCATGCGGTAGGCATGTGTCCCAGCTGTGGGCACAGGAAGAGGCACCACGTGCTCAGCCCGGGCTCCCCAGCACCACCGCCTCGGGGCGCTGTTTGCTGCACCCACCTGCACCCCTGGAAGCCAGCGGGCGGTCCCACAGCATCCCCACCAAGCACTGGCTTTTGCAATTCGACGAGAAAATCTTCTGGGCACTTGGCGTTTCAGACCCCACCTCAGTCCTGCTGTAAATGAGAGATGCTACAGGAAACCAAGCTCAAGTGAAAGCTTGTTAAATATGATCAGACTCAAAAGTATACCTGCTTCTCAGCGATTGCTTCAGCCGAAAAGGCTGCGGAAGGATGCAAATCCTTAACAAGGTGGGACCTGGCATAAAAATATCACTAAGCTGTGTTTTTTCCACAGGCTGAGGCTAAAAGATATGCTAAGTGAAAAAATATCCACCTGAAAATCACCATCGTCATCAGCAACAGTAAAAGACAGGTAAAACAAAGAGTATTTAATGTGAAAGAGTGGCCATGGTTTCAACTGGGTAAAAGAAGCACGATGTCTTTTTTTAAAGTAAGCTTTTTATTGAAATAGAACATACATTCTGGGAAGTACACCCAGTGTGTATAGCTTGATAGATTTTCTTTATAGTGAACTCATCTCTGTGACTTCCACCCGGATCATGATGTAGCCAATAAAGGACACCCCAGGACCACCCCCTGTGACCCCTCTCTCAGTCATTACTCCATCTAGGTAACCACTGTTAGCACCAGAGATAAATCTTGCTGGGTTTGAATTCTACATAAGTGATATCACACACTATCTACTTGTGCATATCGTTCTTTTGCCCAACATTTTGTTTGTGAGCTGCATCCACAGATTGTGTCCAGAGTAGTTCATTCCTTGTCATTACTGTCTAGTATTCCCTTGTGTGAATACGCCACAAGCTATCTGGATACCTGGTCCAGTTTGGAGCCACTAAGATAATGCTAAAATGAGCACTCTGTCTATATCATTAAAGGGAGGTTGACCTAACTCAGTAGAAGCCCTTTAACTCAAAACTAATTTCTAACCATGGCTTTATTGTATTTGATAATTGAATAGTTCCTCTGTTTATTTTTGTCCATTGTTTCTTGCTAGATGAAGCAGATTTTTAAAGTTTTACAAATTAATCAATATTGATTACAAATCTATTACTAAAGTGACTAAAATGATAAAACCCTGAAATGGTAATTGCAAAAGCAATTAAAAAAAAGACAATATAAAAACGTTAAAGAAAAATTGGTATATGTCAATAGCCTTCAAACTTGTTAAAACTTTTAAAATTGTATATCCTGAGGAGTGGCCAAGATTGCAGAGTCGTAAGACCCTGGGCTCACCCCCTCCCATGGGCACACCAATGTTACACCTATTTACAGAGCAACCATTATGAGAGCAACCTGAGGACTAGCAGAAGAGATCTACAGCAAAGATACAAAGCAGGAACCTCAGGAGATGGTAGGCGGGGCAGAGACGCAGTATTGTCAAGACACACAAGCAGGAGGATAATTACAATCGCGGAGGTTCTCTCCAAGCAGCGAGGGGTCCGAGCCCTGCATCAAGCTCCCCAGTCCCGGGATCCTGCACAAGAAGATGAGACCCCAGAACACTTGGCTTTTAAGGCCAGCAGGGTTACTTCTGGGAGAGCCAAAGGGCTTGGGAAATAGAGGCTCCAGTCTTAAAGGGTGCACACAAAACCTCACATGCTCTGGGACCCAGAACAGAAGCAGTGATTTGAAAGGAGCCTGGGTCAGACCCATCTGCTGACCTTGGAGAACCTCTTGGAGAGGCAGGAGGCAACTGGGACTCACCCTGGGGACACGGACACTGGCAGCAGCCATTCTGGGAGTTCGTTCTACCACGAGGACACTGGTGCTGGGAAGCACAACGTTGGAATCCTCCCTCTAGTTTATCAGTGCCAGGACCGGTCCCACGTGCCAGCAGGCTGACACCAGCTCAGAGACCCCAGGACCTGGCCTCACCCATCAGTGGGTGGGCATCAGGCCCGGGACCACAGTGGCCCTGCAGCCAGCCATGTCAAGACCCAGCCCACCCAGCAGGCCAACACTAGCTCCAGGACCCCCCGCCCCACAGCCTGTCACTCCAGGACCTGGCTTCGCCCACCAACGGGCCAGCACTAGCCCCGGGACCCTCCCAGGGCTCCAAAGCCAGCCACCTTGTGACCCAGCCCCACGCACCAGTGGGCCAGCAGCCTCTACACTAGTCAGGGCCCGGCAATTAACTAGTTGCCCACAGTAGTCAGCCTGCCACAACAGAAGGGCCCACGCAGCCCGCATAAAGGGCACCCCTAGAGCACGTAACCCTGGGGACCAGAGGGAGATGCACTGCTGGGCCCACAGGACGTCCCCTACATGAAGCCACTTCTCCAAGATCAGGAAATGCAAATCAAAACGACAATGAGCTATCTCCTCACACCAGTCAGAATGGCCGTCATCAAAAGAATCTGTAAACAGTAAATGCTGGAGAGGGTGTGGAGAAAAGGGAACCCTCCTACACTGCTGGTGGGAATGTAAATTGATACAGTCATTATGGAGAACAGGATGGAGGTTCCTTAAAAAACTAAAAATAGGGGCTTCCCTGGTGGCGCAGTGGTTGAGAGTTCGCCTGCCAATGCAGGGGACACGGGTTCGTGCCCCGGTCCGGGAAGATCCCACATGCTGCGGAGCAGCTGGGTCTGTGAGCCATGGCCGCTGAGCCTATGCGTCCGGAGCCTGTGCTCCGCAACGGGAGAGTACACAACAGTGAGAGGCTCGTGTACCGCAAAAAAGAATGTATCCTTCTAAAAACTCAAGAGTTCTATTACAGTTCAAATAAACATTTAAAAAAAAAAAAAACTAAAAATAGAGCTACCATATGATCCAGCAATCCAACTCGTGGGCAGATATCTGGGGAAAAAAATGGGTCAAAAGGATACATGCACCCCAATGTTCATTGCAGCACTGTTTACAATAGTCAAGACATGGAAGCAACCTAAATGTCCATCGACAGAGGAATGGATACAGAATATGTGATACATATATACAATGGAATATTACTCGGCCGTTAAAAAGAATGAAATAATGCCATTTGCAGCAACATGGATGGACCTGGAGATTATCATCCTAAGTGAAGTAAGTCAGACAGAGAAAGATAAATATCATATGATATTGCTAATATGCAGAATCCAAAAAAAAAGACACAGATGAACTTATTTAAAAAACAGAAATAGATTCACAGACTTAGAGAACTAACTTCTGGTTACCAGGGGGGAATGGCGGGGGGAGGGATAGATTGGGAGTTTGGGATTGACATATACCCACGGCTATATTTAAAATAGATAACAAACAAGGACCTACTGTAGAGCACAGGGAACTCTGCTCAATATTCTGTAATAACCTAAATGGGAAAAGAATTTGAAAAAGAATAGATACATGTGTACATATAACTGAGTCACTTTGCTGTACACCTGAAACTAACACAACATTGTTAATCAACTACACTCCAATATAAAATTAAAAAAAAAAACAAAAAACCTCACTTCTAAATTCTAGCACTAAGATAGAGAAAGCAGGAAGCGTTGTCATGAGTTGGCCACCTGGATGAAAAGGCACTGCTCCCTTCAGCTCTGTGTTCGCTTTCCTTTGCCCTCGTGCATCTCTTCCTCAGGAGCTATCCATTTTAGAATTATCTAATTGTCATCCAAGAGGGGTTTGCATCCAGGGCAAAACATGAGTAAAGTTCAGAAAGAGTGAGAAGCACCCCCAGACTTTGTACAACAGGACCAGCTCGATTATGAGGGAAGGTGGAAAAGGAGAACCAGCAGAGCACAGTCTAGTTCCGGGCAGATCACTTTAGGAAAGAGCACATGTGGGGTTTAAGACCTGGAAATTAATTCCCTTAAAATCAGCCCACTCTGCTTCGTACCTCCTTGAAGTTTTCACATACACCCATTTTGAAGACTCCTGGCATATTCTAAATATTATTTCAAAACTCAAAAAAGAAAGTTTTTAAGGATGAGTATAATGACTTCCATTTCTGTTTATATGAGGGACTAGATGTCCAGAGAAAGCCTTCTGATATGGATCTAAACATTCTGGATAAAATTTTTTTTAATATTTTAAACCAATTGGTAGAACTGTTTTGAAAAGGATAGGTAAGGATAAGAAAGTGAAAATCCTGAGAGTTAAGCCTCTCTTATGCTGGCGTTTGTCAGGAGGTGGGGCAGCCATGTGTACCTGGGTCTCCTAGGTGGTCACAGAGTGGGGAGAAAAGACAAAAACACGGGGCCTGTAAAAGTCAAGAGGATGGATTGGGAAACATCCACATGAACCCAGAATCCCAGAAAGGATACACTGTCAGAGGGTTGAGCTGGGGAGGGAGTTCTCTCTAGAGAACTGCCCTAGAGAGATACAGTGCAGCTGGGACCAGAATTGATATCATCCGTGTTATCCCCTACAATAAATCTCAGCCAGATGGTTGGTTTAAAACGCTTCCAACAACTTATTGGGGTGATGGAAGGCAGCCCAATAATGCACAACTATGTAAATATGCTAAATTAACGAAAGTTGCATATGTAAATTTGCTATGTAAATTACTAAAACCCAAAGTGTACACTTAAAATGGGTGAATTCTATAGCATGTAAATTATACTTCAGTAACGCTTTGGGGGCAGAGGTAGGAGGCAGATTGCCTGTCTTGCTCCCGATCTGATCGTATATCAATAGCCAATACAGGCAGCTAATGCCCTTCACCAGCAGTGTTTCCTGACCAAAGACAGAATCAAAAGGGAAAAGAAATCCAAGAACAGAAAGGCAGAATGAAGAGGAGAAAACTTATCCGTGTCGTGAGACACCGGCTGTGTCTGAATTGTCTTCCAACATGACTCAAGCAACCTTGGCATAGCAAACCAGGTCAAATCTGCATTAATTCACCACCATGACACTCACGCTATGATTACTCAGAAAAAAAAAGTGATCTTGGGATAAATAGAGGCGCAAGAACAAACTCATAACAACCCCTCCTTTTGTCTTTTTCTGTGAGAGGTGGAATGAAGAGTGTTTTGCTGTGTGACCAGCCCTCCTGAGAAATGCAGCACACAGGGAATGCCAGTCATGTGCCCTGTCCTATCACTGTCTTCCCCAAGTCTTAGGGGAACTTGTGAGTTTCTGTGGTATATGGTTACTCTCCCCAGCCATGTGTCAGCACAACTGTCCCTCGCCTCCTTCAACTCTTGGGTTACTTGTTTATATGTATTGTTCTTCCTATCCACTCACATGAGTCACTTTAGGAAAGATCACATGTGGGGTTTAAGACCTGGAAATTAATTCCCTTAAAATCAGCCCACTCTGCTTCGTACCTCCTTGAAGTTTTCACATACACCCATTTCCTACTTCTGTCCCAGCTAACACTGCTTTCCTCTTGGCATGGAACAAACAAATCTATTTCTAAGTTAATTTTGTTTTTCTCTGAGAATTTTATAATTTCCTTCTAACCAAATCCAGACAGTATCCCCAAATAATACATTTTTGGTAAAACTAATATAGTTTGAATGTGTCACCTGTTGACTAGACTTCTTCCACTATTTTACAAAGTAATTCCCAAAGGCAACCTGGTCTTCTTTTTTTTTTTTTTTTCTGGAGATTTGGAATTAAAACTTTTATTTTTTTAGTTAAAGTATAGTTGATTTACAGTGTTGTGTTGACAATCTGTTCTTAAAATGAGTCTTTTCTAAACAGACAGTATGTCCATTTTAAACGGTATTTTGGTTTTTAAGATTACAAAATAATGCACAACATTTGTAAAATGTCTAATAATAAGAAACATACAGATGTAGAAAACAAACTTATGGTTCCCAAGGCGGAAAGGGGGGAGGGCTAAACTGGGAGATTGGTATTGACATACACATACTACTATATGTAAAATAGATAACTAATAAGGACCTACTGTAGAGCACAGGGAACTCTACTCAATACTCTGTAATGACCTATATGGGAATAGAATCTAAAAAAGAGTGGATATATGTATATGTATAACTGAGTCACTTTGCTGTACAGCGGAAACTGACACGACATTGTAAATCAACTATACTCTAGTAAAAATTAAGTTAAAAAAAAAAAAGAAACCTATATCCTAAAGCGAGAAGCCTCCCTTAATGGCCCTCACTGAATTTGGTCCCCTCCTAGGGGTAACCACTTGAACAGTTTGGTGTGTGTCCTCAAACCCATTGCTCTAAGTGTTTCCATCTGTATTCACACACGCGCGCATGCACACACACACAGTGCAATCTTAAATTTAACTTTCATGGGATAAGTCTGTACTTTTTTTTTTTCACTTAACGTACCGTGGAGATCTTTCCCTGTCAGTATATAGCGTTCTAACGTCATCCTTTTTGTTGCTTCATAGAATTCTATTATATGACTACACCATGATTAACGGAGTTTCTATTTTTTTGCTATTGCAAACAAGCTTCAGGGAGAATTCTTTATGCACAAGTGTCAATATTCCTATGTGATCGATCCCTAGATGTGAAAGAGCAGAGTCAAAGGCATGAGAGCTACTGCCGAATCACCTTCCATAAAGGATACATCAGAATCTGCTCTCACACTCAGTGCACGAGAATACCTGTGTTCCCACACCCTCATCATTCCTGGATGGATTAAAAATGGATTAATGGATTAATGGATTAAAAAGAGCATATTCTTTTTCAGTTTGCATTTTCCTGAATACTAGTGACATCTAGCATCTTTTCAGATGTTTTCAGTCATTTGTAATTTATTTGCCTATTAATTCCTGTGCATTTCTTTACCCATTTTTCCTACTGCCCTACTCAGAGTGGTTTAGAGAAATGCTCTAAATTATGCCTAATTATCAAATGTCGATTCTTTATGTGAGAACATTGCCTCCTTAGTCTGTTGCTTGTCATTTTGCTTATGATATTTTTTTACTGTGTGGTGGTTTGCACTTTTTATGGAGTCAGATCAATAATTGATGGTTTCAGGGTGGGCGCTTGCCTAGCCCCAAATTACAAAATAATTTTTCTATATTTTATTTCAGTACTTTCAGTGTTTTGTTTTTTATATCAAGACTCTTATTCCATCCGGATACCCTGTGTCCTATTTCCACTCTTTCGTGTTTATTTACTGAATTGTAGTTACTCAGGGTTTTGTTGGGAAGAATGACTCATTTCTGTAGTGCCTGCCACGGGTGTGTTTTAGGTTAAATATCTTTTGCTCTGGTTTCTGGAAATGGGATCCATCTGCTTACCGACCTCTAGTCAGTCCTCACTGATAGATCCTTTCCTTTTTTTCCAGCACTACTTTGTTTCTATTCACATTTTTACATCTTCCCTTTCATTTCAATGGAATTTTGGCAGAAAATGCTTGTCTGCCATCTTGAATGGAAATGTCTGTGTATATATGTTCTGAGAAACACTTTATTATGAAATAAAAACATGCACATAATCGAAAATTTGGAAAATACAAAAAGACACAAAGAAAAAATAAAAACCAACCAAAATTCCACTATTCGATAATAAAAAATATCAAGATGCTGGTGAATTCACTACCAGCATTTCTAATGCATATAAATACAGTTTTCATAGAAATGTTGGATCGTATCATATATTTAGTCTTATACTATGCTTTTTAAACTCATATTATGTGAAGAGTATTTTTCTATATCCTTGAGAACATGATTTTATTTTTAAAATGACTGTAGAGTACTCCATCTGCACATGTTTCTTAGAAATTAATGATCAGTTTCTTTTTAATAATATATGTATTATATGTATATATACATATATATGTAATAATATATATTATTATATATAATTATATATATTATATATATAATTATATATAATAATATATATATAATGTATATATATTTAATAATATATGTATTATATGTATTTCCAGAAAGGGTAATACACTTCCATGAATCAATACAATCAGAATTCTCCTTTCCAACCCCGACTCCCAGTAGCCAGTTTCCATTCCTGTAATCAACAAATGATATCTGATTATTTTGTAAAGATAAACCCATATGTGGAACTGGGTGAGAGGTTACGTACCTTTCTAGTTTCTGATACCTACTTGCCCTCCAGATTTGTATAACTTATACTACCTCCATATGAAGACATTCCCTCTCTCTCTCTCTCTCTCTCTCTCTCTCTCTCTTTTAATATTTGTCAATTTGGAAGGCAAGGAATGATTTAATATGCATTTCTCTAAGAATAAAGTTAGAGCATTTTCTTTCATACGTTCATTAGCCCATTCTACTGTACATCTGCCATCATAAACTATCTGTCCCTATAGCCTTTGCCACAAAAGACCCTTTAAAAGCACTTTCTTACGGCTTCCCTGGTGGCGCAGTGGATGAGAGTCCGCCTGCCGATGCACGGGACACGGGTTCATGTTCCGGTCCGGGAAGATCCCACGTGCCGCGGAGCGGCTGGGCCCATGAGCCATGGCCGCTGAGCCTGCGCGTCCGGAGCCTGTGCTCCACAACGGGAGAGGCCACAGCAGTGAGAGGCCAGCGTACCGCAAAAAAAAAAGGAAAGAAAAAATGTGCTTTCTTAGTTTTCAGGATTATTGTCATCCACTGAGCGTTCCCACACCAAGTCAGACTGAGGCCTTCTCCAAAGGCGGGGCCTCTAGTTCCCTGAACTGCATCATCAGTGGAGCCCCACTGCGTTACATTCCGGTTTTGTTTCAACGAGCTTTCTAATACTGCTGGAGACTTCTTTCTTGAGGTCTGCTGTGAACTTCTCACCAGAAAGAAGAAAGACCGCCTAGGATTTTTCTCAGAGAAACCATGAAGATGACATAAGGCTGCCGTTTTCCGACGTCCCCCGATCTGACCTCTTGCAGGTGGGCTGTGTGGCCTGGTGTCCATCACCCAACTTCTCACTCCCTGCTGAGTGCCCCCCCCGCACCTTGACCCATTCTGTCCCCGAGTGGGGAAGGCTCTTCCCAGCTACCTCTCCTCATCTAGGCTGCAGGTGCCCCTCTTCCATGCACCCGGGGCAGCACCCTGCATGTCTATATCATCTGCAGGTGTGCACTTCCTGACTGTGTCTCACCACCCCCCCCAAAAAAAGACTTTGCGGTTCCCCCAGCCATGCAGAGGCCCCCCACGGCACGTGTCCTCGGGTGATGTTCGCTGACTTGAAACCAATGAACACACCTGCCCCGTTCTCCAGGCTTATACAGCCTACCTGGCTCTTCTCACAGTCGAATAAAGAACAAAGGTGCAGTTCCTCACATACCCAGGTCTGTCCCAGATATACGTTGGCTAACCAGCTCTCCTCTGCGTGTTCAGCACACCTGGACCTGCTGCTCAACCCTGGCTGAACTCCAAAGGCAATCTTGTCCCGACTCCCAGTTTTTCTTTCAGCACCCTGTAACTGGATGTTTCTTCTCCTCACGCCACCCATCAAACTCCAACCTCAGTCATTTCAGTGGTGACTCATATTAAATGATTAGCTAAGGTTCTTAACCGATGTTTTTCTTTTTTTTTTTCTTTTTTTCCCCTGACAGATGTAGCACTGCTATGTCTTCTGCATATTTGCACACAGAGAAGACGTTCAATAAACAGCGGTTGGATCAGAAGCACTGCTGGCTTTCTTTTTCCCAACCTGATCTAGTCAGAACAAACTTCTTCCGCTTCTCCTCGGCCCCCAGCTAGCTCCGCCCCCACCCGCCTCCCCCAGGCCCACACGCCAAAGTCCGGGCCAGCGAAGCTGTAGACCTTGATCCCAAGCGGAGGAGTCACACTTTGACCCGAACTGGTATCTGTGCCCCGCACTGCAGGCTTCAGAGGCTGGACTTGGCCCCCTCCTGCAGGGACTCCGCCTCTGCCGCCCCCTGGTTCTCTTCTACGGGGGTCCCAACCTCCAGCTGTGCTTTAAAAACACCTAGGGAGCTTTTTTTTTTTTCTTTAAACTTTTTATTTTATGTGGGAGTAGAGCCGATTACCTGTTGTGAGAGTTTCAGGTGCACAGCAAAGCGACCCGGCCATACGTATACATGTATCCGCTCTCCCCCAAACTCCCCTCGCATCCAGGCTGCCACATAACACTGAGCAGAGTTCTACAGTAGGTCCTTGTTGGGTATGCATTTTAAATATAGCCAATCCCCAACTTGGGGAGCTTTTTAATCGCTCGTACCAGGGCCTCCTGCCAAGCCGGCAATTCTGACTTAATAATCCCGGGTGCAGCTTGGGCATCGCAATGTTTAAACATCCCCTGGTGATTCTCCTGCTCGGAATCCAGGTGCGCGATGGGTCCCCGCGACAGAATCTCCAGCTCCTGCACGCGGCTGCCTGGGAAAAAAAAAAGACCGCGTGCCCACACGGCGGGCGGGGTCCCCGGGCGCCCCACCCCCGCGCGGGCGTGGCCGTCCCGCCCTTGGACTTTGTCTCCGGCGGCGCGGGGATAAACCCGGAACCTCGCGAGGCTGAGAACCAGTGACGCGAGGCCCGTGGCGGAGCAGGCCGGCCAGTCGGTCGCAGCGAGGGCAGCGCATCCCGGGTGAGTAGCCGAGGCCCGCTGGCGGCGTTAAGGTCAAGGCGGAGCGGGGGCTCGAGACGGCGCAGCCCGGGAGCCTGGGCGGCGGGGACGAGCGCGGGGGAGCGCCGCGAGCCCCCGAGGAGTGAGCTGGTGGCCTCCCGCCCCATCCCGGAGCAGCGCGGGGTTTGATCCCTGGTCGCCTCGTCACCTTCGGGGCATTCTGACCAGGTGCCCTGCTCCCCGCTGCTCTGTGCATCTGCCTGCCCCTCCCCAGCCATCCTCCCGCATTCACCCCATTCCGCCCCCCCCCCCCCCCCCCCCCCCCCCCCGGCACCAGGGCCGACTTGCGGCCGCGCCCTGGCCGGGGAAGCGGAAGTCACCTGTTTAGGCTGCACCAAGTTAGCTCAGCTTTTGGACTAAGGGGGTAAAAGCCATGGGATGGAGACACCAAAGACGCCTTCAGCCTGATTAAATGTAATGCACATGCTCCCTGACTTGCTAAACTTTATACTAAAACAGAACCAGACGTTTGCCTGGGTACATCGTCTGCATGCTGTAACCCTCTTTCTTTGGTATGGATGAGGATCCGAAGTTCACATTGCTAGCAGGAACACCAATCACAGCCCTAGCTATTATTTACTTTGCTCTCATGTGCCTGGCTTCCGCGTTATGGGGGGCGGGGGGTGGAGGGGTGCATAACCTGGCGGGGGCTGAGATCCCACAGCACGCCCTCTTCTACCTCCTGGAGAGGGCTGCCCCCTTCTTTGTTTTTCCCCAGTCTGCTCAGAAGTTTCCTACGGGGTAGTAGTGACCATACTATCCTCCTTTCCTTAATACCTGTATTAACCTCATTTAACTTGCACACCTTCCCTACTTCATAAATGTTGGCATGTACCCGTAGAATCCCGCTATTTAGATGAGGAAACTGAGGCAGAAGAGATGCAACAGTTTTTAGCAAGGATGCTGAGAGGTCAGTGGCAGATCCCGAATTCCAACCCAAACCTTAATCTCTAGACCTCGCTACCTGTGCAGGTACCCAGCAGACACCCTAAACCCCAAATGACGGAGACCTCAGGATGCTAGGCTCTGGAGAACCTAGGAAGAATCTGCCAGGACAGGGATTAACAAGGGGCTTGTTTTAGGGCTTGCATCACGCCGGCACTGAGACAGCAGAACACCGAAGTCTAGAATCCGGTAACTTTCATGTCAGCCAGCACAGTGGTGAGGCTTCCGGCCACCCTTGTGGTGCTGGAGACACTGAGGAGAGAGGCATCTCACCAGGGCAGAGATTGTGGGAGGCTGCCCACCCCTTCAGCCCCAGGGACCAGCATCTTACCTGCCCGGGGCCGGTGCTCAGTAAACATGATAATGAACTCACCTGGCCTGCACGAACTAGCACAGGGACCCTGGCTACACCACACACATACTCTTCTGGTCCTCAGTCCCATCTGTAGAAAGAGCCAAGAAACAACAATTTAAGTCACAATTTCCTAAGGGTCTGACCATGCTTTAAGCCGTCCCGTAGGTGAATCTGTGAGAATTAGTCTGTCCCCAGCCAAGCTGCAAAGCAAGTGAAGAACCGCTTCACCTCACTAATGATGTCCATCTTCTGTCCTCATCCCTGCTCTCAGGTGACCACTCCATTCAGGGAAGCCTTCCACCCACAGCAGTTTGCCCCTTCTCTCCTCATCCCGGAGGAAATAAGACCTTCCCTTCTTTCTCAGCTGGTTGTTAGTGAAGCATCTTATACACTCATTCTCACTGAAGTGTGAGTAACTGATAGGATGGAAACACTGAGCCTTGTATGCGTTTGTCAAAGGGAGGCCTTTTATTCATTCAGCAGACCTACTGAGTGCCTTCCTGTGGGTCTGAGAAACAAGGTAACATCGTAAAGCACTTACTGCTGGCCAGCACTGTGGTCACATGCACCGCAGACATTTTCATCCCATCTGCAAAACCACCCGAGGCCACAGGACCAGTAGAGGTGCGGAGACCGAGGCCCAGAGGGCCTTCGTGGGCCGCCCCAGGTTCCACAGCTAGGCAGGGGCAGGGCCCACCCATCTCCCACCGATATCCTACAATCACAGGGCCGAGTGGTAAGTGATCTGGCGTGCGGGCCTCAGAGCGTGGGGAAGGGGTACGGTGTGCTGACAGCAAGTCCGGGGGAAAGCTTTCGAACGTCTGGTTATTCCCCTCCTTACATTTTCCTCTTGAATCTCAGATTTTAAAGAACGACAGCGCAAATAAGAAAACAGTGCAAATAAGAAACCTAAACGGAGGTAAAAATAAAACCAGAAGGGAGCAGTTACGTCATAAACACCACATGGTCAAGGCTTTGCCCGTGAATAGTCAGGACCTGTGATTATTATGAAGACAGGTTAACTATGAGAAACAGTGAACTTCTCCTTTGGGTTAAATCTGGGCACGTGTACAGTTCCTGATTACTGAACATTTCTGTCCCGTGTAATGCTTAGCAGGTGTGCGGATAGCGATGACCTTGCTGCTATGAAGGCAGGTTGGCCGAGATGGTCCCTGTGGGTTCCCTCCCCTTTCTAAGTTGAGAGTCTGCTGCCAGGAGAGATGTTTACATCACGCTTCTTGGTTTCTTTCACTGTTGCAGAAAGTGTGAGCTCCGTGGAGTAAGCAAGCTCGGAGGGAATGGATACCGAGGTCCTCACGTGAGTCTCTCTTGCTTTACAGGTGTCAGCCAGAACATGGCGCCCAACCTGAACTCAGTCAAGACGTTTTTCGTTTTCTTGGGAAAATCAGTGTTT
The DNA here is from genome assembly GCF_949987515.2 of Delphinus delphis. Taxonomy (NCBI): domain Eukaryota; kingdom Metazoa; phylum Chordata; class Mammalia; order Artiodactyla; family Delphinidae; genus Delphinus; species Delphinus delphis. The sequence continues at coordinate 5,064,936 of NC_082699.1, read as the reverse complement.
GCCCTTCTGGAGGTTCTGGTTTTTGCCATAATCCCAAGGCCACAGAAGAATGTTGCTGGTGAAATCGTACTTATAACAGGCTCTGGGAGTGGACTTGGAAGGCTCTTAGCCCTCAAATTTGCCCGCCTGGGATCGGTGCTTGTTCTCTGGGATGTCAGCCAGGAGGGGAATGAGGAGACCTGCAAGATGGCTCAGGAAGCTGGAGCCACAGCGGTTTATGCGTATACCTGTGATTGCAGCCGGAAGGAGGAAGTGTATAGAGTGGCCGATCAGGTACATCTTGGGTGCTTGCTGTTTCCTACGGGTAGTGAGACCGCTACGTAAATTCTTTGACATCCGTCAGTTTCTTTGTCTGTTCGCCTTCCTCAGTGCTGATGTACCTCTCCCGCATCCCTTTACTTTAAAAAATATTGGAGAGTGGGAATTAGGATTTTGGAGTTCTCACTGCGTGCAATACACCGTGCTTAGCACCCTGTGTGAGTTATATCACAATCCTGTAAAGTCAGGCCTCTTATTATCTCCACATCACACATAAGAAAATGGAAACTTAGGGCAGGTGAGTCGCTTACCTGAGAAACACAGGTAATAAGTAGCAGAGCTACAGCTGGGACTTGAGTCTTCTAACTCTGAAGAATGCACTCTAACCAGCGCGTGTGCTGGCTGTGCTGGCCCCCATTACCGTGCGAGAGATGGGCCGTAGCACCCTTCTTTGAGGCTAAAGAAACTGAGAAACAGGGCTATTAAATAACCTGTTTGGGGTCACAGAGCTAGCATGGGACCAAGCCAGGATGTGAACCCATATCTAGCCTCATCGTAAGTCCAGCTGTCCCCCCTGCCCCCATCAGTGCTTTCCATTTACGTGTATTTCTCTTAAGTGGTCCTATGAAAATCAGAATATTCATCCTAAAGACTCAACTGCAGCTGCTGCTCTGGCAGTGACACAGATGCACTTAGAAAGAACGCTTTCAGGAAACCCGAGCTCCGGCAGGCCAGCGGTACGGGCGTTCTTAGCTCATGGAGGCACGCACCTGTTTGGTGGCCGCCTCTTTTCCCTGAGAAGGATTTCAGGGAAATCCCGCTCACCGGCACGAGCGCTCCACACATCACTCTCTGCGGCTCTCAGAATTCCCCAGTTCAGCGAGAAGGAAGGAAGCAGACCGGCCTGTGGGAAGTTCCTGCACAGCTTGTCGGCTCGAACCCGGATCCCCTTGCGGCTTCTCACCTCACTCCCTAGCGCAGATCCCTGGCCAGTGAGTTTCTTTTGTTTTAAGTTTGTCTTTACATTTTATACGTCCGTGACCACCACCGTCATCAGTCGCAGGCTGCCCAGCAGAGTCTGGGGATCCAGACCTAACAAACTGGCATGGGCTTGTGCAGGGACCACCCTTCAAAGCGCAGGGGTGTTTGCTCTGGTCACCCTCGCAGAGTAAGCTCTTTGCACTTGGAGCGCCAATGGCCCGGCACATTGACTTCCGCTGGCTATGACTGACGTCTCCAGCCACTCTTAAGCAGTGACTGGTTCATATTTAAACACAAAAGACCTTAAGATATTGATACTATAAAGCAACCATTTCCACTTCTTGTTCTTGATAGACGATAGGGACCAGAGATTTTTTTCCCATAAAAAGGAGTAAACAAGGGGCAAACTTTCAGATCCGGAAACTTCTCGATTGCATCCCCCCAGGCTGTGGATCTCATTGGCTGGTGGATACCCAGCACGTCAGCCTCCTTGCTGGGACCCGGGCCTTCTGCAACAGCAGATGGGGAAGGTGGCAGCATCCGCCTGGCTTCAGTAGTACCGCCTCCCTGTGCCCAGCTGCACCATTCTCATAGGCAGGTTCACCCCCATACGTGCACACCCACACGTGTGCACACAACACACAGAGCTAGAGATGTAAGTGGTGCTGCAACCAGTGGCGCCCTCTGATTCGCGGGGGACAGGGCCCCTGCTGTGCGACACATTACAGGAATGAAATTCAAAACACAAAGGCAGAGGGACAGCCGCATCCCCTGTCGTCAAGCCTAGAAAATCCTGTTGCTCATTTCTGACAAAGGGCCTGGGTCACATGCTGAAGGTCTGCTCTAAGGGGAAGGCTCCAGCGGCGCTCCCAGAATTTTTATTCCTGAAGGTTATTGACACCTACTCTGGCCAGTGTGACAGCAGCAGACGGGGCCCCCTCTGATCCTCCTTTCACAGATCTTACACCTGAAAGTCTGTGTTGGGGAGAAGGGAACCAGCCAGCTGGTGAGAACAGGACGGACGGGTTCTGAGCTCAACAGTGTGTTTCAACTATGCATGTGAATATCGTAAACCCTCCGTTTCCCCCACCGCCCGCCCCCATCGCTGTGCGGGCCAGGTCGTGATTTATGTGGCATGGCTGTCATGCCTGGTGTGCCACTGCATTAATTAAAATGGGGTGCTGCTTATACGTCATTTAACATAGGACCACTGAGTATAAGAGCAGCTCTACCTGTAGAAGGAAAGTAGCATTGCAGTGTTGGAACCATCATAGGACGGGAGGAGCATGAGTAGAGAGGCATCAGACCTAGATTTCTGGTGCGCCATAAACTCTGCAAAGGAGATAAACATACTTTGTTTTTAGAGCACATGAACTCAGTCTGAGTTAACAAGGACAGGAAGCATATAAAACTATGGGGAAGTGAACCTGGATGATGTAAGGAATTACAGGCATACCTCATTTCATTGCACTTCAAAGGTACTGTGTTTTTTTTTTTCCATCTGAAGGTTTTTAACAGATTGAAGGTTTGTGGCAGCCCTGCCTTGAGCAACAGTGTTGGCACCATCTTTCCAACATTTGCTCACTTCATGTCTCGGGGTCACATTTTGGTAATTCTCACAGTATTTCACACTTTTTCATCATTATTATGTCTGTTCTGGTAATCTGCAATCAGTGATCTTTGTTACTACGATAATTCACTGAAGGCTCAGGTGATGGTTAGTATTTTTAGCAAAAAAAAAAAAATTTAATTAAGGCAACTTGTCTCTAAGACATAATGCTATTGCACACTTAATAGGCTACAGTATAGTGTAAACATAACTTGTATATGCACTGGGAAACCGAAAAATTCGTGTGACCCCGCTTTATTGCGGTATTTGCTTTTTTGCGGAGGTCTGGAACCGAACCCGAAGTATCTCCGAGGTCTGCCTGCACTGCACTGGTGATGCTGTTCTCCTTATTCAATTCAGGTTAAGAAAGAAGTTGGCGACGTTTCAATCCTCATCAACAATGCCGGAATCGTAACAGGCAAAAAGTTCCTCGACTGCCCGGATGAGCTTATGGAAAAGTCTTTCGATGTGAATTTCAAAGCACATTTATGGGTAATTATTTTTTCTTCTCATTATAAATATAAAGTTACTCTGTCATTTTACCTTTTTTTTTTTTTGCGGTACGTGGGCCTCTCACTGTTGTGTCCTCTCTCGTTGCGGAGCACAGGCTCCAGACGCGCAGGCTCAGCGGCCATGGCTCACGGGCCCAGCCGCTCCGCGGCATGTAGGATCTTCCCGGACCGGGGCACGAACCCGTGTCCCATACCTCGGCAGGCGGACTCTCAACCACTGTGCCACCAGGGAAGCCCCTACTCTGTCATCTTAAAGTGCCTTCCTCATGTTCTCTTACAGTAGTATTGGTCTATAAATAAAGCACAGACTTCTTAATTCTAGCTTGAGCTGTCCTCTCCAGATCCAACTTAACCTACACCTCCCAGCGCCTCTGCTCAGAGAATCCTACAAAGACACAACTGTCCTCTCCTCCTGTCATAATCATGAACTGAAGGCCAACTTGTGTCAGGTACTATCCCAGGCACCTCATGAAGAAGCCTTAAAACAGCAGTGAGACAAGGGACCATAGAAGTTAAAAGTGACCGTGCTTAGACATGACCAGGTGACCTTATCGTTTGCCTAAGAGAGTTCCTGGCTAGAACTCTCTTGAAGTGAAAGGAGGCGTAATTAACAAGCAAGCATCAATCAGGTCTGTTCGGGGCAAACCAAGACGCATGGTCACCTTACTCGGTACCTAACCAGGGAAAGGAGAGTTCCCACCAGTCCCACCTGGTGACTAGGGGCCTTGAACATTGAGGCACAGCCCTGACTTCCAAGGCGACGTGCCCACATTCAGGCTGCGTCTTCCTGGCTTTTGCAAAGACCAGTCACGTCAGCTTCCCCAGCCACACACGTGCCCTCGTTCTGCCCCCGCACCCGGCTCTTGCCCACAGCCCGTCCCCCAGACCAGCTCTCTCCATCGGGGAGTGAGAGTTTGCCAGACATTTCAGAGACCCCCTCCTTTCTCCCCACGCCAACCTCAGGGGCTCCTGCCCAGCTCTCCTGTGACAGCCTTCACATGCCATTTGGAGTTTGTAGGTTTTGTGTCCCCTGGTTTCACCAAAAATGTAACGCTGCTGGTGGTAGTTTCAGCGTTCCGTATAGTTTTGGGGAGAAAGATGGAAAGATTCCGAGCTAAGGGGCCACCGAGTTCCTTCAGGAACGACTGCACGGGATTGATGTTGTCTTGTTGCAAATGCCCCGCTCCTTCTCGAGACAGAGGTTAGAAGGTACGGTCAGCATGAATGTGAGGGCGTCGTCTCCTAAGTGTCCACCCCCGGGGCGTTGTGTTCCTTCCCCACCGCTGTCCGTGTCCCCATCCTGGTCTCCTCTTTCTCTCTCCCCTGCTAGTTGCTCCTGAGCTGCTGGTATTTCCCTGGCTCCTGTCATGCCCTCGAGTCCTCACACTCTGTACACTCTTCCCAGGCGGGTTCGCAAACGCCCTTTGAGCACCTGCCCGGAGTAGGCACGTGACTGCTGAGGGTCAGAGAGCTCGTGGTGACCGTGCTTCCAAGGGGCGTGTCCCACGGAGCAGTGATGCCCATCACCATGGACCATCGGAACTCAGGATGCCGTGGGTCACGCTGAGCTGTTGGTGCCTCTTTGACTTTCCACTTCTCTCTCTCTCTGTTAGTTTCTCTCTGAAACTCAGCGAGATGCAGACGAACAAAGGTTGTTTGACTTTTATTAGAGATCCCTTTTCTCATATTTATTCATATTATTCCTATTTGAAAATACGAATATAAATTTATTTCATATAAATATGCAACTATCCATATTTGATTCATTGTTCCTTTGTTGCAGAATACATGTCCCAAAGTTTATTTCTCTTTTAGCTTTTTTTCCCAGGTCCCACAGGAAAGGTGAAGGTATTCTATATAATACATACTGAGACACAGTGTGTGTCTCCTGTCTAACAGATATTCTCCTTTATGACATGGAATAAAAATAAGAAACCATTATTCAGAGAAGTATAGATGAGTTTAAAAATAAAGTGATATTTTTAAACTGAAGCCAGCAGTCGCATGTCCTGTGAACAATGTTCAGAAAAATTTGAAATTCAGCTATAAGCCCAGGGAGGAAAAAAGGCACCATGAGTTGAAATAATCATATCCTTGAGTGTTCTTATTGGTTTGTGGGTCGTGGCTGCCACAACTAAGAGTTTCCTATACTGCTTCAATTATTGTCTTAATACTGTGTTTTTAAAAGTCAAACATGAGCAAAATATACGTCTGAATAAGTTATTTTTAATAATATTGGAATTGCCATCAGGAAAGCATCGATACAGGTTAAACCAGTTAAGATGGTTATTTCCCAGACGGTTAAGTTTGAATATCCCAGTGCCTTCAGGTATTTTTTTGAGCTTAATTTTTTTTTCAATCACAGTGATCTTATAAACATCTGGAAAAAATATAAAATGTGGCATCAAATGTTAAACATTTCACCTTGATCTTCTTAGACTTATAAAGCCTTTCTACCTGCGATGATCGCTAACGACCATGGACATTTGGTTTGCATTTCGAGTTCAGCTGGATTAATTGGAGTAAATGGACTGGCCGGTAAGAGAAATGTGATATTTCACAATTGCAAAGTTTCTTGTAACTTTAACTTGAGTAATAGCTCTGAATAATCAGCACTGACCTTATGCACTCATAATGAAGGATAATAGATGAAGAGGGATATTCAAGTAAGGTAAGTGGTTGAGAACTTCACGGTCCGGCCAAATCACCCAGCAGTTTATACGTACACGAAGTTGAACTGTGCACTTCGGAAGCGTTAGGTCTTAGGCAATCCCTTGGGTTTAAAAAGAGAGAAAGAGAGAGACCCTACTGATAAATTTCTTACACAAGTGATCAGCATAGTCACCGTCCCCCAAAGCTCACCCGGCACTGTTATCAGGATGATACCAGGAGGACTCTCACCCCTCCTAAGTTTCCATTAAGTGATCTCCCCTAGCCGTGAGTTTAGAGAAAATGTCTTCACCCCAGGAAACCTAAAATTAACCTCTTTGCTTTTCCATTGGTTGGAGACTTGCAGGAACTTGTTGTGACTTCCATTTCCCTGGCAACTGACTTGACATTAGCGGTGGGGAGGGGACAAAGACGTACGCCAAGATCTTCGGTGAAGGCGGCCCACTGGGGAGCTGGTTCTAGGAGGAGCGGAAGTCCTGTCCCTCTTGGAGGCTCACCCACCGGAACCCTAACTGCAGCACTCAGTAGTGGACGGCCCAGCTGGCTGACTGGGCCCTGCCTAGTGCTTTGGAGCTGAGTAGTGTGGTGGAAGGTTCACAACACTAGTCTCAGCAAGTACGTCTCAGCTACGTGGATAGGTTTCCGGAACCACCCATCACCCAAAATATTAGCAGTCTGTACACATCTCCCTGTACCCTGGATTTCCCTTCCTCTGTCCTCCTTAGAATTCATCAGGTGTTATTATTACCTCTGTCGTACATCTGAGAAATCACGGGTCTTGAAATCATACAAGTGTATTTACAGCTCGTCTTAATCCTTTTCTTGGACACAACATCTCTGTCTTCAGACGGACGTCTCTCCCACCCGTGCTCCCCTTAGGAACAAGTGTAAGCCTTTTGAGTTCCCACAGTGTGAGTGGTGGCTCCCCTGTGTCAGAACCTCAGATATGCTATTTAGAATGCAGATTCCCTGGCCCTGGGCCGTACCCACACCTCTTCATCTCGCGGGTCGAGGAGCTCAGAGAGCTGCATTTCTACCAAACGACTCAGATGATCCCAGAAGCGGCTCAGGACACCCCCCCCGGCCCCTTCTTCTGTTGGCTTTCCCACTGTCTTGGGCAGCAGCGGGCCCCCACCAGCCCACACCTGGCACGTGTAGCCTGGATCTTGCCAGCTGGAGGAGCTGCTTCCCACCGAAGCCAGGAGGTGTGCATCGTGTGAGGCAGAGGAAAGGATAAGTCCACCTAAACTCCTCTTCTCCCCACGTTTCCATTTAGTAAATTGAATATTCAGGTGTTTACTTGAAGTGAGTGTACCTGAGGACAGAGAGCTCAAAACTGACACAAATACCAGTTTCCCCTCCCCCTGCACTTGAAGATAACTTGAGCAGTTGAGGCGGAAGGGACAGAGTCCTTTGTTTTTTTTCTGGAAGTGGAAGAATTAGAGTTGGAAGAAAATTTGATCTGAGTATCATGGCCCACACTGATCTCCACTGCCCAGACTCCCACTTGACCTATTATTTTATTTCTCCTTTTGTGTGTCTTCCTGCCCCGACTGGGCTGCAGTTCTTTGGGACAGGGACAGGGACAGGATGCACATCTTGTGCCGCGTGTCATGGCTGGCAGAGTGTCTGACCATCACTAACACGGGAGTAAAGGCCGGCTGTGTGACCCGCCCCTCAGGAGGCTCCCCGCAGCCCTGCTTCTCCGCGAATCCACGTGGTCATTGTAATCTGACCTTGAGGTGACCGTGGTCCTTCCCGCTCACTCCTGGCCCCTTCCAGGTGGAGCAGACCAAGATCATACAGAATAAGGACTCTGAAATTGCCGTCCCATTCTCTGCTGATATTCATGTTACGAGGAAACCTTAATGTAATGACATTTAAAAACTTTACGCTATACGTTAGCATCGTTTGTCTTTTTTCAGATTATTGTGCAAGTAAATTTGCAGCCTTTGGATTTGCTGAATCGGTATTTATGGAAACATTTGCCAAGAAACAAAACGGGATCAAAACCACTATTGTGTGCCCATTTTTTATAAACACTGGAATGTTTGACGGCTGTACTACTGGGTAAGCATGTCCTCTGATTTCAAAGAAACTATGTTTTGAAAAATGATTAGCCATCCATTTTATTTTGTTCTATCTGTTTTCTAAAGTTGTTTAAAAAGATTTTTCCAGCATGCAGCCTGATTTATAAATGGTTTCAGAATTTCCTTCCTCAAATGCAGTTGTGTTTAAGATACTGGGTTTAATAAGCAATGGGTTATCAAGGCTGTATCCAAGTTGCAGCCACCCTGTGGCCCAGACCTCCTCCCCCATCTCCTCGGCACTCCCATCGCACCCCCTTTCTGCCACCTGACTCCATCCTGCCTTCTCCCTGATTCCACAGAAGGACCAGAAATTGTTGAAGGGGCATAAATACCCAGTCTGCACTCATGAGATGACAGGCAGGTAGTTTTCTTTTCTTTCTTTTTTTGTTATTTTTGTTAAATATTCATTTATTTATGTATTTGGCTGCGCCGGGTCTTAGTTGCGGCGCGCATGTGGGATCTAGTTCCCTGATCAGGGATCAAACCTGGGCCCCCTGCATTGGGAGCGTGGAGTCTTAACCACCGGACTCCCAGGGAAGTCCCAGCAGTGATTTCTCAAAGACTCGCTTTACAACATTTAGACCATTCATTTAATATGGTTTCACATATGTGCATATTGTAACATCAGTGTATTAATTAGAATCATTTTCCATTTCGAATCCTAGTTATGCTATTATTTGCCAGGTAGGTAATAAGGAAGTAAGTATAGAAAAAGATCAAATCTGGCAGGGAAAGAAGCAAATAAATGATAATGTCTTACAACTGTTTTATCCTATTTTTAAGAATTGCTTTTATTAATTTCTTAATATACGGCTTTTTTTTTTTTTTGACCCCCTAGCTGTCCTTCTCTGTTACCGATTCTGGAACCAGAATATGCAGTCAGGAAGATAGTAGATGCTATCCTGCAAGAAAAATCGTACTTATATATGCCAAGGTTTATATACTTCATAGTGTTTTTAAAAAGGTAACAGTATCTGCTTCTATTACTTCTGTAATGTGTCAATCGTATCAACAAATGACTCCAGGTCCTACAGAGGGGAGCCACTTAAAAACTACCTGTTAAATGAATGGATTTTGATCCCTCGATTGTTCCCATTTGCTGACACAATCTCAAATTTGCATACTTGCGGTGCTTCCCATGAGTCAGAAAATGGAGGTTACGTTTACTTTCATAGGCTGTTAGTTCTGGGCCCAGTTGGGGAGCTATCTGCATAGGTCCTGAGAAGGCTTTGGAAACCTGAAGAAGTTCAGTGACAGGGAACCACATCACACACTCCTTCAAATATCTATTCAATCATCAGTAGAGTGGCTAGTGTGTGTGCCGTGCTCTGTTGGCCATCCCAGGATCTGGGTTACAGCAAAGAACAAGAGAGACAAGAGTCCCTGCTCTCACTGGAGATTCTCTTCTCAGGGGGCTGGTGGAGGGAACAAACAAACAAGAAAGTAAAGTAAAAGAAAGATATTCTGGGTGGTCCTCAGTGCTATGAAGGAAATACAAAGCAGGAGAAGGTGATCCCAGAGCAAGAGGTGGAAGAGAGCACGGCAGGACTGAATTGTCAGTAAGGTCCGCACGGGCGTCTCATGGAGAAGGGTAACATTTGACCAGAGGCCAGAAGCCGGGGAGGGCAGGAGCCACCTGGATATCTTGGGCTGCCCTCGGAGGGGCCCTTTTCTTCACCTCACTCCCAGGACAAGTCTCCAGTTTGTTTGCTGTGCCTCTCCTCGCCCTGCTGTGTGAACATCTGGATGGACGGGGTCAGAGTGTCAGGAGGGGTGAGCAGGGTGGAGAAGATGAACAGTCTTAGTTGGGTCACGCCAAAGCTCGGAGGAGCTATTGCATCTAATCCTCCCAGTGGTCCCAGAAAGAAAGAGCGATGACCTCTTTTGACAGTGGAAGGAACTGAGTCTCCAGAGGCCAGTGACACTGCGGGTGACAGAACTGGGATGCAAGCCAGGCTCACGACTCCACAGGACTTCACGGCTTCCTGTCCATCGTTACAGAGTGTAGTGAGGCCCTGGAGGCTGAATAGTGTAAATAAAGCAAGGAGAGATCCAGAGACCCTGGGCCAGTGTCCTCCCACGTGGTGGACAAGCCCCGAGTGACCATGAGGCAGGGACATTCAGGTGGGCGTGTGTGAATGACTTCTGCAACAAGTCAGTGGCCCTGCTTTTCAGCGGAGCCAGTAAAGATGCTTTCGTGAATTATAACCGGGAAAGTTCACTCTTGTGTTCTCTTTAGTTTCTTGCCCCTCAAGCTTGGAATGCTTTTGGCTGAGTATATGGGTGTCTTTAATGCAATGGATGGCTTCTGTGGCCATAAGAAGAAAGACTAAAGACCAACTCTGGCTGATGTCACCTGATACCCAAAGCTACGCAATGTCTGTTTCAATGAAGAAGTGTTTGTCCGACCGAATGTATCTGGAAACCACAAGTTCTTCGTCTGCTGTCCGGACTAGTATTTTCAACCAATGCCTTTGAAAATAATGTTGTGTACTGCTTTTCTGTTGAGTTTTTTAAATTAAAAACAAACAAACAAAAAAAAAACAGCCCATTTTTGTCATTTGCTTGCAACAGATGTGAAAGTGAGATAATCCTCTCTCTCGTGAACTGCCTTTCGCTTTGGTCTTTGGGGAGGTGGCTCAAATGGGGCTGGCTGTGGCTGAGCCCGCGCTGGGCAGCGGAGATGAGGGCTGATGGGTGAGTGCTGAACTGGGTGCCCTCTCTCCAGAGGACACAGAGCTCTGGATTCCCCCTTGCCCTGCTCTCAGCCCTGGCCTTGTTGAAACTGTGCCGCCTGGTGTAGAAAGGCCAGCCTCCCATGTCCCCCTCTGCACAGTAGCCACACAAATGCTTGCTTCTAGCCCTGGGTATCCTGGTGAGGGTGCACCAGGGCCACTGTGTCAGGGAGCCTTCCTGCACATTCCCTGGGTGACCCGAGGGGCAGTGATTCTAGACCACACTCTAAATAGGGTCACATTTCTTTCCTAGAAGAGATTCAAGAATGGTTGCTTCTTACCCTGAAGAAATGATATTCTACTGAGTTAGATGACCTGTTCCCTATTAAGCCAGAAATCATATTCATGTGGGTAATTTCAAGTGCTTCATTTAGTATTTCAAGTTGGGGTCGTTGTGAGGTATTTTTATCACAGAATGAAAAATTTTATCCATTTGCATTCCTCAGGGCTGCCTTCATTTCAGATCTATTGTATGCTTACAGTTTAATCAACTGGCCAACTGTTTTCACGCTTTGGAGATTAACTATAAAAGCACGATTAAGAGAAACACGTTAATTACCGTATCCCTGGAGCTCCTTCCCAGGCTGGTGGGAGCACCTACCTTGCAAGAGAAAGAGCAGCCTTTGTCTCTTCCCATCCTTTGGTGGCGCGTGGGAAGGGATGAGAAGTATCCCGGAAGACCCTGTGAGAGTCAAAAGAAATGAGAGTTTGAGTATCTTGGGGGTAAGATTCTCTTAGAGGAGCAACCGTCTCAGGGAATGCGGCGTCTGGGATTCATTGTGGACTGATTTCTCTTGAGCTTCCTGCATGGCTCCGACAGCTCCGCCCCTGTATTTCCTGTCCCTTCAGAAAGCCTTTTAAAAACTCCTTTTGTGATCCTAAAAACGATAGCTCATATTAACGCGCCTGGCACGAAGCTGAGCGCTTTACACACGTTATTTCATTAAGCCAGAATCATAAAGGTATTTGGCGTACGCCGAAGAAGAAAAAGCGTTTTATTTCCTCCTCAACCAGAGACGTGCATTCAGAGGATCAAAGGCCCGCTTACGCCAACCAACTCATGTTCCAAATCCTTGGTTAACAAGGTTAATTAAGAGAGAGGCACAATATTGCTCCTGTATTACAATTCCAAAAGCGTATATTCTAGGCGCCTATCTATTTAGTTGAAGAATAAAGAAGAGACTCTCAGGGGATTTTGTAGAACAAAGGTCTGGGGCAGAGTGGGCCGTACCACATCGTAACAGCGTTAACAGCAATTATTTCTAATTGGAGTGCATCTTGGCTGGACGACTACAAAGGCCTGAAATTTAATTGTGGTTTTACAGTACCCGTACGATTGTCTAAGTGAATTCAGATTTATTTGAAGCGTTCACGGGAGAAGAGACCACATGTAAATTAGAGGATTCTAGAGGGTAACAAATAACAAGCTGATTTAACACCACTGAGGAGCAAGTGTCCTCAGCGTGTGTTTCCCAGCAGCTTCCATCTGAAATTTAATCCTAATGAAGCCACGATCAAGAGCCCAACACCTCAGGAGGCCTTAAGACTGGAAAGGCTGGAAAACAAGGGCTGTCCCCAGAAGTGGGCACGCTGCCCTCCGGATGGCATCATCCTGTAGTGGGCGCGCTGCTCAAGAATGAGGAAGAACGCTTGCTATTAGAAGGAGTTTGGCTGGGGAACACGTGTGACCGTGGTTTGGGGAGGTTTTGGGGGCTTGGTTTTTACATTGTGATGTTGTATTAGTTAGCTCAGGCTGCCATGACAAAATACCACAGACTGGGGGGCTTAAACAACAAACGTTTATTTTTCTCACAGTTTTGAAGGCTGGGAAGGGCAAGATCAAGGTGCCAGCTGGTTCAGTTTCTCGTGAGGGCTCTTCCTGGCTTGCGGTCAGCCCTCTTCCCACTGTGTTCTCACATGGCCTTTCTTCCATGTGTGGCCATGGAGAGGGAGATCATGCTCTCCCTCTTCCTATAAGGGCACTAACCCTATCACGAGGGCTCAACCCTCATGACCGAATGACCCTAGTTACCTCCCCAAGGCTCCATCTCCAAATATCATCACACTAGGAGTCAGGGCTTCAAACACCACATCCTATCAGCCAGAATTAGTCACATGACTAAACCAGCCTGCCATGGATGCTAAGTGTGGTCCCCGTTTGGCCCTGAATGAACCAGCTATAGATCAGGGGTTATATCACTGTAGAAAAGGATAAAAACAGGTGTTGGTGTCAACTTACAGTTCTGTCACAGTCTGCTTCCCTAAATATCTATGTATCCTCTTATCAGATGGAACCCACAGACCCACTCCGCCTCAAAGCCCTTCCCACTCACCGCATGTCTTGCGAAGTCCAGAACTTTGCTCTGTCCTGGCTCTGCTCTGCTACTGGCATCTATGCTCTGCCTCTCTCTCTCCCCGTGTCCCTCCCCATCTAGTAAAGACTCTCTTGGGACCATCTGAAGCATAGCTTTAGGGGAAAAACCTATCACTTGATGATTGCTACGGTGCTGCATACCATGTCTGGCAAACAACCTTTAGTGGAAGGTGCTGGAAAAAGGCTTAGGACCACAGTCTTACTCTGCTAAGGCCATTGTCTGGAATCCACCCTTCCAAGGGCTTCTCATCAGACACAGAAGGTGTTGGCTGTTTCAACCATCTGAGGCTCTAGATTGTAGGTAGAGAGGGCCTCCTGGGACAGACTTTTATTCCCTCACACCTCCGTTTGCACACGGGTGCTCTCCAGCCTGGGTTCAACTCTGGGAGACTCCACTTAAAGCAGCAGAAACATCCAAGTCATAGCAAGATTCTGAATTTGTCTTACCTTTTCCCTTCATGCTACAATCTCCCTCACCAGGTGACAGAGCTTTCAAGGTAGAGTAAGGTCAGTTTGAACTAAATGTTTCCACTGCCAAACACAGATCACCAGGTTTCTAGTCTGTACGATTATGAACCCTTGCCACCTCCCACCTGAGAACTTGAACTTACACCTCATATTTTCATTTCTGCCATATGCAGCACTGCTCGACAAGGTACTGAGTTCTATATTAATTTTAAAATGATGTTCAGCTATAATAATGATCGTAAATAACAGTGAGGTAGGAACTATGAGTGTGTTCTCTCTGTTGTGTGAAAGTCCAGAGGTGAGTGGATGATACCTTCTCTGCTGGTTCTGCTCTATGAATTTCCAGGGACCTGGGCTACGGACAGCTCCTCACTCGGCCATCCCTGCAGTGTGGCCACCACCATCACCACCAAGATGGCAGCCATCATAGAACCTTCCAGGCAGCAAATGTAGGAAGGGTAAGGATGAAAATGACATAGGCACCAATTTGCCTTTAAAGGATATTTCTAGAAACAGCCACATAACACTCTCTTCAAACATTATTAGATGCAAGTGAGACTGGGGATTGTAGCTTTGATTACAGCAGCCATGACTCCATCTAATAACAGCAGAGATTTCTAAATGTGGGAAAATGGGCATTAGTAATCTTGGCCACAAGCGCTACCAAGTCATAGAAGAGGTTTTGAATCAGTTTAGCTATGCAACTTAGGTCAAGTGACTTGAACTTTCTGAAACCCTTTTCCAATTCTGCAAATGGCTGTAATTCTTTTGACTGCTACAAGGATTAAATGAGTTGACAGTGATAAAATGCCTAATGTAGGGTCTGGTACATACCAACACTCAATAAACATCAGTTTCTACTATGTCCCCTATGTAAACTCTGACCTTAAACTTCTAGTTTGTAGCAATGAGTCTGGTACCAGACTCATTGAAATCTCTTTATAACACATTTCCGTTGACATTTTTTAACCTGTTTGTTAAGGGTATTTCAGTATTTATTTAGAGCTATGGATTTTTTATATATATAAATTTATTTATTTATTTTTGGCTGCGTTGGGTCTTCACTGCTGCACATAGGCTTTCTCTAGTTGTGGCGAGCGGGGGCTACTTTTCATTGTGGTGCGCGGGCTTCTCATTGCAGTGGCTTCTCGTTGCAGAGCTCAGGCTCTAGGCACGTGGGCTTCAGTAGTCGTGGCACACGGGCTCAGTAGTTGTGGCTCACGGGCTCTAGAGCTCAGGCTCAGTAGTTGTGGCGCACTGGCTTAGTTGCTCCGCGGCATGTGGGATCTTCCCGGACCAGGGCTCAAACTCGTGTCCCCTGCATTGGTAGGCGGATTCTTAAACACTGCGCCACCAGGGAAGTCCTGGAGCTATGGATTTTTATAGAATAAATATTTTAATTCTTTGTTATCTAAAAGAATTTGGCTGCCTTTGGGAGTATACCAAAAAAAAAGAAAATATAATGTTCTACTTTGATTTTTATTCATGTTACTATTCAGTATACGTAGGCCACTTATGTTGATATAATTTTGGATAAACTTTGGATCTTAATTCTCTTTCTCCTTATGGTTCCTATTTGTTCTCTCTTTCCTTCTGACTTCCTCCTTTCTAACTTCTCTGTCTCTCTATCTCTTCCTTTCTTCCTTTCAAAAAATTACATTTCAGTCACTTTGCAAAGTACTATGTACTAGGTATGCAAATATTTAATATATGTTACAGGATATTAAATGGAACATTTTCTTGACATCTTAAAATTTTGGCTGAAGCCACAAAGCTGTAAACACGGAGGGTAAGGACGTTTATCTTCTAAAAGACAGTGCTAAATATAAGCACGCAGGACTAGCTGATAAATGCCAACTTCTGGTTTCAGGTTTCATCTTCCGAACGTTGGGTTTCGTCTTCTAAATGTCAGGTTTCATTTCTGACATGAAGTCATCATTCCTATCTTAAACAACAAAATCTGGATAAACTGAAAATAAATTACTTTTCTTTGACCCATCAGAAAACTGAGGGCAAAACCTACTGTACAGCACAGGGAACTATACTCAGTATTTTGTAATAACCTATAAGGGAAAATAATCTGAAAAAATATATATATATATATTTAATTTATATATATATTACATATATATAAAACTGAATCACTTTGCTGTACACCTGAAACTAACACAACATTGTAAATCAACTATACTTCAATGAAAATTTTTAAGAAAAAATAATAAAATATATAATGGAATCTTTTATACCAAATTCTGTGTAGTTTTGGGGTTAAATGTGATTATAGCTGCATGCGGTTTATTATCTTGCTGCAAAATATGGATGAGGTCACTAGTTTAATGATTTAAACCTCCCAATAAAAAGAAATTAACATTAAAAAAAAGAAGAAGAAGAAAACTGAGGGCAAACCACCACTGCAGGCTCTGGAGAAGTTGGTTCAGAGAGATGGAGCCAAGAGCTACTTACCTGGAGCAGAAACCACTGGAGCTATAAAGTGGTCGGAACACTTAAATGGCAATTCTGACAAATTGCTAGAGGCTGAGGATGAACTAATATGACAGTGAGAAACTCTTGGGAATCAAAGTGTTAAGGGCCCTCACACTCACGTGGGCTTTACCTCTGGGCATCCTAGCAGGTTCTCACAGTGAAGGTCTGAGAAAGATCCCTTCCTGGCTCTGGGGAAGAGGGATCATTGTGAAGGAAGCCCAGGGCCTTCCCCACACAAAGCACTCTCCAGGGGAAAGAACTTTGCCAAAGCCTTATCTCAGCAGGACGAAGGTCATTCTACCCGCTTCCAGCTCTGCTGTCTCACCTAAGAGGAGAAAGTAGTCAAGTCGGGCCAGAGCTTCCAGGAAGTGGATTGGGAACACTGCAGCCAGGGAACGAAGACGGACAGGGAAAAAGCTACACTCCTGGAAAACATTTAGGAAGATTACAGCTCTGAGAAACAGGTCCCCTAGAAGGTGAGGTTCAGTCAGAAGTCTGTAGACTGCTACACTTCTCCCCACACCTTACTGCACACCAACAGAGCTCCAGTGTAATAACAGTGGATTATAGCTGAAAACACTGCAACATACAAGCTCTCTCTCTAAAGAGAAATACTTAGGGCAACCCAAAGACCAGAGGGGAGACAGAAACAAGGGCCGTGGAGGGATTTGAAACCTCTGGCACTTAGAGCTACAGTAAACATTAAATATAGCCCAGCCCCTAAATAGATTAACATCAACCCTCACACCAAAAGCCTATTTACCCCAGTTCCCATAACCCAATAAAACATGCTTGGCTTTCAACCAAAAATTACAAAGCATGCCAAAAAGCAAGAAAAAACAGTCTAAAGAGACAAAGTTATTATCGAAACCAGACTCAGATATGACACAGATGTTCAAATTATTGGGCAAGGAATTTAAAATAACTATGATTAATATATTAAGGACTCTAATGGAAAAAGTAGATAACATGCACAAACATGCACATAAGTGTGATACTGTGACTTATATTGGGATATATATATTCCTCTTCCCCGTTTCTGGCACAGAGCTCCTAAAACCCTCACGATTCCTAAGTGATAAGAGTGATAAAGATGAAATGGGTGCCCTATTGTTCATCTGACAAGTTCCTTTCACCCACACCTGAGTTTATATTAATGAGGGGACTTTTGGAAAGCCCGTAAGGGTGCAAGCTGGTTGCCTGGGAAGCCTTTGGGGAGGGAAGAGGGACCAGAGGTTGAATCAGTCACCAATGGCCAATGATGTAATCAATCATGCCTATGTAATGAAGCCTCCATGAAACCCAAAGGACAGCCTTCAGAAAGCTTCCATGTTGGTGAATGCATCCCCATGGCTGGAGGATGGGCACCCCCAGTTCCATGGGCACAGAGGCTCCTGCACTCGAGACCCTTCCCAGCTCTACCCTATGGACCTCTTCTCCTGGCTATTCATCTGTATCCTTTAAAATAAACTTATAAATGTAAGTAAATGTTTCTCTGATTTCTGTGAGCCATTCTAGCAAATTAATCAAACTGGAAAAAGGAGTCATGGGAAGCTGCAGTGTCAAGCCAGTTGGTCAGAAACACAGGTGACAACCTGTGCTTACAATTGGCATCTGCAGTGGGGGCAGTCTTATGGGACGGAGTCCATAACCTGTAGGATCAGATGCTATCTCCAGGTAGATAGCGTCAGAACTGTGTTAATTTATAAGACACCTGGTCAGTGTCCACTGAGAACTGGAAAATTGCTTTGTGTGGGGAAAAAACCCCCACACATCTGGTGTCAGAAGTGTTGTGAGTGTGGTAGTCTTCCCAACTCAGTTGGTGGTGTTGGAAAACACCCATCAGAGTAATGTAAACAGAGAGATGGAAACTCTAAGAAAGAATCAAAAAAAAGTTAGAACTCAAAAGCACCATAACAGAAATGAATGCCTTTAATGGGCTCATTAGTAGACTAGACACAGCCAAGGAAAGAATCAATGAAATTAAAGATGAGTCAATGGAAAGTTCCCAAATTGAAATGGAAAGAGGAAACGATGGGGGAAAAGACATCCAAGAACTCTGGGGCAATTTCAAATGTGTATCATAGGCATAACTGGAATACCAGAACCTAAAGAAAGAGAGTAGAAAGCAGAAGAAATATTCCAAGTAATAATGGCTGAGAACTTTCCAAAATTAATGACAAACACCAAACCACAGATTCAGAAGGCTCAGAGAACAACAGCAGGATAAATACCAAACACACACGTACACACACACATATATCATATGCTAACTACAGAAAAATCAAAGACAAAAAAAAGAGACAATCTTTAAAGAAAAATCTTTAAAGAAGCCAAAGAACAAAAACACCTTACAGCTAAAGGAACAAGGATAAGAATTTCAGGGTGCTTTCATTACAAACTATGTGAGAAAGAAGAATGTGGAATTTAAATATGTAAAGTGTTCAAGGAAAAAAACTACCAACCTAGAACTCTATATCCAGCAAAATTATCCCTCAAAAGTAAAGGAGAAAGAAAGACTTTCTCACACAAACAAAAACTGAAGGAATTCATCACCAGTAAACCTATCTTATAAGCAAGAAATGTTAAAAGGAGTTCTTCAGAGAGAAGAAGAATGCTATATAGGTCTGAATTTGGATCTATATAAAGAAAGGAATAATGTTAGGAATAAATGAAGGTACAACAAAACTTTTTATTTTTATTATTTAATTGACCTAAAAGATAATTATGTGCTTAAAGGAATAATAGCATCAATGTATTATATGGTTATAGCGTGTAGATTAGTGGAATGAATAACAGCAATGCCACAGAGAATAGGAGGAAAGAATTGGTGATACTCTGTTATAAGGTACCTGCAGGCCACACAACACTATATGGTTTACTTCAGAGTGGACTTAGATTAGTTAAAACTACATATTGTAAACTTGAGAGCAACTGTTAAAAAAATTTTTGATGTATAATCAATATGATAAGTGGGGAGACCAAACAGAATCATAAAATGTTCAATTAAAACCAGAGAAGGCAGAAAAAGAGGGGAAAAAAAGAAACAAAGAACAAATGCAACAGTAGAAATCCTTAATTCATCTACATAAATAATCACTTTAAATGTGAATGATTAAATACACCAATTAAAAGACAGAGATTGTCATAGTAGATTAAAAAACCAGGACTCAACTATATATTACATATATAATTTATATATTAAATATAAAGACTCAGGTTAAAAGTAAAGGGATGAAGAAAGATACACCATAATACTACTAATCAAAAGAAAGCTGGAGTAGTTATATGAACTTCAGACAAAGCAGACTTCAGAACAAGGGAGTTTATCAGGGATAGAGAGAAGCATTACTTAATGATAAAGGGGTCAGTTCTCTCTGAAGATGTAACAATTTTAAATGTGTATACATCTAACAACAGAGAGTCAAAATATATAAGGCAAAAACTGATAGAACTGAAAGGAGAAATTTTAAATCTACTATTATAGTTAGAGGCTTCAATACCCCTCAATCAGTAGTGCATAGATAAAGCAAGTAGAACATCAATAAGGATACAGCACTATCAGTGGACCTAACTGACATGTATAAAATATGCCATCCAACAACAGCAAAATATACATTCTTCTCAAGGTCATCTGGAACATCCACCAAGAGAGACCACATACCAAGCCATAAAAGATACCACATCAAATTTACAAAAATGGAAACCATACAAAATATGTACTCTGACCGAAGTGGAATTAAACTCGAAACCAGTAACAGAAAACTATCTGGAAAGCCCACAAATAGGTGGAAATTAAACAACATATTTCTAAATAACCTGTCTCAAGAGAAACTTAAACATGAAACATCTTTTGAACTAAGTGAAAATGAAAATACAACTTACCAAAATGTAGGCAGGGAAATTTACATCATTAAAAGTTATCAATTAGAAAAGAAGAAAGCTCTCAAGACAACAACCTAAGCTTCCACCGTAAGAAACCAGAAACAAGAAGAGCAATTTAAGCCTAAAGTAAAAGCACAAGTAAAGAAAGAGTAAAAAATAGAATAGAAATCAATAAAACGAAAAGAGGAAAACAGTAGGAAAAAATCAATATAATGCTAACAGAGGAGATAAAATGGAATCATAAAAAATGCTCAAAACCAGAGGAAGCAGCAAAGGAGATCAACAAAATTGATAAGCCTCTAGTTTTCTCAATGTCTGGTGGAAAAGTCATCAATGCATTCTTTCTAAGGTTGACTTAAATTATCATGGACCTTAGATCTTAACTCCTGTATAAAATTTTTAGAGCAAGTGTATAAAAGTCCATTTATAAATCTAACTGGCTTTTATTTCAGTATTAATCAACCAACCTATTTGTAGAGTGGGTGGAAGGCTGGGAGTTTTCAGTGGCCCAGAGTAAGAAAGGGCTCTGCAGCAAAGTGGTAGAAAGATGGGATTTTTAATTAATGGAATTGGGACAATAGGAAAACAAACTAGATACCTTACACAACAGTAAAACAAACTTCAAATAAATAGAAGATGTAAATGGACCAGAAGAAAAACATGAGAATATTCAATTTATAAATTCAATTCATAAAGAAAAACATGAGAAACTTTAATTCAAAATACATGAAAGTATTGGAAGAAAAACATAAGAAAATTCAACTAGAGCCTTGGAGTAGGGGAAGCCTTTCTAGTTAAACCTCAAAGGAAGGGCTAACAAGTCCAAATACATAAACATAAAAGCCTTCCTTACAGCAAAGAAAAAAAGCTTTATATTGCTTTTAAGAGGAATGTGTGTAAAGCTTCTTCATTAAGTATAAAGTTTATACACTTAAACACTTGTAGTTCCACAAGTATAAAATCTTTTAGTATATAAACTTTATCAAGTTCTCTTTTATCCCTAATTCTCCTTCCTGTATCTCTCAAATTGTAATGAGGAGCTCTGCCAGGGGGCCCCTACCCAGATCCCTTTTTCCCCGTGATACACCCACCCCAGCTGCTGCAAGGGATTCCTAGCAGCTGAGGCTTGGGACCTTCTCCCCAGACTCCTTCCTGCCTGACTGAGCCAATGCCCCACCTTCAGGGCCTGTATTTGTTTGACTCAGGGTACAAGGAGTGGACTCGGGATACAGTTTAAGCTCCAGAGTGCCCTCTGCACTCCAACGGAGCCGGGCTCAAGGTAAGGCTTTACCTGCCCACGCCTGGCTTTGCTCTTTCCCCTTCCTTATAAAGCTTCCCTCACTGCCGTGCAGGGTTTTAGCAACCAACCCATACTAAGTGCTGGGGCAGGCTAGGGGTTTTCAGTGGCCTAGAATAAGAAAGGGCTCTGCAGCAGAGCTGTATAAGCTGTGGGATAAGCAGCCCCGCTACCTGGGCCATACGACCCAGAAGATCCCATGATACTGGAAATCCAATAGGAGACATGCAGGCACGCTTCCTGGTTTCTGGAGCAAGACCACACCATCCGTAGTAGGAAATTAGCTCCTGGGTCCAGCTGGGCCCTGGTAGAGATGAAGCATCTGGCTGTAGAGCATCAAGTAACTATGCAGCAAGAACTCCCCACGTTAAATGAGGAACGTCCCACTCACCAGGACATAGGATCAGGCAAAGCCAGCTTCAGTCTAGCACAAGATGGAAGTGGTATATCCAGGATCGAGCTTGACAGGCCCAGAAGGGACAAGGAAGGGGCACAGATAGGCCACTCAGGCTCCCTGTCACCTTCCACTGCTGCACGAGTTCCATTCTGTCAGCTCACACATAGGGGAAGTCCCCTGTGGCCAGATGACAGAGGAAAACCCCAAGCTTTGTTCACACGGGGATGTTCAGTGTTGGTACAAGTCAACAAAGGAGCGATGCATCACCTCAACCCCCTGTGGGAGGAAGGGGAGGGTGTTAGGAGATCGAGTGGGATGGAAACCATCCCAGTTGCGCAGGGGTCCAGGCGGTGTACCCAGCCATCTCCTTTGTAAGAGAGGGGGGTTCATAGCCAGGATACACAGAGACTCATGCAGTGGAAATGCCTTGGTGGGTGATCAGGACCTAGAAGGAGCAAATCTGGGATATCAGAGACAAGAAGGTCTGGGGAAGGGGCATGGAGATAAACCTATGGGAGTGGCCGTAGCATGTGAGGTCTTTTACCTCATGTTAATGTCCACCACAGAGCATCCCTTTAGCAGAGACGTTAAACTGAACAGACAGGATGGCTCGGCTAGGAGACATCAGCCAGCCTCTGTCCTCAGCTACCCCAGTCTTTGTACAATGGCCATAGACTGGAACAGCCATGGTAGCAGAGAAGGAAGCCAGGCATGTCCCAGCACGGCTGCCTTTCACCACAGGCTCCCTTCCGCTGAGGCTGATCTAGCAGCTGCTACGGAGACGGATGCCGAGCCCTCCATTACAACACTGTCCCTCAGGGACACTAACCAGGCCCTTCATGGCAAGTGATTACATTGGATCCCTTCCATCCTGGCAGGGTCAGCGGTGCCTCCTGACCAGTCTAGAAGGTTAGATAACAATACCATACATCATAAACTATGCAAATTGAAAAAATGATTTTTTGTATTGCTACAGATTCACAATACCTGTATCACTGCAGTTATGTGTGAGTAGAATTTTGATGAATTAGATTGTTTGTAATTGTTTTTTCCCCTGCTAAGTTTACTCATTTTATTAAGAATATGTGAAAAGCAAGGAATACTGTATTTTTTTTTTTAAGGTAATGATTTGAGATTTCTCAGGGGATTTCATTAGAGTTGGAACAAGGTTTTTAACGTCTTTTAAAAGTCGTTAAAAGACGACTTTTCTGGGGCTTCCCTGGTGGCACAGTGGTTGAGAACCCACCTGCCAATGCAGGGCACACTGGTTCGAGCCCCAGTCCGGGAACATCCCACATGCCGCGGAGCAACTAAGCCCGTGTGCCACAACTACTAAGCCCGTGCTCTAGAGCCCGTAAGCCACAACTACTGAGCCTGCATGCTGCAACTACTGAAGACCACGCGCCTAGAGCCCGTGCTCCGCAACGAGAGAAGCCACTGCAATGAGAAGCCCACGCACTGCAATGAAGAGTAGCCCCCGCTCACTGCAACTAGAGAAAAGCCCACGCACAGCAACAAAGACCCAACACGGCCAAAAAAAAAAACAAGATGACTTTTCTGAATTTCATTTGTTAAAAACATTCTCCGATCTGAGCACTACGAAGGATTAGATTCCTGTTCAGTCAGAATTTAATTCAGAAGGATGAATTTACTATTCACTCCCTTCCCCTTTCCCCTTGGGGCAGAGCACACTTCCACACTCCACTGACCTGGGCTTTGCCATGTGTCTTGGTTTGGACAGAAGAGGTGATGTGATCAGTGGAAGTGATCTAATCAGATGTCTTAAGAGGCATGGCCTTGGGCTGACTCATAGCCTGAAGCAAAGCCTCCCAATGACTTGAGACCTATAATCAAACTGTGAATACATAAATAAATGCCTACTTTTATGAACCCTGAGCTTTGGGATGACTTGTTCTGCAGCACTGTTGAGCAATACCTGACAATTACAAACATCACCAACATTGTCTAACCATGATTACAGATAAAAGGCATGCACCTGAGTGTCTGCGCTGTCAAACCAGAGGATGTAGAATCGCACTTTAAAGGGATTTGGACAAGATTGTTCACCTAGAGAACAATCTGTGTTGTAAGCCTAGAATTTTATAGTTACGTGGAGTTTATCATTTGCTTAGCTTGATGTTTTTCCATTTACCATGTACAGCACACCTGTGCCTTGGAGGGAACCTACAGCCACATTCTAGACCAGCACTGACAAATCTCATCTTCCAAGTTTCCACCGTCACGCACGGACTCACGTGCATTGGGAAATGGCTCATTGGTGATCAGGGGCCAGCACAACCCAAATAATGAGCACAGTGTCAATCTTCATGTGACACTAGTTGTGAGACAATCAGGAAAGCACATTTTGTCCCAAATTAGGCAAATTCAAAATAAAATCAACCCTAGGCAGATGCAGGAAGTTGCCAATCACTCCCCAAAGGAGAAAGGTGAGCTAAGGCTGTTGCTGCCAACAGCAGGGGTGAGACTTGAAAGAGAAGAAATTGGGCAATATTCTGTATATACCTCATGGCTCAGAATCACACTTCCCAACCATCCAGGATACATTAAGACGGGTTCCATCTCTGGTTGGGAAACTAAGATCCCACAAGCTGCATGGCATGGCCAAAACAACAACAACAACAAACATTATTCATGATACATTAAGAGAGGACTCTAGTCAAGGGGTACAGAAATCTGAGGGATGTGGAAATGCAGAGTGATCCTTCCCCCAAACACACACACACACACACACACACACACACACACAGACACACACACACCCCCCAGATTCATGGGTTATGTAGAAACATAATCAGGAAGCTTAACAGAGTCTAAAACACTTTTTTGAGAGTGTAGTTTGTGTTCTGATCGTTCCCATGTTCCTTCTTTACCCTAAGATTCTCTTCTGCTGGGTGTAGATGTTTCTTCTGCATCCTGCACAAGTACTGAATTCTTGACTGCTAATGCATTTCTTCTTGATATCCCTCTAGCACATCACACTTTCCTGACTCAAGTCTCATCTTTCTGATAGCCCCTCCTCCATCTTCCATGCCAGTTCACTTGTGCAGCCTGTTTCTTAGTTCAGGCTACAATAATAAAAAATACCACTGACTGGGTGGCTTAAAAAATAAACTTATTTATCCCGGTTCTGGGAGCTGAGAAGTCCAAGATGAAGTTGCCAGTAGATTGGCAGACCAGCTTCCTGGCTTGCAGACAGCCACCTTCTTGCTGTACCCTCTCAAGGGAGAGGGAGAGAAAAAGAGAGCATGGGGTAGAGGGGCCCTCTTGTGTCTGTTCTTATAAGGGCACTAATCCCATTCATGAGGGCTCCACCCACATGACCTAAGCACCTCCCAAAGGCCCCACCTCCAAACACCATCACATTGGGGATTAGAATTTCAACATACAAATTGGGGGCAGGGAGAGACACAAATATTCAGTCCATAAAATGCTGTCTGTTGCATGTTGCTGTTCTCAGTGTCCCATCTTTAACTCCTTTCTCATCCCACTATAACATATTCTCCCCAGGTGGTCTCCCGAGGCAAAATAAACAAATGGGACCTAATTAACCTAAAAACATTGCACAGCAAAGGAAAGCATTGACAAAATGAAAAGACAACCTACTGAATGGGAGAAAGTATTTGCAAATGATATGATCAATAAGGGGTTAATATCCATAATATATAAACAGCTCACACAGCTCAATATCAAAAAAAAACAAATAACCTGATGAAAAAATGGCAGAAGACCTGAATAGACACCTTGCCCAAGGTGATACACAGATGGCCAACAGGCACATGAAAAGCTGTTCAACATCATGAATCAGAGAAATGCAAATCAGAACCACAGTGAGATATCACCTTATACCTGTCAGAATGGCTATCATCAAAAAGTCTCTCTGGATTTGGGCAAACTGCAATTCTTCTTTGGTGACAGAATGTCCCTTTAAGGCTAAAAGTGTTAGCAAGTAGATGCTGTCTTCCTGTGAGAAGGCTTGAGAAAGAGAGCAGAGAGGGAAATCATCCATATATTGCAACAAAGTAGAACCTCTAAGGAGCTTTATATTACCCAGATCGACCTTCAGGATTTGTGAGAAATAAGAAGATTCTCAGTAAAACTCTGAGGCATTACTGTCCAGGTGAACTGTTGTTCTTCCCAAGTGAAGGCAAAAAGGTACTGGGTAACCTTGTCAACTGGAATACTAAAGAAGGCACTGCATAAGTCAATTACAGTAAAGAATTTTCTTCTGGTGGGAATGGATGGTAGTAAAGTCTGAGGGTTAGAACCACAGGGTGTTGAGGGATAAGAAGGTGTTTACTGCTCAGAGGTCCTGGACAAACCTCCACCCTCAGCCCTTCAGTCTCCTCATGGGCAATATGGGAGTGTTACAGGGGCTAGAGCGCTGGGATAATGGGGCCTTGAGAGACTTTCAATCTTCTGTTATGGGTTGTATACCTTGAAAGTCTTCTTTACTTATCAAGTATTGATTAATTCTGGGAAGAGATTTGGATGCCTCTGTTTGAATCTTGACGGAAGGTGCACTGTGAATTTTGCCGATATCAGTTGCAGCTTTTGCCCATAAGGAGGGTGGTAGCTGATTCAACAGGGCCAAATGGTCAGTGTTTCCAGAATCAGTTCTAGTACCATAAGAGATGGAACAAATTAAATCAAAGGGTGATTTAATTCACCTGGTTGGCTGCTTGGATGACTACTGTCAAATTCTAGGATTATTTCTCCTTTTGGGAGAAAGAAATCCCAGCATGATTCTTCTCTAAGAAGTCTTGGCCTAACAGATGGCTAGGGGCAGACTAACTAAGGAGAAAGTGGCGTGTATCTCTCAAAGGACCTAAACAAAAGGGAACAGGTTCAGAGACAGGAACCTCTCGAGGTTCGTTAGAGATACCCACAATGTGAACTGTTTTAGTCCTCCGAGGCAGGGGCTACTGTATATAGTGGGGTTGAGCACAGAGAGTGTGGCTCCGGTGCCAGGTAGGACTGGACGAGATTCATCCCTGATCTGGGGAAATGTTTCTCCAAGCCAATTAAAAGGGAGAATTGGCAAAAGCCCCTGGAGTTCCTCAGAGCCTTACCGTTGTGAATGGGAGGACATTGGAAAGGCTGGTTAGAAGGCTGAAGGCGTCTAAAGCTCTAAAATTTCTAACAATCTCTTTTCCAGTGTCCTGGATCTTTGCAACAATAGCAGAAACTAGGAGGGTTTGGTTTTGTCTAGAAGACTTCATTTGCTGGAGTTGAAGATTAAGAATTTTGGCGGTCTTCCTTTTGGTGATTCATCTAGAGAGCAAGAGAGCTGGTTTGCCAAATTAGCTAAGTCTGGAGCGGACGTAATTTCCCATTCTTTTTACTAGAATTTTTACTAATTTCCCATTAACATAGAGTTCAAGCTACCCAGGGGGAATCAACATCTGAAGGAAGACCAGGATTTTCTTTAAAAGCAATCTGAAGTCGATCGTAATATTCATAAACAGATTCATCAGATTTCTGTGCGCAAGCCTGAATTTTGTTCCAATCAACAGACTTTGGAAAAGCCCTAGGAATTGCCCAATGTAGTCACCTAGCAATTGCCTGAGCCTGATCATATAATAAGCTAGCCGGCTGGTCACCCAGGTGTAATTCTGGAGAGTCCAGGATTTTCCCAATTGACAATTTTTATCCAATATTGGGCCTGACCTTCACTGACAAGCATATGCTGTAAGTCAGAGAAAACCAGGTTGATCCGTTTGAATGACTAATTAAATTCCTCAGCAAATCTATGAGGCTCTTCGGTTACTTTGGGAGAATCTCTATGGTTTGCAGTTCAGCTCTAGCCCAGGAATATAAGAAATCAAGGGTTTAGCCTTTGGCTGATGAGAAGTCTTAATTTTAAAGGGACAGTTTCTGATTCGTTAAGAGGAAAAGGATGTAGGGAGAGTTTCAGAGAGAAAGGGAAGTTTGGAGAGAGATTAGTACGGAGGAACTGAGGGTCTAGAGGAGGTGTAAGTGGCAAGAAAGGAAAGAGAAAGATAGTACGAGAGGCAGAGTGTGACCACAAGGAGACAAGGGAGAGAGCTGAGATGGAGGAGGAGGTGGGGTCTGAGGAAAAGAAGCCAAGGAAGAAGAGCCTGACACTTCAGGAGCCATTTTATCTTTCTTTAATCATTAGTTTGCCTCAGTTAATCTTAAAATCTCATTTTACAGAGAGGCAAACCCCTGATAACGTATAGAAGCCTCAAAATACCATTCGAAATAGGCATTCCATTCACTTCCAGAAATTCTAGACCTCTAGATGTCCAATTTGGGTTTAAGAAGATTAGGTTTGGGGATTTCCAAGGTTCCCCATCATAGCCATTGATGTGCTAATCTGCCTTTGGTCAGGTGGGTCCATTAAGTTAGAAATGGGCATGAGGTAGGACCAGGGTTTTTAAACATAAAATCAGCTAGAATCCCTGTAGGGGGGCACATGCTCAAAATCTTTAGATAACCAGGATCCCCTTTCTCTCTCTCTCTCTCTCTTTTTTTTCTCTAGAGTAAAAGAATAATTTTCAAACAACCTAAATAGCTCATTACAGCTCAAATAACTCAATTCAAGCAGCTTAAAGAGTTCAGACAACTCAAACCACCTGCAGGCCTAATGCCAGCCAGTTCTAAGGCAACAGCTTGGTCCCAGAGGAGCAGGGTCAAGGGCTTTTCACCAGGGCCTATAGATCAACTCCTCTTCCAAAAGCATGGTGGGACAGTTTCAGTAAAACAAATACTACAAAAATCACACCAAAGAACCAAACAAGTACGCTCATACAGAACAAGGCCTTCACCAGAAGAAAACAAAACCGTAAAATAGATCCCCATTAAAGCCCAGAGAGCTTCAAATGCAAAGAGGGTGGAGGTTCAGACTGAGGAGAAAGACTCCAGGGTCTTGGAGAAAAACCATGACCTCAGTGGGGTCCACTGTGGGTCCTGCACCTGTTTGCTCACTGGCCCCAGAGCTGGCAGTGGTCTTCTCTGGTGCCCCCACCAGGCCCCCAAAACGTTGACCCAAAATAGGCAGACCACCAGATGCTTCTCTAGCAAAGAGGGGCTTCCCTGGGATAGCAGAGCATTGCAACTTGGGGTGGGCAACCACGGCAGCCACAGCAAGTCCCTGCAAGGCAAGGGAAGCTTTTATGGAGGGGAAAAGTGGAGAGGGATGCATTAAACGGAGCCCACGGCTTGTCATTGGCTGAGTCCTTCCAGAAAAAAAGAGGAGTCGGGCTTCTTCCTGTTCTGCTCCGCTAGAGTCACAGGGTGTGAGAGCTCCCCCTGCTGGTATCCTGGCGCTATTTAACTGAGATTTCTGTTTATTAATTTTTTACAACTTCATCTGTAATATGCAGATAATGACAATATTTACCCTATAAAGTTGCTGTGACCATTAAACAAGTTGATATAGGTTTTTAAAAAAGCTTAAAATAGTGCCTAGCATATAGGAAGCACTCAACAAATATTAGTTTACAAGATTCTAGGATATTACTCCTCCAGCTTTGAGCGGAAACAATGTTTTCCCATAAGTTACATCTACAATTTAAACCATCTTCTGTCACTCTGATATCTAACAATGCCCCCAAGTTTTCCCTCATTCATAGAATTTGAACCTGGTTCCCTGGCTCATGGATCCATCCCCCACCCCCCATGTTACCACCCTTTGGGGTAGCTCAGACGATGCTGTCCCCATGACTAATCCAGTACTCGAGCATCAGTGGTACTTGAGGAACCCCCTTGTTTGTGGGCTTCCCTAGAGCTCACTGTTATGTGCTGAATGTGTCCCTTCAAAATTCACATGTTGAAATCCTAGGCCCCCAGTGTAATGGTATTCAGAGGTAGGGCTTTGGGTGGTAATTAGGCCTTGAGGACAGAGCCCACAAGGTAGGATTAGTGTCCCTATAAGAAGAAGAGAGCTAGCTTATTTTTTGTTTGTTTGTTTTGTTGGGTTTTTTTTTTTTTTTTTTTTTTTTTTTTGTGGTACGCGGGCCTCTCACTGCTGTGGCCTCTCCCGTTGCGGAGCACAGGCTCCGGACGCACAGGCTCAGCGGCCATGCCTCACGGGCCCAGCCGCTCCGCGGCATGTGGGATCTTCCCGGACCGGGGCACGAACCCGTGTCCCCTGCATCGGCAGGTGGACTCTCAACCACTGCGCCACCAGGAAAGCCCGAGAGCTAGCTTATTTTTTATAGCAGCCCAAAAGCTAAGACATTTGCCTGCCAGATTGCCTTGTCCCTGATGCCCTAGGTTTCAGTTTCCCATTCTGATCACAGGGTCTGTCCCTCTACTTCCCTCAAAAGATTTATGCCTTTCTCCTCAGATCAACAGGTTCCTTGCATTCTACCAGCATCATCCTATATTCCTTTATAATACTATCACCAATGAACATTTTTTAGTCTGTTACTTATAATTGTCCTCTTTATCACCTGAACTGAAACCTGGCCCCTATCACAACCTTCCTTCCACTTCACTGACCTTTCTCTTTGTTCTTCACATCTCTCTTGACCGCCTCTGAAGTGCACGTGATCCCCAGGGTTTCTGCCTGTGTCAGAGCAGTCGTCACTCTAGGCGCCTCCCATGGTTAGACAGACAGTTGAGTCTATTTCACAAAACAAAAAAAAATCATCCCTCTTATTCTTTTAGCAACCACAAATAGGTCCATGGCTCCCATACCAGCATCTGAGGCCCAGCCCTTGCCCCTAAACCTGGATTTCTAAAAGCCTGATGGACGTCTGCACAAATCCCTTCCTGCAAAAGAAAACCAAAACAACAACAGAAAAACACAGGACCCCCTCCCCTTGTATTCTCTGTGTCAGTGGATAGAACCACCACCCACCCGGGCACCCTGGAATTGATCCTTTATTCTCCCTCTTGGTAGTCAGTTTCCCAATAGTCAGATCTAGTATGTGTTCAAGGTACCAGTAATGGAAAGACACCAGAAAAAAATATTTGGAAAGCATTCAGTATTTGAAATTGTACACACACACACACACACACACACACACACACTCACACACAAACTTACTACAGGAAAACAAAACTAAAACAGAACTTTGTTGAATTTTCTCATACTCGTTATATAGACCATTATAGCTTGTTTTAAAAATATGTACAATGAGGTAACAGATTCATTTTTAACACTTAGGGTCCCTAAAGATCTTAATCTAGCCCTGTCCTTCTCTTTTAGCTGCTACTAGTCACCAGGTCCTGGCAATTTGGCATCCCAAATACCTCCGGCATCCCCACCATCGCACACCCTGACCTTCATCCTTAATGGCCACCACCCTTGGTCAGGCTCTTATCCTCCCACTGGAGTTTTACAAGCGCTTTCTCAACTACCTCCCGGTCTCCCTCCCATCACAGTGTCCTTCCCTCAGGACCACTGTGGTGGCTCCTCTCAAAAGCAATTCCAAAACCATCTCAGTCCCTTGCAAAAAAGAACAAAACAAAACAAAAAAGAAAAAAACAACAAAAAAACCCAAACAGAACAAAATAAAACCTCTTTAACAGTACCACACAACAACAGGGAAGTCCATGCACCTTAGCCAGACTCGGGGATCCAGGATCTATGTATTTAACAAGCTTCCCGCATGTTAAATGTGAAGACTCCTGTCTACCTTCCCAGGTCATTTGCCATCACTCTCTCCCCAGCAAGAACAGTGTTTCCCAAGCCTGGATGCTTGTTAAAATCACCTAGCAAATTTATGTTTTTTAAACACCAGCACCTAGGCATCTCCAGATGAATGAAAGACTACCTGGGAATGAAGTCCAGAAGTTGGTATTTTTTAGAAAGTCCCCAAGTGAATCTAATACGCAGCCAAGATTGAGAACAACTGCTAGCGTTTAAGATGGAGCTGCTTGGAGAAGTACCCACACACCTATGACACATTTCACCTCCATTCCTTCGCCCATAGCACTCCCCACCTGGAATGTATCTCTGCCCTGACATCTGCTGAACTAATTCCACTTTATCCCTTAAGACTAGGCATAGGTACTGTTAATTCCAGGGAGCTCTCCCAAACTCCCTCCCACGGACTGAGTTTGATCCATTTTCTCTGGGCTCCCATAACGACAGGTGCATCTCTCTACTATTGTCATAAGTATAATTGTGTACATAGTGTGATTATGTTTCTCTCTGTCTCCTCCAAATAAGTTTTGAGCTAAAGGCAAGGAGCAAAACTCATGCAACTTTGCATTCTTTGAGCTTAGCAGTATCTAGCATAGAAGGTACTGAATGAATGATTGTAGATTGAATAAATAAAAGAGTGAAAAAAATGAATGGCTTGATCTTTTTGATGAGATAGTAGTTGAGTCACCTGTCTAGACTAAGAGGCCTAGGGTGATGTTAGAATATTGGAAAGAGGGGGATATTTGGGATTACGGTAGTGAATCACCAAGAGAGGAACGGAAGAATTGAATTTTGCAAATATATTCATATAAAATACAGAAGTAGATTTCTTTACTGTAGTTAAAATACTGGCTTAGCCATGCAATCCATTCTACGTGCAAGTATTGTAAGTGTCATAGGGCCATAGGTATGTATTTAGCTAAGACCCAAAGAGGATTTTGTAACTGTTTTAATGGACTGTCAGCCCTTTACACCTTAGTGTAAGTAAAAGCTTTGAAGGTGGGAGAAGGCTGCCATCTACTGAGAAAATGGAGCATAACAGAGACGTGAACGCTTCAGAGGTTTCTTATTTTTAAATTGCTCCTAGGAATTGTCTTACCAAATTTCTTACTCTGTCCGCTGCATATCTTATCAAGTATTTTTCGAGATTATTTTAAACACGTTACTTAGGAAAACTTTATATTGCCTCAATAAATATCCTGTGCCCATTTTTAAATACATCAAACTTTGGTCATATTTTCCTTAAAATCTGCAGTGTTTTTTCCTTAGATGTCCTTAATTAAAATTTAAAAAATAGAAATTAATGGATAGCACAGCTGCAAAGTCCAGACTGTTATTTATTAACAAACAAAAACTACTACTTGTTTTGTTCATAAATTCAGGGGGTAAAAGGATTTTTGACACAAGGCAATGGCCAGATGTGTTCACCTTATTTAACACAAATGCAAACAATGCAATTAAATGCACCATTGGAGCCTTTGCAAGAAGGCATCCCTGGCCTGGCATCGCAGTCCACACGGGGGAGCAGATGAAATCACCCGGACACTGAAGAGAAGGTCACCCGAAACCCGCTCCTTAGGTCCTGTGGCCGTAGGATGGTTAATACTTTGTACATTGTATTTTCTCAAGGGCCTTCCTCGTGCACAAGAGACTTAGTTAACATTCAGAGAGGAGGCTGAACCAAATAAAGAGTCTGTTCCATGACCTTCCTGCTGAGGTCCCCTGAAAGTTCAAACAAGTAGGAACAGCATTTATTGAGCAGCGTCTATATGCCCGGCACTAAACTTTTCACCTTGTACATGGTGTATCGTTTAATCAAAACATTCCTAGGAGGTAGGTTTTTATACAGAGTTTAATGATGAAGAAAGGAGACTTGAAGAAACGCAAGAAGCTTACCAGAGCTCATACATTTAGTAAGTTGTTGAAATTCCAAGGCCAATCTCTTCGTTGCTCAGATCTATTTTGTCCCCTCTTGCCCAGGCTGTGTCATAAGGGAAAAGTAGACAATCTAGCCAAGAAAAATGGTTGTGGGCAGCATCAAAAGAGAAACTAATTCTTAAGATGGGGGAGGCAGAATTGAGTGAATCCCCATTAGTTTGAAAGCAATATCTATGGGAAGTGTTTCTCAAAATGTTTACATTGTAATACTAATCATTGTGGTGCTTCCCTGGAGAAAGGGCACCGCACATGCAGTTGGATTTGGGAAAGGCTGTATCTCACATCCCCTCTCAAAGGGTCAAAATGTTCAGTTAGTACGTTAAGAGCTCTGAGAGGTAAAGAATTCTGTTTAAACTGGTTTATACAAGGCTTTGTGCCAAATTTTTCTTGCAGCACTTCTAACACCCCAGAGAAAACCAATCTGAAAGTGCCAGTGAGGAGTGGATGGGCTGTCAGCAGGGCGAGATATGGTGACGTTTCCATTCTCCCGCAGGCTTCTGGCAGGTGGCGCTGGGGGTTGGGAGAGACATTAGAAGACGCAGCCAGGGACTTCCCTGGTGGCGCAGTGGTTGAGAGTCCGCCTGCCGGTGCAGGCGATGTGGGTTCGTGACCCGGTCCGGGAGGATCCCACATGCCGCGGAGCGGCTGGGCCCGTGAACCATGGCCTGTGCTCCACAACGGGAGAGGCCACAACAGTGAGAGGCCCACGTACCGCAAAAAAAAAAAAAAAAAAAAAAAAAGAGGCAGCCAGAACCCGTAATAGGATATTTGGGGAAACAGGGATTGAGAGAGAGAGACAAAAATGGAGAAATACGTAGGAAGTAAAATTAATAGGACTTGAAGATGGATTAGGTGCAGAAGGGAAATAAATAATAATATTATTTTATTATATATTATTTACAACATATAAATAATATGTAATATATACTATAAATAATATGTAATGAACAACCCACGGATTTCTCGCTTGGGTGACTGGGTAGATGTTGTACCGGATGAGACAGAGTTGTTTAACTTTTTAAATTCAGTGCTCTCCAAATTTATTTATCCCTAACACTTTTTTTTTTTTTTTTGAGATCTCCAATGGAACTGATGACCTGCAGAACACATTTTCAGAAACACTTTCTTCTGCGTTAGAAAGGAACTGGCCCAGAGGATGTGCTCAACATCATTGAGCTTCTGTGGGGAAAATCCTAAGGAATACTTCAGGGAGACAAGTGAGTTTCACTGTACAAATGAATAGTGCGCCACTATAAGATCTAGAGCAAAGCAATCTGGAAAGGGGAGGGCTGAGCCTTCCAGCCCACCGCGGAGGAAGGGAGAGGACACTGGGAATGGTTTTGGGAGCTGTGAAGCCACAGTGTCTGACTCAGAGCCTTTGCTCCCACCACTGTCTGGAAGAAGGCAATGCCGCCATGTTGTCGGTGCCCCATGTGGACGGTCCCACTGGCCTTGCTCAGTGTGTGTGCCACAGCCTCGTTTCCTCATAAGTCTGGGCCTGGCGGGTAACACGCTGTGGAACAATCAGCAACACAGCCCGACCTGACTGACTTCACCATGGCCCCCTCCGTTCTTATTCTGAAGTTTGAAAGAAACAGGTTTCTTCAAGAAACTCTTGCCCATGTCCTCTCTAGCATCTCATGTTAGTTCATCTCTGGGGGGTCCTTCCAGATACCTCCAGACAGGGCAGAGCCTACAGGTTCTTACAGCTCAGTATCCCACTCTGGGATCCTCGCAAATCAAAAAGGTAGAGCCGGACAAGGTGGATAGAAATAGGGTTTCAGTGCGAAGGTGGAGCCTACAGAATGGAGTGTTTGCGGAACACCTACCACTTGCCACGAACTTAAAGTCTATATTTTAATTATAAAGTATTAAACACAGTCAATAGGATATAAAATATAAATTCTATATTTTAATTATAAAATATTACATTCAATAGAATATAGAATATTAAAGTCTACATTTTAATTCTAAATATTTTATCTGTCTAAATAACAGACCAGGACTTCCCTGATGGTCCAGTGGTTAGGATTCCTTGCTTCCACTGCATGGGCCATGGGTCTGATCCCTGGTCAGGGAACTAAGATCCGCAAGCCACGCAGCTTGGCCAAAAAAAAAAAAAAAAAGACGTTCTTGGAAATATGGTAACTAGTAAGGAATCATGTTCATAAGTTTGATAAGAATTTGTACTTTGATGACTGGATGAATGGTTGGTTGGTTGACTATTATTTTTGGTTAAAGTCTATGATACAAAAATAATACAAAATATAATATTGAGTATTCTAAAAAATAGTCTTGCATTAAAATCAATCAGACTTTTTATTCTTCAAATTAAAGAAGTTATATTCAACTCAAGTGCATCACAAAATAGGTATTTACCCCTTTACCAAATATATTGCTTTGGTCATGTGTGAACATTAACTAGGAATCTATCCAATATTATGACATAAAAATAATTAATTTTGGTGTAGAATACCCAGATCCAATTCACGTGCATTATCTCACGGGACTTTCACAAGTATCAAGTCACCCCATTTTCTTCAGATCAGATTTGCTGCCCCAGAAACACGACTGCCTTTATCACAGGCAGATTTAAGGGGCCTTAGTTAAGGCCTCCCTGTATCCCCTAAATATTTTTGCAACCTGCTCACTAATGCTTGACATCTTTTCATAAGAGGTAAATCTTATGAATAAAGACCAAAAAAAATTTCCACGGGATAGGTGATATTTTGTTCAGTTTCACACATAAGTGTGAGGGCAACATAGTAAATAAGAGTTCAGGCTCTAGACAGACAGGCCAATGATGAAACATGGGCTCGGCCATCATTAAACATGCTTCCTCGTCTGTAAAAGGGCATCATGATTATGTATTATCTCTACCCCATGTGTTTTTTCGCAGGTTTCTTTTTTTTTATAGGACAGAATTATTTGAAGAAATATTGCAACATACAAAAACTACATAAAGTCTTAACTTCCACTCATACGGTGGTAAATTCGATACAATGGATAATAAAAAGAAAACTTTTTTATGCTTAAAGTACTGCACAGTTTGATCACTAAGCCCAATTAGTTGATAAGCAAACCTCACAGAACAGCTTCATGTCAGCCAAGGCCACAAACACAGGAAATGTTAGTTGTTCTGGCTCTCCTTCGTGGACTGATGGAAAAGGAGAGACAGTACGAAGGGAATCAAGCTTTCTGAGGGGATGAGAGACATAATCCACAGAGGAGAAAAGAACGCCAAAAGAATTAAGAAGTTCGTGTTGGGCGTAGTGGACCAACAGGTCAAATTCCCAACTTTGCATGTTAGCTGGTGGACCAGCCCAGGGCCAGTGAGTCTGACTCACCAGCGAGGCAGAGCAGCAGTTCACCACCAGGTGGCAGCATAGACCAACTGCCATTTTCACCCTTGGGCAGCACTGCAGCTTCATTATGCACTACTATATACAATGTTCCAAAGAAGAACCGAGTTCACAGCTATGGAAACAGGTATTATCCCAGTCAGACTCCTTTATTTGCACCATCTAAGACTGGAGCGCTGATGTTCCTGAATTCCATTTCCATCCACTTTCCCTCACTCCCTCTTTTCTTCTTGCTGTCCTTGGGAAGGTAGAATAACTAGTAAATCTGATTTACTACAAAAAAGAATCATTCCACTCCCAAATTGAAGAGTTGCAGGGTCCACTCTGCAGCAAGCATCTTAGCCGTTCTTTCTAAACCCATAGTGGTTCAGCTACAGCTAAAACTTTTATTAGAACAAAACACCATTTGCTATGCTTAACAGTACCACCAGTAAGAGGTAAATCACATTCTGACAAAAGTAGTTCCAAACAGAAGACGCCACAGAAATCCACTTGCTTTTCTGCAGGAGAGTCAAGCGTTATGCCATCAATATCCTTTAAGATTAATTTTCAGATACTGAATAGCTTCTAAATGGATTCATACGAATAAAGTATATTGCATCCAAAAACCCAAAGTCTTTATGAGCAAAGTACTATAGGACCATCAGTCTGAATCCCTTCATTTTTCATTCGCGCCAAATAAGTCATCCAAGGAGAATTTCACAAACATACATAATGTCCCCCAAAATGCTATAATTTACATTTGCTGCTTAGATTCTGTCGACAGATATGAAAACATATGTATCCAAATGATTCCCTAGAAATTATACATTATGCAGAAGTTGAAAACAACACGTTATTATTCTTGCTTATGTCACTGTTTACCTGTGCCTGAAGTTTTCCCTTAATCTGCCTTTTTTGTTGCGATTGAACCTGGCCTGGTATTGCAGTTATGCTCATCCCTTGTTCTGTAGGTACACCTAACTTTCATGTGGATTAAATGTGAGCCCATGTTAATTTTTAAAATAGTTCCCAAACTATCTATTAATAATGACACTACATTGAGCTGAAGACAACAAAAACATCTACTATTTGAAATATATAGCCTTACCCTTAAGTTAACATCACCAGTAATTAACCTCATCAGCGATACTTACTCATCACATCATGTGTTTCTAGTATGATGCACCGGAAAGGCCACAATAGCTCTTAGATAGGACTCTTTCCAAAAAAAGCACAACCTGAATCCAGTCGTGAGGAAATCACAGATAAGCCCAAGCTGGAGAACATTCTACAAATAAATGGGTTGTACCCTTGGAAAATGACAGTCATGGAAGAAAAAAGGAGAAACTGATCCAGATGAAAGAAAACTGAAGAGATGTGGAAAAAACTCAGTGCAACGTGTGATCCTGGATTGGATCTAGAACCAGGGGAAACAATTGCTGTATAGAACATTACTGGGACAATTGGTGGAATTTGCATAAGGTCTACAGATTAGATAATAATAATGTATCAATGTAATGTTCCCTGATTTTGATGGTTGTACATGGTTGTGTAAGTGGATGTCCTTGTTCTTAGGAAATATACACTTAAAGTATTTAGGGGTAAAGGGCAAGGTACTCTCAAGTGATTCAGAAAGAATACATAATTTTCATGTGTGGGGGGAGAGAATGTGCAAACATGGCAAATGTTAACAGTTGGTGGATCTGACTAAAGAGTTTGTCAAAGTCCTTTGGATCATTCTTGCAACTTTTCTATCAGTTTGAAATTGTTTCAAAATAAAAGGTAATCCATTAAAAAATGGTAGCTAGAAAGTTGTTCCAGGCTGAGATCCAGTAATTTTTACTTATTCTTTTCTTAATGAAACAACATGTACCAAGACAAAAAAAAATATTTACAAAGAAAGTAAAGTCACCCACAATCCACCTCCCTACTCTGCAGGCATTCCCACGATGACAGTTTTCCTCCCCTGTCCTTGCTGTCATGCATCTGTTGTCCCCTCTGTGTGGGTACCATCACCTGTTCCAAGACGCCATCATCTGTTGGCCGAAGATTGGGCTCCCGCCTCTACCTGTCACCTCCCCATCTATTCTCACCAGAGCAGCTGAGGTGTGCCTTTTGTGTTTGGCACTTTCAACAAAGTGGTGCACATTCGCCAAAAAACCTCACGGGAGGAGAGATTCGGGCGAAATACATAATGAAGTGTCTGACTGAATATTCTTGCATTTGAAGACATCCAAGCTTCGCTTAACCTAGTAAAATCCCTTCTCCTGTCACTCATCCCTAGAGTTCACCTTCTACCCAGTTGAAAAGGAGACCAAATGTCCCCAACTCCACTTTGGTTCTCCCCCCTCCACCCCTGCATTTATCTCACACTATGGCTCTCTACCTGGACACTTCTGAGGCCAGGTGGCAGCGTCCAAATCTCTCAAGTTAGATCAGATTGGGCTCTGCGCTCCGAGTGAACCAGAACCTCCTGGGTCTCACCGAAATCAGCAGGGCAAGGGTCAGGCGTCTGATCCTGAGCGGAACTCTGCCACTAGCCAGCTGTAGGCCTTTGGCAAATTGTATAATCTTTCCTGTTCCCAATTTTCAATTAAGTAAAACAAAGGCAGGATTAAATAACTTCTAAAAGCACTTTTAATTCTGAAAGACTATGATCTATAGCTGGGAAAAGTAGAAATAATCAGATAGAAAATCAGGAGTTGAAAAATTCTGAAATGCAGCAGAATGAAAGACGATTATGAACACCATAGGTTTACTTTAGGACCTAGATGCAGAGAATGGAAGAACAAGACTCTCCTTACGCATAGTGGTGGAATAGAATTAGAGACTAGGAGATGAGATGGTTAATGACTTAATAAAACAGTTGACCATGACTCTTACCAGCTATGGATGAATGACACATCTCCAAATGCTGTAATTAAATCTCTCTGAAACCAAATTCTAGCGATGAGTAAGCTTTTCTTCCTTTATACTTTCAGTAGCTTAGGAAGGAAATACAGTCAGTTTTTTAGGTCAGTAGATCAATGGTTCTCCAAGCATGGTCTATGAGTTTAGACCAGAGATCAGAGCATTTCAGAGGGAGAAGGGTTGATGGCCACCAACTTTTCAGTTACTGCACAAGGAGAGTAAAGACCAGGCTGGTTGAGTGACTTGTCGAAGGTCACACAGAACGGTGGTTCACTCCCAAAATGTCTGATGGGCAGGGTGTCCCACTGCCACACATCCTCGTCCGGGAAACATTTCTCACTAGTCAGTATCAGACTGGTCTCTGGTGCTCTTATTGAAACCATGGCCGGGCTTCACCCCTGTATACACTTCACCCCTGAGACTGTCAGGTTAGGCAGGTCACGTACAAGGAGACCTCTTGCAGTACTGGAGTCATTCCACCGCTCTGGGATGGCATCCAAGATGCACACCTTCTGCCTGCCTCCCTGATGTGGGTCCCTCTGGCAACCATCCAGGTGTTTTCAATCTTTGCAACGGCAGTAGGTGAAGGGCTCCACACTGCTCCAGGGGCATGTATCTCCATCAGCGTGTCCTCTAGAAATTTGGAAAGTTTGAAAGCCAGTACATGTTCTGAACTCAAATGAACATGTTCAAGAAAAAAGCCAAGTCCACCTATAGAACACCCCACAATATGTCTCTTCTCTGGTTTTGCCCAGAGAAGGGGGCAGTTAAGGGGGACTCCATGATAGAAGCTAAGGGGGGACTCAATGATAGAAGCTAATTCCTTGCATTATCGCTATTGGCAACAGTAGAGATAGCTTTCGTTACTTGACATGGTGATGGTGGTTTCCACTGTGGGATGGGATGGAACAAAACAAGTAAGCATCATGCCTTTTGCTGGCCTTGCAGTGAGCTTTCCACAGCACCCCTTGTGTTAATCCCTTAGACCCTGGCAAGGCTAGATGAGAGCGCTGCTTTTGCAGTTCACCTTCTGGGCAAGGACCACTCTCTGCAAAGCCCTGGGATCCAGAGAGATAGTGCACCTGCTGTCACACATCGCCTTGCAACGTTTTCTCGTGAAAACAGACATAACGTTTTTTATCTGGTAGAAAGCATCTTTAGTACAGAAAAGAATGTCATTCCTTGAATCTGTTAATAAAAGCTCCCTAATCACCTGGCAGGTTTTTTTCTACACCTTTCCAGGTCTCTCATTCTTTAGTAATCTATAATATTCCAGAGGAATTTCAAAGGACATGGATCCCAGGCCCTCATATGAGAGAATCCACACCTACAATTTAATTGGTGAGAGCATTCCCAGGAAGGGGAAGTGGTAGAACTATGGGATTCAATTTCCCTGTTTTTGTAAATCAGACTGCCTGAATCTGAATCTCTATTCTTTAACTTACTGGCCGTGGGAACTTGGGCAGATCACTTCACCTCTTCAAATCTCATTTGGGTCATCTGTAAAAACAAGTCTGATGATAAACAACCTACACGTTTCAGATATTATCATTCCCATTAATTATTAGTTGTTCGGAAGGGAATGTCACATAAAATTTCGGGTTGTGGGTTCTGAAATTACATTGCCTGAGTAACAATCCTGGCTCCATCCCGTGTTAATTATGTGACTATGAGAGAATTATTTAACCTCTCAAGTCACAGGTTTTTCTTCTCTGAGGATGAAGGTTGTTATGAAGAATCAATGAGGAAAAAATGCAACATATCCACAAAAGTACATAGCACAGCACTTGGTGTGTAGGAAGCATTTAAAAAATATTAGTTGTTATCATTAGTGGAAATGCAGCGGCAGCAATGGCAGCAGGAGTGGCAGTAATACTGCTTTATTTGGGAGACAACTTGTAATTATTAACAGTGGAATATCTCTGGAAAACGTTCTGGCAGAATTAATATTTCCATCTTTGACTGGAGCTCATTACAAATACCCATCTTCTCTGAACAGTGCAAGAAGCTTTGAAAGAATGTTCCAGATGAATTGGGAGTGCACGGCATCCAGTGATGTGTAGACAGGGAAACATTTTTTTCCCTCCTGAACTGTTCCATTGGACTTATTAAAAATCTTTCATGTGTTACTTTAATAGTTGGGATACTAATAAAAACAATAACAATTCCTGCCAATATTTATAATATAAAATTTTACACTGGTCTGACACTCTCGGGTATTTTAAGTATTTACCTGAAGTCCAATTTATTCTCGAGAGGCACTATTACATGAGATGAGCACTGGATTTTAAGTTGAAACAGAACCAAACATACTGTATGTGAAACGCTCCTCCAGCTACTGTCTTGGATAGAATATTATGGGACTGGACCATCGTCGAATATTTTTTCATCTGTTTCCTCCTCTTTAGTAGCTGCCCCTCCTGTACTCCAAGGTGGTTATTGCAGATAAGATGAGGAAAACCTTGGATCCAATTGTAATTGAAGTTGTACAAATTTAAGTTGTTCTTATTTCAAGATGTGAGCTCACTGCCCCCCTCACACACTGGCTCTTGGATTCTGTTTGCACTCATTGAAAAACAACTCATTTGGTTGGTACATTTCCTCCACCGTCGGGGCCTGAATTTGGCTCCCAGAAAGGAGGACAGGCCGTCTCAGAACTTGCTGGAAGGTATTCGGATGCACACCTATCTGCACTGGAAACAGGGAGGCCATGCTTCTGCAGCCGGAGCCTTTCCGAGACTCCTTTAAGGAATGTTACCAGGCCTTCTCAGAGCTGTGCGCAAGCCAAAATATATATTGACATGATAGACCACAATGGATTTAAGTGTTTAAAGTCAAAAATACACTTTTAAAAATAAGTACTTAAGTTGGCTGCTTGAGCAATACCTGGGTGCCAAAGTGAATTTGTTTAGAATAAACCACCAAGTATACTTTTTTTTTTTTTTAACATTTTTGCACGGAAGCAAGGAGAACCAAAGGGGAAAAACACAATTCCGTGGAACACTCCCTTGTTTCTACATTATGGAACAATTGCAACTTGTAGCAGCGTTCTATCGTGAGGCCAGCAAATTCTGACAGTCTCTATAAAAATGTTTAGCTTCAAGTGAAAATTAAAGATGCTTCCGTGCCCCCGGCTCTGTGCCCTTCTCTCTGTCTCACACGTGTCTCTTACACTTCCTGTGATCCCCTTCCTGACGGCCAGAAACTCTGCTGCAGAAGAATCTCCCAAACTTGGGAAAAAATTGCAAAAATGTCGGCCGCCTAGTTTTCACTGATGTGCCTGTGGGCGCACAGACTCTGCTCTCTCTTCCTTTGGTTACAGCACACAGTTTCTATTACTCTCCCTGGTTGTCTCCATTGTTTTAATTTGGGTGGAATATTGTGAAATATTCTGACTTGGGCAACGTCCTGTGTGGGTGGGCTATGTAGGGTGTTCTGAACGTAGAGGTGAATTTGTCTCATTCATTTGGTTCCTTTTGGGAGACACCAATGCCTCCAGCATACTCTAAGAAGTGCTATTTCATTCTTTTGTGAGGTTTCAAGCACCAGCTTGAAGCATCAGAGGGGAGAAACCGTGTTGACCTAGGTAGGTGGTCAGAGCATTCTTGGTCGCATCATGTCCTCGGATACGCAGACACTTGGGCCATCAGACTCAGGGGCGGGCTGCAGGG
The DNA here is from genome assembly GCF_949987515.2 of Delphinus delphis. Classification (NCBI taxonomy): domain Eukaryota; kingdom Metazoa; phylum Chordata; class Mammalia; order Artiodactyla; family Delphinidae; genus Delphinus; species Delphinus delphis. The sequence continues at coordinate 5,021,673 of NC_082699.1, read as the reverse complement.
TGGCCCTGGGAAGGTCTTGGAATTTGCCACAGGGTTTCTCGCTCCTCCACTTCTCCGGACCCGGTTCTTCAGTCCAAGGCTGGGAACTGGGGAGTGGGGCCCGACTCTGGCATAGATGTATAGCAGTAGGTCAGAGGCGGTCAAATTCTCCCTCTGGCTTAGAGGCGCCCTCCGCAATTGAGACAGATTCATCATCACGTTTGCTTGCCTCTGTCAGAGGTGAAGGTCCACTAAATAGTGTTTAGCAAGGTCCCCGGCAGCTAGGACAGGGCACAGCATGTTTCCTCAAAGGGAAAGAAGTTTTTCTTCCCTCTACCTGAGATGACATTCCTCCAACCTCAAATGAGAATCCTGATCATTTTCCACCAGCCCCTGACCACAGCTCCGAGCCTGACCACGGGTACGCAGTGCCACGTCCTGGAGGAAAGAGAGAACCTGAGGCAGCCACGTAGGTGCTGGGAGTCACGTCAGCAGGCAGTAACTGAGTTTCTCACTGAGGATCTTAGAATCCCCTGTGGGAAGAGATTTTCTTCAAAGGCGTTTAGCACTCTATAGATCCAGAATCCAAAACCTTCCTGCAGAGCCTTTGTTTATTGTATGTATGACAACAGCTCTCGCTCCTCGCTGCGTGTGGTTTCTGAGTTCATGACACCCACTCACCGTCCTGCCTTCCCTGTCGTCCTTGGTTGCCTGGACCCTGGGAAGCTTCAACACTACTTTTCATTGTGCATTTCCATTACCTCAGTAAGTGTGATTCCAGGTTCTTTAAGGGCCTATTCCTGCTCTCCTGCTCTCCCAGGGACACTCGTGTGACCTCTTTTACCTCCATATCCTAAAACCCAGGAGACGTCCATTAGAAAAGCAAAGTCAGAATAGCAAGAAGCAAAGTCACCCGTTGCGTGGTGGCCCCAACTGCTGGCAGAGGAATGAGCATACTCAGCACATCCACATCCGCTCCCCCTCCGACGTCCATTACCCCTCACCCCTCTTCTCCTGCCTTAATAATCCCTTTGTTCACAGCACTTATAACTTTCTAATACACTAGTTCATTTATTGTGTTTATTGCTAATTCATAGTCTCTCTGTCACTCTCTTCAGTCATATAAGCCCCACGAGGGCATAAGTCTTTGCCTATCTTGTTTGGTAATGAACCTTAAGTTCCAAGGACAGTGTAGCACATAGTAAGTACTCGATTACGTATTTGCTGAAAAACAAACAAAAAGGTTTTTGCTGTACAAATGAATGAATGCCAAAAGATAGACATTTCTCTAATGCTCAGGTCATAAAGCATACCCTATAGACTGCTAAATCTTTTCCTTGCTTACTTTCCTTATCTCTACGTACAAAGCTTTGGCAAAATTTTAAACCTTGTCCATGTTTTTCTTCTGCACTCTCTACATCCTTCCGTAATCCCTGTGGCCCAGAACTTTTATTTAACCTAAACAAAACCATTTCTTTCGTCCAGTCTGACCCATACTCTTCAAAGAGCCCCATGTTTCAATATATAATGCGTTCTCTCTCGGTTGTTCACCCCTTCTAAGTAAATCCATGCCATCATTTGTTTTATCGTTGAGAGAAGTACTCAAAACTTCAGAGCCATAAACACTTCAGGAGGAAAGTCTCTTCAAATTAGAAGACAGTCAGACTCTCTTTGTAAACATGCTACTGCCTTCTTGAAGATTACTAGTGCCAAATCATACAATCTTATGCAGCTGGCCCTCTCCCTTAAAGATACCCAGATAGTAGAATTACTATAACTAGTTTTGCAATCACTCAGCACTAAGGAACTCTTAGTCAAGACTAGGATTCTCTTTTGAGAGCACGAGGAGGTCAACAACGTGTAAATAAGTGGTATTGATCTACTATTCCCGCGAAGAAAAATCAAAGTATAAGGTCTCTAATTTTCAAAATTTAATCTCCTTGGATGGAGATTTCATGAGGATATTTACTTTTCCTTCTCCTCAAAAGGGAGGGATACAGAATAAAAATAGCTGATACTTATTGGTGCTTTCCTATGGTCCAGTTACTGTGCTAAGCTTTTTTTTTTTTTTTTTTTTTTGCGGTACGCGGGCCTCTCACTGTTGCGGCCTCTCCCGTTGCGGAGCACAGACTCCGGACGCGCAGGCTCAGCGGCCATGGCTCACGGGCCCAGCCGCTCCGCGGCATGTGGGATCTTCCCGGACCGGGGCATGAACCCGTGTCCCCTGCATCGGCAGGCGGACTCTCAACCACTGCCCCACCAGGGAAGCCCTGTGCTAAGTTTTTTACAGACATCATCTGACTCGATGCTCACAGGAACTATAAAATGTGGGCATTTTACAGCTGCAGAACTTGAGGTTTCTGCATCTAAGTAATTATCCAAAGCCCACAGCTTAGGACAGCTAGAAAGAAGTGGGGTTACAAATCGAGCCAGAACAAAGCGGAGCCCTCACCGTCAACGCCCAGCCGCACCCCTCCCACCCTGTCCCTGATTTCCTCTGCTTTCCACATCTTCACCCCACCCCCATCCCCAAATGATAGATAAAGGGGTTTCTAGAGACATACAGGTAACTGACCCAAACGCTGCCCTAAGCCCTCTTGTGCTGGAGCTCGGGGGCCACGCGGCCATGAGGGGCGGGAGCCACGCCCGCCCAGGAACAGGACTCAGGAGAGTCAACCAGGCGGGCTTTGCTGCTATTCTTGGCGTTGTTTGGTCTTGTTTTCCCAAGACGTGGAGAAATATAGTCTACTGAGGTTGTGAAAGACATTCTTCAAGAGTGGGAATTACATACAGAAGCTGTCAAGGCTCTGGAATGCTGCTCTACAAGATGACATCTACGTTGAAAGGGAGAAGCAAGCAGGGAGACAGATGACAGCTCCAGCAGCCCAGCCCATGAACCACGAATTGAAAACGCCCCAACCCCTGGCCACAAGTCCCCAGTCTCTAAGGGGCACAGGTATGTGTCAGGAAGCACTCTGGCACAACAAGATGACAAAACCCACCTTTATATCCAGGAAAGAAGTCTGCTTTGCAGATGACCCAGACCTTGGCCTCCCCTCCGTGCTCTTCTCGACAAAGAGCACGGTCATCTCAGCAACGTCATGTCCCACTGTCACCTCAAGAGCAGAGGAAGCAGGTAGGGTTGACAGGGCACCCGGCACCAAACATCTGAAAGACTTCTTAGAAGTTTAAGAATCAGTCATGCAGTCACAGACGCTGATTAATCTGTAAATTTCTCCCTAGAGTATAAATCCTCATTCACTTTTACATCCCGTGCAGAAGCCTTTTATTTGTGTCCAAGACTCAATAAGTACTAGATGGTGAAATGAATAGTAATTGGAACACTAGGCAGAGTCAGGAGCCGCAAAGGAGAGGAAAGACGCTGAGAAGCCCGGGTCCACGCGGGAGAAATGCAAGCGTAGGGAGGCAACTGCACCAAAACGCAGTTTATAGGCTGCAAGTCTCACTCCTGCCTCTGCGAGCCAGGAAGACCACCGGCTTCCCAGGGGTGGGCTGCGAGTTAAATACGACCGTGTTTCTGACGATACCTTGCAAACTGCAAGGTGCTGCACGAGGAATCATGGTGGTCCCTGCTTTTGCAGTTTAGTGCAGGATGTGACGGGGACAACCTAGGTCTACAGTCAGGGACATGATGGAAACCAGCATCTAATTACGGACAGAGTGGACCAGAGCTGCACTTAGCGCCCAGGCACCAGGAGGTGCAGAGGGTGAAGAGCCGCTTCTGGTGTGGGACTAGGCCTAGCGTGAGGCAGAGCTGACCCACCAAGAGGCCAGCGCGATTCCTGAAGGGAACAGAGGACAGCTTTGGGAGAGAAGAGGGAGAGGGCTCCTGTGTGCCGGCAGAGGGACCATCCGGCCCGCGGTCAATTCTATTCATGCAAGTCGGGCCCTGAACACCGGTGCCTAGTGAGTTTCTTCCGAGTGACTTGGTAAATATTTCCTGTTCTTCTAATCTGACCCCACCCCCAAAATGAATTTTTTTGTACTTGTTCTTGCTTATTAGAGATTTCAGGTATACATGAGGTGACTAGGATAGCGGTAGAATGTGAGAAGAAAATTAGAGGAGAGAACATTCTGGGCCAAATTACATAATAAAACTGGAAGTGAGGGCGTGAAATAAAACAATGATCAGTTTGGCTTCCTGCGACCTCTTCTAGCAGAGATGGAGTTTGGGGGTATTTTTTAGGGAGGGATTGAGGGAGGGGGTCAAGTTAAGAAGACTGTAGTAGTTGACATTACGGTTTTCAGAGGGGACCAAAATCAGCCAGGCTTTTGCTGATTACATACAAATCCACTATCTTTATCAGTGCATTTCAGATATTAGTAATATTAGTGACACCTACTTGCACAACACACGTGAACTCTGCTTTGGGTTTCACAACAACCTACAGGACAGTTAGGGCATATTCACAGTACGAAAGGCTCTAGAAGGGTCAGCGATTTGCTCAGGACTGTGCGGGCAGTAAGGGACGGAGCCCAGACTCACACCTGGATAGCGTGACTGCAAATGCAGTGCCGTCTGCACATCACGCTGTGTCTCGCTTCTGGGTATGAAGTGAGGTTTTGGGTTTAGGCCCTGGCGTTGGAAGCTTTATTTGCAGTGTGAACAATCTTCACCCTCGGTGCTCACTTCACCTCTCCTCCCCCATCTCAACGCCCTACACTTGCCCCTTCCTCATCCTGTCCACCCTGAAGACGGGCCGGGACACAGTCCTGACTCTCTTCCTTCTCTGGGAGGACGGTCAGAACTGGTGGAGGAATCCGAGTCGGTACCAAGCTGACATATCTGTGGTCTCTAAACGCAGTGATGAGATAAAGAGAGAATCTGAGCGCACAACCCCACCGTCTTGGGCTTCGAGTGTGGACACGACCAACGACAGAGGCGGCTCCTGATGCGGATGCCTGTCCACGAAAGCTGTTCCTATGTTCATAACTCAAAGCACAACCGGTTCACCTCTTTCACTCTCCTTTTCAGAACAAAGCATTTCACACTTAGGAGACATTTCTCTTACTCTGCTTCTGCAAAATAAAAACGAAAGGTGAAACATTAAAAGCCCACCCGGGTGACTTTATTTGCCTGGTTCTACCTCGTCTGATCATATGAACTCATGAAGTGAGAACCACTGCAGGGCGGGGGCGGGGGCGGTGAGGGGGGCGCGATGGGCCCTGACCGGGGCGGCAGGGAGGCTGCAGAGGGGGCGGGGGGCTAAAGGCCCTTTGAGACCTGACTGTGGCCTCAGGAGGCCTGGGCGCTCGGCGGGGAGGACCAGGCCGCCCAGGGGCAGCGATGGTGCGGGGAAGACACTGTGCCTGGAAGGAGTGGCGGGTACATTCCCGTCTGCCTCCCTCTCTGAAGTCTAAGGTCCTTGAGGACAGAGCCTGGGCCTCGTGTGTTCAAAAACACATCCTCCACATCCTGCTCAAGGCTGCACCCTTTACAAATGTCGCCAGATCTAGAGGACCGTGGCAACCAGGGGAAGGAGTGTGGATGTCTATCCTGGGGTAATGGCAGGTCTTGGGAAGCTTAAGCAGGGGGCTTGCTGGGGTTGCATTTAGGGAGGTTCTGTGGGCTGCGGTCCCAAGAAGGACCTGGAGCTGGGCGAGGATTCCCGAGGGCAACAGTGTAGATGGTCGCAGGGATCCAGGGTCATTGCGATAACCTGTCTCAGCGCCTCCAGAACTACCCTTCTAAACACACACGGGACTTGACCTTCTCCATCTCAGAACGCTGCAGAGCTTTTCTTTCTGTACAGAGGGAAGTTTAAGTCCCGGGAACAGCATTCAGGGCCACACACAACGTGAGCCCAGCCCACCTGTCCAGAGCCCCTGCCGCATCTCCTTCACCTACTCTGCTCTAGTCAGTGAACAGGACGTGCCCCTTCGTGTCTATCGAGGCCACTCACCCTCTGGGAAGCTTGCCCTGGCCGCTCCCGGGAGCATCCTGAAGTCCCCTACGGCCGGCGGTGCCTGGCTCCTCCCGCACGGTTACCCCAGCGCTTTGCACGTTGCGGGCACCTGGCGGATGTTTGCTGAGCAGAAGTGAACTGCAAGTGCAGTGCTTGTACTTGGATTCATTTAGTGTTTATTGACCACCAGAAACCACGGGCAAAAAGACTGATCTACTTAATTACCTTAAAATGTAAAACACTGCTCAGAAATGAAAACACAAAGTTAAAAGACAAACTGGGAGAAATATACAGAATACATTTGACAAAGAGGTAATTCCCTTACTATACCAAGAGTTCCCCAAATTGCTCACACCAACAATCTAAAAAAAAAAAATGAGCAAAGGAAATAAATACGCCCATTCCATGTTTCACTCATCAACTTACAAGGATGAAAGTTTTAAAGTGCCCAGTGGGACTGAGGGCGTGAGGAACGAAAACTCTCAAGCTTTGCTTCTGGGAGTGCGAGTGTGCTTCCTGTGGGAGGGGGTTTAGCAACATCTACACGATGCAAACTACTGAAACCTTCCACTCCTACACACGTAGCATACACATAAAAACGGAACAAGCAAAGAACCGCAGCTGTCGCCCCGTTCCTAAGAGGGGACCCCTCAGTGGGAGACTGGTTCCAAGACGGTGTACCTGCACAATGAAAGAACTAGAGTAAATCTGTAACCACACGTGGGGAGTTGTTCCAAACTATATTGCTAAGTGAGAAAAGCAGAGGGCCTCCACTCATGTACTATGATGTGCCTTTTGTGCAAAACAAATAAACAAATATACAGATACGCTCGTGCAAACATAAAACCGTGAAAACCACTGACGTTGGCTGCTCCTGGGCAGATTTATTTACATTGTAAACCCGTTGGCATTGTTTGAACCTGCGTGCTTTTCCTTTTTACTTTTTTTTAAATCAATTTATTTATTTTCGGCTGTGTTGGGTCTTCGTTGCTGCACGCGGGCTTTCTCTAGTTGTGGCAAGTGGGGGCTACTCTTGGTTGCGAGGTGCAGGCCTCTCATTGTGGTGGCTTCTCTTGTTGCAGAGAACGGGCTCTAGGCGTGCAGGCTCAGTAGTTGTGGCATGCGGGCTCAGCAGTTGTGGTTCGCCGGCTCTAGAGCATAGTCTCAGTAGTTGTGGCACGCAACCTCAGTAGTTGTGGCACGTGGGCTAAGTAGTTGTGGCTCACGGGCTCTAGAGCACAGGCTCAGTAGTTGTGGCACACGGGCTTAGTTGCTCCGCGGCATGTGGGATCTTCCCGGACCAGGGCTCAAACCTGTGTCCCCTGCACTGGCAGGAGGACTCCTAACCACTACTCCCCCAGGGAAGCCCTGAACCTGCAAATTTTTCATTGTGTTCAATTTTAAAAGCCTTCCCTCCCCAAACACATACACAGCTTTGATCCTTTATTACGTACTAGACGTTTGCCAGGCGTTATGGGCAGAACCACAAATGACACTGCTGCATCCTCCAGGAGCTTTCAGATAGATACAGTGATTCTCAAAAGGACTGGTTTTGCATACCACACACACATGGAACCTGCGATGAGACGCTTCCTACCAGCGTGAGATGCACGGGAACACGGTAAAATACCTTCTATGCATCTTGTTAGTCGATAGTTGCTTCCAAAGGCCTGCCTGCCTCCCAAATTTCTCTAGGCACCTACTCACGTCCTGACACAATTAATTTATTAGCTTCACCTCTCCCAAAGTAGAATCGCAGAAAGAGAAATTAAAAGAGTGGCAAATTTAACAGTGATGACGTGGGAAATCCCTGGGACTCTGTCCCTTCAAGTGGTGCAACAAGATCTCTAACAACCAGGTTACAAGAATAGTGTCCCAAAGTCAGCAGGGTGTGTGCAAAGGTGTAAACAAGAAGTTAGCAAACTACTGAAGACAAAGTTAGAACTGAACAGTGTTGCCTGGGTAGAACCTGGGTAGAGCCATATGCTCACATATGTTAAGAGGTTGCTGATCAGAAATCCCCAGTTAGTCTGTCTTCAAAAGTACTTCACAGAAAACACACCTATAGATACCAATCATCGAGGAGCTGCACCATCACTACAAAACTACAGTGATCAGGACAGTGCACGACTGGCATAGACATCAACACAGGGATCAGTGGGACACAACTGAGGTCCAGAAACACTTTCACAAACACAATCAGCTGCTGTGCCACAAAGGTGCCAAGACAATTCAGGAGAAACCACAGGCTTTTCAACAAAACAAGCAGGGACGACAGGCAGGGCAGCCACGTGTGCAACAGAATGAAGTTGGACCCCTACCTCACACCACATTCAAAAATTAACTCAAAATGGATCAAAAACCTAAACATAAAAGCTAAAACCGTAAAACTCTTAGAAAAAACGTAGATGTAAACCTTTGGACCTTTTCTTAGATATGTCACCGAAAGCTACAACAAAAGATGAATTGGACTTCATCAAAATTAAAAGCTTTTGTGTCTCAAAGGACACCACGAGGTGAAAATACAACCCACACAGAATGGGAGATAAAATTCACAAACCACGTATCTTATAAGGGACTTGTATCTAGTATGTAAGGAACTCTTGACAACTCAGTAATAAAGATACACAACCTAATTTAAAAATGAGCAAAGGACCCGGAAGAACACTTCTCCAAAGAAGATATACAAGTGGCCAACACGCAAGTGAAGATGCTCAGCATCGCTGGGCCTCAGGGAAACGCAAATCAAACCCACAGTGAGACCCCAGCTCATGCCCACTAGAATGGCTGTCACCAAACGCAGATAATAAGGGTTAATGAGGATGTGGAGAAACTGGAACTCTGATACATTGCAAAATGGTGCTGCCACTTTGGAAAACAGTTTGCTGGTTCCTCAAAAGGCTAAACACAGTTACCGTATGACCCAGCAATTCAACTGCTAGGTATACATCCAGAAAGAAATTAACGTCCACGCAAAACCTCGTGCACAGAAGTTCAAGAAGCAACATGACTCATAAAATAGCCAATAGTGCAAACAACCCAAATACCAATCAACTGATGAGTGTATAAATAAAAGGTGGTACAGCCATACAATCGAAGGTTACTCAGCAGTGAAAGGGAATGAAGTACTGATACTTGCAACAGAACGAACCTTGAAAACATGAGGCTAAGTGAAAGACGCCAGCCACCAAAGACCACATGTCGCATGGTTCCATTTCTGGGAATGTCCAGAACAGGCAATTCTAGAGACAGAAGGTACGCTGGCAGTTGTCTACGTGCTGGGGAAGTGGAGGAAGGGTGGTGTTAGGAGGAAAGAAACTGTGTGCTAACAGGTACAGGCTTGCTTTCTGGGGTGATGCCCCCTAAAATCCATTGTGGGGCCACCTGCACAACTTTGTCAGTTCACTAAAAACCATCGCATTGTACACTTTAAATAGATGGCTTATATGGTTTACAAACTGCATCTCAATGAACCTGTTAAAAAAAAAAAAAAAAAAGAGCTAGGCCAGGACAAATAGCTACCGGATGAATGCTGCTGTTGGTATGTACCTTTAAAAGGGTGACATTAAAATTCCAAACCCTTGAACAAGCTTAAAAGTACTGAAATGCTTCTTACACACTATGTATTAGTTTCTTGTCAGCTCCTATTTTAACCCATCATTTTAGAGCAATCAGTACAAATCAAAGAATTTCTGAAAGAATCCATCTTTTATTCAAATAGAATCACATTTGGAAATCAAGATCATATGGTTTAAAACCATCTGACCTGGGTTTTGGATTCAGACCAACGAGAAGGATAGTCTGTTGTCAGCATCCGTTAAAACACTACTCCTGCTCCAGGACCAGATGAAAACAAGGGACACAAATTATTTGTTTTCGCTGACTTTATAAGTACATTAAATTTTATCAAATAATGTATCTTTTACAATTCTGTAAATGAAACAAACTGGATTTTAAAAGGTGGTGAGTCTGAGAGCTGCTCCACAATCCACCCGGTCACTATGCTGAACGTTCCTGCTTTCGTATCATTAAATGAAGCTGAGCTCTGGCCTCACCCGGTGCTGCAATCACTTGATGAGCCCCAAACTCTCCTGGTCCACCTCACCCTGCAAGCAGAGATCCTACTTCTGAAAGTATCACCTTTTCTTTCCATTACTGTGGTTCAAGGATACTACGCCTTCACAAGGTTGTCCAGTATTCATAGATTTTATAGAATCCTTTGACTAAGCCTTTCCTTAAAGAAAGCAAATGAAGACAGCCAGTTCTTTTTCACGCCACTTCAGCCAACCTTGCCTTTCCCCTGCTCCCCTAACCTTTTTAAACCGAGGTACGTGAGTGAAGTCAGGGCAGGGATCTAACGCACTGGGATTAGACGCCCACCACGCAGCCACCCTGGACTTACCTTCCCGTCTTCTCCCCACCACTCAGTCCCCCACCTCACCCTCCAGGGGGAACCGTCTAAACACTGCTCTCCAGATGTGGCTCCAGCTTTCCCTCCATCATGTCGTCACTCACATCACAAGCACTGCTTCCCTTTCACCCCCATTAAGTCCTTCCTCGTTCCCGACTTACTTCTCTTTCGAAACTCAGCGGAAAAGCTCGACTCTTCATGGACTCTTTCCTGACGCTCCCCTGCCTTCAGGAAGTCTTGTAAACTCGGTGACACGGCACAGCCAGAGCGGCCTGCTCTCGTTATGGCACTGAGAGCAAACACAAAGGACACAGGGCTTCCCCTGGTGGAATCTGAGATCTGTCTGGGTAAGGCCTGGAAGGTCTTAAGAAGTTACCGTAACCACTTATTAAACATATTCATCTGCTTCTGAGTTAAATAAACCACTTTAATGCAAACACTCAATAGGGCATCTTGCCCATTGCTTGCAAGATTATGTCTCTCTCTGCTGCTGTAGGCATAGACGGCTTCACTCCATCCCGTCTTCTCTGGATCATGATAGAATTCTGTGTGTATGTGCAAAAAAGAAAAACCAAAATCAGTCAAGTACTAAATGCGAATCAGTTACCAGTAATCTGCTATTGTGGTCTTCAGAAAGGAAACGTAAAAAACCGAGTTTAAAAAAAACAACAAAGAATGCATTCTAGGACTCCAGATACTGTTTTCAGACGATTCTCAATTAAACAGAAGTGATTGTTCCCACAGGAATATGTTAACTGTAACTGGGGTGGGGACACACTTTGTAACTTCAGGCCCATCGAGAGGAGCTACGGAGTAACGGCCAAATGAAACCAACAGGTAAGCTAGCAGAGGGACAGGAAGCAGCTGGATCCAGAGCTCAGAGAAACAGAAATTATATGGCAACGTCCGCCAAAAATGGGACCACGGGTGATGGCGGGAGAGGAAGAAGAGAAAAGGAAGCCTGATGCGTGCTGTGACGGGGCGAGCCACCTATTCCGCTCACCTCCAGAAAACTCCAATTGTTAACAAGGCTATCGCTTTAGGGCCGCAGGCACTTATGCACGTAGGAAGACACACCTCTATCAGAGCTGCGTCCTTACACGTGGGCAGACGGTGAGGCAGCTAACGAGAGCGCCCAAGGATCCTTTAGGGCACACGGAGGATAAAGTCAAAAAGGTAAGTTTCCGACAGCCATCACTAAGGAAGGATTGTGGGTGCTGACAAACTTCAGGCTTCAGTTTCAAGCTGAGCAGATGAGTTTCAACATAAAGGTAACCAAACTAGGCTTACCCAGAACTTCCGGCAGTTTTTGTACTTCAAGAAGTGAGCGGAACACCTTTCTTTGTCATAGTTATATTCATCCATACATCTGGTAGAAGCATCAGATTCCTTAAATATGTAAGATAGGTATCATTTAAGAGGTGGAATGGCATCTAAAAAAAAACAAACTTCTGAAGCTGCTTCCCCCCCAGAGCAGGTAATGTGAAATAGTTCCTTTTTGTTCATTTGAACGAACAGATAATGAACAGGAACAGAATTATCTTTCCAACTATCCCAGCATTCGTTCTGCTCAAAGCAGACATCTTCCTTTTCACAGTGGCGTCAGTTTTCTGAACACCTGATCACAGGAATTTGAGTCGAAGCACTGACTGAGATCACTTAACCCAGTAACCGGTCAATGAAGAGGCCGAGGCAAGGTGCAACATGCTCAGGATCACGGTGCAAGGAGTTCCCTGGCGGCTCAGTGGTTAGGACTCGGTGCTTCCGCTGCCGGGGCCTGGGTTCAATCCCTGGTCTCGAAACTAAGATCCCACAAGCCACACGAGGCGGGCTGGAGCGGGGAGGGAATCACTGCTGTATGTGGAAGCAAAACTCAGTCTCCCGACTCAGAGGGCAGCTCTCCGCCCCTCCAAGTTCTCGCTTGGCCTTGAATGTTTGAGTTAAGGTGGTTTCGAGAACCTAAGTAAGTTGCTAATGACTGGTCTACAAGGTAACTTAACGACATTCATCTCAACGTGTGTTCGGCTATCATTTGCTCCATTACGCAAGTAAGTACACAATTATGCAAGCAATTTTAATAGGTTATCATTAATATCACTTCAAAACCACAAGGAGCAACACAGGGCTAAGAGTTCAAAGGAGGGTAGCTGCCATTTGGGAGTTAAATTTCAGCTGTCTGAACTGGAAGTAGATTGGAGAACAAACTTCAAAGTGAAAGGCATGATTCCGAGACTCCAGCTAAAGGGAAGCTTTAAATAAAGGGGAAGGTAACTTCCTTCACAGATCTAAGAAACATGGTCTAGCTAAAGAGACTTAGTAAAGCCGTTAAACAGATGTCATATATGTAGCAAAGCTAATCTTCTAAGCCAAATAGTTAATGAATGTGTATATTTGGAAAATGCATATAGGATCGGGAATATAATTTTCATAGCACCAGTCCAACGACTGCATTATTCAAGGGTGACAATGCCACAAGTAAGAACCGCTAAATCTTACCAAATAAATGCCAATAAAGCTTTACCATTACAACGAAATGTTTTGTTTACATGATACCTTTGTGAAAACCTTCAGGCTTTAAATAGCCTAATTCAGTTCTCAACCCTCATCCTCAGCAGGTTGTCTCAGGGACATGATGAAGGCGTTGCTATCAAAACATAAATTTCAGGGACGGTTTAAAAATACCTACTTTCCATCTTTGCATGTTTGGACTCAAGAATTTCCTCTGTGTTACACATGCTTGTCTAGTATAACAGTGATGTTATACAAATTAGGGAAACTTAAAAGAGATGAATCCTTGTTAGCTAGATTATGAATATCTAAAAATGCTCTAGTGAAATAAGGATACACAGGCCAGGAATATTTCTCGTACAGAAATAACTTTATTTAAGAACTGCAGAAAACTGACGCCCACAAAATCAGAAGAAGCCTGTTTTTCCAACTCGATACTCACGACAATTAAAAGCGATCTGGCTTACCAACAAGCAAGGATTTATGTCAGGATCTCTCAGCCTTCCAGCTACCACGGGCATCCTACCTGTCTTCTTCCTGCAGGCAGATGTTGGGGAAGAGTTACACAGTGGATGACAATATAAGCTAGTAAATCTCATCAGCTCCACAAGTACTTGAAAAGTTAATTCTGCCATAATGATTATCCAGTGAGGAACTCATATAACCTCTGTATTTTCAGAGTAAAGACTTGGATGTGATTCTCCTTTGCACTGACTTGTGCCTCAGCACAAAGGCCTTATTTAAATTCCTAAAGTGCATCTACTGAAATTTGATTACAATGTCCAGAACGAAAGATAGTTCAGCTAAACTTTGGTTTTCGTTTACTCCTATTTCTAAAGGTTAAGCAATTAAATGTGTTAACGAAACCTAAGAATACCGCATGCACTCTATTACTTCCTTATTATATATGGATTAGCACACAAAATAAGGGTGGAATACTTTAGTACAACCCAACTTTAGCAAAAACATTTGTTAACTAAAGTACGTGAATGTCTACTCCATGGCCAGCCCTGGGATGGCCGATATACCAAAAACAAAAACAAAACAAAGTTATTACTTAGTTGACATTCTGAAAAGTTAAAAAAAGAAAATCTGAAACTTAACTTCCAGGGGCATCTTCTATTTAGCTGATACTTCCCAGGGTTGAAGGAAGTCAGGGAATGCTACTGTAGAGCATTCATCTTCCAACTAAAGCCGTACACAGAGATACAGCTCTGAAGAAGCCTTTATCCATTAAAGATGACCACAGTTCTCTAAGGGCCAATTAGTGATTCCAAGTCAAGCTGTATACTCATATAACAAGTATGTCGACGCTATCCCAGGACAACTACTCTCTATAATGAAGTTAATTGAAATTGGTATACTATTATCTTCAAAGACATGTCACAGAAATGAACTAAAAGGGAAAACTAAAAAAAAATAATCAACTGACTTTTAATTACTAAAAGGTAATTTTTTGTTTATTTCAACGTATTAGCATACTATCGATTAAGCCACCCACAAATATTTTTAAATGCTCTGCACTAAGTTTAAGGAACTTACTCCTGAATGGTGTTCTAGCTTAACTGTCTTTTACCTAGAGGTCTAAGGAGAAGCCAGCAAATAATGCAGTATGACTTACCAAAAACACCACTGAATAAAAACTGCATCAGTATAACCAGACAGAGCTCAGAATTTTTGTACAAAGTGGTTTCTACTTTCCTTGCCCAAGATGGGACCATCAAAACATATCAGTCATGTTAAAAGAAATAAAGTACATTCAGGAAAAACAATCAAACCCCACCAGCTCCTGAAAAGTGAAGGTATTCTGAATCTTGAGTCAACTAGTTCCGTTTCTCTATTAAGAGAAAGATCACGATGTCCAGGCTAAAGGAGATAACCTCTGCAAAGAAGGATGGAAAAAAGTCTAATCGTTCGGGGGTCTTTTCAGTACCCACTAAGTAATCCTTCTATTTTATCATCTTCACTGACCAATACATGAGTATACCTAGCTAGCAGAAACATCTTAGCAAAAAGGAAATTCAAGATGCTGTTCAACTATATGTAGAAGCTTCTTCCTCTCCTGAATACAATTCCTTTACAGCCTTCACTTCTTCTTATGAGAGGTGAGGGCACTAAGTAAATTCACAGGCTTCCTTTCTACATCTGTCCTATGCTGTGAGAGCAAAGAACTCTGCTTAGTTGTTCATATGCCTTGGATATAATCTCAATAACGATCAGACGCAGACAGAACTCAGGTTGCCTGCCTCCTGTGAAAGTGTTCTGGTTCGCATTTTATCATTGTCATGGGTCAGGAATTCTTTACAAATAACACCGAGGTAACATCACATATACCGAATCAGGTCTGCTGTAGGAGTTTATCCACCTTTCATTTCCTCTCCCTTCCGGATTCTAAATACAAGTCAATCTAAGTTTGGATTTCCGACTGTCACCTTCTTTGCATGAATCCTCATGTATCAACTGGAAATGAAGAGGAAATGTCAGTTTACAGTGAGGAGCGGGGCTGAAATCAAGTTCGAGTGTTCCGCCAGCGAGGCCTTATCTACTTAGTTTCTGAAGGTACCAAACAAACGTGACGAAGCTCTACTTGCAGGGGACAGTCAGAAAGAAACCAACGATTTGAGAGAGGGGCCGCAAAAGCACGGCACGTTTGAGGAATAGCCCTAAAATCTTTTCCAAAGGGCAAACTGCTTTAAAAAGTATTTCTTGATTTCCCACCCAGTGGTTCAGGTCGCCACTCCGAGCAGCTCTGCAAAGGAAGGGGGACGCGAACGCTGCTGACCCGTCCAGCCCACCCCTCCCGTGCTGGTCCTTGCCCAGGCAGGGGTTGCGGCCCTCCCACACCGCAGGGCAACCGTCGGGAAGCTGAAACACGTCCTGCGAGGCCCTCAAGCCTTTAACCCACGGCTGGGTGCAGGCAGGCAGGGTCAGGAAGTAGCGGTGGCCCTGCGGAGGGGGCGGGGAAGGCGAACGGAGACTCTGGAGCCAGGCGAGCCCCAGGCCCCGCTACCTCCAACGAGCTGCCCGGTCCCCCGACGGCGGCCGCAGGTGAACCCACCTTGCCCCGACCTTCACCTTCGACGGCGCCCAGAAGAGCAGGGGGAGAGGAAAACGCAGGGAACTGGGGGCAGGGCTAGGCATTTACGCTCCAAAGGCTGGGAAAAAGGGTGAAGGAAGGGTGAAGGAAGGGCCGGGGGTGCCCAGGCAGGGGGCAACTTCCTCGTCCCCGGCCCGAGAAGACCCGTGTTGCGGGGAGGATGTGACGGGAAGGGGCCCGCGCCCAGGCGAGGCCTGGTGGAAGCGGCGTCACGCCGGAAAAGCGGATGCGGGCCCCGCGGCGGCCCAGGCGCGCCAGTCTCTTCCCGCAGCCCGGCAGCCGCCGCAGAGGGAAGGGCGGGGAACTACTCACCTCGGGCTGCCGCTTCACCAGCGCCCAGGCCGTCTCCAGCTCCAAACACGTCAATGGCTCACGCAGCGGGACCTTAAGTAGCGCGCATCCCAACGTGCTGCCCCCGCTCCCCGGCGGCCGCCGGCCCAATCGGGGCGCGCCGCCGCCTGACTGACAGCTGAGCGGGGCCTGGCGCGGCGGGGGCGGACGGGCCTCGCCCCGCCCCCGGCCGGCGGGAGGAGGGCCGAGGCGGGAGGAGTGGGCGGGGCGGCGCGCGCGGCCCCGCCCCGCGGGACCCCCCCGCGCCGCGGCCCGCCTCTTAACACTTCGGCTTGACGGGCGGCGTGGAAGGCCAATCGGCGGGCCCAGCTGCGGCGGCGGCGGCGTCCAGTGGTCGACCCCGGGGCGGAGCTTGTGGGGGGGCGGGCACAGCGGCGGGCGGGGGCAGGGGGCGGGCCGGCGGGAGGCGGGGGCGGCGGCCGAGCGGGCCGGGGGAGGCAGCGGTGGGCGCGACGTCGGCGGCGGCGGCGGCGGCGGCGGCGGCAGCTGCAAGTTGGGCTGCAGGGGCAGCGCATACACTACAATGGCTGCTGGAAAGAGGCGTAAGGAAACAATTTCCAGGCCCGCCGCGTCCAGCCCGAAATATGAGAAAAAAATTATTAGAAATTCCGCGGGCGGTGTAAAGGCGGCGGACGGGCCGGAGGGAGGATGTTAAAGCCCCGCGGTGAGTTCTCCCGGGGTCCGGGGCGGCGGAGAGGCGTTTAGCGGGAGAAATATCAGGGTTATTTAAATTATGGGACTCGCCGAGGGGGCAGAGGAGCCGCGGCGGCGGCAGGAGGAGGAAAAGTTTGTGCTACTCTCAGCCCCTGCTCAGGACCCCAGAGAGAAAAATAATAATAAAAAATAAAATAAAATCATTCAGCGGGGGTGCGAGGACTCCCGGAGTCGCTGCTGACAGGGCAGGGGGCGATGCGGCTGGAGACCCGAAGGTGAGGTCGGTGGGAAAAAAAAAAAACCCTTTCTTCAGGGTCTGGAAAGTTTGAAAAGTTTTCCTCCTCCTCCTCCGCTCTGGTGCTGTGAATATTGTGACAGCGGCAGCGGCAGCAGCGAGAGCGGAAGACATTAGAGACCCGAAAAATAAGGGAAAAATTAATATAAATTCAGTTTTACGAGTAAACTCTCCGCATTTTCCACCAAAACATCCCGGGGGAAGGTCGCTTCCCAAAGGGCCTGGCGGAAACCCGCAGTCGGCAATATTTGGGGGGCACTTTGAGTGACTTGGGGGAACTTTGCCCCTTTTTCAAAAGAGGTTTTTCTTTTTTGGAGAAACGGATTTGTTTTTGCCCTTTCCTCAGGTGGGCGAGTCGGGGTCGGGGTGCGGGGTCTACGGGGAGGTGTGAGCCCGGGGTGTGTGCCTGCGGGAGGAGGGGTGGTAAATGAAAGCAGGAGATCTGCACAGAGCAGGGACAGCTTGTTGTCAGTATCATAAACAACCAAAATGGAGGGAGAACTCAGGCATATAACCAAATAAAAATTTTTTAAAAATCGCAAAAAAATCCCAAAAAATCCGGGATGCTCCCCCTTTTCTCGCTCAAGGTAGAAGGATGAACCGCCTTTCCCCTGAAGCCCATTTTGACTTTGCAGGGACCAAGGAGTTAATATTTATTTATTTTTTAAAACTTTCGAAGGGCAAAAGCCTTTTATAACTCAACCGACAATGAGAAAACGTGAAAATCCGATGCTCGAGAAGGAGGGGGAGGGAGGGGGGGAGGTGGTAGTGCAGAAACTGCTAAACTTATTGGTAATGTGGACTGATCTGCGATAAGATAAACACTATATTTGCTATTTTATAACTCTCTTTTAATGATCGTTGCGGGGTTCCCCCCCCCCTCCGTTGGAAAAAAAAGTGATGCCATTTTCTTAATAGAGTTAATATGTGTGATTGGAAGAATAAACCTTTCCGGCTTTAGATGGCATTTTCGTCGCATTTATGCTTCAGGTTTTGTTGGTGGCTCCCTCGTTTCTTCAAACTAGGCTCTACAGAGGAGGGGTAGAGAGGTGATGCTGCACACAGAGGCTGGTGTGCAAGACTGGAGCACCTTTTGGGGTGGGGTGGGCAGTTGCTGGGTTTATCCCTTCCTGACACGTTTGCTTCACGTGCTCATCCTCAGGAAGGAATGTTCAGCTGAGGTTTTCTGGTTTTACGTATAGAAAAGGATGGTGCCTCTTGCATCACATTGAAGTTAATGGGAAAGTGCTGCTGATGTTGGTTCCACGTGGGATATGGGACAGAGCAGGGCATTTTAAAGGGACAGCTTCTCTTTTCTGATGATTTTCATCACCTACACAGAATCCCTGCGTGAGGATCAGAAGCAGAGGTTCTGGGAGGGTGTGGTGATGGAAGAGTCTCCTCTTTCCATTACTCAAATGCACCCACCTTTAGCAGTGATGGAGGGAAAGGAGGGATAAGCAAGCCCAACAGAAGATGGATATTGTGAAGATCAGTTTGTATCCAAGCTGTTCTTTTGTGTAACAAGCCCTCCCAGGAACTTTGCATGTTACATTGCTTTGCTTTGGAAGCTGATTTTGGAAGGAATTGTGGAAAAATGGGAATAGTTTAAGGTGTGTGGTGTAATGGTATAGCATTATTGAACAGCTATGAATTCTGTGCAGTGAGATCAAAGAGCTGTGTATGCCCATAATGTGAATTTTACAGCCATTTTGTAAAAGCTGTAAAATACCTAATATTCAATTTGGCTTAAGGTACATTGAGGACTTCTGGTTGAAAACTCCAGACAGAGTGGTGGAGATTCTTTTACACTGTAAGCAGGAGACATTTCTTTAAGGGAAAAAAAGCACATACACCAACACCATGGAAAAGTTTACGCATACCCATTTTAAAACCCCATCCTATACATGTGCTGTAACTCTGCGCCTTTGAAATGGAAAGGTTTTAAAGTCCTGTGACCTACCAGTTTGCATCTTTTAGGTTGAATTTATTTGTGTTATTTAACAGGAAATGTTTACTGATCATAAACTACTATTGAGTCTAATGGCTTAGATTTTCACAGTATTTCCAAAATTTAAAATGTGTAGGTTGTTTGCTGTCCTCTATTGGAGATTAAGGTTAATCTCGAATAGAATTTACTTGTGTTCCGTTTTCCACAGGTATATGAAGTTTCTGGAATAGATGCCTATTTTCCCTTGTTTTTATGATTTATAGAAATGGATTAAAATTAGGGCTGGAGTTTTAGACTTCTTATACAGAATATTTTGTCTTGCCATACTGTACAAATTATTATTTTGAAGTCTAGTGTGTGTTAACCTGTGTTCACCTCTGAGCTCTTATCTGCACCTTTCTGTAAACATCTCCATGACAGCATTACATTGGTGTAGTGTGGTTTCTGATTTTGGAAGCAATTGCAACTTTCTAAGAACTCATTAAAAAATTAATCCCATGAACCACTGTTAAATCAAAATTGATTGGAAAGTGATTAAACTGTCAAAGGAGAAGAGAAACTCCCCCCCCCCCAAATAATCTTTCCAGAGGTTTTGGAATGCCATTAATACTTATAAAACCTTTGAAATTTATCGTACATTTTCATTGTTATTTTGGCTCAAGACAGTTACATTGACTATAAATGGTCAGAATTCGGTTATGTGTTTAAAATAAGTGGGACTTTTAGATCTTGAATAGTTGCCACTTTCACAAACCAGATACTAATATCAATAAATTCAGTTTCTGTAAAAGTGAAGGAAAAGTATTTCTTCCAGTTACATTAGACCATTGAGTTATTGAGGTTGTTTGGACACTTCAAGTTGTGATTAGTTTACTGTCAACCTAAATAAAAGTACTGGTATTGTGATTTTTTTTTTTTCTATCTCACAAAGAATGGTATGAAACTTACTTCATGTTTGGGTTTTACACAACTAGTTACTTTTCTGAATCAGAAAATGCACTCAGAGCGCACAAGTATAAACCTGTAATTCCTCAGAGAGCCTTATTTAGATAGAGCAGAGCATGATTGCTACTTTGAATTGACTGTACTGAGCTTTTTTAATGCCTGAGAAATACTACCTGTTGAACATCTTTTTCCTGAAGCTACCATTAAATTGTACCAATTTACAGAAATAAGCTAAAGTTATTGTATACTCAAAATCTTTATTTCAGTTAAAATTAGAGAAACCTCATAGGCTGAGATTCTTATTTGAAATTTATATGCCTAATTTTGCTATTCGAAATTCTATAAGGTATTTAGCTGC
Organism: Delphinus delphis; assembly: GCF_949987515.2. Lineage (NCBI taxonomy): Eukaryota > Metazoa > Chordata > Mammalia > Artiodactyla > Delphinidae > Delphinus > Delphinus delphis. Next base: position 5,001,197 of record NC_082699.1, on the reverse strand, counting down.
TTTGGAAGATGATTTATAAATGTGGGCTAATTCTGATAAAATTCAATACCTGCATATTTATTATAACCTAAATATTTTAATAAACAGACATCTTACAGCTAAATAAATTAATGAATATGTTTTTATCAACATAGTTTCCCAATTTTAAGGATACTCTCTGTTTTAATATCATACAAAGGTGTTCTTTTTCTTTCCTTTGTTTTTAACATAATCCTGGTTGTCACTGTATACATTTTGGTTTGGTATTCTGGAAATTTTCCTTTGTAAGGATTAAATTGTTATTTGCTGAATGAAATACAATGCTCCTGTCTTTGAGATTTGAAAAGCCTGAGAACTGAAACATGTATCTATAGCGATCTTTGAAGTTTTGTTTTGATAATCATTTGCCCCTTAAGCTGTGTAATCAAAATATTGGTTCCTTCCAGGAATGTTTTAATGTTTTTTATTTAGAATCTTGTTCTTTGGAAAAATAATATATATAAAAAGTTACCTGTTACACACACGTGCACACACACACACACACATGCACACACACACCCAAGAAAAAAGAAAAAAGTTCTACTGAATAACTTTACTTACACAACCTGGAATACTTGTTCTTTTTGATGTGTTTCCAAATGTGTAGGAAATAAATAACAAATTGTCCTCTTTATGTTGATAATGTCTTAGATTCTTAAGTTATTTGAGTAGGGAAGAGTTTCAGAAGAAGGAAGGAACAACTGAATCTGTTCAACACAACCCAATATAATGAATATGTTAAAGGTAAAAGGGCTAAAAATTGTCCCTTGAGCCATTTTCTAAATGCTTTAAGAACCTGATAAACACCTTATCTGAAACATCAAATACTTTAAAAATATATCAGACACTGCAAAAGAACAAAAATGGACCTTTGATTTCTTTAATTTTAACAGGAATTAATGTAGGCAGCATATTTAACCAATTAGTAACTGTTTAGGTAGCCTTGGAAAAGTATTTACAAATAAGTTAAATGTGAGGGCAGGGTACACTGGATTGATGAACAGTTAAGTTAACTATGATTTTAGAATCCATGCAGGGGAATTCTTTCCCATTGTACAATAAGACCACTTTGGAGGCAACTAATTTTTACTTTTGTATGTATTTCAGTCCCTAATTTTTTTTGAAAAGCTTGAACCTGACATCTACTGTGTTACTACTTTTCATTTATACAGGGCAATTTTTATATCTCATTAGCAAATTTAATTTTTAAATTTAATTTGAGAAATTAAATGCAAAATTTGAGACCATAACATTTTATGAAAGTATTGGTGTGTACTTCACATTTGAAGCTATGAGAAGTATACATGTGTGAAAACCTGGCAGAAATGATTGCAGGGCCATGGTTTGATTTTTACTTTTAAATCACTTGGCCTACTGCCCAGTCATTTGCATTCTAGTCTGGGTGCCCACCTGTCTCCACCTTTTCCACCAAGGGTGGTATTGACAAGGGTATGGGTGGTGAGGAACTGCCAAAGGTGCTTTGGTATTTTTGTTTTCTGATTTTGTGTATGTACTGGTATTTGTTGTTGTTAAAGTGTTAAGGTTTTTGCTCTTTTTTTTTTTAATGCTTATCAGAAAACAAAGTCACAATTTCAGAAAACAAATAATATCTCATTTTTAAAAAGTGAAGTGATGTGATACTGCATTAAAATTGTTAGTGTTTATAAGTCCCTGGATGTCTTGTAAACAGAGTTACTGCAGGGTCATGGTATTAAAACTAACCACAGTGGTGTGGGGGGGGGGGATTTGAGATGGCAACCTAAGAAATGGGTATGCCTGCACAGAATGAATGAATTCAGGCAGTTATGTCCTAGCTTAATAGGAGGAGCAACTGGCTTGAAATGTTTCCCTGTATTTTTTTTTAAGTGAAAACTTTTCCTAATCTAAATACATAGAAAACCTAGAAATATGAATGTGTTAGAAAGCAAAAGTGTTCTTTTTTGATGTCTTAAAAAAAATGAGTTTTCAGTAATGAAAGTGTATTACAAGAACATAAGTATGGACTAAAATGTCCAAAATTAATGGGGAAGAACTAGTGGATGAGAATATCAGATTAAATAATAATCATGGTAAATTTAAAATTTGACTTCTGTGAATAAAGAATAACTAAATACAAAGCAAATAATAATAAATTTACCCCCCCAAAATGAGAGTGATAATTGGGGGATCTATAAGAGAGTATTTGTAATACAAATTGCTGGTTTTATAACCTTTTAAAAATAGTTTCCCCAAAAGTTTTCCCTCCATATCTTTAGACTTGTATTAAACTAAATTAAATTTAAGAATAATATGTAGTGGTTATTTGGAATTCTTTATTTTTAAATAAGGAAAAACGATTTTTTGTTTTTTTTTAAAGATTAAAGATTATTTTAAATGTGTACCTAAGTGAAGTGTTCTGAAAAATCTTAGAAACTGTTGAAAATTATTTTCTTCATTCTTCATCAGAAAGTTTAAAACTTTCCGTTAAGTTAGTGAAATAAATTTTAAAACCTTAGTATAAGAACAGTGTACTTTGTGGACTTTTTTAGGGCAATTTAAATCATTTCTTACAGACTTCATAACATTTAAAAAGCTTCTCACAAGGTAAAGATAAGAACATTCACAAACTTCTTAATTTCTGGAATGTTTTTAGGTGTAGGCTGACAATTAAAGGAATTTTCCTTCCCATTTACTAATTAGCAATTGATTTTCTGAAGGAGAATCTAGACCTATTACAGTATTATGTTCGGGAGTGGGCTTTTCCTTCAATATCAGAAAATACTTTGAGGGTAGAGGAGGCATCTTTTCTTCATGGGTCTCTACAGATTGTGATGATCTGTCATTGCAGAGTCTTGAGCGCTACCTTTTTTTTGAGAGTGAGAGACTCATTTGAGGCTTTCAGATATTAAATGTTTGAATTATTTTCTCAAACCAGTATTGGAATTGCACATGTGTTTACTGATTATTTATGATATCCTATCTTTTAGTTTCTGAATATGGGAATGTTAATTCTCAGATGAAATGCTACAACTAAAGGGCTGCCACTTGACTTTTAAAAAAATTGTCTTTTTAATCAATAGTTTGACCTTAGAGCCTTTAATTTTGAGATACATTTTTGGAGACTGTTAAACTAGAAATTAGAGAACGAGGAATTTAGTCCCTTTGTCTAATAGGCAAAATTAGAAAAATGTTTTAGTCAGTTTTGTTCATTTGAAGATACTTTAGCAAAAAGTTGATTCACTTGTTCTTGATCAGAAGAATTTTAAGAAATTGAACCTGAAAGCTTGAGGTAGTTCAAATGTGCAGGCTCAAAATAGCACCAGTTGAATTTTAGCTTGCTAGATTTTCTCAATAACTTGATTTTATTTTCTTGTAGTGTCTTAATGCTGGAATTACACAGAGCCCGCATCACTTTTCATTATACTCCAAAAGAGTTATAGTAAAAGGTTTTATTTTTATCAAGTTTAGGCAATGAAATGAAAATACTGTTTTATATAAGAGAGCATTACCTTTTTTAAGCTACTTTGTGCAAATTCCCAAACAGTTTCTATAACTGTTCCATTCCAAAGAAGAGAAATTAGCTCCTTTACCTTAAAACTAAATTTGCTCTAAATTTACAGTTTATGGGAGGGTTGTCACTTTATATATTTGGGTAAGATCTATTATAACCTAAAAAATAAATATTAATATGATCATCATATCTGATTATAAGCTACCTCTCAAACATGAATTTGCTTCCCTTGTACTTCTAAAATTATCTTCTAAATAAAACTGAGAAAATGTTTTTCATGTGTTTTTCTAATTTGTTATTGTCTGAAGTAATTTAATTGGGTAAAATTTCAGTTTCAATTATGTTTCTCTTCTAATATTAATAGAATTTTACTTGAAAATTACTGTTCAAATGCACAGTGTTTCAGCACTAAAATAGCATTAGATATATAATAAAATAGGTATGTTGATTATACCAAGAGTGGTGGAAGCAGCCCTAGTAATTCTTATTTGGAATAGTTTAAAATGTTTCCAGCAAAATGCCTGTGAGTGTAAGGCACACCTCTAACAGCAGTTAGTGATATTTTATGCTTTTCTTTTGCTGCTTCATAAAATTTGAGCATCCTCAGAGCTGCTGCCATGCAAACAAATAACTGATTTAACTATGCCCTGTGTAAAGTACACATATCAGGTTTAGCTTCTCATGTAATTTGCTTTAGCTTTCTTATAAGAAAATTGTGTAAGACAGGTATTCCTTAGTAATAATTTGGTATACATCACATCTTAAAATATATTACAGGTAAAATATATCATCATAATCGTTTACCCAAATCAAAATGGAAGTAAACTATCCAGTAATCGTTTTAATTAGACATAGAACGAAGGTTTTAAGTATTTAACAGGATAACTTGATGTACTGCTGAAATACAGGGAATTGTAGTTGAAAGTTGTTTCTGTACCCAAATCGATTTTTGTGTGCCTCAAAGTTTGTAAACAAAAGTGAACACATATAAAATCTGGCAGTTTACAGAAGTTCCTAAACATCTATCCTTTGACAGTTAATGAAAATGTACTTTTCAAATACATGGGCAAAATTACTTCAAAAATCATAACATATTCAATTATTATAGTTAGTTTTCAAAGAAAAATGGAGATGAATGGTTTAGTATTGCTTTTATCTATCTACATCAATTGAATATTCATTGTAGTTGAATTTTTTAATCATTAAAGCATTTAATACTCTTAGGTATATTTTTGGGTTTTGTTTTGTTTTTTTAAGTAGTGTAACTGTTTTCCTTAAAACCCTGTCTTTTTTGGACATTATAACCTAATTAAGATAGTTATTTCAAAACTTTAACTGCTTTTATTTAATAAGAGAATTCCTGTTCCCTAGATCATATTATTCTTAAAAGAAGTTCCTACCTTGAAGCACTCTTAATCTAGCTCAGGTTATCTTTTTAAATCTATACTACATAGAAACTTTTCTTCTTCTAGAGTTAGGCATTTATCGCTATGATCTTACCTCTTAGAACTGCTTTTGCTGCATCACATCAATTTTAGTATGTTACCTTTCCATTTTCATTTGTCTCAAGGTTTTTTTTTTTAATTTCTCTTTTGATTTCTTCCTTGATCCATTGGTTGCTCAGTAGCATTTTGTTTAATCTACATATCTGTGAATTTTCTGGTTTTCTTCATGTAATTATCTTCTAGTTTCATACCATTGTGGTCAGAAAAGATGCTTGATATGATTTCAGTTCTCTTAAATTTATTGGAACTTGTTTTGTGGCCTAACATATGATCTGTCTTGAAAAATGTTTCATATGTGCTTGAGAAGAATGTGTATTCTGTTGCTTTTGGATGGAATGTTCTGCAAATACCTGTTAACTCTATCTGGTCTAATATATCATTTAAGGCCAGTGTTTCCTTATTGATTTTCTGTCTGGGTGATCAGTCCATTGATGTAAGTTGAGTATTAAAGTTCCCTTCTATTATTGTATTGCTGTCTATTTCTCCCTTTAGGGCCATTAATATTTGCTTTATATATTTAGGTGCTCCTATGTTGGGTACGTAAATATTTATAGATGTTATATCTTCTTGTTCAAATAAGCAACCTAACTTTTAGGGATATTTTAGGAACTAGAAAAAGAGCTCAGGGAACTAGAAAAAGAAAGGAAGGAAACATAAAAGATTACAGAAAAAATGAAATAGAGACTACAAAGATAATAGAAAAGATCAATGAAACTAAGAGCTGGTTCTTTGAAAAGATAAATAAAATTGACAACCTTTAGCTAGACTCACCCCGCCCAGAAAAGAGGACTAAGATAAATAAAATAAGAAATGAAAGAGTTGGCACAACTAATACCACAGGAATGCGAAGCATCATAAGAGACTACTATGAGAGAATGGACTTGAGGACATGGGGAGGGGGAAGGGTAAGCTGGGACGAAGTGAGAGAGTGGCATGGACATATATACACCACCAAATGTAAAATAGGTAGCTAGTGGGAAGCAGCCACATAGCACAGGGAGATCAGCTCTGTGCTTTGTGACCACCTAGAGGGGCGGGATAGGGAGGGTGGGAGGGAGACGCAAGAGGGAGGGGATGGGGGATATATGTATACGTATAGCTGATCCACTTTGTAATACAGACAGTTATACAGCAACAAATGGACAACCTAGAAATGGATAAATTTCTAGAAACATACAATCTACCAAGACTGAATTATGACAAAATAGAAAATCTGAACAGATGGATTACTGGTAAGGAGATTGAATCAGTAATCAAAACCTCCCAACAATCAGAAGTCCAGGATCAACCAGACACCTTCACTGGTGAATTCTACCGAACATTCAAAGAAGAATTACAGGCATGCCTCGTTTTATTGTGCTTTACAGATATTGTGTTTCTTACAAATTAAAGGTTTGTGGCAACCTGCATCAAGCAAGTCTATTGGTGTCATTTTTCCGACAGTATTCACTTCTGTGTCACATTTTGGTAATTTTCACAATATTTCAAACTTTTTCATTATTATTATATTTGTTATGGTGATCCATCATCAGTGATCTTTGATGTTACTATTGCAAAAAGATTACAACTCATTGAAGGCTCAGATGATGATTAGCATTGTTTAGCAATAAAGTATTCTTTAATCACATTGTTTATTAAGACACGATTCTATTGCACCCTTAATAGACTACAGTATAGTGTAAACATAATTTTTAAATGCACTGGGAAAACAACAAAAAAAAATCATGTGACTTGCTTTTTGCAATATTTGCTGTATTGCAGTGGTCTGGAACCAGCCCTGCAATATCTCCGAGGTATGCCTGCAATTCCAGTCCTTCTCAAACTCTTCCAAAAAGTAGAAAAGGAGGGAACTCTTCCAAACTCATTTTACAAGGCCAGCATTACCCTGATACCAAAGCCAGACAAGAATGCCATAAGTAAAGAAAATTATAGGCCAACCAATATCTTTGATGAACATAGATGCAAAAATCCTCAAAAAAATATTAGCAGACTGAATTCAATAACACTTTAAAAGGACCACATGCCATGAGTAAGTGGTATTTATCCCAGGGATGCAAGGATGGTTCAACATCCACAAATCAGTATGATACACCACGTTAACAAAGTGAAGGACAGAAATTATATGATCATCTCGATAGATACAGAAAACGCATTTAACAAAATTCAATATTCATTTATGGTTAAAAAAGAAAAAACTTTTAACAAATCAGGTATAGAGGAATTATACCTGAACATAATAATGACCATATATGACAAGCTCAGCACTAACATCCTACTCAGTGGTGAAAACCTTTTCCTCTATGATCAGGAAAAAACAAGGATACCCACTCTCGCCACTTTTATTCAACATAGTATTGGAAGTCCTGCCAGGTCAGTTAGGCAGGAAAAAGACAATTGGCAAGGAAGAAATAAAATTGTCACTACTTGCAGATGACATGATAACTTTATATAGAAAACCCTAAAGACTCCCCCCAAAAACTATTAGAACTAATAAATGAATTCAGTAAAGTTGCAGGATACAAAATCATTACAAAAAATATCTATACATTGCATTTCTATATACTAATAATGAAGTATCAGAAAGAGAAATTAAGAAAACAATCCCACTTAAAATTGCATTAAAAAAATACCTAGGAATAAATTTAACTAAGGGGGTGAAAGACCTGTGTGCTGAAAACTATTAAGACACTGATGAAAGAAATTGAAGAAGGCACAAATAAATGGAAAGATATCCCATGCTCATGGATTGGAAGAATTAATATCATTAAATGTCCATATTTCTTTGTAGATTATAAAGCAACCTACAGATTCACTGCAATCCCTTTCAAAATTCCAAAGGCATTTCTCAGAGAAATAGAACAAACGGTTTGTTTGTTGACGCCATAAAAGACCTGGAATACCCAATGGAATCTTGAGCATGAAGAACAAAGCTGGAGGCCTCACACTTCCTGATTTCAAACTATACAAAAAGCTATAATAAGAGAACAGTATGGTATTGGAATAAAAACAGACACATAGATCCATGAAACAGAACAGAGAGCCCAGAAATAAACCCACGCCTTGATGATCAATTAATACATGACAGAGGAGCCAAGAATACACAGTGGGGAAAGCACAGTCTCTCCAATAACTCGTGTTGAGAAAACTGGATAGCCATTTGCAAAAGAATGAACTTGGATGACTGTTTTACACTACACACAAAAATTAACTCAATGGATTAAAGACTTAAACATAAGGCCTGAAATCATAAAACTCCTAGAAGAAAACCTAGGCAGTAAGCTCCTTGGCATGGGTCTTGGCAATGATTATTTTAATCTGACACCAAAGGCAAAAGCAACAAAAGCAAAAATGAAGCAGTGGCATTACATCAAAATAAAATCTTCTGCATCAAAGGAAATCATCAACAGAATTAATAGACAACCTACTGAATGGGAGAAAATATTTACACATCATATATCTGATAAGGGACTAATATTCAAACTATATAAAGAAGTCATACAACTCAAAAGCAAAGAAAACAGTCCAATTAAAAATGGGCAAAAGACATTTTTCCCAAGAAGACATACAGATGGCCAACAGGCTCACGAAAAGATGCTCAGCATCATTAATTGTCAGGGAAATGCAAATCAAAACTGCAATGAGATATCACCTCACAGCTGTTAGAATGGCTATTCTCAAAAAAATAACTAGAAGTAGCAGGTGCTGGTGAGGATATGGAGAAAGGGAGCCCTTGTGCACCCTTGGTGGCGTGAACTGGTGTAGCCACTGTGGAAAACAGTATGGAGGTTCCTCACAAAATTAAAAATAGAAATGTCATATGATGCAACAATTCTACGTCTGGGTGTTTATCCAAAGAAAACAAAAACACTAACTCAAAAAGATATATGCACCCGCATATTCATTGCAGCATTATTCACGATAGCCAAGATACAGAAACAATTTGTGTCCATCAGTGGATGAATGGATAAAGAAGATGTGGTGGGTGTGTGGGTGTGTGGTGCATATGTATATGAATATTATTCAACCATAAAAAAGAACGAAATCTTGCCATTTGCACCAACATGGATGGACCTCGAGGGTGTTAATGCTGAGTGAAAGAAGTCAGACAGAAGAAGATGTATACCACATGATCTCGCTCATATGTGGACTCTAATAAATAAATTTTTTTAAAACCCCAAGTTTATAGATACATAGAGCAGGTTGGTGGTTGCCAGAGGCAAGGGGTAGGGGGTAGGAGAAATGGATGAACTGTTTTTGGTTTTGTTTTAGTTTCAATGGGAAACAAAAACAAAACAAAAAAACATACTAGAGATCCAGTTGCTCTACTAAACCTTGGGTCTGCTGTGACGCTTAAATTTCATCATACCCATTTCACCTTTTATCAGCCAGTGAAGGAAGAGGACGAGAAAGCAGTTTGTTTTGAGAGAAATGCAATCGATCATATTCAGAGGCTGACTCACAAGAGCTTTTCTAAAATGCATGATACCTCTGCCAGCATTAAAAGGAATTTCTTAATTAAAACCATAATACCCGTGTGTCTCAGAAGTGTTTTCATAATCAGATTGCAGGCACTTGTATGCCTGCGCTGGCCATTCCAAGTGTTCTGCTGTTTGCACGTATTTTGCACTCAGTGCTGCCACCCTGTGTATGGCAGTGCCTCGGTACTGTCTGCACTAATTTTCTGTGGGCTTTTTTTTTTTTTTTTTATTAAGCGATAACGTCCAAAACTACTTCTGGAAAATAAGCATGCATATTACAATAAATTTTAAAGATATTTTAGTATACTGTGCTCTGTGTTGAACGCTGTACTAAACCTAGATTTTTAAAGGTTACACAATTCAGAAGTATGGTGTTCAACTGCCAAAAACAAAATTTGGGCATTTTTACAGATAAATACCTTTATCTGTTTCATCTGTCACTTCACTAAAGGCGGAATTGGACTAGTATTCTAAATACAGCTTGAAATTAATCAAATATGAAAGCAGAGGGTTTGATCCTTTAAAGATGAGAAATATTATAAGATCTTTTCTTTTAGCCAAGTTTTAGTTAAAAGTTCTTCCTAGTAAAAGCAAAACCAAAAATGAGCACAAAAGAGACTGTTTCTGTTTAAAAGAAAAAGAAACTAAACTTGATTGGTTAAATTATCCCCCGAATCATTAGCCAACATGACTTTTAAATTATATCACCCCAAATATTTTGAGTATTAATACTGTGCGGCAGCCATAAAATACTTCGGCTGGATAGCAATCTCTGTTTTCACCTATATTATCTCACTTAATTTTTACAGCAATCTTGTGAGATAGGAAGTGCAGGCATAATGTGTATGCAAGGAGCAGTAATGATTTCAGAAACTGGAATTCTGTTGCTTTTTATGAGTAAGTCTTTAGACTGGACAAGCCATAGGAGCTAAATACATTAATTTGCTAGAGTAAACCTAAATTATCTCCATATTGAAGTTTAAATATTTATTTTAAAAATGGATTTGTTGTAAAAATAAAAATTTCAGTCATAAAGTTGACACTGAGTAACTCAAGTTAGAAAGTGCTTGCATGTCCACTTAATTTTTAAAAGTTTTAGATAAGGGGGATAGTTTTTATGAATTTACTAAGTTAAGGAGATTTTTAAAGATATAAACCTAAGCTTCCTTTTTTTTTTAAACATAGTAGACTATCTTTTATTTATTTTATTTTATTTATTTATTTTCTTTCTGGCTGCGCTGCCCGGCACGTGGGATCTTAGTTCCCTGACCAGGGATCGAACTTGCGGCCCCTGCATTGGAAGTGCGGAGTGTTAACCACTGGACCACCAGGGAAGTCCCTAAACTTTTCTTTTTTGACGATCTTAAATAGGTACAGTTTTACTAATTTTTGCTTTCAAACACATTTACAGCAAAGCCTTCTGATTTCAGAATGAGCCTCTCTTTTTGCATTTTTGAATAGTTTCCGTTCAATAAATAATGTAATTCTATATCATGACAGCTGAAAATATTGACAGTAAAAATTGCAGGTCTTCAAGGGAGGGGGAGAGGTGGCACTTGAGGTAGGCTTTGAACAAGGCGTGAGTCAGGAATAGGCGGGAAGGAGGGCAGACACGCCAGTGAAGGGAGTGGTCTCAGCAGGGGTTAGGAGGCAGCAGTGTGCTTTTGTCAGCAGTCTCCAAGAAGACCAGTCCGACTGCAGAGGATGGTTTGCTAGGGGGCAGCGCGACGTGGGACTGGAAAGGTGCGCTGCGGCCTGACTGCGAGCCACCTCACCTGCCAGCCTGAGGCATCTGCGCTCTGGGCCTTAGGAGGCGCTGCAGCGTTTGGAGCAGGGGCGGGTGTTCGGAAAACTAAGTCGATTCAGAATCCAGAGTGAATCGAGGCCATGGGTGTGAGACTAGCGTTACAAAAACGTTAGTATAATCCAGGCTTGAAGTGATGGTCCACTGCTGGGAGGGTGACTCAGATCTCTCTCACTAAGCCCATTCTCACTAGCAAGTTCCAGACCTTGATTTTCAGGGGCCTCTTGGACATAACCACCAGGCATGGACGATTGACATCTCAAACTCAGCATCCCTACTACTGGCAACTCAGACTTCAGTCCTTTTGTGAACGGCCCTACCGTTCTTTCAGGCCCCTGGTCAGGAAACCATCCTTTCCACGTTGACTTGGAACTTCCGTTGTAGGCTTAGTACTTCTGTCGTAGAGACACAAAACGAAGTGGACACGTAGGGGAAGGAGGAGTTACCGCCAGTGGGAGGATCCAGTTGGCACAGACGTGGTCCTGGCGCAGGGAGTCGGGTTGCCTGTGGGGGGGGGACAACCAAGAAGGAGGGGACGATGAGGGTGCCGGCCTGCAGCGCATGCTGGGCGCTCCCCTGTGACGGGGGCCCAGCGTGTCGTGAGTGAAAAGAACGCTGGCAGATGAGGTGGAAAGGGAAGCTGGGGTCAGGGTGGACCAGATCTCCGCTGTTGAGAGATCGACCCCTGAGGCTCAGAGCCGGGTCTGTGGTGATAAGCCATCACATCACATCTCTTCGCTGGGCCTCCGTTCTTACCCTTCACTCAGCCCTCTCATCCCCGATTCCCGGCACCCAACGTTCTCCTGTGCTCCCCTCATACGTCTCCCCAGGTCGCAGAGGAGCTCCCCGCCTGGGGCCTCATTAACTCCGGCTCTGAACTGGTGGCCTTCGGCCTGGCCTGGGGAGAGTCGGCCTAGCGGGGAGCTGGGCCCCTCACCTCGTTCCTGCCCCCGCCTCTCCCATCCTGGGGTTTCCACCTACACGGTGCGTTCAACCCTTCCTCCCCAGGCAGAAACAGAATATCCTAGAAGCGCTCTGCCGTCTCACACCCCCTCCTGCGTCGTCCTTCCGTCGCTGCCAGGCTCCCTGGAAGCGTGGCCTCCGCTCTCCGTTCCCTTCACCGCTTCCTCCTTGAGCTGCCCTGCCCCGCCCATTGGAGGCTGTGTTTGGAGGGAGCATCCATCAGTAGCCCCCAGGTACCACAGCCAGTGGCACCTTTTCCTTTTTGTTCCCCCTCGGCCCTCCTGCAGCAGGAGACGCGTCGTGCTCCCCTCCCCTCCGTGCTCCTCCGGCAGCTTGCACGGGGCCCCCTCTAACCCGCCCGGCCCAAGTCGCCGGCGTTTCCGCAGGCCCTGGGCTCCCCTGGGCCCCCTCTCCTCCATCCGTGCCCACTTCTCCGCACCAGCGTCCGCTCCTGGGACATGTCCACGTCCACGCCCGTGTACGAGATGCTTTGCCCCGTCTCCTCCTGAGTCAGCAGATTGGCAGGCCAGGTACCGTGCCAGACTCTGAGCCAGGTGCCCCCCCCCCCCCCCGCGCCTGGGCCCTTCCGGCGCGTACACACAGACCCCCTGTCTGCCACCAGCAGGCCAGCTTTGTAGTGGGTCTGCAGAGACAAGTGCACGTACCCCCGAGAAGGACAGACGACAGACTGGGGGAGGATGCACACACACACCCGGAACTGGGGGAGACCCAGAATCCCAGAGAGAGGCACACACACAGAGCCACAAGGGTCAGGGGGAGACGCGTACACCGGGGCTGCTGTATCTCTCTGTCTATAAATTATTGTTTGTACTTCTGGAGAGACGGAGGGAGGAGAGAGCACACCAGCTCAGGCCCAGGGAGGGGACAGACGCACAGCAGGGAGAGATCCGTGCTCCCACGGGGTGGGCTGGGGGGAGACTGGTGATGCAGTGACACGCATCCAGAAGGTGGAAGGTGGGGGAGAGAGACACCCAGAAAGGGGGGTCAGTAGACAGATCAGGAAGGGGTGGGTCGCTCACCTTGGGGGGATGAAAGGGAGACACACGCACACAGGCAGGAGGTGGCAGAGTTACACTCACACCAGGATGTGAAGGGAGACTCACCCTCGTACACAGGAGGAGCTGGACACCCACAGAGGCACCCGGAGCCTGGGAGAGACACGCGTACACACACCCTGCAGGAGACAGACAGACGCCCAGAGAGGAGAGCGGGACACACACGTACCCAGAGCGGGAGAGACATGTCTACGCCCCCAGTTGGGAAAGCAAGACAGATTCGAAAGGGAGCTGGCACGTGGCGCACGTGCATACACGTGCGTGCACACGGAGAGATGGTGTGCGGAGAGGCGCACAGACACCCGCTGAGGAAGAGCACGTGCGCGCGCACAGAGCCCCCCGAGTCACGGAGACACGCAACTCACCTGCGCCTCCCGTGGCTGCGCTCGCACCCGGGGCCCCGGGTCGGGGGTGACGTGTTCTGACGCCTCCTGGGTTTTCCCGGAGAGAATCTCTGAGCGGACGTTATCATTTGACGTATCATCATCTGTGCGGAGCTCACACGCCAGGCCGCCCTCAGGTCACAGCTGCATACGGAATGCCAGACTTCAGTGCCCTTAACCTCAGTAAAGGACTGAACGCTGCCGTACGTTCCCATCCAAGTTGCATTTCTCCGCGGGTAACGTGAGTGTCATCGCAACCGTCTCCCGGGTCCGGGAGTAGGATCGCCATGGCTGTGGCCAGGACTCTGCTCGCTACCGGCTTCCGGCCCTGGTGCACAGCTGGCTGGGACTTGCAGTGCTGGATGGCCTTGTTGCCCATTCGTGGAACTGGGTCTTGCTTGTCATGAAATCGCCCCTCACCTCTGCCCAGCGAGCGCACGGGAAGCCTCGGGAGATGCCAGCTCCTGGGCTGAAACAGTCGAAGCGGAGTCTCAGGTCGCGGCTTCCCACCCACCCATCGCTCCTCGGGGCCGCCCCTCCCGGCTTGGCTCCTGTCCCCACCGCGAGCCAGGCCTCCCTCACCTCCCCAGTGGGCCTCGCCCGCCACCTGCCTCCCTGTGCTGCTCCCATCTCATCACGGGGTCCAGGGAGCCTGGAAGCTTCTGTGGGAGCCCCGTGGAGAGCCAGGTGGGGAACTCGGAACAGCAGCGATCACCTGGCGTTACCAGGCTGTTACCAGGCGCTCCCTCCGCGCTTCCAGCCAGCGCGCTCACACCTGGCCACTCCTTCCAGGCTCATCACAAGGCCGTAGATGGGTGCTGAGCTCCTCGAGTTCCAGGAGGGAGAAAAGGAGGCTCAGAGGAGTAGCCAAGTACAAGTAGTAAACGAGAGGATGCACGGAAAAGACTCAGCATAGGACCTGGTTCAGATACGTGCTCAGACGGTCCTCATTGTCTATCAGCCCTGTCGACTCAGTTCTGCGAAATTCTACCTGACAATGGTAACAGCGATAATAGTTCCTCTAATAGAACTAGGACCTCTAAGAGTCCAATGGTCTAGTAATAGACAAGTATTAATTTGTTGCATGATTCATGTTTTCCTTTTATTTATATCCTACTGTAATATTTGATAGAATAGGAATATCTATTATTTTATGTTCTAATTAATACTAACCTATTAATAGCTAATAGTCTAATAGAGAGCTAATTAGAATTTATAATAGACATTAGGTAACTCTGCCCAGGTTCACTGAGAAGACTGAGTCTCTCAGGCTTGCCTGTCAGCAGCCTGTTCCCTGACCACCAACCCCATCTCTGCCCCCTCATCCCCTCTTTTCTTGGCTGCCGAGCAACTGTGCTCTCCTGCCCAAGGCTCACCATCTCTTTTCCTGTCCCATTGAGCATGGAAATGTGTTCACCCCACTGGCTCTTTTTCTCCGGCCAGTGGAGATGTTCAAGATTCTCCAGACCAAGCAGGTGGAAGCTGGACTCTGCCACCTCCATCCATCCCGCCGTCCTTTCTCCTGCAGACCTTCGTGCCTTCACCTCCTTTCCCAGACCTCGCCACGTGGGGCTTCCACGTGCGTGAGCATGTCTGTGCACACGCACCACACACACACCCCCCATCGCCAAGCCCGGCAGGTGCTCCCCTGTGCTGTGACTCGGGGCCCTTCCCCTGTGGGGCGCCTGCCGCCTTC
This sequence comes from Delphinus delphis, assembly GCF_949987515.2. Classification (NCBI taxonomy): domain Eukaryota; kingdom Metazoa; phylum Chordata; class Mammalia; order Artiodactyla; family Delphinidae; genus Delphinus; species Delphinus delphis. Next base: position 4,985,784 of record NC_082699.1, on the reverse strand, counting down.
GGGCCACTGTGTCCAGCCCCCTCCCAGCCCGATACAGTTCTCAGATCTTGCTAGACTGATTTGTCCTCTACCCTCATTACGGTTAAAAATGACCCAGTCATTGTATGCTAAATGATTGCTTGAAAGCCTGAATGTTGAAAACCCTCTCCCAGAATATTTATTTCTAGAAAATAATTTACATAGTTGAAAGGCCATGACTAATAAAGGTATTTGTTCCTGTTACTTTTACATCCTCTCAGACTCCGAGCAGTAATTGCCTGGCTTCAGTAGAGTGTGTAGAACGGTTGGTTGGCCTGTGACTCTGTGTCAGGATTTCAGAAACGATCTCATGGACTCCGTCCTTCACAGAAATTGTGAGAGTCAGAAACTGCATGTAAATCATTTCTGGCTTCGTCACCATCAGCACCCGCAGAGTTTGTAGGATATCACATATAGGTTTACTGTGGAGGTTAAGTTTAGTGCTGCCTTCAGAGATTTTTTTGTACAAGTTCTTATTATAGAGTATTTCAAAAATACTGAAAAATCAAAAGTGGAGAGAACAGTAGAATGCATCCTCACCTACCCATAATCAGTGTCAGCAGTTATCACCTCAGTGACTAGGTCCTCCTACCCACACCTACCCCTTCTCCTGCCCACTAATTTAATACAAAATTATTTCATGTCACTTGTATATTTTTGGTATGTACAAAATGTACACTCTTTTTAAAGATATAATCACAATACAACTGTCACATCCCAAAAGAACAATAATGCCTTCATATCATCAAATATCTACTTAGTGTTCAAATCTCCACAGTTGTCTCTTAGGTTTTTTTTTTTTTTTTTAACAATTTGCATGATTCAAATCCAATAAGCCTGTTTATATAATCAGTTGACACATCTCTCAAGTCTATTTTGACCTCCACGTTACCTGTTCCCTTCCCCCCACCTCTTAAAATTTCCTTGTTGAAGAAGTGGGTTTTTCAGTTCGGTTTGGTTTTGGTTTTGTCCCATAGAGTTTCCCACAAGTCTGGATTTTGCTAATTGCATCCCTGTCGGGTTACTCGACGTGCTTCTGTGGCCCCTCATTTTGTGTCAGAATCAGGTTCTGCTTTTTGCCTCCAAACACGTTGAAGTCTCCTAGAAAGAAAAGTGGGGAAGCTGGAATGTGGAAGAAGTAAATTTTGAATGAAGTGCTACAAGCAATAAGAATGACATTGATATATGTGTGGTAAATCTAGATATGTGATCCCTTATTTCTGGTGGAATATTGACGTTCACATCGTCAAAAATGTGGTTCAATATTAACAGGTATTTCCTTCTGGTATTTTTTTTCTTTCAACCTGTGTAATACTTTTGTAAACTGAATTGGGATCTTCCTTGTTTTGTATCCTAACACCGTATAAAGGTTATTTCCCGTGTACTTTTATGTACATATTCCTCAGAAGCTGGACTCCTTTGAATGAGCACCTTTGAATTCAGAGCATCCTTTGAATGAGCACCATATTTTACTTAGTCGTCCCTGTGGTCGGCCAGGTAGTTGATTCCTAGTCTTCACATAATGCAGTGATGGATGGTCTTGTGCATAAATCGTTATGTGCATCTCAGGTTATTTTCTTCAGATAAATTCTTAGGCATGAATGAGTGGAGAAAATGATAAGTGCCGTCTTTTGCTCGGCAGTCGCGTGGCCAGTTTGACTTTTGCAAGTCGCCGTGGGAATGCGCATTTCCTCGGTCCTCCCCAGCGTGGCCGTGACCACCGTCCATGCTTTTTTATTTCTCTCGTGTGTATTTATCTTTCATATCTTTTCCCCACTTAGCTGTCCCCTCTTGCCGCCATCATTAATTTGCCTTTGACACCTGAGGCTGCTAATCTTCCCTGGGCCAAAAATCTCAGCCACCCAACCTGCTGTGGTTTTGCCTGAGAGATTGGCCCTGAGTGAGGGCAGGCACGGCGCCCACCTCCGTTCTGAAGTGTGTGATGCGCGTGCATATGGAACAATCACTCCGGATGTTCAGAACCTGTGTTCCTTCTCTTTCTCTTGCTCCCCCTCTGTTTTAGGTCATGGATGTTGCAGCTTAAATGAAAGATCACTGTGTATTAATACTACAAGCTCATGGGAAGCTGAGGGGGGGAGGAGCTCACCTGCCAAACTCTGAATTAATCGGAATTTGCAAAACACATAAATTAAGGGAGTAATTATTCACGTTACCCGACAATTCCTTTTCTAAAACATAAGGATTCAGATTGGCACCTCTTTCGGTACCTTTCGCCATTTAACTATCTGGGGGGACGTCGGTTAGAAGTCTAAAGTCTTAGAAACATTCAAACGTCCTAATCAAGACGCTCTGAAATTACAGCACCTCCGAAGAGTACCTCCCATTTGTATAACGCTCTGCCACGTGTCATTGGCCCTTGAACCGCTGGCCTCTGCGACCAGGTGACGCAACGGCGGCCGCACGTGCGTGCAGAGTCGTCCTGAAGCGGCAGCGGAGCCCCAGGCCTGCCCCTCCGTGACTTGGTGCCGCAGCGCGGCCACGGCCAGCCCTGCCTCGGGACTGTCCCTCCCTCCCCGGGTCCCGCCCCCCAGCACCAAACTGCCGCAGCTCCTCAGGCTCAGCAGCCTGGTTTCCTGTGCCCGTGCTCACGTTGGCGGGTTCCCCTCACTGTTCTAAAGGAATCGGGCAGTTTGGGACTGATGGGCGTTGCCTGGGGCTCTTCCGTGGCAAAGGACTTGATACGTCCACACGGAGGCAGAACCACACGGGGGAAACGGAGGACCAGCATAATCTTCAGAAACAACTTCAACACAACCTGCATTTGGGATGTTTTGAAAGGCCGTGTCCTCTGCTGGCTGGTCGTCGGGCACGTTCTCATGTCCTTTGCCCACGTGGCCGGCGCCCGCTCCTCCTTGCAGACTGTGCCCCGGGGTCCCCTCTTCATGCAGCAGCCCTAGTTTCTGTCCCCTCTGTCCTCTGCCTGCACCCGGGTGTCCCACTCTGGCGTCTGCACACACCCCGTCCTCCTGTGTATTCTTTTTTTTTTTTTTTTTTTTTTTGCGGTACGCGGGCCTCTTACTGTTGTGGCCTCTCCCGTTGCGGAGCACAGGTTCCGGACGCGCAGGCCCAGCGGCCATGGCTCACGGGCCCAGCCGCTCCGCGGCATGTGGGATCTTCCCGGACCGGGGCACGAACCCATGTCCCCCGCATCGGCAGGCGGACTCTCAACCACTGCGCCACCAGGGAAGCCCCCTCCTGTGTATTCTTGTGTTCTGGGTGCCATCCCCTCTCATCCGTTGTTCTTTTTCTCTCAGCCTTTCCTTCTCTACCTGGTCCTTCCCGTCAGCCCTTAACGCGTCAAGCCTCTGCTGTTGTAAAAACAAGGAGCACGTGGTGACGGAAGGTTCTCTCTTTCTCTACCCCTCGCCCTCCAGCTGGTGCCACTTCTCCAAAGAGCAATACGTGCTGGGAGCCTCGGACTTCTCAGGTTCAGCTGATTCCTCAACCTCAGTGATCCATCCCGGTTCCTCCATCCCCTGACATAGTTCTTCCCAAGATTTTACTAAAAGCCTGCGTATCACTCACGCAAAAGGGAGTAGGATGTGGTCCTTACCTTGACCACTGTCTGCATGAATTACTCTCTTCCTGGTTTTTCCTCCTATTCAAGGACGTTCCCTCGGCGGGCCACCCTCTTCCGTCCATCCTGTAAAGGAGGAGTCCCTCCTCGAAGCCCTGTGTGTTGTAAGTGGCCTTCCTGCTGGGCCTCTGCTCTGTCCTCACCTGCCCTTCGGAGCCTTTGCTGCTTCTCCCTCGTCTGTCAGATAAGCTGCCGTTCAAGGTCTTCACCCGATCGGCTGTTTCTTAACATGGATAGTGTAGCCCTTCCTGAGTGCTGGTCACTGCGGTATGTGCTCTACACACGACATCACTTATTCCCCATAACAACCCTGTAGGGTTTAATTATCTCACTTTTCAGCTGAGGAAACCCAAGCTGGGAAATGGTAAGTCATTCACCCAAGGGCTCACAGCTGGTCCCCTTGACCCCGTAATCACAAGCCTGCCTTTCCCTCGCCTACTCGGCTTCCAAAAGCACAGGCCCTTCATAACCTCCTGGTCTCCTCCTAGCCTTGCCTTTCCCTAAGGTACCATTGGCTCCAGGCAAAAAGCAGCGACCACGCCTCCCCGTAGCCCCTTCTCCCCAGGCCGGGCGCTGTCCCCTGTCCTGCTCCCCACTCTGGGCCACACTCCAGCCTCTCCAGCCACACTTAACAGGCCCACACCTCACCTCTCTCACCCCCAGTTTTCTTTTTTTAGAGACATTCTTTTTTTACATTTTAAAAATAATTTTTATTGGAGTATAGTTGATGTACAAGGTTGTGATAGTTTCTGCTGTACAGCAAAGTGAATCAGTTCTACATATACACGTAGCCACTCTCTTTTAGATTCTTTTCCCGTATAGGTCATTACAGAGTGTTGAGTAGAGTTCCCTGTGCTCTGCCGTAGGTCCTTATTAGTTGTCCAGTTTATGTACAGTAGTGCGTATTTATCGGTAAGTGTGTTCGGACATCCCATTCCCCCTCTGTGCAGGTGGGGGGACTGCCCTCC